>NC_072894.1:69263600-70513600 GCF_027943255.1 Anastrepha obliqua
ACCGAACGCTCATTTCTGATGTCTACATTGAACAACTAGCGAAATTAAACAATGCAGTTGAAGAAAAGCGGCCCGAACTGACAAATTGAAAAAGTATTGTATTCCATTATGACAATGCAAGGCCGCACACATCTTTGTCCAGTCGGTAACAATTATTGGAGCTTGGTTGAGATGTTTGCCACATCCACCACATAGTTCTAACCTTGTACCATCTGATTACTTTTTGTTTCGATCTTTACAAAACTTCTTGAATGGTAAAAATTTCAATAATAATGATGATGTCAAATCGTACCTGATTCAGTTTTTTGCTAATAAAAACCAGAAGTTTTATGAACGTGGGATTATGATGCTGCCTGAAAGATGGCAAAAAGTAATTGATCAAAATGGGTAATATATTACAGAATAACGTTATTCAGCTCCATGAAAAAATTGTCTTTGATTTTCTAAAAAAAATTCGCAATTACTTAGTTGTCAACCCAATATTAAAATTTAAAATAAATAAAAATACAGTGCGCTTAATAACTATAACACATGTACATATTTGTTTCTCATTTAATTTTAATAATTTTTATAGGAAAATATCGTGCATTCTCTTACAAAGCAACCTAAAAATTAGAAGCATGAATTTGTGCAAATTAATTAAAAAAAAGTTCAGAAAATGTCTCTCAAAATCTCAAACTGAGTTATAGCCCATTCAATTTTGCTACAAAAAAGTGCATGTTTAAGTGGTTCAAAAACCGTATTGATTTATAACATTTTTTTTTTTGTTTTTTGCTGGTGGTCTTGTGAATTGTCTCCATATAACGAATATTCCAGTTTTTTTCTTTTAGCACGAGTATCGGCGTCGTAAACGGCATGGTAAACAAATGAATTGCTCTAAAAAAATGTGTGCTGAATCGCTATTCAGCAACTTTACATCGCGTTGTAAATTTAAGTATGTGTGAGAATACTTCTCTTCTTCTTAATTGGCGCGATAACGGCTTACGCGATTTTGGCCGAGTTCAACACGTCTTTTGTAGTGTGAGAATATTAGCTTTTGTTAAAACATCAGCCATATATGTAAATGTGTTTGCTATAAAGTGCTTCATTTAAAATTATCATCTGTGTAGCATTTTTGGGTAGGCGACTTTGTTTTTGGTAGGCCCAAGATTGGAAAAGCAACTACCGTAAATTTTAAATTGCTAGTATTGCCGTCGGTCCAAAATTCGACCAATAACAATTCGCTAAGACGTATAAGTTATCGAGTATAAATAAATAAACGAATAAAAAACCCGACGGTGGCAGCACAGGCAAAGAGATGGGAATAACGACAAATGTTTGGAAGCACTTAATGAGTTTTAGCAGAACTGCGTTCAGACGCAACTAACTGAGTTGCTTGCCATTGTTTTAGTTTTTAGTCTACAGCCAACAACAAACATTGAGAAGAACAAGAACACAAAACGTGTTGGCCGAGCACGAACAACTCTTTGTCACTCTCCTTTCCTCGTCTCCCCGTCTTCTACAAGATACGAGTTGATGCAACAAAAGTTAACCAGTGTGAACGTAGTCTAAAGGGACTTGCTTAATATCAGAAAAGAGAGTTGGCAGCATTGAATATAGAAATTTATACCAGTTTTATAGAGTAAAAACATACTCGCTGGTGGTGAATTTTGCTAGACAATTTTTTGTGCTTTCACATGCCAATTTTTCGTCAAGTGAGCAGAGCCCAAATATAACGAGCACCCGATTTTAATGTGATCCTTTTTTTTATTACTCTCCTTATCTACATATTCACCTTTATCGTAATCCTTGTATTAATCTTAAATACCTCCGAGTGTATTTCTGCCATGGAAAAGCTCCTCCTTTAAAATATCTGCCTTCGTAGTCGGCTTAGAAGTGTAGGTCCCTGCATTTGTGGAACAATATCGAGACTCACGCCGCAAATAGGATGTGAAGCTCGGTGAAACGCCCAAAAAAGGTGTAAGCGCCACTATATATACCCTGTGATCAGAAAGTACCGGGAATTTTTAAATAAAACAAAACAGAAACAAATTTCAGGCAAATTTATTTTATCTCCTTCAAAATATGACCCGTCTAAAGTAACACATGTGCCACCGTTTAACCTAGTCCTCCATGCAGCCCTGGTAGGCCGACGAAGGGATGGCCTTCAGCTCCTTCGTCGCATTCTCTTTGATCTCCTCTACCGACTGAAATCTCCTTCCACGAAGTAGTAACTTAAACATCGGAGACCTAAAGAAGTCACATGGGGCCATATCAGGTGAATACGGAGCTTGCACGATGTTATTTACTTGGAGTTTGGTCAAATAATTCAGCACAATTTGGGCTCGGTGCGATGATACGTTATCATCATGCAAAATCCAAGAATTGTTTGCCCACCTTTCCGGAGGTTTCCGACGTACAGCATCTCACAAACGCTTCTAAACGGATAAATAATATTCTTTATTGACTGTCTGGCCCGATAGAAGGTACTCATGGTGCACTAAGCCTTGGCAATCGTAGATTCAACAGTCAACATCACATTCCCAGTACGTTTTGATAATAGGGTATATGTATAATTAATTAATTATAATAATTATTTAGACTACTTAAATGTTTTAATTCGATCTATTAGATAAATAGATATTTTTGCCATGCACTCGGCTGCTTCCTTATTGTTATTCAGAACGCTACGTAATATCAGTTACTCAGCACAGATTCAGTGCCTTCCACGGTGTCCGCGCTTTTGCTTCCAATGAAATGATTTTGAAGTACTAAATGTCAGAACTCCTGTTGATGGGCATACAATTATACGTAGAAATTTAAAGACATTAATACTCACCAAACTCACTAAATTGTCCTCATAGTTGCATAGATTTTCACTTAGAAATCACCTCTAAACCGAAAGGTTCACTGGTAGAAGAAGCGACATCACGTGCCGATATCAAATGAACGGAACTTGAGTCCCAGAAGCAATGTAGTTCCTTTAGTACTTTGTGCTTCGCTCGCTGCTCATTTGGACCCAACATGTGCGATTTCAAAACGAAAATATCCATCAAGCAGACCACATTCGAAGCATTCTAAATTGCATCGATTTCGGACTGGAAATCACAATGGATTCGTTTCCCTCTAAAAAGCGAACAGATCTGTAAGAAGTACCAAATAGCTACTGACGTTAAAATGCACACTGGAGCTTAAACCAATGTCGGCTTACGAGATCCTTGATAAGCACAGTTTCTTTGATAGTCACTCATTCCATTGAAAATACGAGTACATGAGAATTGAGCAATGGACGATTATGTTTACCATCAACCCACAATACCACGTTATCACTACTGTCGGGTCTACGTACCCGGATTTATTTCCAGCCAAGGACTATCATTCCAGCAGCTCTCTTCAAGCATGTACATATGTTTACGCTGCTACAACAAAAACTAGAACCGAATTTGACAACAATTCTGCGAACATCGAATGCGAACAGCCCAGTGTTATAGACCGCGAAGATAGACCGTAAAATACTTCAACATTATAAAAAAATGTAATAATAAAGTAATTACTAAATAGATCCAATGTCTTTAAAATCAAAATGTATCTTTTTTTTTTGATCAAAGAAGTGGGGATATTTGGCAGACATCAAAGATTTTAAATTATCGCCTCAGCCATCAAACTTCATTTATTTGAATGAACATTCAACATTGCCAAGGCCTTCAATAAAGGCAATACAAATCTGTTGGGTTTTTCGCAATAAAGATTTTTTGATTCTAAGAATAAAAATCAAAAGCGCTCGGATAATAAAAACGTGTGCCACAGAAACCCAAAAAGAAAGCGAATTAGAGTAATAAAAAACAATGTTTATCACCGCAACGCAATCGTATGATGGAAAAATTAAATTGTTGTCTCAACAAAATGGAAAATCAACAAGAAGAAGTACACAAACAAACCACATGTACAACAACAACGAGCAAACATCCCCGAAATTGGAAAATGGGAAAAGTGTAAAAGTAATTCAACAGCTAATCAGAAAAGTTTGGTGAGCCGTCCAGAGCCACAAGGCCAATAAAATAATATTTTAACGAATAAAAGGTTCTGAACAAACAAACTCCAATGTCCATTAGGGCGCGTCGGTTTGTGTGGGGACGAAACTATGCATATGATTATAATAATAATAAAAATTTACTAAAATAAATAAATAGTAACAGATTTAGAATTAAAAACCTGTTTTCGTGATATTTAAAAATCCAAAGCAGATAGATAAAAATACATTTACATTCACATCTTCCACTCAATTGCGAATTTTAGGCTTTGTAATTGTGAGACAATGTTAGAAGCAGTAATTGAACTGCAAATCGAATAGCTGCTAGGTTTTCAGATATCAGTGCACTTTTTTCAATTCTGTTATTTTTTACAATCATTAGCATCTACAACTACGTAAAAAAATGTTTGTATTAATACGAATCGTATCGATTTTTTCGTACATCACCAACATAATCGCAGTATTTTCGCAAACAAACCGCCGTCATGAGCCCGGTTACTTTAACCAATCAGCTGGTTTCTTCAAATTCGGTGAGAGCCAGCTAACGGTCTGATCATGGACAGAGCTCTAACATCTTTTAATGAATACGAGTCAGTGATGAGGAGGATGCATATAAAAACATGCATCTAAGCGCTGATTGGCTCATGCTAAAACTTTCAAAAGTGAGCTCTTTAACAGGTCATCATTATTCTGCTCTGAGCATATTCGACAGAATCAGATGATGGGCTAACGTTACTTGTGGCGAGGTATGAAAAAAGTCAACCAATGACACTTCGTTGAAGTGTGAGAAACGACTGATTGGACGAGTGTGTGAATACATGCGAAATGATGACTGTCGAAAGCTCAAGCGACGAGGCAGCCAAAGTTTCTCTCACAATTTTTTTCGACCGCATTTCGAAAAGAATATGCCTGGTGGGTTTCTGGTCAGATAATCAAATGGTTTTCTATTTACTCGTTCCTATTATTTCATTCCTTTTCAATATTATGAGAAGCCAACTCAAAATAACCTATTAATTAGCCAAATCCTGCAAACAGACCTCAAAAGTATTAGAGTATTATGAGTTTTATTTCTTTTAAAACCTATTCAGGCCTAGTTGCATGGCGAATACTTTGCAGTTATCAATAAAAATCGAACCGGAAAATGTCGCATACAGTTTCGACTCTTTTTATAAGACCTCAGCTTAAGGGGCTCAACCAGTGTGACTGACAAAAAAACAGGTGGTTTTTGAAAATTTATTTTTAAAAAAGTTTTACATTGATTGTTTTAAAACTTTGTAAGTATATTAATATATAATTAAACTTCAAGTACAAATTTTTTCAAAGGAAAATCTGGACTTTTCTTCTAATAATAGGGCATCTCTCGAAGGTCCAAAAAAAAAAGTTTCCCCACTGCTGCCTTTGTTACGGTCTTCAGAGTGCCTGAAATAAAAAAAACAAAAAAGTCATTAAAGGTGATGGTATCACGCGTTGATTAACGCAGGATTGTGGTGAAAAAACGAAATCCAAAAAAATCCCGCAGTTTTGAAAAAAGTATAAAAATTTAGCTTGAAAATGTGATAGTATTTCACATCGCAAATTTACAATTTTTATTAGATTGAAATATCGGAGGGTCATTCAATGTAAAAATGAATACTTAAAATGAGGAAACAAGATTCAAGTCGATCGTATAATTAGTTTTTAAGTTACAGTGGCAGCAAATTAAGAAAACGCTATTTTGAGAAAAACGTTTTTAAAGAAAAAATACCGATCTCACATTTATAAAACGATAAATATCATACCTAATCCTAATCTGCTATTCCAGGTCCATATAATTCACCTTCTTCTTCTTCAAAAAGTTGCTGCTTGCTTGCTGAAAAATATGAAAAACATTTTTTTGAATTTTTCAAAGTTTCACACTGGTTGAGCCCCTTAAAGCTGATTTTCCCAGTATACATTTTTGGCGTTTCTCTTCTGCTGCACATACGCGTTTTGTCTTTTATATCTTTCGCTTTTGCAACACTACATCTGATGAACTGTAAGTTGATATTTTTGTCGAAAAGTTTGGTATTTTGTAGTATAAAATTGCAAATAACGTTTTCGCTTACCAGCTTTATTTGTTCTCTTTTTAGTGAGTTGAAAAATTCATCTCGCCCAAAACATTGAATTAACTCGTGAAAATTCCGTGAAATTATTTATTCCGATTTTCAACTTAATTCGACGTTAGGCATTGTGAAACACTGATACAACGAAGGCAGTAAAAAAACGATTGTTGTGCGAGAAACGATCGAAGTTGTGGGTCAATTAATAAAGCAAGATCGTCATATGACATATCGCGAGAGAGAGAAATCCTTGGGTATTAATTTATGATTTGTTCTCGTGGGATACCGCATAATTTGATCATAGCTCAAAACCGGACTCGTGTCCATGGGTGTAAAGAAATGTTGAAGAAATTCAGCCGCAGAGGTTCACAGCACGTCTATGATATTGTAACAAGTAACGAATCTTCGATCCATTCATATGAGCCTGAAACGAAACAGTAATCAACAGTATGGGTGTTCCAACAAAAGGGGTTCGTGGAAGAGGCCCCTCAAAGCAAATGTTCTCTTGTTACTTTTAGAAAACTCAGAAATCTTGTCGCAACTGTACGAGTACCGCTAGAGAAACTAATCAAATCAGTCAATTATGAGTGGTACATAATCATTTCTTAGCCAAAATTTGAATTTTCGAAGAATCAAAGGAAAGCAACTGAAGACCGCCGAAGACGAATCATCCTTCACCAAGTTATTGCCGTCCCTCATTTATCGTCTCACACAAGAGAGTTTTTAAACACTCAAAAGAGCGAATTATTAGGATGTCAGCGTTTTTCATCGTCTGCAGAAGCTGTTGAAGCCATTCAACAGTTCACTTTGGAGTTATCCACTTCTGAATGGTAAAAGTGCTTGGAGAATTTATTCTAGCGAATGCAGAGGTGTATTGACTTCCAAGGAGAATAACAATAAAGCCATGAAGAACAATAAAGCCAATTTTCTTATTATTTTACCCTGTTTTCATTATTGTACGCAAAAGATAAAAGGCAACCCTCGTACAAGCATACAAACATATGTATGCTTACACAGATATTTTGTATAACTTACGATTGGGGCATCAAAACAATCACTACACCCTAGTAGCCACACACTCACATGCGCACGTGTATTTGTTTATCTTTATTTGAACAAATATGCGCAAGGTAAAAATCAAATAAGGAAAAATACCAAATCCAAAAGTAATATGATTTTTAAAGCTTATTTGCAGAAGCAGTTCAAGTGGGATTATCAAAATTTTCAATGTGTATGCGATTGTGTACGTGATTGGAAAAAGGGGATCTGTTGCTGTATTTTTCGGGTTTTGAGGTGCGTGCAGCCGTATTTATTTATTTTAACATAGCGCGTGCAATGAGCTGAAAGGATACAACGCTTTTTTTTGCTACTTTTCTACTTCTACTCTGTCCTCCGCACACCTTCACAACTTTGTAATAGCCAACTTTGCATCTTTTCCATCCCTTCTGTTCTATGGATTAAGCCTTCAAAGGGTCAACCAGTGATGTATGTTTGTGTGCGCGAAAATCAATATCTACATGCGAAATATGGCAGTAGGGCAGTGCTGCAAACATATTTTACTTATGCAGGGTACTGCTATGTCAAATGATTTAGCGTTCATTGGCGTAGTCGTCAAAGAGCCATCAGAGTTCTTAGTTGGTTGTACTAAGTCGTATGCTTTCAAATTTATGCGTGTGTGTGTGTGTAAATGAATATACCTTTGTTATGTATTGATGATGAAAATGAACATCGTGGTTGAAAAGTATTTAAAAACTCATTTATTTCCACCTTTTTATTTCAACTACATAGTATTTTTTGCCTTACCCAACCACCAGACTTGTGACAAAAGTTGCGCTCGAACGCTTCAATGAGCAACTGCTGCCCCGCAGTAATATAATAATAATGAAGTCATCATATCTGATAAATGATGATACTCACACAAAAGAAGCGATACTCACCCGAGGGCATGGAATTGGGGTGCAGGAAAGAAAAAGCGGAAGACAACAAAAAAGTGCCCGAAAAGTAGACCCAATCTGAAATGTGAATAGAGGTGTCACTTACTACCTGCTGACGTAGGTGACATTGCCTTCTGTCAGCACAGACCTTTTACTGTCATCCACAATACGAGTACAAACATATACACACATACAAAATATGTTGCGTACGCGTCATGCTTAGTATGGATATAAATAAACTGATACATATGAAAAGAGATGAAAAAAACAAACGATATAAAAGGTTACCCTTTTCCGGTCTATGGCTACTCAACTCAACTTGGCTTACAATAGAGCTGATAACGTCTAAAAAACTGTCGCCTTTGCTGGTGCTGATACGTTTAGTGTCCAAACATATACACATATGTATGTATGTATATTCAGTGACAACTTTATTTACTATTCACGCGGGTGCTACTATGCACAACATCTTTATTTACTTAATTCTTGGGGTTTCACTTTTGTTTACACGCTTTTCTTTATCTGCATGCACCTTAATTTAAAATTGAGTTTTTTATGACCCTCTACCGTTTTCCAAAAGCTGTTATGTATAATATTTGTATGTTACTGTTTGCCTAGCTAAATTTCTATTTACCCATTTTATTATTTACTTTGCTCGCCACTCACCTTTACCGATGGCTAATCGAATGAATAAACAATGGCATGGTAGCATGTGTGACGGGTACAATGGCTTGTGGTTAAGCTTGTGCCTCAAAAAGAAAAATTGCTCAATTACTTTATATTTCCACTCGCTTCACAACTCTTCCCATTCGAATCACTCATTTCTCAAATTTGTTTCATTCTCACCTCGTTCACATGAATTTTTTGTTTTTGTCTGTTTTTAGTGTTCACTTCTCCCACGCTCGCCTCTCTTGAGCAATACTCGTTGTGTGCACTGACGTTTTCTCAAACTCATTACAAGAACAAAAAAATTGAAAAATTCCAACATTTTTATTACATTTTCGTTTATTTCTCTTTTTCGCTACTCACTTATTTATGTTTTTTCACTGCCACATTATGTGGCAAAGATTTAAGTGAATTTTTTCAAGTGGTTAAATGTGTGCATGTAGTTGTTAGCAAATTGTATTTTTCTTTTCATTACTTTTATGAAGTTTTAGAAATAGCAGAAAAAAATATTTTCACTCAAAATGTTGGTGCAAGAAAAAAAATCGTATTCCGCACAAATTGAATTGAGTTGTGAAAGGACAAGTTAAAAATGACAAAGAGCAAGAAATTGAATTATGCTCAGACTGCGTTAGAATTTTTCCCTCAAGATACGAACATGGTAAGGTTTTCATAGCATGCACCTATGTACGTAAATAAAAATAATAAGTAAAAGGTGGGCCATCGGCTGATTTGTTTTGAAAATGCTTACCGCCATACATTTTTCAATAATTTTGCTTAAAGTAATTCGAATTTGCTTTTAAAAGGAATAATTTGGAAATGCCAGGTGCGAAACCCGGGTGAAGCATCATTTGATAGAACAATTTTTGGTCTAAAAATGTGTCTAAGAAGCGACCGCTTCCTCGGCAGACAATGATAAACCTCCGAGTGTATTTGTGCCAAGAAAAAAGGTCCTTATAAAAAATCATCTGCAACTCGGAGATTGCGTAAAATTGCAGGTCCCCCGAGACGCATACCACAAATAGGAGGGGGAGCTCGGTCATTCACCCAACAAAGGGTGTATACAAGTATATATATGGAGTATACCTTTCATTTAATTATATTACATCTGCAATCACATGGCTGCCTCGATTGGTCAACCCCATTTTGCAGTTTATTTCAATTAGTTTCATACTCATTCCATAAGAAATAATTGCTTGAACCACTTCTAGATGGTCAGCGTAAAACAAAAACACTTCTCACAATGTCAAATCGTAGCCCGACAGGAATTGTGCAGCACGCAGTGCCATCTGGCTGAAACCAGGGCTCGCTTACATCTCTCAATGTATATACATATATTTATACACTTATAAAGGGCCCGCCATCTATCGTTATGGATTTGAACTAGGTATTATTTGAAGAATGGTAACACTTAGCTGTCATCTGATTTGACAGAAAATTATTTTTATTCTTCCGCTGAACGAAAATGGTTATGTATACGCTCAAAGAACGCTGGGAAATATTGCGACAATACTTTGAAAATCATGGTACACCCGAAAATATTGCTGCTGTGGCCGAGAGTGTTCGTGAATCACCAGGAACATCAGTTCACCGTCGTTCTCAACAATTAGACATTTCGGAGACATCATTGAGACGAAAATGTGTTGAAAAATTGGACCGATCGTATGGGATGGTGCATGGCTAGCCGAGACAGCCATATGAATGAAGTTATGTTCCATCATTAACCGGAAGGATTGTAATTCAAAATAAAAAAAACAGTTTGGAAAAATAATAAGTAGTTTCTTTTTTATAGCATTTTTAATTCCGTAAAGTTATATGGCGGACCCTGTATATAATTGGCCCCCAGTTTTATACCGCCTCCGAAAGGCGGTTTTTATGAGGAGCTTTTTCGTAGCAGAAATACACTCAGAGGCTTATCAATGCCTACCGCGGCCAAACGCTATCAGAAAAAATCATATCTATTGCAATATTTTGCTGTTTCGTGACCATAGCCGACTTCATACGACCGCACTAACGTACAGTAGTTAAGCACCAACCTATTTGGATGCGGCAACCACTCTCAATAAGCTACCAGAAAAAAAAATTAGCACACTTATATACTCGTATATGTATGTACATATATCTGTTATCGTAAGCCGTAACTTTGTTGTGGTTCTTTATTTTCGAAGAAAAATTGGTCATCACAGCTGTTGAAACCACAACAAACAAGCTCAGAAGCCGCCAAGACGAAAAGGCACCTCATCCTGAAAGATAATGGTTAAAGCATAAACATATGTTATTTTCCAGCTTTCCAGAGTCCGTATTGAAAAGTGATTATCTTACCATCAATTACTGAATCAGCTGAAGTTTATAGGCGAGTTGCTGATAAGTACGATTTTTTTTTCTAAAATTAGCAATTTTCCTTTTCGTACCGCGGAAATACCATATGGAGTTTTCTTAGCTCGAAATAGCTACCAGAGTTAATACATATAAAACGCACATTAAAAAGAAACCGGCCGAAGGCCCAACCTGTTCATACTTAGTTGAGAGTGGGTGGCGTTTCGTATGGGATGAATTTGATTTGACACAAAATACCTACACGCATGACTTAATTTTTAAAGTACTTTTGATGTTAAATGAAGATTAAAAGATAAAAGACTGCCTACCTATAAAATGCTATTTACCTTGATTTCCCTTCTTTTGGTTTACTGAGCACATTTTTAATATTGTGGCGGCCATTAAAATTAAGAAATATTTCTTTGTTGTTAGCAGTGGTGAGGCTTGCCGCGCTCTCATTTTATATGTTTGCTTAAAATAGCAAAAAAGGGCAAGTATATTTATTATAGGTGTTTTGTGATGTCTCAACTGCGCTCATTTCCTGTTGATTAGGTAGAATGAAAGGTATGATATTTCATTGTCTCTTAATTTTGAGCCGATTTATTATTAAAAATCCGGCAATATGTGGAGGCAAAAATTTAATTATTTCGGTAAATTATTCTATCCTTTGTGCTTGAGTAAAGAACTGGTGTGCCAGTACCAGAAGTGTAGGATTGTTTTGCGAGACTTCTGGTTCAACTAAACTACAAATTACTAGAGTTCACCCGCTTTGAGTTCAAGCAGATCTTATTCGTATGGTTCGAAGTGGGACGGAAAGGTTAGCGGAGAAGTATTCGATGCGTAGGTCTTATTACACTTAAATTTATGTTTTCGTATCACTACAGTGCTTTTCAATCGGAAAGAGCTGTATCGAAAAAGCAGTATATTGGCGTAAACCAGGGCTATATCGAGGCTCGCAATTGGTATACTCGAAATTTGTCGAAAAATGCTTGACTTCATTTCGGCCGTATCCTAATACTTCGCTATATGGCATATATGGGCACCAGATCACCAGATCACCTGAAACTATCTCCCTATTCAGCTGGTTAGACGGGGCGGCTTGAAGGAGTATCACCGTGTAAAGAGCGGAATGATGTTTCCTCGAGGTAGCTTAGGGAGTGCTCAACTAGACTACTTACTATATCGTGAGGATCTTCTGGTGCGAATGATGCGAGTCTTAATCGTATATGTACAAGGGGACTAGCAATAGTTCGGTAAATTGTATTGAAAAAAGGATATCATTTTTTCATTATTTATTTCATATATTTATTTTTAAAGGAGGCACAGCTCCTCGTTTTTCCTTTTGAAGTACATTTTGAACACTTTTGGTAAGCAGTTTTCAGTATACCATTTGGCAGTTACTGTCCGAGAAGAAACTAACCGAATAGTAGCAACAATTTTTGCACTGGTGAAGTAAACCGAGATCATCACTTTTGCTGCTCATTTTTGCCACTTGGTTTTCACAGACGGATTTGCGCCTTTCCGCCTCCATATCATGAACTGCTGTTTGTTTTCCAGGTCATACTCAAAAAACCAACAAAGCCGCAACGAAGCATATGTATTAAAGTTGCTAGACTTTCCGTTTTCTAATTTTCTTAAAAAATTGAGCAAAATTTAATCTAGCTCCTTCACTCTCTTTCATAGTTCGTTGAACCCATCGAGCAGATTTTTTTGGGTATTGCAAATAATTATGCAATATTCGCGATACTGCCATAACATTCAAGCCCAATTCATTGCATATCATTAGTGTCATTCTGTGCCATTAGTGGGTCTTCGTAAATTTTTCGATTCATCAGGGCCACATTTATCTCGTCGGTCGACAATTTTGGCCGTCCTTCTTGAGGCTTGTTCTCCTTCGAAAAATTACAAATCTGAAATCTTTCATACCACTTACAGTCTTAAGAGATGAGTTAACCATTTTATATGCAGTTTTGGAAGTCATTGAAAATTCCCACAGGCTTGAGTTGAGTAACAAATTTCTTGCTGCGTCGCCGATGGAATTTCTACTGACATTGCATCAATTAATTTATTTCTGAAATTTTAAATTTTTCAAAAAAATAAAAATACTCATAAAAATTCTGTTGACTTTTGAAGGCCCGGATTTCAGTGTTCGCTTCTGTAAACGTTGTTCAAAATGTATGTTAATACTAGCTGTACCCGGCGCGCGTTGCTACGCCAACAACTAAAATAAATTTAAAGAAAAATCAGTACACAAATATTCAATTGATTCTAAACAATTTTATTGATTTTGTTTATTTTGAAAAAATCAGTTGAACGGGGCAGAAGTTGCTACTCTGCAGCGCCACCTGGTGGCAAGTGGCAGCAATGATCATATTCTACAAACCTTCCCCGTGGAAAAATACATACTAATTTTTATAATAATCGGTACAGTAGTTTTTGAGTTCATCGAGGACATACAGACAAACATTTATTTTTATAGATAAAGATTAAAAATCGTTAGCCCATCATCAAAACTATTCTAGACCCTGAATTTAGTGCGTTGTTTCAAAATGAAGTGGCAAATTGTATAATGTTTAAATTCATGTAGAAATACATGAACACAAAAACACATAATAATACAAAGCTACATATGTACATGCAAATATTTCAGTTATACATTTCTTCTGGTAAAAAAAAGCCACATACACTTAAATTATTACATGTCATTCATAAGTTAATTTGTCTGAACGTATTGTTATGTTAAATAAGACAGCTGGAAGCCCGACTGTGAGCGGCAGCCGCCGACTAAGTTAAAAGGGAAACCGAGCAAAGAAGAAGTATTTATATGCAGGCATAAAACAAGATGTACGTAGGCAGTTAGTTGTAGGAGAAGAGTTGTAGGAGAAGAGTTGTAGAAGTAAGTAAGTGGAAATGAGTAGAAATGAGCCGTGATTAAGTGACAGGCAAAAGTGGTAAGCAACGCGTGGAACTGGCTGCCAGTCAGACAGACTGAATGGAAACAGTTGTTAGGTGGCTATCACTTCACGGATGTTTCATTGTGGAGCCCAAAAGCTTGTTCGCTTCATAATTAAGACGTTAACTTTGCATATTAAAGCATTTATGCAAATTAGAGTAGAAGCAAGAAGAATGCGTCCCAAACTGAAATACAGATACACATACAAAAAGTCGCCTATATAAATTTACACTTAAATTTGAGATAAAACCGCGACCGTCAGCTGTGCTTAAGTTCTTAAAAGGAGTCTTTGAATTTTAATTAGGCTGCATAAGATTTGTAGTTTCAACATGCGGGATACTCAATGTGAAATGAAGCAATACTTGCACATATACACATATATGTATGAATATATGTATATTACATTAAGGTGGAGCGATAGTATATAGAATTTTGTTTATTTCCTATTAGTATTTGTTTTTTTTTTTTTTTGAGATGAAATATCAATGAAATCCCACCGTTACAAGGGCTAGTAAAAATCACGAAACGTTACTTTCTTAAGATAACGTTTTGAGATGCCCCAGCCTAGTCTAATTTTTAAAAATTACACAGCTATTGATAAGCTCCATATATTTAAAAAATCACATTTTATATTTGGAACTTGATTTTAATTAAAATAATAATAATATTAATAATATTAGAAATTTAAATAATAATTAATAAATAATAAAAACCGACACAACTCATCATCTACAATACAAGCTCTTCGCTGAGAGCATTTGACGTCACAAAATACAACAATAAGACCAAACCGCCTTACAGGCTACCTTAGAAGGCCATACAAACAATTTGAAATCTATCTACCATTGAAAAGTGACACCTAGATGTCTTTAGTCAATTATTCCTAGATGCCACCTTTTTTATGTCATATTTGACATTTGTTAAGTAGACAAAAGAATAATTTGGCACGATTTTAGCAACGCGTTAAAATTATTGATACATACTTAGTTCTGCCATAAGTTCTGTTACAAGTTAAGTCCATTATAGATAAGAAATTATAACAAATTTTTTAATGAAGTTAGTTTTATTTAATTATGTAAATATTAAAAAAAAATTAAAAACAAATGGTCACCATTTGCTTTTAAGTAAATCGTTGAACGATTAGGCCATTTAGCTATTGCAGCACGCACAGATTCCATGGTTATTACCCTCGCTGTCCGACCTAAGATGGTTTGAGACTCTACAAATTTCTATGAGGTTTTCGACAGGCCATGTTCTCCAATTCTAACCACAAACTGTAGTCGAATGGATTCAGATCTGGGGTTAACCTTTTTCGCAGAAATGAAGAGACACTCCCCACCAAACCATTACGGAGGCTGAATGGTGGCCACGCTGAACCCTTCGAACAACATTTTTTTCGTCTTTAGAAGTTTTTGCATAGATTTTGTGGTTTTGCTTATTAAAAACTTCTTCATCAGTGAAAAATAATCTGTGAAAAGAAAATTTTCATGGTCGGTGTCCGCATGCGACCGAAAGAGCCGCTTGCACCTGTCGAGTCTAATTTTCTTCAAGCGCGTTGTCAAAAGATGGCCAGTTGAGCGACGGAAGACTTTCGTAAAGAAATCATCTCTAATTAGTCTTGACATGGACCTGGTCGCCACATTCATTTCTCTGGACATGATTTTCTGCTTTCTAAGGGAATTTCTGCGAATTCTTTCTCGAACGACGTTTATGGCTGCACTGATTCGAAATACGCGAGGGCAACCACTTCTTCTTCTGTCTGTCACCTTAGACCTTTGGGAAAAACGATTGATCGTGCGGGTAACAAACATTCCTGAAATATTAAGTTTTTTCAAGGATTCACAATCTCCCTTGCACTTTTACCACACTTCTGTAATGCAATCACTGCAATGCGAATTTCCTTAGCTTCCGTTTGCCACGGAATTTATGAGTAGGCAATGCATATGAACAGAAGAAAAAATAACGGACTTTTTTCTGCGAATTTGTTCTCGCCGTATGCCTTGTAAAATTTGTCACAGAATGAATGGCAATACTAAGTATATATAATTGTTAAGAGCCGTATTTCGTATAAAATTTGTGAAACTGAAAGAATCTAAATTTGTACAAGTTTTATTTTACAACAGCATCTAGGCAGTCTTTTGAAAAACTTTTTATTTTTGAACCATTTTTTTATATGGCTAAAATCAAAAAGTAGTTTTATTCGCAGTCTTATTGTATTGTATTAAATCTCATCAAAATATATATTTAAGCTGCAAAAATGTGAAGGTAGAATCTTCGAAATTTATTTAATCTCGTCGGACCATATTGATCCCGCTAAAAAGGTATACATTAAGTTTGTTAGGCGAATCAGGTGGCTGTTTGTTTAAGGAGAGCAAAGGTTGGATGTAGAGAGAAGAAGCGATAAACTCAATCAAAAAGCTCTTAGGTATGCACGTTTTTATTTATTGAGCTCTGAATTTCCAAAATAAACGAGTATGTATTAATTTATGTAATCTCAAGAAATTAAGTCTTCTGATCATTTGAGGTACTGAAACTAGTCCGATTGGACTCTGCATATCCTAAGTTAGTTACTTATTAAAAAGTCTTATTCTTAGGAATATACTAAACGCTACTTCTTACCAACTACAAGTGATAGTCAAGTCCTTTGATAAACCAGATAAGAATTGTAAATTTTAAAACAACAGCAATGGTATACATCTTTTATTAATAAAACGTGATCTTATTGCCTCCCGAACTCTTACAACCTTAAGGTTTTTGGGCCGGACTCCTCCCTTCCAATTCTGTTGTGCGTCTTTGATGTTGTCGCACAAACGGAGCGACAAAAAGTTGTTAGTCGACTCCGAACGGCAAATGGTTTTTATGAGGAGCTTTTTCGAGGCAGAAATACGCTGCTGTTAGAAAAAATCTTTTTAATCATTTTGGTGTTTCATGTGCACGCAGATACGAATTTACGCACTTCCGAATAATAGTCACGCACATGAAGGCGGCGGCCGCTTATGGCCATAATTAAGTAAATTTAAAACTAAAACTAAATTGAAGCATACAGAACTACAGCCAAATCTTTTGTACCGCTTTCAGTTAAGCAACGGGATTCCTGAAGGGAATACGTTTGAATATAGGGTGTCTAAATTATTAGCTATAGCAATGGTACTTGGCCGAATCGTTTTTCTAATTTTGCTAAACAGGTATTGCCAAACCACTACAGCATATGATTCACGTATTTTTAAAACACAAATTCTTGAAAGAAAAGCAGGTAACGTTCAAGTTAAACGTTGAAGAGTTTGCTTTCAAGTAGATCATACCATTGTCAAAATAATTTGAATTGACGGCGATAACGTAGGCTGCAAACAACTTAATAGTCAATTTTATTTTAAAGATGCCTTTGTCAAAATTCAATTGATCTCCTCACTGAAAGTGCTGCTGGAAATAAAGAATTATAATTTAATGGAAAGAGACAAAAAAAAAATTAGAATTTAATAGAAAAGCGGAAGGTTGTATGAAAATGTTTATTAGTGGCAATTTTTGTCAGTAGACTTTCAGGTTTTTTAGGATACAACACGATTTGACGACTTCTAAAGGACTTCAGAACTCTTAATTAACGAAATTTGGCAAATGAATATTTAACTTGACCATCAAGTTTAATTATGTCTTGAACGGAAAAGTTTAATTTAACTTAATATTCCATTTCAAAAGTGTGAGTGTATTTATTAATTGAAAGGCAAATTAAATAAAAACTCAAAGTAAATATTTTTAATCTCACACTCGATACCCATCTGAGTGCTTGCATGACGGACTTGAGTACAAAAAGTACTCAGTACTTGTATGGAGTTACTTGTTACTTTACTCGTAGTTACTTCTACCCGAAAAACACTACTTCTAAGAGAGTGCGTGACGTAGCGTTTTTCCGAGTTGTGCAGTATTGTCAACCATTTGCTCTTCACAATAAATTTAATGCTTTTTTATACCGAGAATGCGAAAATTTTGAAGTTTCGTGTTTGTTTATTGTTTTTTAATTTAAAGCTACCGAAACTTTAAGTTAAAAAAAACTGTATTATTATACAAAAAAAAGTTAAAAAAGGCCACTCTGAGAAGATTTTAGTGCTAATGAAAATTAGTTGGTTCTTATAAAATTTGATATTTTGAAAGTATGAATTTAATTTTTTCTCCTTTTAAGGTTAGGCAAGAATATCAAATGTTCCTCTCTTAAGGTTGAAAACCATTTTACACATTTTAAAAGGCGTTTGGGGGACATACGGCATCAAAAGGTGTATTCATTGTAAAAATAAGCCACAAAATACCAGAAAATACTAAAGAAACCATACGGACATTTGTACAAAAAGCGTGCCTTATCTATTGTAGTTACATAACCTCAAATATAGCAAATACATCGTTCCCATAACAAAAGAGTCTCGCTTAACAAAAAAAAACTCATAAATTAAATTGTACATAAGCACATTTATTTACAAAAACGCACACTCTAAAGACAATTTCTCACGCATACAAAGTTCTTTAAGTGATTCAATAAAAATTTGGTGTTTTATTTTCTTAAAATGAGCATTTTAGTGTGTGTTTTTATATCCAAAGCTAGGCAACACTGCAGTAGCGAGAGAGAGATTTGACTGCCGAAAGCAGAAGAACAGCAACAACACCTGCAATCGCGGGCAATGCCACCAGATGTTAAAAAAAAAGTAAAGATAAATGAAACTGAGTGAATTATTTAACTAATTATTAAACAATGTATAACTTACAAAATTATAAACATTACTTCTCAGCCATCTCATTATTTTTTCCATTATGACTTCTAGCGGAGGTTATACTCGTATGCACAATATTCTCATCCGAAAGTAAGATTAAATGAAAATTCAAAAACACATAAATATCTGGAAAGCTTGACCAAAAATGTGTTGTTTATTATTAAATTTCATTTATTATAAATTAATTTACAATAAATATTAAAACGCACGAGCGACTAAGGTTGTCGGCTTACCAAAAATTCAAAAGTTAATGCCATTTTAAAATTTAGCGCTCCGTTGCTCATAACTAATTTACATATACAGACGTACACACACATAAATATAACAAATTCAATTATTTCTTGTTATTTTTGCTCTTATTACTTGTTTGTTGTTGTGCTCCAAGCACAACATTTTTGACAAATGACATCTCATACGAATATATTCTGCTCCCAACCCAACGCTCTCATTCATAACATGTTTCCCTCGGTTAGCACATACACATGAATACATACGTACACATGCGTATGCACACAAGCACTTAATCACCCACAAACTCAATTAACAACGCGTTAATTGAATTTTTTATAAGAGTGTAGAAATGTTATTATTAAAAAGAAAACAAGCTTGAAAATTCTCTTGTCACAGCGCCGTGCCATCTTTAATGTTTAATGAGCGCGTGAATTTTTTTCCTAAAAACACACAAAAAAATAATTAAAAATCATATTTTAAGATGCTTATCCGCTTGTAACGCTTAATTTATGCTATAGCAGCGCTCTTTGTAAGCTTTATTTATTATTACTTATTCTGTTTTTTATTAGTACACCCAATTTAGTGTACCTCACTTGTCTTTGTACCTTTTGTGTAAGTAATAGCTTTCACTAATGCCTTTTCTAATTTTATATGCAAATTAAAAATATTTTCTCTCTTATTTGTTGCTTCAATTTTCAAGCACGTGCAAAGCTGCTTTTTATGAACTGCAAAATGCATGGCAAAAACAACCCTTCAAGGTTGATTCTTAAAATATATTCTATCTTTAGTTTTATGAGTCTTTAGCCGACTACCCAAAAGTGAGAGGTTCTAAATTTGTTCTTTTTTTCCCCCTTCTTACACAAGAGTATGCCATTTAAGAGCGCTCTTGCCCATTTTTACAATTTTAACTATCATTTTTCAACTGTTTTCCCCCAATTAATTCCACTGTAACATTTGTAAGTACTTACCCCGCAGGGAAAGCAAAACTAGTATGGAAATATTCTAGTTTCTCTGGTATTTAATAGAGAAACTCATACTACTTCGTCATTGACAAGGTTCAGGCCAGTAGCAGTAAAATGATAAATTTGTCAGTAAATTGGTTGAGATTTTTTAAATAAGGAAATTTAAACTCGTCTATGGTCGCACCAATGATCGCGAGTTAAATAGTTATGCTGATGAGCACAAAGTAGTTTTCAAAAGTGGAGGCTAAATGTCAGTAGTGAATAATTCCTCGACGGTATCTTTTTTATGTCATCTTTAACATTTATGAAATAAAGAGAAGTACAATTTTAATCAAGCGTACCTACACGACAGAACAACGCATTAAAATTTTTGAAATTCATTATGAAAATGGTCGATCTTTAAGAACAACTTATCGCAAAGTTCGCGATTTTTTAACGAAAATAATCGTTCGGATGAGTCGGCAATTCAAAGGTTGGTGAAAGAATTTAAAGGACCTGATTCTGTCAATGATAGAAAACGGACTAGCAGGCCAAAGACTAGACATTCTGTTGAGAATATTACTGCCGTAGCACAAAGTATTTCTGAACAACTTTCATCATCGATAACTCAATGTTCTCAACAATTAGGCATTCATAAATCGACTGTTTGGTGGATTTTACATAAGGATTTACATAAGGATTTTACATAAGGATGTTTGTCTTCTTGCAAAATTCCATTAACACAAGAATTGTAGCGAACTGAACTGTTTATTCGTACATGGTATTTAGTGAAGAAGCTCATGTCGCACTGAATGGATTCATCCACAAACAGAGTTGTGTTGCCTGGGGAGAAGGAAACCCCCATGTAATTTCAGAAAAACCATTGCATCTATTTAAATTTTTAACTGAATGAAGGCGTTTTATAATGCCATTTTTAACAGTATATGCAGCTCTGCTAGAAGCCACGGCGTAGACCGGGTGCTAGAGAATTGGATTCGTTCGATGCTGGCCCAAAGAATCGTCTCGGTGCGAGCAGAGGAAGATCTGCTGGTGTCATCCGGGGTTAATAGAGGTTGCCCCCAAGGCGGCACTTGGTGCTGTGTGAAAGGAGTCACAATAAAGCTATCCGCGGAAATTAAATATCTTGGAGTAATCCTCGATAGTAAACTCCTCTGGAAATCAATCATACGTTGAAACAAAGACATCCAAAGCACTGACAGCCTTCTGGCAATGCAAGGGTGTTCTTGGAAAAACGTGGGATATTTCTCCTAGCAAGGTGCTATGGATCTACACCTATGCATCAGTGATCTGGATGAGGAGATTCTCTCTCGGGGGAGCCAGGAGGACTACAACGCACCGTGGTCATCTGTTGCACCGGAGCTTTTCCGATTACTTCAGGCCAGGCATTGGATGCTCTGGTTAGTCCACCACCACTTGCTGTTTTCATCCAAGAAGAGGCCTTGAAGGCTGAAACACAATGGGAATTGTTACGGCCCCTGTCCGGCATTGGACAACAGAGTAGGCATTCCCCTTGATTCCATGTCATCAGGAGTCGTACTTGAAAAGAGATACAGTGTGGTGCTGCCAGAGGCTCAGTTGTTGTCAAACTCTGAAAATGAGCCCGGCAAACACTGTTTTCTCATTTTCACCAGCACGGATTCGGCTCTGGGGCCTACGTGAAATCCAGCAGGACAAAACTGCACTTTGCTCTTGGAATGCATGCATCTGTGCTTCAAGCGGAGATGTATGCAGTTCAAGAAGCGATGAACTTTGTTGTGGAAAAACGATGGAGAGGCAGATGGGTCTGCAGCGACGGCCAAGCTGCGTTCATGGTCTTAGACAGCCGCCCAACCACTTCAAGGGTAGTCGAGTCCTGTAAATCCAGGCTAAACTATGTCGGTAGACATAATAGCCTGATGCTAACATGGGTCCCGGGACAGGTGGGTATCGCGGGTAACGAGATCTCTGACTCTTTGGCCAGACCGTTCTGTCACTCCCTTCTGCAGACATCAAAGTCACGGTTAGCAAACGGGTTACTCTAACTCACAAGTGAGCTTGGCAGGCTGAGAGAAGCTGCAGATGGACAAAACTGAACGGACTGAAGATATCTTGTGGCATGAGCTTAAAGGAATAGTAATAGACGATTGTTTTTTTGAGCAGGGTGGAGCCACAAGTCACACAATACGGGAAAACATTGCTTTATTGCAATCTAATTTCCCCAGTCGATTAATTTAATTAAGACATTTTGTGGGTTTTTTTGAAAAGTAAAGTCTGTATGAATAAGCCAACAAGGATTTCAGAGCTATATATGGGCGAGTATTTGAAAATTTTAATTCTCGTATTACAGTCTGAGCATTTCATGGTGGACATTTAAATGGTGTAATTTTTCTCATATAATTGCTAAGAGAGAATCTAAATTTTTTTTATTTTTTTAATTTTATTTTGAAACAATATCTTGGTGCGTCTTTTGAAAGACTCTTTTTTATTTGACACACACTATCCCCTATCATTTCTACATAATATAATTCAATAATACCAGTGGCGTAGATAGCTTTTTGTGATGGGGGGGGGATATAATTTGACAATATCTTTTTTTTACATTCAATATATAACATTTTTATCGGTTTTCTTTTTCCATAATCATGGGAATCACTTACCATACTCTATATAAACAAAAAAAAAAATTACGGATAAATTTTTTCACTTGGATGCCCTCAATATGCAAAAAATTCTTGCATCAATTAAAGAAGAAAATCAAGTTTTCGGGATTTTTTCGATAACTCATCTATGACTTCATCAGCTGTGATTGGAATATCATGATGAATAGCTAGAGCAGTCAATCCGTTCAAGCGATCAACGATCCAATGAGTTTCCAGGTTTGATATCACCTTTACGAATTAAATATCTCTTCCAAACTTTTAATTCGACAAGAACAGCATGTAGCCCCGCAGTGAGAAATTCCTGGTAAAACCAGACTGTTTTGATGAATTTATCAGCTACTTTGTCGATTTCGTTCAAATCATGCTTGAATAGGGCCGAAAATCCTTCTAATATATTTTCATGTTTGGTAAATCTTTCTCCAAGATCCATGATGTAAAAATCTAAAAAAGGACTGAATGCTGTCACACGAAAATAATCTTCCGTGCTTTGAACTTCAGGATTTGCTCGATTTTTTTGTCTGCGCGCTATTCTTTTGTGTTTGATCTCAATGTCAAGATTTTCAGCAATTTTTTTCGAAGCTTCGTAAATTGCAGAAAAAGCGTCTTCTTTTGCGCAAATCTTTTTTACTTCCTGGCGCAAATCTTTGGCGAGATCCATGGCTTAGACCAAATCTAAATTAACCTTTTGCAATTCACGACTCAAAGGCAACGAAAGTTGAAAAATTACATTGATAATATGTAAACATATATTATTAAAAATTCGAAGTCCATGGCGTTTTTTAGATTTTTGGCGTTTTTTTCCGAGGTTCTCATTGCATCTAGAGTTTCGTAAACAAACGGGAATAACTCAAAAAAGTCGTTGACGGCCTCATATTTCGAAACCCATCGAGTCAGATTCAATCTTTTCAAAGATTTCGTTCTTAGAGTTTCATCAGATTCTTCAATCGTGTTTTCCAAAATGGCTTTTCTTTTAAGGGTATGCAAGAAATTGTAGACATTTTCGAGGGTACCGAGGCAATCTCTAATGGCTGGTATGTTGCTAGTGATGGATATAGCAAGATTCAAAGAATGTGCGGCACAATGAACGTATGTATATAGCATGAGGCGCATAATTATTACGTATAATTGCCTGAGTACCTTTATAATGACCGGACATATTACTTGCCCCGTCAAATCCTTGGCCCATCAAGAAAGAAATATCCAATTCAAAATTTTGAAGATTTTCTACCACTAGCAAGAGCAGCACCTGTAAATTTGAACATCATATAATTAATGACATAAATATATACTATATATAAACCTCCAAAGTAGCATACACTTGGATCTGGCCAAAATCTTTGACTGTATTTTCACTGCCTGACGCTTCACAACGAAGTTTCTTCGCAGTCGTTTCAGCAGATAATTCTGCATTTTCTTCATTTTCGCTATTCTTAGCAAAGGGTGTTCTTGCCACTAAAAATCTTTTCATCATGAGATGATAAACAAATAACAATGCAAACGTGATTATGGAATAGGTTATAAATCCGCAATATTGACTCTATGTTCGATTATCGAACTTCAATACATCCTTATCGTCGATAAGTTATCGATGACAGCGCCATTTCATGCCTTTCAATTGGTAAGCCCGTTTAGGTGCGGGAATTCCATTGTGTTCAAATTTAAAACTATTATAAAAAGATTTTTTCTTTCTCATTGTAAAGTGGTTTAAATGATGTCATACTGCAAAAAGGTTGAAGGCATTTCGAGAAATGGACGCATATACCTACATGTATAAGTACAATTTTTCAAAAATTTTTTTTTCAATTTCTCATGGGGGGGGATTGATCCCCTTGATCCCCCCCCTATCTACGCCACTGAATAATACGTATTCGATTCGCCAAGTCTTAGCGAGTGGCGAATAGATGAAGCAACTGGCATAAATAAACAAATGCTGGCAGTACTGGGAAAGAGCTGCCAAAGTTTACATTCGTTTATAAAAATTGAAGGATTTAGTAAGATCGCGTTCATACAGAGAAACATTTGTTGTTTCAATTTGTTACTCTGTAATAAGCAGGTGCTGTGTAAAACCCTTTGTGTTCCCGTTTTTCCTCGATATTGTTTTTGGCTTTCGACTAAAAACGCACAAATGCAAGGTGCAGGAACTCGTCGAGCAACACCAAAAGAGAATTCAAAAAGTTGAAGCAACAACATTTTCTCCGTAAGCATGAAGTCTAGTGAGAATTTCCAAACATAAAAAGAGAGATGTAGCAGCATTGAATATAGAAAGTTATACCAGTTTGATGAGATATTCGCTAGCGGCGAATTTTTCTCTATAACTTTGTAGTTGCTTTCACAAGAAAATTTTCGTCAACGGAGTAGAGCCCAAGCATAGAAAGCAAAGAAGTAGCGAATCGAAAGCCCCTAGGCTTGGTTAGGTTAGCCAAGCTGCTTGCCTGAGACAAGATATGTGGTGACCCTAAGGCCCATTATAATACCTGTATTTGATTTCCTTCCCCTAACTAAGTTGCTTAAGTGGCTCTTTTTAAGAAGGCAACTAGTTCATCAGTGAGACCCTCTAGGTCTTCAAAGAAATAATCGCCAAGATATTTGGCACGACTTCTTGGAGTATGCAATACATTCACAGAGGAGGTGTTGTACCGACTCAAAATCTTCTTCATCTCCACAGTTCCAGTTCCTGCAGAAGTCACTGTGAAGTACACCCATTCTACTGGCTATGGTGCCAATAGTGACCCGTTATAACATCGCGCGCTGGTAGTTGATGTGTTGAATCCAAGCAAACATTTTGTCCTTTTAAGATTCAATTTTGAGCAGAGCGTATTGGTGGCCCTGCAATGAGTAGTCAGAGACCACCTTCTATTGATTTCAGTGAATTCGCTCAAGTCAATCACAGTGTATAGTTCGGTTAGAGGAATGTTTATTCCTATAGAGGAATGTTTATGTCCTATACCACTCCCTAAAGGTCAAGGTCAGAGCATTTCCTTGCACATTCATTCGCTCTTTCATTTCCCTCCATTCAAGAGAGGCCGGGAACCCAACATCTTAATTTAATGCGCGAGAGTTCAGGGCCTTGATCGCTGCTTGACTATCAACAAAAATGGTAAAGTTTGCTGGATGTAAGTCCATCAGTCTTATCGTGTTTGCGGCTTTCTCTATAGCGTAGATGTCAGCTTCGAACACGCTACACCAGTTTTGGGGGTGTAAAGGAATAATTTAATGATAAGTGTTCTGAGTACACTCCCAATCCAAGCTTAACGAGCAGAGAAGTGGCGAAGCGAAGACGCCCAATACTTATATGAAATTTATTCACTTTATATGTAGCCCTGCATGACAAGTCAGTAAGATTAGAGGAACGGATTTATAATATTCTTACACTAGCACAGTTGAAGCTTTAAAACGTCAAAGAAATAGCCTCCAGATTTCAATCAACTTGGGCATACTTAGGTTGAAGGAGCGAACGCAATGCTTTGTTATTGTAAGTTAAGAATTTAGCATAGAAACCAAGTTCACCTTGGGAATAATACTAGTGAGAGCTGTTACAGCAAACCTTTGAAGTCAGTGACTTAACCAACTAAGGCGGATTTAAAAGCAAAAAGAGGTAGCAAAACAATGGGCTTGAGCAAGAGGCAAATTTATTGTTATTGATCCCTTGAATGGATTTAATGAGTACTTTACTGCAATATTGGCATCAATATTTATGCTAATCAATATGATTTTGTGCACATGTATGTGTGTATGTATTATTAAAATTAATTAAAAAAAGTAAAAAAGTAGCAAACAAAAGTCGGTTAATATTACATACATTTACACCCAGCTATTAAGTGTGTGTTTGTGTGTACATGCGTGCCTGTATGCAAATGTTATGTATCGTAACGCCTACTTGCCACACCATTCAAACGTTTATTTATTTAGCAGGGTGTCGCAAGTAAATATAGGTGTATGTACCTATAACAGCTGGTTGGCCACCCTTTTTATGTTCGACTTACACAAATATTTGTAAGGTATGTATTTTCTTTTCTTTCTTCTATGCATCATTTCAATATTTCTTCTTGTGTTACCACACTAATTGTTTTAAGTAATAAATCAACATTTATGTCTATTCTATTGTGGGAAAGAAAGCTGCACACACAAATCCCCTCGTTTATTAGATTTATGAACATCGATAAGCACGTGAAAGCTTGAAAATTTGTTTCAAAAATACATATGTACATATCTACATATGTTACGTGTACATATTTACATTTATAATTAAAATATTTTTAATGTACATTTTGTTTTTTTTTCGTTTTTTCATCACAAAAGAAAAAGTGTGACGAATTCGTTTAAATTTAGTGACAAATGGCACGAAATGAAGTCATTTGTGTTTAGAGCCATGTAATTTTTCTAACTGAACCAGGAACCTTATGTTGATAGCTTCCGAATATAGAACGGCACAGCAGGTGGGTGGGTAAATTGTTTCTGCGTAGAATGCCACAAGCGTACAATTTGTATTAAGTTATGTTATTAAAATAAAATGAGCATGAAACAAAACGCATTTTCACACTAAAATATATAGATGTATATACACATACCTATTAGGGCGGCCCTTTTCTGCAGGCGAACAATTTCTCTACAGAATTTTTTTAGTTTCCCGCCAGTAGAAATTTTTGAAAACATAGGAGAATTGGGTGGGAGTGTGTAATGGAATTTTGAATCTTCGATTTGGATTAAGAACTTTTTACGTTTATATTTTTGCCGCCGTAGCCGAATGGATTGGTGCGTGACTACCATTCGAAATTCAGAGAGAACGTATGTAATGATAGGTTCGAGTCTCGGTGAAACACCAAAATTAAGAAAAAGTTTTTTCTAATAGCGGTCGCTCTTCGGCAGCCAATGGCAAACCTTCGAGCGTATTTCTGCCTTGAAAAAGTTCCTCACAAAAAAATATCTGCCGTTCGGAGTCGGCTTAAAACTGTAGGTCGCTTCTTTTGTGGAACAACATCAAAACGCACGCTGCAAATAGGAAGAGGAGCGCGACCAAACACCCAAAATAGGGTGTAAGCGCCAGTTATAAATATAATACAATATATGTCTATATACATACATATAGTCGAGCGACTAAGGAAAAAGAATTAAAAAAAAAAACAAATAATTATTAAAATTAATTAAAAACAAACAATTTTTTTATATTTTTTCTAGTTTCTCGCCAATAGAAATTTGTGTAAATACAGCAGTATTTGTAGACAGTGCGTAAGGGGGATTTCGAATCTTCGCTTTGGCTTAAGCACTTCTAAAGTTATTCTCTAGCCGCCGTAATCGAGTAGCTAGGGAATAAAATTTCTTTTAAAATTGTCTCTTGACTGTTAATGGAGCACTTTTCCATCAAGGTTGAATGATTTGAAATGATTTCAGACCTTACTTTTCGGTTTACAAAGTTGCCACGTCTTTTGTATTGTACATACATTTTATTTATACTAAATTCTGACCTTAAATCATAGCGACTACTTTTCAATTGCTTGAGGAAGGCGCATTTGATCATCAACTCTCACTCCCATAGCTATAAATCATATTTAGAAAATATACAATTAATTTCCCAATTTTTTTTAAGGAAGAATCACTGGAGCTTATTTATATATGAGATTAAATCCACAAACAGGGCTACAAATGCAAGTATAACAGACGTATTATACCGCATTACTCCAACAAAAGTTCGCTTCTATTCGCCACTTCTCTGCTTGCTATCTCTCTACTTGGCTCACAACAACAACAAATAGTAAATATTTGTCGCTAGCGAGTATGGTTATTCTTCATAAAACTGGTATAACTCACTATTTTACAAACAAATGTAATTCTAAGCAGCTCTGTTACAGCATTGCCAAGTTACTTCAACTATCCCCTACTTACTAATGCTAGGCGAAAGGAAGAGGCCTAAAATATGATACACTGGATAGCTGAATCTACGAATCTTACGAATAATGACATTTTAAGTGCAAAAACGGAGTGCAATCTTTGATTTTCTAGAATAAAATGAGAAACACAATTATCAAAATGACTAGATCTCAACGCAACCTAGAGAGCCCAAACTAATTAACAAACCTGCACAATAAAGTTAAAATGTCATCGATCATCAATTCGTTTTTAGAACTACGAGTATGCGAGTTGTTGATATTAAGAATCAATGTGGAAGAAGTACGCATGCGTCAAACGCCAGCGACCGCAACTGTTTAACATTTAGCCTTCTCTTTCGCACGAAGCACCTCTGGTTTCTGTAAATGAATCAGTATAGCCATAGCCTCGAGCATATTTTGATTTAGTTTTATTCGCTTCATAAGAAACTTGAAAAAAACGCCTCGAGACTTATGATTTATTTTAAACAAAAATGTATGGCACTGAATGATTATCGCATGCACGTGTTTTAGAGTGGTTAGTTAGAATTTGGGCTCACAGAATCCTTCCACTCGCAATCACGTAATATGTAAAGAACAATAGGTCTTTCAGGTCGTAATAATAATAATAATAAAGACAGTTTAGTTCAAGTAACTTTGTTTCAACCTCTTAGCTCTCAAGAGACATGCTTAGACCACCGCTGTCTTATTCTTGGATTCTAAGGGATATTTTTTTTATTATTTTTTCTTAACAAATTTCATTGGCCATTGTCGACTCGTGTTATATATTTTCAGATATGATTTCATTTGTTTGTAACGATTTGTTTCGTTCACAACGAGCATAAACTTTACATTGTTTGATCGATGCTTAACGAGATATCGGTCACTACAGCCATCTACCGAGAAAATAATGGATTTCTTTTTCCCTAAACTAATACACGGCGGCCGTCGTGGCCGAATGAGTTGGTGCGTGACTACCATTCGGAATTCAGAGAGAGAACGTAAGTTCGAATATCGGTGAAAGATCAAAGTTAAGAAAAAGTTTTTTTCTAATAGCGGACGCTCCTTGGCAGGCAAAGGCAAACCTCCGAGTATATTTCTGCCATGAAAAAGTTGACGTTCGGAGTTGGCTAGAAACAGTAAGTCCCTCCATTTGTGGAACAACATATAGGAGGAGGAGCTCGGTCAAACACCCAAAGAGGGTGTACGCGCCAATTATATTATATATATATATATATATATATATCTACAATTATATTATATATATATATATATATATATATATATATATATCTACAATTATATTATATATATATATATATATATCTATTGAACATAAGCCGCAATTTAGCATTAGCGAAAGAAAAAGAGTACAATTCCGTGAATTTCCTCTCAATATTTAACAGGACTTTTTTTAGATTCTATTGGTACTATTTCCATCGGATGGAAGCCCCTAATACTTACACATATACTATACTTAGTGCACACATACACAGTTTGTGTGTGACACAACTATCATTAGCAGTTGGCCGAGTGCGCACCTGTATCCGTTGCTACTGTAGCCCAACCACTCCAAATAGGATGGCTTCACAATTATAAATGAATACTGGCAACCACACATAATTGAGTTGCAACATGTAGCACCTTTCAGCGCTGTTGCTCTATTTGCTTTTGCAGCATTTTTCCAATTTCTACCTACTCCTTTCGTAGAATAGAATTTACTGCCATCAGGGTCGCCCGCCTCGATTGCATATGTAATTATTTATAGTTGAAAACCACTGAAGTACAAAATATAATTACCAGCGGCATTTGAAATGGAATAGAAAACCACAATAAGGGCATTCAAATAGAAACTCGTGCGAAGAAAGCGCCAGCCTTCATAAAGAATAAAAATCCGCAGGGTGTTTATATGCGTACATTTGTTTGCTTGTTTGTTACCGTCAGTTGATTTACTTCCTGTCTCTTCGGCTGTTTGCCCGCTTCGGGCCTTACAAGCGCTCGCGGAATCCACCACTAACGTAATTTCCAATGCCCCCCACTACAATTCATTTGTCCAATTGCACCGCTAGTCAACGCTTACTCACTTATATGTATGTGTGTATGTATATATGTAGTTCCTTTATGTGGCCAACTACAAATTAAACAAAGCAATGATCTCCTTTATAACCTTTATTTACAAATAAACATGTATAGTATACCTAAAAATATATATGTATGTATATATAAGCGCTACTTAATTAGTCTAATTAGAAATTAGAATAGCTTACAATTTTGAAATAAAGTTATTTTACTGCTTACTAGCCGAGCAAGGGCCATACTTGCATATTATAGTTATAGTCTCAGTCGAATGCGCGTTCCACACTTAAATATGTATGAGTAAGTAACTACATATGTGTATAAATGAGCTTAAAAGCACACATATTATACTCAAGAGGCTTGTGCATAAACAATAGGCAAATGAGATTTTATTCGCCCATGCATACATACTCGTACATAATTACGCCTCTGCACTTGCACTCTCTCCACGTACACCTACATACGAGTATTTTCGTATTCACATCGTAGTCCCGTATCATGCAGTGTTTGCTGCTTGTTGTTGCTGCATTGTAATCAAATGGTATTTAGTCCACGTAATGAGTACACAGTACTCACAGTAGCTTAAAAAAATGTACGCGCATGCCAGTTTGTGCCACATACTATATGTATAAATATGTATATGCGTCTACATATTTGTATTTGTGTTGTATGAGTGCTAATTGATTCATTATAAGTAGATGTGCAATTATGTTTTATTCAGGTTAATAACTTTACTATGATTGGCGAGTGCATTGTATCTACAATGAAATGCAAAGGCAAAATACTATGTCGGTTTGTGCTGCAGGATGTACTTTTAAAGCTGAATGTATGATTTGAACATTCGAAATTTCTGTGCTGAATATATTGGTTAGTAGTAAATGTGATGGTATATAACAAATTTTTGGAAAATCAACAACTTTATTTTATTTTAGTATACCGAAAGGCTCAAATTTATTAGCGAAGTCCATTTAGCCATGTCGACCCATCCGCCCATACGCACAATTACTCTAGCAATAATTAAAATTGGTATGCTGGGTGATGCACATATTCCAGTCGACTCTCGTTAATTCGAAATTCGAGAGACTCTTAAAATATTACGAATTATCGAGTGTTTGAAATATTTAATGATTCGAAATTTGGAGAGAAAATAAACAAAACTTCGAATTATCAAGTGTTTTTATTTAACTGCTAATATTTTACATATTCATAATGTGAATTAATTAATCTTTGAAAAGGACTCATTTATACGGGTCTGCTTCGAAGCACAATGCCGCTGCTCAGAATTTTCAATCATTTGTTTAAGCAGAAATAGTGCCTGATATTCTGTTGCATCAGTTCTGTTTTGTATACAAAAGCTTGGTAAGTCATCGAATGAGGCTCTTGCTACCTTAACTGACACCTCTGCCAAAGGTTCTGATGTATCGTCTTCATCGTTGCCATTTTCATTCATATCTATCGCAGATAAAATTTCGCCATCGGTTAGTTATCCTGTGACAGCAATATCTTCATCGACTTGAACATAGTCAGAAAAACTCACACCGCTGATGTCAACTACTGGTACCATTGATGGTTCTTCATCATCCATAATTATTTGCGAATTGTCCTGATCTTCTTTTACGACGCTCGATTTTTTGAATTTCTTCTTTTTAGCAATCGCCAAACATTTATACTTTTAATGACTCATATTTAATACGAATTTTTAATCTGTATACCAACGAAGCTATTCGTGCGGAATGTGCCTATGTTTTATGCGTAATACACAACCACCCACAGTAAAGGTATTTTCAGGAGAGTCCTAAGAAATTTTGCAAATTTGAATTGGCAAGTGTTTGACTATATGAGTTCGAGTTACGGCGTCGTATCAATAATTTTTTCGTTCAAATTACCGAGTACATAAAAATGTATGGATTTAATTCGAAATATAGGGTTATTCAATAGGTGCACTTCAACTTTTTTCCGATAGGGAGGGCGAACGACGCAATATTTTTTATTTTTCGCTTGTCACTTGTAAACTTCATTAGTATACATTTCATCATGGAATGCTACACACTTGAGCAACGATTGCAAACCGTGCAAATTTTTTATGAAAATAATCGTTCTGTTGCTGCTACTTTAAGAGCATTACGGCCATTTTACGGTCCATTTAACAAGCCGTCCCGTTTTGGGGTTATGTGAAGTCATTGGTCTACAGTAACAAGCCGGCGACGATTTGTGAGCTCAGAGCCAATATTGAATGCGAAATTGCTGGAATTTCGGCCGATTTATGCAAAAGAGTGGTCGAAAATTGGGTTCAACGATTGGACTTCGTAAAACGTGCACGCGGTGGTCATGCAAAAGAAATCGAATTTCATACTTAAAATGTATATGTTCAAACTCGATAATAAAAAAAAATTAGTTAAAAAAGTCAAACCGTTTGTGTTTTATTCAAAAAAGTTCAAAAGTTGAAGCGCTCTTACTGAAAAACCCATTATAAAGAGAGGGTTGGGTTAGGTAGTAATGGTTGCCCAGAGAGTGGGCCCACTTGGACGAAAGAAGTTTGGTTCATCCTTTGTGATACCATTGCAAGAGGGAAAAAGAGGTGAAGGAAAAAACGATAGGACGAAAAGGAGAGGGGTGGGGAGGGTTGAGTATATGTGGACTATGAACGGTGACTAATTTGCGGTTGTGTTAGCCTGTTTATGCTGCTGATGAAGTTCATCAGATTTTTTATGTCAAGACCTGCTATATCAGCAGGTGCAGAAAAGAAGTGAGAACCAAGGTGCTTGAATCTTAGCCCCGCGAGAACTGAGCAGCTAAGGAGCAGGTGCTGAGATAATTCCACCTCATCCTCCATACAGCTGACGCAAAAAGGACTCCAAATAATTCCCCGCGGATAGTGCCCCGAGAGGATGCCCAGGAAATTTGAGAGATGAGATATTGTCATCCTCAGAATGTCCCTCGAACGCCTCCTATCCAAACGTGGCCAGAAGGACTTCGCGACCATACACGTTCGTGTACTAGCTCAGCGCATTCGCTGACTTGGCGCGCTCGCTGAGTTGGTGCAAAGCCCATTCTTCCAGGAGGAGCGCGCAGGTTGTCAAGGGGATCCCGAACCTTTCCTTTCGCGGGCGCACTGCCCCACAGGTCCCTTGTCTGGCCAGCTCGTCAGCTTCGCAGTTTCCAGCAATATCACTATGACCAGGTAAAAAGAGACGGGCACTCGTGATAACTTTGAATTAATTAGCTGTTCAAAATATCGCAGATTTAAATTAACGAGAGTCGACTGTATGTCTTTATCAAGCTGTCTTGGAAGGGAAAACAAGCTTACCTGTTTATACTTGATTTTATTTTATTCCATTTCATTTTATTTTGTTTTATTTTACCTGATTTTTTTGTTATTCCATTTTTAATCTTATTTGAGTTAGTTTTAAGTTATTTAACTTTATTTAATTTCACCTTATTTTATTCTACTTTTTCATATCGCTTTATTTAATTCTATTTTATTCTAAGTTATTTAATTTCATTATATTACCTATTTGATTTTATTTATTTTATTTTCCTGATTTATTATTTTTTTCATATTTCATCTTTTTATTTTATTCTAGTTTGTTTTATTTGATTTTAAGTTATTTTTTCCTATTTTGTTTATTATCTTAGTTTATTTTACTTTAAGTTGTGTATTTTAATTATATTCTATTATATTTTATTTTATTTTACTCCATTTTATTTTATTTTATTTTTTTATTTATTTATTTACTTATACCTATATCCCATTTTTAATCTTATTTTAGTTTATTTTAACTTATTTAATTTTATTTAATTTAACCTTATTTTTTTATTTTGTTCCTTTTTTAACTTATTTTATTTAATTCCATTTTATTTTAGAATATTTTGTTCTATTATTTCATTTTTTTATTTATATTGAGTAATTTTTTCGTTCTAACTAGATTGTATAACAACTTTTTATTTATATTGTGTAATTTTGTTTTTGTTTTGTTATATTCCATTTTTTATCTCATTATATTTATTTTATTTGATTTGAAGTTATTTTATTTAAATATTTTTTAAATATTAAGTTATTTCTTTTCCATTTATTTATCTTATTTTAGTTTATTTTTAGTTCTTCTTTAATCTTATTTTAAACTATTTTATTCTGAAGTTATTTTATTCTTAATTCTATATTTAATTAATTAATAATCTTATTGTATTTATGATTATTTTTAATCTTAATGGACTTTATTTAATTTTATTCAATTTTACCTTATTTTCTTTTAATACATTCAGATTTTTCATCGTATTTTATTTCAATCCACTTTATTTTCAGTTATTTAATTTTAATCTATTATTTCATTTTTTTAATTTATTTAAGTTATCCATTTTTTTATATTCCATTTATTATCTTATTCTATTTTATTATACTTTTTTAATTTTAATTTATTTTAAGTAATTTTTCCACTTTTTCATTTTATTTTATTTTTCTTACATTTAAAATTTATTTCATTTAAATTTACTCCGTTTTAATATATTTATTTATAAATTTTTAATTTTATTCTGATTTATTTTATCTTAAGTTAATTAATTTTTTTTTATTTTATTTATCTGATTTTTTTTTTTAATTGAGCTTAAGTTATTTTTTTATTACATTTTTAATTTATATACGGTTTTTTTATTCCAATTTTTCATCTGATTTTATTTAATTCTATTTAAGTTTAAGTTATTCAATTTTATTCTATTATTTGTTTTATTTTGTTACTTTAGTTAGTTTATTTGAATTTAATTTATTGAATTCTATAGAACCAGACAAGCGCCATCTTAATCTACGTTACATTGACATTTATTGGGTGGAGCTATTATTACTTAGTGGGACGGACTTCTGCGATTTCTGAGCATAAAACTGATTAAATACATTTACGGGCACCTTTAAAAACATCATATGAATTAAAAATATTTTTCACGTTCCAAAATAAATATCAGTTTGAGGATGAAAATTTAACCTTGTATGTTGGAAGCATCAAAAATTCTCCACCAAATTCTCATAACCTCTGGCGCGTCATCGTAGCTGTGTATGTGAATATGTCTTAGCGTTGTGATGATGGAGCACAACGCCTGTTTTGTATTTTAATTCTGGGAGTTTGAATGGAATTTCATGTTTCACTCAAAAAACCCGTAAAAGCAGAAGAAAGCAGTCGATGAGCTCCAAATATTCACTACACAAAAAGTAAATCAATTGGAGCCGCTTTCTCTCAATAAATATTGATTTGTTTCTAAAGCTAAATAGTTCAAAACAAAAAACCCACTTCAGTCAACAGTAGCAGTCACTTTAAAAAGATTTAACGCGATTTCGTTCCGTTTTAGCAACGATCTTCAAATGGTTAAAACTATTTGGTAAGTGAAACTTAATCATGGCTTCTAATATGCCTCGACCTTGCCTCGATTTCAATCACTTTTTCAATGATTATGCGACTAGAGTGAGGTTTGTATTTAATTTATATAGACATTTCTGCCGAGAAATCAACACCGTCTTTGTATATAGGGCTGCCTTGAAGCACTGAATAATTGTTCATTAGCCACACTCGATGGCTTCACAGATAACAATTTTAAAATAATTTTTTATTACAAAATGTTGACATTGATACCAGTTTTCGAAAAATGTTGCAGACACTTTAGGTTTATAAAATTTTTATTAAAACACCAAATTCCAACCAGGTAGCCTCTCACTGGTAATTGAGTACCTTAGCAAGATTAAAGCATTTGGCTTTATCAATCAAATTTAGGTACTATGGGCTGATAAGCTCTCAAAGAAGACGGCATCAACTGTTCTTATAGATTCAGAGCCCTTTTGGGAACAAAGAAGAGTAAAAGCCTCATATGGAATCATACTGGGCAACCTGCTAGGTTTGGGGTATTTCCAGAGCACTTTTATACTATTTTAACTGAAAACGTTTTAAGGTTGGCAATGAACCAATTTAAGAATTATGGAAATCACAGAATTCTAATCATCATCTGGCTGAACTGTGAATTTATTCGGGTGAAATCTGTAGGTTCTGCTGAAACTATAAGGCACATACCGTTCACTGATGCGCAATCGCAGAAGAATCTCGGTAGATCATCTGATAATGGGCCAAGGTTCATACGAAAATTGCTTTGAGAAGCAGGACGAAAAGACATTCGCCAAAGCATTGAAGAGAGCAGCCCTTTTCTTAAATAAAATGTTTCAACAATCTAGAAGCGGTGCTTAATAATTCATAAAAAACGTAAATAGCCGTAAAAACGTTCTAAGCCGAACTAAATTATATGAATTCAGTATAACGCCCGTGAACAAAATCTGAAACCGCTATGGCCTTCTGATACTTCACTTCTGCATGAAATCGGCGCTCCTTTCTTTCTGGTTTGGATTAATTGACGTTGCTGTCGAAATTAATGTATCATTGACATGCAGTAAAAAATGGAAACAAAAAGCAAAAGTTGCACTAGAAATATGATAAGAATGCAATAATCCCTTGGGTATTGGCCTACATTACCACCAACCAACCAAGCAAGCAAGCAACATTAATTGCAACTGTCAACGGCGGGAAAACGCTTAAATAAGCCAAACTAAAAAAGCAGAAAAACACGCTAATGATACCACAAATTGACCACTAATTATTACAACTTTTGTGCAACGAACAGAACAATTTGGTGGAGCAACAGGGAAAATAATGGCGAATAACCGAACAGGGCGAATGGCTTAGGCCCACAAAAACAAAAGATCGCACAAATTGGGTTATCAAAAGCGTTGAAATGCCGCTGTGCTATGCAACGAGAAGAGAACGGTCAACAACAACAATCAATGCAAAGCGATGAGGCGATGAAAGTACGAAGGGCCAAAAGCAGTTGACTTTGTTTGCCAATATACCGAATTTCTCGCAGCACTTTTGCTTCATTAAATTGTCTTCATTTGCTAAAAATGTCGAAATATGTAGCTGGTAAAAAATGCTCAAATATATACATACATACATACATACATACATACATTTAGCAAAAAAATATAAAGATGCCAACGTTCGTCAGTGCGCAAAACGCGGAAAAGAACGAAAATGTCAACAGCAATAACAACAAAAATAACTACTCCAACACCACTATCACAACTACCACAATGGCAGTCGCATGTTGCAACAACTAAGTCGCATCGCCATATCAGTGTCATTCATTAGCGTTGCTGGTTGCGCTTTACCACCACACCCTGCCGACCCGTCGTCCGCGCATCTTCTGATCTCACTATATCGCACCGCGGCAGTTTGCGTTCGTTGCGCATGCGCTTAAGTATGTCGCCACAATCTGTCAACGCATATGTGCAACAATTGTTGGCCACCTCCTTGTCGTGGTTATTACTTTACTGCTGTTGTTGCGCCACTTGCACGCTTTATTGGCGGCTTTCTTTTTTTTGTTGTTGGATTTCGCAGCGGCTGGCGATCGGGTTGCATGCTGGCGCCCTTTTGGGGGGTCCGCATATTTGCTGGCATTCCTTTGCTGCGCGCAATTGCATTGAAATTTCTGTCAACGAGTTTTTTCGGCATAGCTTTTAATTTTATGCCTTGCTTGCAATCTTTTGCCTTTTTGCATTTCTCCAAAAATACGCTTGCGCACATAAATTACGTTTGCGGCCATCATTTATTTCCTTGCAACGCTGACACATTGATTTCTTATTCAATTTATTCACTTCTTTCATTTTCGTTCACTATCTTTGCTGCTGTGCCACTCGTATTTTTCTCTTGCGCTCATTTGATTATCGCCAAATGCGTTTGTGTGATTGTGAGTGCGCAAGCGCAGTCAGCCACAAGCGCGATCGCATCGATGTTCGCGCGGACTTCGAAGACGTTTCTCTTTATCTCGCCGGTGTCGCCGCCACGACAGCATCCAATGACACTTGCAGCTGCCATAACAACAAAAAAGCAGTCGCATTGCATCTGTTGCCATTGTCAGTGCTTTGTAAGAGTATAATTTGTCATTGTTACTGTTTTTGTTTTTTACTTCCATACATATCTATGGAACGTCACCATTGTTGGCGAATGTGCTCATGCGCAGCCTCAAAATTATGTGTAGGTATTATCCCTTAATCGCATTCAAGCAGCTATTTTATTTTTTGTTGAATTCAACACAAATTTTATTTGCCCTCGTTCGTCGTCAGGTCACCACGTCCAAATTAACAAATTTCGGCAACATGTTGCAACGCTTCCACTTATGTTTGTATTTCGACTTTTTTCTCAATTCTGATTTTTCCGCTATTGGCAGCCAAATTACCACCAACTCAGTGGCACGTAAATGATTTTTGACCTTAATGTAGAAGGAAAGGAACCATACAAAATTAAACGGTTGGAAAAATTTTAAGAATTTCAAATGACAAGGTAAATGTGCAGCTTGGAATACGCGACACTGGCGCCAGTTAACGATTCCGTTAAGTATTTTAAACGTTTTCTTTTATGGAGATTCGAAACGTTTTGAAACAGATATTAATGTGGTCAATTCGAATGAAATATTTTAATATTATAAAGGAGCAGCATCTGGCGGCCTTGCTGGCTACAATAGACGACCAAAATTCACAAAAAAAAGGAAAATAGTACAATAATACTCAAAGCTGCTCATTTTCGATTGGCGCTATAATCATCTAACTGTTTTTTCTTTAAATCGGCAGTCAGTTTTAATTTTGTATTCGTTAAACTCTGCTCAAGATGGTGTTGCTGAAAGTGTTGCCATTGCGGTAATCGAACCGTAGACTCAAGAAATGTGCTATTCAGATGATCGGACCATAGCGAGAGAGATACATATTAATTGAGTTGAGAGGAGATAAGAAAATGTGGTTAATATCGTGCGATGTTCTTTCCCATATAGCCATGCGTTTGGTACGACGATAACTTTCCTGGTTAGATTTACTTATTTATTTTGACTGAACCTGCTAACCAGCTACAAAACTTATAATCCAGGTGTGCCAGTGTTACGTGTCTCCCATAAGTCACCTCAAGTTCTTCGCTTGTGATCTGTGAGCGTTGAACTGCGATTTAAGCATTTATATGTCGAGAATTTGTGAAATTGATAATTAACTCTCTAAATGTCATTGATTGTCTGCCGATAATTCGCCTATAATTTTTATAAATATTGCCTAACTTCCTCTTTTGTCTCAAAGATGTGACGTCTGATATACTTAGAATGTTGATCAACTATCGGTAATAACGCAAGTGAAACTCCTTGTATTAATTTATTTTATTTATTTATTTATATGTAAGAGTAATAGTTATAAATAACCAATACACTAAAATTTAACAAGAACTCTGACTACTAAGGCCTTCGGCTCGTTGTATTAATTTTTTATTCTTTAAAGGGAAGCATAACTGCTTTATGGGGATTTAGTGTTAGAGTTATCAAACTTGGCAACGAAGGACTACCCACCGATAACTAAAGAATAGTACGAGTTGGCGAGGTCAACAAGAAGCAACGCTACGTTGACAAATTAACCTCAAAATTTCCACAAGGCGCTACAATAGAGAGCGATATGTTGTTGGTGTTCGGTTACGTTGGTGGGGTCTACAGCTGGGTTAATTTATTTGGGATGTTGACACTAAGGCCATTAGCGTTCTACAGCTTGGCCTGCATTTCTCTAATCTTAGTCTGCGCCAGTGCAACTCAGCAGAGGTGCTCGTATTATCTAAGAATTCTTGGTAGTAAGAAAAAAGTTTTGCGGACTAAAATCTGACATTTATCAGATGGTGGGAATACTTGCCATAAGTAGGGCCAGATCTTATATTTTTATTAAGAACGAATTTTCTAGTTTTCTGACCTTTCGTGACAACCAAAATTTCGGCTTGTTAGACTGGAAGACCTGTTCTCCACAAATGACTACTGTAGCGTTTTTCAGGTAAAGTTGATAAGCCTATAAATGGGGTATAATAGAGCTATTCTTAATGGGCTGTATGAGCTGATATAGAAACATCTCAGGAAATTGCATCACGGTTGAACTGGCTAGAAGGGAAACTGATTTTAAATCAATCAATACGTCCCAATATATGGGCATCCCTTTATCTTAACACAAGCTGGGGATCAGGCTGTTCTACATCTCGCAAGCCAACAGTAGATCGTCCACGGATTGTGAAATAACTAGATAGATTTGGTCTAGAAGAAGTGAGCACAGAACTGGGTCCATCATCAATCTAAACCGTTGAGAATTTCCTCTGCCACGCTCTTATCAGAACGCGGTCTCGCTATCTAAATTCTTTGCAGTCTTGGAATCGGCAGTAATCCGATAGGAGAAATAGTTCCACCACATTGGGAATTAAAGGGAACTTTGGTCGAAACTAGTAGCATCACAATGAGCGTACATCTAACTGGACCATCTTCACACCCTTTTAGAGAGGGGGAACCACTCCACGCTTAACTAACCTCTAGAGAGAGGGTTAGAGATAAAGAAATAGAGACGATGATAAAGATAAAACTCGGATTGAATAAAGACAATTAATTACATTAGAATTGTTATACGATACTAGTAGAAGTAAATAAACGAGGGCTATGCACGTTCGTTTGTACGAAATGATTTCAAAATTCTGTAAGCTCTCGCTAGAATTTCAATTTAGGTGCATAAATTTGCTTTCGCCGTTCATCCATAGATAGTGGCAGTGATTAGCGACAGTGGAAATATACTAATATAAAATATTTTACGATAATTCTGAAACGCTCAACCCACAAATATTTGTGTTTTTTGTGTAAATTTACTCAAATGTCAAATTGGCGTCATTTGTCGAAGATTTTGATTTTCGACTTTTATTTGAAAGAAACTGCAGCTGAGGCACATCGAATACTCTCGAATACCTGCAACGAACTGTAATTTACGAAATCATGCGTCGTAAGTTGTATGGAGACATCGAGTTGAAGGTTTGACATTTTCTAAACTATTGAAACTGAGTGAAACAATCTCGGCGGACCTGCATCGAATGTAATTAATACGCTTGAGTGGATCACTGAAACAGAACGGCCACAGCATCAAGAGAGACGCTTCCCTTACCGGCTATGTTTTCCTGGCATAGCTTCTTCCAAGTATAATGTATTTCGATCAATAGCATATGTTCTGACTGATCGCCATTTCACTCTCAATAAAGGGGCCGAATCATGGATCGCCTTAAAATTTGAACAGTTCTCCTAGTGCGGAGTTCATGCGTTATCTGAAAGCTGGGAAAACAGTAGTTGCAAGTGGCACAGTAATCCGCGAAGTAAAATATTCTCACTTTGTTTAAATAACGTCTTGAAAAAAATGAAAGCAAATTTGTACACTGAGACTTAAGAGAAACATATCTGCATGAATTTATGATGTAGAAATATATTAGAGGATCTGGGTTCAAGCCCTAAGTACCGTTGTGAATCATATTCAATCTCATCCTCTGGAAAATATATCTTACAGACTTTAAGGGGTTAGAGGTAGTCAGAATTTTCAAAAAATTGGATTTTTTTCATTTTCTTAAAGTATAATATCTTAAAAATATTGTGTGAAAATTTTAAGTGAACCGACCAAATACTTTTCGAGTTATTCAACCATTTATAAAGGGGGCTCGGGTGCTACGGAGCGTTCGAGAGCAAGTGGCAGCTAAAACCGCTTGGTAGATTTCAAGAAAATGTATACTGCTTTTGAAAAACATACAAAACTCGTGCCTGATCGAAGGATTTTTTTTTTCAAAACTTTCGATTTTTTTTAACAATTAACCATATCGTTAATTTTGAAATTCAATTTAAATTTCGATCAGGCAAGATTATCTATTAATAAAACTAATTTCTCTTGCCCGATTGATTTTAAATGAATCTCCAAGAACTTGTGATGTTCCCCGCAAGGGACTTCTTTCTTCTCCACACAAACAGCAATAACTTTTACGACTATAAACTTTTTTTTTTATATTTTGCTAAAGTCTAGTCGAAACATGATTAGTTAGTGCTATGTTTTTTGTTTTTTTTTTGTAAAATAAAGCAATTGACTAGCCAAAAAAATTATTGAAAATCATCATTTTTCAGGCCTCTGACTACCCCTAACCCCTTAACGGATCCGTCCAGCTGGTGCCCAAAGCAGATAATGAAATGCTTTCTCCAAATCCCATGCCTACGCTGAAAGTGTTGTAAAACTAAAACAAAAAAATTTAATGCAACCTCTTGCAAATTTACAAATCCAAAAACAAAAACATTCTCTAGTATTCACTGCCCACTTAAAATCATAAATTTCCAATGCAACCTCCACATTACAAATAACACTATCTTCTTTATATTAAAACGGGCCTTGTTACATTATTATTGTTATTACTTTATTATCGCGAATATTAAGCCATTTTTGAGGGAAAATTTAATTAAGCTCGAACGCGTAGCGATAAGTAACAGCGCAAGCGCGCTGAACGCCAACAGGTCAGACCGGCTTAATTAAACATCAATGAGACGAGACGCCATGGCGGTGGCAGTCATCACTTAATGCGCCCTTTAGCACCTTCAAAAGACAGGCGCCCAGACGTGGGTAAGACAGCTTCTTCTCCTTTCAAGTCTGCTGATTTACGTCGAATGCCATTGTGACAGCAACAGTGCAACGCCTGGCGCATACGCAAAGGGTGTTTGTTCGGTAGGTCCGTGTGCAGTGGGGCAGCGCAGGTGAAGATAAAGTGATTAAAAAAAGGTGTGCCGACGGCAGTGTCATATGTAATTTTTGTCGCTTTATGCAAATTGTGCGCAAAATTACAGAATCAACAACTGTGCAAGCAGTGCAGCCAGCAGGTAAGTGCGCCGAAAGCAGCGGCAGCCCCAGCGGCGAACAGGTTTGTGATCGTAAACCCACTGCTTGACTATTGGCTGTATGGCCAGTTGCTCGGCTGCCCAGCTACTTGCTGGGCTAGTTGGCTGGGGATCCGGCGTACCAGCAATCCGGAGGTGGCTTGGCTGCGCCTGCGTATCTAAATGCAACAATCAATTTTTACGTTTATCGGCCGTCGAATGCGCTCACTAACTCAGCCTGCGGCCAGCCTTTCGTAAATTTGCAGTGTTGCTTGATCTTCCGTACTTTTGTATTACTTGAGTGTGACTGCTATTTCACATTTAGCTGCATAACTATTGCAACAGCAACACTTTCCATTTTCCGTTTTGAGACGTGACAAAGTGCAATTTTTACGCTTGAGAAGTGTGCAGCACACAAAGTGCCGGAAAATCTGACTGAACACTTAAAACACTCACACATGCACGAACGACCATTTGCGCTGACACGGAGGTGCAGTGCTGCATTAGCGCACACTTTCAGATTCACTTACCATACTGTAATGCATTTTTTTGCACAAATGTGTATGTACTTATGTACTTATGTGGCAGTGACGGCACCGTAGCATGTGACATTTCATTTGCCAGTGATGTGTTTTCCTGCTCATTGTTGTTGTTTAACTGTTTTTCATTTGTTTTCTATTGTATGTCGCCAGTAGAAATTGGCAAGAAATTTAATTGAGTTATTAACGAGTTGCAAGCAATTTTTAATGCGCAATTTCACTGTTAGCCGCTGCCGCTGTGTCAGCTGTCCCGTCTCAACTGTTCACCTGGTTGTTGCTTGCCTTTGGCTTACCTCGTATGCAACCACAAATGCCAGTTGTCTGCTTTTCATTTGTGGCACGTTGCAGTATGTGGCAAGTTGCTTGGCTTAGGTTCAGCGGCATGTGTGTGTATGTATGTATTTACAATTAGCTGGCATAATAAACTTACCCGACGGCCTGTTCAGTTTCACTATTTGCTATGTGCGCGATTATGAATATTTTTCGTATGTGTTTTTTTCTTTTTTTTTTTTTGTAATTCGCTTATTTCGTAATTTTATTGCTTTTTATTGCTTGCGACTTGTTGTCAGGTTAATAAAGTCATTTTGCAAAAATCTCCACTATGTTTGACGTTTAAATGAGTTAATGACTGTAATTAACATTGTTGTAGTCGCAACATGAACTTTAATTGACTGCATTTGCCATTTGCCAACGTGTGTAGATGGATGCGAACATTTGAAAGATAATTGAAAAAATGTAGCCGAAATTGTCAACAATTTTGCTTAATGGCAGGCAGCTTTTAACCGCTCAACATACTTTGCTCCGAAGTAAGCAACCGAAATAGTCGAAAATTTTGGTGATCATGAGAGCGACGTGCAGCAGTTTCCATATATATAAGTACACAGTTGACTTAAGTTTCTTAAAAAGAACAGAAATAGAAAAGCTCTCAGAAAGTACCCAATGTTTTAGAAGAATAGTCAAGTCCAAAGGAGGGATGATAAGTACTTATAAGCTGTATGCCCCCACGTGAGTTGCTACTTACTTTTTTCCCGCCATAAGGAGCTAATAATCAGTATCAGATAAACGTTTTTTTAAGTTTCAGCACTCAACAATAAATCCCTGCGCATGGGAAGTTTATTCTAAGAAACTGGAAAATTTATATCTTTTGTGCGCTTCGGTGGATTTGCGCAAGAAATGATATATTCTCGATGCGGCTATATAAAGGGTGTTTTTTTAGAGGTTAGGTTTTCAAGTTGGCACTACTTTTTTCGTAGATGGTATTTTTAACAGCTGTCATTGATTTATGCTCAGTTTGGTTTGCCATTTCATATTGAATAGACTTACACCTGAACAACGTTTGCAAATCGTGCAAATTTATTACGAAAATAATGGTTCGGTTCGCGCGACGCATCGCGCGCTGCGTCCAATATTCGGTCGACATAATCGTCCATCAGAGTCACTAATTCGATTAACCATGGATCGGTTTCGCACCACGTTTGCTCTAGTGGATAATACGCATCCTCAGAGACGTCGTACAGTGCGCACCGAAGACGCTATTGCTGCTGTGGAGCAGAGTATCGAAGAAGACCCGAATGAGTCCATCCGCCATCGCGCGCAGCAATTGGAGATGTGCCCATCCACTTTATAGAAGATTTTGCGGAAGGATCTTGGTTTGGCTTACAAAATCCAACTCGTGCAAGAATTGAAGCCGAACGACCATCAAGCGCGTCGCACGTTCGGTGAATGGGCCCAAAACGAGATGACCACCGGTCCCGATTTTCACAAGAAAATTTTGTTCAGCGATGAAGCTTACTTTTGGTTGAATGGGTATGTCAATAAGCAAAATTGTCGCATTTGGAGTGAACATAATCCACAAGCCATTGCTGAGACGCCGTTACATCCTCAAAAAGTCACTGTTTGGTGTGCTCTATGGGCAGAATCATTGGTCCATATTTCTTTAAAAATGAAGCCGGCCATAATGTTACAGTCAATGGAGAGCGCTATAGAGCCATGATTAATGCCTTTTTCGTGCCTGAATTGGACGATGTTGATGTGGACGACCTTTGGTTCCAACAAGACGGCGCTACATGCCATACAGCCAACGCAACAATCGATTTATTGAAGGAAACTTTTAGTGAGCGCATTATCTCGCGCCGTGGACCTGTGGCGTGGCCTCCAAGATCGTGCGATATAACACCGCTGGACAATTTCTTGTGGGGCTATGTGAAGTTGCTTGTCTACGCAGATAAGCCCGAGACGATTGACGTCTTGGAAGAGAATATTCGGCGCGTTATTGCTGACATACGGCCCCAATTGCTGCAAAAAGTGGTCGAAAATTGGGCCTCTCGGCTGGAATTTATTCGAACCAGCCGCGGCGGCCACTTGCCCGAAATCATTTTTAAAACATAATGGCAAACCCTTATCTTTATAATAAAGCTAAATTCTTGGCCATAACATTAAATTATATACGTTTTATTTCATCTTGAAAACCTAACCTCTAAAAAAAACACCCTTTATGTATTCAACGGTCTTCCAAAAGGCGCTTCTAGATGCTGTTTAAAAAACACATGTAAAAATGTAGAACGTTTCAGATTTCGCTACTTATATTCAAAATATTATACCATTATATGAGAAAAAATGGCAGGCTGTTATACGAAAATTAAAAGACTCGCTCACACACTATCGCATTGAGATTAACAATCTCGATTTGAATATTGTGCTCCAGCACTGGAATCGTTGTTGGCTTATTCGCATGCACTTTACTTTTCAAAAAACCTCACAAAAAGTAGTCTAGTAGAGTTAGATCGCATGACCTTAGCGTCCAGTTTATGTCACCATTTTGTGAAATTAATCGACCGGAAAACTTAGATCGCACTAATGCAACTAAATTCCCTTGTTGTGTGCCATGTGGATCCATCCTATTGATATATTGATATCGTCTATATCTATTCATTGAAGCAAATATAAATCCTTATGTGAAATCCTCCAAACATTCGATTCATAAATGACTAATTGTTCAGAATGTCGATATATCGATGTTGAAAGTGGTTTAGTAGCTCTTTACGCTACAGCCGCTATATTCTCAACAGAACGCCTAAATTTTTGTCTGCCGGTCCCTTTTCTATCCTCAACAGATCCAGCAATGTTCTCAACAATCACAGCATTCATGAATTTACTTTTTGGTGGACGTGCCGTGCTCATGGCGTTGTTAAAAGCCGTATTTTGAATGAAAATAGTGAAACCTGAAATAATATAAATTTTTGCATGTTTTAATAAAAAAATATCTGGGTGCGTATTTTAAAGGCCTTTATTATTAACAAAACATAAAATTCCAATTTTATTAAACAGAGTTTTAGTATCAGCAACAGAGAGTTGTAATATTTTTCTATGTAGCATCAATTAAAGATAAAAAGCGCAAAGAGGGTCGGCAGTATTGTAGTACGATTAGAATGCGCACTGAGATGAAAAACGAAAAGATGGTATCTCGTTATCAGTACCTTAACCCACATACTACGATATAACTTCTACATTTTCAGGTCTCTTGCTGTACCGCACTATTTGCTTCATAAAACAAGGCACAGCAACATTACAAAATACGTGGAAATATTATTTTCTATAACATGTGTTTAGCTAATTTAAAATCAAGATATGTATAACACAGGGTCCAGCACTCGAAGTGTAACCAACTTCAGATCGCCCACGCAGCTGATGCACGCGCTTCAGCTGTCTGTTAGTTGGCTAAATGACAGTCCAAAGTATTATTTACAAGCGCGCGGAAGCATTTTGCCGAGTGTTAACGCGAAAAAAGAAAATCAGTAATGTATTTCGAACGTAATAGGGTGACTGCGTTATATTTGGTTGGAAAATCACAACCAGCGATTGTTCGTGAGCTCGACTTCTTTAAAGTATGTAACTAAAGTTTTTGTTTATCGCACTATTACTCGTTACAATGATACTGGTAGCATCGCGAAACGTCATGGAGGTGGTCATCAAAAAACTCAAAAAACGTCACGTGAAATGGTTCAAAAAGTGAAGAAGCGACTTGAGTGAAATCCCCGACGAAGTGCCAATCAAATGGCGAAAGAACTGAAAATATCTGACCGTAGCATTCGCCGCATACTGAAAAATTATCTCAAAGTCAATCCCTACAAGATCCAAAAGGCGCGCGATCTCACACCAAAGCAGCAACAAGTCAGACTTGAGAGAGCGAAGAAGTTGCCTCATTTGTATTTCCTGACCGGAAAATGCAAAATAGGTTGCTTTGAAGCCGTGTGCTGACCAACAGAACTCGGCACTGGCTCACAAAGCTCGCGTGAACCAAGAATGGCTAAAAACCAACGTTCCGAAATTCATAACGTCTACACAATGACTCTCAAATTCACCAGACACGAATCCGATGGATTATTCTCTTTGGGTCAATTTGGAGAGCAAGGCCCGAACAAAAGTATTCACCAGTCTCGCGGCGCTGAAACACGCCATTGTGCGCGAGTGGTCCAAAAAACCTGCAACTCACATTCAGGCAGCTTACGATTCGTTTCAGGAATGTCTCAAAGCCATTGTCAAGACATAAGGTGATCTTATCGAGCAAAAGTAAATTGATTCTTAATTTTGTATTAATTTCACATACTTTGAATTGAATAAAAGTACTTTTAAAAACTAAATTTCTGGCCTTTTTAATTGGTTACACTTCGATTGCCGGGCCCTGTATAAATATACACCGAGTAACATATCATACTTGCGAAAGCATAGACAACCGTAATTAAAAATTCACCAGAGAATAAATTCTCCTCACACCCCAAGGTTCAATTAATGTTCTATCCAACTAATTCTTCTCCAAGTCATTCACTTGTTCACTCTGTTCCTTAAAATTTAATTAAAGTTTTATCGTGAAAACATAAATATGCCATAATTAAATAATTGTGTGCCCTTGAGGCATACAAGTGCTAACTCAAGTCCACACTTGCCACATAACATCTTCCTCATCCGGCCGTGGGTCGCACGCAACTGCTGTTGCAAATGATTTTACAAATATTTTGTTGAGATTGTAGAGCAATTGAAAACATGACATGTGCTGCACACCGACTATACATATGATTGCAACAACAGTAATAAATGCATTAAAATTAAAGAAAAAAACCTACAAATCCGGCCAACACAAAATGGCCTGTGATAACTGAAAAATAAACGGAAGGAAAAACGCATTAAATGTTGAAATGAAAGCAAATGGATGTCTGACATGTCCATTTTGTTGCGAGTGACACACGAGTTGTTGAAATGAAAATGTAATTGCTTTACAATTTTGCGTTGTATGATATAAACTAAAAGAATATCTTATTTTTCGCGTGCGGCATTTCAGTAATTATTAAGTGGTGAATTTATGAGGATGTCGCTATTAAAGAGGCGAGAAAATTCATGTATGTAAGTACAAATAAGTAAAAATTGTAGATATTAAATGGAAAAGTAGGTAAAAAGTCACTTGACATAATATGGTTATGATTTTATAAAAGAGCGCTCGGGCTACTAGGCGTATGAGTAACCTCGTGAAAGAACTCTGATCGATTTCCGATTGATTTTGCCCCTCCATGATCGACAGTACTTCTGCATAACATATCAGCTGTTATGCAAAAAAATGTGAGTTCAAAACTTTTCTACGGTACTCAACATTAAAATGAATGTTCAATTTTTGTATCTACATTATAGTAGACGCGTTGCCCTAGAATATTAGAAACGTCCTAATGGGCAGTTTTATAGTTATCTTACAGTTTACCTATGTCCCAAAATACTGTTTCTAGCGTTTAATTTTTCTCTGTTGTTGTTAAAGATGTACGTGTTCTCAACAACGCTCTGAGTCTGAAACTTTAATATCCATGCCGTAATTCAGTTCACATCTTGTCTTTATACCTTCCACTTGTATTGTTAAATTTAAAGATAGTAAGTCAAATAATTCTAAAACTAACAGGTGCACTCATTTGTAGTCCGTTAATGACGTAATATAAGATATTTGGTATCACCTGCACTCTTTTATTTATCGATACCATATCCCTACGCCCAATAGCCGAGACACCATCAAACTTCCTTATAAATGCTAAGAGGAATTTAGTAGGCGGTTTCCTAAAAATCAGCGACAGTAATTATTTGGTCAAGAAATATCAATCTGTTTGTACATAAAATATAAGAAGATCCTCTATATATAGTCTGCATTCTGTCTTATAGTAGACAATACCCTACTCAATCCGCTCTTAATGTACACATTCGTTTATTGGCGTCATAGGCACAGAGCAGCCAATATCACAAAGTGGTTTCAGCACCAGTGGAACAGTGTCCTCCTTTCTTGGAATTCCACAGTGACCGGGTATCCAACTTAAAATGAATGTATTTTAACTTGCCAGAAGCTGAATAATGTCATAACATTCCTTTCTTAGCATGCTTGTGATAATCCCATCGGATAAAGTCTTAACATCCGCTTGGTTATCTCAAAGAAAAATTTATGCAGTTATAGGTTGAGGCAACCTCAGCCTGAAAAGCAACGGACCAAACTTCAATTTCAATACAAAGGTTGGTAATAGGTCCATGTGCACTTGTTCTGTTCGTTCGCCCTAATTATTTTAGCTCAGTCTTATTGAAAGTTTCTATGTACTCGCAAGAATTTTGGTCTTATGTTCTTCATTCGCTTACGTAAAATATAAGCATAATAAAAAAGGGTGTAAGTATTGATAAAAGGCTGTTGAAGTATTTATTAAGTTCACAATAGTTGTATACATATATATACATTACATATCTATACAAAAAAAATAGAAATGCGAAAACGCATTATATTTTAGGATATGCACCAAAATATTCTGAAAAGCTATTAAGATTAACGTGAGCTGGGACAATTTGAAAATCGCTTTTTTTTATAGAATAAAATATGTTTATGCATAATATATATATATATATATATAGGGTTTTCCAATAACAGGTGTTACAGGTGAATGGATTACGCTATCGAGAGATGATTAATATTTAATTTTTTATGGCCGAAAAGGGATGGTATTGATCTGGACAACGTTTATTTTCAACAAGACGGCGCTACCAGCCACACAAGCAACGAAACCATTGATCTTTTACGGGAAAAGTTTCCGGACCGTGTTATCTCTCGAAGAGGTGATCACAATCGGCCACCGAGATCTTGTGATTTAACACCTTTTGACTTTTTTCTTTGGGACCACGTGAAAAAAAAGGTCTACGCCAACAGCCCAGGTTTGATTCAAAACCTCAAAGATGGAATTCGTGAGGCCATCGAGGACATAGGGCTGCCACTTTACAATTCAGTTATGGAAAATTTCATGAAAAGAATATTGTGCTGTATGTGTGGTCGTGGTGGTTATTTGCCTGATGTTATTTTCCACTGCTAACGGCATAGCATATATATATAATTGGCGCTTACACCCTTTTTGGGTGTTTGACCGAGCTCCTGTTCCTATTTGCAGCGTGCGTTTTGATGTTGTTGCTCAAATGGAGGGACCTGCAATTTCAAGCCGACTCCGAAAGGCAGATATTTCTTATGAGGAGCTTTTTCATGGGAGAAATACACTCGGAGGTTTGCCATTGCCTGCCGAGGGGCGACAGCTATTAGAAAAATGTTTTTCTTCATTTTGGTGTTTCACCAAGCCTCGAACCTATGTTCACTCTGAATTCCGAATGGTAGTCACGCACCAACCCATTCGACTATGGCGGCCTTCGTTCTATTAATTAATCTCAGATGATAGAAATGCCGACGTAGCCGAATGGGTTGGTCCGTGACTACCATTCGAAAGTGCAGAGGTTCAAATTTTCGGTCGTGAAAAACCAACCAAGTTTTTTCTGATTGCGGTCGCTCCATACTTTGAATAGTCACAAACAAGATATGAACTACTCTATTCCTGGAAGCATATTCGACAGACTCTTCAAGACGAGCATACCGTCAAGAAGAGAGTAAAAACCACCAAGGTTATGGAGAAGGGGGGAATTACATTTCTATACAGATGGTTCCAAACTAGACGATAGAGTTGGCTGTGGAGTATTCTCAAAGGAATTAGGACTGGAACTATCCGTTCGAGTACCATGCTATGGAAGTGCTTATCAGTTGTAACTATAAAAGAAGTGGCTATAGATTTAAAATACGTATGCCGTAACAAAAACTACAATAAATATAATATAATATATTATTTGATAGTCATGCGGTCATTAAATCAATGACCAATTTTTGTTTTGTTTTTGCAAATGCCCACTTCCGTTCCGTTGATAAAATGTTTAAACATTTTTATGCAGACCTTATAACCTTAAACTCTTTTAACTATGAGCTGATTTCATGGAAAAATATTTTTGCAATTTTGCAAAATTATTTATTTTATTTAAAAACACTCGAGTTTTGGAGGTATTTTCCAATCAGTCCAGCTCAGGTTAATTTTTATATTTTTGCAAATTACTCGTATTTTGTCGAAAGTCTTATAATAAAGGGTTTTTCAATAAGGGCGGGTAGATGTTGAAATGGAATCAAATGGCGTTTGCTGTGTAGCGCCGTCCTGCTGGAACCACATGTCGTCTAGGTCCATATGGTTCAATATGGGCCATAAGAAATTGGAAGGGCCACCACGTCTACCGAAAAATGAGCGTAATGCGCGCAACGTTTGCGTTAATGAACACTCATTTTGATAATAAAGTTTTATCATTTGAACGTGCCGTTCAATCGTGTAACTTGCCATGATGATTTGGCATAAACAACTGAATAATAAACAAAAGATTTGACAGATGTCACCAAAACAAAATGGCTGCCACAGGGCGCCAAAATCGACCCGCGCCAATTGAAAAACCCTTTATAATAAATTTTATGATGTCTGTGCACAAATGGTACTTTTTGATAAAGCATCCTAATGGAGCTATTATCGTGTAAAGTACAAAACCGCCAATGAAAATAATGCCATTTTTTCCAAACTTTACCGGAGAGAATAAAAACTGTCTTATTTCAAAGAGTTTCTCTCATTTATAAAGCCATGCCATTTCAGACTAGTTTTGTATGTAACCGTCAATGCGAGTATCAAAAAGGAATAGAAGAATTACCGATATATCCATTACATTTTTATTTTGTTGCACTCAAACTGTTTGCATTCTTTTTTTCTAATTTATTTCGCTTTTCATTCGTATAATTGTGGTATGCCGCTAATCCTAATTGAATGAGTAATAAAGGCGTGCGAGTGAGTTTGAAAAACTTTGGAAAAGTTGTAACACAAAGTAGCCTCAGGCAATGGCAGCATTTGTGGCATGCCACACGCATTTTTCTATGTAAATATAGTCGCAATTGTATGAATATAGTTCCCTATTTGAAAGCGCATGGAAATGAATCACGCGTCTTTATTTTTTGCATTTGAGTAGCGTTTGACTAGAACAACTGCCACACAACACGGCGTTGGCATGCAACATATTATATGTAGGTACATATAGCTACACAATCGCGGTCAGTTTTGCTACACTTCTGTTTGGCTGCCGGAAAATGAGATAACGTCGCTTTTGTTGCTGCTCTAAATATCTATGTATGTATGTATGTGTGTACTTTTTGTTGTCTATTTTCAATTTTGTTTTAATTTAATTGAGTTGCACTGTCGGGGGCAAGTGTGCTAAATATACATATCTTTTTTCATTTTACCGAAAGAGTGTTTTGTCAATGTTGCTTTTGGTGTTGTTGTTGCTCAGTGTACCTATGCTGCATACGCGTATTGAACCAGTTCAACCAGGCAGCTAACCAACCGGTGGCTGTGGTGATCAGCCATCAGATAAAAGTGTCACAGTGGCTTTAATGCAGCAACGCTATTTCAAATCCAATTGCAATCACTAATATAGTCTATTGCAATTGTTGTAGCAGCAATTTTATCGCCTTTACGCGACACCGCGATTTGCTGCTTATCCACTTTGGTGCGATAATGTGCTACCACTTTGGCCGCGATCAGCAGCCGATGACCAAAGTGTCGCGCAATTTAACGAATTTCTAAAAAAGCTTTACTCATTGTTACTGCCAAAATGCCGGTGAGCGTGTGTGTGTGTGTGGCAGAAATGTGTTGCTAATGATTAACAACATGTTTTTGGCAGCAGGTGGCTGCATAGCGCGTACAGATATATTCTGTAGTTGCCACCGTCGCAGATTTCATTTCCATTCAAATATTTTATTTACTTATTTACAAAATTTTTGGTTTCACATAAATATGTATGCATATACATCTGTTCATATTTTCCACATAATATTTTATTTTTGTTTTTGCCAGTTTCGCAATTCCTAGTTGCAGCCATTTAAGCCGTAATTGCAGTTCGATGTGACAAAATTAACATAGAAATGCAATCAAGCGACGCTAGCGGAATGGCCAAAAAGCCAACAGGCAGCTGGCTGGCTGGCTGGCAGGCCAGCAATTGATGTGACAACTATTACTTGAGCGTATGTTTGTATGTATGCATGCGCGTTTGTATGGGTGCTAGTGTGTGAGTGCTGGTGCATTAGCTTGGAATTTCAAGCCTCAGAGGAATTTCAATTTAAGTTTTATAGGAATGATTACAATCGATTTAAAATTTGCAAATGTGCGGTTAAATATTTATTATGTAAATATGTACGCTGCCTTTTTTTGTTATTTGTATCATATTTAATATATATAGGAATTGCAAATGGCACTTTAATGACCTGCAGCAAACGAGTAAATATTTACATACATAAGTACATAGTTGTGTAAATGTAATGGCACGATGTGACTGGAAAAAAATCTCGGCTTAATGATGACTAATGGCAGATAAATAGAAATCGGATAAAAATTAAAATGAAATTGTTTTTATTAACAAAGAATTGGTTCACATAAAATGAGTAAAAAATTAATTTATGATCAAAGTTAAGCATATAATCTGCCTTTTTTGGATAAAAGGGATGATTTAACTAAAGGAGAGTGCTGGGTCGGTTATAGACTGCAGAAAGGAGTGTACAGTACAGCAAGTTATTGAATTAAATTAGAATTAGGATTGGCGGGTAGGATATATATTTAAAATAGTTGAACTAAGTGGGGTGGCAACTCTAAAACCAATATCTCCAGAGCATTAGTATGGGATAAGCAATGAGTAGGGCACTACTTTCATTGACCTATAAAGGGAAGTTTAAAGGAAATTAAAAAGCGGAAAGCATCTGGTGCTTACCCTTATAAAATCACTTTCAACCAATTTATTAGTGACGAAAATTTGGCCGGCTATAGCCATACAGTTGGCGGCCGCCGTAGCCAAATGGGTTGGTGCGTGATTACCATTCGGAGTTCACAGAGAGAACGTTGGTTCGAAATACACTTATGCTAACGATTTTTCCAATCCCCGAAACATGCCAAATAGTCCATTTCCGGTATAGCCATCAGCACCTTCTTCGATTCAGCTTTTATCTCTTCAATCGACTCAAAACGCGTTCCCCGGAGTAGTCCCTTGAGTTTTGGGAATAGCCAGAAGTCACACGGAGCCAAATCAGGCGAATACGGTGGTTGCGGAACGGTATGCGTTGAATTTTTGGCAAAATGGTCACGAAGAACGAGTGCAGTGTGAGACGGTGCATTATCGTGTTGCAAAAACCAAGAGTTGTTGGCCCATAATTCTGGTCTTTTTAGACCAATTCCTTCACGTAAACGACGCATAACGCTCAAATAATATTCCTTATTAACAGTTTGGCCAGGTGGAAGGAATTCATAGTGCACCACACCACGAAAATCGAAAAAAATTGTCATCATGACCTTTATTTTTGAACGACTTTGACGTGCTCTTTTCGGTCTGGCCTCGCCTTTAGCACGATATTCGCTTGATTGGTCGGTTGTTACAGGGTCGTAAGCATAAATCTAAGTCTCATCTCCCGTAATGATGCATTTGCGCTTGTCCTGATAGTCTGAAAGCATTGTTTCACACACATCAACGCGACGACTTTTTTCCAAGAAATTGAGAGTTTTCGGTACCAAACAAGATTTGACTTTTCGTAGGCCCAAATGGTTTTTCAAAATGGTTTTCACAGATCCTTCTGATATACTGATCATATAAGTAAGGTCTTTAACAGTCAACCGACGATTTTTGAGCACTAACTCCTTCACTTTATTGACGTGTTGGTCATCTGTTGACGTCGATGGTCGTCCGGAGCGCTCCAAGTCATCAACACGTTCTCGACCCTCTTTGAAGTCTTTGTACCACTTATAAACATTTTTCTGCGACATGGTCGAATCACCAAATGCCTTCTGCATGCTAAATGTTTCCGCAGCCGAAATTTCATTCCGCAAACAAAATTTGATGGCACTTCTCTGCTCAATCAAATCAGACATTGTAAAAATCGAAAAATGCACTCTTGCTCGTTTGGTAAACACAAGCGTAAATATATTACTGATAATGACATTCACATGAAAGTTGGCACTGATGTTATTGACAGTGCTACCAACTCATGAAAAAAATAACTAGAGCAAAATTTTAATCCCGCGAAGTTTGACAAACAAATTTACCTTACTATATAGCCACACATTTAGAGAAATGAAAAGATAAATTTATTGAGAATCTATATTTCATAAAAATATTTGTATATATTATATGTAAGATTCCAGCGTGTACGCGTTTTACAAATTTTTATTTATTTATTTTTTTTTATTTGTGGGATAGTTCTTAGCTATTGAGATAATTTTGTAATTATACATATGTATCATATATGAGTAAATCGGAAATGAAAACGAAATTATTATTGAAAATTATATGATGATGAATGCTGTTAGTCCATTAAATTAAACAAACAAGCAACTTTAACTTGTTTTACTTTATTTTGATATTAAAATTTAAAGACGTTACAATATTTTTGAATATTTCAAAATTTTGATATCCGGTATTTTCGTTATCGCTTTCATTGTCAGTAGAAGTTTTCAATTTGTTGGTGTACTCAGATGTCACATATATTACTTTAGGTTTTTTTAATGGCAATAACTTTCAAGGGAACGTAACCTAAGAAATCAAGAGACAAATCTAAAGAAATCAAATTTTTTGCTATCTTGAAGCCAGTAAACTTTATAACGCTCAACGCGTGAATGTAAGATGATTGTGCAAGCTTTGAACTCCGAAACAGTTGGCGTAATTTTGACAAACAGAACTTGAGTCGTGAAAAGTTTTATATCGAATACATTTGGTTTTGTATAGCTCGAGCCTGTGATGTGCTTAGTACGCAGTTTTTCCAAAATACGCTTAAGTCTATCCATTCGAATATTTTGCAATGCCAGTTTATTCTCGAATTCAGTGAATTTTGTAGACTATTTGCGCAAATCATCGAAAAACCTTCGAATATTTCCTTAAACCACTCAAGACTTTCCGCGTGCCAATTATACTGAACAGCTGGCAACGGGTTAGTTTGGTGCCGTTGTTCGGTGAGCAATTTATCTCTCGTCTCGTATGTAAAGTCTAAATACTTTGTGGATAAATCAGTTTCGATTAAGGCATTGCAAGCCAACATTACTAAAGTTATTCACGAGATACTGACCCAAGTCCTCCAGCCCGTCATTCAAAATTGGTGCTTACGGATGGCCGAATTACGGTGCAGTTGCGGCCAACATTTGAAAGGCATTATGGTTCTACGCAAAAATAATAAAGATTGCCGAAGCAATTTGAATTTTGGCTTTTTATTTCAATTTAAAATCCGACACCTCTAAATTGATCACCCTTTATTATAAGTTATTTGCTAACTTTAACGCGTATCTGTGTAGATTTTGCATGTAGAGATGCATGTCTTTCAAATACGATATTTGCTTTTATTATTAGCTGTTGTTTCATGTATTTGTTTTGCCTGTTTGTAATTACTTAAACACCAATGCCGTTTTGTTAATCTGTAGTTTTGTTGTTGTTTTTCTTGTTTTAGACAGTCAGAGTTATTTGTTGCCACAATTACGTTGTTAAGCGTTTTCAATCAATTTGTTTGTTTACATTGTATTTGTTTTTGCTGTTGCTGTTGTTGTCGCTGTCAGCCTTTTTCTTGCTGCCTTCAACATTTGACAATTTCTTCCTTCCAGCTCTCAGCATGGGGCTGCAATTTTCTACGAAAATCAGCGATTTTCGCCGACGATTTGGTTTTTTAAGTACACAGTTGTCATGTTTGGAAATCGCTGTTTGATGTACAAAGACAACAACTACAACAGCAAAGTTAGTCGAAGCATAACAGCAAGCGAGTGTTTGCAATTTAGTGCCGAACTGCAACTCCCCACCTTTGCCTCTCCCACTTCCAACTTTTCTACCACACATCACTGAATTTTCTACTCCAGCGTACTTTGTGTTCATTCCTTGCAATGGTCTATCGCGCTATTGTTTTAACAATCTGTACTTGTTGTTGCTTTTGTTGTTGTTGTTGTTGTTGTTGTTGTTGTTGTTGTTCTCAATAGGCGCTTGCTGCATGGTATCTTTAAAATTGCCAACATAGTACAACTGATTTATTTGTTTTTTCGTAAAAAATTCTGCCCATGCAACACAAATATCGTAACTCAAAATCAGACGTCATCTGTGGATTTTCACTACGTCTACCTACCTACCAATCAACCGCGACATTCTGCGCGCCAACATCCACTCACTCATTCACTTACTCACTCACTCTCTCATCTAATTCTCTGTTGCACTGCCAGGCAGGAGGCCGTCAAGGCAAACAGTCAGTCAAGAGTTGTGATCTAACGCGTCCAACAGCCCAAATACCCATCCATCCGACTAACCATTCATTGCATGAGCTGATGCGCTGGCGATTTGGCCTTTTTTAAGCCATCACGCCCCGCAGAATGTCCGATTTCTCCTGATATTGAGCCGATCAACAACCACCTTCTAAGAAGAAACTCCATAGTAAGCTGTTTTCGCAGAAGCAACCATACTCCCGTTAACCTTGCTTGAGCCATCCACAATTTAAGCCATCAATCCGTCTGCCCATCTGTTTGTTCCTTCTTCATACATTTCAGCCTATTCACTATACATATGTATGTATAATTTTATGTGTTGTTGCCCGTTCTGTTGCAGTCACTTTGCCTTGCGGCCCCCCAATCCAGCCATTTGTCAGTTTGTTTGCATTATTAGTTGGAATCTCACGTTTGGAAAGACAAATGGCTGCGCTATCAGCAACTGGAGTAATCGATGTTCAATGATGATTGATTAGCAACAATTTCGCTGTTACGCTGCGCGCCTCACAACAACAGCAACAAACACAAAAGGCGCACAACAACTAGCACTCAGCATTCATCGTCAAGTTGACTTGCTTTCGTTTCGTTTCAACTGTCGGACAGACGCTTGACGTTGGACTGCCGTCGTAGTCATTTCACCCGCTGCCATTGGCGTAAATGATTTTACACGGCCGCCAACCGCCAGCCATCGACATTTGATTTGTGGAGCTCTCGTCGTTCTCAATGCTTCAATGGCTTCGATGTCGCAATGGCGCGCATGATGATACTTCTGTGGCGTTTCTTTGCTTATCTCTGTGGCATTTTTAATGTATTCGATTTTTCGCCGTTACTATGCCCCAAAGAGACTAAGCCTAAATGGTTACACAATCGCTAGGGGCCGTAATGTGTTGGAATACATAGCATTTTTTCTTTGCAAATTGATGTACTTTTGCATTGTTGGGTTCGAGATAATGAGCTATAAAATTGAGTTGTTTTCGTTGATTTTCTTTTTTTGTTTCGCATCAGCGCATTTCCATTAGTTGGTATCGATTTTTGAAATATACTTAATTTGCAAAAGTTTTAAGAAGAAAAAATTTCACACATACACCTGTGTGCACAATAATAGCAACACGACAAATTACAAAGTTTTAACTATTTAATTATTTTTTATTCAATTTTCTCTTATTCTTTATATAAATGGAGTTCCCTCTAGAACGAAAACTGTACCTATAACTCAATGTTTCAAACTTTATACAAAGTTTAAAACGTTAAACTAATTTTCATCGAAATTTCAATTTTTCTAATTAGAATCTTTATGAAATATGTTGGGCACGCATTGTATAGCACATGGACTTTTTTAATTTTTAATTTTTTCCCGTTTTTTAATTAAACTTGACTACTAATTTTCTAATCTGTCTCTACTTATAATTAAAAGAAGACTTTTTAAAAATATTTGAATTTTAATATAATTTCCTATAACATTTTTTCAGTAAACATTTTTAAAATTTTATAAACAGCCCTTAGGTGTTTCTTACTTTTCAACCTTAAAAAGATACCCAATTGTGTCATAAGAATAAAGTCCAGTTTACTTGGATATCATTGAAGGCGATCTCGGAATTTGCTTAGAGTTTTTATATCCTCTTTTACTAAAGAAACTTTTAAGTCCCGACGAATTTGGGCATTCGTCACGTACCAGGGAGGGATCAAGTTACGTTTACCAGGGAGCGTACGGTCTTGGACTGAAAACATTGCAGAATCTCCAAGTTTGAATTTGATGTAATTGGTTTGACCACAGATTTATAAAGGATAAGCTCGTTGGTCATTGAGAGGGAGGATTTACGGTTTAACAGCCAATCCATGTTTCGAAATATTACCTGAAAGGCTTCCCTTGTTGCAATTTGCATCTAATACTATGCGAGTTTAGATTTCTTTTAATTGACGGTGTTGTGCATTTTTTCCATTTAACGAAAGCTCGAAATATTTTTTATATAACGAAAAGGCTCAAGACCGCCAGCAAAAAAATTGTCAAGAGTCAAATCGATTTTTGAGCTGCTTCAAAGTTGTATAATATTTTACTTAAATTCAATGGACTATAAAACTGCAAACTCGAAATTTTTCTAAAGGACTGATTAAAAAGTTTGAACATTTGTTAAAAGTTTAAAGATTTAAGCTATATAGTTTCCATACTTTTATAAAAAGATAAAAAACTTAAATGAGAAATAAATAAATAGTCAAAACCTTGCAATATATCGCGCTGCTATTATTGTGATCACAAGTGTACATATATTCTAATGTTCTCTAAGTAGGTCTCTGAAACTATAATCAGAAAAACATTTCTTCATATAAAACTTATTTTCTCTTAAACAGTGAAAGTATAGGGTGACCATATAAGAACAATAGCAGAAAAATTGTTGGTAATATAACAACATAGTAAGATATTGAGTTGATTGTGGATACATTCACCCGGATTCAATTCTTATGTCAGCACTATACAATGTTATAAGCTGGGTTGCCCCCCTAATTGACGCACAGTCGACGTTTCTAGGAATTTTTCATTACAATTATCTAATTGGTTGACGGCTTAGGGTTCGAAGGAGTACATCCACGCTCAAACTTCTCTTCTGTGCGACGAATGGCATGTGCACTGTAGTCATAATGCCGACCAGCCTCACGACAAAATCACGCTGCGTTTTGAAACTGAAATTTGCGATGTGTATGGAGAAGGTGTAATAGGCGAGTATACACCACGGATATGGTTTGCAAAGTTTAAAAATGGTGACTTTGACATCGATGACACGTCTCACAGTGGAAGGTCTTCTGAGTTCCCATCTTCATCCAAAGAAGATCATGATATCTGTTTGGTGGGACTTGGAGGGCATGGTGCACTGGGAAATGCGCGAAAAGAATGTCACGGTCAACAAAGGGCTCTACATTGCCCAGCTACACTGCGCGAATGGGGCTATTCAACTGAAAATACCTGATCGACATGGTCAAAACGTACTCCTTCACGACAGCGCCAGGCCCCATGTTGCACAAGTCGTCAAAGCCGCACTCCAAGAGCTCGAATGGGAGGCTCTTCAGCATCCGCCGTATTTTCCGGACTTTCGCACCGCCCAATTAACATCTTTTCTGCTCCTGTCAAACCATAAGAAGGGCGTTACCTTCGATAACAAAGAGGCTCAATAACTTCTTTGACTCCAGCCCAGGTGATTTTTGGCAAAACGACATCAACAAATTGATCAAGAGGTGAGAAGTTTTTGTAAACAGCAACGGCGAATATATTATTGATTAACTTATTGATATAATTATTATTTTTGTGTAAACAAAAGTCTTCGGTAAAAATGCTACGAACTTATTCCCCAACCCAATATATATTTTGATAACTGGATGTTATTGATGACTTTCATAGCAGCTGAAACATAGCAAACGCTGTCATTATAATACCCTTTCTAAAATTACCTTTTATTGGGAGACATAAGTACATGTCTTCTACTAAAGATATGCTTAAGAATTATAACTGTAAACTGTGTCGAAGTCGCCTAAAGATTAATTTGCGCATAGTCGGTTTAATAAAATGAGATACTTCGCGCTGTTCTTCAAACTCATTTACTTCTTTTCTTTACCCAATTTAGGAAGAGCAAAGCTAATAAAGCGGCTGTTGATGACTAGAATGGAGCCACTCCCGTTCATCAGCAGATATAGCTTCATGCGAATAACTCACTTAAAGCTCACTCGCTATAAAAACTTGTTCTTTAAAAGAAGTGAAAAATAGTTGTACGCTGAACTTTAGATCCACGACATGAAAAGACCTTCCAACTAAAGCCAAAGCTGTTGCTACCGCCCAAGGTATTGCTCCTTTTACACCCTTTATAATTTAATACAATATAATCGTTATACTTTTGTAAAGCTCTTGTTTTTCATATCAAAAACACAAAAATTTTCGTGAAGTCTTACAAAATTTCAGTTTGGGAAGTTTAACGCAATTTACAAAGCTATTTGCATAAATACCTATTATGCATTACATTTCATAGGAAAAAATTAATACATACTCGTATATAAAACATTATCTTTCCGGAACGTTTACGGAATTAACGATTTATGCTATGATGCAGTGACTTAAATTTTACGACGCAAGTACATACATAATTATCAGCAGTGTCAAAAACACACATCAAATTTTCTATAATACACTAGCATTAGTACGAGTAAAGCATGTGCGTTTATGCAGGAACAATATACTAAATTTATTTAATTTTCTTTGAAGTGTCTCGTTTACTTAGTAACAAGACCATCAGCCAACGACTTCGCCAACGCCACACACACTTATTCTCACACATGATTTATGTTATTATTTTTGCACAGAGTTCTCTATAATCAAAGAACATCAATCGCTATTGTAATGCTCAATTATGAACACAAATTCTTACATACTTGATTCACAAGTACATACATATTCACTTACACCCATACAAAGCCATACATATTTATTGAATTTATGAACTTTTAATGCAATAACAACCAAATCAGCCTTTGCAGATATCTTACTTTTTATGCTTCGATGCCTTGTAGACAACGCAAAAACAAATCGTTAATGTATATTTTCCACATTCAATTCCGAAATTGTTAACAAATGCTAAAATTGTAAATCAGCAACATCCGACGCCCACTTTGTTTGTTTCTTCAAAATTATTAGATAGAAACGATTCTGAATTGAAGTCTTTATTTGCGCGCATTAACCAACGTAGGATGATGAGGCCAGCGTTGCTTACACATTTATGTGCTTGAATGTGTACACTTCGCTTCGAGTAGAATTGAACTTAAATGCATTCAATTATTTGTTGAAGAGGCTGCCTGCTTGGCTGCCACTTTCTAAGCGTGTGGGTGACTGCGAAAAATGTAAAGATGCTTATCAAAATCAGATACAGGGTCTTTTAAATACCGGTTTAAATTCTCTCTTAAATTCAAATTTAGCACACACCTATGAATTTAATCAGAAATTCATATACTGTATTTGGTAGCAAGACATGAGGGTCACAAAGGACACGAGAAGACAGACTTTTATGCCAAAAAAGAGGCGAAAGGGCCATTTATTGGACCAATCTCATTTTTCGCCTTTAATTAAAACAACCGCAAAAAGAAAATCAAAAAATGGGTCCAAAAAAATCTAAGAAATACTGGAACGGCAAAAGCGGCCTTAATAAGTCCAAAAAAGTTCCTAAACTTTAATGCCAACAGAGCAAAATCTACTCTAACCCTAGACAAAAATGTCTAAAGATTACTCTGTGAAGCACCGGCCACTTTGCTTACAATAAACCCACCCTTCAATGCAATAGGACTATCTAGCACTAGTTTATGCAGGTTCTGCTGTGGAGAAGAGTAGTCCAAGGAACACTTAATTACCAACTGTGAAGCATTAGGCCACAGGAGACACGGAATCCTGGGATCGTACCTACTAGAGGATGAAGACTTACAACTGCTCCCCCTAAGTAGCTAGTTCTATTCCTCGCAATACTAAATAATTATAATTAAGGGCAGAATAGATCATTCAGGTTGAAGTGCATAAAAGCCTTAACCGAATTCGTACAACCATTACCATTCATATGTTGAAAAGGATATGAATAATAAGTGATATTTTTCAAATGTATCCCGTATTCTCGCTATAGACATGGATTCTTTTAGTTAAATTTTCAAAGACATAATTGCGGCTCGATCTCGTCAATTTCGGACCGCATGCTATATTTTAAAGGTCTCTGGTAAGTTCACATAAGCTATACCCTTGAGATGGTTCTACATAAAATAATCCAAAGGTTCCAAAGGACCCATCTTGATGTTCAAATTACTACAGTACTTGTTTATCGTGAAAAATTCTTCCCGGTATTTATTTTGCAAGAAATTGGCTCTGGCTTAGCGCATAATCAGCCAATGTTGCTGCTGGATCTTTATTCGCTGGGCTATGTCTATGTCGTCGTAAAGCTCATATAGCTCATCGCTCCATCGCCTGCGATACTCGCCGTTGCCAACGTGCAAAGGTTCAAAAATCTATCTTACGCAGAATCTTTCTCTCAAACACTCCAAGCGTCGCTTCATCGGATGTTGTCATCGTCCAAGCTTCTGCGCCATACGTTAGGACGGGCATGATGAGAGCCTTGTAGAGTGTTAGTTTTGTTCGTCGAGAGAGGACTTTACTACTCAATTGCCTACTTAGTCCAAAGTAGCACTTGTTGGCAAGAGAGATTCTAAGTTGGATTTCAAGGCTGATATTGTTATCGGTGTTAATGCTGGTACCTAAATACAGTCCTTTACAACCTCGAAATTATAACTGTCAACAGTGACGTGGGTGCCGATACGCGAGTGCGCCGACTGTTTGTTTGATGACAGAAGGTACTTTGTTTTGTCCTCGTTCCCCACCAGACCCATTCGCTTTGCCTCTTTATCCAGTTTGGAGAAGGCAGAACTAACAGCGCGGTTGTTAAGGCCGATGATGTCAATATCATCGGCATACGCCAACAATTTTACGCTCTTATAAAATATTGTGCCTGAGCGATTAAGCTCTGCGGCCTCTCCAACATCAGAATAAAGAAATCACACGACAGCGAGTCACCCTGTCTGAAACCTCCTTTGGTATCAAACGGCTCGGAGAGGTCCTTCCCAATTCTGACGGCGTTGCTGGTGTTGAGCAAAGTCATCTTGCATAGCATTAGTTTGGCGGGATACCAAATTCAGACATCGCGGCATACAAGTAACACCTTTCCGTACTGTCGAATGCAGCTTTGAAGTCGACGAAAAGATGGTGTGTGTCGATTCTCCTTTCATGGGTCTTTTCCAGGACTTGGCGTATTGTGAATATTTGGTCGATGATAGACTTTCCAGGTCTAAAGCCGCACTGATAAGGTCTAATCAGTTGGTTGACGGTGGGCTTCAGTCTTTCACACAATACGCTCGCTAGAACCTTATAGACGATATTTAGCAGACTAATCCCGCGATAATTGGCATAGATTGCAGGATCACCCGACAGTCCGTCGGCGCAGGCGGCTTTGATGTTCCTTAGTCACAATATCGCTATTCTCACCTCGTCAAGGCCGGGTAGCGGAACGACAGTTCCGTCGTCACCGATTGGGGTGTCGGGATCTTCACATTCTTTGTGGCATGCGCAGCTGACACTATTTAACAGGTTTGAGAAGTGTTCCCTCCATAAGTTAAGTATGCTGTGGATGTCAGTCACCAGATCACCGTCTTTGTCCTAACACTGAAATATGTACTTGTATAAAACAAAACTCTGCCAAAACAGAAGCTGACACTTTAAACACCCTTTACAAACATATATACCTTTAAATGTGAGTGGATATAAATGATGTTGCTTTGATTCTTTGAAAACTGGCTGTCAAAAATAACAATTTGTTGTCACCTCGTTCTAATTGGCCAAACAGTCGCTGCTAATTAGAAAACATAAACAATTCATTGTGGCGGTAAATACTTCCTAAATACTTCTCTTCCAACGAGCACTCTTATGAACACTTATCAACAATTTGTTTAGACAAATTCTGCTTAAGCGGTGAGGTAACGTAGTCTGAATGGGGGTCCGACAGAAATGTGTGCAAAGGGATATCAAACGAAGTGCAGGAATAGAAAGGATTTATGAGTCTTAATGGCAACATGAATACTTAAAAGTGAAGGCGCCGGAGTATCTGTGCATGGATGCACATAAATGTATATGTGGGGCATTAGACTTAAGAAAATTTCGGCTTAAATTTAGAATATTTCAAATGTTCCACACAAATACCTATAAGTTTAATTTATACTCCAAAAGTTGCATGTGAGATTTATTTTTAAAAAGTTGTCCTTCTCAACTACACGACTAGCTCGAATAGCACACAGCACAAATCTATATTGTATAAAATGAAAAGAATTTAAGACAAGCAAGCAGACACACAAGCCGATCTGAGTTTCCTTTTTTCTTAAGTTGAGGAGAACGCGAAATCACTAATTGGTCAAACTTCAATACGACCTTTCTCTTTGAGCTACAGCCCGCAAAAAACTATATCACCTTAGTATTTGGACCAGTTTGACGCTTTTTTTGTTTTTTTGAATGTTAATTATTTTTTCAAATCATTGTCTAACAAAAATCATATATACGAGGTCTATTCACAAAACAAGGTGAATTTTCAAATTTCGTGGCTACGTATATTTCAATTATTTTTTTTAAATTATTTTCTTTTTAATTATTTTTGTTTTTATGTTGGTACACCCACCTCCGAGATATGTTCATGGTTTTTTAAACACACCTTGTATGTACTTTGTCTTGCGGTGTTTTATTATGACAATTCACAGGCTTCCGCACATCCTGGCTGAGGAGACTGTACGTCTCGACGCTTTCGACATTTCTGGAATCTGCACGATTTGTATGCTAACTTAGCACTTGGAGATATCAAATATTTCAATGATGATTTTTTTTTATTTTTATTAATCACAATGGGTACTTATTGCATATATACAATCATATCTTTAAAATAAAGAACGTAACACGCATAGATACGTTTAAAAAAAAAAACAGAATTAAAAACAAAAAACCAAAGTTTTTTAAAAAACGATTTAAAAAAAGCTATTTAAAAATGTTTTTTAATAGATAAATACGTTTTTTACGATTTTTTTTTAATATTTTTTTTCACAAAGGGTTTTTTTATTTAATTATGAAAGTGCCAAAAATAACAACTGGATATGCTTCAGGACTCTATACCAAAATTTTCGATTTTGAATAAATCTCACATTTAACAGTTTTTTTTAATTTCTTTGGATTATTTGTATTAAAATTTGGCCAACAAATAAAACGAATTTTTCAGAAAAATGTACGACAATGTCCCAAATATTTGGACCACTTCTCATTTCTTGCCGATGAACCACAGCATGACAGAAAAATATTTTTTTTAATCACTGCATTTAAACAACGCCAGAGGAGGAACTGCAATTCTGGTTAAAAATAGTATATATATAAATAAATGTCGAAACGAACGAAATATGCTTAACTGCGGTATATAATCCTCCACGACACAATATCAAATCAGAGCAGTATAAACAACTACTTCAAAAGCATATGGGGAGACTCATAATAGAAGGAGATTTCAATGCAAAACACGTTCATTGGGACTCGAGACTCACAACAACTAAAGGTCGTGAACTCTATAAAGCTGCAAGAGAAACTGGCTGTGAATTTATCTCCACCGGCAAACCTACTTATTGGCCAAGAGACCAAAATAAAACTCCAGATCTAATTGACTTCTTCATTGCAAGAAAAGATTTGCAAAAAATCCTTGCTAGTATATGAAGGAACAGACCTGAATTCAGATCATTCACTCGTATATTTAAAACTAAGTGAAGGCATTGAACTTAAACAACAAGCGCCTACTCTGACCAACAAGTTTACTGATTGGGAGTATTTCAAATATACGCTTAATCAAAACATTGAAAAACAAAATACACTCTCGTCACATAATGAAATTGATGAAGAAGTATTATTGCTTACCCAACAAGTCCAAAATGCCGCATGGTATAGCACACCAACTCAAACAGAAAAACAAGCTGGACTTCGTTATCCAAATGAAATACTTTCCCTTATCGCCGAAAAAAAAAATTGAAGAAAAAAGTAGCAACGAACCCGACAACCATCGCTAAAAACTTTGTTAAATAAAATGACTCAACATTTAAGAGAAGAAATGAATAAACTGAAAAATGTATCCTTCAATCACTATATACAGGAACTAACAGCGGAAAAAAGTACTGACTAATCCTTATGGAAATCTACAAAATACCTCAAAAGGCCAACTATACAAAACCCTCCAATTAAAAAACCCCATGGCTTGTGGGCTAAGAGCGATATTGAAAAAAAAGTCTTTGCTGATCACTTAGAAAACACATTTAAGCCTCATGAAACACATCATGCACAATAGCTTACAGATATTCATCAAGTTGAAAACCAGTTCTGTTTGTCTTCGCCTGCAGAGATAAAGCGTGAAATAAATCTCCTGAAATCTAAGAAGGCACCCGGCTTCGATCTTATCACCGCTGAAACTTTAAATAATATCCCTCAAAAAACATTGATTAAGCTAACAAAAATTATAAATGCATGCCTTAAGCTAAAATATGTGCCAACGTACTGGAAAATTTCAGAGGTAATAATGATACCAAAACCTGGCAAAAGTCCTCACGAAGTGTCATCATACCATCCGATCTCCTTGCTACCTATAATGTCCAAACTACTCGAAAAAATAATTCTGCAGCGGTTAAAGCCTTTGATTGAAAAAAACGCCTTATTCCTACGCACCAGTTCGGATTTCGAGCAAAGTACTCAACAATCGAACAAGTGCATAGGATCACAAATATGATAGAAGAAGCAATCGAAAAAAAAAGTGTACTCTTTCATATTTCTCGATGTTGCTCAGGCCTTCGTCAAAGTATGGCATGACGGACTACTCCATAAAATTAAAATCTTGCTTCCAAGGGAGTTTTCGGACCTATTTACTTCGTATCTAAATAACAGACATTTCAGGATCAAGTGCGATAGCTCTTATTCACGTCTAAAGCGAATTAAAGCCGGGGTTCCACAAGGCAGTATCCTTGGCCCTATACTTTACGTGCTTTTCACATCTGACCTACCGGTCTCTGAGACTAGCACTATAGCTACCTTTGCTGACGATACGTACATTTTAGCAATTGGAGACGATGAGACACAGTCCACTCGCAAACTTCAGGAAGATGTTAACAAAATCACCGAATGGACTATAAAGTGGCGTATAAAACTTAATGAAGCCAAGTCACTTCATGTGGATTTTACAAACAAAAAAATTCAATATCATCCTGTATATTTTTCTGGCACGAAAATTCCTTACTCTATTACGGCGAAGTACTTAGGGATGACGCTTGATGCCAAACTATGCTGGAAAGAGCACGTTAAAATAAAACACGTGGAAGAAGGTCTCCTCTTTCCATACAAAACAAACTTTTAATTTATAAACAAGTATTTAAACCTGTGTGGACTTATGGTATACAGCTATGGGGCTGTGCCAAATAAACTCATATCGAAAAAATACAACGATTTCAAAACAAGTTTCTAAAGAACGCAGTAAACGCACCATGGTATGTGAGGAACATTGATTTACATCGTGACCTCAAGATGTCATTAGTATCAGAAGTTGTCAAACATTACGCTGTATCTCATGCCGAAAGGCTCGAAAAACATACTAACCCGGAGGCTCGGCGACTTGCCAATTTAGATGACCAATGCCGGAGACTTAAACGAAAAAAACCAAATGATCTTGTTCCAGAAATTTTGATGACTGAAATATATGTAAATTTCTGTCAGCTGTCTTCCAGTTATATACGTATTTCCTGTAAATACTGTCGAATTTAACAAAATAATATTACTCGATGGTTGTGTAATAGAATGAAATGTATTTAAATATTTATAACGTTTCAATACAAAAAAAAAAAATGCATTATTTGGGATAATTCTATGCACATAATGGTGGTCGCCGTAGCCGAATGAGTTGCTGCGTGACTACCATTCGAAATTCGAAGAACGTAGGTTCGAAAATCCGTGAAACACCAAAATGAAGAAAAAGTTGTGTTCTAATAGCGGCCCTTGGCAGGTAATGGCAAGTCTCCAAATGTTATTCTGACATGAAAAAGCTCCTGGTTTTCTGGCGTTGGAGTCGGCTTACAATTGGAGGTACCTCTATTTGTGAAACAACAGCCACATATAGGAGGAGGAGCTTGGCCAAGCAACCAAAAACGGTGTAATTATATATATATGTATGTGGAATAAGAAATATATATATATATATATATATATATCTATGGAATAAGAAAGCAGAAGAACAAATTCATATATTTTTTCACATACACATGTACACTACACTTCTATTATAGAAGCTCTATCTATATTACATATTTCTCGAAGCTATGCAAAATATTTGCGGTTTGGTGCTAGTATGCAGAGACTTTCTACCATAGGCCAACTTCCTGCTGGCACTCATTGCAGCACAAATTCACACCAACCACATATCGATTACTTTGCGCTAACGCCTACAATGATCACCACCAGTCGCCCATCATCCTTCGCTTTATCGAGTGCCCCACTATTTCCATTGTCTATTTGTTCTTATTGCGACTCGTAAAGTCCATTCATGGCTATGAAGTCACCAACCAACCAACCAACCAACAACAAACTAGAATCTTCATCAGCAGCAATCAGCGCATCGTAAGCAACTGACTGGCTAACAAACACACAAGCCGACAAACAAACACAAACACCCCATGTTAGTTACGAGTATACAATTGGCAATTTTATTGAAGCCGCAAAAATTGCATTTGGCCACGGCTGTGTGGCCGACTTTAATGGTGTTGCAAGTTGTAAGTTGCAATTGTTAACCGACGGCCTGCGCCTTTTCTTTTTGGCACTTTCCACCCGAACACTTGACTGCATCGGCCCTTAAATGAAATTGCTGGCAAATATTCGAGCAGCAGTAACAGCAAAAAAAGGGAAATTGTGGTAAAAGCTCGAATTAGAGCATGAAATTGCCACACGATGTGCTGTGCTGGCCATGAGGGTAAAACTGACACAACCACATGCATACCAAAACTTGTGCATACTACTATTAATGCGCTTACAAACTTTTAGAACATACTAGTACATTCATCTGTACATACATACACACATGTGTATGTATATGGAATGTAATCATGTGCTGTGATATTTCACACTTCACGTTCGTCCTTTGCCGTCTCATGGATGTTGCAATTTGCCATCCGAAAATCTATGAAAATAGAACTAAAATCAAATGAAACTAAAAGTTCAAATATGCGTCGCTGATTGGATTTGGCACAAATTTTAAATGAGATTTTTCACACCCCAGTAATTTATTTTTGCAACTTTATCAACTCTTTTTGTGCCAATTTCCAATATTTAATTGTTTAAATGTTCTTTTTATTTCCTTCTTTTTTCTTTTCATTACTTGTAGCACTGATTGCGCTTAATTGCTTTGATGGCTTATTCTAGCGCAGCAAAAAACTTTTATTTTTCATTCGATATTTTCGCTGTCTATTGTCAAAATGCGCGCTAAAAATATTTGCCTTCAAATTGCTTACCCACACAATATTTCGCTTGCTCAGAAGCGAGATAAGAAGTCAAATGGCAAAGGAGGTGCCTCATTCATTGTTCGTAATAATATCGTTCCATTTAGTTGTGGGCTTTTAAATGTTTGCATCTTATTTTCTGGGAAATGTATTTTGATGATAATTGCAACAGTAAACACTCATTTAATAGGTCAACTTAGCGAGCAGCAATTGAGCTCGGGATATCGTACAGTAGAGCCACGGTCAACTTTATTTATTGATTTTTTATTGCCGTATAGATAAACAGAGTTATTGTTTCTGGACACACAAACGTGATATATGAAATTCGAGATCTGATTATTCTTGGTAAATAAACGGACAATAAGAGCAAAGTTCTTATTGAGTTGCTCATGATAAAATTGATAGAAATGATATACCCTATGGTCAGAAAGTACCGGAAATATTTAAATAAAACAAAACAGAGTTAAATTTCGGGCAAATTTATTGTATCTCCTTCAAAATATGACCCGTCTAAAGCAGCACATGTGCCAATGTTTAACGCAGTCCTCCATGCACCCCTGGTAGGCGGGCGAAGGGATGGCCCTCAGATCCTTCGCCGCATTCTCTTTGATCTCCTCTACCGACTGAAATCTCCTTCCACGAAGTGGTAACTTCAACTCGGGAAACAAAAAGAAGTCGCACGGGGCCAAATCAGGTGAATACAGTGCTTGCACAATGGTAGGTACTTGGTGTTTGGTCGAATAATCCAGCACAATTTGGGCTCGGTGCAATGGCGCGTTATCATCATCCAAAATCCAGGAATTGTTTGCCCAAATTTCCGGCCGTTTGCGATGTACAGCATCTCTCAAATGTTTCAAAACGGATAAATAATATTCTTTATAGAATGCCTGGCCCAATGGGTACCTTCCATGGTGCACTATGTCTTGGCAATCGAAGAAAACAGTCAACATCACCTTCACTTTTGAGCGGCTTTGGCGCGATTTTTTCGGTTTCGGACTCAGACATTCAAACAACAGTTACTTGGTTTCCATGTAAAATTCATAGACCCATGTCTCGTCGCCAGTAATTTTCCATTTCATGAAGGTTGGATCACTTTGGGCTTCAAAAATCATCTCCTCAGCAACTGTATTTCGTTGGTGTTTTTGCACGAAATTCAGGTCCCCCGGAATGAGCCTGGCTGTAACACGTCTCATACCCAAAACATCAACCACAATTTGTTGTGGCGTTCGATATGAAATGCCAAGCTCACTAGAAATCTCTCTTAAGCTGGTATGACGACTGGCTGACGAGCTGGCACGATTCCTTTCACTTTCTTCACATTTTCATCTGTGTTCGACGTCGATGGGCATCCAGAACGAGGCAAATTTTCCACCGCTGTACGACCACTTTTAAAGTCTTTATACCACTCGTATGCTCTTGTTCTTGATAGAGCAGATTCGCCAAATGCTTTTTGCAATATTTTCAGTGCATCGGAATACGAAATTTCGTTCGCAACACAAAATTTCAAATTTGTTCAAAAAAATTATCCATGGTAAAATGCGACAAATTGAAAAAATTTGACTGAAGTAAACAAACGCCAGGCAGAACTAATGATCCGATGGCGCTAAAAAGTGACAGATGTGTGTCTTACAGTCCTACCAACATAAAAAAAAAATATGGACCGGTTCCCACGTGCGAGGTTCGTTTAAATTAAACATTCCCGGTACTTTTTGATCTTAGGGTATATATATTTTTTTTGCAAATACATTTTTTGTTTAATATTTTGACTTTGGTGTCATGTATGTAGTAGATCCAAGGAAATTTGTGAACATTCACACAATAACAGCGACATTTTCAGAGTCTACAGATAACAGGCACACACATACATGCATTCAACTTTATGTATATATATAGATTGATCCTCTTTCCTTGGCATCCAATTAATATTTCACTACCCTTTACCTTTGAGAGACCCTACTGGGTATTCAATTTCTTCATATCACTCTCATCCATCGTCTATTTGCGCCGCAGCGGTCGCATTACGAGTAATCTACACAGCTGTTCATCGCTGCTGGTATCAAAATTAAAAACTCCTGTGACCTACACTTAGGTGCACCCGCACTCGCGCTCGCATTCACTCCTTTATTTTCTTCATTTATCACAAAATGGAAATCTTGGGTACAGGGGGGTTAAAGGCGCGTGGTCATACATAAGCAAACAAATCCATACATAAATACACTGAGATGCACACATATAAATTGTAACTACTAAAGCAACAACACATCGGCAAAGGCACAGCCAACTTTAGACCTACTTACTTATCTACACGAAACTATAAATCGTCCAAAAACAATAAACATTTCAACCACTTGATGTTATCCTTTCGTTGGCTGCCCCACTCTACAGCAGTCTGACAACCCTGCTGCTGCTACCCTGCTGTTCCCGCTGAAAGAGCGCAAAGCGCGCTGCCAAAAGGCTTGAGGCTAACAAATGTTGGCTGTTGTCGGCTTAGTTGAAAAGTTTTCAATAAATAAATAAACCAAAAGCGAAACGAAACGAAAAGGACGAAGGGAAGGAAGTACAGCGCGCGAGAGATGAAATCGAATAAATTTGTCGGCGAAAGCAATGGCAGCAGCAGCATGGCATCCACCGAATGACCTCCTTTCCGTAAGAGCGGTGCACCTTTTTTTCTCCTCACCGACTGTTGTCTGCTGTCTGTGGTTTTGAATTCTGCCTTCTTACAACGCTTACTTCAAATATTTATGCGCTTTTAATGATACCAAAGTACCGACTGATTGTACATACATATTTATGTATGTGTGTATATATGCATGTATTTACACAGTAGACATTCGGCGACGGTCAGCTGCCACCGCATTTCTATATGTCACTAAAGGGTGTTTTGTTTTTTAGACACATACCACTTTTTTTACATAAAACAAAAACAAAAAACGATGAAATGGCTAACGCTTCCGCGTTTAGTGTTTATAAATAATTTCGGGCATAGCTGTTGAACTCCAAGTACCCCTATACAAAATATGGCAAAGGAGTCGAATTACTTGATCTAAATGACGAATTGGCAGGCGGGTTTTTACGATGCGCTGATCACCAAAAATTTAGCATTAAGCTATTTAATATGACGATGTCAAACCAATTGCAAACTACTTGCCTGCTGCGCTCAGCATTGATAGTAAATTTTGAAAAAGTATGGACCAGTGCTACCTCTGTCAACCACTTTTTTGAGCTGTAATACATATGATCTGGAGAACCTGAAATGAGCCTCATTAGTCTCAAGATTCCACATCAAGTAGGTTTACGGAAATAATAGTAAAACTGTCTTCGTAAAATCTTGCCCATAGTGTACGACCAGAGTTTAGGTTGTTGAATCAAAAAATCTGACTTCTACCACTGTGATGGCTTCTTCGGCACGCTCAGTATTAGCTCATATCAGATAAATACTAACCATAGGTGATTGTACTTTCGATCCCTCGTATTGCGAAAAGCTAGTCAGATACCAAATTAGGCATACCCTACCCTCTTTAAACTTAGTACACAAAATGTAATTTTTTTTATAATTTCCAGGATTTTAATATTTATTCTAGTTTAAATTGTTATGTGCCAGAGTACACTGTGCCAGTACCAAATTGGCAGATTCATTACTTTGACAGCTGGCATAAAAGATCCGTTCTTACGAAAAGTGCTGCGCATACCCAAAAAACAACACCCGCTACATATAAATTTATATATTCCTGGAAGTTCGGTATAATTTTGTTGGCGCTTAGAAACTTTGCGGAAAACAAAATGGCAGTGGAATGAGTGAACTCAAAGTTAAATTACGGGAGAAATAAGTAATTAAAATGCACACGCTCACAACAATGGCTGGCCATTAATGACTACAATAGCAACAACACACGGCAAATTTGTGGGGCGTTAAAACCGCAAATCATCTTAAGAGTCCGAAAGTGGAAATTAAATTTCAAGCCAGCAAGTAAATAATAAGCGCCTCCCTCTCGATTGGGTGTAAGTGGACAGGAAATGAGATAAAATCGCAAACGGAAGTTTGTTAACAAGAGCAAATGCAGCAGCAAGAATAGAATAGCAACACCAACATTGCTAAGCATACAACAAAAAGCGTCAGAAAATCTGTCTTTTGACGCAAATAAAAACGAAAGCTGTGAAAATTTGTATTCTTGCACGCCCACAAACGCACATTTATACACAAGAAAATATACATAAACATACACATTCATATATATGGAATAGACGTCCAAGTTAAGCAATTGAACAAATTAGCAGCAACTCAAACAATTTCCAAACAAACGTTAAATCAAAATGAATGCACGAACGAGTGCGTATGTATGTGGAAATAAATACTTGGAAATATGGCAGGTGGGGAAAAAGACCAATAGACTGAAAGGAAGTAGGCGTGTATCTTTGTGTATTTAAAATAGAAGCACACAAACCTTCATTATGTCCTAAATAACACGAAATTTATAGCAATGAAAGTGAATGGCAAGACGAATGCAAATAAGGTGTGTTTCATATATTGTATATAACCCACCCTCTTTTTAAGGGGAAAACTGAAATATAAGCCTAATCTTTTTGATAACAAGGAAAATACGCATGCAATGTGACAATTATACTATCAATACATTTTATATGCAACCCTTTTTTGGGTGTTTCTTCAGAGTTACCTTAGACGTTAATTTTTCTTCCTTTACCCTGTATGAATTTAAATGACTCTCTACGCCTAGAAGTTTAAATAAGAATGAATAAAGTTTAGCCAGTTGGAGTCAAGTCAGTGCGTTTATATCGGATTGAAATACGGGAAACTTGCTAGCCTCTCTCATATTTTGGTGTTAACTATTAGAAGCAATCCAGACTTATAACTTCACACTTGTATGAACATTCCCATATAACGCCATTATATTTTGTTTTATTTTTTAGTACTACCACCTCTTGCATTTATTTCTACACCTCAGAAGGCAGCAAGCTTTTTTTTTAAATTAACAATAAATTTAACACAGGAAACCAAAATAAAGCTAAAATTTAAATTTAAATCAAATTAAAATTAAAATTTCAAATAAAAATAAAAATTAATATTCAAATTAAACATGTAACATTGGAATAAGTTTTCGCCCTCGCAAAAGCGGTGTCGCTGCTGATACGATTTTTATATTCGCTCTAGTAATATACTGGTGCTAAATTCAATGTGATTTTTAGTCTGAGAGTTTTAGGAGCCACCAAATCTCTTGATGCTCCTTGACTCGACCTATTCAAAAAAAACATACTGGTGATTTGAAGGTGGATATGTGAGGTCTCGACCGCAGTAGTTGACATTCATTTGAAGCGTAAAGATCCTTTTTTATATACTTCATTATTAAATTTTAAACAAAAGTGCAGCTGAAACGTGTCGTATATTGATCAAAATTTACGGTAATCACGCTCCATCAAATGCAATTTGTAAAGATTGGTTTGGATGCTTCCAAAGTGGCAATTTCGATGTGAGCGATAAAGATCGCGAAGGGGTACCGAAAAAATTAACTACAACAATTATTGGAAGAATAGGCATGTCTTGATTATATGTCTAAAGAGTTGGATGTGGACATATCAACCGTCTGTAAACGTTAGGAATGGTCCACATCAATTGAAGGAGAAGAATATCGAAAGACATCTTGTGACGTGTGAGATGCTTCATCAACGGCAGAAAAGAAAATGTTTTCTGCATCGCTTCGTCACTAGCGATCTATTATGGTAAAATTGATCTATTATGATAACCATAAGCGTCGAAAATGTCGCCTGCCAGGTGAACCAGGTCCATCGACAGCGAAAAAAAATATTCATGCTTCAAAGGTTATGTTGTGTATCTGGTGGGATCAGAAGGATATCATCTATTATGAACTCCTTAAACCATCTCAAACCATCAATTTCGATCGTTACCGATTTATCGACTGCAGCTAATGCGTTTGAATCGAGCTTTAACGAAAAGCAGCCGGAATGGAACGGTAGACATGATAAACTGATTTTGCTGCATGACCACCCCAGGCCACACGTTACTAAATCGGTCCAGAAATATTTGGAGGGACTGCCTTGGGACTCTTGCGCCACCCGCCGTATTCCTCAAACATTGCACCTTCGGATTACCATCTGTTCCGATCAATACAATCAGCCCTTATTGGAGAGCGGTTCACTTCTTACGAGAGCATCGCAAAGTGGCTCAATGAATGGATCAAGTCAAAAGAACTCAAATTTTTCGTCAGAGGAATCTGGATGCTGCCTGAAAGATGGAGTAAAGTTGTAGCTTCCAGTGGCACACACTTAATTAATTAAAATTTAAAATAAAATTGAAAGTGAAATTAAAATTAACATTAAAATGAAAAATAAAAGTCAAATTAAATTCAAATACCAATTTAAATTAAAAAGTAAAATTGAAACTAAAATTGCAGCTATAATTTAAATTAACAATAAATTTAAAACTAAAAATTAAAATAAAATTTAAATTTAAATAAAATTAAAACTTAAACTTAAAGTTGAAGATAACAATCGAAATTAATATTAAAATTAGAAATAATAATAAAATTGATATAATAATTTTGTCAAAATCTAAATTAACGGTAAAGATATAACTAGAAATTAAAACTTAATCAAAATTCAAATAAAAAATTTTTAGCTAAAATTGAAATTGCATTGAAATTAAAATTTGCATGAAACATCAAATTTAAGTTAACATTAAAGTCAAAACTAAAAATTCAAATATATCTAAATTAAACTTAAAATTAACATTATAAGTGAAGTTGAAATTAAAATTAAAATTAAAATTAAAATTAAAATTAAAATTAAAATTAAAATTAAAATTAAAATTAAAATTAAAATTAAAATTAAAATTAAAATTAAAATTAAAATTAAAATTAAAACTAAAACTAAAACTAAACTTAAAATCAACATTAAAAGTGAAATTGAAATTAAAATTAAAACTAAAACTAAAACTAAAACTAAAACTAAAACTAAAACTAAAACTAAAACTAAAACTAAAATTTAAATTTAAAATTAAAATTAAAATTAAAATTAAAATTAAAATTAAAATTAAAATTAAAATTAAAATTAAAATTAAAATTAAAATTAAAATTAAAATTAAAATTAAAATTAAAATTAAAATTAAAATTAAAATTAAAATTAAAATTAAAATTAAAATTAAAATTAAAATTAAAATTAAAATTAAAATTAAAATTAAAATTAAAATTAAAATTAAAATTAAAATTAAAATTAAAATTAAAATTAAAATTAAAATTAAAATTAAAATTAAAATTAAAATTAAAATTAAAATTAAAATTAATATTAAAATTAAAATTAAAATTAAAATTAAAATTAAAATTAAAATTAAAATTAAAATTAAAATTAAAATTAAAATTAAAATTAAAATTAAAATTAAAATTAAAATTAAAATTAAAATTAAAATTAAAAATAAAAATTAAAATTAAAATTAAAATTAAAATTAAAATTAAAATTAAAATTAAAATTAAAATTAAAATTAAAATTAAAATTAAAATTAAAATTAAAATTAAAATTAAAATTAAAATTAAAATTAAAATTAAAATTAAAATTAAAATTAAAATTAAAATTAAAATTAAAATTAAAATTAAAATTAAAATTAAAATTAAAATTAAAATTAAAATTAAAATTAAAATTAAAATTAAAATTAAAATTAAAATTAAAATTAAAATTAAAATTAAAATAAAAATAAAAATAAAAATAAAAATAAAAATAAAAATAAAAATAAAAATAAAAATAAAAATAAAAATAAAAATAAAAATAAAAATAAAAATAAAAATAAAAATAAAAATAAAAATAAAAATAAAAATAAAAATAAAATTAAACTTAAACTTAAACTTAAACTTAAACTTAAAATTGAAATTAATATTAAATTAAATTTGAAATTAAACTTAAAATGAATATTAAAAGTGAAATTAGAACTAAAATTAAAATTAGCATGAATGGCAAAACTAAAAATTAAAACCAAAAGTTAAACTAAATTCAAATTCAGATTAGAACTAAAATTAGAAATAAAATAAAATTTAAATAAATATTAAAATTAAAAAGAATAGTAAAAGTAAAATTAAATTCAAATTCAAATTAAAACTGCAGTCAGGATTAAAATTAGAATTCATATTGAAACCAAAACTAAATTAGCATACATATAAACTAAAATGTAAAATAAAAGCTTTTAGTTAACTTCTCACCCCTTTTTGGAATAAAGAAATGTTTGCCTATTTTTAAGAAGATAATATTTTTAACAAAAAAAAATGTCTCTGTAACGTAAGAATGGCTTGTAAATTCATAAACGTATTGCTCGTGAATCAATTTAATATGTACAAAATGTACAAATATGTTTAATCTCTATTTCGGCGCAGCATAAAATTGGTCAGTAGCAGGTGTCTGCCGGTTAACTTTTTTTGCTTATGTAACATTCAGACGCTTCAAGCCAACACCGTTGTTGTCAGCTACTCATTATTTCACTCAAAATTACTATCTAATAATTTATGGGGAAATTCATATCAATTTCGTTTTTTTGTTGGCGCTAAATTACTTAATTTATAGGAAGCAACAAATCAACAAAGCCATTGGGTTTATTTCACAAGCTTTTGACTCGTTTTTCATCTATTCACTAATTGCGATGTCATGTTTCGTTGCGTATATTTAGCATAATAAATAGCTTTATTTGCGTATTAATGAAAATCATTTCTACTTAACTCGCTAAGTCATTTTGAATTACTACGAAATGGAATACTTAGTTGTGGCTTTTATTTTCTCACATAAGGTAATGCACGTTTTTTCAATGGAAATCTTTCGTGGGAATTCAAAAATTCACTTGTACACTAAACTGTGTCAAACACAAAGCTAACACCAAATGAGGAGAGCTGCTGTATGGAAAAAACATAGAAATTTTTTTGTAAAGTTTCATTCTAAAATTGGCAGCTGCATTTCACACATCTTATTGGGAAATACTACTTTCGTTAATTATAATTGTTCTAAACTTACTTATTTATGCTATCCTTAATTATACTGCGTTTTATGATTTCTTTAATTAATTTTACAAGAAGTAGTATTTTCTTTTTCTATTAATCCATGCTCGCCTTCGTTCATCCCAAATTCATCCCCATTTGCAATCCTTCTTTGAGTAACCTCGGGATTGTCGGTAGTATCAATATCATCAGTACACTGGTACATCAAAAATTGTAAACTCTTATAAAAAGCTATGTCCTGCCGATTTATTTCTGCAGCTTGAGCCATATTTCCTAAACCAGAGGAAAGAAGTTATACGATATGAAACCTCATCAACATCAGAAAGGCCTCGCCAGTTTTGATGATACTGCTCCAAGTTATTTAGCACAAATTAAGGCATGACTTTTAACCTTAAGCACTCTAAACCACAACATCTTAAGCTTTCCCCTTTTTCTGACCATTTATGCCGTAATGGACCCTGTGAGTTCCGAACTTGACTTAATAAAATATTTTCCAACACAAACGAAATACGACTTCGCATTCTAGAAACCGTATTACATACTCTACTGTTGAAGTTCCGACATAAACAATTATAACAGAAATTGCCATCTCTAGTGCAAGGCGCGCAATCAATCAGGGCTTTGGAATTTCAAGTATCGGTTTTTTTCTACAGAATAACATAAGTAATGGGTCAGAAAATGGCTCGTCGGAAGAGATGCTCTGAGAAAGCAGCTTGACACCATCGCGCCGAGCAAAATGCTCGAGCGCGAGAACAGCTGGAACTCGGCACAGAGATATATCGAGGACGTACTACGGATCAAAAGATAGACCTCCACAAGAAAACAACCCTATAGCATGAAAGCTGGCTACAAAAACGGTGGACTCAGACGTGACTGAATAAAATAGATGCCGTTCTGGGCCCTCCCGACGTAGGGCAGAAAGTTACCTCGGGAAAGTTGCCTCCACAGAAGGAAACGAGGGATTGTTTTAGTAGTCACCCCACTCAACGCAATAGATCACGGTCGCTGTAAGTGCGATAGCTTAGCTATTTACAAAATTGGTCTTCCTTCACTTAAATAGGATTGGGAAATATTGAATTTGAAGATTAAATTAAAGCGGTAATATCAGCTGATTGCCTCGAAGCTGCAATTTGATTCTATTGGAATATTTTTGTGAGGCACCGTTAATCATTAATATTACACCAATATCCAGAGACGATTCAAATTTGGAAACATGAAATCGGATTTGTCACTGAAAAGTTGAATTGGCAGAATAGGCTACAGTCAATCCAGCCGAATTAAATCAAATTTAATGAATTAATGTTCTTTTAAATTCTTCTTCTTCTTAATTGGCGCGATAACCGCTCACGCGATTTTGGCCGAGTTTAACAAAGCGCGCCAGCCGTTTCTTTCTCGTGCTAACCGGCGACAGTTGGACGCACCAAGTGAAGCCAAGTCCTTCTCCACCTGATCCACCTGGTACCGCATCAAATACTTTCAGAGCCGAAGCGTTTATATCCATTTGGACGATATGACCCAGCCAACGTAGCTGCTGGATCTTTATTCGCTGTGCTATGTATATGTCGTCGTAGAGCTCATACAGCTCATTGTTCCATCGCCTGCGATATTTCCCGTTGCCAACGTGCAAAGGTCCAAAAATCTATCTTACGCAGAATCTTTCTCTCAAACACTCCAAGCGTCGCTTCATCGGATGTTGTCATCGTCCAAGCTTCTGCGCCATACGTTAGGACGGGCATGATGAGAGTCTTGTAGAGTGTTAGTTTTGTTCGTCGAGAGAGGACTTTACTGCTCAGTTGCCTATTTAGTCCAAAGTAGCACTGTTGCCAAGAGAGATTCTACGTTGGATTTAAAGGCTGACATTGTTTTCGGTGTTAATGCTGGTTCCTAAATAAACGAAGTCTTTTACAACCTCGAAATTATAACTGTCAACAGTGACGTGGGTGCCGATACGCGAGTGTGCAGACTGTTTGTTTGAAGACAGGAGGTACTTCCTTTTGTCCTCGTTCACCACCAGACCCATTCGCTTTGCCTCTTTATCCAGTTTGGAGAAGGCAGAACTACCAGCGCGGTTGTTAAGGCCGATGATGTCCATATCATCGGCATACGCCAGCAATTGTACGCTCTTATAAAAAATTGTGCCTGAGCGATTAAGTTCTGCGGCTCTTTTAAATTAGTGTCCTAAAATTAGTAGGCTTTTTTATATATTAGGTGCAACTGAGCAACGCTACTAAAAATTTATAAGAGTCGTTAATAAAAAATAAATTAAAAAATGTGTATGAAAAATTTTAGTCTTTAGAAAAATAAAAATTCATTGTAGCCGAACTAAATAAAATTTCAAACGCCAGATGAACTGCTCTGTGCACTCATATCTACATACATACAAAATAACTTAAAAGATATACATTTTAAGACTATTAATTCATTAACCTCTAACCTAGTTTTTTAATAATTTTTCTTTCTTGTTCATATTTACAGATCACGCCGGTGAACTTGGTTGGGCGTTCACCTTAATCATAGTTTCAATCATATCAGCTCTTATAGGTGCTATTGTAATGGTCATAGTTCTAAGGTGTAGAAGGTGAGTGAGATATTCCCATAATAACCACACAAAACATATGTACATGTATATATAATATATGTATATTTCACTGAAAGCCATTGCCTACAAATACATACAAAAGATTTTTTAGTTGGAAACTCTTAACAAACATCAGCAATATTAGTTAATTGAGCCATAAAACGAAAAACTTAAGCGGCAAACTTGTCATCACCAGTCGGCACCAGTGCCTTTATACATCACCGGAAAAATGGTAGCCATATTATTCAATTAAAACAAATGAAAATAAATACATTGACAACCAAGCACTAAGTCAATTAGTCATCTAATATTATGGCTGGGTTAGCTCTCACAGCAAACCTGCATAATTCTGTACATACATATGTACATACGCGTATATGTAAATTTGAATATGCACCTGATTGTTTTGTCGCCTGCAGTTATGTGCTAATAATAGGAATGAAATTAACACTAGTGTTGCGCGCATCAGTGCGGCCGGTGAATGAGATGTTAATTGGTGCAGCGCGCATGACAGCCAAACAGCAATAAAAAAGCTGATGAATACTTGTTGAATTATGAATACGAAAAACAAATGAAACGAAGTGCGGAATGAGGGCGAGCGGAGTGCATTTTTATGATACAAAAGAATTTCGTGTTTGCGTTTGTAATTTGAGTTGGCGCTTAAGCACTTAAATAGAAATATTTACAGTTTTGTTTTTTATTAATCGCTTATAAGCTTTTATTGCGCGTTTACTTTATGTAGCTTTTTTGCTTTCCCCCTTTTTATTTTTGAATCGAATGCTGTCAAATTAAGTCACGACTATTTAAGGTAAAAGGGAATTATTTTCATAGCACTAATGGCTCGTTAAAATAATTCCAAAACCTCATAAATGAGTTTGAGGCATGCAACCTTTGAAAAAATCGTGCGCTTAACTAGGTTTATTGTCATTTTGATTCTGAATTCCCTCTATATTGTACACAATATGGGTTTAATTACAATATACTGATTTCCATATATTCAAAATTCAAAGCTATAATTCATTTGCGGTCATACGGTGTGAGTAGTCCATTCATCATTCATGGCTAAAGTCCATAAAACATTTGCTCCACTTGTATGTGGGTGGCACAATACCCCTTCACATTTTTGTAAGCACCGTCGCAGATTTTATATTTTAGTAATGATGCAATTATGGCTCAATTAAAATGTCTGTATGGGCATCAAAATACATTATAATACAACCCAAATTGATTTAAATTGCTTGAAGCTTGACAAATGGCGAGCTGCATGAAATCTGATTTTGGCTAGAGAAATAAAATTGGAAATAAATATACGAAGGCTACAAAAAAAATTAAATTGCAACATATTTTCAATACATCCAACGAGTATCAGCGAGTTACTTGCGAGTACGGAGCGCTAAGGTGTGCAAAATTAAGCGCATCTAATATGCAATAAAATTTTAAAACTTTTTTCGCAAATGCCAATAGTGCCAACAAGGAATGATAAACGTTAAGAGTAATTAAAGAACCAATCGCTTATTAAGGAGAGAAAAAATCAGTTTCACAATATTAATAGCCTGCCCAGCAGAGGCGTTACATAGGAGGATGGTTGTATTCGCAAGAACATACAATATTTCCAACCGAAACTTTATTTTATAATTACATTTCATTTCACTTTACTTCAATATGTATTATTATTAATGATTTTCAAACCAAAGTTTCTTAATCTAAATTTTATACCTGTTCATTAACGGATAAATCCAATATACGATATGTAACTTGACAATAATAATAAGATAGGTCTTCGATGGAGGGAAAAGAAAGGGTAGATTAAAAATAAAGAAAAAAGTTGTTATTAGATACTCAAGAGTAGAATTTCATGCGCTAATTCCATGCAATTAATCACTTTTACAGTAATCATAGATTTGTGCCTTGCAGTTAAATCTGTTAAGTACAGCCTTCACAGTGTAGTGGTAATGAGTTCCACATTCTAACAGCGTTAAAGAAAACTAATCTCACGGATGCCAGGTAATTAAGAGGGGAAGTCCATGTAGAAGCCCCAAAATCGGTCATTTTTTAAACATATTTTTAAAGGTGATAAAATAATTATATTAGTTTGAAGCTTTCACACAACTTTAATTAACCTTTCGAGTGTACAAAAAAAAAATTTTTTTTTTTTTTTTCCAAAATGTTGGGTCAGAATCATTTCTTGTCAGCGGGATACGGCCCGAGGTCCCAAACTGCTCTATTTATTACTCTTAATCTAACGATCTGAAACAAAAAAATGTTTTTGGTTTTTTATAACATATTAACGGAAAGGATGAACCAATAAAATTAAAAAACAAATATAAAATTAATTATAAAATAAGCCTTTGAAAAAAAATTCAGAATTTAGGGATATTTATAATTTATCAACGCGAAATATCTGAAATTTTAAGTTTATCCTTCCGATAGTAATGTACAGAAAGGCCTCACCAAACTTCAAACAAAGCGGTCGATAACTTTATGAGTTACAACACGAGCAGTTTTTAAAAATATAGTTTCGAGATAAATGAATTCAAAAGTTTGGTGTGCAGGAGCGCGCGGACCATTCTCTACATATTTAATGTGCTATAGAAGCTATAATATCAGAAATTTCTGCTTGAAAATTTCACAGTATATTCTTAAGATATTATACTTTCGAAATATCGAACAAAAAACGATTTTTTTTAATTTTATATGGACTCCCCCCTTAATTGTTGGAACAATGAAACTGTTGTGTCTCCAAGGCCTTACTGGTGTCAACTTGTCTAACAGATAGGCAGATAACTTGAATATCGTAAGTTTGCACATAAATACGCAATTTCTAGCTGGCAGATAATTTTCAAGACTGAAACCCAATTTCTTGAATTGCCAGGCAAGGTAATATAATATAACTCATTTTATCTTTATAGGGGGCGGTACATTTATTTAAATCTTTCAAATAGCAGGTAGACATCCATTCAGGGGCGAACACAACTGAGTGTAGGTATGTTGATTTTTTTTTTTCAATATTTTTTAATAATAAATTTTTTTTAGTATTTAACTATTGTACATTTCTTAACTAAAAGTATATAGGTAAAACTTTCAAACATTATACAAAATTTAGAAAAGTTCAAAAAATATTATCCAAATGTTGAACTTTTAAAGTTCAACTTTAAGTTTTTAGAAAAGTTTCGGGTATGCAGTTTTTTAGCTTTCTGAATTTTGATAAAATAAAGTGTAATTTTCAAGTGACTGCTGTTGCGGGTTTTTCATTCATAAAAACTGAAGTTGATTCTTTCTAACTATTTGTTGCAAATCATCTTGCGCATTTTCTTCCAGAAGAAATTAATTTTCATATGGAATAAAGTGAAAAATGCGGACAAAACAAAAAATGTTAAAAACCCAAGCAATTTTTTAGCCGCACTTATTTTACTAGAATTCAATGAGCCATGTTCACGCATTCCCGAAGATTTTCTCATCATATCTTTGTATATATACCTATACTCAATAAAAGTGACTCACGGGACAACGCCGCTTGCGCTTTAATACGACTCCGTTAAAACAACTCGTCTGCTAGAGTGCTGCGATGGCAGCACTTAATGGAACGCCGATCTGGGCAGTTTTGGGTAACGCTGTTATAAAAACAACAATCTACCCTGCTTAGTCAACTCATTCTTCTTATAACTTCCGATTTAAAAGCCCTCAACTATCAATAAGAAAAGATCTGCTTAAATAAAATAACATTCGCTAATATCAAATTGACATTTTTTTTCAGATAATTGAACCTTAAATTCATATATGACCGAAAAGAAGCTGAAAGACACCGCTGTAGTATTTGAGAACAATAGAAAATTCCTTTTTCAACTTATTACAGAATATGATTTTTAGCCTGATCGCAAACTTCTAGTCCTAGAGATGCTTTTACATATTAAATTATTTGTTAACTATTTATCATTTTTGAACTGCATTTCTTAAACAAAATCCGTCCCCCCTAAACAAATTTCTAAGTTCGCCCATGAAAATACATCCCAGCCTGTTCAAGCTTTTGGCAATTCCACAGCACGAAGTCAAATTGTGGTACTAGGCATCAAAGTTGATGGCAATGTTGCGCCGATTGAACAAGAATACTTGTATGTACATATGTGCACATAAACAACCGCAGCTTTAGCTCGAATCAAGAACCTACAACAAATTTTTCATGGATATTTTTATATGTAAAGCCATCAAACTGGCGCTGCAAATTATTACGACCTTGGGTTAGTAAGCGTGGGACGGCTATGATTGGTAATGTCATAGCAGAAAATTATCAAAATTGTATTGCAAAAAACACAGATTCTTGGGCATATTCTCATGCACTTCTACATGCAGTTTTTATAGAAAGGTTGTTTTTATTTATTTCAAATTGGCATATTTAAGACGTTAATTTAGCAGAAATTTTATAAAGCACATTCAGAAAAGCAATAAAATTACAACGAAATCAGGCTTGCAAGCCACAAGTCACTAAAGTTTGCTGCAGCAACTAATTCTTGTTAGTTTTTAAATTTTGCTCTACAGTCAAAGAATCGGAGGTTAGATTTAGTGATTATAAATTGGAAATCAGTTTTATGCGGAAAAGAGTGTATTGCGATATAAAATTGGAAGTGTTCTTAAATTATTTCTTTATAAAAATTCGTTTGCAACTGCCTCCAATTAGCAGCAAATTTATCTGCCCTCTCTCTTTCTTCCTGGCTTCTGCATTCCAATTGTGACCAAAATGTGAGGAAATATCTAAATAAAGTTAAGCATAAATGTTTGAAATAATCAACTCCGGCATATAACTCGGGATATGCGACTTCTGAATAAAAAGTTTTTTTAAAAAATGCGTCCTTCTCCTTTTAGCCAGTAAAACTTATTTATACTCGAATAACTTGAGACCAAATGAGAAATGTTGGGAGATTGGTTCTGCTTCTAGTTTCCGATTTAAAGGATTCACTGTCAACAAACATCTTTTAGAAAGTATAAAATGTTCGTCCGAGTTCCAGCAATCTAGTTTGAGTTTAGCGAATCTGTAACGGCAAGAAAAACACAGATTGCGTCGAACACTTGCTCCAGTATTGAAAAATCTCGTTCTTATAGATTCAGTTTTAGATTCAACAGCTTCCGCTCATTTAATCGCTATCTCAACTTGTCAATGTCGCCATTAATTATTTTTAAATTTTAACTAACTTTTATAACCAATGGTTGTACAAAATCTCTTCATTTCCTCTGGCATCCTTCTGGTGTTGCACTTTTAGCGATTTTTATTTCTTATCTAGAACTAGGCAGAATGTTCTGATTCAAGACGGTCCAAAAATATTTAATCTCATCGAAATATATTTTTATTCTGTTCAAAAAGTACCCGGATGACAATAAAACGAAAATGGCGCAATTGTTCATTGATATTTATTTAATTCTTATCAAAGTAATATCTATTGTTAACAATACGTATATTTGGAACATTTCTTCCTATCTCAAAAACACTTTTCATAGGCCAAATTTGAAATCGACTTCAGCTCCTTTTTCTTTTGTGTCGTCTCAATCTGCTCAAAATGTTCTCCACGAAATTATAACTTAAGTCGTGAGAACAGTAAACGTAAAGAGTCACATGGGACCAAGTCACAATTTCGTACTCAAGAGCTTGGATACGCACACTTAATGCTCCTTACGAGTATTTACTTTGTAGCTTCGGGAAAAGTAGATATTTGGATGAACGAAACCGCGTGAAAAATTCAGCAGTGCGACTTGCACTTCTACTAATAGCTTCCTGATGCTCACCCGATGGTCTTCAAATACAATTTACTTAAATTTGTCTATGTTTTCATGCACTCTTTATGTACTTTTGTTTATGTACTCACAGAGTTGGTCGAACGAAGCAAATGATAAGCCGCAATACGGCCCTTTTTAAACTCTTGCAGCACTCGTACTCGTATTCTTTGGTTTTTGATACTGTCGAGATTCCCGTAGCCTACTGATAACAACTCTTAATATGTTAGCGTTGACAGACGTTGACGTTATTCCGGATTATCGGGGCAGGTAATCTGATTAAAATTGTCGAGTGACAGACGGTTGTTACGCGGATTAGTGAAGAGATGTTTTGTTTGTTGGACAGTTTTATCAGGTGAAAAATAGGCTTCAGGCAACTAATACGGATATTACCTGCCCTGATACTAAAAAATAATTATTTATTTATCTTAAATTGCCAGTTCTGTTACGAAATACCAAAACATTTGATGTAATTTCGATCGTGTTAGTGCAAACTAGCATTGCATCTATACTAAGAACGTGAACGAGAAATCTGGAAAAGTTGACATTCATGAAGGACCGCAATGCCACATTTTGGGAGCATGACGTGGGTAGAATGGACGACGCTAGATTGAAAGAAACTTCCGCTTCATATAACTCCAGAATATTAATGCTATAATGATTGTTTCGGTCGTTCTTGTTCTTCTTTTTAAAAGTTTGATTATTGTTTCATTCGAAATAGATAATAACGGTCGTTTTTCGGCAGTGTTGTTATCGAAAACTCTCCTAATCCACTTAGACTATGGAATTTAAGCCTAGTTGATCCGAATTAGTTGCACTAAATTCCTGAGATAGTTCCGAATTAAATCGTTAATCCCGATTAACGCCACCATCTCTCTATGCTATAACGCGTTGGGAAACTATATTTTGTCACAAACGTAGATAGTTACAGCAAACCCTTCACTCAACTAAATTTACTCTCATTGTGTGAAGATCACAGCTGTATTTTCAACATTTCTTAACAAATATCTATTGTGAAGGTAGCGAACTTCCCATTTTCTCTCCTCAAGAAAAGAAATTGATCAAAAATATTTTCCAGTATATTTACATTTTTTTTTCTCGCCAGTAACTATCATATGCTTGTATGTATTCAGCACTCTGAAGTGTCGTTTGTGGTTTTAATTGCGAATAATGGCTAATAAAGTCGTCGTTTCCAAGCGTGAAGTGGTTTACACACCAGCATACAGACAACAGCAAGCATAAAGAAAAACACTGCTGGAATATTTTAAAGGGTGATGAATTGAGAGGTATCTGACTTAAATTGAAGTAAAATAACAAAAATTCAAATTGATTGGGCAGTCTTTATTATTTTTGTGTAGAGTCATTCATAACATTTATTTTTTAAAAATAATACCATTCAAAAGTTAGCTGCAACTGCATCGTAAACACCAATTTTGAATGACTGGATGCTGGACTTGGGTCGGTATCTCGTGAATTACTTTAGTAATATTGGCTACCAATACCTCAATCGAAGGTGGTTTATCCACAAAGCGTTTAGACTTTACATACCACCACCAATAAAAGTCCAAAGGTGTGATATCACACGATCTTGGTGACCAATCCACTGAGAGATAAATTGCTCACCGACACGACGACGTAGTAAATCCATGGTTTCAAGTGCTGTATGCCGTCGTGCTAGAACCAAATTTTGTGGAGATCACGGCGCGATTGCGCTCGACATTCACTGTTACACTGGCGCCAGTCTCGTCTTTGAAGAAAGCCAATAGGCCTCTAAAAATGGTTGTTTTCAATGGATGTAATGACTGTTCTTGAATGGCTTTGGACTGCTCTTTAGCCCAAATATGGAGGTAACCATTAAGTCAAAAATGGTCTTGATCGCTGAGCATTTATCGTTGACCTGAACGCACGACGAACACTGTTCACAGAGCGTCGATTTTCGTAATACATTTGCACGATTTGCAAACGTGGTTGAGGTGTAAGTTTTTGCATGATGCATGATCACCCTTTATTACCTTATTATTATTTATTATTACGGATCTCACCGTAACCAATGGTTTTGTGCCTATTGGTGATATAGGCTAATATTTCAAAAATCATGGATTCGATTACGAATTTTTCAAACAGGGAGAGCTATAAAGGAAGGATAATATCTGCAATAGAAAACAAATAAAAAAATATTACAATCTATTAGTTTTCACGCCAACCCCATTTAATAAGGTAGATGTCAGACTTTTAGTGAGTGGTTTTTGAAGTGAAACTTCTTAGCCGTCGATGGACGAGCGAGAATGGAGAGTAAAATTTCAAAGCCATGCAACGTTTTGGGCATTTTCGTTCCGCGAGAGAAAAAAAGGTATAACGTAGAGGAAAAGGAGAGAGAGAGCTATATCTTATATATATCTGAGATACACTTTAGGCTATTTTTCTTAAGTTTTTTCTTGTGGTTGCTAATTTCTAGTGAAAAATAACACTGCCTACTTTTTGGTGCTTGTTTGTTGGTGCAAACTTGTAGGAAACATATTATATTTTTGGTGCCTACTTTTTGGCGTTATATTTCCTGGTGCCTACTGGTGCGGCGTTTTTCTGGCCCAATTTTTTTTGGTGTTTTTTTTTATGCCTACTTTTTGGCGCTTATTTCCGTTTCCTGGCTAATGCTTGTGCGTACTATAAAGTGCTATCCATTCCGGCGTCGGATTTATTGATATTACCTTGCGGTAATTTGTGCCGTCGCACCGGTCCTGGAACCGCTGCGTTTGTACGGGTAATAAACGCTCGGATAGTGCGCGTTGTTGCCACGGTTTGTGTCCGGCGTTTACCTACACCAGTCGACCCTTCTCCGTTTTTGTAAATTTTGTCTATTTGTATTCTCTGCAAATGTTGTGAATTTATTTAGATATATATTCTCTCTATCTCTCATTTTCGCGGGTCTCTCCCTCTTTCTTTGTCTGCCTTGAAAGTTTCACTTCTGTTATGTGTACTACGCTACACGCACTTTTCATTGGGTTGTTTGTGTGTCAAGGGTGAATGTAGACTTATACTGTAATTCTGATGATCTCATTCAATGATAGCTTAGTGTTTTATTCCAGTCAATGCACAGATAAAAATATGTATATTCTATACATAGACATTTTTGTAATATACCTGCCATATTATTAAAAAAAAAGCATATGAATACCGGTCTGAGAACACTTGTAACCTCAAATTACGCGCATTTCCAACTGTATCTTGCAATACTTCTTGTCTACACAGTTAGAGTTACGAATATTTTATTGATGTTTTTTTAGATTTTTTAATGTTGCTATTTTTGTTGTTGCATGTAGTTCTAGACGCCAGCATGCAATAATCGTATGATATTTCAATGCTGTCGCAAAAATTGGAGTTTCAAATTGTGTTACTACTGGTTAAAAGTATTGTTGCCGCTAATAGCCAGTTGATGACGTTGGTGCTGCACTGCATATTTTTTACTGTCGTGTGACATGTTAAGCACCAAATTAGTCGCAATTACAATGCAATTTAAGTTTAAAAAATTTTCAAATATTTATAACATTTGCTCAGTTATATGTATGGTATGTGACTATATATGTATGCAAGTGTACATGTATGTATGTGTAAGAATATACACTTGCAGCAATATGCACTAGTGCCGAACTGGTTCCGTTATAGTGAATTTAGAACCATGACTAGTTCGCATTTCCTCTCGTCCCATTTAAGATATAAATCAATTTTTCGCAGCGAAGTGCCAACTGCTGCATTTGCATCATTTTTCCTACAGTTTAGAGTTATTACTGCAATCGGCAGAATAAATCTAATACATTTTACATCATTTTTCGGTAGTACCAAATCAGTGTTAAATTTGGCGACTTATACAAGTATAAGAGACTTTTTGCGTGTTCGAACCGCTGCCGCTTTAGGTTCACTTATTAATCCGAATGCAGAACTTTTTTGATATTTGATGGGTTGATAAACACAATCACGGCTCCACCCTCAATGTAGTGCAAAGGCGGTTCCGAGAGGAAGTCAGATGAAGAAGGAAGCATTGTTTTGGGGGGAGCATGCATCACATGTTTTTGAGATTTTATCCCACTCTTCGCAAACAACAAGAACAAAGAAAAACCAAGTCGTTTAGTCGTGATAGTCGTTTTATCATGGCTCCTGAGTTTATAAATGCTTAAGGATGTTGGCAATGAGCCCCCCAGTCTTGCTCGGCCAAGTATAGTTTAACCTTGCTTTATATTCTAATTTTATATAATAATAATATTTGCCCTGGATAAACGAGGCAGTGAGCTTTCCTTGTGTTCACTAGAATGATCAGATCCTGTCCAATAAAGGCATTGAACGATGCCACATGTCACCGACAAATCACTTTCTGAAAAAGATTGCTTATCAGAACGTTCAGAGCTTAAAGGAACTAAAATTTTGAAATGAGTGGACTTTACATCCATATAACGGTATTTTTTAGAGGAGTAGATAGGCACACTTACAACAGGTGTAAATATTTATTGAACGCTGCAGAGAATTTACATTTTTATCGAAAGACTTATACGATTATCAGACTCTATAAGGCTTGGAGAGGTTTATGAAGTAGTCTTAGCCGCGGAAGGTCCCCGAATTAGTACTGTTATTTTCAGATAGCACAGCAGCAACACTACTGATCGAGCCTTGTAAAGCAATGCAGGCATTAACTCCCAGACATACCTCAAAGGCACAGCATTGCCTTTCTTTGGGCAAAACTCGTGGTAACAAAGTGGCTAATAAACTGACCCGGCATGAATCGATATCTAATTGTCATATGCCGCAGCTTGAGTAAGAATATGCCATTACTGGTTGCATCTGGCTGTCGGTAGGTTCTGTATAGGCTGCATTGAAGGTTTTGCATGCTCTGCCAGAGCTTGTAGTGCAGCTGTAACTGTGTACGACTAGAATGTAGTACGTATTATATTTTGATATTTAACCTGGATTTGATGAAGTTTCTAAACTACACAGTTTGGTTGTAATGAAATTAAGAAATTTTGTTCCTTCCTTCATCTTTATATTATACCAGCTTTAACCCGCGGCCCCGCTCGCGTAGGAATATTTTTGAGGGATTTAGGATATGTATATAAAAGAATTACAAACAATAATTTCATAGAACAATAATTTCATAGAATTAGTGATGCATGGGAGTGGTGGTGAGGCCTGGGGGCAGTGGGAAGGGAGTTCCATCATAAAAACATGCCTATAACCTTCATTGGGTGAAAATATGAGTGTATAAAAATTTTTACGTCATTTGGTGTTGTCGTTCCGTAGTGATGCGCGGACAACGTACAGACATTCACCTTTATAGTATAGATTTCAGACTACAGTTATGAAACAGCCGGTCCTAAGTGTTAGTTTGAGTTCTAACGCTTGATAATTTTCCAACCAAGATTTTCATCTACCATTTCAGAGGTTATAAGTTCGTTTTCCTGTACTATTGTGCTTTGATATAAAACCTGGTACAAATTGTTCCATTTAGCATTAAATTTGCACCAGTTCGCAGTTAGCTTTTTAAAGGCTGGTCCAACTGTGACTATCGGAAATCTGCGTCGATAATACGCGCATATGCTCGTTTGGCGACATAAACATGCATTAAACTATGTATGTGTGTTTATGCGCGCATATCCGCATACGAGTAGGCACCACTTGTGTGTCAAGCCTCATTAATCAATTAATTACGAATATTTACCAAACAGTGACAGGACGAATAAAATGCAAATGCATTCACATAACCGCTACAAGCGACCACAACGACAATCGCTGCAACTGCAGATGAAATAAGAGCAACCAAAACAACAACAACAACAAAAATAGTTGCCTTATATTAAGGATAATTTCAACAACACAACCTCAACATGATTGATGTTTAAGCCGCATAGCTCCTGTTGTGACAACAGTCGACAACGAAAACAGAAACAACAACAATAATAATAAACTATCGATATTGCCTTACAGCTGTCAACTGTGAGTGCATTGACGTTTTATGTCACTAATTAACTTTCACTTACCACAACACTTATTTCTGTTTATTTATTTATTTTCATGTTTTCAAAAGCTTTTATTACAACACATATATAATATGTACTAAGTACGTCAACGCAGGGATTCGCTCATCACATGTGCACTCATGCATATTACCATTAACGCTTTTTACACTGGCTTACAGCCAAAAAACCCCAAGAACGAGACCAAGCAATTGCCATGTAAAATCAATCCTTGAATCTGAAAATTTACATGCTAGCCGAATGCTACCATTCGGAAGTATGCAGACTCAAAACCCCAGCTACAAAGCACCAATAACTATCCCAAACAAATTGAAGAGAACCTCATCAAAAATTCGGCTCTTCAAATAAATTATAGGAAATCGCCTGGTACAGACGCAGTAAGAAATGAAATGCTCAAATATGAAAAGGAGGAACTATTGTAACAACTAACATCATTGTCCAATGTTATCATACAGTTATCCGCAAAGCATCATGAATGGAAAACAAGCATTACTATCCAAATTTTCAAAAAAGGTAACAAATATTTCATATGGAGGTATCGACTGAAAAGACAAAGAGTTTAAAAAAAAATCTCATAGGGGGCAACTGAAAAGAGATCGAACTATTACTGTGGAGATCTCCAGTGGTCGCAGCATTATTAAGAAAGTGCGAGAAAGATGTGCTCAAAGGATTCTTTATGTGTGAAGATGCCTTAGAGACATAATATGGAGGAATAAGTACTTTAGGGGTCCCGGTGGTCTAGAGCTCGAAAACTTAGAGTATTTTCAGCAATTTTTTTTTTACAATAAAAAAAATGAAAAATGATATTTACATTTTTTTGGCTTTTTATTTAACTTCTTTTACATACAAAAATAAAAAAAAAATGTTCGACCTTAATTATTTAAAAAATGGCGCTAAAGTTGACCTTCCCGAAAAATTGGACCTGAACGGTGTTGCCCATTTTGGCTCTTCTATTTATTAATAAGTAAAGACTGTCGTATGATTGACTGACTAAGTCCCGCTACTACAACAAAGAAACCATTTGACAAAATAGCGCGGTTTTGAATTTTACATTCTAAAAATCTGATTTTTTTCAGTTTTCTTATCAAAAAAATACGAAATAATTGAAATAATAATATTATTCTAGTACGGGCGGTAGCCATTGAAGTTGTGAGCAACATATTGAAATTTCAGACGATTCGGTTGAATAGTTTTTTTTTTTTTTTTTTTTTTGACAACACCAGGCCGGAAAAAGTAATTTCGAGATAAATGAGTTTAAAATTTGATGTACGGGAGCGGGCGGACTGAATTTCCGCATGAAAATGTCACAGTATATTCTTAAGATACGATACTTTCGAAATATCGAAAAAACAAAAAATTGACCGGACCCCTTAAGAATGGAAAGTAAAATCCGAATATGCACTCTAACATATGGTGTAGAGGCACGAGCTAAAAATTCAAAAACAAAACAAATTCTACGTACTACAGAAATGCTATTTTTACGATCCATTGCAGGAAAAACTTGTCTAGATTGCATAAGATATGAAGTAATATGGAAGGAAGCGAAAGTTACTGACATTGTTAAACTTGTAAGGACTAAAAGACGAGATTGGAATGAACTCATAACAAGACGGGCGGTCTTGATCGAATAATAAGGATTGCTAGAGATTCTAAACCAAACGGAAGGCGTGCACTGGGAGGACCTCCAAGACGACGGAAGGAGAGCTTGATATCTACGTCAATTTAAGACACATACAATTCTGTTTATTATATGGTATATATATATATATTTTTTTTTTTTCATTATATTGGACTTTGAATTTTAATAAATTTTACGTTTACTCGTGTATTGAAATGCAATTTATATTGCTTGAAGAAAAGCAGGTAAAAAGCCTGTACCAAAAAGCAAAGAAGAAGAAGAAGAATTTTTGAGATATAACCAAATAACGCTTTTGGATTAAAGGAAAAAAATTTAAATCACACGAACCTCTAGTATTTAGATAATTCATTAAGCATTCAAAGCAGGAGATACATCAAATCAAAGACATTTATTGCTATCTTTCATTCATGCTTCATTTATAATAAAATTTAATCATTTCTAAGACATAAACAAAGTTAAGAAAATAAGATTTTCGAAGAAACAGCTTTTTACTAATTCTTAAACCCAACAAACCTAAAAAATGTTTAGATATAAATATAAATGTATAACTCTTAAATATTGCTATGATATTATAGGTAAAAATTATTCCCAATATTTTCGCATTGACGATACTTTAGTAAAGTTTAACTAGTGGTCAACACAGAATTAATTTTTGTGACATCATTAATTGATTTTTCCTGTAAAGGCTGAACTGCAAGGCAGTGAAATTTTGCCAGCTATATTATTCGGCCGCCGTAGCCGAATGAGTTGGTGCGTGATTACCATTCGGAATTCACAGAGAGGTCGTTGGTTCGAATCTCGGTGAAAGCAAAATTAATAAAAACATTTTTCTAATAGCGGTCGCCCCTCGGCAGGCAATGGCAAACTTCCGAGTGTATTTCTGCCATGAAAAAGCTCCTCATAAAAATATCTGCCGTTCGGAGTCGGCTTGAAACTGTAGGTCCCATTTGTGGAACAACAGCAAGACGACGCACACCACAAATAGAAGGAGGAGCACGGCCAAACACCTAACAGAAGTGTACGCGCCAATTATTTATTTTTTTTTATATTAATTTTCAGATAAGAAGAAACGTCAAAATGAAAATTGAACAAATTTATGAGCCTCGCCCCAGAAGCAAATGACAAATCTTGAAGAAAAGTGTTTAAAAAAAAGTGTTTAATGCTTTTCAACCTCCTCGTATGTTATTCTTTTAAAAAAGTTCTTTGCACAAGGTAAAGTCCAAAATAAACAATGCTGGTGTCATAAAAATCTTTTTGATGGCGCCATCTTTTTAATGAGTTAGTGCGTTGAAAGTTACATCCCTAGCAGATTTCCAGTGAAAGCTTGGTAACATTCTGCTCATTGGAAGCGAAGTTATTGCGTCTAAAGTCTCAGTATGTTTGTGTCATCGGTACAAAAATGAGTTTCAAACAAAGAGCTAATATCAAATTTTGTTCTAAAATCGGCAAAACATTTACCGAAACATTTGAATTGATGAAAAAAGTTTATGGCAATGACTGTATATCTCGTGCCAGAATTCATGAGTGGTTTACACGTTTCAGAGATGGTTGTGAGGACATAAATGACAATAATCCAATAATCCGCCCAAAATCACCAATCACCTAAAAATCCATCGAAATTGTTCGCAAATTTATCAAAAAAGAACCGAAATTATCGTTTAAATTCATGAAATTGGAGTTGAATATCTCCAAAACATCGATTTATCGCATTTTAACTGATCCTTTGAAAGACCTGCGCATGTTTCATTCTGCACAAGTTAGAACCAAAACTTACTCAGAATTCAAAATTCGAAAGACCTCATTAAAGATTCGAGAAAAGACGAGAACATCCTTTGCAACATTGTAACTGGTGATAAAACGGAGTGTTTCCAACATTAACCTGAAACTAAGCGTCAAAGGGCCGAATGGAAGGCCCTAGACGAGCGACCACCTAAAAAATCGCGTTTGGAGAAGTCAAAAATCAAGTCGATTCTCATTTGTTTTTGCGATTCCAAGGGAATTGTACACAAAGAGTTCATGCCAACAGGCCAAACCGTCAATGCACTTTTCTATCTTGGCGTTTTGAAACGTTGAATACCGCGAAGGAGGAAGCTGGCGCTTATTGCATGATAATGCACCATCTCATCGATCCACTCTTGTGATTGATTTTTTGACTAGAAATCGCATTTTAGCCATCAATCACTCACCGTATTCGGCTAATATGGTTCCCTGTGACTTCTACCTATTCGGAAAATTGCATTTGGCCATGAAAGAAATACGTTTTTCGTCCATAGAGGCCATCCAAAAGGCTTGTACCGGCATCCTGCAGGACATTCCGGCCAATGACCTGAAATACTCATCGCAAAAGGACTGTTAATTTTCGGTCATTTTTAAATGGCATATGCATATGTTTAAAAAATGAAATAATGTTGCTGGCATATTGGGGCTGGGGTGAACTAAGTTCTAATGAATTGCACATGAAATTTCATGTATATTTCTAGCAATGCGATTTGTATGGCTTTCGAACGCAAACTTAGTACTATGCTTAACAAATTAATTAAGGTAATAAATTAGATCTATAAAACTATATACTAATAAAATCGTTACAAAAAGGTTTGAGGTACATTTAAGATCAAACTAATAATATCCCTTAAAAGTTCCGGGAAGGACTATGAAAATTTATTTAAAGCTTTGTTCTAATTTAGTTATAAAATCTAATGCATTTTTTCAAAGATTCTTTCCATATTTTTTAATTTTATAAATATCTTATGTGCATTTTTGAACTCAGAAACCGATTTCACATTTGAATTGAATGGATTAAAAAATCGGTAAACTTAGTTAACAAGTGTAGCGCTTTTTCTTATATATTTGTATATTTGTACATATTTGTAATTTTATTTACTTCTTTATTGCACACAAAGGCAATAACCTTTTCAAATGTATGAAAAATAATGCCTGCATATATTTAATAATTGTAAGTTAATCCACATAATTTGCATTGCAGTTGCACTACAGCACTTCGATTTCATTTTTATTAAAAACTGATTCAGTATTATAATCATTAATACTTAACAAAAAAAGCTTTAATGGCATTATTAATGTACAAATATTAAATATTTCTTAATTAACTTATAGGCTTCATTTTTTAGTTAAAAACAAATATTCAATATGTTGAAAAATACCCCATAGTTAAATATTTACAGCTCACATGCGGCCACCGTAGCCGAATGGGTTTGAGTATGACCACCATTTCAGAGGACTCGAGTTCGAAGCCCTCAAATCAGGCATCAAATTATAGAAAAAATGTTGTTTAATAGCGTCGCTCCTCCGCAGACAATTGTAAAACTCCGAGTGCATTTCTGCATTGGAAAAAATAATTTCTGCATAAAAAACCATCTACCGTTTGACTGCGGCAAAAAAGTTCCTCCATTTGCGAAGGAGGAACTCGGCCAAATATCTAGCAAAGGATGTATGCCCCAATTATATTATATATATACATATACATATATAATATATTTATTATATTATATTATATTATATTATATTATATTATATTATATTATATTATATTATATTATATTATATTATATTATATTATATTATATTATATTATATTATATTATATTATATTATGTTATATTATATTATATTATATTATATTATATTATATTATATTATATTATATTATATTATATTATATTATATTATATTATATATTATATTATATTATATTATATTATATTATATTATATTATATTATATTATATTATATTATATTATATTATATTATATTATATTATATTATATTATATTATATTATATTATATTATATTATATTATATTATATTATATTATATTATATTATATTATATTATATTATATTATATTATATTATATTATATTATATTATATTATATTATATTATATTATATTATATTATATTATATTATATTATATTATATTATGTTATATTATATTATATTATATTATATTATATTATATTATATTATATTATATTATATTATATTATATTATATTATATTATATTATATATACTTGTAGGCCCTTTTCATTGAATAAATGGCCATGTAAAAAGACAAAAACAACTAGTTTACTTTAACTTGAAATAAAGTGGCCAATTATATAGACACTTTGTCGGAAATTTAGTAAATAGTAAATATTTTTTATCAACTCTGAGTATGTGCGCCTCTGAATTGTGTCTATCTATAACTGCCTCAGCCTCAAAACTATCCACTTATTACTGCATTATTCTCTCATACTTCTTCGCCATACTTCGCCTTGTCCTCGTTCACCACTAGACCCCATTGACTTCGCTCCTTTATGCAGCGCTTATTAAGGCCAAAGATGTCAATATCATCGGAATGCAATAGCAATTGCACGCTCTTATAATAAATGGTGCGTGAGCGATTACCTTCTGCTGTACTACATATGCTTATACTCGTATATCGACCAAGATATCTGGCTAGATTAAGTTTAGTGCCTTATCAGGCATACAAAACTTACTGGTACCCATTTCATACAATGGGTGGAGAGACAACCTTACGGTTTTTGATAGTTTTCCCAATTTCTGTGGAAACATCTACTCTTTGCAGAATACCTATAGCTTGAAGGCTACGAGAGGTTCAGACATATTTTAAATTTTATTTTATGTTTAAATCTGGCAAAATTTTATTTAAAGTATTGTATGTAAAAGCAAGATACAGTTAATACTGCAATCCAAGAGAATGTTATTTTTGTATTATTTTTTTAAGATAGTTTCTCTCGATTGATAACAATAAACTCTTACTTACTTTTTGAATTGCACAAGAACCGAATACGAAAAATGTCGATGAACCTTATCAGCTTAGTAATTATGTTTCGTCTACTTTTTACTTCGCCTTCCTCTTATATAAGATTAAATATTTTAGAGCAAAAAAAAACTATTTTTAGGCTAGGCTAAAAATGACAATAAGATCTAATTAAATAATTTCATACGAAGTATGGAATGTACTTTCGTACCTACATAAGGGTTCCTTCTACAAGAACTTTGTTTTTCGAAAAAAAATAAAACAAAGAATTAAGCTGAAATGTATTAAAATTTTATTGCATTAGAAAGGGGTTTTATAATTGAAAAAATAACTGACGGTTACAGATGTCGATTCATTCATAAAATGTTGTCGGCAAAATAGCGGGTCTATTTGTTAATGCTGCAATCGATTAATTTGATCCCGTAGAGACTCTGGCTTATAGTGATAGAGAAGTTGAAAAAAGGTTTTAATGATTAAAGATTTTATAATAATTTATAAATGGCACTTACAACCTTTTTTGGATGTTTGACTGAGCTTCTCGTCCTATTCGTAGCGTGTTCCTCAAATGGAGAGCCCTACAGCCCTATTTTTTTGTGAGGAGCTTTTTCATGGTAAAAATATGCCATTGCCTGTCGAGGGCGGACCGCTATTAGAAACAACTTTTTCTATCATTTGATATTTCATGCACGGATATTCCGTCCTATGCACTCCCGAATGCTAGTCGGGTCTTATAATAAATACCATTTTAACTCTTTTGTTGTCAACGCAAAATTTATTGTATCACAAAAATTTATCTAAAGCGCACTCAAAGCGTACCCTATTTTCGGTTTTATAAGAAGGAATAGCTCAAACTTTGCAGACTCTTATACTCTTAAGTTGCTATTTACTGCACTTGCCACTCCTGCACCTATGAAATGAGACTTTTTTTCAACCGTTCAAACGTTTATTAACAAAAAATGGTTACAAATTTAATCTTCAAAATAATAGCCATCGCTAGCGACACATTTTTCCCATCTCTCAGGCAATTTGTGGATGCCGCGCCAAAAAAATTGGCCGTCTTTGGCCGCAAGTCAATCATCGAGGCATTTTTTGGCTTCTTCGTGAGAATTGAGGCACTGCTCGGAAAGTGCGTGGCCCATCGATGCAAACAAATGGTAATCGGAAGACGCCAAGTCCGGTGAGTAAGCCGCATGCACCAGCGGTTCCCTCTTATTCGATGTGGTGGTGCATTGTCACATTGTCAGTTCATGCGGCACCCATCTTCCGACCTTTAAAATCATGCACATGTCTTTCAAACGTTTGGAAAGGGGTTTTTGGGTCACTCCCAACTGCTCTGCCATCATTTCTTGCGTTTGACCATCATCCAACAATGCTTGTAATTCGGCGTCCTCAAACTTTTTCGGTAGCCGGCAACAGTCCTCGTTCTCCACGCTAAAATCACCACTTCGGAATTTTTCAAACCACCTGAAGCACTGTGCTCTACTTCGAGCATGTCCACCATAAGCTTCTATAAGCATTTGATGAGGTTGAGAAGCGTTTTTCTTCAATTGATAACAGAAAATCAACGATGTCAACAAATCGTAGTTGGAAGGCACGAAATGCGTCATTTTTAAGGGCGACAAAAATGCATTGTTGTATGAAACGTAACAACCAATGAACTGAATATTGTTGACAGATGACAGACGAAAAAAACAAGACATTTGGGAAGGTTTAAAAATACTCCTAGCGATATCTATGGACCAATAGCTGAAAGTCTCACTTCATAGGTATATACCTGGTACATTAGAATATGCAGTGTTTATTTGGAGTCCTTACCAGCAATTCTCAATCGATAGAATTGAACGAGTTCAGAAAGTTTTTCTTCAGTATGCTTAAATTCTCTTTCCTGCATTTCTCTGAACTTATCCCATCAAATCCCATATAAATCCCGCTTACTTCTAATTAATCTTAAACAGCTGGAAAGTAGAAGATCGATTTGGTCGCTGTCTTTTTTATTTAATGTTGTCAGGGGAGACATTGGCTGTTTTTCTCTTCTAGAAATTATTAACTTTTCGATCCCTACCAGTTCGTTATGTAATAAATATCCGTTCCATTTGAATAGATGGAGAACAAATTAATCCTGCATTACTTCTTTTGCGCGTTCTCTTCATGAACTCAATGAGGTCTCGAATTCTTTTGAGTTCTATTTTACACTATTTAAGCTATCTGTTTCTCCTCAATTGAATTGCATATTGCAATTTAACTTTTTGATAACGATATTTTTGTGGTTACAATACTCTCTGTAGTCAGTAAGAACAAATGTTTAGTGATTTCAGAAGAAATAAATAAGCATGCAAAAGCTTCTCAACAATTGCTCTCGGAGAGCAATTTGGCCAGAGTTGGAGATTTCAGAGACCCAAATTTGGCGGCCAAATTCTTAATAGCTCTTCTCAGAAGAGCGATTATGTTGGCCGAAAATATCACGAATCTTAAGAAATGTAACTTTCACAGGTCCACCATTTCCATAGTAGATTTTTACTATTTTAATGCGATTTTCGGGCGAAATCGGATTCTTTGTAATAATAGCTAATACTTCTATTGTCTATGTCAAAAACTCAAGTGACAAAACTGTCATGAAAACCCTGTACTTGTATGAACTTCGTGTTTCCTCCCATATATTCCTACAAAATCTGTTACATCTTATTACTACAGATATTAAAATACAATTGTAACTAATCTCCACAATATTAGCCTACCACCTGAATGTCACATATATATACTTATTAACAAAAAACAACAACTATTCAAGTAACTAAAAATATTTTCAGTAAAAAGAACCTGATTTTTTTTTTCATATAGGCTAAAGCACAGTTTATTATAAAACTTAGAACGCTTGTAACGAGCTCAAGGCTGCCATAATTCAAAAGACTTGACTTGTGTAACTTGGCTATTCCACTCCGCCTCGTAGATAGCTAAAAAGGCAGGCATAGAGACAGACACAAACAATTCATTTTACTCACTTTAGGGTGCTGGTATGAAGGAATGCATTAATGTATGAATAAGTAAATATGTTTACATTGTTATGTACAGAGCAACACTTAAAAATCGCGTGCATGCAGCGATTAAAATTAAAATTACTAATCTGATTTCGCAATTTGATATGATTGCACTCGTACATACATAAATATAAAGATAGAGAACGTGCGCAAATGTGTACATACATACCTACATATGTTTTAATGTATAACTTGCATAGCAAAAGAACGGATTGCACAAATTTCATAAGCCAGCCATTGGGAAGGCGTGATGCAGTACTATAATTGGTAGCTGATCTTAATTGCCCGGCATTAATAAGATATTAAATGTGATTAATTAAAAATTTAATAATAAGTAATGGGAGATATATAGATAGAATTCTAAGAAATGTAAGCGTCATGTGTATGAGGTGCAGAAGTGAAATATAAAAACAAAATATATATGTATATGTTTGTATATATATCGCCCTATCGGAAGATTTATAATTTTGCAAATGGCGCCGTACTTCAATTATATTTGACACTTTTCAAGCAATGGTGCGCATAAAGGTCAAAATTCCGGGTCCGGCACTCGAAGTGTATCCAATTAAAAAGGTCAGAAATTTGGTTTTAAAATTACTTTTATTCAATTCAAATGTGAGAAAATAATACAAAATTAAGAATCAATTTACTTTTGCTCGATATGGCCACCTTTTGCTTTGACTATGAGATGGTCCAGAAACGAACCGCAAGCTGCCGGAACGTGACTTTCAAGTATTTTGGCCCACTCGCGGACAATGGCTTTTTTCAGCACTTCGAGACTGGTGAGCCTTTTAGTTCGGACCTTGCTCTCCAAAATGGCCCAAAGAGAATAATCCATTGGATTCGCGTCTGGTGAATTTCAGAGCCATTGTGTGGATGTTATGAAGTTCGGAACGTTAGCCAAGTAACTCCTTCGCTCGCTCAAGTCTGACTTGTTGCTTGGGTGTGAGGACATGAGCTTTTTGGATCTCGTAAGGATTGACTTCGAGATCATTTTTCAGTATGCGGCGGATGCTACGGTCAGATATTTTCAGTTCTTTCGCCATTTGATTGGCACTTCGTCGAGGATTTTGCTCAAATTGCTTCTTCACTTTTCGAACCATTTCACCAGTCTTTTAATGACCACCTCCATGACGTTTCGCGCAGATACCAGTATCATTGTAACGAGGAATGGTGCAATAAACAAAAACTTTATTTACTTTAAGGTGCTCGAGCTCACAAACAACCGCTGGTTTTGATTTTCTAGATAATCATAAGCAATCACACTATTACGTTTACATCCATTACTGATTTTCTTTTTTCGCGTTAACTCTCGAGAAAATGATTCCGCGCGCTTGTGAGCAATACTCTGGGCTGTCATTTAGCCAACTAACAGACCGCTGAAGCCGGTGTGAGTGGTCTAAAGTTGGTTGCACTTCGAGTGTCGGACCCTAATATTTCCATCACTCAAAATAATTGTTTTGTTTAGTAAAAAAGTTAATTGTGGAAGAATATTCATTTGCGGAAAACATCCATTTGTGGTTTTTGTCTCTATGACAGAAATGCTTTGTTTGAGGCGCGATAAATATTAAAAAGATACTAATCTCAACTGTGTTCGCACCTAAGACCTAAAATCGGTATGCCATTAAAAAACGGCCTACGTATAACTAAAGTAGAAAACAGATCATTGGAACTATTGGATTTGGTGGACCAAAAACCTAAAGTAGACTGATCAGTTGCACAAGTACAATATGTACCTTATATTTTTTATTTTGAGGAATATATAAAAAAAATACATACCATATATACATATAATAATAGGGACCGAAATTTTGTCTTCCACTCTCAAGGGTAAGAGGGAAATGAAGAAAAGTTAAACCACAAGTGGACAAAAGACATTCCTATTTTTTTATCACTTGGTGAAAATCCGGTTTTTTTACAGTTTTAAAAAAAGCTTAACACATCAGTTGTTTTTTAGCTGCATGAGAATTATCGATATGGGTAACTATGGTAACTGAGAATGGCAAACTGTGTTAACATTTCTCTTCAGTAAGGTTTGGCAAGTCATCATGAATCATTTAGCACAAGAACAAAGTTTCGAAATTGTGGAAATTTACTTCGAAAAAAATAAAAGTAAAGCTGTTCACGAAATTCATAGAGCACTGGCGGCATCATCGGTACTAATTTCTTTCATAATGAGGAAAGAGAGATATAATTGGCGTTTACAACCTTTTTGGGTGTTTAGCCGAGCTCCTCCTCCTATTTATGGTGTGCGTCTTGATTTTGTTTCACAAATGGAGGGGCCTATAGTTTTAAGCTGATTCCGAACGGCAAATAGTTTTTTATCAGGAGCTTTTTCATGGCAGAAATACACTCAGAGATTTGCCATTGTCTATCGAGGGACAGCAGACTTAGAAATTTCAACTTAATTGCTAGATTTTAACATTTTTTTTAAGTTGCTTTGGCAATATATACCTTAAAAACCATAAGTTTCCCGCAAAAAAGATACATTTCCCCATCTCATAAGGAGATATGTTAGTCCATGTGTGAATTTTTAATATTTCCTATATCATATCGAATGAATTGTTTTAGTTGAGTCTTCCAGCTTTTCAATCTGCCCCTCAGAAAATATTTGACTGACGTTGGATATGAATTTATACAGTTTCACAAATCGATCCTTAAGATGGGCCAATCCTTCTTCAGGTGTGCATCGAAAGAGCATCACTAGCCAACTTCGTGCTTTTCCGATCTGACCCGATCCTGAAATTCGTAGCGGAAAGTGATACACTCAAATTTGTTCGCCTGGTTTCAATGAAGTATGAATTCTTTTAGGACATGAACAAACTTAACGTCCTCTTTTGCCCACCTTTTGTGGCACAACAAAAGCAATATTGCCTTCTAACTTTTTTAGTAAAATCTTCATTTCTATGCCCTTGAGTACTTTTTCTTTAGAATTTATTCTGAAATAAAAAGTTGCTTTTCCAAGAAGATATCACTGATTTATTAAGTAACCCAAGATGGCGGATACAGGGTAAAAATTAGACATCTCCTTTACAACGCCTTTAATTACTGCTGCATGTTGAAGGCATACCCTATGATCAAAAAGTGCAGGGAAGGTGATGTTGACTGTTTTCTTCGGTTGCCAAAGCATAGTGCAACATAATTACCTTCCATCGGGCCAGACAGTCAATAACGATCCGTTTTATCCGTTTTGAAGCTTGTGGAAGATTCTGTACGGCGCAAACTGCCGGTAATGTGGGCAAACAATTTTTGGATTTTGCTTGATGATAACGCGCCATCGTAACGACCCCAAATTGTGCTGGATTATTTGACCAAACACCCGTATTCATCTGATATGGCCCCGTGCGACTTTTTTGGGTTTCCCAAGATGAAGTTACCACTTCGTGGAAGGAGATTTCAATCGATAGAGGAGATCAAACAGTATGCGACGAAGGAGCTGAAGGCCATTCTTCGGCCTTCCAGGAGGCATGGAGGACTAGGCTAAACGTTGACACATTTGTGTTACTTCAGATGGGCTATATTTTGAAGAAGATAAAATAAGCTTGCCTGAAATTTTACTTTGTTTTGTTTTATTTAAACATTCCCGGTACTTTCTGATCATAGGGTATGCCTTTACATTTTATATTCAGAAATGACGAACCCAAAAATGAAATATGACGCTGTGCCACACCCATTTTTGTGCAAATAGCTGTATCCCGATATGTAACGACTTTTTGAATCTAGCTAAAATATGCGCGGGTATAAAAAGCTCAGTTCGGACCGAATTTAGTACTACCTTACTGGTTTTTTAATTGCTTGATTGCAGCCAACCTTTAAAGTGTTCAATGAAATTGGGTTGTTTGACTATTTGCCTGTCTGTCTGACTGCCTGACTGGCAACATTTTTGCACGCTCACAACGCGTTGCACACTAAAAACTTTGGTAATTTGTTGCAAATACTTTACCACACACATAACCACTCGCATATATGCCCGCACTGTATACCATATACTTACATATCAACATGGCTTGCAACGCAAATCGGCACTTGCAACATAGTAAAAACGTGGCAAAAAGTTTAAGTAAAAAGTTTCAGATTTGGCGCAAATTTTGGTTTCTTTCTTTTTTATATGATATATAAAATACATATGTATAGACGTATGCACTGTATGATATACATACTTATGCTCGTATTTGTATTTGTATTCTTCAGCTGCACTTACAATGTTGAGCATGCAAGCGTATGCGTTGCACGTAGAACCACTAAGTTTGTGCTTGCTTATACACATGCATGTGTATGTAACTTGAATGGATGTTTATATGTATGTATGTTTGACATGTGTAAAATCACGTTTGCCCCAGAAACTCATTGACTTTGCGCTTTGCACTCATTTCATTTGAAAGCGTTTAATGCTTACAAAGACCATTTGGAATCAACGAAAAACTGCAGGCATTCAGTCAGTTCGCTCATTTTTAGACGAGTTGAAATGAATTTCACTTAAACTGAAGCGCAGATTATATATTTGCCAAAGCAAATGAATGTGGTGCACATTTCATTCAGTTCAAAGTTCAAGTATCCATGAACCTAAATAAGTGCAATTGAAAGAGCAAAAGTTTGAAAATTAAATAAAATTAAATGAATTGCGGTTAAGTTACTTTCATTTAACTAATTTTTAATTTTATTTTCCACTTGTTTACTGGCGTTGTTAATCAGTGTTTCGTTGTTCAATGTACTAAATATTGTTGCAGCAAGCACACATGAATGTATAACATAACGGCGTTGTCAACGTTAGGGATAATTTCCTATTCTGACATATTTTTAACATTAATATTTGTAGTTAATTAATATTAAAATAGTACTTCATTTATTTCAAAAACAAGTTAATATATTTACGAGGGCTGCTATTTATATTGCTGGCCTTGGGTATTTCTAGTGTTGTTAGGCGCCATCTGGCATTCTCATTGGAAAAATTTACATATTTTATCATAAACGCACTCAGAATGTTTCGATGTATAAGCCATTAGCGTTGTTTACAGCAGGTTTAAAAAATCATCTCGGCAAAAAAATATAATCCATGATCATTGGCGTGCGATTATATTTCACAATTTTCGCCGTGGGTTAAAAAAAAACAAAAAAAACAGCCCAAGGTGAGCTTTAGCTTCAAGATCGGTCAAGAGTTACCGTCTTCCAATTTTTTTACTTTAAGTTTCTTTAGGTATGTTTCGGTAATGTCTTGTAGTCATGCCAGCTTAGGTCTGTCTTTAGATTCGGCGATGATTGGATTATGTTCTATTATTTTCTGGGTCGCGATTCATCCATGCTCACTTCGTGTTGGGCCCAGCGCAGACGTTGAGCCCTAATAAACTTTACAATGTCCTCGCCTTTACACAGGTCAATCAGCTCGTTGTTATACCGTATCGTCGTATCATCGTATTTGATCAAAAAATGTTCCTAAGATAACGCGCTAAAAAGTCCGAAATCTTCTTCTTCTGCCAGTGGCATGGACCAAATCTCAGCATCTTATGTAAGTGCTGGCTTACAGAAAGGGATTCCGATTTGAGCAATTTTATGTATATTAGCTTAGTACGTACGATGCTGTTGGTTATTAACATCCCCTGGTAGTTTAGATTTGTCACACTTTCGAATTTGTAAGCGCTGATTCAAGTGTACAATTTTTTGGTGGAAATAAGTATGAGTCGGCCAGGTAAATTAGTAGAGGAACAGTCTAGCTACAGACGTCTAGTTACATCCCAATATGTCTAACCAACTCTGTGGGTAAGGTGCTCGAACGAATTTTATCCGATAGATTAAACTAGCGGAAGTACATGTAGTCTCTTCAGCAATCCAGCTGGCAACGAACGCAATCTGCTATAGCCGTAGGCTAAATGGGACCAAAAAGTACTACCTGATCGTCCCCCTAGACGTTAGAAAAACATTTAATTCTGCAAACTGGACCAAAATCTTAGACGCCTCTGAGTGATTTGGGGACTAAGCAGTCTCTATATCCAACTGAAAAAAGCCAGAAGAGTTCTCTTTTTGAATCGGAGACTTCAACACATCGACCGTTCCCGCAATCAAATACTAGGGAATAATAATAGATAAAAGGCTGTCTTTCAAATCACACCTCGAGTACGCCAACAAGAAAGCATCCACCACTACTAAGGCGCTGTCGAGGCTGATGTGAATCGTACGACGACCAAAACAAAATCGCCGTCAGCTTCTGAGCCAAAATTGTGGGTGATACACCAATTTGAGCGAACAAAACGCATCTTGAATCATACTTTCGAGGTCTATAGTCCACCTACCGCTTGTGTGTACTACGCGTATGTATGTAGCGCATTTAAAACGGTGTCCGATGATGCAGCCTTAGTAATATTTGGCATGTACCCGCTAGACTTGTATTAACAATGGAAGTTTACCTATATGCTTGTTATTATAGGCGCGTATTTTTTTAGGATCTTTACAAATGGAAAGCTTTGTTATTTGGATTCAAGATAATTTCATTACAAGAATGCTGTATTCAGAAATTCATATTATAATTCGGATTACTTGCCAGAAATGCTTAAAGAACTCTAGGGTCACGGAAATCTTGGATTGACATCCCTAATACATTCATACCTACAGCTTATGATATCTTTGTGTGTAGTGGATAAGGCGTTTGTCACAGTAAACACTTGTGCAACATAATTAAATCAGCAACGGTAACAAAGTGAGAAGCTCTGCAACATAATTTAGTTTCAGCTGGCAGGCATTTGGCGGCTGTTAACCACATTGCTCCTGTGGGCATCATCAAGAGTCACTCAGTCCCAGTTACGGTTGCAGCTTCTTTCCCTCTTTTCGCTCTATTTAACTGACATTTTTATTTGACTTGCCCCAATATGCTGGTTCCACCTGCTTCCATACACATATACACACGCACACATGCTTTTGTGCATGTACTCGTTCAAGACTTGTCCGCCGCAATTGTGGCCTAGCAGCCATAAATAGTGCAAATCTCATTTGCTCAGCAACATCAGCAGCGATCAGCAGCAGTCAGCAGCTGGCGACATTTTCTTTCACTTTGTTACTGGCACTTTTGTACGCCAGTTTTCTTTCCCCCCTTTCCTTTTTGGAAAATCGGTTTGCATTTTGCTAAAAGCAATTCCAACTTCCTTTCTACTCAAGACCGAAGTCTATCCAATTGCTTGACCGCGCCTTGCTTTCTCATGCCATAATATTATTGTTATAGTTAGTACTTGTTGCCACTGTATAGACGAGGGCAAATCGATAAGTACGGAGGCAAAGGCACATAAAGGTTGGGAAAAAACATCTATTTATGGAATTTTTTTATCAGGCATATAGAATAGTATTTTCCTGTTAGTTGTTGCAACATTGGGCTTACTCAAACCCCTAGCATCAATGTCCTCTTTTTGGGAAATGTTGCTGAAAATTTTGCTTAGATTGCATAGCAAATATTGCAGATTAGTACGCGCTGATATTGAGTATATTATCTCCGACGATCTTTAGTTTAATCGATATGGTGCACCATGGCCCATGGGAGATCAGCATATCTACTTTTTGCACACTAAATTCAGCAATGTTGCTATTACGCGCTTTGATGATGCCAATTGACTTTTTTTATATCTTTTCTATAAAAAAGTTCGTGCGGTTTTACAACAGATGGCGTAACTTGATTATTATTCCATCGATCCACATTTCCAAACATTCATTGGAGAGCTACTGTCGTAAGGCACAAACGTCAGTATAAGTTTTTTATTTGAAGCGTAAACAACAATATTTTTACCACACTTGAAAATGTCGAATTTCGTGCCAAATAATGTGTTTTTGCGGGGAATTCTTCTTCATTATTTTAATATGAAGAAAAAAGCAGCCGAAAGTCATCGTATCTTGGTGGAAGTTTATGGTGAGCATGCTCTAGCTGAGCGAACGTGCCAGAAGTGGTTTTCACGCTTTAAAAGTGGTGATTTTGGCCGCGCCGCCAAAGTTCATGGATACCGAATTGGAGGAATTGCTCGATCAAGATCCGACTCAAACGCAAGAAGAGGTTGCAAAAACTTTGGGAGTTGATCAATCAACCATTTCCAAACGTTTAAAAGCCATGGGAATGATCCGAAATTCAAATTTCGAAAAAAAAACCGCACGAACTTATTCATAGACCATTACATTTGCCTTTTCACGGGGATTTATTGAGATAGATCTTATGTGGGTAGTCTAGAGGGGCTCTAGACCTTTAAAGTGAATATCGTCCAATCCATTTGTAAGAAAAGCTCAGAAACCATCAATAAAGGATTGAAAAATGAAGCTGAGAATGACATTCAGTTTGTCATTTCAGTTTTAATAAGATATTTGAGTTGAAGCCTCCCTGAAGAGTGGTACTAAGCTGCGTTTCTTGAATTCCGTCAAGGACAAAGTTTTTCACAAACATCTGCGATCCCCACTTTACTGGATGTTATTTTTCAAATGGAGAGGCCTAGAATTTCATTCTGATTTTCCAAACTGCATATGGTTTTTTGCAGAGTCCGTAATCATTATGAGTCTTATCAAACAAATTAATATTTAATCACAGTTTTGAGATTTTAAAATTCCCGATCAGTAATAATAAAAAGTTTTTTTATATTTATTGATTTTCATTATACAGAAAAAATCATTTATCGTTATATTTATTATATAATATTAATTTGAACGAAAAAAAGAAAATAAAAATAATTTTTGGAGCGCCTTGTTTTCTTTCAGAAATAAAAATGAATATTTGAGTTCTAGTTTTTTTTTTTGTTTTTTTGACAGATCGCAATGCTCATGACTCAAACAACATAACTCACTGTATGATTGTATTCTGTGAACAATTAATTACAAATCGAAATGTTATTCTTTATAAAAATTTTTACAGATATCGTTCAACAATTTCCGAATCGTAAAAGAATCTCAAAGAGTACCAAAAATTGTGGGCGTACTCGTATGTACATTAGAAACTGTTCTACGAAAATTGAAAGATTTTTATTTTTTTGATGGAAAACTAAAAAAATTATGATTATTTGCGGTGCCCCGTTTTATACGAGAAGTTTTTTTTCGCAGAATAGGTTTGATGACCTCCTAATGTCTGCTAACTTTTTCTGTTATTCTATGTTTTTTTTTTTTTCAGAGTGGACTTCGAACCTTAGAAGGGCATCGTAGTACTTCCGACTCCAAATCCAACTCTCTAAAACTCATACAATCACTTTCACCATCTATTGGGCTGTAACTCTAGGCGTTTTTACACTTACCCATTCCAGGTCCGTAAGCTATGAGCATAAATAAGTAGCACTTCTGAGCTCGCATTGACCAGTGGTTTGTAAATGCACATTTTTCCGTAGGGCTATGGTCAATGTTTAGCCATACTTTCACCACTTCGGATACGAAATGGCCTTACGTCAGGGGCAAAATTTGTAGTAAGTTGTCACGTAATAACAAATAAATAAAAAATCAAAAATAAAAGTGTAATAAACACAAAAAAAGGATTTCAAGTATGTTACCAACTTCTAGAAAAATCTCGATGATATCCATTTGTTGAAAATGCAACTCTATTCACATATTCATGCAACTCTGCTTTTGGTTTTTGTTGAAACAACACTAATTTTCTATTACTGTACTTCACTTGTATTTTGACTTTCATTGAATAAACACCATATATATATTATATTCAAAAGTAACGATCAAGAAGAATAAGTTTACTACCAACACCATTTCACGCATCCTTCATCCTATATATGTGCACATGTATTATACTTATACATTCTCTTAGCATGTACATATTTCTCTAACTGTGGTAGTCGCACCTATCGAACTGGCCTCGCCTTGCAACGTCTTTGTGGATCACTCACCTCCTTGTCTAATTTATACCGCCATTCTGTATTTTTTTTCTTCTTTTTTATGTTTTGTAAATTTCCCACATCCGCAACCTGCCACAGGTACGTATTACAACCAAATCTCCTTTCGTAGTGCATTTTCTCAATTCAGTCACTTATTTCTTGGCCATTTCACAGTTTTTTGTTGCTATTTCGTCTCCTACAAAGCAATCACCTTAAATCGCCTCACATTAAGTGGTAAACAAAGTATTTTTGCGATTATTGGTGGCAAATGCAATTTTGTTGTTACGCAAATGGAAACGTCATAAATATTTCACTGCCGTACACTGCAATTGTTTGTTGGTTTTTTTTTTTTTTTGTATATCATTTACCTTCTTCTACTGTTTTGAGTTTTGCTTTTTTCTTGCTTACAATTTTTATATTGCTTTATCCTTTTTCATTGTGCAATTTCACAGCCAATCTAAGTTTGTAATTTGATGTCGTTTAGAGTTGGAAATGCTTATCCCATTTGATGGGTTTGTGACCACGATTTGCTATTTTCAATCCACGAATTTATTGGTTCGTTCCGTTTTTACGTAAAAGTTTCGTGCTTTTTAACTCGGCTGTCATAGCCTGGTGGGTTTGTGCGTAACTAATATTCGTTTGATTACTGTGGGCATGGAACATCAAGTGAGAAAGATGTTTTTTTCTAGTAGCACTCTTTCTTTGACTTGCAATGACGAGTTCCCGATGAGCACCTGAATTATTTAGGTTGAAGATGCAGTTCAGGCAACAGCTAGTTGCGTGAGTATTTGTGTATGTGTATGTTAGCTATATTACAAATATGTGAAGTCAAAAGGGAAAAGTTCTATGTTCTATGGAGTTATAAAAATTATTTCAACTTTTGGTACTTATTTGTCAATTGTGCAATTTAGAACAAGTTCTTTGACAAGAACAGAAAAACAAACTGTGAGTAGCGATGCAGGAGTAAAGTCAGATTAATAGGGTAAGAAAAAGTTTGAATAATAGAAAGTTTTTTTCGGTACGTCAGACTATTAGGTTTTTTTATTACAATTTCAGAAGGATTGCAGGAGAAGTAAAATGATATGCACATTAAACGCAAAAAGGAAGAATTGATAGGTGCAAAATATTCTTGACTCAAATTTTTTATTTCATTATTTTATTTTTTTATATTCTTATATTTATTACTCTTCTTATTGGTTTTTGTATTGCCCAATAAAGATATTTCCAAGAATAATTAGTTTTCGTTTCGTCTAAATTTCACTTAATTTTTTATTTTTGATTGATGCGTGAATACTATAAAAAAGTGTCCAGAACCAGTGACCATTTTTTTTTTCGAATAGGGGTCGCTCCTCGGGAAGCAATAGTAAACCTTCAAGTGTACTACTGCTTTGAAAAAGCTTCTCATAAAACACTATCTACCTGTCGGAGGCCGTCCAAACACTAGGCCTCTGTATTTGTCGAAAAACATCAAGACGCGCACTACAAATAGGAGGAGGAGCGCCAAATACCCAGTCAAAGGATGTACGCGCCACTCATACATACTTAGTCCTGTCATAAGTTGTGTTACAAAAAATTCAAGTTTAAAAATTTTATTTTTATTCGAAATGGTGACCATCTGCTTTTACCCAAGCCTTCAAACGATAAGGCTATTCACCTTTGTAGCACACCCGGCTTCCATGGAGATTGTCATCGCTGCTCAAACCAAAGTTTTTTGAGACTCTCCAAATTCCTGTGAGGTCTTCGACGGGACATGTTCTCCAATTCTGACCACAAACTGTAGTTCAATGGATTCAGATCTGGACTTCCACAGGGCCAATTTACTGCAGCTATGAACCCAGGAATATTGGTTTTTAATCATTTTTTCTTATAGCCTATCGAAGAGAGTACTGTTCAACTGCTTTTTCAGCAATTCGTAAATCTCATTTGCACTTTTACTACACTTATGTAATGCAATCACTGCAATTGTCACATAATTTATGACAAGACTAAGTATATTATATAATTCGAGGGTTGAGTTTTATATTTCTCGTCTTGGGCACTTCTAGTGTTGTCAAGTGTCATCTGGCATTCCCAATGAAGAATTTGACACATTTTACCACAAACGCAATCAGAATGTGTTGGTGTGTGAGCCTTATTAGTATTCTTTACAGTGGCTTTGAAAATTCATATTGGAAAAAAAATTGAAAGCAACCGTAAATATTTGCGATTATTTTTCACAAATTTAGCAGTGGTCAAAATAAAATTGTTATACAATGAGGAAACGCCTACCTTTGGCACCATAAAAAACTTATACAATGAATTTTCGTAGTTGGTGTCCGCTCACCAGCAAATTCAGGGAATGTCATCCAAAATCAGTTGTTGTGGCAGAAAAAACGAAAATATGTTCAATATAAATAGCAGTTCTCCTAATATTTATTTAAAAAAGAAACATTGAGTATTTAATTAAGTATCTAATTTTACGAATTATGTTCTGGCAAGTGCTTCGCCTGCCAACTTGCACCTTTTTTCAGTCAGCAAAAGTCACAAAGCGAGAATTATTCTTTGAAGTGGAACCCGGCACTGGGTGGTCATTATTAGCCAATTTTCTCAAAATTGCAGTAGATCGGCTTCTACGTTCACAGGTTTGAAACTATACATTTCAGCTATAGTTTCTAACAACCGGAAAAAAATCTAAAGAAAGAAAATAACTCTTATTAGGTAACGTAAAAACCAAAAAAAAAAGTTGTAAACATATTATTTAATATATTTAACGACCCTTCTTAGAAAAGAAAAAAACTTATTACTTATTAAAAATAATATTATATATTAGTATCTCACTTTAATAACTTAATTCCCTTGTACTTAGTACAGATATAAGGAAAACCAGTTAATGAAAAAGTTCCACCATACTAGTAAAAAAACTACCATTTTCACAAAAAAAACAAAAACTTGCCCTCAAATTTATGAAAAACAGAATTATATGTTTTCTCACAGAGGTAACAGAGGTATGAGAAACCGGATTTTCGAATTCTATCTAAAATAGGAAGCAAAAAGTACCTCGTTCTATTGAATATACCCTGGCTAAAGAAATCCGGCTTCTTTCGGCATTCAAAGCCGCAGATATGTCTTCGGGTGAAAGTTAGATATTCAAAGCCTTATATATTATATGTATATACGCCCTTCCACTCTAACTCAGCCCAATCTAACTTTTCGCCCTTTTGTTTGCATGCTTTACAGCATTTCTTACATCCACTATCGAACATTTTCTAATTTGGTCTCGAAAAAGAGTGACCTCACTAATGTTTTACTTCGTTTCAAATTTGACAAGCGATTTCTTGTTTCTCTTCAGCTTACCCATAGTGAAACAAAATCGTTAAAAAGGTGTATACTATTAGAAATACTCACCATAAGGCGATCATAAATACAAGTCTCTATTTCTTCTTCTGGATTACGCAAATTGATAAAAAACAAAGCAGCGTTTGAAAAACTGCCAGCATAACAGCAACAGCTTTAAAAAAACATGCTAGACTGTGCTGTAGTAGTTACTAGACGAAAGCAGTAATTTTAGTGAATATTATTTTGGCTTTGCTATGTTGCGCACGTATCAAAGCCCGAAGCATAGCACAAATAAGTTTTTCGTTCAGCTTTAATGTGCTATTTCGAACAGCTTAACCCCTAGCCGTGGCATTTAGCTCGACGAAACTCGGGCTCAAGTGTTACGCGTCAACGCGTGGTAAACAGATCAGAATAATATAAACTACTTTGTAGCAGCGATTATGAGACTCGTGACTAACTTTGGTGGCGTACAACATTCAATCACAACCCAGGCTCGTTTACGTTTGGCCCGAAGATCTATTCACGAGCGTGGCGTGTCATATTCATGTTTGGGCCAAAATTTCCATTACTAGCCAGACTCGTCAAAGCACGGCAAGGGGTTAATAACAGCACAATTTAAAACAGTATTATTATACTATGGTATTAGCTTCGGAAGAACGACAGCACAGCATAACAAAACTCAAAAAGATTTACTACCAACTCGACCTAAGCATGTGATCAACTTAAAATACAAAATCAAGATGAAAAATCAAGACAAAAGCAGGTACGATAGCAGCTCTGGCAGCCCTTACAACAGCAAATACGAAAGCAGTACATCAGCAATTACGACAGCACAACTCTCCCTTTTTCCTGCTATAACAATCTTACCAGCGAAGCAACAGCCCAACCTCCAGATTCTTCACTTTGTTATGCTTTCGAGATGACAATTTCTTTTGACAGAAGTTATTGAATTTTATATCAGATAGAGCAGATCGAATGATTTCTAACGATCGAATTTGCCAACGAATTTATATTGACACAAAGGCGGTGCCTTTAGCAGCATTCTGCAAAAACTTATAGGAAAATTCGTATGCCAATACAAAAATAACGCTTGTGAAAGTGTTCCCAATCTCATGGTATACATAGAACATAATTGGATCTGTTTGGCACTTTCGTTCTTTTTCAAAATACTCTGTTCAGAATTGACCTGCCTACATATATTTTATGATACAAGGGTTATATTATATTATTCGTTTTTTTTTCTGAAAATATAGACTTGCTCAATAAGCGTGAGTCGACGTTGAAACGATTGAATGACATTGTTCATGTAACCGTTGGTATACCGCAGACTAGAAGACTCCAACACAATTATCCTGCAGAAATTATTAGTGAATCCTTCGCAGTGCTTGATGTTCTCAGAAGAAGTATTCGTCTTTGGAACTCCTACACATTACAAATCGTCCAAGTGACTCATTATCACCTATTTTCATAAGGAGATTTATAACTTCTCTCCACTCAGTTTTTCATTCTCCGGTCGACCAGTAGACCTAAAAAGACCCCTCCATATACGATAATATGCTTCAGCTGCTGTGAGTAGTTACTCAAGCCTTTGAGTATTAGTGGTGCCAAACTAATCACCCTATCGGGAGATTAATAATTTTTGCAACTGGCGTTGTACGTCATGCAACCAGACAAGGAATGAAACTCTTAAAAGTTAAGATAAATATTTCCATCACTCGAAATTTTTTATTTTTTTGTTTAGTAATAAAGTAGTAAAGGCGGCCGCCGTAGCCGAATGAGTTGATGCGTGACTACCATTCGGAATTCATAGAGAACGTAGGTTCAAATCTCAGTGAAAGACCAAAAATAAAGAAGTTTTTTTCGCTTTGATTTACAAGTTTGCGACTTAAGTCTTTCGTTTTTAAGTATATAATGCTAAAGTAATAATAAAGCTAATTTACACAAAACTACGGAATTTATTTAACAATAAATCTTCTTCTTATCATTACTTGCAATAACTTATAATTTCTGTTATCTCTAATTCTTGTTGCAGAATAAAATCAGCTAATAACGGCAATGGTAAGTCTAAACATGCGACTTATTTGTATATGAATTATGGATTACAAATGTATGGATTATGAAAAAAATTAAATCAAAAAGTGCAATTATTATAAATTATGACAGGGTGTAAAAATATACCATTTACTTGTATATTAAAGCGCTTTTCGCAGCACGACGATTCTTATGCTGGCCGCTTGCCACCCAACGTTTTTAAACTGGTGCGTAATTTGTGTCCCATAAAGAATAAGTAATGAGTGAGTCGCAGCAATAACACGAAGTTGCCGCATTAAAAACTACTATTTGCGTATAACACGTAAAAATCTGTGACTAACCGTTAAAATTCCAACGCCGGTTAAGTGAAAAATGTGCGATAAAAATAGATTTTTCAACAGTAATTTGTAATTCTCTTACGAATTTCCTTAGTAATTTTAAGACTTACAGTGACTCACAAATCTAATCGAAGTCACAAACTACACATGCTTAAGAGGGGGCTTTTAAATTTTACGCCCAGTAATGAAGATTCAGTAAAACAATAATGAAGTGGATACTTCGAAACTAGCTGTTTAGCCGTTTAATGGCTTGAATAGCTTCTTCAGGCATTGAAAAACGTGGACCTCGCATTTCATCTTTATTAAAAAAATTGGTGTTATTCAATTCGATCTTTGGAGTAATCAAAAACTTTCTTGTATGAGCCAATAAGTTAGAGCTCATATTGAACAACTTTTGTTGGATTAAGCTCGTCTTCGAACACCCATACTGTCGTTTGCTATTTTGCTTTCAGCTCATATGCCTGATTTCCAGATTCGTCACTTGAAACGATGCCATAAACGTGCTTTGAGCCACCGCAACAGAATTTCTTCGACATTTCTTTACATCAACCGACACGAGTATTTTTTTTTTTGGCGATCTCGGGCAATTGTATGGCAACCAACGAGATTAAATATTCTTGAGGACTAAATTTTCATGGAATATTGAAAGTATATGTCTATGTATCTTTGTCGCGATATGTCACATGACAATCTTGCGTTATCAATTCACGCACAGTATGGATTATTTCTGGCACAACATCCGTTTTGGAACGGTCTTCACGAAATTTATTACGCAAGGATCGACACTCTCGTCCTACCAGCGTTCTAGAGTGGCTAGGCACTCGTTTCGATGCTAAAAGTCAAACTAAGTTGATCAATGCATTACTGTCTCGTAATCCATGTCGAAAATCGTAATAAATCATGGCACGAAAATTTTAAAAGACAACCAACGCATAAATATAATTAAAAAACAAAACGCTGATATTTTGTTGAACTTTTTCTTTCAGAATTAAATAATTAACAATCCTCCAATATTTAAATTTAACCCTCCGTTGGATAACTTTTTAAAACTATCGGTTGGACACCCGGGTTCGGCTTTTTTCATCCTGTTCGAGGATCCTTTTTAAAGGGTTATATCTATAAATTGATGAAATAAAATATTAAAAAGCTACCTAGAAGCTCAAGTCGTTAGCTATAATAGAAATAATTTAAATTCAAAAAACTTCTGGAATTGCTAATAAAACAGAAAACAAGTACATTTCACCACCTTCAAAGTAGGCCCTATCGAATTAATATACTTATGCCAATGAATATTCCTATTAATAATTTCCGCTTACCCCCATTGCTGATCGCACTTGTTGTTGCTGTTGAAATAGCTGAGTATTTCTACTGAAATAATCCTAATTAGCGACCAGCACCGTTTTAATACCATTGTTCTCGTGTGATGATGTCTTTTTTTTACTTACGTACTTACGCTCAAGCGTTGAATGCTTCTTCTGAATTTCTCGAGTGCAGTATTTAGGAAGCCATGTGCTTTGTTGTTCTTCTGTAAGCTATTCATACAGAACTATGTATTTAAATATTTTACCTTCTTCAAATTTGTTTTGAATGCTGATGATTTGAAAATCGGCTGTACTGTTAAAAATTGCTTTGACTCCGACAAGTCCCAATCAGATCACAATAGTGCGCCATCGTGGTATAGTAAAACTTATTTACGACTAAATATAATGTAATAAAACAGTTTTTAATTCACATTTCCTGATCCACCTTCCTAATTGCTATCACTTATTTCATTGATAGTTCTCGATTTACTACTCTTAACAAGATTTCCGATCTAGGTATAGTTTTCCACTCAACCCGTTTGTTTCATCACCATTTAGCTTGCAACTTGGCAAAGCTATACTCAATGCTGGCTATCGTTCACCTATTGTCCTTTCACAGCAACGAGCACAAGTTGCTCGTTAATGAACTAAAAATCACGAAAAAATCTAGAGTCAAAATTATGAAATACAGTAGGTTCTGTTTTTATACGGTAGATACGTTCCGCAAGAAACAGCATAAAAAAAGCTACTAGTTCTATAGTAAAACTATAGATACGTTTCAAAAGTGCTAAAACCGCATAAATCTGAAATAATGTAATAAAATCGCATAAAAAAGGGCACTAGTCCCATATTATAACTATAGATACGTTCCATAGACCGCATGAATCTGAAAGAATTAAATAAAATCGCATAAACAAAATATTGTATTTTTGAAAATTATATCTTTATTTAAGAAACGTCAGAATCGAGAAATAAATTTAAGTCAGAAATAAAATCAGACAATACCCACATGTTGCGCGTTCGTTTAGGATTTAGCATAAAATCACTTTCGTCACTTGAGGAAATGTACACGTCTGATCTAGATAGTTATGTAGGCGGTTCCATACTTGTAGGGTTAGCATTTCTGATGTAATCTGTAATGAGTTTTTGCTTAGCTGGCTTAGAACCTTGTTTATATGTACAATTCCCGATAGGTCGACATGAATTTTGTAATTAAAAAAAAACCGCACTATTTCAAAATCGCATAAAAAAAAGCCGCATAAAAACAGAACCTACTGTATAAGTTTTGCAGATTGAGGTGAAAAGAAGAGTATGACTTTGTCGTTGCTTAATTTTTGATGAGGAGTGTGAAAGTACCAAAAAGAAGAGGATGTTAGATAATGAAGATTCACAAACGAAAATGTAAAGTTGGATTATGTTGATGTAAATAAGGAAGGCACTTATCAGAAAAGCCAGCTCAACACTTCAACACTTTGCAAATCTACTGAGAGCCAAGATTCTCTTGTACGTGATATATGTAGAACTAGCTTTCTCTAGCCTTTATCTTCAGCATTTTACGAGTAAGTTGCGCGATTGGCACACCATTCTTTCTCAATCGCATTATTTTTCATATCCTTAAAAGAAATCGTGTTTTTCTAGAAAGAACTCTTTATTCTACACATTTATTCCTATTACTCCTATATTTAGAGCTTTGATAGCATTCCGCCTTCTCTCAAGTCCCTTAGTGAACATTTTTTCGTCTCAGCTCCATTTTAAATTATTTTTAAATAAATTGGTTTCATAGTAGTAGCTGTAGTATGTAAGAAGCTTTGGGAGCAATTCCGAAATTAAACCATCAAATGATAGAAAAGGTTTTTTGTAATAGTGCCCGCTTCTCGGCAGTCAATTTTAAACCCTCGAATGTATTTCTGCTATGAAAAAGCTCCTCATAAAAAACCATCTGCCGTTCTGAGGCGGTATAAAATTGTAAGTCCCTCCATTCTATCAGCGTAGAGACGCACATCGCAAATTGGAGAAGGAGCTCAGTGAAGCAGGAATGATTTTTTTATTATAATCTGATAGGTAATTTCATGCCATTTATAAGTATATTTTGAATATGATATCCGGCATAAGTCCACCGCGGCTACAAGTTACAGGGTCCATTCAATCCGTTCAATTTTTTTCTACTTTTCCAAACAAATGAATAATAAACCTAAATGAGCCCAATCAGCAAAAGCTCGACGCAAAAGATAGTAATTTCGCTTTTATTCGTTTACGAGTTGTATTTTATTGGCCCATAAGCTACGATCCTTAGGTAAATTTGTCTACGTAGTCAAAAGAGAACAAGTTGAGAACGACAACGAACGAACATTTCGACGTCTTCTTCAACACTTCGCTCTATGAACTTCTCGAACAAATTAAATTTTTTCAAAGTAAATTTCCACAATTTGAAAGAATTGTTCCGGCGTTAAACGATTCATGATGACTTCTCAAACTTTGCCGAACAGAAATGTTAACTTGTTCTCAGCTGTCAAGCCGTAATCTGACATCAAATTGCCTTCCAAATTAAACTGTGGGTATCAGGTCGTCTTTAGGTGCCAAAAACAATAAATACTGCTAGATAGCAATTTAAAGATTTCTCTGTGTCCCGAAGTTCCGTCTTCGTGCCAGAAACCATATTTATGGCGTCTTCACATTGAGTTTATTGCTTCCTGTTGTATCTTAAGATCCAAGGGGAGCAAATCAAGCATAGCATTTAGGGCATCACCAGAGGTTGTACTCATGGCACCCGTAATGCATAAACATACACTTCTTTGCAGCCTGTATAGTTCTCGGATTATGGACTTAACCATGCTCCGTCGCCACCAGACCACAGAGGCGTAAGTGATGATTGGTCTGGTAAGTGCTGTGTATATCCATAGGACCACAGCAGGGCATTGCTGAAAAATCCTTAATGCGCGATTCACCTTCAGTGAAACGGGTGTCTCCCAAGTCAGCTTCTTATCCAAGATTACTCCCTAGATATTTAACTTCATCGGAAAGACCAAGTGTCACACCTTTCAGTATTGGAAGACTGAGTCCATCCAATTTCCGTTTTCTCGTAATTAAGACTAGATAGTTTTGTTCGGATTAACGCAAAGACCTTGTCTTATGCACCCACCAGTCATCGATTTTGTCTAGAATCCTCTGCACTTTCGTGCAAAGCCTCCTTAGGGATTTATCCGATGTTAGCGCACAGACATTGTCCGCATATGCTTGGACATGAAAACCGAGTTCATGCATCTCCGCTAGTAGAAAGTGTACGACCAAGCACCACAGCAGCGGAGAAAGAACCCCCCCTTGGGGACATCCTTGCTTGGCCCTGACGGGGATTAGTTCATCACTGTTCTCACCAGAGGTTAACAGCCTCTCAGAGAGCATGGAATATATCCATTTTACAATGGTTTGATCAACTCCGTGTCGTTCGACAGAAGAACATATTGAGCCGAAAGTGGCATTATCAAAAGCCCCCTCAATGTGCATATACCATACTACACGTTTAGATTTGTGAACCACTGTATGAAAGGTAAAGCAAATAACAACTGGAATAGTAACTGTTGTGCAACATTAGCCTGTGGCCTGTATACGCGTCAATATCAGCGCTACCTGAACATTAACTTAGTAATCTGCCGCAGGCCCTTGTCTCCGCCTGCCTATCATTCAGTTTATCTGCGAGCCGCTTACAGAGCCGGTTGCGTCAAGCTCAAAACTAAGTTTAAGTGTCAATATTGTCGCTTCAAAACAACATAAAAAATTGCCAAATCTAAGTGCAACGACGCCTTGCCAAGTAATAACTTAAGGCGAACGTGCAAGCCGACAACAAATTGCCGCCGTGTAGTTCAGGGTGTGTAAGCGCGTTCACTTTACAATTAATTGATGCACTACGACGATAAAATTTTTTCCAACGCGAATTTGGCAATTTCAATTTCAAATTCAATTTGCATTTTAAAACGTAATATCGTTAATACGCCGGTGAAACGCAAAGCTGCGTGTAGGTGGGTTTGCATGCAACAAAGTTAGGTGAGCACAATAGAAGACAAAAATAAAATAAAAGGGGATAAATGAAAAAAAAAACCAAATTTAACAAATTGTGTTCAGGAAACCGCAAAATACTAAAACTTTTGCGAAAATACCACCGATAAGTTTTGCAAATGTGTGTGTGTCTATCTATATGTACATCACACGTGCATGCACTTAATGGCAATTGCAATTGTTCTTGTTGTTGTTGCTAGCAGCTTTAAAAAGCGTTGGCTGTCTACATCAGTTGCATAGTAACAGTGTTGCACGCATACATAAACACACACACAGATGCATATGTACACATCTACGAAAAAAGTATTTTTCAACCAATTTTAGACTCGTTGGCATCTTTTAATGCTGCGTGGCAAATAAAAGCAACAACAAAAATTGCAACTAGTAAAACTCGATAATTTAATGCCACCGCGACGCAACCGAATGCTGCTGTTGCATGACGTTGTGTACGCTTGTTGCATGCAACCATGCATAGCAAAGCATTCCCTCTACTCATAACTTAAATGAGCCAAAAACGCAGCAATAAAACAAAAATAGCAACAACAACAACAAGAACAATATACGCATACAATTACAACTTGCCACAATTCGCATCAAATGTGACATCAACGGCACAGAGGTGGAATAGCAACAATTTTTATTGTGCATCAACAACTGTGATGGACTATGTGGCAGAAGATATTCTTATATGAATTTACATGTAGGTATATACGTATAGGTATAAATGTGTATGCATTTGCAGTTCGGTATGACGGTGTGCGCGGCTGAAGCCTTGGCAATTTGCTGCTGCTTAAATGAGCAGTTCTGCGCCTAATTAAATGAAAGTACGTCGAGACATACGGAAAATATATGTACACGTGCGCCCTCGGTAGTCTAGCGTAAGTGTACTAGCCTGCCATTCCAGAGGTTGTGGGTTCGAGTCCCACAAAAAGCACTTTTCCCAACTTTCCTACTGTACTAGGTTCTATTAAAAAAAAAAATCATTCCTTAACCCGAACAACCTTATCCTTCCAATCCTTACTCCCGCACAAAAGTCAGCGCATTACTTCCATTGTGGCTGTTACAACAAGCAAAAAACAAAGAAAACAGACACAGCTACACATTGCATCAGTGGCGCCAGCAATCGCGTGAATAGCGCAGACACACTAAATTTAGCAAAGTCCCCAGACATCTGTGCGATCCTTCTGCCAGAAAAATGTGACATACAGATGGCGCTCCAAGCAGTAAGAAGGGGTTGCTCCTAAACAAGGACAGGTGGGGATTCCAACTACTTAGGACTGGTAGCGGTCAGCCAATCACCTACCCTGTCAGAAAGCAAATAGATTAACGAAACCGACGCAAGACCGAGCCTTGTCGAGGCCCTATGCTCCCGAGTGGAATGAACAAGGAATAAAAATGTACATACATTCTGACAAAAAACTATCGGAAATTGTGCATTTAAAAAGCGTTACACATTTGTCCTTTTTTTTTTTGTTTTTTGCTGGAATGTTGGTACAACGGGCTCCTATTGTGTCGCAGAGTTTGTGCGTGATCAGTCAATTAGTAGGTGTACTCTGCGATTTTCACTATGGATAAAATATCAAACAAAGAATTTGTCTTAAATTTTGTGTTTTGAGCGGGATTTCGTTGCAGAAAGCCTATGGCGTGTGTACTTTATCAAAAAAACACGGGTCTACGAGTGGACTTTTGCAAAGGGCCGAGAACTCGTGGAAGATTCGCCACGATCTGGTCGCCCATCAAAGTCTTCATCGGATAAAAACGCCTGCAAAGTCGAGGAAATGATGTTGGAAAACCATCATTTAAGTTTGAGGGAGGTAGCTCGTGACCTAAGCGTGTCTCACGAATCGATTCGCAACATTTTACACCATCAGTTGGGCATAAGACGCGTGGCTGCTCGACTCCTTCCAAGAGAGTTGAATTTCTTTCAAAAAATTCATCGAAAGAAAGTGGTTGAAGACATGCTTGAGCAAGTGAAATCGGACCCAACCTTTATCCAGCGCATCATAACAGGTGATGAGACGTTGGTATATGAGTTTGACATGCAAACTAGTCAACAGGCGGCTGAATGGCGCTATCCACACGAGCCGAGACCCAAAAAACCACGTCAAAGTCGGTCAACAGTGAAAGTTATGCTTATCGTTTTCTTTGATTATGATGGCGTTGTGCACTCGCAATTCATTCCAAATGAGTCTACGGTAAATAAAGAAGATTATTGGGAAGTTATGAGGCGTTTGGGAGAGAATGTACGCAAGAAACGGCCCAATTTGTGGAAAGAAAGATCTTGGATCTTGCACTATGATAAGGCACCGTCTTACAAAGCTCATATTGTGAATACTTTTTTGAGCAAAAGTTCTACAAATGTCATCGAAAAAGCACCATATTCACCGGATTTAGCCCCCCGTGCCTTTTCCTTTTCCCAAAACTTAAATTGCCATTCCGCGGACGCCGCCTTGAGTCAATAGAGGCCATTAAGGAGAATTCTCTGAAGAATTTTTTTAAATTTTATACAATGATCGAAACTTTTCTTTATGAGATTTTTATTGTAGTATCTACTATATTTTTATAAAAAATAGTCCACAGCGGCCGCCGTAGCCGAATGGGTTGGTGCACAACTTCTTCTTCTTAATTGGCGCGATAACCGCTTACGCGATTTTGGCCGAGTTTAACAAAGCGCGCCAGTCGTTTCTTTCTCGTGCTAACCGGCGCCAATTGGACACACCAAGTGAAGCCAAGTCCTTCTCCACCTGATCTTTCCAACGCAGAGGAGGCCTTCCTCTTCCTCTACTACCACCAGCTGGTACCGCATCGAATACTTTCAAAGCCGGAGCGTTTGTATCCATTCGGACGACATGACCCAGCCAACGTAGCCGCTGGATCTTTATTCGCTGCGCTATGTCTATGTCGTCGTAAAGCTCATACAGCTCATCGTTCCATCGTCTGCGATATTCGCCGTTGCCAACGTGCAAAGGTCCAAAAATCTTACGCAGAATCTTTCTCTCGAACACTCCAAGCGTCGCTTCATCGGATGTTGTCATCGTCCAAGCTTCTGCGCCATACGTCAGGACGGGCATGATGAGAGTCTTGTAGAGTGTTAGTTTTGTTCGTCGAGAGAGGACTTTACTGCTCAGTTGCCTACTTAGTCCGAAGTAGCACTTGTTGGCAAGAGAGATTCTACGTTGGATTTCAAGGCTGACATTGTTATCGGTGTTAATGCTGGTTCCTAAATAGACGAAGTCCTTTACAACCTCAAAATTATAACTGTCAACAGTGACGTGGGTGCCGATACGCGAGTGCGCCGACTGTTTGTTTGAAGACAGGAGGTACTTCGTTTTGTCCTCGTTCACCACCAGACCCATTCGCTTTGCCTCTTTATCCAGTTTGGAGAAGGCAGAACTAACAGCGCGGTTGTTAAGGCCAATGATGTCAATATCATCGGCATACGCCAACAATTGTACGCTCTTATAAAAAATTGTGCCTGAGCGATTAAGTTCTGCGGCTCGTACGATGCTCTCCAACATCAGGTTAAAGAAGTCACACGACAGCGAGTCACCCTGTCTGAAACCTCGTTTGGTATCAAACGGCTCGGAGAGGTCCTTCCCAATTCTGACGGCGCTGCTGGTGTTGAGCAACGTCATCTTACATAGCCGTATTAGTTTTGCGGGGATACCAAATTCAGACATCGCGGCATACAGGTAACTCCTTTCCGTACTGTCGAATGCAGCTTTGAAGTCGACGAAAAGGTGGTGTGTGTCGATTCTCCTTTCATGGGTCTTTTCCAAGATTTGGCGTATTGAGAATATTTGGTCGATGGTAGACTTTCCAGGTCTGAAGCCACACTGATAAGGTCCAATCAGTTGGTTGACGGTGGGCTTCAGCCTTTCACACAATACGCTCGCTAGAACCTTATAGGCGATATTTAGAAGACTAATCCCGCGGTAATTGGCACAAATTGCAGGATCACCCTTCTTATGGATTGGGCAGAGCACACTTAAATTCCAATCGGCAGGCATGCTTTCATCCGACCATATTATGCATAGGAGCTGATGCATGCACCTTACCAGCTCCTCGCCGCCATGTTTGAATAGCTCAGCCGGCAGTCCGTCGGCGCCCGCGGCTTTGTTGTTCTTTAGCCGTGATATTGCTATTCTCACCTCGTCATGGTCGGGTAACGGAACGACAATTCCGTCGTCAACGATTGGGGTATCGGGATCTTCACTTTCTCGGTGACATGCGCAGTTGTCACTGTTTAATAGGTTCGAGAAGTGTTCCCTCCATAATCTAAGATTGCTCTGTACGTCAGTCACCAGTTCGCCGTCTTTGTTCTTACAGGAAAACGCCCCGGTCTTGAAACCTTCTGTAAGCCGCCGAACTTTCTGGTAGAATTTTCGGGCGTTGTTCCTGTTGGCCAGCATCTCAAGCTCTTCGCACTCACGTATTTCGGCCTCTCGTTTCTTCTTTCGGATAATACGTCTCTCTTCCTTTTTCAGCTCTCTGTAGCGATCCCACATGGCTCGCGTTGCGCCCGATCGCAGCGTGGCTCTATAAGCGGCATCTTTTCTTTCTGCGGCAGCATGACATTCCTCGTCGTACCAATTGTTTTTTCGGGCTCGCCGGAATCCGATTTCTTCTTCGGCGGCGGTACGTAGGGAACGAGAAATGTTGCTCCATTGCTCGCGCATGCCGATTTGTTGGGCAGTGCTTTCGGAGAGCAGGAGTGAGAGTCGAGTGGCGAATCTTCTGGCTGTCTGTTGTGATTGCAGCTTTTCGATGTCGAACATTCTTTGCGTAGGTAGATGTACGTTTTTTGCTGCACAGAGGCGGGTGCGCAGCTTGGCTGCAACAAGGTAATGATCCGAGTCGATGTTGGGTCCTCGGATCGTGCGTACATCTAATACACTAGAAGCGTGTCTTCCATCTATCACAACATGATCGATCTGGTTTCGCGTTTTTCGATCAGGAGACAGCCAGGTAGCTTGGTGTATCTTTTTATGCTGGAATCTGGTGCTGCAGACTACCATGTTTCGGGCCCCGGCGAAGTCGATCAGCCTCTGTCCGTTACCGGATGTTTCGTTGTGCAGGCTGAATTTTCCGACTGTGGGACCAAAAATTCCCTCCTTGCCCACCCTGGCGTTGAAGTCGCCAAGCACGACTTTTATGTCGTGGCGGGGGCAGCGCTCATAGGAACGTTCCAGGCGCTCATAGAAGGAATCTTTGGTCGCATCGTCCTTCTCTTCCGTCGGGGCGTGGGCGCAAATTAGCGATATGTTGAAAAAACGGGCTTTGATGCGGATAGACGCTCGTCCACCGGAGTGAACGACAGTACTTGGCGACGAAGTCTCTCTCCCACAACAAATCCGACACCGAATTTGCGCTCCTTTGCATGGCAGCTGTAGTAGACGTCGCAAGGTCCTATGGTTTTCTTACCTTGCCCCGTCCATCGCATCTCTTGGATGGCAGTGATGTCAGCCTTTACTCTCACGAGGACATCAACCAGCCGGGCAGAGGCACCTTCCCCATTAAGGGACCGGACATTCCAGGTGCATGCCCTCAAATCATAATCCTTAGTTCGTTTGCAGGGGTCGTCATCAGTATAGGGAGGTCTCATCCGAGGCTTTTTTACACTTTTCATTGGGGGCGATTTTTAAGTGGCGGGTCCCAAACCCAACGCACAACCAGCTATGCTGGAATGTTTCGCCTTCTCACGTTAGCTCACTCCCGAACGGATGTTCGGAAGCTACCCAGAGGATACGTGGGCTAATCCCGGCCGTTGTGAGCTGCTTGAACCATATGCAGAAGAATCGTCCTGGCCATTCCCAAGTGAATGGCGATCAGTAACTTTCCCCACTTGCGTGGACTTCTACACATGGAACCATCCTCCTGGTGCACAACTACCACTCGGAATTCGCAGAGAGAACGTAGGTTCGAATCTCGGTGAAACACCAAAATGAAGAAACAACATTTTTCTAATAGCGGTCGCTCCTCGGCAGGTAATGGAAAACCTCCGAGTGTATTTCTGCCATGAAAAAGCTCCTCATAAAAAATATCTGCCGTTCGAAGTCGGCTTGAAATTGTAGGTCCCTCCATTTGAGGAATAATATCAAGACGCACGCCACAAATAGGAGTAGGAGCTCTGCCAAACATCCAAACTACAGAATTAATTATAAGTAGTTAAAGTGGGCAATCAGATGTCCCGTTGTAAGCAAGTATAATATTTGCTTTAAAAATATAGCATCAATTTACAGAGGCACTCCTTTTATGAATTGTATTGCGAAAATCATCATGGGTATCTTAAATGAAAGGCTTGTTAATTCTTTTGACGTTGACTATACATCCAAATGTCCAACCTTTTATTAAAAACTTATTTATTTACAATTTACCGGGTATGCTGTTTTATAGCCCACTCAATATTAGCATAACAAAGTGAAAGCTCCAAGTGGATCAAAATTCTCGCTGATTTTTGACGATTTTTTTCGTTGAGGTGTTGAGCTTTGTGTATATATGTAAAAGAAAATTCTCAGTATGGTATGTAAAAGAAATTTTGAAAAATCAACGCTATTTTTGAGCGACTTCAAACAACATAGTGTACTTAAATTTAATAAAAGTTAATGGGCTATAAAACAGCTTATCTTGAAGTTTTCTAAAGATTCACTTAAAAAGTGGAAAATTTTGATGGACATTTTTTGCAATTTTTTTAATTTTTTTTTGTAATTTGTACAAAATTTGGAGCTTTGAGTTGAGCTTAATTACTCTTTACTTTTATAAAACTCCATAAAATATGTAAATACAAAAAATATTTAAAATTTGGTAATGCGTCACGCTACTCGTATGACTTGTTGGGTGATCGATGCATCCTTGGTACTTATTTTTCCTTTTCTTGTTACGAGGATGAGGCATTGAAAGCCTTTGGCCCGTCAATGTTGGCCTTTTACTTGAACTAAGCAGCGTTCTGTGTAGGTACCAGTCCCCTCCCAGTACTACCGTTAAGTAAATCATTGGGCGGGGATTTGAGCATCAGGCTCTACGCCAGTTTTGTTCACATGCCGTGCATCAAAGAGTGCATGTAATTTAATCTTTTCACTGATTTGTTTATTTTCAGAAAACTCCTCAGTTGGGTCTGCCGTCCCATTGCAACAAATGTACTAGTCTCCTGTCGACTTCAAAAGTCCGTTTCTTTGCCTATGTAGTAGCGTCTTTTTAGCTGCCACTGACCTCGTAGACGAATACTTCACTCACTTCTGTGTGCTTAAATTCTTGTAGTACATCGCTGACTATTGACGAAATCTTATCTTATGGATCCTTTGAAGTCATCATGAGATCTACTAATTTTTTTGGTTCCATCGAATATTCTAATAGTGCGGCTAATAAAACAATTGTGAGGGATTCAGTACTTAAAATAAAAATAAGTAGTTCCATTATACCTGTACCTTATCAAAAAACACTCTTTGCTATTGGTAAAAAACTGAGACAGTCGATTTCCCCAAGCGAATTGTTCGTCCGCAAATTCATTCGCCATTAGCAGGGACAAGTAATCACTTGAATCAGATCCAGTACATAAGGTGTAAGCGTAAGAACCTTCCAGACAAGTTCCCAGAGCTTCACCATTGATATCTGTGTTTAAAACCAAATTTGACCATAAATCTTATGAAACTTCTGCTTAAAGATTTACTTATACAATCACTGTTAGTAATTAAGTCTTAAGCATTGCTTTGAGTCAATGGAAGGTTAAAGGTCTTAAAAGTACCGGATTTTTTATTAGACAATGAGAAACGTATCTAGAGATGCACATACATATATCCGCAAGGAGGCGTTTCTGATACATTTGAGAAATCTGTGAATCCGTTCATTCCGATAAAGGATATCCCACATGTGTGTGACTTTTGTTCCGGCAACATTCGAAAGACTAAAAATAAATTTTATTTTTATTTCCGTCCTCATTATTTTCTACCATTCCTACGATAGTCTCACTTCTCCATTTAAAACGCCAGCTAAGATATGTAAACTCGCAATTGAGCAACCCGCATTCGATGGGATGCTTTTCCCATACCAAGCAAAGATAAAAACAACAAAGCGTTGTTGGCCGCGTCAGGCTATCAACAGCAGCAATTGTTGTCGACATTGTCGCAGTGAAATTATTTTCGCTTTTGAAGAAACTTCTTACTCGATTAAGAGAACTGCTATTGTTGTTGCATTTGAATTTGCTGTTGCTTCTGACTGCTGCAGCAACAATTTAATTAAATGGCTCATGGTGGGTTGTTGGTTGCAAATAATTCATGCACTTGGCTCGAGCGCACACTATGGACCAGGTTTGGTTTTGTCTCATATGCATAAGAAGGAATATGCGCATGGAGAACTTAAGGAAAATTTCACGATTCAGTTGCATTGCACTTGGCTAACTGCCACATACACTTATGTCTGGTTGCTAAATCAACGCTCATTCAATGATCTCTCAGCAGCCGCCTTGAATTGTGCTGAAGTGTTTTTTGGTTTTTCTATTTGTACTTACAATATTATTACTTTTATATGTGTTCTTATGTTGTTGTTCTTCTCGTGGTACTGGCGCTCCCCTACTTTTGTTCGCGACCATTATCAAATGACGAGACGAAAATGCAATATTTTATTGCCACATTTTTTCTGCAGCCCCTTTCACCTTCTCCAACAGATTCTATGTACATATCTCGCTAAAGAATCGCTATTTTAACGCCCTTTGGCAATTTTTAATTTTAAATACATATGCGCACATTACATTCTTACAAGTAGTAGGTAGTACATATGTATGTAGGAAGATTGAAGTGTGTGTTTGTTCTTTTAGGTTGGGGACGTACTTACCGTAATGACAATTCCATTTCATTTATTCAGTCAGATATCTCCATCTGTGTATGGATTTTCTTTCGACAGTTGTGGCATGCCACGCTTGTGTGCAGGTGCATATGCTTGCGTATGTAAGTACATCCATTTAAGTATATGTCACCGTAAATCTTTACCATAAAGAATAGTCGTCCGCATACTGTCATGGCAGGTCGTGTTCACGCATAATTTAAATTTGTTAAAATAAATTTAACTCAATAAAGCGATAATAAAGTATTTCGAGAATAGATATTTCACTCAACTTATTTTATTTACAATTTTTCACATACCAAATTAAGGGCATATAAATAATAGAGTGACGCAGCTATTAAAGCAATACACCCCGTTTACGGGGAGTTAATATAACTCTGGCGTCGTAGCCCTTGAGTGAGACTATTACGCAGCAAAAAGCAGAACGAAATATATCCTAAAGTTACAAGAAAAAATCGGTTCTTTTCTTCTGACACAGACTGTATTTTCAATATATCCGATTTAAGGAAAAGTGATTACTGTCGATTTTTGGATATTACAAGGCTCAGATGTGCACTTTTACCACTTCTTTACCACAAGTTATTCTTCAAAATGTGGCTCACAATGAAGGAATTTGAACCGTCCGCTATTACACTACGGACTTTTCATTAGTATTCTAACAAATTAACGAAGTTGCGCAAAGTTACAAGGTTGTTATAAATTGTTTTTGGTTATACTGGCACACTCTTCATATGTATGAACGTATGTGATATTTCATTTCAATTTGTCAATTCATTCTTAGTTTAGTATCGACGTGTCACAGTTTTTTCTACAAAGCAAAAAAATCAAGCATCACGAAGTGATTGAATTTTTATTTTTGGAAGGTTTAAAAGCAAAGGAAATACATGAATGAATGCTAAAAGTGTATAAAGACTTTTCGTCATCAATTCGTACAGTAGAAATGTGGATTGCTGAATTTAAGCGTGGTCGTACAAACCTTGAAGCCGACCCACGCCAAGGACGTCCAAAAACAACAACAACACCAGAAATCATAGAAAAAATACTAGATATCATATTGGAAAACTGCAAAGTCACTGAAAGAGACTTAATAGAAGCCTTTTTTTTTGGTGGGTGAGGGAGGTAGGGATTAAAATGCCTTCGCACTTACAGCGACCATCGTATACTGCGTCGTGTGGTGTAGCCACTAAAACGATACCCTTCTCTCCTTTTGGGGAGACACTCTTCCCGGGACTACTTTCTATATTACTTCTGGAGAGCCCAGAACGACATCCATAAAGGACCCATTCTATTCACCGGCGTCTGGGTCCACCATATTTGTAGCCAACTTTCATGCTGTAGGGTCGTCTTCTTGTGTGTCTACCTGTGAGGCTTCGCTTTGTTGCACTGTGTCGAGGTCTATCTTTTTTTTCCGTAGTACGTCCTCGATATACCTCATTACCGCGTTCCAGCAGTCCTCACACTCGAGTATTTTGCTCATTATGTTGATTGGCGCGATGTCGCCAATCTGCTCCCTCAGAACATTTCTTTCCGCGAGCCATCCGTCACAACTAAAAAACGTGTATTCAGCGTCATCACCCAGCGCTTCGCAGTATATTCACTTAGAATCGCTTACCTTTCCCATGCGGCATAGGTATCTGTGGCCCGAGAGGAACTGAATTAGGAAGTAGTTCACTTCAGCGCAGTTCCTTTGGATCCATTTGTCAATTGATGGAATAAGTTTCGCCTTCCATCTACCACTCGGTTCAGTGTCCCATCGGCTTTGCCACCGCATCATGGTTTGGCATCTCCGTTCTGAAAAGCTAGTGATGACGTGTTTCTTCTTGGAGTCCCACGCATCCATTTGTTTCCGGACCATGAGGTCGACTGGTATCTACCCGCTGATCACGAGAATTACTGCGCCTGGGACAGTGCGGTAGGCTGAAGAAACTCTGAGTGCCGTTGTTCGTTGCACAGCTTTCAGTGCTTTGCGCTTGGCCCTGCAGTTTAGCACAGCTCCCCATACTTCGCTGCCGTACAGGAGAATTGAGTTTGTGGCCGCCATTATTAGCTTTCTCTTGCTCTGTATTGACCCACCGATGTTTGCCATTAATCTGCATAGCATTCCCGGAACTTTTGCTGCTTTGGTAGCCGCATGCCATATCAGGACCCAGAAAGCAAGCCTGCAGTCAAGGTGAATACCTAGGTATTTCACTACGTTTTGGATCAGTAAGAACATGTCGCCTATTTGCATGTTGACCTCGAGTGGCATGTGACCTCGTATCATAAGAATAACTTCGGTCTTATATTTGGCGAGTTCCAGGCCGTGGTCCTCAAGCCATATTTACGTACTTATCATAACTTGGTTTAGCTTCCTTCCAGCGTCCTCAGTGTCCCGACTGCCGTGGTATCCCACTAGATATGTATCTTCTGGCATTTTTATGCTCAATATCTCGTCGCAGCTCAAATTCCAGAGATCGGGGCCGAGAACAGATCCTTGAGCTGCGTCAGACGTTACCGCTGTTGTTTTCTGGCCATCTGGTGTGTCGTACAGCAGTTCACGCTCACTCAGGTAGCTCTGGTGAAACTTTAGCAGCCCTTGAACTCTCGTTGGGTAGTGTAAGCAATATTTTGACTGAAGTATTGGGTTTCAAAAAGCTGTGTGCATACTGGGTGCCGTATTCCCTAACAGTGCAATAAAAGCACATTCCAATACGACTTTTTGAGTAACATTTTGAGCGTTTTCGAAAGGATAAAATGGATTTTGTGTATCGATTCATCACTATGGATGAGACCATGATTCTGAATCAAAACAATATGCTAAAGAGTGGTGCGAATCTGGTTCTTCGGCTCCGAAGATTTAGCATCAGTTTCTTGGGAAGAAAAAATACTCAGAAAAGAAAACAATTTTTTTCATCCACACAATGCACTGTCTCACAAGAGCATTTTGAAATTACTAAAATCCATGTATTAAAGTTCGTATTAATCAGATTTAGCCTCTAGTGGCTTCCTTCTGTTTCCAAACCTGGAAAACGTTTTTCATCAAATGATGAGATCATAACAGCTATGGAAGCTTATTTTGCAGCGCTTCCAGATTCTCACTTTAGGATGGGAATTTCGTTGGAACAATTATTAACGTTCAGGACGCCTATATTGAATAATAAAGAAATTTTCAAACCATGAAATTGTGTTTGTAAAGAGTTTTCCAATAAGAGGTGTTATTCCTGTAAAAGATCAATGGGTTCGTTGCTTGCGGGGACGTAGCGACGTCTTGTTGAAAATAAACGTTGTCCAGATCAATACCATTCAATTCCGGCCATAAAAAATTGTTAATCATTTCTCGATAGCATTCACCGTAATTGTTGCTCCAGCTTCATTTTCGAAAAAGTAAGGACCATAAACTGCACCAAACACTCACATGTTGAGGATGGAGAGACTTTTGAACAATAACTCTTGGATTTTCTGAGCCCCAGATCCGACAATTTTGTTTGTTGACGAAGCCACCGAGGTGGGAATGGGCCTCATCACTCAGTATGATTTTTCGATGGAATTCCGGAACATTTTCATGCATTTCAACGACCCAATCGGCAAAGACAAGATGTTGTTGATGATCGGCCAGCTTGAGTTCTTGTGTTAACTGGACTTTATAAGGCTTAAGACCCGAATATTTATGCAAAATACGGTGTAATGACGTTTGTGGAATGCCTAATTTCAAAGAACGACGAGGAATGGACAAACCTGGGTTTTCTTCAACACTTTCGACTACAACAGCAATATTCTCGGCACGGGTTTTATTCTTCACACCACTAACATGTCCCAACAGCTCGAATTTTTTCACCAATTTCTGTATTGCGGTCCGACAAGGTGCTTCACGATGACCCAAAAATGTTCGAATTTTATGAACCGTCTCTGCTAAATTTTCACAATTTTTATAGTGAATAATTTCAATAATTTGAATAATAGTTTGAATAATTTCAATGCGTTGTTTAAGCATGTATCGTTCCAGTTTTATTAATGGCATAGTTTCTACATATCAAATATCAAAAAATTACAGCTTCAAAAGTGCCAAATAAGTCCCACGGGGCAGAAAAAGTGTGTCGAGTTCGGTTTAACGGCATTTTCGAACTTCAAGTGAGTTCTTTGAGCAGCTTTTCATGATTTTCTGAGTGCATTAGAAGATCGCTTTATGTCACAATTAGAAAAAAGTATTTTTATGATTTTTGATTTATCTCATCCTTGAAGTTTAGATGGATCCCCAGTATTTGGTTAAGCAAGCGTAGTCAGCTATGGCAGCTCAGCTCTTCTGGGGTTTAAAAATGTCAAACAAAGAATGGACAACTTAAAAGTCTGAGCATCTATGGCTGTAATGAATTTGAAAATGGAAAGGTTTTCTTGATGAATCGATACCGTTTCTTCTTACTAAAATGTTGAATAAATAATTGTGTGAAATAGCAGAGAGTTTCAAACGCCTCATAAATCAAGATAGCGTTCGGATATGTGTAACACATAAATTTTAATAACAATAACGCTTAATTCACACTAGTCTAAGCCAACTGGCTAACTCGGCAATGAGCGTGTCATAGCAGTTTTATTTATTTTCATTAAAGGGTAAAAGCTTTAGTTCAAAGAACTAGTTTTCACATGCAAAGTCTGAATAAAAGGTCATATCGTTTGTGTATCGCTGTCAAGAAACAAATACGAGTACGATTTACAAATCTCTGGACCAACTTGCTAACTCTTGGAATGTGAGCGTGCCTGCAGCTGTGCGCGTACTGACTCTTAATACATTCATTATTTTATTCAATATAAAATCTTTTTTTTCTCTTCAAAATAACGGTCACACACGAAAACAAACACTTCAGTGCAACTATAAATTATTTATGCACAATTGACATGTACCAAATGACTGTGCACCACTGCCAGTGGAATGAAAACTGCAACCAACGGTAAGTAGCTCACACTGGAGCTACCTACTCGTAATTTAATAATCAGCGCTTACTACTTGAATAGCTAAAAAGGTGCACTTGCGCGGCCAATAATCAAGCAGCCAGCCACTAAAAGATAAGTCTGCGTTGATAAGACGTAAATGCGAAGTTAATGTGCCGCCGCATGTAACGGTTATGCAGCATGCAACGCTATGCGAAAGCATAATAGGCATTTAACAAGTTTGCAGCGTCCGGCAGTAACTAGATTTAGTAACGTCCAGCTTATACGAATGCATGCACATGTACATCCGTATTAGGATGGTCTTACTGCATAGTGGAATACTTGATTTAAAAAAATTTACGAATCTTATTAAAAGGGCACTTTTATAAATCGCTGCCTTAAAGCTATTTTGGGTATTTGGTGGCCTTATAACTTGACATCGAATGACGAGCTCCTTACTCGATGTGTCCAAAGACCAATGGAAATTGAAATTTATGAACAAAAAATGGCAAAAGATTGATGACACAATCCGTAAACCTGATACTGATATCGGCAGAATATCGTTGGACTGGCACCCGCAAGGCTCTCCTCGTAGAGGACGACCAAAAGAAGCATAGAGGCAAAGCCTCTGTAATGAAATGACTGTTGGCGAATCCACGTGGGCACAGATAATCGACCAGAATGGAACTTATTTGTTGGAGCACTTTGCGCCTACGGCCGGTGCGCTAGCAAATAAAAATAATAATAGTAATTTAAGGGACAGAAAAGTTATTATTTATTATATCATCAAAATTTTTCAAAACAAAAACATTTAATGTAAAACAATCTCGCAACTGTTGTTTGCATTTCTCCAAAGAAATGTTTCCTCATTATATGTCGGCATTGCGAAAATATTGTCATACGCCCTATGTAAATGTTACGTATTTCTTATGAGCAAAGAATAAAAAAAATTTAACAATTCCACAAATTACATATTGAATATAATATCACTAATCACTTTTCTAACTTATTTTTACTTTTATAATAACCGCAAAAATAGTGGACCACCCTTAAGCATATTCCACACACTTTCCTTACTATGGACCTATTTTTACGTGATAGAATATTTAAATATTTTAAAATTGAAGGTTAGACACTGGGTTAGGGGCCAACTTTTAAATATGCCTATTAGCATACTCACACACTCAATATGTGTATTTAAATTTTCTTCTGCTTTTCCGACGATCACACTTCCCGGTTGTTGTCGTTTTCTTTCTGGAAATCCGATTTTCCGATTGAGGCCACACGCAAATGCGGGTCAGCGATGTCGCGTAATTGCAGCGCCTGCGTTCGTGTCCGATTGTCCACCAGTTTTTACACAAAACTCTGCTATGTAAACTGCTATTCCACCTACATACCCGCGATTGCAGCTTCTTATAATCTGTTCACAAATCTCAAAAGGAAAAAAAATCACATACCATACGTAAGAAGTGTGGCCAAGGATAAGTGACATAACTTCCGCAAAAAATCACTGTGGAACGCACTAGCCAGTTGAGCGCCGCTTCGCCTGATCGCTGACCTTTGTGTGCGCGCCCATCAACGACGCCGAAACCGCGGTGTTGTTTGTCGTGCGTGCATGCACTATGTTGCCATCCCCTGGCGCACTTATACTTTCTGTTAACACCAGCGTGAACGAAGCGCCTTTGAGCTCAAATCGATTTGTGTTTGCTTGTATGTTTTTTTTTATTTTTCAGTACGAGTATTTGGAGGTTGAGCCCCTTAGGCGTGGAAATAAAAGTACAAACGTTTAATTGCCAGTTTACATATCGGCAAAAGAAGAAAACAAGCACAAGAGATGCATTTACTGCTGTGGCATTATTTCCGCAACTTCAGCATAGTGCAGATTTTTTGTTTCAACACTGTGCTTGACAATTTTTACGTTTTATTGTACCCTTTCAACCGTTTGCTGCGCTTCACGTTTTCCACCTTTTTATTTATTGTATCTTTTTTTGATGGTCAATACAAAGAATTTCCTGCGCGTGTCGTTTCATTCGCAACAAATCGGTAATCTGTTGGTATGTTACAATTTGTAGCAAACTTTTTACTCGCTAATGGTTGCACTTTTCCAATTAGACGAATCAAACGATTCTCTGTTTTTTTTTATTTATTTCTTCTTTTTGACAATATCATCGCATACTTCTTATACCTTTCACGGAAATTTCATGCTATTTCAAGTACGTAAGCTCAATATTTGTAATTAGCTGTTACATAACCAACCTGAATTGTCATGAGATGGGGCTCCAAATTGAAGTGAACAGTTATAATCATAGTTGGGCGTGAATTTGCGCGCGAGATATCGCAGGGAGACGAAGAGTTGTCTCAATCCGCAAAAAAAAAAGCATCCAAAAATATAGGCTTTACGAAAAACAGCGACTCGAATTGCTATCTCCTCCGTGGCTAATGTACCCAGACATCTCCGTGCAAAAAACAATGCACAAAGGGCGCATAGAAATTGTCTCTTTGGTAATTTACACTCAAGATAAATTTAAAATATCCAGTTAATTCAATATTCAAATCTAGCCATAGACGCTAAATATACCCCCCATCCTGGAGATGTTACAGTGCAGTGGAGCGATGTCAAAGCAATAACAGCAATGTAGTCGAAAAATATATGAACGTTCTAGTAAAATCTGTCAGTTAGGGGTAAGCTTACTGTGTAATGATTTCATATGAAACAAAAGGAGAAAGTCGAGACAATTGAGCCCAAGTCTTACATTAAAATTTTTCTGAAGAAAAAAGTGGCAGAAAATTAAGTTTTAAAATGTATTCCTAAATATCCTTGAAAAAACCCCAATATTTCTGCTCATAAAAAATGCATTTTAATAGTAGGAATTTTTTCTCTCCAACCATCAACAATCCAGTCAAAACCTAGAACAGTAAAATAGAAGATTTATAGGAAAAAAATCGAAAGCCAATAAGAAGTAGTACAGAAACTTTCTCTATTGTTTTTTTCTTTTAATAAGACAGCCCGCAGATAAGTTTTCTAACCCACTCACACTCCTTCAAGGATAACAAAAATACAAGGTGAAGTCCAAAATAAACAAGTCTGGCGTCATAAAAATGTTTTTGATGGCACCATCTTTTTAATGAGTTAGTGCGTTGGAAGTTATATCCCTAGCTGACTTCCAGTGAAAGCTTGGTGACATTCGGTTCAGTGGAAGCGAAGTTTTTGCGTCTGTTTTTGCGAATGTAATTCGAACAAAATATATAATATTAAATTTTGTTTTAAAATAGGTAAAACGTTTACCGAAACATTTGACTTGGAGAAAAAAGTTTATGGCGATGATTGTCTATCTCGTGCCAGAATTCAAGAGTGCTTTACACGTTTCAGAGATAGTTGTGAGGGCATAAATGAAAATGAACATACGGGCCGCCCAAAATCAGTAATCATCGAAAACTGCATTGAAATTGATGGTAAATTTATCAAAAATTAACCGAAATCATCGTCGAAATTCATGGAATCGGAGTTGAATGTCTCCAAAACATCGCTTTATCGCATTTTAACTGATCATTTGGGCTTACGAATGGTCAGTGGTCGATTCATTCCGCACAAGTTAACTGAGGACCAAAAATTACTCAGAATTCAACATTCGAACGACTTCATTAAAGAGGCGAGCAAAGACGAGAACTTCCTTTGCAACATTGTAACTGGTGATGAAACGTGCTGTTTCCAGCATGAACCTGAAACTAAGCGTCAAAGTGCCGAATGAAAGGCCCCAGACGAGCCACCCCCAAAAAATCGCGTTTGGAGAAGTCAAAAATCAAGTCGATGCGCATTTGTTTTTACGATTCCAAGGGAATTGTCCACAAGGAATTCGTGCCAACGGGCCAAACCGTCTATGCAATTTTCTAACTTTTGCGCGTTTTTGCATCAAACTCGCCTTAATACCGCGAAAGAGGAAGCTGGCGCTCATTGCATGATTATGCACCATCTCATCGGTCGACTCCTGTGATTGATTTTTTGACTAAAAATCGCATTTTAACCATCAATCACTCACCGTATTCCTCCATAGAGGCCATCCAAAACGCTTGTACCGACATCCTGAAGGATACTGTAGTCAATGACCTGAAACACTCTTTCGAAAAGCTTTTAGAATGCGCCAAACAGCGTACCAAAGCCAGAGGGGACTATTTTCAATAAATAAACTCGAAGTTATCAAAAAAAAGCATCTGCCGTTTCTATTTTAGCTCAGTCTTGCTTATTTTAGACTTAACCTTGTATATAGGTATATTCTAAATCCCTGTGACTTCATTTATATCACTTCGAAGGGGTAAAAAAACTTGTTAATTTGAGCACCAATGTCCGGCTACATATCACACAGGGATTAGCTCTATCCAGTAGATGATACTTGAACGGCGGAAAATAAAGGGTTTTGTGCATCGCATCGTCACTGGCGATGAAAAATGGATCTATTATGATAACAGGGTGAACCAAGTCCATCGACAGCGAAAATAAAATGCGTGCTTCAAAAGTTATGTTATGCATCTGGGGAGATCAGAAGGGTGTCATCTATTAAGAACTGCTTAAGCCATATGAAACCATACTGGCGATCGTTACCGACTGCAGCTAATGCGTTTGAATCGAGTTCTCAAAGAAAAGTGGCCGTAATGGGACGGTAGACATGACAAACTGATTTGGCTGCATGTCGAAGCCAGGCCCCACGTTGCTGAATCGGTCCAGAAATATTTAGAGGGACTGAATTGAGAAATCTTGCTCCACCCGCCATATTTCCCAGACATTGCACGTTCGGATTACCATCTGCTCCGATCAATGTAGTCAGTCTTTATTGGAGAGCGGTTCACTGGTTACGAGAGCATCGTAAACTGGCTCAGTTAATGGATCAAGTCAAAAGATCTCGAATTTTTCGTCAAAGGAATCCGTATGCTGCCTGAAAGATGGAGTAAAGTTGTAGCTTTCAATGGCACAAAAAAGCCATTTTTATCACGGCTACAAAAATTAGAAAATATTTAAATAGATTTAAAAATATTTGAAGTTTTAAGCTTTAATTTGGAGTTATTTTATCCGATATCCAGCGACATTTGATCTTAAGACAAAGTTCAGCAAAATCCGTACATACGAAGCCGACTCGGCTTATTTTTGTCTTTCTTTTTTTGTTATTTTATATTTCTTATTTAAAGAAGAAAAATTGTAAATTCGCTTGACAACTTAACGATTTGTTGTGCTACAAAGTGTTTTATTTTGTATACGTTTTCTCCTGCACGCATTGAAACACATTGTCGTTGTTGTACCAAAATGATTAGCCTATCTACAAACAACAATACACAGAATGCACGAGAAACAACTTTTTTCAGAGATAGGATTTTTTCGTTAGTGTTGTTATTATTTTTTTTTTTAGTTTCGTTGTCGCTACTGTTTTTCGATGTTTTTATCAGTGTTGGTTTTGTTATTTTCTTCATTGTTATTTAAGGTTTGTTTGGTTTTTCTCCATGTACTGTAGCTTGCGACTAACTGTTCTTCCTACAGTAAAGTAAAAACAGTAAAACAATGCCAACGAAAAACGTATTGCCAAATTCCTCAGCTCAACGTTGGACATCGACAAAAGCTAATTGGCTTTTCAATTGTCTTTTTTTTTGTTGTATATTTTTTGTTGTCTTTTATGCAAGAATGCTAATGGCCAACGGTCAACGTCAGCGATTTGTCATTGCAGTAATTCAGATCTGCTTAACAGCTACTTTGCATGCGAGTTTGAAAATACAGGACCCATTTTTTGGAGTAATGCAAGTTTTAATAACAGTTCCTCCGAAACCGGTCCCGTACTGACAAATGAGCTAAAATTATATAATTTTTTTTCCTTATAGTTTATTCTTTTTATACCCGCGTACACTTGCGCCGAAGCTTTTTTTTAATTTTGTTTACATAAAGGTTGTATGTAACAACATAAAAGGATTGAAATAGACGTACATAGACATATTATTGTAAAGGGTGGTTAAATTTCAAGGGAATGTGAACCACACCTAAAGGTCAAGTTTTTTTCTGCATTTATTTGACATTTTTCAATTTCAGATTAACTCAATTTGAACCATGGAAAGATACACAATCGAGCAACGCGTTAAAGTTATTCGGGCTTATTATGAAAACGGGCATTCAAATCAAAATGTATATAGCGCACTTCGTGAAGAAAATCATCTTCAGTGATGAGGCACATTTTCACCTCAGTGTCTTCGTCAATAAGCAGAATTGCCGCATTTGGGCGAATGATAATCCAAGAGTGATTGCCGAAAAACCAATGCACCCACAAAGAGTGGGGCCGTATTTTTCCCCAATGAGCCGGTCAGGCAGTTACTGTGAATAGTGTTCGCTATTTTGAGATGATAATGAACTTTTTATGGCCCGAATTGGAAGATATGGATATGCACGATATGTGGTTTCATCAGGACGGTGCCACTTGTCACACAGCTAACGAAACAATGGATATTTTACGCGAAAAATTTGATCCCAGATCATGTGATTTGACACCGTTGGACTTCTTTCTTTGGGGTTATTTGAAAGGAAAGGTGTACGTCGATAAGCCAGCAACAATTCAGGTGCTAAAGGATGAGATAATTCGGCTCATTAACGGCATAGAACCTCAATTATGTCTCAGCGTCATCGAAAATTCGGACCATCGGATGGAGGTGTGCCGCCGATGCCGCGGCAGCCATTTGGCCGATATTTTGTTCTATGCGTAATTGAGCCATACTAATATTATCATAATAAAGAGAAATTACAATAATTTCTTAAAAAAATTGTATTTTATTCAAAATCAACACCGGCCCTTAAAACTTAACCACCCTTTATATAAACTGAAAAGCTCAGCATGATGAGAGTAGCCGGATTAGCCATGTCTGTCCATGCGTCTGCCCGTGAGCACAATTACTCGAGTAAATGGACCAAGTCAGTAAATAACCACGCCCACTTGTCATTAATTAATCATCCAATTTTGTTTTTGAATAGCATTTTTGCTAAATCATTAAACTCAGCTCTTCGGAAATAGTTTTTTCATGACGCTACCAACATCCAATACTGCTTGCATTCGCTACGATAATAAATAAAAGTCAAGGAAAATCACATAATAAAAACAAAAAATAAAAAATAATAATATATAATATATGCATACCCCGGTTTTTACTCAGATCCTTGCGAAGACGTCAAAATATTAGTAGAAGAAAATGTCTTGTAGAAAATCTTACCAAATACTCGGCTTTACCAAATATATTTTTTTGGGAAATATGCTAATATAAAGAAATATCTCTATTTTAAATAAGCACAAAAAATATTAACCATGTAATTCATATTATTTAATGATAATAAAGAAAGTAATGTAACGTATATGAATATGGTAGTATGTATGTATGTATGTAAATTTTAACACACTAAACGCCAACTCAAAACTGAAACATTTTTAGAAGAGGGTAACAGTTGGCGATCGCCGTAGCCGAACGGTTCTAAGCCTTTGGCATGAAAATGCCCGTCATAAAAAACCAATTGCCTTTCGCAAGTGGCATAAGACTGTAGGTATCTTCATTTGGGGAATAACGTCAAGACGCTCACCACAAACTGGAGGAGAAGCTCAACCAAACATTCGGCAAAGATGCACGCACTAGATATGCATGCATACATCTATGTAATAGCTCCTGGTGACGCTCAAGCATGCATGTCCTGCAGCTTATATGTGTGCGAGTCGAGTGCATGACGCTAATATCTAAAATTTTTGATTTGATTATGCAAAAGCCGACAACACGTATGTGTGACACGAAGCAAGTTCGTGTGTCACCCGACACGCACACATATAAGCTGCAGGACATGCATGCTTGAGCGTCACCGGGAGCTATAAGAGCTCACTTGGGCAAAAAATCAAATTTGTCCGTTGTGATACCATATACAGGAAAACATAGAAGGAGAAACAGAAAAGGAAAAAAGAGAGAGGTGGCTTGGGTTTAGAGGAGAATGAGCATTAACCCCTTCAAGCTACTGATGAAATTCACCAAGTGTGTAATAAATAAGCCTGCTATCTAACACCGCTGGTGTAGCAAAAACGAGATAGTCAAGATCTCTGAATCTTAACCCGGCGAGATCAGGACTGCTGAGGAGACAGAATTTAACATTTGTTGATGGAAAAAATGGGTGAATTACTAATTTTATGGAACATTTTGAATTGCAGCCGCCGTAGCCGAGTGGCTTGGGGCGTGACTACCATTCGGAATTCAGAGAGGACTTAGGTTCTAATCTCGGTGAAAGACCAAAATGAAGAAAAAAAACATTTTTCTAATAGCGGTCGCCCCTTGGCAGACCATGACAAACATCGGAATGTATTTCTGCCATGAAAAAGCTTCTCATAAAAAATATCTGCCATTTGGAGTCAGTTTGAAACTCACACAACATCAAAAGGTATACCACAAATAGGAAGAGGAGCTCGGCCAAACATCCAAAAAGGCTGTACATAACAGATTTAATTTATATACTTGAATTGGTGCAAAAACCATTCTCGGAGTTTTAAAATTTGTCTGCATATTATCTGGATTTAAGCATTTTAAGACCATATTTGGTCATTTTTATTTGGAAAAGCATACAAATAATAAAGAAATATGGGAAAGATAATATAAAAAGTTGTACTAATTTAGGTCACTAATTTTTGAGAACTTGTCATTATAGAATATTTTCACCAATAACTTTAATATTCGATATTTTACTGCAAGATCTTCAATGCTAATTTAATTTATTTGAATATTCATTTGCGCTTATACATGAATCAACTGGCTGACTCATTCACCTTATTAATTGCTAACGACTGTTAAGTGAAAGTTAAATTAACCTAAAGTGGCATACAAACATACACAGAGAGAGATAATTATCAAATATTTACAATCATTTTAGATATGAATAACGAGCCGGCATTTATTATATGTATGTATAAGTTAGTGTGTAGAAACATATTCAAGCAATTGCTTTTGAACGAATAAATAGTTCATTAATAATTGAATATGTAATCGCATACGAACTCTATGTAAGCTGGCAAGCAAACAAACATCTCGGGATGTAGATTGTCAGCCACACATGACACCAGTTAAAAACACACCCCCAACTGCTGACTGTCAGCGAAGTCATTCATAACTATAACAGCAATAAATTTTGGTATTCCACTGCAAACAGTAAAACTCCCCTCACAAGCATCTTATGTCTAATGCAAATACATATATACATACATATGTGCATTTATGCTTTAGCGCGAAGGCGAATATGTAAGGCAACAAGTTGTGGTGGAGCAAAGGAATTGTGCACATAAACATACATACATATATGGTTGTGAGTACAATGTACACATACATACAAGTATATTACTAACAGTTTCCTTTGATCGTAAAGAGCGCTATTAATGATATGCCGCGATAAAAGTCAGCTCCAATTTGTATAGTGACATGTTAGTGCCCAGCAATCTATGCTGTAAGATATACCAAATGTGCTTGTACATACGCATGAACGTATGCATATACATACGTATACATATACATATGCATACATCACAACCCACCATAAATAAACGTACATTAAACTGCGTACATTACTCATACGCTTCGTTGTGCCGCAAACGTTTTAAGCAAATAAGCTGCATAATCGAACTGTGCGCTTGTCGCAACTCGACCCATGTGCTGTGAATTTAATTGAGAAAATGTGAATAATATGATCATTCATATACACATTTGTAGGCAACAAAAATATTAAAAAAATGAAGTCATGACAGCGTTGCTGCCGACAGAAAGCAAGAAATTATAAAGGAATTACATTTTGTTGGCGACGCCTCGAAAAATCACTCATCCCATTTTATATGCAGATTTGATATATACTGCACTACATATATGTATGCATTGAAATATAGAAAACTGAAAAAAACATCATTAATACGCATGAGCAACAAGAACTGCAGTTGATTTAAATGGTGTTGTCGTTTGAGTGCCAAGTGTATACTTTTGCTTATTGATTTATGTATGTAAATATGTACAGAAAACTCAAATGTTATGTTTATATTTTTACATATTTATCAAGCATGAAAGGAATCTTGTTAAGGTAGATGTGGAAAGTATTGAACTCCGATGCCAAAAACGCTGGTAGTTTAAAAATGGATCAGGAAATCTGAATATAAATTTTTGGGGGCGTACACTTTTATTTAAACTTTTTCTCCGTTTTTCCGTTCTAACTTTAAATGAATGCATAAAATCTCGAAAATATTAACTCAAAATTTCAAGTTGGACGGTGCAAGATTGATGAAGCTATAAGCATTTGAGTGCCCGTTCTCGAGACGAAGAGCTGTCTGACTTTTAGGCGATTTTCTGAAACCTAAAATCCGTATGCGGCACAACTACAGAAACAACAGTTGATAAAATTTTGTATAATGAATCTTCATATAATTCCCTAGGTACTAAACTTAGCCGACTTTTTTTTAGCAAAAATCGGGTTTTTTATTTGCAAATGGTAGAAAAAATTTAAAAATCGAAAAGAATACTCGAGAAACATCTTCATTAACAAATGCATTTTGATTTTTCAAATGAGTTTTAAGATATTTTGTTGCGAGTTATGATGTACACCACAAAACAACCTTTTTCGAGATGCCTTCGGAGATTCACTCTTACTCGCGCAATTTTCAATATTTAAATTTAGGAAAATACTAGATAATACCCAGCGTGCGCTGCTATGCCTCAATAAATAAAGTAAAAACAATAAATTTGAAAAAATATTCAATAAAATTGTTTTTATTATTTTTTTATTTCAACCCAGCGGATAAAAGGCATTTTTGGCTTTCCCATTTAGGGCCTAGATGAACAATTTATCAGGCGTAACAAGTCTAGAGTAGACTATAAAACGTTAGCCATAGAAAAACACAAAAATTCTTTAAGTTCAATACATACAACTTTATTTACAGATTTGTCTTGAACTTTATTTTTTATCGATAGATGTAATTGGAAACTCGGTGTCAGCGCATTTTCTCCTTTCCAAAAAAAATAATATAAAAACACATGTTTATGCTACGTATGTAGAATGATAATTCTGTGTTTCTATGTTCAAAATTCTGATTAAAGGAAATTGAGTGCTGCAATACGTCTACGTTTTCCATGAAACCTATTAAATTATGGCATGTTAAAATATTTGCCCCGTCGTTTACCGTAGCCCTCGCTACTTTACCTCTATTAGACAAATTATATTTCCGATTTCCTCCTGTATGGAATATTTTCGATCTATGTGGTATCACAAAGGATCTAACCCGAATTTACGCGACCTCTCGGAATTTTCAGCATTAACTCAACATAACCAGCCTACATGAAAATTCGCAAACCTTCCATGAGAAAAGCAAATAATTCCAAGTTTGAAATTAAAATATGTCGTGTCAATTTTCAAATACTTATGTAGTACATCTGCATTGCACATAACCAAAAATATTTTTACAAAACGACATTTTTAATTTTCCCCTTTCGCACTCTTTTCAGCTGGTCGCACGCAACCCTGGTGGTGTCGTAACAATCGCAATGGTGGCTCCAACGGACGTTCAACCCTGTCAATCAAGCATCCCGCCGATAGCATACGAAGGCGTCCGAATAGCAACTCTGGAGTTTGGTCCTGGAGTCGTCGCTCTTCAGCCAGTCCCGATCAGATCGGTCCACCATCCTCGTCGCCCGCCGAAAATCATTACACACACATGGATGATGCATATAGTCCGGTTAATGAGGCATTGTACGCAGAATTGGATCGGGAATCGGTACGTTCAGGAAATCCGTCATATCAAAATACGGCCTACAGTCAGTGTGGTGAGGTGAGTTAAGGGAAATGGAAAAATTTACAGGTCTCATTTTTGCATAGCGGCAGGTTATTATTATTATTATAATGGGGTGTTTGGGGGCACGGTCGCCGTAGCCGAATGAGTTAGTGCGTGAATACCATTTGGATATATGGGTAGCGTAGGTTCGAATCTCCTTGCATGAAACACCAAAATGATAAGGAAAGATTTATCTAGTAGCGGTCGCCTCTAGGCAGGCAATGGCAAACCTCCGGGTATATTTCTGCCATGAAAAAGCTCTTCACATAACACATTGGCTGTACGGACCCGACTTAAAACAATTTGTTGAACAACGTCAAGACGCACGTCACAAAAAGAAAGAGGAGCTCGCCCAAACACCAAAAAAAGGTGTAAATGCCAATAGTCTATGTATATACATATATACTGCGATCCCTTCATGGATACAGAGTATTTTTCTGAGCCCAGCTTCCTCTATAAATGTTAGTATTTGCCCTATTTTATTGAGCTTTATTTCCCCTCTGGTAAAATATGTCTACCCAGGTGCTTTTACCGCTTATGCCTCAGAGCTGGGTTCGATGCCAGCTCATGTTTGGCAGTCTCATCTTCCTCCCTATAAATCTGATGGGCAGGCTATTCCAAATTGTGTGTGTGTGTTTAAGGACCACCTCACCCAGTCAAGTACACATATCTAGTCCTTGATAAATGTACGCAAGCCCAACCACCAATCGTCAAGGTTTAGGTACCAAGAAAGGTTAGGGACAGGTTAAAGGGTGCGCACGCTCTCCATGTCAGGTGACTGTGTATCACCATGTGTAAGCTCAAATTTGTCTTTAAATAAAATTAAAGATAGTATAAATAAATGTTCATTCCTAGTTGGGCTTAATGGATGGGGAAAATCAAATTCAAATTTACCAGCTGTATGGCATGTGGCTCTATCTACATGTATAGAACCATATTTCTATAAATCAAGTTTATTCAATTCTGCCCAAAAATATTCTTCCAACATGGCATAGTAGTAAATTCCATTGCCCGTGTCATGGCAATCATTTTCATAGACGAAAAAATATAGACAATCACACCTCCTGTCATGAAATCCACACTACACGCCCCTTTTTTGTGAATGCAAGTAAGACTCTTCAAGCACATAGAGGCTTATTGCTTTCCAATAACAAGTCCATATGTGACCTGGTTATGAAAAGGTACCTTACGTGTCAAAAAATCATTTTTCACTTTTTTGTTGATTCGAATAGTGTGTGAAAGGCTCTTTAAAATGTTGAAAACCAGAAAGTCATAATTTGTTTAAAAGTTTGTTAAAAGTAAAAAAAGAAAAGTACAAATACGAAAAGGACTGATTTTTTTGTCATGATACAAATTAGAATAACGAAGACAATAATTTGTGCAAATTAAAAACTGAACCATTCCTGGACAGTCTGAGGTGTAATGAATACGATACTGATGTCTGTTTTCAAAAAATTTTTGTCACCGGGTCTTATAAGTTTTTTTTGGCATGGATGTCGGTACAAAAGCTAACTTATTTTTTAAAACGATTTCTGCGATTTGCATTAACTTTATATATATGTATAAAAAAAAATGTTTTTCACTGCTTCTGTGATTTTATTGATACTGTGATCTATGCTGAAGAAAATAAGCCAAATCGGATTGAAAAATATTAATATTATAATATATTTAAAAAAGTTACAAGGGTTTTTAGAAGTTTAAACTTTAACTGCAGTTTTCTCGAAAACTTGTTTTCGCACGTAAGGTACCTTTTCGTAGACCAGGTCACATATCATAAAACCGAAAATGAGCTTCTTCACTGAAAATAATTACTCGATGAAATTCAACATTTTCTTCAATCTTATGTGTATGTAGTACACAATCTGAGAAGTTTAGGAGCAGAATTTACTCTTGATTTAATTTAATTTTTGCCAAGACCTTTAAGCAAAATTTATAATGTAGAATGAAAGATTTTCATATGCCGGGCGCGGAACCGACTGGTTCGACACATTAAGAATTGAAGCATTTACGTCTGCGCATTTCGGTGCTTGAATTGTTGATTGGTCTCACTTGTTTGATTAGCTTTTATTACGACCGATTTATCCATCATAAGAAATGGTGGCGATTGGCTTGATTTGCAAGACTTTCATATAGGCACATACAAATAATATATAATATTTACATATATATTATTATACGGCATTTGCTTTCCTTTAGCCTTCTTATCTGAAAATTAAATTTTCCTAACTAAAGGGATTGCGACAACTCCATACTTCTTGCCTCAACAACGACAATTAGAACAAACATATTATGCTAACCATCTCTTGAATATATTCATTTTTCACTTCTATATTACAGAAATACAATTTCCAACAACATGAACAGGACATACCGATGGTAGTCTCATCAGCGCCCAGTAGCGCTTATTATTCTGACCTCTCAGTGACCGCCGTGCCAGGTGGCGGCAACGAGCGTGCCTATGAAATTGTCGGTTTAACAGTTATGTCACAGCCATTACCCAATTGGGATGGCAGCAGTGGTGGTGGCAGCGGCAGTGGTGTTGTAGGTATGGGTGTTGGCGGCACTCTTGGTGTACTTGGCAGCGGGGGACCCAATGAAGCTTCGCAGCGACGTATACCACGTTTAGCAGCCATAAATGAGACGAGCACAACAACTGTAGCAGCGTCAGTGCCCTCTGATTATGTATGAAATTTGGAGGATGAGAGGCGCAGTGAGGAAGCGGTATAGCGATTTTAAAATGCTATTATTTAATACTTATATGCAAGTTTATATATGTACATGCATACGTATGTAGTTATGTACATGTGCATGTACATACATACATACAAATATTTTATAGCAATAGTTGTTAAGGAAGATAGCGAGCGAAAGTGGCTGTTGGTAGTGATTATTCGATACTTTTTCTTGCAGGTATCGATACTCCTTCCCCGAAACAAGTATTTTTTTTACTCGATACTTTTTTCATGTTTGGTACTTGGTATCGATATTCTTTTTGCATTATTTGCTTAATGGCAGCACTATAACTATACACACAAATGTTAATTTGCCATTCTTTTTTCGTGTTTACTTTTCTTGTATATTTTGTGTGTAATTGATTTTGAAAAGTTGATATTTGCAAAGTATGACATTTGAGAGAAACACTAAGAACTTTTCTTTTCTAGACAACTCCAACAAGGTTAATCGTAATATTGATTAAGAAAGTCGCTACCTGAATTGCGAAATACCTAATTTGAAAGTAAATCATTTACATAATTTTGAAAAAATTAAATTTTTCCCGCCCTTTTATGAAATTTCAAAAATGTATTTAGTATTCGTGGCATCCTTTCTCCTTGCAAAAGACTTTTCTCGAAAGCAGGAATAGAATTACACAGACAAGAAACCGCCTGTCATGTATATATTTTAAGAAATTGGTTTTTTTGTACTATTTTTTATTAAAATGTTATTCTGATTTTTGTGCATTTCGCTTTGAAAAATTCAAGCAAAACGTGAAAAAATACTTATTTTAATAATTTAAATTATTTATTCAGTACTTGAACATACACCATACTCTTTGTCGATATTTGTTCATTACTTGATACTTTGTTTCGATACCAGAAGCAATTGAAAGTATCGATGCCAAGGTGGTATCGTACAATCACTAGTTGTTGGCAGCACTTCCAGCAAAAAATAAACAATAACAACTTTAGTATAAACAAATGTGGTTTATAAAAGCCCATAATGAAATTCAACGAGCTTAAATTTGTTAATAAATAATTTTAATGTGAATTTTCTACAGCTGTTAAAACAGTAATATTTTGCAAAGCATTAAGCGTTTTTATGTGCTATTTATGTAGATTATATGTTAGTTGATATGTATTTATGAAATAAAATTAAATTTTTTCACATATACGTACTACATACGCATAAATTTATTTAAAAATTAAACAACAAATAAAACTTATTTAATCAAATGTATGTTTGTAATTATTTTATTTTAATTGATTTAGTATATAAGCCTGTTAAGATTTGACGATTCAATCGTTGGTGATATTTAGCTTAAATATTTAAAGAGAAGTGCGTCGATGAGGCGAAAACCGAGTTTGGAATATGAAAGTTGTAGGTATATGAAACGACGATTGCGTTTATAAATACATACATATACACATAAACAAATAAAAACGTATTAAAAATCAACGTAGTGACATTTGAAATCTATTACCCTTCAAAAATTATTTAAAAGGGTTGGAAAAGTTAAAAAATATTAGAAGCATATTAAGACCCTTAAAGGGCATGCATAAAATAGGGGTACTCACACCAATTTCGTTACTTTGGCGATTTGTTAGTTGGTGGTGCGGCAAATGTGGCTTATTTTTTAAAAAAGTCAAAAAGGACTAATTTCTGTAAGCTGATAATACTTTTTCGCAACAGCTGATTTCATTATGTAACGGGTATTTTTTTTCTAGTTGCATGAGAACTATCAAAATCGATATCCAGGGTTTGCCATTTCTGTTCAGTAAGGCATGGCAAACTATCATGAATCGCTTAACGCCAGAACAACGCTTCCAAACTGTGTAATTTACTTTGAGAAAAAAAAAATTAATTAATCTGTTCGCGCAGTTCATAGAACGAAGTGTTGAAGAAGGCGCCAAAATGTCGCTTCGTCATCGTTTTCAACTGGTTGGCCTTTGTCCTTCGAGTTTTGCCAATAAGATAGTGTGGTTAACTGAATCGAATTCCTTTGATTGGTCAAGTAGGTTATGTCCTTTTCGAAAACCGAATTGCCGTTTGTGTAAAAGAGAGTTCTTCGAAAGAGAAGCGCTCAACTGTCTATGCATGACTAATTCGAATACCTTTGAGGGATAGGATACAAATGCGATTGATTTGAGTTCACCATCGGCTTTAGGGATGGGCCAAATTTTAACGGGTTTCCAACATTTTGGGAAAGCAGACGTTGTTAGTGTCATGTTAAAACAATGAGTAATATATGGAAGTAGAATCGGCAGAAAAGCTTTTAGAAAAACAGGGTGTGTACCATCCATTCCAGCGGCATTTGATTTGATAGAGAGAAAATATTTAAGGACGTCAGATGGATCAACACGAAAAACTAAATTTTAGATCATTTGATAGAGAGCAAGAAAAATGTATGTTAGTGTACGTGACTCGAGTTGCTGAAATATTGACAAATTTTCCATTCATAGAATCAAAATCTACCGAGCTTTGACAATTTTTCAATTTTTGCGTTGCGGTTTTGCTGATTGGGATCATTTAGATTTATTACTCAGATTTATTGGAAAAAGTAGTAAAGAACTGGCCATGTTACTCGTAGCCGTGGCTAACATATGCCGGATAGCATATTCAAAAAATAAATGCCATGAAATTATCTACCAAATTCTAATAAAAAAAAATTCATTCCAACAATATTTCTGTTTTGACTACCTTTCGGAATTCAGAGAGAAAGTAAGTTCGAATCTCGGCGAAACACCAAAATTAAGAAAAACATTTTTCTTATAGCGTTCGGCAGGCACTGGCAAACCTCCGAGTGTATTTCTGCCACAAAAAACCTCCTCATAAAAAATATCTGCCGTTCGGAATCAGCTCGAAACTGTAGGACCCTCCATTTGTGAAACAACATCAAAGACGCACGCCACAAATAGGAGGAGAAGCTCGGCCAAGCACCCAAAAAGGGTGTATGTACCATTTATATAACTATATATATATATATATATACATTTCAAATTCTCAAACACTTAAACAACACCCTCAGAAGTATAATTCAACACAAAAAACTAAAAATGTAAAAATGCCGAGATATGGTGAGAACGAAAAAAATTATTAATTACAAAATAAAAAGCGCTGCGGAGCAAGTTAATTTGATTGAAGGTGAATAAATTTGCATATCTCAATCAAATGTATAAAATTCTCCTAATTATTTGCTATTCAATTGCACAGAGTTTTGACTACAAAAAATACTTACTTAATTTTTTTCTTCATTTCTTAATATTTTAAACTTCAACTTCGTGCCTAACAATTAAATGCCAATGTCAATCACCTGATTGTTATTTTGCCCACTGCCGATCAAATTGTGCGCTTCGTTACTCGGTGCATAGGCGCTTTCGTTGGATTTACAAAAACAAAATACGTAAAGCAGCCAAGTAACGAAGCAACGTGCTCGGTGTGAAGACCTCTAAAATGAATATATGAAAATATGAATATATGTATGTAATATTTAGCTGCTAAGCATGAGTGGATGTAATATATGTTATCTTTAGTTTGTGTATGTAAAATAGTTATTTAAAAATGGCATAAATAAAATATTTATATATTGTAAATTAATTATGTAATACACATTTTTTATATACATAAATGTTTCTGTATTGACTGAGCCTATTTACTTGCAAATGTATGTATTTTTAACTACTACTACAATACAATAACACTTAAACCAACCAACAATGACCTTGCCTTTTAAAAACATACATGCATTCTTTTTACACACAAATGTACATACATGCATATACACAGTTATTTACAACTTAATTGTTATTATAAAAAAATGCATATTTACAAAATGCTGATTTCATAGAATTGACTGGTACGATGTAGCAAGTAAGCGTTAAAAGTTATTGCAATTGGAAGGGAAAGTCAACTACTTAGTTGGTTGCTCATGAGATTATTAAATCAAATACTTTAATGTCCAAGTTTTTCGTAATAATTATACATATAGTAGTACAACTTTTTTCGATAGCGCGCAAAAATTCGATGCAACTCATTTAGCCAAAGTATTTTACTGTAAGTATAGGTATGTATGTAGAAATGCTGAAAATAGCCATTCAATAGTTGGATGTTGCAAGGATGAGTATTGAAAAATTATTCGAAAAACCAGCGTTGCTTGAGATGAAAAGTTTAAGCAAAAACGAATACAACAAACGAATACGAATGTATGTAAAGGGTGATCAATTTAGAGGTATCGGATTTTTAATTGAAATATAACAACGAAAATCAGAATTGATTAGGTAATCTTTATTATTTTTGTGTAGAAACATTCATGACATTTATTTTTAAAAGATAAAATGTTGGCCGCAACTGCGCCGTAATTCGGCCATCCGTGAACACCAATTTTGAATAACTCAGTGAAGGACGTTGGTCGGTATCTTATGAATAACTTTAGTAATGTTGACTGCCAATACCTCAATCGAAGCTGGTTTATCCGCAAAGCATTTAGACTTTACATGCTTCACAAATAAAAGTCCAAAGATGTGATATCACACGATCTTGGTGACCAATCCACTGAGAGATAAATTGCTCACCGACACGACGACGCAGTAAATCCATGGTTTCACGGACTGTATGCCGTCGTGTTGGAACCAAATATTATGGGGATCACGAGCTTCAATTTCCGGCGGAAAAAGTCGTTTATCATGGCGCGATAGTGTTCGCCATTCACTGCACATAGGACGCACCAAACGGTTATTTTCAATGGATGTAATGGCTGTTCTTAAATGGCTTCTGGTTGCTCTTCAGCCCAAATTTTGCCTTCGCGCAATTTTGCTTATTGACGTTACCATTAAGCCAAAAATGGATCTCATCGCTGAACACCACAAGTTGGCCCGAGCGCGTGATGAGCTCTTTCCACAGAGCGCCGATTTTCATAATAGAATTGTACGATTTGTAAACGTTGTTGAGGTGTAAATTTTTAAATGATGAAACGTCAATGAATACTGAGAAAAATTTTGTATTTAGTTTGTTTTGTCTAAAAACCCCTATTGAAAGAAACTATGTCCTATTTGATCATCCTTTATTATCTATGAATATATAGTACAAGTACAAAAGTACTGCGTTGAAGTGAACTCTTTGCAGCCTATTAAAGTATACGCGGCATGAACAGGTACATACGATCAACTTTGCGTGACAGCATAGAAACAGGATTTTAAGTCCCCTCATTAACTACCACATCTAGTAAATATAATAAGCCCGGAACTTCCGCACCGCCAGAATTTCTTTTTATAAAATATTTTGGCTCTAAACGCAAATATCTCCAATACTTACTAAATTAATCTGGCCCACTGAAATTAAATTTCTTTAAAAAAAATTGATTAACTTAGGAAAACTTGTACATTTTTGAAAACTTGTTTTACTAGTATTAATTCTATATAATTCAAGGTTTTCGATCTCATTTGGTGGTCCGCAGTGAGTTTTGAAAGTGTCTTCATTTTAGAGTGCTGAATGCTTTCCGAACGTTTTAAAACTCGACTTAATGTGGCCCAAGAAACATTGAGGTCAACTTCAGCCTTGATATCATGTAAGCTCTTTGTACTGTTTCACGTCATGCGAATAACTTTTCGCACTTCATGGGTGTTTAAGTTGCAGTTACGTATTTTTACTCCTCTTTTTGCTGTCACACCAACAGTTTATGCTGTTACAATAATAACAAAAAAATGCAAAAAGCCGATAAGAACTATATAAAAAAACTTAGAGGCACCGATTTCATCCGCACTATGGTGTTTCATTACTGCGCGCCTTTTGCTTCATTTATATTAAAAAATTACTTCCGACTTAGAATTTGGAAAGAGCAAAAGTTGTAGTTTTCAGAGGCCCGAAAAAATGACGATTTTCAATTATTTTTTTTTTTGGCAGTCAATTGCTTTATTTTACAAAAATAAAAACATAGCATTAACGCATGATGTTTCGACTTGACTTTAGCAAAATTAAAAAAAAATTAATATCTTGTAAAAGTTATCGCCGTTTGTGTGGAGCCCGTTTCTCCAGAAACCTCTTGCGGTGATCATCACAAGTCCTTGGAGATTCATCTAAAATCAATCGGACAAGAGAAATTAGTTTTATTAACAGACAATTTCTTCATGCAACTAAATAACTTTATTCTGTAATGTATTGCCCATTTTGATCAATGACCTTTTACCATCTTTCAGGCAGCATCACAATCCCACGTTCATAAAACTTCTGGTTTTTATTAGCAAAAAACTGAATCAGATACAATTGAGACATCATCATCATTATTGAAATTTTTACCATTCAAGAAGTTTTGTAAAGATCGAAACAAAAAGTAATCAGATGGGGCAAGGTCAGGACTATATGGTGGATGTGGCAAAACATCCCAACCAACCTCCAATAATTGTTGGCGAGTGACCAAATATGGCCTTGCATTATCATAATGGAATACAATACTTTTTCGATTTGTTAATTCGGGCCGCTTTTCTTCAACTGCATTCTTTAATTTCGTTAGTAGTTCAATGTAGACATCAGAAATGACCGTTCGGTTGGGTGGTAAGAGTTCAAAGTATACAATTCCTTTGTAATCCCACCAAACTGATAAAAAACCTTCTTTTGATGAATATCAGCTTTTGATGTTGTTTGAGTTGGTTCACATGGCCTGCTCCTCGATATTTTCCGCTTGATATTGTTGTAAACATGTTCATTACATTTTTTAGCAAATCGCAGCTGTTAATGCGTTGCGTTAATGCGTTTCTTTCAGTTCGTGAGGAACTCATTTATCAAGTTTTTGAATACGGCCAAGCTGTGGTTTTCATTGCATGTATGTGATACATGAAGCTTTTCTGCAATCTCACTTGTTGTACTGTGACGATCCGAGTCAATTATTGCTTTGATTAAGGCGTCATCAAATCACCAGAACGAAATTTGGCAAACCAATTTTGACACTGCCGTTCTTTTAAGGCTTGGTCACCATAAATAGCACATAACTTTTTCTGAGCTTGCTATACGGTTTTCTCTTTGCGGAATTAAAAAAACAAAATATGACGAAAATGTTCCTTTTGATTTTCCATTTTTCAACGAACGCCAAACGAGAACTACGCAACCGATCAAGGAACTTTTTTTACTGATTGACAGCTGAATTGCCAACTATCAAATAACAAAATGTGTTTTACATTTGTACTATGTCTGCAAACCTAAAAATTCAACTGAAACCATCTATGAGTGAAATCCGAAATTACTTATGCCTGATCGCAGCTTTTTTTCAGTATGGCGGGCTCAGGAAATATTTTTTCAGAAAAAAAATCCCTCGATCAGACACGAGTTTCTTATGGTTTTCAAAAGCAGTATAAATTTTATTGAAATCTACTAAACAGTTTTTAAGTTACAGTGATCACCAGTTTTAAAAACATAGTTTTGAGAAAAACCCATTTAAAGTTTTGCTATCGAGCTCCGGAGCGTCCGATCGCCCTTTGTTAATTGTTGAATAACTCGAAAAGTATTTTTCGGATTCACTTAAAATTTTCACACAATGTTTAGACATTATACTTTAAGAAAATGCAAATTCGACAATACTGACTACCCTTAACCCCTTAATTTTAGACCGAACTATTGTACTTGTACTTAATACAATGTTCGACGGAACAGGGGGGGCACAGAAAGGCTAGTAGACTGCATATCTATTGGGTACCTGGTCACAAAGACATTATGGGGAACGAAATAGTAGAAGAGATAGCAAAAAGTGCTGTTAGACTACCATTTGAACAAGAGAATGACATACCAAAACCGCTAAATACAATATACAATGAAATGGACGACTACATGAAAAAGCGAGTGGAAGCTAGGTGGACTAATCTGACCACATGCAAAACAACAAAAGTTATGTGTAGAACTAAGGACAAAAAACTGACTCAATTCGTACTTACGCTCTCGCGAAAGGACTGCAGAACTATCATAGGTAGGTATCATAGGTATTGGCTGCACATGCGTACAAGATAGGGATTGTTAACACGGACAATTGCAGGAAATGCAGAGAGGATGTTGAGAAAACTTTAGAACACTTCTGTGCGTCTGTCCGGCATTATTAAAAACGCGTTTAAAATGTCTGGGAGCTCCATTGTGTGAGGGTTTGGAGGTCGTCTCAAAAGCGGATCGCCCAGCTCTGCTTAGATTCGCCAAAAGCGTTTACATTCTACATGATGTCTACTTTCGGTACTCATAGAGGTCATCTGGTATCGCTAGGTACCAAAAGGTCTATGCGTGGCTTATTGCCAACCAGGCTAACCTAACCTATTGTACTTGTACTCTATATGACTTCAAATGTTTGTTTTTGTACCTGTGCATACATAGGTATATACATACATTCATATATATGTAGGTATTTGCAAAGTCTCTCAATTGCGTTTATCTATATTTATTATTTATGATTAACACTTCGGTTGCAATTGAAATAAATTCGTTTTTCTCTGATTATTTATCTTTAAAATCCCAGTTCATGAATCTGAATATTTTTTTTATAGATAATCCTTATTGTGGACATACTTACATAAACATACAGATATTATACTTAATTAATGTACATGTACCCTTACTTTTCTCGTAATTTACACTGTAACAAAATATTTGTTCTTAAGTTAAATATTACGCTAATTGTAAAACAAACATGTGTATAATATATGATTTAGTATTTTTTAAGAAAATAAATAATTAACTTTTATTAAAAATTAATAAATTAACTTGGTCATTTCACATTTTCTAACAGCCTCTAGAGGCAACCGATTCTCTAATTGTACTTCGCCTTCGTCTAGCTCATCTAAAGTTAGGCCAGGAAACATGCTGTTTCGACAGGTTGCGTTCATGTGTTAGATGAGTAGGTTTTAAGAGGCATGTGAAGAGGTGGTTAGTGTCGTGCGGGGTGCCTTCACGTGCCGGGCATATACAGGGAGCGCCCTATAGCGTTTGCTTTTTGAACCACCTATTTTTTTGAGAATGGTAACACAAATGACATGTCAAATGTGTTCATAATTTACTTAAAGGTTTGACATTTACGAAATGGGACGCTATACGCTTGAACAAAATTGGGAAATATTGAAAACCTATTTCCAAAGTGGTGAGTCTTCTTCTTCTTCCGGGGTTACAGTAAATGGCGAGCGTTACCGTGACATGCTCAACGAGTTTTTGTTCCCAAAAATTGAAGAGGATGACATGGATGACATTTGGTTTCAACAGGACGGTGCAACTTGTCACACTGCCAAAGTTACACTCGAACTTTTGGCTACCGTTTTTGAATTCCGATATCAATTGGCCGCCTCGAAGCTGTAATTTAAGCCCGTTGGACTATGTTTTGTGAGGAGCCGTTAAGGACAAATGCTATGCGAACCATCCAGAGACGATTGATGCTTTAAAACACGAAATCGAAGTTACCATTCATAAAATTGCAGCCCAAACAATCGAAAATGTGCTTAAAAATTAGGTTGATCGAATGACCTACTGCAAAGCCAGTCATGGCAGTCATTTGAACGATATTATTTTTCATTCATAAATGACAATGTTCAATCTTCAAAATAAAAAAAAGCTTGCAAAAATATTGATTAGTTTTGTTTTTATAGCCGATTCAAAAAGCAAATTTTACATGGCCCACCCTATATTTGGTATGTCGGGATCAATTCTGGATAAGTAGGAGTTTAACCTGCTACAATATCCAGAACGCAATTGTGCCAGTGTTGTGCGGGTCTCACAGGGAAACTGAAGTCCTTTATTTGCTGTAGGTGGTGATTGGACTCCGATTACGGCATTCGGTGGTCGGGAGCTTAAGAAGGTGGTAACGGTCTCCCGATGAATGTCGTTTAATGTTTGTCTAAACACTGTCTGGTCCAATAGATGTCCATTAGTTTTGTTCTGGATCTCGTCGGCGTAATTTAATAGGTGTCTCCTGACGATTTGCGATTGTTTATAGTCGGAATTGGTGTGTCATCGACTTTTACCTTAAGTTTCAGTTTGACCTCCTTTGTCCAGGTTGTAAAGAGGTTCGCCGTGGACTTAGTGGGGGAAAGTTGGAGATTCCTCGCAGTGAGAAAGTTCGGTGAAGTATATGTTCACTTTGGAGCACAGGCCATCCATGTCATTACCCGACGCCATTATCAGGCAGTCGTCAGCGTATGAGACCAGGGAGACTCCCTCTAGTGGCTGGGGAAGTTTGGAGATATAGAAGTTGAACAGCAAGGGTGAAAGGACACCACCATGCGGAACACCTTGCTTGATCTTCCTCTGTTTTGATGTATGGTCTCGGAAAATCACTGACGAGTGACAACCGCTCAAATTCGGATCTTTTTGCTGATAATTATTACATCTCCGAATCGAAGACGTTAGAAGGAGTATCGAATCTCTAAAATCATCTAAAAAATGGATGTCGATGATAGTTTAGATTTTTTTTTTTTTTCATTTATTAAACCTTGAACAATCATTCTCAGGAAGTCTGGCTGGAAAAGGGCTTCTATAACATCAATTTTCAAAATCGATAATAAGAATAACGTTGTCAATTACAAACAGGTTTCGAAATTGTCCACGGTATCCAAAATGTTTGAGCGCATAGGTAAAGAGAAATTATTAATCGCACTTAGTAGTTTGATTTGCCCAAACCAACATAGTTTTTTCAGAGGCAGATCAACAGGTGCCAGTCTCACGACTTTTACTGAAGAGTGTTTTACTGCTTTTCAAGAAGACCATCAAGCCGATACAGTTTATACTGACTTTCCGAAAGCATTCGATAGAGTCTCCCATAAGGTGTTAGTAGTTATATTAAAGAACCTTAGCTTTCCTTCAATTTTCCTTGAATTAATTAAATTTTATTTGAGCGAAACATTATATTGTTGATTTTGGCAATGTCTCTTCTGACTTATTTGTCGTGAAGTCTGGCGCTCCTCAAGGAGGCATATTGGGACATCTAAATATCTACATTTCGGCCGCCGTAACCGAATGGGTTGGTGCGTGACTACCGTTCGGAATTCAGAGAGAACGTAGGTTCGAATCTCGGTGAAACACGAAAATGAAGTAAAAGTTTTTTCCAATAGCGGTCGCCACTCGGCAGGCAATGGCAAACCTCCGAGTGTATTTCTACCATGAAAAAGTTCCTCATAAAAATATCTGTCGTTCAGAGTCGGCTTGAAACTGTAGGTTTGTGAAACAACATCAAGACGCACGTCACAAATAGGAGGAGGAGCTCGGCCAAACACCCAGAAAGGTGTACGCGCCAATTATATATGTTATATATATATATTAGGGCGGGTCGATTTAAAAATCGCTCATTGATCTGTGAAAATCGTATTCTAGGGATCAAAATAAGAAACTTTGCCGAAGGAACCATACCTCTAAAACGAATTCTGATGTCCCCCAATTTGGGGGATGTCCCATTTTTGGCCTTTACATGAAAAAATCAGCTAAATGGCTATGTGTTTTCTTTATTTTTATTTATTTATAATAATATTTATTATTTATTTATAATATCTACAATATTTTTTCTCTTAAGAAATTTATTTAGTCAGAACATACAATATGTAAATGAAAAAATTAATTTAAGTGAGTTATAGAAAAGAAACTAAAAAGTTCGACCCAAATTGGGGGACATCAGAATTCGTTTTAGAAGTGTGGTTCCTTCGGCAAAGTTTCTTATTTTGATCCCTAGAATATGATTTCACAGAGCAATGCGCGATTTTTTTGCCTCCCCACAAATCGACCCGACCTAATATATATACATATATATATAAATATCTACTAAATGCCTCAAGACCGAGCTTGAAAAGATACAGACTTGGTGTGTGTAAATCATCTGTTTCTGAATGTGAATAAGTGTTCCCATAATACTTTTACTAGAAAGTTCATCCCCTTAGATCCGAGTTATCATATTTTGGGGTGCTCTTAAAATAGTGTCACCGAAGATAAGGACACGAAACTATGCTTCATCATGGATATCAATTGTGGCCCTCATTATAAGTTGCATTCAATTTTAGATCTCCGCTAGGTATCGAAAGGCCCAGACATAATTTTCAATTCTATTATGAGCAATGCAACCCCGCCGAAATTTTCGTTGAGTACCGAATTTTTTGTCAAACAAAATTTTAGTCTTGATGCTGTAAAATAGTGTACGTAAATTGCTGGAAATGTTGGTGTATTGCACCTGTTTTTAACTTTTTCTCTACAAAAATTTCATTGATGTTGAAGAATCCTTTCCTGTTGTAATATAAATGTTATAACTCCTTTCCAGGAGCGACCTTCCTATACGACCGGTGATCTACATAACACTGACAGGGTTAAGTATACTGCTACAATAACATCAACTACAACAACAAGTGACAATTTCAACATGGCCAATTATTCCTGAAATCCTGCATTTGTTATAAAAATTTGCTTTTTGTTATTGCAGTTCAGGCTCTGTATTGATAAATTGTATCCATCTTTGGCAGGTAACGCCATTCGGTGGTCGGGAGCTTAAGAAGGTGGTAACGGTCTCCCGATGAATGTCGTTTAATGTCTGTCTAAACACTGTCTGGTCCAATAGATGTCCATTAGTTTTGTTCTGGATCTCGTCGGCGTAGTTTAATAGGTGTCTCCTGACGATTTGCGATTGTTTATAGTCGGAATTGGTGTGTCATCGACTTTTACCTTAAGTTTCAGTTTGACCTCCTTTGTCCAGGTTGTAAAGAGGTTCGCCGTGGACTTAGTGGGGGAAAGTTGGAGATTCCTCGCAGTGAAAAAGAGAGAAAGTTCGGTGAAGTATATGTTCACTTTGGAGCACAGGCCATCCATGTCATTGCCCGACGCCATTATCAGGCAGTCGTCAGCGTATGAGACCAGGGAGACTCCCTCTAGTGGCTGGGGAAGTTTCGAGATATAGAAGTTGAACAGCAAGGGTGAAAGCCAATTATTCCTGAAATCCTGCATTTGTTATAAAAATGTGCTTTTTGTTGTTGCAGTTCAGCCTCTGTATTGATAAATTGTATCCATCTTTGGCAGGTAACGCATTCCAGAAAATCTAGCACTTCTGATAGATGTACATATGTATCTATTATATTTTATAAAGGCTACACTCCTCGGTAGAAACCTTTTAGAAGGGGTTGGAGGCTTCCTCAACCGTTTCCAACTTCTGGCCAGTTTCACTAATCTCTTATGGTCATCATTGTCAAACCACAATGCCGTGGTACTCATTTTCATAAATTTTACAACTCGTTTTCTTTTCTTTATTTTTATCTTTAAATATCGTATCAGGTGGCAGAAATAATCTATTTTGATTCACCCAAGCAGACGAAATGCACAATAGCGCTATTCTTCATTGAATGAGCGCCATAATACCAAATATTCCATATTCGTTCCATAATTTGTACTAAAGGGTTTTTCAATAAGGGCGGGTAGATGTTGAAATGGAATAAAATGGCGTTTGCTGTTTGGCACGTAGCGCCGTCCTACTGGAACCACATGTCGTCTAGGTCCATATGGTTCAATATGGGCCATAAGAAATTGGAAGGGCCACTACGTCTACCGAAAAATGGGCGCAATGCCCGCAACGTTTGCGTTAATGAACACTCATTTTGATAATAAAGTTTTATCATTTGAACGTGCTGTTCAATCGTGTAACTTGCCATGATGATTTGGCATAAAAAACTGAATAGTAAACAAAAGATTTGACAGATGTCACCAAAACAAAATGGCTGCCACAGGGTGCCAAAATCGACCCGCGCCAATTGAAAACCCCTATATTTTATGCTGGATTTCTAAAGAGCAATATATAAAATTTGCCCCTTTTAAGTTCTAACTGATTTACACTCTGTTGCTGATTTGGACTCTTCCCTGTTTCCTGGAACAGTCCTTAGCCTATTATTATTATTATTTTTTTTCTTGAGAAAATTTTGTTCTGCAGTCAGAAAAAATTCTGTTCATTTCATTAATAAATAAATAAAAAAATAATAATAATTAAAAATAAATAATAATAAAAATAAATAATAATTAAAAATAAATAATAATTAAAAATAAATAATAATTAAAAATAAATAATAATGACAAATAAATAATAACCGAAAATTAATAATAATTAAAAATAAATAATAATGACAAATAAATAATAACCGAAAATTAATAATAATTAAAAAAATGATGAAAATAAGAGAAAAGTATTTCAATATTTCCACTTCGTTTTTGTAATATTAATCGATACCAATTATTTTTGACCAATTTTAGGTCATATTTGAAGTCAACAAATTCGATTTGTTTGCTGTTTCAATACGTCCATGCTGACGCTGATGAATTTTCCTATGTGTACGCAATGCCGCTGGTTGTATGAAACGCTTACCACAATCCGGACATTCGTTTGGTTTCTCGCCTGTGTGTGTCATTTCATGATACTTGCGCGTGTCCGGTTTGGCGAATGTACGATCGCAATGACGGCAAGCATAATCTTTGGCCCGCTCATGCACTGTGCGCACATGAGTTCTTAGATTGCCGGAACTATTGCAGACTTGTGTACAAAAGCGACATGGCCAGGTGCGTTCCAGTGTGTGATAGTTAATGTGCACCTGTAATATAAAACATTGATTCATTATAAGTATTTTCCAATTTATTACATGATAATACCTTCAGTTCGTTCATTGTCGTTTTACGCAAACCACAGTGTGGACACACATAGTTTTTAATGCCAGCATGACGCATTAGATGAACTTTCAATTTTTCTTTATTGGAAAAACGCCGCACGCAATTTGGTTGGTTGCATGCATGTGGACGCTCAGATTTATCCTTGTGGGTGTAACGATGATCATTAAGTATTGCCGTGGATTTAAAAACTTTCCCACAAATCTCACAGATATGAGATTTCAGCTCAGGTCCCAATTTATGACATTTTCGCTTATGCATCACTAGTGTTGGTTTATACTTATACACTTTGCCACAACCATCTTGGTCGCATTCATATTGAAAACTCCTCCCGTCGTGCTGACTAAGATGTCTAGAAAGACTGTTCCAATGATTGAACGATTTACTGCATCCTTCGCGCGGACAAGGATACGGAATAAGGCCTTCATGTTCGCGCTTGTGAGCAATAAGGCGGTGTTCGGCGATAAAACGTGCCGGACAAATAACACACCGGTAAATGGTGCATTTCTTTGTTTCGGCAGCAATTTTTGATAGAGTTGACGGTGTCTTAAAAATAAAAAAATAGGATTGTAATTAAACTACAGTTTTTAAATATAAAACAAATTAAATCTTACTGCATTGGTATTCGTCTTCATTTCATATTTACATTTGGTGACAACATTCGTCTGTGTAGCAGTGTTGTCTTCATTTAGTGATGCATTGTTGCTAATCATAGCTACATCAAAGTCCAAGGCATCTTCATCGGAAAATTGCGCTTTTTGTGTATCCATTTTTTGCTCTAACTGGTCAGAAGTCTCCGATTCGCAGTCAGCATCTTTTAGAATAAATGTTCGGCTTTTCTCCTTTATTTCCTTCGTATACTTTTTCACTTTTCTTTGTTCCAATTTTACAATTTTTGTCTGCCGCTCAAATTTTCCATGATCATCTTCCAAACAATTTGTTTCGTCTACCTTTAGAATCTCACTCGTCTGCTCATCCGAAACAGGTATGGGAATCTCATCTTCAAAATCCCAGGTATTCTGAACCTGTTGCAGTTCCTCAAAACGTCGAATTGATTGTTTACACATTTCTCGGAACTGAAAGAAATCATTGACTTTCTGGCAACAACATATACACAAATATTTTGAGTATTTATCCGTTGCAGACACTTCTATTGAGATGCAAGCGCTAAGTTTCTGCACAAAATCCAATGAATCAAAGATGTACACCCAGTGAACTGTTTCGTCATTTTTAAGTAGATTTAATTCCTTGGCACACGCCCGACAAAAAATCTTAGCATCCCAATTGGACGCATCCATATTCTATTCACATAAAGTGTTACTGGGCGAATTCAAACTGTGTAAATGAATGCGATGGTTGGGCTTCAATAAAAAGCATAAGCTGTATGAATCTCCGAGTGATTAATAGAGTTAGCATTGAGATCAATACTCCAGCGGCAAGGCTTCTATTTCTCAAAACATAATTATCTGCTTCTGCTTAAAATGTTTATTTCACTAGCATAGTGCAAACAATAGCCAATATTTGCATATGCCACCTGGTTGTTTTACATTTGCGTTTAAAATATATTTTTAGTTTTTAAAACACCATATAAATTTGGAAAGGACTCTAATATATACAAAAATTATATGCACATCAATGCATATTTTGTTTACCTGAAGCCACTTAAGTTTTATAAATCAGCTGATAAGAAACAAAACACAAGAGCACCGGCGCCGATTTTTCAGGTTCATGACTTGGCTAAATGACAAGAGCAATATTGCGACAATAAATTAAACGGGCACTGTCAGCGTCAAAAGAAAGTTTACGCCACACATTGACAATTTATTTATTTATTTTTTAATTTCAATGATTCTATTACAAAAATTAAGTTCATACTACAACAAAATCCATATAACTCAAAGTTTCAAACTTTGTACAAAATTAAAAAAAAAATTGGCAAAATCTCGTTCGCTCCCCGTTTTGCTCACAATCTTAAGATAAAATTCGGGCAGAGTTTTATAGCTCATCGAATTTTGGTATCATAACGTCGTGCTAATTTCTAGTGGGTCAAAGATCACGTTGATTTTTGATTTTTTTTTTCTTGGCGGTGATATTTCTCTTGCATATTAGTTATTAGACAACATAAAAAATAAACGTGGTGAAATAACTGTTGTGAAGCAATGTAAAATTTGAATGTTGGGAAATAACTCTTATCGACAGTGGAAAACATATTTTTTAGCAAATAACTACTATGAAACACCTTTTTCGTTAAACTTCAGAATTCGCACAACCTTTTCTATTTATAAATACGAAATAACTTTTATTTTTGGCTGCTGGTTGGTATATAGATACCAAATTTCTAAATATTTATACACAAGTGCAGAGTAGGTTTTACCTATATTTAGGAAATTAGAACTTTCCCATGGCAGTCGGAATTTGAACGGCCAGATTCATTTTAAGACAGGTAACGTCACTCACTAGCATCATACGAAAACATCCGGATTAATAAGTTCTCCAATATACTTATCCTATCTTGCATTCACAAAATATAAATCTCTAAATATTTGTTATTATTAATTTGTTATAGTAATTTATGTAAATTTTTTTAATTATGTATTTACGTAAAGCCAAAAATTTTGCTATATGAATGGCTTGTAACTCATCGGAATTGTTACGGTTAAAATGTTTGACGAAGCATTTTAAATAATTATAGTTTAAGAGTTGCCGTTTCGGAAGTGATACCGTTGTATAAGAACGTGTTGTCGATAGGTTTGTATTGCTTGGTCACTATTTTTATCACCTCCTGGGCCACACATCCGCCTGAAGGAAATATATAAACACTATTATTTACTGCAATTTAAATTATTTTCTATATATAAGTAAAAAACTATTTACCAATAAATGCCGATATTGAGTGTATCTCCGAGCCACCAAAACGGCAAATTTCATGTATCAAATCATCACTAATGGATGCATGAACACTCCAATCGGACAGCATTTTACTAGCAACCGTTTTAAACTCCTTCACATCGTTCTCGACATAACATTCACCGGGCACATTGCCACATTCAGATAGAAAACGCTCATAGGCACGCAAAGCCACATAATGTTCGGAAAGTGTGTCTTGAATCTCTAAATCGTCCACTAAAAATAGTAATAGATTATTCCAAAATCGTAAAAATAAAAATTAACTATTTACTATTACCAATCGAAAGTAAGTTGTTACTTTTGGCGTTCTCATCGGAAATTTTAGTACCACGTATAACAGCCAATCCAGCCGCTTCACGACAAACCAGGCGTACCGTTTTCTCGCAAATTGTATCTTCAGGCAGTCCGAGTTCTTTTAAATATTTTTGACATTTACGATAGACGTTGTCCGCATCATGTAATGCTTGTTGCCGATAAATGTTCTGTAAAGTTATATATGATTCAGTATCAGCTGTCATATCTGGCAGTACTCCAGGCAATGGCAATAAGCCGTTATTATCGTTTTCTACGAATTCTTTCAAGGCTTTGGCTATTATCCAGAAGGAGTCACTCTGCTTATTAAGATTCGTGCAAGCGTTATCCTCAAATATCGCTTTGATCGAAAGAGGCACAGTACCGCCGCCCATAGCAGTATTTACTGCCTTTATGGCTTCTTCGTAGTTTTCTTCGTCTGCAGTCATGGCTAAAATTTAAAATTTTTAATAAGTACAACTTAAAAAGGAAACACATTTCACCAGAGCGAATCATTTCTCGCAGTTGAGTTTTTTGCTTATAATTGGTTGGTGCATGCCCACCACTTCTCTCCTTCCATATTTGTAGAAATTTGTTAAGCACTAACAACCATGGAACTTTGCTTGTAACTTCTGTGCTCTAAAAACAACGGAACCAATTTTCACAAGTTAAATGCATGGATTTGAGTAAAATCCATTACCCAAATATCACTAAAGATCGATACTGTAACCAAATTCAATGGAAATTACCTCAAAATGATTCTGCAATGCAGGGAACGGTTTTTCTAGGCGGAGGTCATATTGTTGGTTATCGGGATGAGACTCGATAACACAATGTTCCCTTATTTGTAAGCGTATAGAACCAAAAAAACCCAACGACCGACAATAAATAAATGGAATGTTTGCTTCCCACAGACGTTCGGATAATCCCAATAAAGCTTTTTCATTTAGATTTGAAGCAATTACAACATCGAACGTGTCGAAATATGCGGGTCGATTTGATAATATCCAGTCAACGCTTTCATCAACAAAGTCGCCGTTGACATCAGCGTTTAGTTCTTGAAGTAATTGCATGCACGCTCCAGCCTTAGATTGCCCAAGAAACGAGGCATCCAAAAAGAAGCTATATTTACAAATATATTATTTAAATTCTAACAAGACAAATCCTTTATTTGGCATACTTTATTCCTAAGTCATCCTCGGTCACAACGCTGCCATCGACAATGGTAAAACCTCCAATACCGGGTAGAACCAGACTTTTCAGAACTTCGCAACCTAGTGCTGTTGCATTAAGCAAGCAAATTGTAGAACTCTCGAGCAAATTTTGTCCGTGCTCTCCCCATAAACGGATCTGTCGGTCATATTTCCTACTTTTGTCCGATTGCTCTGGAGATTTTGGCGCCGGCGATGACATTTTTACTGCTCAATGCAATCGCTTTGAAGAACCCTAACAAAAAACCAGCTGATTTCTGCTAAATACAAACGTCATTTGTTGCTGCTTTACCTGCATAGTTACCAGAAAATTTTCTATCGTGGAGGACTGCCAGATTTTTGTTATTACCGCGGTGATTACATCATAAAGAAGCACTCATAATACGTTCACATATGCATTAATTACCAATAAATCCACGAAATTACTCTACCCGTTCGCATTTGGCAGATTCTCCAAAATGGAATGGAGCTGTCAATAGTGCTTTCAAAGGTTTTTCTTGAAGAAGAGATAAGGAGAGGGAATAGCTAATTTAATTGCGCAATTGACTTCTAGTAATAAACAGTGGGAGGAAATCCGTAAACGAAAAATACGCATTCGAAATTCGATATTACATTTTATAATAAGTAATAAGAGGACGGCCGCCGTAGCCGAATGGGTTGGTGCGTGATTACCATTCGGAATTCACAGAGAGGTCGTTAGTTCGAATCTCGGTGAAAGCAAAATTAATAAAAACATTTTTCTAATAGCGGTCGCCCCTCGGCAGGCAATGGCAAACCTCCGAGTGTATTTCTGCCATGAAAAAGCTCCTCATAAAAATATCTGCCGTTCGGAATCGGCTTGAAACTGTAGGTCCCTCCATTTGTGGAACAACATCAAGACGCACACCACAAATAGGAGGAGGAGCTCGGCCAAACACTTAACAGAAGTGTACGCGCCAATTATTTATTTTTTATTTTTTAATAAGAGGACAAAGCCTTTATGGACACACGTTTTTTTCTGTTTTATGAATGCATAGTTCATAATACCTAACAAAAATTTTATTAGAATTATGTCTGCAAACCTTTTTTCTGTGCCGTCATCCATTTTATTTAGTTTTTACATTAACGTTTCTCTTTACATTCGTAAAAATAATTAAGTCTGTTCATGTAAAAATTATACAGTAACTTACCAGTACCTTAATTTCCGAGAATCCGCTCTGAAAAAGAAAAATATCAAAAAAGTGCATGAACGCAAACCAGTAAGGGAGACACTAGAAATTCTCTTTTAATGTTTCATTCGCGGTCACACGGGCAAAATTGTTCTCGGCAACATTTTGACATTTAATACTTTAGCATCTTCTGGTTCGGATATATCCTACAACCTGCTAACATGTAAAGCGGAGAACGTTCGTCAACAGTTTCTTAAATATTTCAATGAATAATGCAAACTGGTTAAATTAAAATTAATTTGTTGTTTTTTTAATTTTTTATTTACATATATATATAAATTTTAAATAAATACAAATTAATTTAAAACTACCTCGTATATACAATAAATAATTAACTTAAAATTAGCTTGAGGATCTAGAAATGGGGGAGAAATTAGAATTCAATATAAACATGTTCCATAACTTTTTTTAATTATACCTACTTTACTAGCAAAAATAGTCCTGCATTTTCCAAGCAGCGTTCGGATGTTTGTCATCATTGATATCTTCCGTTTGATTGAAAACCAACGCATAACTCAGAACTTTCTCCCACAAATGAAGAAAACAAATGAAGCAACTGTCAAAAATTGCTTTAAGATTGGAAATACGAATAAGAAGCACGAAGCGTGTCGCCAGTACGGGAGACAAATTCCCTTCTCTCTTCCGCGACTATCCTTCTCCTACGAACGAGATGTTTCCCTTCCAAATGTTTCCCTGTGTAAATGGGCACTAATAATTTGCAAGTTTTACAAACAACTCATTAAATCGTTTGCAGGAAAAATCTAAAAAATAAAATATTTGCTTCATGAACAGACCTATTGTCGATAACACAGAAAACACAGGGTTGTATGTAAAAAGGTATAGTAATAATATACGATTATTTTACAATCTCAGATTTCGGGAGAGAAATTTTTTATGGGTAATCTGGCTTACTTAGAGATTAGAAGTTAAGCAAGAACAAGTGGATATTCTACTTATATGTGAAAGTAGTATAAAACACTTTTTCACACTATTATTTGGATTCAAAAGATAACGATAATATTTTGCTTAAGCATTTTCTTTTTGAAACAAGGTATTTTTTGAAGAAATCTCATTTTAAATCGTTTACATTACTGATTTGATTAAATGTTCAGTTTCTGATAAAATGCTGAAATGTGGCATTTTGTGTAACCTTGCATTAACACGTACAAATATTCTTAATAAATAACGTAAGCGAAGGTGCATATTTTTAAGGGGTTATACGCAGTTATGAAGCAAATAAAAGACGGGTTGTCAAGGATTTATCCTGAAGAAACTTCAGAATATTTTAATTTGAAAATTTTTGGCGGTTATAAAAGCATCCTTCAAGAACGTAACAAAATTTTTTATTTACGAAAATGTTGATTATAGAGCACGCTGCAGGCGATTTCTGGAACCTCCTTTAAAAAAAGACGATTTACGGTGTACATCGTAACTCAGGATTGGATTATCTGAAATCAAAAAACCAAACAAATTTTGTTAATATATTAGATTATCTAGTAATTAATCGTTCGGCTAATCAAAATAGTGAATTTTCACAAAATGGCAGCTTTTAAAAGAAATGATTTCGATTTTTACGTTAAAATTTGGCCGTAAATTGATTATAAAATGGAAAATAAGTATCAGATTTATAAAAGGAACGATTAATTACTAGAAAATGTATCTTTAAAGATTGAGTTAAAACGGTTGACCGATCAAACAAGCCGTTTTCGAGATATCGTGTACACCGACTTGAAAAATGCCGTTTTGAAAAAAACACGTTTAAAGTTTCAATACCTACCTTAAAACGTGCCGAGGCATCTCTACATATTTAGGTATAACTCCGAAAGTATTGCTTAGATCTACTTCAAATTTCGTGCGTATACTTTTGAATATATGTACATTACAAAAATGCAATAAAAAAATCGATTTTTTTGAAAGTCATAACTGCGTATAACCCCTTAATTGCATAGATTCATCTGTGCTTTAATGTTACACACATTGCCACACATTATTTTTTAAGCAAACACGCAATTATCAGAATAACTTGGTTAAGCCTTGCCTTTTCCGCAAGCATGTGTTATGTAACTTCAATTCTTGGCTGCAAATAATTTGATAATCGAGTTTATTTTAAAGATGTAGAAAACAACTGAAAGTTGAACTAAAAATTATGTATATTATATATACATAAGTAGATATAAAAGTGTTAGTATGTTGAAAATTTAAAGACATATTAGTTTAAAGCTTGCTCACTTACCCCTCAAGTAAGATAATATATTTTCACTTAAAAAGGAAGGAGTTGAAACTGAATATTAGGATAAAAAATTCTTAACTTTCTGCTATATTATTTGTTAAGTATTTTTATAATTATTTAGTTAAATACAGCGAAAAATATGAAAAACTTCATTTAACATGAACATATGTATACATACGATATGAAAATAAAGAGCATGTAAAATATATTTGAGGTTAATATTTTATTAACGTTTATTTTTTTTAATATATGATATAACATTTTTAATATATACTACCGCATTGGAGCTTAGAGATTTCTCAAGTGTAATAAAAGCTGATCGTGCTCACCAATGTTAATGTGCTGCCATATCGCTCCGAAATTCTACATATTTAAGTGAGCGGCAACTCTAAATTTTTGAGATTAGCACACTGGCCGCACGAATGAATACGAAGCTGTCTTTTTTTTTGATGGCTGGCAATTTTTGTACGTCTCACTCACTGAAGAATTCGACAGTTTGCAAGAAAGAACTCGTTGATTGTAAATTTTTGCAGAAAAGTGCATATTAAAAATTACAAATTCTAAAATAATTAAATTAACATTTAAGGGCGTAGCAAGCGCGACGGATAGTAAAGGCCCGGCAATTTGGTTCGCGTAAAGTACACAGAAAGGTGAGAGCAAGATTTTCAATTTTACTAGAATTGAAATTCCTCAGAGTGTGATGTGATGGAGCAACAAAGGCAATTAAATGAAGCGTAAAAGAAGTAGCAATGGTCTCAAAAAGCTCTATAATTAAAGAATGTGCTAAAATTGCTTACAAAATACTCGTACGGAGGCCATTTGCAGTGAAATTTTTTCGTTAATTTGCAAGTGCAATCGTTCTCTTTGTAAGTGTGCGTTGTGCGTTCAAAAGTGTGCATCGAGTGTGGTTATAGCAGAAGTGAAAAGGTGGGGAACTAGGGAAGAAAAAGAAACCAAAAATTCCTGATTTGGGGTGCGTGACGTTTCTTGATAGCGGTGCGAGCGCGTGTGCGATTTTGTGTATGTGGTGGAGTAATAGTGGTCATACGTCGGAGTATGCTGTAGTGAAACTCGTTGTGGCAGAGCTGCTTTGCTCTGCTACGTCGGCATTTTCTCAGCTTTTTTTTTTTGTTGTTTTTGTGTGCACCAAATTTTTTTCTTGGTGTTGCAGCGGGATTCGCTATTGCGGCGCTACCTTCCTGCTTGATCATTTTTCAGCTTTCGCTACAGTGTTGTTTGCTGAAGCTCTTTTTTTAGTCCATACACAATATTCTATATAAGGCAAGGAAGGGTTGAATTTATTCGTTGTCACTTAATTAGTAGACAACATTACTAAAAAGTTAACTTGCTGGGGAATGTTTACCTGCATGACGCCACATCAATTGATATGCATACATATGAAACGATTGGCCGTCGGCGTTGTCTATTTGTACGTTATCTTGAGTAAGGTAACCTGGAAGCCAATAAATCTTATATTTATGCCAAGTTTTTTGATCTGAATAACTACTAATTTTCGTATCAACATATATCTGAATTTTTTACACATAGTAACAATAAAATCCGATTTTACATGAGGTAAATACTTCATATGTTTGGAGAACTTTAGAATGTAAACTTCTGGTTTTGGAGATAAAAGTAATCCCCATGAACAATTTTCTTTTACCGACAAATTTATACATGTATATTTAAACGATTTAAAGGAAAACCTCATGTATACGTACATATATGTAGATACATACATATTAACGAAAGGTATTTTAACTACCTGTGCAATGATTTTAATTTCTTGAATACCTTCGATTTTGTCCTTTTCTATTATCTGTGCTAGCATTTTCCTTTTCATGTTTGTGTTTGTTTGGTTACTATCTGAATTTCGATCATATTTTATACTTAACGTGCAACTTAAGTTTTTTTATATTTGTATTTGTGTAAGAGGGTAGAGCCCCAGATTTACAATGGAACCCCTTCTGCTTCCAAAATATGAGGTATTAATTAAACTTCTATTAAGAAGGATTCTAAAGATACATCTACTAATTCCTATCAGTTTAAGTAATGTTTTATAATAGCAATATTGTGCTTTACATGTTAAACGTTTTGAGACAATTTAAGTTTTTTTTTGTGATGTGAAGATATTTTATTTTAATTTACTCGTAATTAAATAACTTCAATTTCCGTTACAACATTATTTATCTATGTTCATATATACGATTCGTACTAGGTACATTCCTGCATACATGCTATCATATATGTAGGTATATATGTACATATATGAGAATAAAACTTAACCAAAAAAACTTGGCTCTCATCCTGTTCTGTATTTTATTCCCATCTCCAGAGAATACTTTAGAAACTGCAGCCAACTTTGTATGTGCATCGAATCGTCGGATTTCATATTCACAGCTGTGACATGTTCATTGTGTTGACTTTTACCCATCAACCAGTAGTCAAGCAAGAATCTGATTTTGGGATATGCCATTGAGAGCTCTTTTATTTATCTCCCTTTTGTATACAACAATCATTCGCATAGGTAAACCTTTTTTCATATTTATGTTCATGCATGCGTACTTATATATGTGTATTGAAATAAAATCGTAGTCAGGTAAGCTCACCGCCGTTGACACGGGCAATGTCTGTGTTCTGAGCATGGGTATATTTGTATATTTCAAATGCCGATGCAAAATTTGTCACTTAAAGTACGGAAGGGTGTTTATTAAATTTTAGGTGGTGGGAAGAAATATCTATGTATGTATGTACACACAGCCATGGACAGAGAAATAGCGCATTTCCCTGCAATAACGTACATAAAATGATTATTGTTTTTACTGAATAACTTAGTAAAACAAAAATAAATTAATATCATTCCACCCAATTTTTTCCAAATTTGCTGTATACTTGGAATCGTTATCTTGTATGAAATGCCAGTTTAGTGGCTCAAAAGGAATTGACTCCATCGTTTATTTTTTGAGAATATTAAGATGAACAAACTTATCCATATTGCCATTTATTTTCACTATTAGTCCAACTCCTTTTCAATAATAGGATTTTCTAGATACCGCTATCATGCTTAACGTTCTTTGTTGTGTTGCACTGTTGGTTTTGTTCACATTGAACAAAAGTCTTCCCATAGGAACCATACCAATTTTTATATCGTCCGTAAAAAATATTATTTCCTTGTGTGGGCATTTGCGAAAAACAAACGTGTTTTGATATTTTTTTCGGTTTTTTCCCATTGATGCATATACATATTCGGGCTATTTTCCTAAATTATTTCCAGCTTTATCGCTCTCGAGGACTTAAAAGGGTTGCGCTTACTTTTCTTAAAGATAGCCGTGTCCTCTGTAGTCTTTCCCGCAGGCGTCTTTCAAACTTTATTTCTTCTAAGAATATTTTGGTCTGTACTAAAACATTTGATAATTTGTTTGTTTTGTAAAAGGTCCTTTTGCGTAAAGGTCCCTAATAAAATTCTTTTCAAGTGAGCAGTGGGGGTCATCTTCCCATTTTCATGCCCACTAACAATTTTAAAACAAAAAAATTTACATTAATTATCTTAACTAATAATTGAAATAGAACCATTAAAAATGTTAGCGGAAGTTAGTTTATACTGACGAGAAAACATTGAAATCGCTGACATTTTAAATAACTTTTGTTTCTATAATCATACGGCCATCAATGAACAGTAATCTAGAAAAATATGTAAAACCACTGTTACAAAATATTCAGTGGAAAATATAAAGAATACCAAGTTTTTCTGCGTTGTGCGAAGAATGATTAAATTTGAGCAATTTTGATGTCCTTTTTATACAGAATTAATCAATATGAATCATTGCCAGTAAAAATTTTCTTATCTGTATTAAGTAAAAATAAGCAGACTACTACAAAAGCACAAGTGTTGAGCCCACACCAATTATGAGTGTCAATACATTCCTACATCCGAGCGAATAATGTATGAAACATTGAGATCTACTGAAACCCAACAGCTGGCTGTCGCATACATCGACAATAGTATCCCTGTTTCGTTTGTGGTAGACAATTTCTGCGGTAAAGTGTACATACCAGTACATTCCATGGTTCAACTCTTATGCACAATAGCAGATTCTCTATTGCTTTCGCAATGATTCCTTTACTGCCCCTTCACAATTTTACAAGTTTCGTCGTCAGCAGTCTCCGGCTGCAGTTCATTCGACTCATGTTTTTTCGATCATTCGCTCCTCTCGACAGTTCGGTTCATTTACACATATCCATTGAGGGTCGTCTTCATTTTGGTTGCGCTCGGTCGTTTGATCGTAGTCGTTCGTTCACTCTGCTTTGATGCACTTTTGTGATTTCCTTTTGATTGTAACGTTGTTGGTATTGTGTTTTTGAGTTTACTGCTATTTTGTTGTTTTTACAGCAAAAGCTACCACTCAGCCTGGCACGTTAAATTGTTGGATCGCTCGTTGGTCGGTTAGTTGACTGGCTGCTGCGTGCTCTTATGTTGTTTTTCCAATGATATTTTTTGCAGTACACGTATATTAGTGTGTTTGTGATTTTCGCTTTATATATTCTTCCTTTCCTATATATGTTCATATGTATGTAGGCTCACTTACATACATTTATATATATGTATGCTTTAATGAGAATAGTCATTTGGACGTGAGACAATGGGTACTGTTTGTGATCAGTTATTTAATATGGTTGTTGTTGTTTTTCTTTACCATCATTGCCGTTGTCGTTTCATTTGTTATTTTTGTTGTTATTGTTGGTGTAATTTAAACGGCTTTTGTTGCGCTGGCTTACTTGTTGGCCGTTTTAAAGGTTTTGTAGTATGTGTATGGGAATTTTTAAATTTGAACAACCCAATGGAGTCGAGATGAGTTGAGCTCGTCAGCACGCCTGCGAGCGTGAGTACGCGTCTATAACAACCAGCATATTGTATTGTTTGCTGAATATCTGCTTGTGGGAATTTTGTGCGAGATGATCATCTTTAGTGTATGATGTGTGTAGTGCTCTGAGAACTTTTTGGGATGGTTGTTTTAAGCTTTTTTTACTTTATTTTGTCTCCAATTTACGTAATCGCAGTTGGTACGGGACGTGTGGTTGTTCTGTAATCAAAAGCTGCGTATTTATGTGTGTGAAAACATTTCTAGTGAAATCAATTAAAATTAAAGAATTGGAAATCTGTTTATTTTTAACTAACTTATATCATTAATATTCCAGAAATTGTATATGGTGCCGCCATAAATCGATGTTTTACATGGTGTTCTATCTCTAATTGACACATGAGAATTATGAACATTTTAGTGAGCTATATTAATGTCAATGACCGTGGTCAATATTGATGTAATTTACTGTGACGCACATTCAGGGCCCTTTTTTCTTACTATTTTGGAGCATTTATGATGAGGTTACGGCAGTTCCTCGTGAATATTGGCCTTCAGAGAGTATAATGTTTAAGGTTTTTAGTGTACACCTTAGAAGAAGCAAGCCGAACAACAACTCTCAAAGTTATTTGATATTGCCTGTTGTGATATAATATTCATCTTGTGAAAAATGCAACTCTGATATAAATATTGTCAGTGTTTGGTCAAATTTCGTCTAACTATTTCGGGGTTTGTGTAACAGCATATGGTACATCATTGGATGTGTTATTATAGTTGAACTCCAACCAGTTACAGTCTGGCAAAAAAAATATTAAATTTTGATATATACTTTTTTATTTTGTGAATAAATACTATAATGAGAAACTTTGTTTTATAGCGTACATATTTGTGAGACATCTGTTGGTTGTACCATATTATGGAAGAAATATGTCGCGCGTCTATTAATTCAATCACATTGGGCATTAAACAGCCTTTTACGGCAACAACGATTGTCGTTTCTTCTGCCGCAAAGCATCAGCCGCTTTCACAATCGGATTCATTATCACTGGACGAACAACCTTCAACATCTAGCGGCTTGCACACCGCCTCAATGTCGCTGCTACAGGAGGAATTTGTTGACTCGCAACATGATTTTGCCGAAGTTTTGGATGATGAAACTACCACTTCTGGAGTGCTGGAAACATTTGAAATAAGTTCATCAAACTCATTACCGCCGAGCTGCTCAGATGTGCATAGAGAGGTTGTGGTTGATGATAGTTCTTCTTCGGATACCATAAAATTAGTTGAGGTATCGGACGGCACCTCCTGCAAAAACAAATTTTTTAATGTATCTGAGGTATATGTAATCAATGATGATGATGATGAAGATGATGATGACGATGATGTTGTGCCAGAAGCGGGAGATGACGATTTGACTTCTGCGAATACCACAGCTGAGCGACATTGCACGAATGATAGCGATAACCAGCTTAGTCGCTTTTCGACCAATAGTACCAGCAATCAAATGGGCAGCGTTATTGTAACAAATGGAGGTGCGACAATTTTCCTCGAAACACCAGTGGTGGAGGAACATCACGCTCAACTCAGTAATGCGGGAGTAAAAGGTGAATTTGGAGAGAAAAATGGAAAACCGAAACGCCTAAGTGACGAATTTATGCATACAGAAGAAGCAGAGCCTTTCAGTAAAGTGAATGAAGACAGAGGCCGAAATCCCCAAGAGGACTCTAACGCAGCCACCACATTTGAAGGAATTAGCGGCACTGAATTACTGCCAGATCGTATGTCTTTTCGATTGAAAAAAATGAATATTAATAACTCAGCGAATACAAAAAGGGAAAATAGTAGTGGCTACAGTTTTAATAACCATACGGAAAAGCCTTCCAGTTCAAAAAGCAATGAAAATGAGATAGTCCTATTGCCAACGCCCAGCATGGCAGACATCGAATCTATGGACTTAATAGAACGCCGAGAGTTCGAGACGGAACAAATGCTGACGGGTGGTATAGTTTTAAAAAGTAGCTCGTTAAAGACCAAAAATATGCTTAATTTGAGGCTGATTAAGTCGACATGTATGCAAAATCAGCAACAGAACTCAAGAGGCCAACAGGAACAGTTGGAGCTGGGAGATGATTGTCCAAGCAGTAGCAGCAATATAAATAATAGCAGTCACAGCAGTGGTACTGGTCGTGCTATTTCTTCGGACAGCAAGGTATGCAATTTTAATATTATTCTTGGAAAGCCGGGTAAAAGCATTAATTTATAATTTTTTTTTCATAGTGTGCTTACAAGGATCTGGCGTCAACTCCAACGAGTAGCCGAAACTACAACAGTCGTTTAACCAAATCAACTGCCAAACTTAATTTGTGCTCTACTCTAAGTCATTCTCAGCCAGGTCAATTGCAGCCTCTTCAAGATCGGACAAGTGCCAACAATTCCAAAATTCAATTGAAATTACAACACACAGGCAACAATAACAGTCTGAATTCATTATCCTCATCTTCCCATACATGTACGTCTTCTTCCGGATCTACTTCTGCATCTTCGTCCTCATCGTCCTCGGTAATTGTGGAAGCACCCACTGCCCCATCGGCTTCATCATCATCGTCACTGCCAGGTTCCTCTGCTTGCACAGTAGGTGAAAGAGGCGCGGAAATATACTCCAACTCTAATTCAAATGATAGTCTTATGAGCAGCGCTTCAACTACTAATTGCCGTCAACGACAACCACTAGTTGGATTTGTTGATAGGTCAGATGTGGGTGGTTGCAGCCGTACCAGCTCAATACATGCAGCTGTGGCAGAAGCAGAAAGCAATGCAGTAGCCGCAGCAGCAGCTACAGGAGCAGCAGTGGTTTCGGTTTTCGATGACCCTCAACCTTCAACTTCATCTGCTCGTTGTCAATATGCTCCGTCCATGAAGAGTTTACGACAGGTGCACGCTAGCGCACAGACCAATGAGCGTTATCTCGGTCGCGGCGGGATTGCAAATGCGGGAATCGGTGGTTCAGCTGTTTCTGCTGCATCTGGTAATAGCGTCAACTTCCATCTAACGCCCAGCCGAAACCGACGACGTTCAGACTTGGCGGCTCAACTGAATCGCAACAATACCTCTGAGGAAGTAATTACAGCGGCTTTTAAAGTGATGGCCGAAGCAGCGGCTGCAGCCGTGGTGGCTGACTACAATGATGAATCTTCATGGGCCGACTGTGACGAGAATACTTCCGATGAAGAGATTTGTACATGTAATCAAAGCAGCAGCAGTAGCGGCAGCAATAGCAGTCATGGCGGTAGCAACACCAGCCTAAATGAGACTGATACAGATGCAGCAGATATATCTTTTGGAAATGCTAGTGCCTCCTGTGCTACTAAGGATGGCGACCTTTCAAATTATATACAAATGGTTTCGATATCGGAGGAGGTGGTCGGTAATAGCGTAGCTAACTCCACAACGGAGAATGCAGCCACCTGTGCACACTTTAATGCACAACAGCGTAAGCGAAAATATAATGAAAGCCGTTTGTTAGACGTTGACTCCAGTGCTGCCGTGACCAGTAGTGGTACCAGCTCAAATATGGATGATGCCAACAGTAGAAAACGCATAGCATATGACTTTACGTCAACGGCACGCCTCAATAGTGCTTTAGTAGCTTTACCACCTACACCATCTACACCACTGTCGCAATTGACATCTAGCATCAATTCTTCAATGGGTCGTCGAACCCCGCGTTCTATCATACCCACACGTGAGAATCCACCACCCGAGTTACAGCACTGGCTGACACAATTTCACCGTTGGACACATGTTGAACGACTTATGGCCATTGATCGGCTAATTGAGCATTGCGAGCCAACTCAAGTACGTCACATGATGAAAGTAATTGAACCGCAATTCCAACGTGACTTTATTTCGTTGCTGCCGCGTGAGTTAGCGCTTCAGGTACTCACCTACTTGGAGCCAAAAGATTTGTTGCGTGCCGCACAGACTTGCCGCAGTTGGCGATTTTTGTGCGACGATAATTTGCTATGGAAGGAAAAATGCCGAAAGGCGCAAATACTCACCGAACCACGTACAGATCGGCCGAAACGCGGGCGTGCTGGTAATATGCCTCCAATTGCGTCCCCATGGAAAGCTGCGTACATGCGGCAGCATATAATCGAAATGAATTGGCGATCGCGTCCAATACGGGAGCCGAAGGTGTTGAAAGGTCATGATGATCACGTGATCACATGCCTGCAATTCTCGGGTAATCGCATAGTGTCCGGCTCGGATGACAATACTTTGAAAGTGTGGTCGGCTGTGTCTGGCAGGGTAGGTTGAGAGCAAAATTTATAACGATATACTCTAATATATTTTTATTTTTTAAATATGTAGTGTTTGCGTACGCTGGTTGGCCACACCGGTGGTGTCTGGTCCTCGCAGATGTCGGGCAAAATTATAATCTCAGGTAGTACCGATCGTACATTAAAAGTCTGGGACATGGATACTGGTCAATGTTTGCACACGTTGCTGGGGCATACCTCCACCGTACGATGTATGCATTTACACGGCAATAAGTAAGTTTCAACTAATTTTTAACTCGCTTTCAAATGTAAAGAAATAAATTTATTTATTTTATTAACAGGGTCGTTAGCGGTTCTCGCGATGCCACTTTGCGCGTATGGGATATAGAGCAGGGGTCCTGCCTTCATGTGTTGGTCGGTCATCTGGCAGCTGTGCGTTGTGTGCAATATGATGGCAAATTAATTGTGTCGGGTGCCTATGATTATATGGTGAAGATCTGGCATCCCGAACGCCAGGAATGCTTGCACACTCTATCCGGTCATACAAATCGCGTTTATTCCTTACAGGTAATTAGTTTTGCTTTAAGTTAAAAACTTTTCTCTTAAAAGTGTTTCATTGCAACTCATAAATTGTATTCATATAAACCGCCGCTGTAGCCGAAAGTGTTGGTGTGTGACTACCAATCGGGAGTGCGTAGGTTCGAATCTCCATGCATGAACATCAAATAATATAAACAAGTTTTTTCTAATAGCGGTCGCCCCTCGGCAGGCAATGGCAAATATCCGAGTGTATTTCTGCATGAGAAACCACCTCATTTCACTATCTAAGCCAGGTGCGCGACATAAGAACTAAAACTATATTTCAAAGGTCATGAATTCAATTTCCACTACGGCCATAAGACATGAAATAAAAAAGTTTCGTTTAAGTCCCACCAGTTTCCAAGTTGCCATTTATATTAAAACAAATATTGTTTTGACTATTATATATAATATATTTTACTATTGACTATTATATATATTGTTGTTATTGTAGTAGTTTTTTTCATGGCTGAAATACACTTGGATGTTTGCCAATGCCTCCGATGGGTGGCCGTTTTTAGAGAAAACTTGTTAACAGCGAAAACAAAATAAAAGTGTTTCATACCCACTTTGGTTTTCGAACCCGGATTCTGCCGAATAGTATCACACACCAACCTATTCGCCTACGGCTGACGTAATCCCCACAAAAGGTGCCTAAGGATCACGGACGGACATTACAAAAAAAAAAAGAAAAATAATAATAAATTATTTATCTTATTTATATAAAATTAGCCAAAATAATTAATGTATTTATGTTCTCTTGATTAGTTCGACGGTACACATGTAGTATCTGGATCACTCGATACTTCTATACGGGTATGGGACGTTGAGACTGGCAATTGTAAGCATACACTCATGGGACATCAAAGTCTAACTTCTGGCATGGAATTGCGGCAGAATATTTTAGTTTCAGGTAACGCCGATTCTACGGTAAAAGTATGGGACATCACAACAGGGCAATGCCTGCAAACTTTATCAGGTAAATAGACAAGCGATTTGCACAAATATGTTTTTATTTTTCCATACAATCATATGTTTACATATTACTGCAACTGAATTTGTACACAAAAGGTTTCTAATCAGGCAGGTTCTATAATTCACTTCCGAATGAATATTAAGTAAATTCACTTTGAATCCGACATTCCCATGCGGTCGGTTCAACGTACCAGAATAACTTGGCTTTTCCCGACCAAGGGCTATCGCCTCACTAAACTAGCCCTGTCTGGTGCACCATTCCTCATTTATGGTCATTGGAGCAGCTCCATGCAGCAAAACTGCTCCCAATACTTTTCCTCTGGGCTGGCATTGAACCTAACCCTGGACCCAACTGTAAAGACGGCTCCGTCCACGTTCCCACGACAGTCGGTTCTACGTTACCGGAACGACCCGGATTTATATCCGGCCAAGGACCGTCACTTCAGCAGCATTCCTCATATATGTATCATATATGTATGGGGAATGTTTATGCTTCTACAACAACAACAACAACAGCGGCTCCACCCAAACTCAACATCGATTACATGCAGCAGTCAAACGGGTGGTGCTATCTTAAGACCTGCTCAGGCCTTAAGGCAGCAGGGGGTGGTTAACACGGCATGTTGCTGTCGCCATCTGGCGCCCTAACAGCTTCTACCCCACGCAATTTGTTGGCGCATCCAACCAGTAGCGTAAATAGAACGTCCACAGTTCTACGGAGTTTATCCGAACAAGATAACTAGTTGGGTCTTTTCACGGAATTCACCAAGGACCCTTTCGCCACTCTTCCCATCTCCACCGATGTGCGCACAGGCTAATGCACTCTCCGCGAGGAGATCACTGCTGCTACGGCTCGCTTCATTCCAGCTAGAAGGATTAGGGATATACCTCCCAATTTTTCAGCCGAAGCAGCCGTTTTATCAAACAAGCGTGACCGCCTACACCAAGCCCATCCCGGGGACCCTCGGGATCTGGGATCTGGAGATTCGGCAACTGGTCACCCAGCGTAAGCGGACCAAATTGGAGGAACACTTGAAAGCTTGCAGCTTTACCACTGGTGTAAGCTCTGGTCCCCCCAAAGGTCTCTATCGAATCCGACGAAGCACAACAACAAAGTGGCAATCACCTTTAACAACGGTTGCTCTTCGTTGGTTCGAAGAGCTCCGCGAGCTTTTAGCAAATCACTTTGCATCCTCCAGTCGATAGGTAAAAGTGTCGTGCCAGCAGACTGTCGAACAGCCGTGCGCCACTTACTTTCTCCATCAATGAGCTTCAGAGAGCCTTCAGAAAAGCAAAAGCCTCTAAAGGCATTGGTCGTGATGGACTAAACATATTGATGCTGAAAAACCTGGATCTATTGGAAGTACGATGACTCAAAAAGGTTTTCAACTTGTCCATGGCCAATCTCATAATTTCTGACAAGTGAAAAGTAGGGAGTGTGGTCCCACTGGGAAGTCCTTCAATCAAGGGGAATCGTATTGTCCGATAACTCTCCTTTTCCCAGTAGTGAAGACACTTGAAGTCCTCCTACTCCGATTCTACAATATAAAAACGGCTGGGACTTTCGTGCGGATTTGTTGATTGCATATGTGTTCCGCATACGCAGCCAATGGCTTCCGCTGTGACAAAGTTTTGAAAAAAATGCTGCTCGGGTTTGTCACAGTACTTCGTCCCATTGCAATAAGGCTATATGCGTATATATTTGTATGTTATATATTGCAATAAAACATACACCAATTGAGTAACATCTAATGGATTGAAATAGTCCCTAAGGATCTTCCTATTTTATTTCTGAGTTCTACGTCACCGGAACGACTCGAATTTATATCCGGCCTACGACTATCACTTCAGCAGAATTTCCCGTGCATTTTTGGGGAATGTCAATATAGGAACTCGTCTGCACGCCTCGCTATATATTTACATGAAAACAGTATCTTTATATTATTTTCAACCAAATTTTCAAAGTACAAATTTGTTTAATTGGCAGTTGGTTGTCAGTTGTTTGATGTTAATCTTGAGGGTGAATCAAGTCCGAGTGTAAAAAGTTAACGAAATTCTAGCACGAAAATGAAATTCAGTCGTTTTTAGATTCATTTTCATATGCACTTTCACCCGGATTTCAGAACCTGCCTGCCTAAATGTTATTTACATATCTATGTAAGGTTCTAATAAACATCAGTTAGTCGACAAACATTTCGTCCAAATATGTTTTTGGTTTTTCGACACTTTTATATTGCAAATGGTTTCAGCTGAATGTGCTAATAATATTTTTCTACATATCTAAGGTCCGAATAAACATCAGTCAGCGGTAACTTGTCTGCAATTCAATTCGCGTTTTGTAGTTACAAGCTCGGATGATGGCACAGTAAAATTATGGGATGTCAAAACTGGTGAATTCATACGTAATTTGGTAGCTTTAGACTCGGGTGGCTCTGGTGGTGTTGTGTGGCGTATAAGGTAAGTAATAAGATAACGTGTTTGTACAATATTATTTTATACCTAATAGAAATATTTCTATGTCTTTGTAGAGCAAATGATACCAAATTAATATGCGCTGTGGGTTCGCGTAACGGCACAGAGGAAACGAAACTCATGGTTTTAGACTTTGATGTGGAGGGAGCTTGTGTAAAATGTTCATAGAAGATGTTGCTACAGACTGCAGACTGCAGCAAACAAAAATTCATATATTAAACATATTACACCGAAAGAGCAAAAAATTCGTAGTCCTAGGTAGTATTTGTAAAAGAAAAAACTTTCAAAACAAACTCTGCAAACGACATATGGGGTGGGGGGAATCAATGAAATTGTCTTATAATATGAGTTTTGTAATGTCCTGTACACCACGCGCGTCACACATCTTTCTCATAAGGATTTACCTCCTAAGTTTCTTGCGAAAAAATTAACGGTTAGCCCATTTCCAAATTAGGGAGTGCCTACAACAATTATATTGCATTATAACGTCTGAAGAAATATTCATCTGTCAGCGGAATTGTCCGACACAATTAACACAGAATTTTCGACATTATAAAAAAGGTCATTACCTAATTGGGGAAATGAGGATAGAAGAACCTAAAATAAGAATAAAAAAGTAAACTGTCATATTTGAGAAGGAATGGCCCATTTTAAATTGTCATCATTTTCAAAGTGATTACCACTTCAATAATAGCAGTTTATATTATACCCATATATGCATTGAATGAAGTCTACACTAATATTTCTTCCAATTAGGTACATTATGTAATGTCAACGTATTGAAAATACGTTCTGCCATTTGCTATGCTTAGTATTTACGTCTAGCAAGTGAATAGAATGGCAATTGTGTATGTGCTGCTATAAATGCAAGTAACAAAAAAAAAAAGATTAAAATAAAAAATGAGAGAGGTATAGAAAGTAGAATATGTTATTTTGGTATAAAGTATGCATTGCGTTTAGGATTTACGCAAACAGAAATTTATAAACACATGTAAAGGTTGCAGACCTTTTTGTTTTACTAGTACAACTAATTTATATTTTTAATGTTTATTTCTACTAGTTTTAATTATTGAGTTTGTATTAAACACATTTTAAAATGAATTCATTTGACTATGAGGATATATGACCCGCGAGCGAAAATCTATAAAAATATAGACCACATTCAATGAGAGCTTTATAAACTTTAAAATCACGTATACGTATGCGGTGCGGTTTACAATTATATACGAGAAAAAAAATTTTGCCCATCCCATTTCGCCTGTTTCAAATTATTGTAAGAATAACCCGCTTATCACTCTTGTCTTTAAATTTCTTTGTATATTTTTCAACTCAGATTTCTTCATTAAGTTTTTACTTCCGCTTTACATTGCATTGACCTGTTAAATATTTGTGTGCTAAAGGGGAAAACTACAATGCAAAAACTGTGCGATCGAAAGCATAGTCTTCAATCTGCAGTAATTCGATTAGATTTTATTTAGACTTTCAATTAAAAATTATGTTCTTCCACAGAAATCACCAACAGCTGCGTGTCCCGCGCAATGGTTTGGTGATGCGTAATTTGTTATAAAATTTGTTTTTTTCTTTTACACGATTCAAGTTTGAAGAGTCATCATGTTAATATAATATTTTTGTTCAAATTATGTTATGAAAGCAAACATTCGCATACAGTTGTTAGGGAATATTTTTGTATTAAATAGTTCTATTTTTAGTTTCCCGATTCGTTAGCTTCGTTCGTAGCAAAACTCCAACATTATTGTAATTCGTTTATAAATAATTCACCTTTGAAATTGCAGTTATCAATTTTATTATATTAGAATTACCCGCGCCCAACTACGGTTTCCTAACTTCCAAATTTGACTTGTTACACGTAATTGTGTGCATATTTACCACGAATATAGTCTTGACGATACTTTAAGCATTCTGTTAAAGAAAATCGTAACGCATATTCATATATATACACACCAATACGCAAAATTAATTAATTGAAGAAATGTAGACCTATCGCAGCTAGTAATATCGAAAACACAGGCATACACGCCAACATAAGTTTGAATTAATAAGAAAATTTATGGAGTACATATTTGGTTAAAGAACAAAAAAAAAAAACGAACGCACACATGCATTGGCATCGCTTGAATGAAAGTCAAGAGTTAAAACATGCAATCCCTTAAGCTAGCACTCCATACCGAGCTTGTCGAGGCTATGGCTTTCAGTTGTTTTCTATAGCTAGTCATAGCGCTTGGAACGCTTGGCATGCAGTGTCAGCTTTGTGGTAGTAATCCATTTTTTATTTACAAACCACGGCAAGTGCAACCTGCGCTCAGAGCCCTTTCATGTGTGCGTATGCGTATAATAAATATAAATATTAAGTAATAGACATGCCAGAATGAGCCTGTTGCAGCACCGCATTTCACTGATAGTCTACATATTTTCGCATAGAGAGCGCCAAATTCGTGCCGTACGGCAAGTCCAGCACTACAACAATACAAAATAGCTGATTTGTTTACAAACGTCAAAACTATCATTGTGGAATCTCTCTGGGCTTTGTACGGAATGCCAGTGGAAAGTGTTGTTGCAACGGATTCGTTCTGGTGAAGCTAATAAGCAAACAAATTGAATATTAAATTTTAATTATAGACTGATTTATTAGTAATTAATTTTAACAATCTGTACGGTATCAGTTTAAGTAAAGTGAAGCAAAACAAAATATAAAAGAGCAACAATTCGAAGAGATGCGAAAAGTTAAAAAAAAGAAAACAAAAAAAAGTCCAAGTCCAAATAACGCCGTCGCATAAAATACAGAGCAGAAACAAGCTAAGCAACACGCGTTGGCTTCTCAGTCCACAACATAATCAATACACATATGTATATACATATGTATACCTACAAACAAACACACTTACACATGTATGAGTCGTTCATTCATCGTTTCATCCGTTTTGGGACGCCCCACAAGCGCTTGTTTGTACGTACGTTTGTTGTTTGCTTGATCTGCGTGCGCACGAGCGTATCAGCTGTCACTGTAAAACATTAATGTATGCATCTAATATTTAGTATACTAAAAACCTAAAAAACAAACAACTTAGTTGCATCTATACAATAACAAATGCAAACAAGTACATATATCTATAATCGCAATAAATTCATAAATTGATTAATAAAATACAGTGAACGTAAAAATAATAGAAACAGCGTTTTATTTTTATACGCAGCATACGGAACTTTTAGCGAACAGGGACTGATTTTGATAATGACTTCAACAATTTTAACGAGTTTTTGAATCGTGAAGCTTATATATATATTGGCGCGTACACCCTGTTTGGGTGTTTGGCCGAGCTCCTTCTCCTCTTTGTGGTATGCGTCTTGATGTTGTTCCACAAATAGAAGAACCTACAGTTTCAAGCCGACTCCTAACGGCAGATATTTATGAGGAGCTTTTTCATGGTAGAAATACACTCGGAGGTTTGCCATTGCTTGCCGAGAGGCGACCGCTATTAGAAAAATGGTGTTTTTGGTGTTTCACCGAGATTCGAACCAACGTTCTCTCTGTGAATTCCGAATGGTAGTAACGCACCAACCCATTCGGCTACGGCGGCCGCTTGCAGCTTACACATGTTAAATATTAAGGAGTTAGGGGTAGTCAGAGGCCCGACAAAAATTACGATTTTCAATATTTTTTTTTTTTTGCAGTCAATTGCTTTATTTTACAAAAATAAAAACATAGCATTAACGCATCATGTTTCGACTTGACTTTAGCAGAATTAAATAGTAATTAATAATTGTAAAAGTTATCGCTGTTTGTGTGAAGCCCCTTTCTCCAGAAGTCCATTGCTGTGATCATGTCAAGTCCTTGGAGATTCATCTAAAATCAATCGGACAAGAGAAATTAGTTTTATTAATTTATTATTAATCTTGTGCCTTTTTTTCAAAAAGCAAAATGGCGGCCTCAGGAAATATTTTTCAGATTTTCGAGAGAAAAACCGACAATTAATTGTTGAAAAAAAAAAACGAAATTAAAAAAAAAAGACAAAATCCTTCGATCAGGCACGAGTTTTTATTGTTTTTCAAAAGCAGTATACATTTTATTGAAATCTACCAAGTGGGTTTTAAGTTACAGTGATCACCAGTTCAAAAAATATAGTTTTGAGAAAAACGCATTTAAAGTTTTGCCCCCGATTTGTGTAGAATTATTTAATTACTTACACTGTGTTATCTATTCCTGGGCCATATAATAGTTCTTCAGCCGTCATAGCAGCTTCCAAAATATCGATTTGCTGTTATCTACGTAGCATTCTACCTTCTCATGTGTTATCGTTAGCGCGCTTATCCGCTTGCAGCTGCTGCTAGCCACTTGCTGTCGAACGCTCCGGTGCTCCCTTTGTTAATTGTTGAATAACTCGGAAGGCATTTGTCGGATTTACTCCAACCTTTTCACACAATATTTTTAAGATATTATACTTTAAGAAAATGCAAAAAAACAATCTAATTTTTTGAAAATTCTAACTACCCCTAACCCCTTAAAAGTATCTACATAGGTAAGTATTCCCCCATCATCTATGCTCAGCTAGCAGTTGCTGCTGTGTGCAACCGTAGGTACAACCCCTGCTGGAGGCTAAACCTCTTCATAGGCACAGGAGATATCTCTACAGCCGTTTCCACGAAAGTCGGTTCTACTTACATAGTTGCCATAAATTCTGTGACATTTTACAGTGCATACGGCGAGAACAAATGCCCAGAAAAAATTCCGTTATTTTTGCTTTTGTTGGTATGCATTGTCTACACATACTTACATAAATTATACTTAGTTTCGTGGCCAATTTCGCTTGTTAACAATGGAGCGGGAAGCTAAAGAAAATCGCATGCATTAATATTTCGGGAATGTTTGTTATCCGCACGGTCAATCGTTTTTCCCAAACGTCTGAAGTGACAGACAGAAAAAGAAGTGGTCGACCTTGCGTGGTTCGAACCAGTGCAGCCATAAAAGTCGTTCGAGAAAGAATTCGCAGATATTCCCTTAGAAAGCAGAAAATCATGTCCAAGGAAATTAAAGTATAGACCAGATCCATGTCAAGGCTAATTAGATCTACATGAAAGCCTTCCGTCGTTCAACTGTCGTCAACAGATACAAGCAGCTTCTTCGGTTGCACGCGGTCAACGGCCAAGAAAATATGTATTATTTTCACTGTTGAAGCAGTTTTTAATAAGCAAAACGACAAAATCTATGCTATAACTTCTAAAGACGCAAAAAATGTTGTTCCAAAGGTTCAGAGTGACCACCAACCAGCCTCCGTAATGGCTTGCTGGGGAGCGTCTTGTGAAGGCGTTACATTCCTTCATTTCTGCAAAAAAGGGGTTAAGGCCGGGGCAAAAGTGTACCAGGAGGATGTCTTAGAAGGCGGGGTGAAGCAGTTGAGCAGGACTCTCTCAAACAATCTTTGGCTCGAGTAGCGACGTCAATATCCATAGAAACCATGCGTGCTGCAATAGCTGAATGTCGAAATCGTTTGAAGGCTTGTGCAAAGCAAATGGAGACCATTTCGAACTTTTTTTTTAATATTTACAAAATTAAATAAAACAAATTAAAAAAAAAAAAATGTATTCTAATTTCATAACTATAATGTACATAATTTGTAACAGAACTTATGGCAGGACTAAGTAGCTTATCGAGACGATACGGATTTTAGCACAATTATGATTCATATACGACACTAACCACCTATTCATGTGCTTCCTCATCTAACACTACTTCGGATTCACTCCCTCGAAACAGCACGTTTCCTGAGATTGACGATAGCGGCGTCAGTTACACCATGCTAAGTAGGCCATTGGCAGGTCGAACAATTAATTTAACAAATACTGGTGCGTAAATGAAAGCCCAAGACCTACGCTGTTATACAGGTATGCCATTTACTTATTCCAGTAGAAAGGCATTCATCATAATTCATACTCATCGTAAAAATACTACAAATTCTTGGTTTGTTTTCAATTCATGTTTATTTTGTTATCTTTCAAAATACTTCATGGTTTGCAGTTTTAAAAGCTTGCAAATACATGGGTTTTATGAGTATATATATGGTTACAAATAGTATTATTGTATAGTACCGTGATTGAATACGAAATTAATAACAAAAAAGAAAAAAAATACAAGAACATACCAGTTCCTGTTAAATTATTAAGGTAAGCAACGATTTCAATCAGTTATACCACAATAAATTGAAACTAAATTTGCAATACTTTTGAAAATATATACGTCTATGACCAACTGATTGCTCTAGTATGCTCGTAGCTGTGAAAAAATATAGAAAATAAATGTAATACATGGATGGTGATGACCCATTATTGTTATCATTATAAAAGGACGGTAGTTCTTCTCAACTTCCTCTACACTTTTGTGCGCTTGTTGTTGTGACCTTCGATCCCAACATTACAACGCGATATTAAATCTTGAGCAGCAGAGGTGCCGCCACTGAATGCTGCTGCTGACAATGCCGAAGAAGTAACACCACCCAAGCCACTGAAGGTCGCCTCACCATTACTTGGACGTTTGCGATTCGGTGAGGGCACCGGTGATTTTTGCTTCAAGCACTCCACGTCATCGAATACAACTTGAGCTCCACCGCCGCAGGTTGGAATGACGTTTCCTTTGTAGAGTTTAGTTTCGACATCACCATCTGTGTCTGCTTCCTGGGAAACTAGACAATATTTTGTGTTCTTGTGATTGGTGAGCTCTTTAGCATCGGTGAGTTTGGTAACCGATTTACGATTTTTAAGGTATGGTTGCAGAATCGTTCCGAGTGGCACAGGATTGGGCGCACGATGCTCAATCCACTTTTCGCCAGCGGAACGTGAGCGGCGATGCCTATTGTTTGCTGCAGCCATTCCCTACAGGAAAAAGTTTATTACTTATAGGTACATATTCGATCATATAATATAACTATTAATAATTAAAGCGATTTCATATACTAACCCTAACATGACGTGGCGTGCCGTAGAGGTCGGTGCGTGCACTATTTATTTGTGTAGATTCAGCACGAGTTGCCGACGGCGGCTCCACAATGGCCATCTTTTCGTCAAAAATATTTTCATTACTATTTCGGCGTACGAGACTAGGAATATCTTCCGATTGTATAATGTTCGATACGAGACGTAGCTTCTCATCCCGAACGCGCATCTTCTCGCGCATTTTGTCCCGCTGTTCTCGCAACCTTACTTCTAGCTCACGATCTTTTTTATCAACCTCCACAGCCAACTTGGATGTAAATTTCTTTTTCTGTTTCTCCTTCTCATGCTCCTTTTGAGTGAGCAAATTTTGTTGATCTCTTAACTTCCGTGTAAGGTCATCGATTTGGCGTTCGCGATTACTTAATTTATTGTTCAGTTCGTCGATGGAGCTTTCGTGGACACGTATTTTATTTTCCATTGATACCGTGCGATCGCGTTCCTGTTTGTAAACTGTTTTAAGAGATGCTAATTCGGTACGCAACTGCAGGTTTTCCCTTTCCATTTGCATCAAATGTGAACGGAAATTATCACAACGAGTCTCCAGGTCGGCACACAATATTTTACGTTTCTCTATGCGTTGCATTAAATACTGCATCAACTCCTGTATGGCGGTTTGAGCTTCAGGGCTGTCAATTTTATAATCAGGAAATCCAGGACCTAATGAGTAGACTAAACCAATATCCACATCTAAATTATTTGCTTCGGTTTGCCCTAAGTCGTTTAGATTGTTCACGGCAATTTTGAAAAGTTTGTTTGCCTTTCGACGTCCGGGCGTTAGTCCAAGATCGGGCTTTATAGGTGTAGCACGCGCAATCTGCACTTCTTGTGTCATTTCAGCGAATTTCATTACTTGCTGAGTGAATAAAATAAAAAATAAAATAAAAAAATAAAACAATTTTTATAAATTCAATGTGTGCATGCATGCTCAAAAAATAACTTTGAAAAAAATTTACGGTGGAGCATATTGCTCTTTTGCTGCAGTTGTTTATTTTCGTTTTCTTTTTAATCCAAAAAACCAAGTATCGAGAAGTACGTGTTGAAAGTTTAAAATTTACAATGCCTACCTAGGTAAAAGGAAATATCATTTCATCTAATGCTAGTAGGTATCTACAGGTAGTAGCATAAACATTATATAAACAACTAGCTTATACCCGTGGGTTTCACCCCACATTTCTATCAAAAAGTATGCAATGTAAATAAAACAACTTTAACTTTTTTAAGTCAGTTGAGGTATTTTTTAAAACGATCGGATATACGACATTTTTTGTTACATTATTTTGAGTATAAATAAAAAGGTTTTTCGGTGCACCAACTCTGGAGCAGGCTACATATAATTGGCCATGGGTAAAACATGAGTTGGTTAGATTGGCTCCTGCTACAGCTAATGATTGTCCCTGAGCTTTATTTATGGGCATTGCGAAAGCCAGTCTAATCGGTAATTGGTAATTACCATTAACGTAAATACTTTCAGAAATACGGACTGTTAAAACTTCCATTTGTATGGGAGGTGCCACGCCCCCTATATATATCAAAATATTTTTTAACCCATGACCATCCCGGTAAGGTATCCAGTTCGTGTTTCAAATTTGGTTACGATCGGTTTATGCGTTTAGGACGCAAGTCGATCTATAGATACATACATAATTTGAATTTTATATATGTATATATAGATTAGTTTTACTATGAACAGGGAAATAGCGCACTTATAGTACCGTCTGAACGAATTTTTAAACTTCCATTGTCAACTTGTGCAAAACTAATTGTTTTAATAGGTCCCCCAGTAAAAATAATCCTCATAATGCAATTATGCAATGCAATTTCTCTGTCCATAACTGTATACTTAAGTAATCTAATAAATTAAATTAAATGTAAATGTTTTGTCTGTAATAAATATATGAAACACTTAAGGGGCCTCACCGTGTTTTCATCATAGTCTTCCGCACGGGGATTGATACAAACTATCATGGACACTTGTCCCTCACCGTCAAAATAATTTTTGAACATATGTGTCAGCTTCGAATCACGATACGGAATTTTCTTCGGTGCACTATTAGGAGGCGCTTGTTGATTTTCCCGTAGATATTCCAAACAAGTGCGAAGTGTCATCAGTGAATTGTTAATACTTGAGGCTTCACGCAAACGGATTCCAGTGTTTTTTGTGCGTGATGAACGTTCACTGCCAGCCAAATCGACCAGTGAAAGTTGGCTTACAACTATGGTGCGTTTATCTTGTACAACATGCTCACCCTGACTATCAGTCGGAGCTTGCACTAAACGTATATTAAACACAGAGTGACTTCGGCTAGATTCTGCATTCAGCACTGTGTGACCCATACGTTTCCGTTTTTGACCAAATTGGAATGCTTCGATAGCTTCCTCCACAGATTTTATTTCAATTTCAGTTACTCCATGCACGAACATGTTATGATTAGCATCTGCACGGATAATCTTACTTTGCAGAGTTCTATAAAAATATGAAACTAATTTTAAATTATCTGAAACGACAAAGTTATAACTCACTTCTGGGTACCGTCATCCTCAAGCAAGTCGAAAACACTATTATTGTAAATCTCAATGTATGTGACAAAAACTGCAAACATGTTGTCTTCTTCAAGCCCTTGTACGGGTGGTATATCACACGATGCTTGCGAAGCGATTTCAGGATCAGAATCCTTTCGCCTTAGTGCGCCACGTTCCCCAACTGCAAACCGTCTATTCATCTCCGCCTGTCGTTCAAGCAGTGCGTCGGCTTCCGATGAAATCTCAAAACCATTAAGCTTGTCAGGTTTGAAAATATACTTTTTAGCTTGGTAATCTGATATTGTTTTGAATAACGTATCCAAACAACGAGGCATTATGCCTCGGTGATGGTTATCGCCTGTCATTGTGTATGTTTTGCCACTTCCAGTTACGCCGTATGTAAATAGCAGACTATTACGACCGCGAATAAGATTTTCTACTAGTGGTTGTGCAACAGCAGTGAAAACATCGGCTTGTGAAATGTGTGGTTCGAAAACATGCTTGAAAATGTACTGCATCTCACGATGAGCACCTTGTTTGTGCTGCAATGCCTGCTCGGGTGGTGACAAGGCAACAGTGGTCGAGTTTTTTACGCGTAGACAGGATAAATCAGCATCCGATTGTAATGGTCGAACGCGGCAGTAAACATGGACGGGATCCCGTGGCTTATTAGCTTCATGATCTGATTTACGCTCAGTATGTTGCGTTTGACAACGTGGTGTCTTCGGTGGCCGTAGTGGCGTACGAGCACTAAAGGAAAATATTACAACATCTTCTATAGAATCGCAGTGCTACTTACATTGCTTTCATATTGTCTTTGGGTTTTAAATTCTTTATAAACTTCTTGCTGTACGGCTCATAAATATGGTTTTCTTTTCCACAAAAGTCAAATATTATAATCGAGTCCTTACACCTATCAGTTATTTTGAATACGTACTGTTTTTTCTATTGACGCGGTATTTCAGCATTAACCAGGGTTGCACTCACATTCTGTTCACAAATACGTTCGGGTTTATTGTGAACTCGACGTCTTCAGACAAGGCCAAGGCGAATCTACAAGGTGACTTCGTTATAGAAGCTGATTATGATTCTTGCAATTTCCTGGTTTGAATGTCAAAGTGCCCTGCTTCTTTATTGTTTAACTGTTTATTTATTAGGCTTGGTAATAGTGATATTTTAATTAAAAAAACTAATGAAAACGAGTGTCGCCTGTTTAATTGTGAAAGTATGAATTATTAAAATACTTTCAAATGAAAGTTTTTCTCTGTGTTTATGCGGATGACGTTGTGGCAAGAAAGAGTGCGGAGTAAAATTTTTTGCATATTGTGGTATCTCCTAATGGTGGTGTCTCCGAACGGCAGATATTTTTTATGAGGAGCGTTTTCATGGCAGAAATACGCCCGGAGGTTTCTTGTTGTCTACCGAAGGGCGACTGCTATTAGAAAAATCTTTTTCTATTACATATTTGGTGTTTCATGCGCGGAAGTCCGAACCTGTCCACCTTCGAATGGTAGTCACGTATCACTAATTCGGTCACGACGGCAGCCTTTGTCTTAGGTACATAAAAAAGTAAATGAATGCATGTTATAAAAAACGGGCTAACGCTAACGTGTAAAGTATTTTAACTCTTTGGTTTAAGAATTTAGCAAAACTATTTTAATGCAAGTTCTTAACGAAATACTTAAGATTAATTAAGCAAAAAGGATATGTTAGGTGGCTATATTTCTGGGCTCAGAGATGAAAGGGATATAAGAAGGAAATATAGACATATTGTTTTTAAAAGTCGAATAATAAATAAGTTCCAATGAAAAATATTATTTCGGCGGTTTTTTAGAACCGAAAAAATTAAATATACATATGTTGTCGAAACCCGCTCAACATCTGCCAACATATGTACAGGATGGTTCATATCGCTTACTTTTTTTACTACATATGTATATAACGTCGTTTCCGAAAATAAGACATCCTCCGAAAATAAGCTCTATGTGATTTTCTGAACTTTTGGTATAAATAAGACATCTCACGAAAATAGTCCCTAGTTAAAATAATGTGAAAAAAAATAATTCGTAAAAAAATGCTGTTGATTTATTAAGTATATAATAATATGTTTAGTTTTCCTAATACTCGTATTTCAGAGAAATGTTTGAAACAAAATATTCCGAGAAATTAATTGTTTACCTCTACAGTTCGTTTCAAATTAATTTTTGGAATTTATCTTAAAAATACAACATAAGGCGGTATTCTACATTAAGCGACAGTGCAGGTATACAACGTTTATTCATTTCAGTCTTGTAAGTCTAATTTTATTTTAAAATAAAGTTAATAATTTTTACCCCAGTTAAAATGAGTACAAAACGAAAGAGCTAATCCATCGAGTAAAAAAGGGAACTGTGGAAGACTCCAGGGATGTAAATCTTGTAGCGTTCTGTAAAGATAAAATGCTGGATTTCCGTATGGTTCGTAAATGGCGTGCAGACTACAATTACCTGTGTCAACTGGTGGGCCAAGGAAATGAGAAAAACGCAGAGGTGGATCAGGTCGGCAGCCGTTATTTTCTGAGTTGGAAGATTGCATCTGGGAATGGATTGCAGGCAGGAGAGCAATGGCTTTGGTAGTGCGCAGGGCCGATATTCTAAAATTTGCCCTTCAAACAATAATTGAGTGTGATATATCCACAGAAGAATTTAAAGCATCGTCACACTGGTTGGACAACTTCCTTAAACGGTATGAACTGTCTCTAATTAGATCAACAATATGGTTTAAGCTGAAAGGTAATGAAGTTGTCATCGATTTTTCGAAATACCAACTGTCCAATATGATTGCTATGGATGAAACCGCGGTATTCCTAGGCCAAGTAGCTTAAGCGACAGTTTTGCACAAGGTTTCTTCGTCAATTTACGTTCCTTCTACCGAATGACTGGTTACCTCCATACACTTGACAATGCCATCCAAGGATTATTTGTGGATGGAATTCAATGAATATATTGAAAACAGAGTGGTGAGAAATCACCGAGGTAATTTTCTAAAACCAGGCTATGCATTAATTACCAATAAATCCACAAAATTACTCTACCCGTTCACATATCGCAGATTACCTGCAAAATTGACAATCAGCTGTCAATACTGTTGTGAAAGGTTTTTCTGCATAGAAATTATTTTGGTAGAATATTTCGGTGTTTTTATTCTGTTTAATTATTTTTACATGGAGAAGGAATAGTAATAACATTCAAATTTAATTGTGCAATGGGCAGCTAATAGAGAGAGAGAAAAAAAGAATAGATATTTAAATAAATTCACAACATTTGCAAAGAATACAAATAGACAAAATTTCCAAAAAACGGATAAGGGTCGACCGGTGTAGGTAAATGCCGGACACAAACAGTGGCAACAACGCGCACTGCTCCGAGCGTTTATCACCCGCACAAACGCAGCGGTTCCAGAACCGTTGCAACGGCATAAATTACCGCAAGGCAATACTAATAAATCCGACGCCGGAATGGATAGCACTTTATAGTACGCACAAGCACTAGCCAGGAAATGGAAATAAGCGCCAAAAAGTAGGCATAAAAAAACGCCAAAAAATTGGGACCAAAAAACGCCCCAAACAGTAGGCACCAAGGAAATATAACGCCAAAAAGTAGGCACTAAAAATATATATCCTACAAGTTTGTACCAACAAACAAGCGCCAAAAAGTAGGCAGTGTTATTTCTGACTAGAAATAAGCAACCACAAGGAAAAACTCAGGAAAAATAGACTAAAGTGTATTTAAGGCCCCTATTATGAGTTGCATTCGATCTTCGACATTCGTTGTTTGTCGAAGATCGAAAATCGAATGTCAATTTGGTATTATGAGCGGTGCAACGCTGTCGAAATTTTCGTTGTATATCGAATTTAGAGTCGAATGCAATTTTGCTTTCGATTGTGTAGCGTATTGTGGGAAAACTTGTTAAAATGTAAGTTGTTTGCGATTATTTATTGTTTTATAGTAACCAAATAATAAATATATACTAATTTTGTTAATATTATGCAGGTCGAAAGTCGTGAGTACCAAACAGCAATTAGAAAGGCTAGTTGCATTAATGGAAGAGAATCCACAATTCGCCAAAGGGATTTCCACCAAAGTACAAGCAGCAAAAAAATGGGAGGAATTTACAACGGAGCTGAATTGCTTGGGACCACCAGTTAGAACGGCAGCAAAATGAATTAAATTAATAATGGTTTTTCTTTGTGATGTTTACAGAAATACATTTTTATTTTTCCTTGGCAGGTATGGGCTGAAATACGTAAAGGAACTGAAATACATATTTTTTTCGAGTGACGAATAATTGAATAAAGACAATTTATAACAAAAATAAAACAGAAACTGTGGCGTAAAGGTTTCTATTTAATACTTTTTAGATTTTTCTATAATATTCTAAAAATTTCATTTCTTATGTTTTCTGCTTCTCCGTTATTTGGCTCCACTTCAATATCTTCAGCATCATCGTTGAGGGTCTCATCGGATAACTCTTTATCCGGAAGTTGAACATTATAAAACAAGCAAATGTTGTGCAAAGCTGCACACACATTAATAATTTGTGTTGCTTTTTTTGGATAATAGTGAAGAGCTCTTGGCTCGGGTGCACTGCTGCAACTGGTTTTCTGTACTGGATAGTAGGTTCATAAACGCCTCTTTAGATAATCTAAAGTTGTTTAAAAAACTGTAAGGAAATTTCTATAATATTAAGTACGTCAACACATTTTGAAAATACTAAACTTACTCAGTGGAAGCCATTTCAAGGGGGTTGGATGCGCCCTCAGCTGTTTTCTACATCTAGCTAGTTCCACTAATCTTTCATCGAGTGATGAATCGTCGACCCACAACTCCGTTGTACTCATTTTCACAAAAAATACTTTTTTTAACTTTTAAAATTGTTGTTAGCAAAGAATTTCAACACAATCGGTTTTTCTTTTATTTTGATTTGCTGTATCAGCTGAGAAAAATTATCTATTGTAAATGTGTCGAGCGATCGAAATTCACAATAGTCCTATTCTTCAACGTATGAGCACCATAATACCAAATGAAAATTCGTTCGATCAGCACTTTCGACTATAGTCGAAGATCGAATGTTGCTCATAATAAGGGCCTAAGATATATATAAGGTATAGCTCTCTCTCTCCTTTTCCCCTACGTTATATCTTTTTTCTCTCGCGGAACAAAAATGCCCAAAACGTTGCATGGCCTTGAAATTTTACTCTCCATTCTCACTCGTCCATCGACGCCTAAGAAGTTTCACTTCAAAAAAAGAGAGGCTTTTGAAAAACTTCTTAAAATGTATAAACAAATAGACCCAAAAGTTTTTTTTAGTTTTGCAGGTGCTGATAGTTTCAGTCCCTGTAATAAATTAATATGCAAAAATTCTTATTTTTTTAAGTAAAAATCTTGAGACCTATTCTCTTTCTTTTTGGTTCAAAATATTCCTCCTCCAAGCATCCATCAATAATTATATTCTATCAATTTCTCAAAAAGTGCGGAAGTATGCATATATAGTACAACCTTATAGTTCCCGTTTTGTTTCAAAGTGGTGTTCGAAAAAATGTTGCTCGTGTATACCGTGCTTTAAGTTCAATACACGGCCACGGGATACAAAATACTGAAGGTGGCGTCTTCCGAAAACCTCTACTTTATTTTTCTTAACTTTCACAACCGGTTTTCGCTGACTCCAAACGGCATATGATGTTTTATGAAGAGATTTTTCATTACAGAAATATGTACACTTGGATGTTCGCCATTGCCTGTCGAGGGGCAATCGCTATTAGAAGAAACTTTTTGTATCATTTTGCTGTTTCATGCACGGAGATTCGAACATAAGCAATAACAAAAGCAAAAAAAATGCTTTTCGAACTCGTGCTTTGAGAATTCAAGAAGTACGGCATTTTAATTATTTGGTTTCATTTAAAAGTTACCATTTTTTTAATAACTATGTTCTCCAAGCTATTCACTGAAAATAACATAAAGTAGACGTTTTCAGAGGGGGTCACCTTCTGTATTCTGTACACCGTTTCTTATACTGTTGTTATATAGGAATACAACCCTACAGAAATGACGGCTCGAATATCCACCATTTTAATTTTAAACCCTATTTGCGCCAACTTCGATTTTATCACAGTTTTTTACGGATTTTGCATCAGAGTGGAATATAATTGTTTGTGCACAGAGTTTTACGCTTTTTGCGGTATAAATATCACTAATTTTTTTATTTTTTTTGTTTTTATAAAGTAACATATGTAAAAAACTACTGTTTAACGTTGGAGATTTAAGCAAGGCTTGGAGGAAATCTTTAATCGTATTTTCTTTGTATTATATCTAGGAAAAAATGGATAGACCCGATACTGATCTCTCTAATTTATCGGATTCGCTTGGTGTTTTAAATTTGGACAATTTAAGAGGTTAATACTTTTTTAATAGACCATTAATTATTAATACAACGATCTCTATTCCTTGACGTATAGTTTTTGGTGATACCTCTAATCCTTCCTCAACCAGCAGCAAGCCAGTCAATGAACGCTTAAATGTAAGTACACAAACCCATGTTGAAACTAAAAAGTTTTGTATGAAGTAAAAGAAAAAAACAAATTATAGGAGGAACGCCTAAAAGCATTAGAAACTTTGGAAAAAGCCAATAAGTCGATGAAATCAGATGTAAATAAAATAATACAACAAAGCTTTGCCAGAAGGGACTATTTAAAAGTGCAGGATGCAATAACACCTTCAAATACTTCCTCAAGTAAGATTTGTAAAGATGTAAATTATGATATTTTTTTACAAAAATTTATTTTCAGAATTAAATCGTACGGAATATGTGCCCTACCATCGGCCAGATTCAATTAATATTTCCGATTTGGTAACCGATGAAAGTATAAATTTAGATTTTAAAAGCACTGTTTCAACTAATAGCACAAACGTCTCATTTGAACCATCGGAAATAACTGGACGTTCTACCCACTACACAGAGCGTAAATCACAAAAAATTTCAAAAAATAGTATTGATTCGAAATCTTGTCGGTTATCTGTTGGTGACATCCTTGCTACTTCATTTGCGCCCAAAGCACGAAATCTCGTTGATATTTTAGGAGAACGCACATCAGTATCCAGTACTTCGTTAGGGAGTCTAAATAATTCACAGAATTTGCTGCGAACAGCTGACTTGTCGTGTAATAGCTCCGAATCAACATTCAGTAAAGCCGTTGGTCTTCCATTTTCTTTTAATGCAACAAAAGATGTAGGGCTAAATGAAGAAGAGTTTGAGCCCGCGGAAAAAATGCATTCGAAGCTATTGATGGACGAAATAGCTTGGGCACAAGAATTTGCCACTATACCAACTGCTGGACTTAATAAAGGGGGGAAAGAAAAGATGCCTGATAGAAAGGACTTCGATCTACTGTCTAATCCCAACAGGTACTAAAATAATTTCAATTCTAAAATTGTATGTTTTGTTAGATTTAAGATGAAAAAAATTCTGCGCGATTAGGGGTTAAATATTTTTAATTTTTTTTTTAAATATATTGTGTTTAATTGCATCCTTACCTATGACAGCGCGTACCTATATAATTGTATTTACAGCTCAATCTTGGCACGAGATCCGAATTTTTCTATGGGTCGATTCTTTAATCAACGATCAGAAGACTTACAAAACATTGTTGAATCACTGAGTCCCGAGCGTATGCGACCACCAATAGCATTGGTAGATGATACACAAAGTACACTTAGTTTGAGTACGCCCATTGGCAACGCGAACGTATTTACCTCCACAAATGATCCGGAACTTACGCCACAAATAGACAACAGAGCATATAGCAGAGTTCCTAGCCCTGCTTATAACAGTGTATTGGACAGTGAGAAACAGAATCTGGATAAGCAAGCGAGTAAAGATTCTGGCAATGTAACAAAAGAGGAAGAGGAATCTTATCTTCTCTCGCTGTCTCATATCAAAAAAGCATTTAGTGAGTAACACATTTTAAACTAAATTTTATATGTATATTTGGTACCACTTTAGTTTTTAAAGTCCCTTATACTCCGTTATAATTATGTATAGAATAAAATATTTTTATTTTAGTAAAAAATGTAGATGCGGATATTTCGTCTACTGGTCTTATCGATCTATTGAAAAACCCGAAACGTAATAAATCGCCTAAAAATGGTAAAGAACTAGAGCTACAAAATAAAACTCATCAGAAGTCCCAATCATCTAATCTGCAAAAAGTAGCAGTATCACCTAAGGCTATGTTTACAAATGCGAGTGTAAGACAATCTGTGGAGCAATACACAAACAGCCTCAATACACTCGAGGAATTATTATCGGAAAATAAAGAGAATTTGGATCCTCAAAAAATGCGCGGATCAGAATCACAAGCTGACACTATAAGCTTTACAGAGTCATTACTGGATGCTAGTGATTTAAAAGAGCTGCAACGCAGCACAACCCAGCCGCGCCCACCTCTGAGCCCGCTAAATATACCGACTATTCGATTATCACCAGATGAAATTGATTATCAAGAAAAATTCGCTCAACGATGCCAAAAAACACCCGAAATGTTAGACGTTACATTTAAGTCGACAATTTCTGAATCACCTACTTCAAAAGTTTCACGTCGAATAGCAAGCACTCTTAATAATAAAACAACTACCAAAGTGGACAAAGCTAGATCAACATCGCCGCTAAGTCCCTCATTGCAAGTGCAGCAGAAACCGCTTAGCTCTACGAGATTAGATGATCAAAAGAGTGACTGTGATTTTGTTGCTACCTCGCCGAACCTTACCGAAACTCTGACATCGCCTAAAAGAATTCACGCTAAGCGCACGTTGTTGTCGAATGGTAGCCCCTATAGTGGTTTGACGGCTAGTCTACCTTCTCCTCCCCGTAGCTATATGTCTTCACAACCCTCGTCGCCTGCTCCAGTAGTAAATAATATTTCACGTCGAACTTGTGAAAATTGTTCGCCGCAGATATCTAGCAACACTCAAACGATCTCTGGAGTGAGAGTACATCGATCTGCATCTTCCCCATCGGCTAGTGAAGCCAGCGCCAAGAGTGTTGTACCAATGCGCACATCAAGTGCTCAGTCTCTCAGAAATGGTAGCGGTAATGTCGGATTTGTGCGTAGCGTTTCGCGTTGCTCTAGCAATAGCGAATTTAGCCACCGTGATGGGAATTCAATACCACTGAAGATTACCGCTGTGGAGCTTTCTTGGGGCAGCACACGGTTGAGAAGTGCAGCACACAAGACCATGCAAGTGAAGAATACTGCGAGTAAAAAGCTAACCTTGCGTATCGATGTGCACGGTCCAGGTTATCAGATGGTCAATATGCCTAGCAATAATACGCTAACTTTGCAGACGCAGGAATGTCGCACCATTACAGTGAGCTTTTGCCCAACGGTTATTGGTGCCGCTGTTGGAAAGCTTTCATTTTACGCACCACAAAACACTAACGTTGCTCATAATAGTGCCTCTACAGCGAGCATGCTTTCATTTTTGGATATCCCCTTGTACGGCTATGGTGGTCATTGCAGTATTGTGGCTCAGGAGGTACATGTAGCTCCCGTGGGTATGGCTTTTCTACAAATGGGATATTTGCATGAACTGTCACAACCCATGCAGCGCACAATTCGTGTCTACAATAAAGGGCCATTACTGGGTTTCGCCCTGGCTTCAATCGACTCGGTTGGACTGCGTTTGCCGCGTTTGTGCACCGCTTTTGAAATACAGCCCGCTGCTATGCTCATACCGCCTGGATCGACGGCGACATTGCGCGTAATATTTCGTCCTCAGCGTGAAGATGTACGAAAAATTACACGTCAAACCAAATCTGTCTTAACACTAGCCAACTTACGTTTAATATCTGGCGATGAAGCAAACAGGCAGCGCATGCGCCTATTAGTAGAGCGCATGTCAGCCGAGGAACGTGCTAACGTAAGTTCATCCAAATCTTTGGAGGCCTTGTGGCAAAAACTTCCCGGTGAGAAAGATATTAAGGAATTACAAATGTTTAAGGAATCACCAAAATTAACATACGATTTGTTAACCCACATGCGCATACATGAAGTGGCTCTCACCATTAATGATGACTATTTGGACGAGACTATTAAGTCTACTTCTTCATTATATTTCCCCGATGAGGATGAGACAGTATTATTTCGCACTGTATGCAGTCCATCGTCCAGCCATGCTGATGGTTCGGGAAATGTTTTGAACCGTGTGGATGAGCTAACTGAGGAGGAAATTGAGCACGCTAACAGTAATAATTCATCGACACGTGCCGAAGCTTGCTGCTGGTCTGTTTTGCCCAGCGCAATTAATTTTTATTTGCGCGACGAAAAACACACCGCGCGCTCTTCAATATTCATCTGCAACTCTTTTAAATCTAGGCAGTATTTTGAAGTGAGCACTAACCGCAAAAATTTGTTGAAATTGACGCCTTCGGAAGGTTATGTGGAACCTGATGGTGGACATTTAGAAGTGGAAGTGCATTTGCTGTGCGATAAATTGAATTCGCAAAATCGGCAGGAACCGATATATATTACGGTAATATTAAACATCTATCATCATGGCATTGGAGCATTGTTTTAATGCTTTTCTATTTGATTTTGATAGGTTTCTATGGAAAATGAACGTTTTAAAGTGCCAGTGCAACTATGCGATGGGGCGCATGCATCAGAATGTGTCTAATGTGACAGTGTGCTAATACTCTCCTTAATTGCATATCAGAAACGATTGCTGAAGCCTTTTTTATAGCTTGAACTCACTTTTTCCGTTGCCTCAGTGTTTTTTATGTAAAATAAGGTTTATATTTCATATTTTATATTTATTTTTCTTGCACAAGGCCTGGCTTTTAAATTCTGCTCCGCACTTGCTGCTGATGTTATTAATAAATGTATGACATTTTTTTTTTCAAAAATACTTTTTTATTTCTTAAACATTAATATCTTATTTAGTATTATTTTAAATTCAAGGAAAATTAACCGAATGTATGTATTAACTTAAGTATACTCTAGGATATAGCTTACTACTTTGTAGCTGTTAAAAGTTTCAAAGACAATAAAATCTAACCTACTGTCGTTATTATTCTAAAATTTTGCAAATTCAAAATAAATTTTTTCCGCATCAAATAATATGATTTATGCTTTGCCAAATATATGTTTTACTTTTTTATGCTTTTATAAAAGTATAGTGTATTCTACAACAAAAACCATATAAGTGCAGGCTGCAAACTTTGAAGCACATCTCAAAGGCAGTAAATCAATGGCTCTATAATTTGAGCTGCTGGTTTGGCCTACGCAAAGTCTCGACCTTAATCTCGTAGAAAACTTGTGGAACGGTGTAAAATTTCAAAAAAAAACTTTAATAATCTATGGGTGGGAAACCAGGCAGCATGGTATCCTGCCCCAAAGGAAAGATGCCAACATCTTTTGGAGAGCATGAAATGAAAATCTGAAGAAGTGATTAAAAACGGTGGATATTACACAAAATACTAACATGATTAAACATTTTGCGTTAAACATTTATTTTAGTTAATCTTTTTCACTTATTCAAATTATTTTCAGATTGTGCTATTTATGCTTATTATGCTGATAAATAGTTTTTTCTTTTAAGCAATCAATTTAATTTTTGTATACAGGAACCACTTGTGCTATTTGTGTGTTCATGAGTGTATTTAAATCAAAATTGGGCCTTCAAAGCTAGAAAAAGGACTTTTCTTGAAATACCGCTTCTTGTGTTTGTTAGTTTTTAAAACTTATCGTGAACGTTTCGACTATTAATAGGAAACAGGTATGAAATAGGTAAATAGGCAAAACAAAAGTAAAAAAAGTCTCATTAAATCGTATCAAAAATTAACAAAAAAAAAAAAAATGTAATTATTTAAGGTCCTAAGCTAAAAAAAAAAATTGGAAAGAGCAAACCAAACCAATTTATCTTGTTTCCTTCAAATATGTATATTTTTACTGCATTATGGATGATGAGATGGCCTCAAGGAAACAAATACAGGGTGGTCAATGGTGTCTTTCTAAAAAACTCAAAAAATTAACCAAAATTATTTTTCTCCATATATTGGTTTATTCAAAAGAGAAAACATTTCCATAATTAATGGAATATGATTTAATTTATGTGGATGCCTCGGCTAGCTTCGCAGTAGTGCATCCTGTTAACCCAGTTCTCCAAGAAAATGGATTGCTATATAATTTTCTTAATGGTTTGAATCGTTAATAGCATCGGCTCTCCACGGCACCTCACAAAAAAGGGTAATTGGTATTGCGAAGATGCCTGTTGACGCGATTACCGAACTTGCACGCAAGAGATCGATTGTGACATGGGCTGTGTGTGTTAATGTAGTCGCCGAGATGATAATGCGTTCGTCAGAAAATATGATTTTGACTTCTTTACAATAAACGCACTGTTTGCTCTACACAAAATTGACTTTGGAAATAAATTTGCAGTTCATTTCGTTTCGTGTTTTTAGGTGTAAAAGTTGAATTTCAAATGCCCGAAATCATAGCTAAACATTATTGCTATAAAATTATCTGCCAAATAAAGAAAATTTCCTGGATATTCCATTTCATTTTGGCTTATACAAAGTCTATATACCTATATTTTGTCTTTGTTGCCTTCCATTGTTAACCTCTGGAATTCACAACTGAATGGAGCAAACAAAAAGCAGAAAAAAAGAGTTTTTTAGTGTGAAACCTTGACGACGAGCATAAACTTTAAATTGTTTAATCGATACTTTACGAGATATCGATCACTACAGCCATCTACCGAGAAAATAATTGATTTATTTTTCCTCAAACTAAAATAATTGGCGCTTACACCCGTTTTTTCGGTGCTTGGCCGAGCTCCTCCTCTTATTTGAGGCGTGTGTTTTATGAGGAGCTTTTTCATGATAGAAATACACTCGGAGGTTTGCCATTATCTTCCGAACAGCGACCGCTATTAGAAAAAACTTTTTTTATCATTTGGTGTTTCATGCACGGAGTTCCGAACCTGTGAACTTCCGAATGGTAGCAACACAACCAGCCTATTCGGCTACGCCGGCCGAAGCTCACACGCCTCTGAAAATCACCCTTTAATACCTAATAAAAATTTGGAATCATATCATATCTATATACGTAAATTTTAAGTTTTTGAAAGATTCAATATTGGTAAAGGTTGAACCTCTGTTTTACAAAGCAACTCCTTGGTATGCCACACTTAAATAAAAACTTATTTGTACAATCTAAATAATGTAAAAAGAAAAACATCGATAATTTTAAATTACTAACTAAAGTTAAAGTTATAGGGCAGTTGCTGCAATTAACTTTCTAGTGAATTTCGTTTAAATTTTTTAGCAATTGCATTGAAATTCACTCGTACGTGAATTACAGAACCTGTCCGATAGGGTTTTTAATTTCACTTTTTACGATAGGGTTTTTAATTTCACTTTTTACGATAGGGTTTTTAATTTCACTTTTTACTTGCAAACATTAAGCCGGTAGCGCCGATTTCGATGTGATTTCAAATGTATCTTCCTGCTCATCTTGTTCCGGTCTAGTGTGAAAGTCATCTGGCAGATCACAGCCAAGATACGCTTCATTGTCTACACAATATTTGATGCACGTACGCCAACAGTGATCTAAGTAAAGCAAGTGAGGATTTCCAAATATAAACATTAGATAGCGTGCCCGTGAAATGGCTACATTCATGCGTTTGGAGCTTTGAACAAAGCCTAGTGCGTGACGCAAGTCCCGACTAATTAATTTCTGCGAAGAACGCACTGTGGAGATAAGGATAATGTCGCGCTCCTGTGGTTTAAACGTAAAAAAGAAGAAGGGTTACACATATATGCTGAAGCTATAGTAAGTTTTCCTCCGTACCTGTCCCTGAAATTCTTCTACGGAGCCAATTTTCGGCATGGCGATATCCGCTTCGATAAAGAGTGTACGCAAATGTTTTACTTGTTTCATATAAGGAGTTATTATGCCGATATTTTCCGGTTGAATGCCTTGACGATATAACTTTATGGTCATTAAAAACACCTGCGAAATGGGTATTGGTAAAAAAGGGATTAAGCGTGTTCCTAAAATCTTGTCTTGTCATTACATACATTTCTGGCTTCGAGTGGATTGAACCATGAGGGTGAATCGGCTTCCTGTTTATTTTCGCTGCGGGTGCCGTAGAAGAAGACGCCATGCGATTTTGGTCGTTTCTCTGATGCGGGTAACAGCGCATCAAGATTTTTCAACATATCAGCCTCACGCGAATCATTCTCATTTATCATAGCACGCAACTCAGAGTCGTAGAACAACTCACTGTACACGTTGAGTATGGACGGCAAGGCACGATAATTATAGAGCAACTTTGTTACCAAGCGTGGATCGAAACCCGACGTGTCGGGGAAACGCATCAGGTCGCGCAGATATGGTGTTCGTCCTAGTATGCGTTCCAGCAATGAAAGTGATAAGCCACGATCAGAGGCAAATCGGTTAATTACAATTGCTTGCAGTTGATGTGGATCTCCAGCCAGTATTACTTGACTGCGCTTCTGAGACAGCAAGGACATTGGCACTATAATTTCGGGTTCAGTACATTGACCGGACTCATCGATGAGCAGATGTGTAAAATGACCAGGTGGAAATCCCATTTGTAGAAAATTACCTAGTGTGGTGCATGTGCTGATAGTGAGTCGATGACGTCCCAAATATTTCATTTGACAACGTAGTTTCATGCCTGATTCGGTGACAATCATCTGCAATGAGACAATGAGTCTAACACAAATTGACAGATATGACTTAAAATTTACAAACCGAGTCGTCACAAGTGCCATCGGCAGCCATATCAACAGTGGCACAATACGGCATTAGATGTTCTGGTATTAGTTCCTTTTCGATTTGATTTTGAGAAACTAAGCGCACAAAATCGCCCGGCTGCAATTGTTTGCATGCTATTAAACGCGTTGTTATCAAATCCGCTGATCCATTTGAGGGTGTGCCAATGAGTAAGCGAGAACTAGGAATGAGTTTAACCAGCTGTAATATAGTTTCGACTAGTGTCATTGTTTTACCGGTGCCTGGAGGACCAAATATTATGTAAGGCATATTTTGTGCTTCGCCACGTAAAATATTCCGTATGGCGCGCTTTTGTATGGGATTTAATAGTGGATTAAACCAGGGACAACGCGTCCCCTGTAGCATGAGATTATTATCGCTGTCTAACTCAATTTGTAATTGGGGATTATCACGTGTATAAACACGAGAGGGAAAGAGAAATTGTTCGCCAACGTTTTTTATTATACGACTGACAGCGTAGTGTTGTTTACGAAAACAAAAACGCGAATAGTAAAACTCTAGTCGAAAGTCTTCGCCATTATATTTTGACTGGAATCCTTCGTTAAATTTTAGTAAAATGCGATTGAAAAGCACTTTGTGGATAACGCCATCATAACTGCGTTTATCGTCTTCATTGCACCAAGGATTAATGGCACGCACAGTGTCTCCAATAACGAGTGATGGTCGGCGTTCAGAAAGATTCTCAATAGTGAGTGACAAAAACTCGCCGTCACGTGTGAAATGTGCCCTCTCACGATCATAGTTGCGAAAATTCACAAAGTATTCAACTTCCTCCAGATACACTAATGTTTGAAATCTTATGGCGTAGTTCTTTATATTTAGTTCCTCTTTCAGGCAGGGGAACATACCCTCTAAGTTGTCTACCATTTCTTGACGATTGGCTGCTGTCAAGTAAGTATAGCGTAAGCGTTCGGGTACCTCGTAAAAGGCAATGCGATGTGACAAAAAGCGGCGCTTTGTTGCCAAACCAACGCCTGGTATAACTTCACCTTTATTGGACCACACTTGATTGGCGTAATGACGTGAACGCTGTCGCATAACATGCATACTTGGCGATGTATTTGCAATACTATTAGATGTTTGAGCACGTGCGGCCTCGGCCTCGGCTTCCGTTTCGCACACGACTATCGAAATAGAACGCTTTACACGGAACGTTTCAAATTTAATGAGGAAAACTTCGCGGGATTCACCATAGAACTTAGATTCTACTTCAAAGAGTAGCGTACGACTACCATGACCGGGCAGTTCAAAGTTGGTTTCATCGAGTTCGGGATCTACAAGTTTTACTTGTGAATCACGTCGGCGCCCTAAAAATTCGATGGAAAGTACTCGCATTTTCCGTTCTATATTATTTTTGATTATAATTTCAACCTTTTCGGTCTTAAAAGTGCTAGAAAATACGCAACGTTGATCTTCGGAAACCGTAATTGCATGATTACTTTCGTTCCGTGCTTTCGGCGTTGAGCGTCTTTCTCCGTTTATTGGTTTCTTAGTTCCGGCGGGCGTCGTTGGCTGTGGCACTATGCGTTCCAGTAGCGATAATTTAATGCAGCGCCAAATGTACGGATCCTGTAAATTGAAAAAAAAAAAAAAAAAAAATATATATATATATTATTATAAAAACTATTTATATTTTGTATTCTAAATTGCTCACTCTTTCACATTCGATCAGATCTGCTATTACAATATCGCCTACATTGAGTTTACATGTATTGGACACAATATCAAATGTAAAATAGCAATCATCGTTTAATACACCCCAGTCTGAATTTAAACGCCGCACTTCACATTTTTCTTGTTTGAGTAAGCGAGCTGGGTGTACGCTAACCTCCTGTAGTACTTCACCCTGGCGATTAACGAAATGCTCATCACTTTGTACGTTGCAGCAGATAAAAACACGATCACCAGCTTGTGGTATGAAATCGATTTCTATTGTATCTAAATTAATGTTCATCAACTTATGCTCGGTATCAACGACAATAGTTCCCGGCTTACGCTCCATTATAAGACCGAGTATATTACGTTGATGGGTATTGAAAAATTTCGGTTTTTCATTGCGAAGCTCTGTTATTTGTTGTTCGATCTAAAATGATACTGAAGTTAATTTTATGAATACGATTAAGATTTGTTGGTTGTAAAGTTCAATGTTAAATTGACTCAACTCGTTCCCGTTATTAAAAATGATTTATTTTTGCTCAAGTCTGATTTCATTTCTAAAACACTTATTGAACTTTTTAAAGTACCGATTTCCATAAAAAGCATGCGAATATACGAGTCGCTCGTTATTAAAATCATAAACTTGCCTTTTCCGGGGTGGGTAAAGATTCATCCCAATATAATTCGGATACTTCCTTGATTTGTACCACTTTAATGTGATCACTATGTACTTGTTGAAATGCCAAGTACTTAACAGGACAACCGACTTTCAAGTCACTCGCCAAACCGCCAGCAACGTTAATATCAAAAAATATTGAATGGTCAATGGTGCCATGGTTACTTTTTAATGTGGTTATTACGCCTAAACAAATATATAACTTTTGTAAATACCAAAATAATTTGAATAGATAACACTATATATTACCAAGCCGTTCGAAACACGTGCCCTCTTCCTTACTTGTGGTAGTCACTTCGTCATTTTCTGATCCGTTAAGAGACCTCAATATAGTTTGCATTTTTGAAGTATCGCCATATTCAATCTTTTTATTCTCTTCCTTTTCAATTTCTGCATCCAGGTGGCGTTGTTCTTCTTCTAGTTTTTCGGCGTACATCCGCTTCTGCTTCTCGGCATCCATAGAATCCCATAGATTCTTCAAAAACGATAACATGTTGCTCACAAATTTTAAAACTTAACTAGTATTAGACTTAATATTAGTTATTTCAGGATAATGAATTATTTTTATAGCGTCTTTCTCTCAACGGATTCATACATCCAGTCTGTCTCACTTATGTAATTCAACTCCTTGCGCAGGTTCTGCAATCGCTTCTGATAAGTATCCGAAATTCTTAACTTGTAGTCGTCTTCCGTCAGTACAATTGAATGACAACGTGAAAATATTTTATTCGTTTGGGTCTCCGGTTTTTTAAGCTATAATATGTACAAATAAGACAAAGAAATTTGGTTAACCAATGGTAGGAATTATATTACTTCACCGTCGACTGGTGTTTCTGATGTGCTCGGCAATTCCTCAGCTATGCTTCCGGGCTGGTGCATGATACAAATGATCCTCAAATCAATGTGCTTTCTGTTTTATAAAGGAATCCAATACAATTTTTAAACGCGCGTCTGCAAACAAAAAGCCGGATAATAAAGCACCGCAACCGCATCAGAGAAAGGTGATTAAATGTAGTACGCAGTGGAATGTAACACAGAGTGAATTCTACATGCTTTCTTCGTAAAAAATATTTATCGGGGTATTCATGTTCAAATTATGGTACAGAACAAAATCTGAGCACCGATAAAACTATCAGTTTAATTGCCAACAGAAACGACATTTCGTAAAATTTGTTAAAATTCTCCGCTATTAGTCAAAATTATTGGCCATTCCTATTGCAGATATAGATCCACATTGTGTTCTGTGTCTAAAACGCTTTTATTGTTCATGGATAAGAATTCGGATCAAAATTAAAAAAAAAAATATTTTATTGGAAAAAGGCTAACGAAAAATATAAAAGATTGTTTAAATTCTACGAGGCTCAGCCATTTTGACGGTTGTAGTGTCGACTATATGAATTAACCAAAAACCCAATGACTTGGTATGTATTACTGACTAGAGGTATAAAACAAATCCCAGCCGGTATAAATAAATCCAAGAGGCCATTGATAAATACATTTCTTATTAATTAGTTTTGGCTCCAAAATTTTAGTTAGACTGCTTTGCCATAACACAAAATTACCACTGCTCAAATGTTTTCACGCCTACTAGTTCATATTCGGTTATTTTCAAACGTTTTAGTTTGTCGTCTTCTGTCTTCAACTATTGATAGCATCTTATATATCTTCTTTTGTTGATTTTATTTTATTTGCGCCGTGTATTGCCACCCAATATTGAATATTTACTGAACGTGTAGGGTTCGCCTAAGTCACTCTGTACTTAGCTTAAATATAAAATATCTAGCTACTATGTGATGTTTTGTTGGTAACGTTCGTGTCAAAATTAGCTAGACACACCATTCATTGACATTTAAGGCACCTTACTTTTCTGCAATCGAGTTACGTGCTTCGCATTTTGTCCAGTTGTACTGATTCGCACATTTTTTTAAAATAAAATTGATCAAATAACTTGAAGTAAAATTATCGGTTTTTGTGAAGAAAAAGTGAATTAAAGAAGCACATTTTCATTTAATTCGCAACACAGTATTGCAGGAGATCGCAACAACAGTAAAGTTGACTGAATCGCGGAGTTATTTCGTTTGCATTTACGTGGAGCGGCGGCGGCTGAACGTGTTGAAATTGCGCGAGGAAAAATGGTTAAGACTAAAAAGGGCAAGAAAGAGATAGCTAACAGCGCCGTTGGAGGCATATCGTCCGGCGATGAAATGTAAGTGCATCAGGACATCATTATTTGTAAAAAATTATGGATTCAATGTGCTGTGGAGTCTGCGAAAATTATATTTAAAGTTTATGCCGCCTCATAAGACGGGGAAAACAAGTTTATTATTAACAAGAGAAGTGAAAGGGGAGATTTGCTTCGTTGTCAAATCTGCTTGGGACAATAAATGGTTTGCCACAGTGTTGTTAAGGCCATAATTTCTAAGTTTTGCATATATTTTTTATTTTATACCCATTTCTTTATATGATTTTAGGGATCAAACCGATTTACGGGAAGCTAACATCGATTCTGATGCTGAGCATGATAATGTAAGCCTGAAGAATAAAAAGAATCAACAAAGGACGTCGAAGAAAAGTAAGAAAAATCACAAAGATTCTGAAGAGGCCGAAGAGGCCGAAGATGAGGTGGAGAGCATTACACCCGAATTGAAGAAAATGTCTGTGAAAGGAAAGGGTAAAAACAAAAGCAAATCAAAGAAAATTGATTCGGATGATGAGGAACCTGGAAGCGGTGATGTAGAGGAATTGCCAGCAAAATCTAAGAAAAATAAGAACAAAAAATCAGCGTTCGCTTTACTGGAGGCTGAAGATGATGATAACAACTATGAGCTACCAGCTCAAGATAAGGAATCGGAAGAGGAAGCAGAGCAACCATTAAGATCATCAAAAAAGGAAGATAAGAATGCTGGAAGAAAGGGTAAAAAATCCAAAAGGAGAGGCAAGGATGATAATGATGAAGATTTAGATAAAATACTGGCCGAAATTCAGGCAGAATATACCGGAGAAGCACCAGTAACGACAGCAACATTAAACGTAGTTTCACCAGATGATTTGGATGATGAAGAGTTCGGCAAAAAGAAGAAAAACAAAAGTAAACAGCAAAAAGCTCCCACTGAAGTAACAACAGAGGAAGCTGTTGGTGGCGATGACAATGAGGAAGGTAGTACAGTGAAGACTGCTGCACAAAAAAAGCGGGAAAAAAAGGAGCGGCAAAAGCGTGAAGCGGCTTTGGCTAAACAGCGGGCTACACAAGAGCCTGAGCAAGTTACTAATGAAAAGACATCTGTAGCAAGCGAGACATTAGCAACACAAGAAAAGACTGACTATCCCACAGTATCAGTAGAAGCACAAGATGCTGCTGAAGAGGGAGGTAATGAGGAAGCTGGTACAGGAGTTGAAGAAGAATCGACCAAGGACAAAAAGAATAAAAAGAAGGCCAAAAAGGATAAAAAATCAGAAGAAGAAGAAAACAAAAAGGAAGGTAAGAAGAAGGGAATGTCAGCGGCTATGGTGGCTGCTATGCAAGAACGATTGAAACAAATTAAGGAAGAAGAGGAACGTCAACAGCGTGTCGAAGAGGAACGTTTACGTCAAGAGGAGGAACGTGAACGGCTTAGGTTGGAAGCCATAAAGCTTGAGGCTGAACGCAAGGAAAAGAAAAAGCAAAAAGAAGCTGAAAGAAAGGCGCGCCTTAAGGCCGAAGGCAAGCTATTAACTAAGAAACAGAAAGAAGAACGCGCACGCGCTCAAGCTATGTTAGAGGCTTTGAAAGCACAGGGCCTAGAAATTCCCGATCCAAATGAAAAACGACAAACGAGACCAGGTTATTTAAAAAAAATATTCTTTTAATAGTCATATAATTTATTATGTTTTTTATAGGTACTCGTATACGCCCGAAGAAGAAGACACCTCTTAACAAAGAGGAAGAAACAGAAGCCGAAGTTAAGGCCGCTGAGGCAGCTGCGGCTGCAAGTGCTCAAAATCAAGAATCAGATAAGCAAGAAATTGTCAAAGATTCTTGGGATGCCAGCGATTCCGAAAAAGAAGATAATGGCGATGATGATATTTCACAAGCTACAACTACTACCACAAACAATGATGAAAAGTCCAACAGCGGTGGGGAAGCTGCAGCTTCTGGCACAGTAGCCAATGCTGAGGAGTCATCCGAAGACGAATCGGAAGAAGAAGATGAATCCGATGATGAATCTGATGGCTCGGCTTCAGAGTCGGAAAAAGAAGAAGCTATTAGTGCGAATGACGCAGAAGCACGCAGACTGCGCGCCGAGGCGCGTATTTTAAAACGTCAAGATGAGGCAGAGAAAAATCGTACTGTCGACGATTTGCGTGCCGCGGTTGTGTGTGTACTTGGTCACGTCGATACAGGCAAAACGAAAATTCTCGACAAGTTACGTCGTACTCATGTACAAGATTCTGAGGCGGGCGGTATTACTCAACAGATTGGTGCGACTAATGTACCAATCGACGCAATAAAAGAACAAACAAAACCGGTTCATAGCTCGACAGGTTTCGAATTTAGATTACCAGGGTTATTGATAATCGATACACCTGGGCACGAGTCCTTCAGCAATTTACGCAACCGTGGATCATCTCTCTGTGATATTGCTATTTTGGTGGTGGACATTATGCATGGTTTGGAACCACAAACAATCGAATCAATTAATTTGCTTAAGAAAAAGAAGTGCCCCTTCATCGTTGCTTTGAATAAAATTGATCGATTGTATGATTGGAAGGTAATGGCACGCCGAGATGTGCGTGATGTACTGAAGGAGCAGCAAGCTAATACCCAACTTGAGTTCAAACAACGTTCGAAAGAAGTGATTCTTCAGTTCGCTGAGCAAGGACTTAATGCTGCACTCTTCTACGAAAATCCAGACCCGAAGACGTACGTTTCATTGGTGCCCACCAGTGCAATAACTGGTGAGGGTATGGGTAATCTCCTATTTCTCATCGTGGAGTTCTGTCAAAAGATGTTGGCTAAACGCTTAATGTATTCAGACGAATTGCAAGCGACAGTATTGGAAGTCAAAGCCATTGCAGGTTTGGGCACCACAATCGATGCCATCTTGATAAATGGAAAGTTGCGAGAAGGTCAGACCATGATACTGGCTGGTACTGATGGACCCATTGTAACTCAAATACGTTCCCTTCTGATGCCTCAACCCTTGAAAGAGTTACGAGTAAAGAACGCATATATTGAGTACAAAGAAGTGAAGGCAGCGCAAGGAGTCAAAATTGCTGCAAAAGATTTGGAAAAAGCCATTGCAGGAATTAATCTACTTATAGCCCACAAGCCGGATGAAGTGGAAATTTGCAAGTAAATAACCTATATATATCTAGGTTTTTTATTGCTATAATATTTACAATTATTATAATAATTTTTTAGGGAAGAAGTGGCACGTGACTTGAAAAGCGCTTTGAGTCATATAAAACTTGCACAAACAGGTGTGTATGTGCAAGCATCAACACTAGGTTCGTTAGAAGCGTTGTTGGAGTTTTTGAGAACGTCCAAAATTCCGGTAAGTACCAATTACCCCTATCATCGTAGATTGTTTTTCGTAGAAACTAAGAAATTGTAATCATACAATTCGAATAGTTCCGAACGTATATTCGAAATTCGCAGAGTTCACTGAATACATTCGTTACGTCAAATCTTAGTTTTGTACAATTTTTCTACGACGACATTAGACTAACGGTCAAAAATTAGAAAGTGTAAGGAAACAAAGGTGGCCGCCGTAGCCGAATGGGTTGGTGCGTGACTACTATTCGGAGTACGTAGGCTCGAATCTTCCGGCATGAAACAAGAAGAAAAAGTTTTCTAATAGCGGTTGCTCCTCGGCAGGCAAAACTTCCGAGTGTATGTCTGCCATGAAAAAGCTCCTCATAAAAAATATCTGCCGTTCGGCGTCGGCTTAAAACTGTAGGTCCCTCCATTTGTGGAACAACATCAAGACACACACCAAAAATAGGAGAAGGAGCTCGGCCAAACACGTAACAGAAATGTTCGCGCCAATTAGTTTTTAATAATCCGCAAATAAAGTCTACTGTCACAGGTTTTTTTCTGTAATGTGAATGCATAATTATTAATATCTAACAACAAGTTTATTAGAATTATGTCTACAAATCTCTTCTCTTTGCCGGCATCCATTATATTTTGATTATATTTTTACGTTTTTCCTTATACTTCTAATAAAATTTCTCTCCCAAAATCTGAGATTATGAAATAGTCCTAGATAATAATCATAATTTTTCACATACAACCCTGTGTAATCGATAATTATTATTACGAATGTAAGGAGAAACATCAAAATAAAAACTAAATGAAATGGACGCCGGCAAAGAAATAGGTCTGTAAACATAATTGTAATAAAATTTTTGTTAAATATTATTAATTATGGATTCATTTTACAGAAAAAAAGCATGTGTCCATAAATGTTTTGTCCTCTTATTACTTATTATAAAATGTAATATAGAATTTCAAATGCGTATTGTTGCCATAATTTTTTGCAACCCCAGTAAACCTCGGTTACGGATTTCTTCCAACTGTTTATTATTAGCACCCAATTGTGCAATTAAATAAGCTATTCTCTTTGTCTTTCCTTCATATCGTTAATAATAATTAAACAAACCAAAACACCGAAATATTCCACCAAAATAATCTATATGAAAAAAAGCTCTCACAACACTATGGACAGCAGATTGTCAATTTTCAGGTAATCTTCGATATGTGAATTTTGTGGATTTATTGGTAATTAATGCATATGTGAACGTACCTAACGAAACGTAAATGGGGAACGCGTTTTACGATACATTTATGGTGAAGTGAATTGTAAAAGTAAAAAGTGAATGTCGTGTACCGTTTAAAACTTGTAGGTAAGTGCGGCCGCCGTAGCCGAATGGGTTGGTGCGTGATTATCATTCAGAATTCACAGAGAGATCGTTGGTTCGAATCCCGGTGAAAGCAAAATTAATAAAAACATTTTTCTAATAGCGGTCGCCCCTCGGCAGGCAATGGCAAACCCCCGAGTGTATTTCTGCCATGAAAAAGCTCCTCATAAAAATATCTGCCGTTCGGAGTCGGCTTGAAACTGTAGGTCCCTCCATTTGTGGAACAACATCAAGACGCACACCACAAATAGGAGGAGGAGCTCGGCCAAGCACCTAACAGAAGTGTACGCGCCAATTATTTATTTTTTTTTAAGTGCATATTTGCAAGTTGTGCATCACTGACGAAGAAGCAAGAATGATAGAATACAAGATTGCTCCTTGGGAATTCGCTCTGTCGTCAGGCTTCATGAACTGCATTTCGAGGTTTTATATTAATTTGTGCTTTCACAATTTAACACGTGGCACTTGTTTTTCATTAGCTTAGTTTAGATATCACAAATCAAAACATTACCAAATATGTAATTTCTCTTCCTTTTGTTTCTTTTGTATTGGGAAGGGAGCTGACATCAGACTTGTCAAAATCGGGAAAAATAAAGTAACTTTTTTACCAATGTGCCACCTATGGTACTCAATTAGCCTTGTGTTATGCACAATAATCAGATGTAAGGAGAAAAACAACGCAGAGGAAACGGTAGCCGGAAAATATCGAAATTTTTACTTAGAAGTATTGCGTTATATTAAAAAAAAGAATGAATACCTGAGAAATATCTGAATCTATTCGTATCGATACTTTTGGCTATGAAGGTATGCTGTTTGAATTAAGTTAAATTTTATTTTTTATTCATCTTACTGGAACAACAGAATGTTAATTTTTCTCAAAAAGAAACCTACTCAGTACATGGTTTAAAATTATCGATATTAAAATTACTTGGTATATGAAGAAAATTATCGAGCAGGTACTCGTGTCATTCCATCTCTAATCATATGTTTATGATACAGCTTTGACAGTTCGATTTTTCGTGAATAGTTGAAAAGGGTGATATGCTGAACAAATTTAATTAAAAGGTGATTTGACGTTGATTTCCAATTTAAAGTGAGATACTGATTTTTTTAATATTTCTATATCAATAACATTCAATATACGCTAGGTTCGACGACTGTTCAGCAGTGGTGAATTTGCGGAGCGAGGGATCGTGGCGACGTGGAACGATTTGCATCTTGTAGAAGTCTACGCACAAAACAAATCATCGCAGGCAAAGCGTACGTTATTTAGAATAACTGATTTCAAAATGTGCCTATTTACTTTTTGTTTTTATAAATTAGGGAAGATGAGGGTACCATCTATGCTTCTTTCTACTTTGGAATGGAGACGTTAAACGTTACTTAGCAAAGCTTAAATGTGTGTAGTGTGGGAAGCTTCTCTTTTGGAGGACATAAATTTGTGACTATTCCGTATTGAAATGGCTCGACGGTTTCTTAGTTTTTGCTATTTGCTCTTAAGATATTCTTTTTGTTAATGCATAGTTTCAAGAATATTGTCGGAGTAACAGGTCTTGGTCCGATATAAACACTGGTCATTGTGGTATATTGAACATTTGTAGATGTAGCCTTGCAATTTGCAGTTAGTTTCGCTTAGGTACGTATTATGACTGACGCAGAGACTAGAACCTGGTCATAGTCGTTGTAAGAGGTTAAAAGCTCGCCACATTTGTGTAGGGAAATCTAATATCGGCAGAATATAAATCCGACACGTCATTGTTGTTGATGTAGCAGCATACAGATTCCTGCTTAGTACAGTGAAGCTACCGATTGTCGTCGTTTATCTCATCTAACAATAGTTCCAAGAAACTGGCATTTCGTCGAGTTGGTTTAAGTACATTTGGAAGTTGGTTTGTTTGAGGCATTTTGTACATTCATGTTCGCATTATTTACATATCGCTCATTTGCTGCAACGTCGTCATAACTCAAAAATTGTGATTTTACAGGAGACCCATTTTTCAGTTTTTAAATTGTTTAATATATATTAAAATTGTATATGAAAAGAAGATTATGGTTAAATTTGCTGAAATAGCATCTGGTTAAGACGTATATGTAAATTAAAGGTTGAAATGTATAATGGACTTATTTCTGTAGCTTCAAAAGTACTCCGAGTTTTTCTTATGACGTTGTTGCTGCAAAAATAGGTTTTATGGTCTGACATAATTAAAATTGTGACGTTACTGCAAATAACAAAAAGTTTTATAGCTGAAAATCTATTGCAAATTCTGACTTCTGACTGTATTATATTTGAACCTTACTAAACATTATAAGAGACAAAAATATGGATATTAAATAAAATTTATTGCATTCATTGCATATTTTATTGTAACATAAAAATTAACATATTACTTCAGGTACAAAAATAAAGAAACATAAATTCACGTAAAAAATAATATTCATTTTATATAAAAAAATGAATTGAATAAGGATTACAATTGCTCGTAAAAAGGTCTATAATTCTTAGGAATGTGATTTTTCTGAATCAATTCTAGCAGATCTTTTTTTGCAGTCCACTATCTGAGGTTTTGTATAAAATGCTCTTGTCATTGTAATATCCTTCATGTTTTTCTTTTTAATGATATTATTTGCCACCTTAAACTCGTTTTCGTGGACTAGTTAAAATCATCGGAGTTTCGACACCGGTTGTGTTAGCCTCAGAACTGTCTGATGTTGAATTTGGTTCGCAGTGACTGTTACTCTTACTGACAATATCGGGTGGAATGTATGTGGTATCACGTACGGATTCGTCATCATCCTCAGAAAATGAGCTCGAGCTTAATGAGTCTGATTTCATTTCAACAAAATTCACTGTTCATGTACTTTTTATCTGGCATTCTTTACCCTTTCCATCTTGTTTTTTTAAAGCCATTCCCACCATTTTGGCGCATGGAGAATTAGTTTCCATTATTTTTTGTCTGAAAATGACAACAATACTGACATAAATGGAAATGATTCATAGCAAATAATTTATACTTAAAAAATATTTAGTGCAAGAATGTCATAACAGTGAATAGTTCTTTAATACACTATTGCTTCACTAATACATCTTATTTGTAATAGTGTTTCAAGACAAAATAGTACTGAAATAAAAATTATTCTTTTCTGCAAAAACGTCATAACACTCAAAAACACTACAGGAATTCACTCAAATTTTTACATGCACAACGTCATATCTTAAAATAAGGCAATATACACGATAGAGAAAGAGATATAAAAGTGAACTTACCTTTTATTAATATTGTCACAAAACGAAATATGACACTTTTCTAGAGAACTTCACGATGTTAACCACACAAAAGCCGACGCACAACTGAGATAATACGTTGTTGCAAATACGACGCAATGGATATGTAATTAGAGCGAAAGGCATCTATCGCGATGCTGCGTGAAATGTTAAAACTTCGGATATAACACTTTATCAGTTAATCAAACATATTATTTCCGATATATTAGTGATGTTAACTAAAATTTTACGATTTTTGAGTTATGACGACGTTGCAGCAAATGAGCGATATTTGCTTAATTCTAATAATTTAACTTGCTTTGTTTTTTATAAACAACGATTTCGCGCATTCAACTTGAACTTTGTACATTATATTCCGAACGATCTGTTTTATGCAATCTAATTTCTTGTTGCGGTGCATTAAATAAGTTCAGCAAAAAAGTGTAAATATTTTTGATGGTTTTGTTGTATATTGTGTAAAGCGTGTTATAGTTAGGGTGGATGATAAAAAAATTATGTTTTTAATTAAAAAATGAATTACTGAATAAAACGTTCATTAAAAATCATGGGCAAATGTAGTTGGAATGGTTGCCCTTGACCAGATATAAATCTTAATAGCTCAGGTAATGGGTGAGATATCCTGTCATGATCATATGAAAAGTACAAAAAATTATAGAAACCCTATTCACACAAGGTATCATTGTATATATATATATATAGTATATATAATATATATAGTGTGCAGCTTGAAACTGTAGGTCCCTCCATTAGTGGAATAACATCAAGACGCACGCTACAAATAGGAGGAGGAGCTCGGCCAAACACCCAAAAAGGGTGTACTATATATGTATGTACAAAGTAAATTAACATTATTATATTAGGTTTGAGATGAGATCACTATACTAGATTAATAACACTGCGACAGTGAAAATATACTTTTATAGAGACCTAGTACAACTTGTAGGTATAGTAAAACTAAGAAACATGGTATAGGAGAAATTTCCAATACACCCCCAAAATCTCATTTTATGGCCATAAAACCGTTTTTCAGTAGGTTGATGTGAAAAATCACTCCTAACTTCGCCAATTTCCATCCGATTTCGAATTTGTTTTTTTAGTTCGAAAGAACAAAAACAAGCCTTTTTGACAGTGTGTTGACAATTTTTCTGAAATGACAACTGACGAGACTGTAGACGGAAGTATTCGGAATTTTTTTATTTTTTCTCCATTTTTTTAACTTTGACATCATTTTTGCGATATTATCCGATATTGAGGATGTTTTTTAGTACACTACTGCTATAGTAAATTTAATTCTGCGTCGAATGAGCTATATTTGACTGTAATTGAATTAAAATTAATAGAGTTGTGTGAGTTTTAAGATTTTTTTTTTTTTTACTAATTTGGTATGTAGGCATCGAAGCATGAAAATGATAACAAGTGTCATTATAAACACATAATATTTATTGGAGTATTGTGCAGTGCAGCATTGTACGGTATGGTACGGTGCAGTACACAACGGAACTGGTTCCAAACTTAAAAATGCATTTGAAACGGCCCTTTGGAGTTTAGTATGGTACGGTACATTTGTCATTCTCTTCATCAGTTTTAAATACTTCTCTGTAAGAAATTCGATCATCATCATTCATCTGAAGTCGTCATCAACTAAATTCCATTGTTTAAATCGAGAAGCGAGCGTTTCAGATTGTCTTCCCGATAGAAGTAAATCACGAGAAAGATCCTGAAAATCTGAATTTGATACAATGTGTCGTTCTGAAGACTTAGAACCAGACGGAAAGTACTCTTCATCATCAGGTTTATTGTTATCAGTTTGATCATCATCAGCAATGAGTTGAACTTCCTTCAGTTCCTGCAGTTGAGTCAATCATATCGTCCAAGACTACGGGGTTCTTAACAGTTGCAACATCAGCATACTTTATGTGCTTTCGAGCTTTATAATGATGACCGTTTACGTCCGTTTTATAAAAATAACAATCATCTGGTTTATGATAAGGATGATGATGCCACATCATCGGAGAATATTGAGAAATTCGACTTTTCTGGCAACGTTTTGATTTATATCTCTTGAATTTCAATGAAACAAAAAATAAAGCTTTGACGTTTTAATAAGGTTAAATTATAATAACAAACTTCTTTTGTTAATCAATGTACAGTGTGAACTTTGGTACACTTGGGAGCTTTTCCATATTTCTATTGAAAAAAGTGTGCTATAATTTGTCAGATATTTTCGTAAGTTCTAACCAGTTCTGTTGTATGCAGTACAGTGTACTCTTATGTATACATATATACTCCAATAAATATTACGTATCTGTAATAACGCATCAAAACACGTCCTTATTCCCATTTAGCGTAAGTTATACCTACATACCAAATTAGTAAAAAAAAAAATAATAAAATCTTAAAACTCACACAACTCTATTAATTTTAATTCAATTACAGTCAAATATAGCTCATTCGACGCAGAATTAAATTTACTATAGCAGTAGCGTACTAAAAAACATCCTCAATATCGGATAATATCGCAAAAATGATGTCAAAGTTGAAAAAATGGAGAAAAAATAAAAAAATTCCGAATACTTCCGTCTACAGTCTCGTCAGTTGTCATTTCAGAAAATTTGTCAACACACTGTCAAAAAGGCTTGTTTTTGTTCTTTCGAATTAAAAAAACAAATTCGAAATCGGATGGAAATTGGCGAAGTTAGGAGTGATTGTTCACATCAACCTACTGAAAAACGGTTTTATGGCCATAAAATGAGATTTTGGGGGTGTCTTGGAAATTTCTCCTATACCATGTTTCTTAGTTTTACTATACCTACAAGTTGTGCTAGGTCTCCATAAAAGTATATTTAATTTTTTTTTTGTCACACCGTGTAATACATGAGACAATCTTTCAATTTAGTTTTAAGTATAGATTTACATATATTTACATACAAATATATCAAACCGACAGAGGACAGAGGTTTCTACTAGGTATATTGAACTGCAGCCTTTCAAACAGAAAAGGGCAGTAAATTCTTCCCGCGGGAAAGTCAGACATAAAAGGTCCAAGAGAGTTTTTCAGTTATTTAATGACGGAAGACTAACAAGGGACAGGTTGATTCATATAACGGAATAGGTTGAGTGAAATTTAGAGCGTGCAAAGTGACGCAGATGAAAATTTTCGCAACACTTTCCAACCTATTTACGAGTATATTGTCTTGAAATAAACGCTGCATATTCTAATTTAGACCAAAAAAAGGTTAGACAGAGTCAAAACCAGATAATAATTTTGTTTCGCCACTCTACTTGTAATATTTAGGCACAGTTTGCCTGCTTTTTTCTGATCGATTACTATTTCGACATTTCTCTATGTAATGTGAACAAGTTTTCAAATTACATACGCAGTTTAAAGTGACATATTTGCGCAAAGGATTCCTGAGGCATTAAAAATAAATATTTCTTCTTAGCTTATACTGTGGAACCACTTCTTTTGCAGAAGTTGTCGCACTCGTTGTAATGCATAGCTCCTGGTGATGATTTTTTATTTTCGCTTTTTTTTATGTATTAAAAATTGTTTTGGAGTTACATGAAACTAACATGCCATTTGTTTTATAGTTTTTCACTGAGTGGCAGACTTGTTGATTAGTAAATGTTGTTGCAGTGCTAGTGGCATATACATTTTAGTCACATATGTATGTAGTACGTATGTGCATATATAGGGTCCGCCATATAACTTTACGGAATTAAAAATGCTATAAAAAATAAACTACTCAATATTTTTCCAAACTGTTTTTTTATTTTGAAGTACAATCCTTCCGGTTAATGATGGAACACAACTTCATTCATGTGGCTGCCTCGGCTAACCATGCACCATCCCATACGATCGGTCCAATTTTTCAACACATTTTCGATTGTATGCGGCTGTATTTCAGCTATGACATCGCGTATGTTGGTCTTCAGTGCATCAATTGCTTCGGAGCTGCGATTTGACGCCGTTGGATTATTATCTTTGGGGTGCCGTCAAAGACCAGTGTTATGCCAACAAACCAACAACAATTGGCCCATCACCGGTCACTCCAGCCCAAACCATTACATGCGATTGGAAATTGCTTCGAGTGGCCATACGTAGGCTCAAATTCTCGTATGAGCGTTCGGTCAAGTAAACACGATCGTATTGAGTATTTATGAACTGCTCAATTGGGAAATTTTTTTAATCAGGAAACACAATGTTAGGAAATTCGGCACGTTCGTGCAAGTGCAACAACTCCTTTGCTCTTTCGCACGGAACTTATTTTTGCTGGGGTGAAAGATCGTGTGCTTTTTGGAACTTGTAAGCCTTGACCTTAAGCTCATTTTTCAATATGCGTCGAATGCTGTCTTGCGATATTTTCAGTTCTTTGACCATTTTTCTTCCACTTCGACGTGGATTTCGTTCAAGTCGAGCATTCACTTTTCGAACCATTTCTGGCGTTGTTGCGTTTTTTTTTTGGTCCACCTGCACAGCGTTTTGCAATGCTGCCAGTATCATTGTAACGTTTTATAGTGCGATACACATACATTTTATTCACTTTAAGGTGACTGAGCTCACGAACAATGGCTGGTTGTGATTTTCCAGCCAAATATAACGCAATCACACTATTACGTTTGAATTCCATCACAGAAAAACAATTCAACAAAACTGACACGCAAATGCTTTTGATGGCTTATAAACAATGTATTGAACTGTCATTAGAACAATTTTGACGTTGATGTCCTGACATATGTACCTCTACTGTGTTCAATTTACGTTAATAATTCCAGAAACCTTGCTTTGTATCAGATCGCAAACTGGCACATTACCGATAAGTTAACCGTGTGTTTAGTCAATTATTGACCTTAAACTTAAAATAGTTTTTTTATAAAGTTTATAACCATTCAAGTTCAAATAACTTCTAATTGAAAAAATTAGCCCTATATGTCAAACCAACTCTGTTTTTTGGCAGGCTATAAGTAGTAAATTGAAATGAAATCTAATGCAGGATTTTCAGAATATATTCTAATTATGAATTTTGTCTCTGTGTGAAATATGTTTGGGTCTTTCTTTACTGCAGAAATTAATGTCACTAGCATTCGTACTATGTCACTGTTGACAATTTTGTTATCTTTTTGCTGCTTTCTAATTTTTTTTGGCACGTAACTTATGAATGAAATTTTCGAACTGAAGCAAATTTCAATGGTCATGAGAAAAAGCACACAAGCATGTACATACATGCAACACTCATTTACAAATATGTACGAGTATAAAGAAATTTTGCGCATTTTATTCGGAATGAACTGTACAGTATGCATGTGAAGATGAAAAAGTACGCAATTCTTAGCAGCAATAAAATTGAATACATATTGTACATAGGTATACATACATACAGTGACTCACAGCTTATTTGATGCAGGTAATACGCCGGCTGCCGTAGCCGAATGGATTGGTGCGTGACTACCATTCGGAATTCACAGAGAGAACGTAGGTTCGAATCTCGGTGAAACATCACAATTAAGAAAAACATTTTTCTAATAGGCAATGGCAAACCTCGAGGCAATGGCAAACCTCCGAGTGTATTTCTGCCATGAAAAAGCTCCTCATAAAAATATCTGCCGTTCGGAGTCGGCTTGAAACTGTAGGTCCCTCCGTTTGTGGAACAACATGAAGACGCACACCGCAAATGGGAGGAGGAGCTCGGCCAAACACCTAAAAAGGGTGCACGCGCCAATACTTTTTCAGAAGAAAGAAAATGACTCGATCTTTAATAAAAAAATATATACGACTTGTAATGAGATATGTATGTACTGTTTACCACTGCAGAAAGAACAGTAACAATAACAAAGCTTGCTGAAAATATATAGAAACAAATGGCTTTCTCATCACAATATGCTCACAGCTTAAATGATGCAGTGTATTTTATATTTTCTCTGAGAATGCAATAACCGGGAAATGTATTTTTTCTGTTTAGTTTAGCGTCCCAAATCGTTCTCAGTAAAGAAAAGTTGAAAAAATTAAAATTTTTTAAAATGGGAAAACGAATCTCACTTGAAAAAGGGAAGACGTTATTCATCATTATAAAGAGGGCAAAAGCCTACGAAAAATTGCAGAAATTGTTGCTATTAATTCCTCAACTGTCCAGCACATAGAAAGGTTTCGACACGAAAACAGGAAAGAAGATAAGGGCAGATCTGCGCCAAATAAAATATTTAATGATGCAGATAAGAGGTGGATTGTTCGCAAAGTTAAAGAAAAATCCCATTTAAGCGCTTCAAAATTAACGAACGAAGTCGAAAAATACTAAGGCAAGATCTGTAACTCTGAAACTGTTCGTAAAGTTCTGCGCGAAGAAAATTTTCATGGAAGGACTGGCCGAAATAAGCCGTTGATTAATGTTCGTAATAGAAAGCAAAGAATAGAGTTTTGCAGGCAACATTTAAACAAAGACATTTCGTTCTGGAAGTCCGTTTTTTTACGGATGAAAACAAATTTAACCTTTTCAGGTCTGATAGGAAGTCCTGTGTTTGGAGAAAACCAAACACCGCGCTTCAGCCATGAAATTTGCGCTCTACAGTTAAACACGGCGGGGCAGTGATATGGGGTTGCATGTCCTATTCAGGCGTCGGAAATTTAACATTTATCGAAGGAAAGATGAATAAAGAGATGTATCTGGATCTGCTAAAAGATGATTTAGTACAAAGTACGAATAAAATGCGCATTAGGGATTCGTTTAGGTTCTACCAAGACAACGACCCCTGGCTTATCTAGAATGCCCACATGTAGTACAGACAACTGCACAGAGTCCAGATCTCAATGTTATTGAGAATTTGTGGTCAGTGCTCGAAAACAAAATAAGAAACGACAATATTTCTAATGCTTCTGATCTGAAACGGGCACTACAGGAAGAATGGGTTAAAATTAGTTCCGATTATACAGCAAAACTTGTAGAATCAATGAATTCCCGATTAAAAGCTGTTCTGAATCCAAAGGGATACCCCACTAAGTATTAGCCGTACTCATGAAATCGAAATATTAATGTGAATATGTTTTTTGAATACTTTTAATTTAGTGCATCATTTAAGCTGTGACCTCAAAACTGTAACTGAATTATTTTAATTTGCCATATCTTTCTTATGAAGAAACATTTTTTGTTATTTTGTTATTAAATAAAACATGTTATTTAACAATAAAAAAATATAAGATATATAAAATATAATTTTTTTGGCTGCATCAAATAAGCTGTGAGTCACTGTATGTACTTTATAAAATTACATTTTCATAAAAATTCTCGAATACTAGTCACGTGTTGCTCTGTGTTAAGGTACCACATTTTATTCTAACGCCTCAGAATCCACTATATATTCTTGTTTTTTGGATTTTTGTAAAAATAAAGTTTTCGAAATTCCCACTTAGTGCGGAGTCACACTGTGCGTTTTCACCGGAGCGTTGAAAACGCTCCGGCGCGAAAGGATGGCAATGACGAACGCGTTTGTATGACAGTTGTCACACTATGCGTTGTCGCCGCACCTACCGGACGGTTGCCGCAACTTGCTGCGGCGATGCGGCTCGACCGCAAGACCGGAAGACATCGACGACACAAGTATTCTTACGAATACCGTCACACTGTGCAGTTCAAACGCAGCGTTTTGCAATCATGTTCGATACGGATAAATTTATAACTTGCATTCAAGAAAAGCCGGCCCTTTGGGATAAAAGTGCAAAAGAATATAGTGATAAGAATGCAAGAGAAAAAGCGTGGATAGAAGTTGGCGAATATTTTCGAAAAACCGTCGAAATTTCTCAGTTGATTCACGATGAGAAAAGAATGGATGGACCCAGTGTTGGCGATTCACTGGCTCTCTCAATAATCCTTCCGCTTCCAATAGCGAAATTGCAATTATTTTTTTTCTCAAAATTTTCCGGGACATCTTGTTGTGCTTACAGAATGCAGCAGACTGACGCAGATTGACGCTGAGTGACCGTACAGTGTGACATGTCGATCCGGTGCGGTGAAAACGCATGCCTTTCAACCGCTCCGGTGAAAACGCACAGTGTGACTCCGCACTTAAGTTTCCTATGCGGAGCTTTCATAAAATAAAGAAATGCAGAGTATGCAATTTACCTAATACGTACAATAAAAAAAAAAATAAAAATTGGCGCGTACGCTTCTGTTAGGTGTTTGGCCGAGCTCCTCCTCCTATTTGTGGTGTGCGTCTTGATGTTGATACACAAATGGAGGGACCTACAGTTTCAAGCCGACTCCGAACGGCAGATATTTTTATGAGGAGCTTTTTCATGGCAGAAATACACTCGGAGGTTTGCCATTGCCTGACGAGGGGCGACCGCTATTAGAAAAATGTTTTTATTAATTTTGCTTTCACCGAGATTCGAACCAACGACCTCTCTGTGAATTCCGAATGGTAATCACGCACCAACCCATTCGGCTACGGCGGCCGCCAATACGTACAATAGATACAAAATTTTTATAAACTAAATAACGATTATAACGGTATTGACTTAATTCGGACCGTAAATATTTATATTAATATGTGTAGTATTTTTCATACCTCCAATTTGGATGCATCTATGATAAGTTCTGGCGGCCGCCATAGCCAAATGGGTTGGTGTGTGACTACTATTTGGAAGTGCGTAGGTTCGAATCTTCGAGCACGAAACACCAAAATGCTAGAAAAAGTGTTTTCTAATAGCGATCGTCCCTTGTCAGGCAATGGCAAACCTCCGAGTGTATTTCTGTCATGAAAAAGCTCCTCATAAAAGCCAATCTGCCGTTCGGAGTCGGCTTATCACTGTAGGTCGCTCCATTTATGGAACAATATCAAATCGCACGCTGCAAATAAGAGGAGGAACTCGGCCAAACACCTAATAGAAGTGTATGCTAAATTATTTATTTTTTATTTTGGCTCACGTTCTCGATTGAAATTGTCGATTGCGACGTCACTCTCATTTGTTGGGTTTCTGTAAAAAAAATTTGTCGAATTGATCGACGGCGCTGGTAGTCAACTGACGTGGTGTTCCACTCTATTTAAGTATGAATACTCTGTTGAAACGGTTTCTGTAACTAAATGAAATGATATACTACTGTTCCTACGTTACCGGAACGACTCGTATTTATATTAGCTACAACAACAACAACATATATTGTCGATCATTATTCTCACTTCAACCTTCAGGTTTTGACAACTCTCATTAACTTAATTCAATTTTTTCTGTATTTTGTGTTGTTTATTATTTGAATACGCCAAACATAGGTTAAATTAGGTTATTATTATTATTTAAATTTTTAAATAATTTAATTTTAAAATCATAACAAAAATATAGAGAAGAATTGGCTGTCATGGTTATCGCCTTAGTATTACAGTACATATACGTTATATAATATTTATGTGAATATTTTATAATAAAAGCTTGCACAGGTTTTGTAATTTATGGAACTTTACTGACTGTTGACTGTTGTCATCAATAAAAAAATCATGGTTAATTAAATTTTAAATATAAATTGACAAAATGCACAGTAATTAATTACAGAAGTGATTTCTTAAAATTTCACGCAACTCTTCTTCATTTAAAAAATATTTATCATAAATGATATTTCTGTAAACACATTTTGGTTTTCATGTTTACTTTTCTCAATGTTGCCACAAAAAATTGTCCTTGTCGTTTGGCATACCATTTATCTCAGTGTTCCGCATTTTGTCGACAAATGCTTACGGAAATTCTTTTTTTCACCAATTGAACAATTTGGATCGAATTGATTTTACGTCATTATAATGCACATTTCGTGGTTTTCTTACAGAAATGGGCTACGAAAATCCAGCGCCACTTGCTGGATTGATTTTCTGCAAAAACACTATTTCTTTGGTACCCGACTCAATACACCTAATTAAATCGGTCCCGGAACATGATTTGTGTAAATGTGCCACCCCGAAAATATTGATTTAACATTTTATAAATTCTGAGCGGGTCCAAAAAAACTTATAAACCATCTCTGCCATACTTGCAACAATACATCAAAATTTCACCGCCGACATTCATTTTTTTTACACATACATGTATTAGTTTTTAGGTTTAAAGTAAAGAAAAAAGTAAATTTCTCGGCCTATTTGAGCACTCAGATTGCTAATCTAAGGTTTTGACAAAGGTGCTGTACATTAAATCATTATTTAATAAAAATTGAGTCAGTTACTTCATCAAATTAAACACTGAGTATCAAGGGTGCAAAAATAATAATACATCTGTATAATTTTTCGCATGCCCCTTAATTGATATCAAAAAATGAGCGATGACAGTTTATTCTGAGCTACAGATGAGTTCAAATTTTTTCGTAACAAATAAAAATACCAAAATACACTCGGATATGTTCTATTGCGTAACGAGGAGCGACGGTCCAGGTTACATCAAAACCGGACCAACCAGGTACCTATTCCATCGGTTCCAGACCACATAGGAATTATTGGGAACGAAATGACAGATAAATTAGGCGGCTTCCGCTTTATAGGCGCAGAGCCATTTTGTGGCTTAGGAAAGGGTCACTTCTCCTCTCTTATTTTGGAAGTAGATGAAAGGCAAAGAAGATCATACTGGGACAGTCTACCGGCTTTATCGCAATCGAATCAATGATGGGTAGTTTAAACCTAAACCGATTTAAATATTGTATGGAATCAAATAAAAACAATTCTAGAATCACCACGGGAATTCTAACAGGACATTGTAGATTGAATTATCATCTCATTAACCTATAAATATAGTTCAATGGAACTTGCAGGTTATGTGCACTGATATATTTGCGGTACAAACATTTTGGGTAAACATATTTTATTAAAGGAGGAAATAAAACGCAATAAAATAGGACAAAGAATAGATGTTGTTGTTGTTGTAGCAGCATAAGTGACAGTTCTTTTACACAGAACCGACAGTCGTAGGAACGGACAAACAATAGATCTTTAGGTCGCTATGCGAAATCCGTTAAAGCCCCATAAGAAAAAAACCTGCATTTTTTGTTGTCGGATATACGAGAGACACGAGACAGAGCCCAAATTAGTAAAAACCTGCCGTAATATTGGGAGAATTACAGTTTCATAGACATACACTTGGCAAAGTTGTACGGGTGGTGTAAAATTCTCAGTATTTTAGTAGCTGACTAATGTTTACTGGAAAAGCTCATGAATAGAACTGTGTTCTTCGTTCTTTTTTTATCTTTTATTTATGGCGCCTTTTCCAAAAAATTATCAGTGTTTATTAGCGAATTTTCACATTTTTTTTGTACATTTATGTAATTTATTAAAGAACAATGTCTTACATTTTATGTATGTATATTGTTGCACCGTGTCTACAACAACCGGATATGGCTGCAACAAAACAAAATTCCCGAAGAAAATTAATAAGGTAAAAAATTATTAAATTTTTTCTGCTTACGTTTATGAAACTTTATGATTTCTATATTTATATTTTATTCCACTCAAATTGGCTTAGTTCAGCCGTTATTCTTGGTATGTCTGACAATTTGTGGAAGTAACACATATGTACGCATTGGTTTGCCGGAAATCAGAAAGAATTTATAATTTATAGCAAGCGACGCAGAAAAGCTTAAAATTTACGAAATTGGGTCGTGGAGTTGGTGGCTGCACGATCAGCAATTCAGCCATTTTACTCAGCTTAAGTTTTTTTTTCATTATGCACATATAAAAAATATGAAAACAATAAAATATGGAATATAAATAATATAATTAACAAAACTATTGCAACGAAAATAGTTACACATCGCACATCAAATACACGCATCACTTGCAGAGCGCATCGAAAAAAAATTCCCACCAAACGACTATTCAATACATTCAATCACATTTGCATTCATTAACTAAAGATTGTAGTGAAATTGACTAAAATGACGAAAAATGGAAACTTGTTATAACTGAATATAATCGAAAATAATATTGTCGTCTTGCCATTTTCTTAGCTTACACCAACGCACTACCAATGCTGTAGGGGAAAAACTGTAGCTACCCCGCTGGAAATTTTATAATTGAATTTCCAATGGATTTCATATGGTAATATTGAAAGAAGTCAGTATCAGAAAATCGTCAGTTTCGGTGTAAGTTTGAATAGTACAAATTCGAAAAATCCACTTATCATGTGGAAAGGTGACTTTTTTCATCATACTTTTTACAATCTATTTATATTTCTAAATCTATTTCGCCTCCTTCAAAAAAATATTTCTCTGACAATATATACATATACAGAGGTTTCGAACCCGCGCACTTCCGAGTGGTAGTCACGTACCGTCCTCGCCCCACAAAATACCAAAATTTCACTCAATTGCCGAATTGTCGACTGTTTGGCGGATTTTATGTAAGGATTTGCATTTTCATTCTTACAAAATTCAATTAGCATAAGAATTGAAGTTAATAGTTCATTACCAACGCAGAAATTTCGGAAATTCGTTATTTGTAAATGATGCTGAAAATAAAAACCATTCCATCTACTAAAAGGTACTGTTTGCTGTGGTTTTTGGGTTAGTGGAATAATTGGCACGTTTTTCTTCGATGATGAAAATGAAAGAGCTGTTACTGTCAATGGGCATCGCTATAGGCAATTGTTTGAAGATTTGTTGTGGTCTGATGTTGAAGAAATAGGCATAGACGATCTTTATTTGCAACAGTTTTTGCGTTTTTGCGATCTAAGTTTCACTGTCGGTTAATTTCACGTAATTGTGACCTAAACTGCCCACCTAGATTATGCGATCTAATTACATCAGACCACTTTTTGTGGAGTTTTTTGAAAAGCAAAGTCTATGTGAATAAGCCAACAACGATTCCAGAACTGGAGCACAACATTAAATCGATATTGCTGAACTCAACGTAGCGCGGTTCCTTGAAAGTTTTCGTTCTCGTAATGACATTTTTCACATATATTATTGCTAAGCGCCGTATTTTGAATAAAAATAGTGAAACCTGAAAGAATCTAAATTTTTACATGTTTTATTTTAAAACAATATGTAGGCGCGTCTTTGAGAGATCCTTTATTAATATTTGTAATCTATTTATTATACAATATAACATTACAACATACAAAATTTTACCGGGTTCGAAAACCATAATCGAAAAAAAATTAAATTTGTTGCAAATCAAAAAAATATATATTTTCATTTCAAAATCATTCCTATTTGTTCTATTTTCATTATTTGAAAAAATCTATAATCTATAACCCCTACTGCGCGTTAGAAATTCGTTTCAATCGTTTGGAAGAATTATTAAGGGGGGGGTAACGTTTTTAAATTTTTATTTTTGCATTTTTTTTTTATTTGGTTTTTTAAATGAAGAACCTTTCAAGAATATTCTGTGAAAATTTTATATGAATCGGAGCAAAACTTACAAAGATACAGCCATGTAAGTGTTGCTACCTACCTGGCTCAACCGCGCGCCATTTGTACTTTAAAGCGTTTTTCCCACAACTTACGTTTTCAAAGTCGGTGCCCCTCATAACTTTGAAACTACTGCACCGATCCTTTTGAAATTTTGAACACTTTTTCTGTAGATGTTTTACAAGGTAACGCCGAAGAGTTTTTTTCGAATTTGTTGATACTTTTGTTTTTACGGTAACTAATTGACCGATTTTTTACGCGAAAATCGTGTTTTTGACTTTAACGTGTTCCCAAAAATCGAAAAATTTTTAATTTCAAAAAACCCTCTCGGCGTTACCTGGAGAAAACGATTATCTAACGAAATAACTTTGGTTTTTTGATTTCACATGATTTAACATCGAGTTATGAGGGGCACCGCAAAACTACTTTTTTTTGAGATGCGTCCGAATAATTTCTGCCATTGCCGTATTTTTAAATATTTTTGGATGAAAATTTCACAAAATATACTTCAAATGCTATAGTTTTATGTAGTAAAAGATTTGACGAATAAATTTTAACTGTGTCATCAAAAAAAAATCATAAAAATGTGCCTTTTTTTCCATGAATTAACGTTACCCTCCCCTTAATATAACCTATCCGAAACGTACACACATTGACAGCACTTCACTATACGGCACAATTCATTTAATGCTTGCCCAAATTTCATTATCATAATTCACACCCTATTTTATATGTATCAGCTGGTAAATTTTGTTATTACAGATAAAATTAAAATTAAAATTTAATTCCCAAACATTCAACAATCACACAAAAAATGTGATTTTTTTTCCATAGCTAATGAGACGCACAGCACATATCTACTTACATAAGCACGTATCATTTGTATGTAGCTGATATTATTGAGTAGGCTGACCTACAATTCCCTTATGAGATTTTGTTGATACTTGTGTTGTCTAAGCAGCGTCTTCACACAGCCTTACAAGTGACGTGGGTGTAGTTTTTTTTATATTAAAAACAACCTTTGAATGAAAATGCCCATAATTTTGTCCTATTCATATATTATATTCCAAATTGAAAATTAAAGCATTCAATTTTTGAGATTTTTGAAGCTTAAAATTTATGATTTTATTCGAATTGCACGGCAAATAATTACAAAATTACATTCTAAATTTTGGTCGACCTTCTCTTCCAATGTATGGTGTGCTTTTGACGTTATTTCCAAAAAATGGAGCGACCTACAGTTTTAGGCCTTATCTGAGTGGCAGGTGGTTTTTTATGAGAACCTTTTTTTATAGCAGAAATACGCTCGGAGGTTTCCTATTTTACGTTTCGGACTTTAAGAAAAGTAACCATTAGTACCTGATGACTGATGGTGAGCTGGCCACCGGCCCAATCTAGCAGATATTTACATTTTCAGAATATATATATTACTAACACTAATCTACGACATATTTTATTACTCAGAAAATAAGTAGCATCTGACAGCCCTGGGATCTTACCCTGGGAAACACAACGAGGCACCTCGGAGGCAGATTTTCTAAAGTCAATATAATTATGGCTAAAAGTATGGTTATTATGTAGGATTATTTTATAATATAAGATTTTGGGAGAGAAATTTTGTATGGGAAATCTCGCTTTTTACGAAAAAGTAGTCCATTTACTTATATGTCAACGTATTATAAGTCTCTCATTCAAAATAAGCTAATGGCTTGAGATGGTGGTCAAACACAATATATAATATAATATATAATATTCTTATACAATATAATATTCTTATTAAGAGTTATCCGAAATCAATGTGGAAAACTTCTATGTAAGAGCTCAACGTCAGAAAAGTATTCTTTTGAAAGTAGAACGACTAGGACGACTTTCTCGGTAACCCTGCATATCAAGTTTTTAAGCTGTAGCATTAGTATTGAGTGCTAATTAATCTTCAGCGCTGTTTGATAAAATAGGCTTTTAAGAAAGTTTATGCCAACAGTTAGGAGATTTATCAGATGAGACTAAGACAATTTTTTTTACTTTTTGTTTTTCTAACCAACATGAAATAAAACCACACCTGCTACGTTGAACACCTTCTACTCTGTATAACAAATCTCGTTTCATTTATGCTGTTACATACAACCATTAATTAACCTGTGATTAATCCTGGATCCCTAAACATTCGTCTAATAGACAACGCACGCCTGCAGTTTTGCGAATTGAACATATTCCCGTCACACCACCTAACTAACAGAACTTTTATAATTAGTTAAATATAAAGAATGTAAAAGTTCCCTTAATTTACACTCATTTGTTTGAAATAAAAAATGAGGTATTCAAATATACCTATTTTTAATTTGTAGTCCGTGAAAGGAATGATTAGTGAGAGAGTAACACTGATCTAAGTTTTAGATCTAGGGTTAAGAAAATTATAATACCTTTTTGCAAAATTGCACGCGGGTCTAAAAATCGTTAAAGTATTGTACGATCAATGAGCAGTACTAAAAAGCGCAAATAAAAGTTTCACTTTGAATAAAACATCAACAAGCTAGCAAATGCTAAACTAAATAATTCTAAGTAAAATTAGCATGAAAAGTGTCATTGACTTCCTAAAATACTCGCATAATAAATAGTTTCTTTCGTGATTTTGTATGTGCTTATAATACATTCATACTTATATGTGTACGTATTTAAAGGCCACTGCGCCGTATACGCATGAGACCTCTACAAAATTCTTAATGAATCAAATTTAGTTAATGAATGAATGCGAAAAAGTAGAGTGAAGTGGTCTAGTGTCTCATTACCGCCTGGCGATCGTTCAATTTATTCTAGAAATAAAAGAAAAAAAAAAATATTTTTTTTGTGCATCATTAAAAAGATGCCCGGTAAGTGAGGTGTTTCTAAAAAGTTGTTTGTTGTGGTCAACCTTGTAACAATTTACACTCAACAAAGTATATAGCATATACATACACATATGCATATTTTATTTGCACCTCGCTCGCCTGTCATTTATGTACATTCGTGTGTTCTTTTCTATTTAGCAAGTATTTTATTTTCGGTGTTATTTTAGTGAAAATTTTCTCAATGAATAATGTTTTATAAATACAATTGATTGTGGTGTTTTCAAAAATTTCGACATTTGTTGAATGAGATTAAAAGCTTGGAAGAGCTATGTACAAGAATTTCAGCAATGAGAGAAAATATATTTTATTTGATAATTGGCTCCGTATAAAAACTAGCACAGCAGTTTTCACAAGGCTTCAGGCGAATCTTCTATGGCTCTAAACAGTGATGTTAATATTCCTCTGTATGTACAATACTTGGCTAGCACCATGGGGAATGAGTCTGCGTACTGTCTTGCTCTGTGGTTATATTTAACGACGTAAGAAAAACAACTCTAATTTGACCGAAGCTATGTCTGACCTGTTTTGTTTTTAGCAGGTACTGTTGCAAATTTCTTTTGACACAATATACGAAGGGACTTAAGGTGCGCTTACTTTACTAGAAGGAAAATACCCAAAAGAATTTTTAATTTCATAACCTTAATTTTTACTCTTTTTTGAATTGCTTGACATAATTGCCTTACATTTCTACTTTAGTTCTCAAAATCGTATTTTTGTTTTTGATTTGCAGCTTTGACGTTAATCGCATTGATTATAGCTGTATCATCTTGCATCCGACCCGCAAAAGAAATTGGTATTTTTTTTTTAATTTACCTACTTACTCCAATTGTTGTTAGTTGTTCCATTTTGTTTCCTTTTATTTGTGTATTACTCAGCAGTTTGGCGTTTAGCGGGATATGCCTCCAAATACTTTCCAGGGGCGCAATTGTTTATTTTCTTTCTTTACAACACTACGAGTATTAATCGGGTCGCATATGATTTAAATTCAAAACGGTTATATCAACATAAGGAGGTTCTTTTGTGTTGTTCTTTTCCACGTAATTCGCAAAATTCGGACCACTAAAAGACTACAGCTTCTCTTATCATTACGCCGAAGACCTTTCCTAAGTTTTTTTCGTTTGTGCCCTCAAATTTGTCTTTGTATTCTACAAAACTTTAGGGCGCAGTGAAGATGTTGGTGATATTTTTGCTCTGTCAGCTAGTACCAAACGTAGAAGCGCAGTTCAGCTTTCTTCCGATTTCCCCAAAAAGATTTCAGATTTGCGTAAACATGTCCTAGGTCAATTTTGGATATTCATTTGGTTTCTTTAAAACGATTCAGTTTTGCCACGGATGTTGTTGTGGTAATTCTCATACCGTCAGATAACCAGATAATCAGATAACATTAATTGAGCGATAACTTTTGTATTTTTTCGGTAGTTTTATGCTTTTTAGTGAATGTTGTGAGCCCGGTCCGGATCGTTCTGGTAGGTCTACATCCGGTAATCGACTCGTTTCCAGATGACAACTCTTCTCCTATTTTATTTGTTTACTTTTGTCAGATATTTGTTCGTGTTGTAATTTGGGGCTGTATTATTTTGTTTGTTATTTTTTATATATTTTTCGGCTATAAAATTTGCTGTGCGCACATATAAATTTGCTCTTTTCAGATTTGAAAAACAAAGATGGATCGCAACGATAGAGAAAGAATACGTCATCCGCCTGGATTACGTGGTCGTGACATCGGACTATTTTACCGCAACTTATCAAAGCGAAAGCGTCCAAGACCAGACGAGCCAACAATTAGATTGGGACCTTGCGTGAGTGTCCCGCAAGCTGTGCTGGCAAGGGTTGAAGAGAAACTCTATCGTTTCGCACAAAGCTGCGAAGATGAGAAAGTGTTGAAAGACTTTGAAGCACAATTTCGACATTTGTTATTCGCCGATTTTGAGGATTTCATTGTTACTTCAAAGTCATCCAGTTATGAGCTGCTGGATAATGAATTTCAAAATCAACGTTACAAATCCGATGCTTTGTTAAAGGAACGTGATCCACAGTTCCAGAGACGATACGAGCAACGTATGAATTTGCCGGCAATGAAGCAACATGATCGTATATTAGAAGCGATTAAAGAAAATCAAGTATTACTAATTGTTGGTAGTACGGGTTGTGGTAAGACAACACAAGTGCCACAGCTCATTTTGGATGATTACATCTTTAATAATCGTGGCTCACAGTGTCATGTAGTATGTACACAACCGCGTCGTATTTCGGCAGTAACGGTTGCTGAGCGTGTAGCTTATGAAAGGTGTGAGCATTTGGGTACATCGGTGGGCTATCAAATTCGTTTGGAAAGTGAAATGCCGCGAGATAGTGGCTCCATTTTGTATTGCACCACAGGCGTGCTTCTGCAAAAGTTGCAATCAGATCCATTGATGAATGCCGTAAGCATTGTTATCATAGACGAGATACACGAACGCAGTGTAGAGACTGATTTGCTAATGGCTTTATTGAAAATCATATTGCCACATCGACCAAATCTGAAAATTATTTTAATGAGTGCTACTGTGTCGGAGGAAGAATTTAGCGCTTATTTCAACAATTGTTATACGATAAACATTGAAGGCACAATGTTTCCGGTTAAGGTGAACTACCTGGAAGATATTATACAAGAAACCGGTTTCACACGTTTTCACAATAATCCGCACGAGTGCAACAAAAATAAGGCACGACATCGCTCCAAGCAATCTAACCGCCAGAGCACTAATAATTTGGAGTATTCAGCAATGATCGAGCCATATCTGCGGCAGATTAAAGACAAGTACGATAATCAGGTACTGCAGTCATTACGTTGTACCGACTCGGAAGGTTGCGAAAATCTACAATTTTTAGAGCATTTAATTTTCTATATTTGTGATACAAAGCCACCGGGGGCGATTTTGGTTTTCTTGCCGGGTTACGATAACATTTCTAAACTTAATTCTGTACTGCTAAATCCCACTTTACCGATTGGCCAGCGTTACGCACGTAAGATACAAGTGTATCCATTACATTCAATGATGCCTACCGTGTTTCAAAAGAATGTTTTTCAATCACCGCCACCTGGCATTCGTAAGGTTATACTCTCAACTACAGTAGCAGAAACTTCGGTCACAATTGATGATGTTGTCTATGTGATCAATAGTGGACGCATGAAGACGAATAATTATAATGTGGAAGCCAATTTGCAAACGCTTGAAGAAGCTTGGGTTACAAAAGCCAATACGAAACAACGCAAAGGACGTGCTGGTCGTGTGCAACCTGGTATTTGTTATAATCTCTTTAGTCGCGCTCGTGAAAAGACAATGCTCGACCAAATAGTGCCCGAAATATTGCGTAGTAAACTGGAATCTACCATATTAAATATGAAAATGTTGCACGTGAAAGATGTAGGCTATTTTTTTAATACACTTATTTCGCCACCTAACCAACAAGCTGTCACAAATGGCATAAATTTACTAAAACGCATCAATGCGCTAGACGTGGAAGGTACATTAACGCCTTTGGGCATGCATTTGGCACGTTTGCCGGTTGATCCGCCAATTGGTAAAATGCTTGTGATGGGCGCACTCTTTCGTTGTTTGGATCCTATCACTTCAGTGGCAGCGGGATTGTCATTTAAGTCGCCATTTTTTACGCCACTCGGCAAAGAGAGAGAAGTTGATCGTGTCAAGCGTCATCTCTCGGCCAATCAGAGAAGTGATCATTTGTTGATAGACAATGTTGTACTCAGTTATCGTGAATCGCGTGAGGATAGTTCTGAGCGAGATTTTTGCTACAAAAACTTTTTAAATATTGGCATACTACAACAGTTGGAGGATATGAAACGCCAATTTGCTAGTTTGCTTCGCGCATCCAGCTTTACAGATTCAAGTAATTGCAATGCCCAATCGTCTAATGAGAATTCCAAGAATATTACATTGTTACGCGCTATAATTGCCGCTGGTCTTTATCCAAATATGGCATTTTTGAGTAAAGTACGTCGTACAAAGAATCACGTCAATGCCATACATCATCTTTGCACACCAGAGGAACGACGAGTCAATTTCCATCCATCGTCTGTGAATAGCCATGAAGCTTCATTTGATTCTCACTATTTTGTCTATTTTCAAAAGCAGAAGTCATCGAGTGTTTATATTTTAGATGCTACCATGGTTTTTCCGATGGCCCTAATCATATTTGGTGATGGCGTTGAAACAGGTTATACTGAAAAAAATATATTTTACATTTCAGTGGCTCGCACGTACTTCTTTAAATGCGATCCCGCCACAGCCAAAGTTGTTTTGGAACTGCGCAAACGTTTGGAATGGCTTATGCAAAAGCGTGCACTAAATCCATCACCCATCCTGCCAAATAGCAGCGAAGATTACATCATCAAAGCAATTCAAATACTCTTATCGTTAGATGATGTGTACGATTATAGCGATCAATATCTCTCGTCTGATGAAGAGCAACAATAATTTTTTTTGTAAATGTAAAAGCTTGTAAAAGAGAATGATGTTGAGACAAATGTGTCTTGTAAATGAAAGATTATATGTGCATTTCTTCTGCATACACTTGTATAGTGTATGCATCATAACAAATAATAAATGAAATAGTAAAAAAAACCTGTAAACAAAATTGTTTAGTATTGATTTTACCATGACTGAGATTTATTTTGCATTACCAAACCGTTGAGTTTCAATGGAAATTCGGCAGATAAGATAAGTTAACCAGAAGAGCTACGGTGTGTTTGGTAAAAGCGAGTGCCCTTAAAATTGCTTAGCGATTATTTGAAGAAAATTAAAATTATACCCTATTAAATTAGTTTAATTATTACATATTCAAGTTATTAGCTTATATAATAATAATATAAAAAATTGTGATTTTGATTTCCGTTGAACTTATTCATCCTTTAAAACGTTAATAAAATCGTATGGCATTTGAATGGGGGCTTTTACAGTAACAACACGTACTGGGTGTGGCTCAAATATCGGGTTGATTTTTGGAATTTTTTTTTGCTGACTGTGTTGGGTGTTTTCTTCGATATAAAAAATGTAAGTCTGAAAAATCAATGTAATTTTTGACCCATTTGAAACTTTCACTTTATTATACTAAAATTCAATCATCTATAAAACTGTATATCAGAATTTTTTCGAAAAATACTGAGTAAGTTTGAAGTTTTGATGAAAACTTGCCGAATTTTTTTAAATTCTGTACAAGGTTTGAAACTTTGCGATATATGGTTTTTGTTTTACTATGAATTATATTTTTATAAAAATTTACTAAATTGCATAAATAAATAGTCAAAACTTATCATATGGTCGTACCCTTTATGAGTGCTTGAAATATGATTTTGAAGCCATGTTTCTTGTTTCTCGGACTAAAATTATCTGTTCCTGCAGAAGCAGCAAATCTTTGGAGATTTTGAGACAAAGTGGGTGAAATGATTTAAAAAGTATGGAAATGCTCATAATCTACCTGAACGAGAAAGAACAAAGATCTTAAAAATCAAATTACTAATATTTTTGCATATAATATCCAGTATCCAGATACCAAAACCCTTGAACATGAACACTTAGAAAGCATGGAAGAAAAGGAAACTGTGGGAAAGCGTTACCCTCCAAAACCAATTAAAAAGGTCAAAAATTTAGTTTTTAAGATTACTTTTATTCAATTTAATTTTGCACGATATGCCTTGACTATGGCCTTGAGACGACGAATCGCAACCTGCCCGAATGCGACTCGTAGGTATTTTGGCCCACTCGAGCTTTTTTCAGCGTCTCGAGGCTGGTGAATCTTTTGGTTCGGACCTTGCTCTCCAAAATGGCTCAAAGTGAATAATTCCGATTCCATGAATTTCAGCTATGATTTCGGTTCATTTTTAATAAATTTACCAACAATCTCGATGTAGTTTTCGTTGATTATTGATTTTGTCATTTAGGTCCTCACAACCATCTCTGAAACGTGTAAATCACTCATGAACTCTGGCACGAGGTAGGCAATCATCGCCATAAACTTTGTCCATGAATTCGAATGTTTCGGTAAAGGTTTTACCGATTTTAAAACAAAATTTGATATTAGCTCTTTGTTCGAAACTCATTTTTGTACCGATGACGCAAACCTACTGGCACTTTAGACGTAATAACCTGGCTTCCACTGAACTGAATGTCACCAAGCTTTCATTGGAAGTCTGCTAGGGATGTAACTTTCAACGTACTAAATTATTAAAAAGATGGCGCCATCAAAAATATTTTTATGACGCCAGTCTTGTTTATTTTGGACTTCGCCTAGCATAATTGGCGCTTACGCCCTTTTTGGGTGGTTGGACGAGCTCCTCCTCCTATTTGTGGTGTGCGTTTTGCGTTTTAATTTTAGGCTTATACACTTCATTCAATGTTTTAGTTTGTTGATTCCTTCCAAATAGGAGGATTTGTCCAATTCTAAAAAACCATTTCTGCAATTCCTTCCTCGCTTGAATAAATCTTTTCCCCCCATCTATTTCTTCACATTGGGGAACAGATAGTAGTCGAGGGATCCGAGAGACCCAAGCTAGGAAATATGGGGATGTGTGTGAACGAGTTGGAATCCTATTTCCTTTAATTTAGGTTGCTACGGCATGAGCTGGTGCGTTGTCGTGTTGGAAAAAGAAAATCACTCGACTTCTTTGATTCAAACGAATGATAAACACAAAGATATACATATAGTATACCAATCTGTCTGAAACTTTGTGTGTGTTCTTCCAAGAGATGCTACTAACTAAACATAACCTCGATACGCGTCATTAGTGCCATATCTTCGACTTTGCACGCACTTTTCAAAGGATCTCTTTTGAAATATATTTTGTAAACTTCAAACGAATCTTCTGAAGATCGTTAGATTGTTGAGTTTTATTTCTCATTTATGAGAGCATTTTTGCGCATCGTTTAACGGAACTTAAAAAGAATTTGTTGTAGCGTCTTGCTAAGTGACTTTTATATGCTATATACTTAATATACATATCCAGTTTCAAGTTAAGCCGTCTGCCTTTTAACTGTATCTTTTAAGCTTTAAGAATTCTTGTTCAATAACTTTTGCATTTGTAAAATTCATATGGGAAATGCTTCATGGCTTTCCGGACTGAGCTTTTGACTGTCAATATTTGCGCTCATATGTCTTTGATCTGGGTTTTTCGCGGTATCGCGGTAAGATTACCATAAAAATGCCCTTTGTGCGTTTTTTTTTTGCTGTGACAACAATAAGCGACATGGTCATAATAGGAGTCAAAGCGTGGGTTAGCATTGAGTGTGCCCGTTTTAGGCTGGATGGAAATGCATTTCTCTTTTCATTGTCTTTTGAGATTTCTGGTTATCGTCAAATTTATGTTTGTCGCTACTTGAACGCGCGTTTAAAACTTACTATTTTTACGCTTTCTGTGCTTCATTAGATTCAGATTTTTTATGCATATTGTTAGTAATAATTTTGAGAAGCATAAAAATATGAGGAACTAAAAACATCTTTATAATCATATGAAAGGCATTGCCGGTAACTAACAGGCTACCGGATGACAGAGCAGCGATTAATTCACACTCGTAATTACTACTTACTATCCATTAAACATCACCTACTGCATGATTGCTACAGGTAAGGTTACAGATTTTCAAGTAGTATAATTTTAAAGGGTCATCCAATAGATGTGTTTGAGCTGTCTTGTTTAAAAGGAGTTGTGTTTGAGAGAGGTACCACAATATTATAAATATATATATATAATTGGCGCTTACACCTGTTTTGGGTGTTTGGCCGAGTTCCTTCTCCTATTTGTGATGTGCATCTTGATGTTGTTCCACAAATGGAGGGACCTACAGTTTTAAGCCGACTCCGAACGGCAAATGGTTTTTATGGGGAGCTTTTTCATAGTAGAATTTCACTCGGAGGTTTCCCATTGCCTGCAGAGGTGCGACCGTTATTAGAAAAACACTTTTTCTTCATTTTGGTGTTTCACGAAGGTTCGAACGTACGTGCTCTCCGAATTCCGAATGGTAGTCAAGCACCAACCCGTTGGTACCCAATTCGGCTACGGTGGCCTATATTAGTGAAGTAAATAAATTTTAACATTTTTTCGCTTAATTTCGACGATGAAATTAGCATACCACCAAAATACCAAAATGTTTCCGAATATATTCAGAAAATTCAAAATAAAAGTATATTTTTCAAAAGTGATATTATCGCGTTCAAAGTACCCCCCATCAAATGTAACGCACTTATGCCAGCGTTTGATCCAGCGCTCGAAACATTTCTGGAACTCTGCTTTCAGTGCCGTTTTCGATTTTCCATTACTTCCTTTCGACTGCTAAAACCCGTTCAGCGTCATATCAGGTGAATTCGATGACTGTTGAATGGTATTCGTTTCGTTCTTGTTCAAAAATTCACAGACAATGATGGCATTGTGCGACACACAATGGGGTTTTTGGACAAATTTTCTTCAAAAATCCTAGAGAAGGCAATTCGTGACCGATTTTAATAATATTTTTGCTCGTTAATTGGTCGTAAATAATTTTGGAAGAGATTGTCTAGGTCCGAATTGCAGTTTTTTATTATATCAAGACACACCCTCGAAGCCGGGTACTTTTATGGAAAATTACACCTTGGTAGTTCCTTAATCATGGAATATGTGTTCATATGGCGGTTCAACTCGAGAATTTCCATGATGACGTGACATAATTTTAGACGAGCTACGTAAGCGAAGCGTAGCGTAGCGATTTCGTCAGTTCTATTTTGAAATAAGCCCAATAAGACCATCAAACTGAAATCTAAACTATGCCTTCTGGATGCAACTTCAGCTTGTTCCTCATTGATTTGTCATATGAGGTTGCTATGCTTGAACTAAGCACCTCTTTGTTTTTTTCCCATAATAATTGACCCAACAGCTGCCGCTACCTCTGTGAATTACAAAATCAAATTTCTTACTCACTCATTTAACCATTTCTCTATTCGTCAACCAATTTGCTACTCAAGGTATTTCTCATAGGTAAGAATCAAACGTAGGGCTTTCTGAATTGTACTATTTTTTATTCGTCGAATTTAACCCTTTGACTAATACAAAAAAACTAGCGTTACATACCTAATACCTTTCGGATGCTAGTACCCACTAGAAATGTGTATTAGCAATACTAGTTGTTAAAAAATAATACTCGTAATATTAATAAATAACAATGTCAGGGTATTGCAAACGACATCAGTAATCTAAGTGAAAGAGTAACAGAGTTTAAAAGCGTCAGGTCTATTGGACCCGACATATAGACAAAGGGATAACGTTCGTTCAGAATTTTCGAAGAGAGGATGGAGAACATAATAGATCTCTTCTATCGAATTTAGTACTCAGTGACAAATTGCTTTGAAAAATTTACGAATTCTTTGTATGGAAAAGAGAAGGAGCGTGAACTAGTCATGGTCGTAGCTACATTCGAAAGGCATTAGTTCGGTATTAGTGGATTCCCGAGTAGCGATAATATTTACATTCTAAACTGTCTATTAACATGCTAAATGTGTGTAAATGCACCTCTATTGGTACACCCTGTATATGCCTGTGCGTGTATACATATGAATATTTTAATTTCTTTTGCAACTACTGTTGGTATGTATTTGCTATATACGAGCCGGTTCGGCGGCAGCGTGTTATGAACATAACTACTCACATACCCAGACTCAATTATACTTTTACAAATGTATAACCGTGTTGGTTGGACACCGGTTATGGAAAGCTTCAAGGCATTTTATGAATGAATTTACTTGGTGAACTGTCTACTCGTAGCAAAAAGGTGTAATTAATTTCATTAATAATTTTCAATATTACATGAAATTTCACTTCCATGGGAATGTGTGGGGAAGAGCACAGAGTTGATTTCAGACCTGTACTTAATAATATTAAATGTTTTTATGCACATACACAAATATGTATGTATATTCATGCATATTTTGATGCTTGGCTTTTATCAGCTTTTTTCACTTTTGTAAATTCAACAGAACTCATTTACTTTGAATTTAAGAGTCTCCACAAATGAATTTAAGACTGTCACAAATTTATATCTACTTTTACTTTGCTGTTATAATACATATACTACTGGTACATTTTTTATTTAATTTTTTTTTGTCATTACCCCAAATCTGCTAGGGGAGGTCACAAGCTCTTGGAATGAATGGTTTATGAGAGAGCGGGTTGGGTTTTTGAGTTTTGAAGAAAACTTCATAGATTTTATGGAAGAGATGGCATCGGAGGTTGACTCTTGCCCAAGAAAAACCCAGGATTTATTAGCGGCATTTATAGTTGGCATGAAGATGAAACTTGGATTCAACTGTATGCACATGAATCGAGGCAGGAGTTGATGCAGTGGCGCAAACATCGCCAAAGAGCATCTTGTTGATTTATTATGAAAACAATTTGTTATTTTTACGGAATAATACTGCGCTCTTAGGGAAACTAAAAAAATATTGTATTGTATATTAAACAAAAAAGATGTAGAAAATGGATTCGAGAAGTACCCTTTTGTGCATGACAAACCGTCTTCGTTATTTAAAATTTTCAGATTATTATTTACGTCCGAAAAAAAAAAATTACTCATGATAATTTCTGCTTATTAAAGCCAGAACAAAACATTTTTTTAATGGTATAAATTATCTTTATGAAAGAACTGAGAAAATTATTAGGCTTAAGAGAGTGTATCGAAAATGAAAACTGAAGTCTTATTTCTTTTTACACCTCTGCCTTTTCAGTTTCGAAACTATTTACCTCTCGTCTTGCTGATTTTTTCTTTGAATGAACTAAGGCAGCATCTGGCGTACAGTTTCTGACTTATTTTCAATATATTTTATTTAATATTTATTTATTAACTAGCGTACCCTCCCCCGCTTCGCTAGGCGATAAATTCAATGATTTGCTAAAAGAGAATAAAATTAATACAAAACAAAGCAAGTTCTTTGATACAATTTCATTCGAACTTTATTGTAACACTTTTTCGTAGACAACGTTTTTGGTTTTTCCATCTTTCGCGTAAATGAATAATGACGATGGTTTACCTACTCGTGAGCAAGCTACATACGTTTGTCCATGAGAAAAAATTGGGTATTCTAAATTAATACCGCACATTTGTAGAGACTGTCCTTGCGCCTTATTAATTGTCATAGCGAAGGCAAGGCGAATAGGGAACTGCAAACATTTGTAATCAAATGGTAAAGCCGTCGGAATCAGTGAACTTCTCCTTTGTACTTCCCTTTCAAAATTGTTGCTTCGATAACGTTACCCATTACCTTCTTCAAAGCGAGGCCGGTACCGTCGCAAAGTCGTGGCACATTACTGTTGCGCAGCATAATAATCGGTGCTGCAATTTTTAATCGTAAATTATAAGGTAGTAGGCCTGGCAAATCGAGTGAGTTTAAGAATTCAGTTGAATAATTTACGACATCATCTTGATCAGTAATAGAGTCCATTGACTTATATGCAACTATGTCACCAGGTATTTGATCCAAAATAGCTGCATTTATATCATTGACGTCCTTATTTTTCCCAGCTAAAATTGCTCTTTCGCTGAGCCAATCATGGTTTTTGTAATGTTGAACTATGTTTGGAAATACACTCTGTATCAATGCCTCTTTAGACAGTGCAAAAGTGCAGAAGTTGTTAGGCAATGTAATCATTCCTGTTGGATCGACAGACATTTGGCCATTTCCGATTTTCAGTAATTGGTGTGAAAATTCAGCTGCTGATGGATCGTTCTGTAGTTGAACACGTACGTTTGTAGCAAGTGTAAGCGTGTTTACATGTCTCCATAAATACGATGATTTTAAGCATGCATTGATTTCATCTGCAGCCGTAGATTTTGGGATCACAGGTAATGTTTGCCTGAAATCTCCAGCCAATAAAATTATGGCACCTCCAAAGACTGTTTGGCTTCCTCGTAGATCTTTCAAAGTTCTATCAAGTGCTTCCAATGGTTTCTTGTGTGCCATAGTACACTCGTCCCATACGATGAGCGTACATACTTTAAGAACTTTTGCCATTCCAGATGTTTTCGAAATATTACATTTGGTGTTTCATTTACCTGCATATTCAAAGGCAACTTTAATGCAAAGTGTGCTGTGCGACCGCCTTCCAGTAATGTAGCCGCAATTCCGGAAGAAGCGAGTGCCAATGCAACGTTATTATCTGATCGAAGTGTTGCTAATATCAATGAAATCAAAAAGGTCTTTCCTGTTCCCCCAGAAGCATCCAAGAAAAACAATCTATCAGTTCCATGGCTAACATTATTCATGACTGTATCATAAACATGTTGTTGTTTATGTTTACTCCCCGTCGAAAAAAATTTGCAACTTAGCAACACGACACAAATCGTTTCACAATAACGAAAAATTCGCATATTTATTCAAAAAAAGTTGTACATATAAAATGAATGTTAATTCGAAACTTAATCTAAGAATCGAGCAAGTTCTGCGGCAATTTTCACTAAAAACACAATTTGTAATTACAATATTTTAATTTTTTCTTTTTTTTATATGAAGAAATTATTAAAAAAACATTTTTTTGCTAAAAACCTTCCCCTAGTGGATCCCTATAATATGAAAAAAGAACGAATAAAATTGGCCTCGTATCGGCCCAAAAAAATGCGTACAAACGAACATCATTTCATTTTTATATACATATATAGATTTAGTATTTTCTTCATGGAATTGTTATTGCAATGTGATCTGCAGGGTCCGGCCCTCGAAGTGTAACTCACTTCAGACCGCTCGCGCAGCTGATACACGGGCATCAGCTGTCTGTTAGTTGACTAAATTACAGTCCAGATTATTGCTACCATGCGTGTGGAAGTAATTTGCCGAGAGTAAACGCAAAAAAACGCGTCCGCCGTAGCCGAATGGGTCGGTGCGTGATTACCATTCGGAATTCACAGAGAGGTCGTTGGTTCGAAACTGGGTGAAAGCAAAATTAATAAAAATTATTTTCTAATAGCGGTCGCCCCTCGTCAGGCAATGGCAAACCTCCGAGTGTATTTCTGCCATGAAAAAGCTCCTCATAAAAATATCTGCCGTTCGGAGTCGGCTTGAAACTGTAGGTCCCTCCATTTGTGGAACAACATCATGACGCACACCACAAATAGGGGGAGGAGCTCGGCCAAACACCTAACAAAAATGTACACGCCAATTATTTATTTATTTTTTTTTAACGCAAAAACGGAAATCAGTCAGGTAATCAGTAGTGTGATTGCATTACATTTGACTGGAAAATCGCTGCCAGCGATCCAACGTCATGGAGGCGGTCATCAAAAGACCGCAACGTCACGTGAAATGGTTCGAAAAGTGAAGAAATCCCCGACGAAGTGCCAATCAAATGGCGAAATAACTGAAAACATCTGACCGTAGCATCCGCCGTAACATATACTGAAAAATGATCTCAAAGTCAAGCCAAAAAGCGCATGATCTCACACCAAAGCAGCAACAAATCAGACTTGAGAGAACGACGGAGTTGCTTCGCTTGGCCGAAAGCGGACAATTTCCGAATATTGTGCTTTCTGAACAGACAATTTTTCAAATTGAACAATTCGTAAACTCACAAAACGATAGGGTTTATTTGACCGACTGGTCATACGAGAATTTGAGTCATCGATTGGCCACCAGGAGGCAGCACCCGCCACGGTTAATGGTTTGGCCGCTACCGTTTTGGTACCGTTTCACAACGCTCGAGTGAACCAAGAATGGCTAAAAAATAACGTTACTAACGTCAACACGTCCACACAATGGCTTTCAAATTCACCAGACGCGAATCCGATGGATTATTCTCTTTAGGCCATTTTGGACAGCAAGGCCCGGGCTGAAAGATCCCTTGCCCAGTTTCGAGGCGCTGAAAACATCCATTGTCCGCGAATGGGCCAAAATTCCTGCTAGTTATATTCGGGCAGCTTGCGATTCCTTTCTGGACCATCTCAAGGCCATAGTCAAGGCAAAAGGTGATCATATTGAGCAAAAGTAAATTGATTCTTAATTTTGTATTATTTTCACACATTTTAATTTTGAATTGAATAAAAGTAATTCTTCAAACTATATTTATGACCTTTTTAATTGGTTACGCTGCGAATGCCGGATCCTACATGCTATTCGAAAATCTCCACGAACCAGCAGATTTGTTGGTATTGTAAAATTCCAGCTATTGCAGTAGAATTTATGTACAAGACTCAATTTGACACTTGAACCTTTACTGCTAAATGGTCTGTGAAAATAAAAATCACTCGGCATAAAGTTTCGAGTGCGTGCTTTCATTTTTCTGCGGGTATCTCTGTGTATGTATTCAACTACTTGTTGTGCTCAAATATGTTGCAGTTCGGTGTGTGGGATCCCAATTGGATACCTACGTATGCATAATTGTACATATATACAAATGTAGATGTATGTACGCTTGTGCTCTTATGTCGTTTTCACTGTGCACCCACCATTGCTGCCACCACAACTCCCACCACATTCATAACTTAGCATTGTTACTTCGCTTTGTGACCAACATTTCGTTTGCTGTTTTCATTCACAAAAACCTAATATGAAAGCAAACGAAAAGCCAACTACAAACTACATACATACTTGTGTAAAAGCGGTTTTGTCTCGCCAGACTAACGCCCGATAGTAGCAACAATTTACAAGAAAATATTTGTATATGTGTACATATAAGCATTTATGGAAAGTGTGGCTTAACTACATTGCACCATAGTTGCTTATTTTTACAAGACTTTTTCTATTTTAATTAATGTGCAAATATGCAATTTTGTTGCTGTAATATTTTTACAGTTTGCTTTAGCTCCTAACAATTTCATTCATCAACTCTTACGATTACATTTACGCTCTGTAAATATGTACAGATGTATATTATGTTGTGGTATGCTGCTTACTATATAATATTATGTTGGTATCGTTAATAGTGTTTTTGTAAGTATACAATTGCATATATTGTATTTGGGTACTTGTGCAAAATCCCAGCAGAAACTCGTATTATTTCTTGCAAAAGTAAAAAAGAAAAAAATATATGCATGTAGAATTGACGAAGTTTTCATGACGTTATATAAATTTTGCTTTTAACAATATTTATTCGAACTAGTATTCGACTAGTCACAATTCTCACTGTAAGTAGCCGTGATAAAATAAAATGCGATACATTTTTTCAAACACTGGAAGCGATCTCCAAAAGGTGGTTATATCGAGCAAAAGTAAATTGATTTTTTATTTTGTATTATTTTCACACATTTTTTACTTTGAATTTAATAAAAGTAATTTTCCAAACTAAGCTTATGGCCTTTTTAATTGGCTACACTTCGAGTGCCGGACCCTGTATATGTTAGATGTCACGTCTTCTTTCTATCGCGCACTAAAGGAAGTTATTTCCTTAAAATCGGTGCATGTTACAATTCGGGCGAAGGGTACACTGAAAAAAAAACGGCTTACATGATTTAGCGTGACATATTTATGACATGTTGATATACTCTTACTCTCTTGACTGCTGGCTGTAATAGTTTTACTTAATATAAAAAAAAACTATTATATTAGATAAAGCAAAAGGTCTCTAACATTTTTTTTCGCCTTAAATATTCGATGATACAATGAATATAATTATAATTACACTGTGTTCGGATTTTGAACTTTTTTTGTGGGTAAAGGTTTTGATAATTCATCTTACTTAAATGGGGCCTTATTAGTTGCTTAAATTTTAACTCCAATTTTTTGTAAATAACTCCTTCAGTTTAAAAATCATTTTACTTTGCCGGTAACTGTTTTTTAATATTACCTTAACTATTTTTGAAAGTCATTAACATTGGTTCATTAAACATGATGCGTTACCTATCAGGCAGGTAAGAATATGACATTTAGTACCATTTTTATTTATCACAAATAGAAAGTTAACAGTGAAAATCATCAATCAACGTAAAGCTCCCATACAACTGATTCTCCAGATATGAACTTACCGTTTAATTTTTAATATCTGACTTGACTCAGGTTCCAAAAACGAAATATTTAGTATAATAATTTTTATATTAGTTTTTAACATTTCTTGATATGTATACGGCGGCCGCCGTAGCCGAACCTTAAGAAAATTTTCAAGTCCCGTTATATCCAAAACTGAAGTATATCCGGAAAAATAGGGGACACATTGAATTTAGAAGGCTCCAGTTGTATAACAAATCAACTATCTCAAACGTTGCCCAAATTTTGACCTTGCACAGTGTTAGCCTTGGTTTGAAATAGTTTTCTGACTAATTTTCAGTTCGTAGGCAATGATAGGTATACGATTTCGGTGATATGAGTTCTACGTAGATGAGTTTAAGGGGGTAGGAAATGTAAGGCTCAATATTAACGGGTTAATCGGACCTGTCAAAAACCAAACCTCAAAGGATGAAATGGACTTCGGAACCGATTTTGGGTACCCCAAAAAACATATAACGTATATTGTGCGACCCCCAGACCCAACATTTTACATCAAAGTGTAAATATTACATATATTTATATGTACATACATAAATATCTGCAGTGTTCGGTGTTGCGCGTAATTTTTTGCTGGTATACTGCATTTCTTCAAACATTTCGCTTCATTCACAAATCGCGCAAAAATATTCACAAACACTTTTGTAATCTGTCTAGTTTCACACAGTCCATACCGCTTTTCTTTCTGTTGTTTTTTCGATTTTGGTTTCTTGCGTTTGCATGGGGCGCCAAGTTGACGTGCAATACAATTTATTGCCTCCTCACGCCACCATTTTAATGTATTTGCAATAAAGTTTTCGTTGATGAATGAAAAATTACGCCACAATTTTGACGGTATTCGTATGACTGGTTAAAAGAGGTTAAAGAGAAATGTGCGGACATTACGTAAATTTATATGGTCATACTCGATTTATTCATATGCATATTGCAGTCCTCATATTTTAAAATATAGACTTTATATGATATATTATTATTATGATAAATAGAGAAGAAAAGAGGTTATGTTTGGATCACAATAACTGATAATTGTGCCCCTTCCTGTTATTAGTCATTCTGGAGAACTTTTCCAGTTTCGAATTGTGAGATATTCCTTTCTCTTACAGTCTTTAAACCAACCCACTTAGACCACCAGCGATCCATTGTGATACCTGCTACCCCTCCTTAAACCATTTTGTTTTAAGTGCAAACCCAGTAATTTGGCTGGCACTTATGATATATCTCTAAGGTATCATTCAAGAGTGATGAGGGCAGTGACAAAGAAGATATCTGACTGACTCTTCCCAATTCTCCTTCTTGCAGCTTCTGCAATTGTCGAAATGGGGTACACTCAATCTTTGAGCATGCCGCCCCGGGAGGCAGTGGCCTCTAATCAAAAAAACTAGCATAGAGACGTTTTTCTTTGACCGATTGAGTAGCGCCTTTGAGCGCCTGACGTCCCATTCTGGCCAAATTCTTTTCGTAGCGGTACATGTCAGACTATCAACTCATATCGTGTTGGTTGAAGAGCATTGCCACTTGCCAGTTGTACCAAGCAGTTTGTAGGTTGAGAGTGGTAAAATGGCGTGTCTATTTCGTTAATCACGTCATAGACTGTGATGAAGTTTTTGGCCTTCCTTCATGCGGACGGTCGTCAACATTAAAATCACCGTCTTTGAAGCGACGGAACCAATCTCGGCACGTTGTTTCACTTAAAACAGCATCTCCATAAACTTTTTGTAGCTCTCGATGCGCTTCCCGCATATGACGATTATTCGTCACAAAATCAGACATTTTCACTAAATCAAAAGTATATGATACCAAAACAAAATCACTCATGTGTCGAAGCAATTTGTGTGTCCAAACTGGGTTTATGACGTTTAGGTTATGTTAGACTAGAACACACTGCTATCGGCATCTATTGCGAACTTAGTTGCGCACCTAATACATTAAAAAAAGCGTTAGCTACGAATATATCATATACAGATGTAGGCAGATCTTTTGTCATGGTGTTACATGCTTGTTCATAAAATTTTGATCCATAGTAAAGTGTTTTTCAGTAAGAGCGCTTCAACTTTTTTTTTATTATTTTATTATCGCGTTTGAACATATACATTTAAGTATGAAATTCGATTTCTTTTGCATGACTACCGCGTGCACGTTTTACGAAGTCCAATCGTTGAACCCAATTTTCGACCACTCTTTTGCATAAATCGGCCGAAATTCCAGCAATTTCGTGTTCAATATTGGCTCTAAGCTCACAAATCGTCGCCGGCTTGTTACTGTAGACCAATGACTTCACATAACCCCGAAGAAAATAGTCTAGAAGCGTGAAATCACACGAGCGCGGCGGCCATTTGACCGGTCCATTTCTGGAAATAATGCGCTCATCGAACTTACTCTTCAACAAATCAATTGGAGCGTGTGCTGTGTGGCTTGTGGCCCGTCCTGTTGAAACCACATGTCGTCTAAGTCCATACCAAAAATAATCGTTTATCATGTCGCGGTATCGATTTCCATTCACAATAACGTGGCGATCGTTCACGTCAACGAAAAAATATGGGCTAATTACGCCGCCGGCATGTAAACCGCACCAAACAGTGATTTTTTCGGGATGCAACGGCGCCTCATGAATCACGTGTGGATTGCTTTCTGCCCAGTAACGCATATTTTGCTTGTTGACAAAGCCATTGAGCCAAAAGTGAGCTTCATCAGGGGTTTACAGAAATCTGAAAAAGGCGCTTAATAAACTGAAGACATAGGCTTATTGTCCACCGCCAGAGTTAGGGGTTAGGGGCAGTCAGAGGCCCGATGATGAAAATGGTGATTTTCAATAATTATTTTTGCTAGTTAATTGCTTTATTTTCCAAAAATAAGAACATAGCATTAATACTTCATATTTCGACCTGACTTTGGCAAAGATTCAAAAGAAAAAAAAATTAATAATTGTAAAAGTTATCGCTGTTTGTATGGAGTCCGTTTCTACAGAAGTCCCTTGTGATGATCATCACAAGTCCTTGGAGATTCATCTAAAATCAATCGGACAAGAGAAATTAGTTTTATTAATAGATAAACTTGTGCTTGATCGAAGCTTTTTTTAAATGAGCAATATGGCGGAGAGTTAGGCATCAGGCAGTCATTTAAGCTTCTTGACCACTGCAGCATCTTTGAAGCAGAAGTCTTTGCTGTAGGCAAGGCTGCGGAAATAGTATTCGCAAAGAAGAAGCAACGCCAAAATAAATATACAGCTAAGCGACGATAAAAGCAATAAACTCATATGAAATTTTATCTAAAAATGTTCCAAGAAACAGGGAAGCCATAGAGAGATTAGCCGCAGACAGACGGTTGTATATCTATTGGGTACCCGGACATAAAGGCATTGCAGGAAGCGAAATTGTAGATGAGATTGCCGAAAACGCTGTTTACAGATAATTCGAACAAGAAAACGACATACTGAAACCTTTAAATGCGGTATACAATGACATCGCTGCAGACATGAAAATACGGATAGACAGGAGGTGGAATAATCGAGCCACTTGCAAAACCACGAAAATTATGTGTACACAGAATGGAAATAAATACGTCCGATTCGTACTAGCTCTGTGTAGAAAAGAAAGCAGAACTATCGTAGGTATGCTGACAGGCCACGCATACAAAATAAGAATTACAAACAACGATAGCTGCAGATTTTGTAATGAACTGGAAGAGAGGGAAACGCTAGAACACCTTCTATGTTTTTGCCCTGCGTTATCTATAACCAGATTAAAATAGTTAGGAGCTTTACAATATCAGAAGTTAGAACGCCTCTCGGGGATAGAGCTTCAGAGTTTACTTAGATTCGCAAAAGACGCAGACGTATTACAATATGTTTACTACAAAGAAACGTAAAGGTCTAGTTCTATCTGGTAACACTAAGGATCAATAGGTCTATGTGATGGCTTTCAGCCAGCCAGGTCAACATAACCTAACCTAATATAGCGGGCTCAGGAAATATTTTTCAGATTTTGTAGAAAGAAACCGATAATTAATTGTTTAAAAAAATCGAAATTTAAAACAAAAAAAATCCTTTGATCAGGCGCGAGTTTTTTATGTTTTCAAAAGCAGTGTAAATTTTATTGAAATCTACCATCAATCGGTTTTGAAGTTACAGAGATCACCATTTCAAAAAACATAGTTTTGAGAAAAACGTATTTAAAGTTTTGCTATCGAGTTCCGGAGCGCCCGAACAGCCTTTATTAATTGTTGAATAGCTTGAAAGGTATTTGTCGGATTCACTTCAAATTTTCACACAATATTTTTAAGATATCATTCTTTAAGAAAATGTAAAAAATCCAATTTTTTGAAAATTCTGACTTCCAAAGGCATCTATGTAGTGCTGATAACGACTGACATAATTATGACTACTGTTGTTCAAGTTTTTATTGACTTTGCACTCTTTGGCTTGTTTGGTTTAGTTAATTAAAAGTTTTTAATGATAAATTTGAAGAGTTTTAATCCAATGCGTAATATGTAAGTTACGAATTAGGGGAAAATTATAATGCATTCGTTTGAATATAACAAGCGTCATTAAATTGTTCCCTAATTGAGTAGTTTCTTATTGTATACATAAGTACTCAATAAGCGCAGTGGGTTCACATCGAATTCGAGACGAGTTCTTCAAATGTCAAAATTGTAATGATATTAGATTTATCCCCTATTGTCCGCAGTGCGCTAACAAATCTTATGAGCTATAAATTTCAAATAAACATGCAAAGGAGCTTACCCAGAAGTTCAGGTATCATTTCCGCTATCTTCGGTTTCTCAGTTCCACCTAAGCTAATCAGATTTCCAAAATTAACAGCCAGTTCGGAGTTGCGAAGTGCTTTTTAAGAAGATTCATCATAAAATAAATAAATAAATTTCAACTGATTTGTGGTTAATAGCAGCCGAAGCGATACGCAAATCAGTTAGTGGTGTTCTTATTCCTGAACTGCTTCAAAAGTACTGCTTCTACCAACTTATTTGAATCATCTTATGTTGTGATAATTTTACTTAGAGACTTAGCATTTTGACTGAATTCAATAATACAGTGCGTTTCAAAAGTGTTCGCCTTAAAGTGTCGCGCAAATTCTTTTCTGGTATAATTATATTTTATTTCCTGTGGTTACTAATAAATTATTTTTTTTTATTGCAATCCTTGGCGCTAGAAGAACAATAATATTTACATGTAATTGATTTTTAAAATTTGGTAGTTTGGCTGTTAAAACTTCAATGGGAATATAAACAAACAAATATCGAAAAAACTTAAAATTAATAACAATATCGGAAGGTTTTTAATTTGTGCAAATGGAAATGAAATAGTGAGAGCCAGGTAGAGCTGTTTTAATTGAAATGTCAACTGCTACCATACGAAGTAGACTAATCCGTTACATTAGTTTAGGTGAAAATAAATGCATTATTTTCTTTGTATATTGCTATAGTAATCGATATTTCGTAAAGTATCGATCAACCAATTTAACCTTCCGTTGGTCACCTTTTTTAATACCTTCGGTTGGACGCCCGGGTTTGGCGTTTTAAAAGATTATATCCGTAAATCGCTAGAAAATAAAATTTTAGGAAGCTACCTGGAACCTCAAGTCGTTATCTATATTAGAAATATGCTAAACTCACGTCCAAAGTCGAAATAATCTGGGTAGACCCGGGTGCCAAATGTGGGCTAAAGTTTATGCTCGTTATCAACGTGACATTTCACACTAAAAAAAATAGTTTGCTGTTTTTTGTTCGTTCCATTCAGTTGCGAGTTAAAGGGTGTTATCAACAGAAGTCAACAAAGATAAAATTCGGTACATTTTACAGTTTTTTTTTATAAAAGCGAAAATGCAAACCAGAATGCAGCCGCTGAAATTGTGAATGGTGTTTATGGTTCCGACCATAAAACAGTTTTAACGAAAGGCACATGGAAACCCGACCAAAGAGAATGGTTAAGAAAATAAACATGTTTCTCAACCAGAGAGAACTGATCGAATTTACGTACATACATATAACTTTAATGCCGAAAAGAAGGCCTAATTATACCAAACAGGTTGACTGAACTCAGCAGAAATGTTAATGTCAGTTTAAATAAGAATTGGAAGACAGCTGCTCAAAACACCAAAGCCTACTCTGCAAGTCATGGAATCTGGTATATGACTTGGAAACGATAAATTGGGCATCTTAAAGTCCAGTTGCAATGAAGCATAAGCATGAGAAACTAATATTAGCAACAAGCGGGGTTTGATAATATGATTGATAACAATTCGAAAAGAAGATATTTGTTTTTACTTTCTGAAAATATATACAATTCATTCTCTTGTGAGTTTTAAGTATTAGTAACACTTTATTTTAAAAGGCACTGTAGTTACTCGTTGGCTGGGTGAGAGCACAGCGTTTACATTTTCCACAGTTCTTAATGCTAATTAGTTCTGCACAATTCAAGTAGGTACTAAGCGGTTTTGTTCGACGTTCTTCTATTCTAAGTCCATGCTTGTTTCACGAATTGGAATTGAATTGATGCAGAAATTTCAAGTGAAATCAAATGGCTTAATTTCATATTATTCCATCTAAAAATTCACTATCGAGCAGCTACAAAAGTTTGAAGAGAGATTAGGCGAACTAATGAAAAATATATGTATGCTACATGCAATAAATATTCGTATATACACGTATATATACTTTCATACGTTTATATTTATAAGTAGGCAGACAAAAAGTCACTTAACTACATGCAACTAAGTAACTTTTGCAAACGAGTTTAATGACAGCATTTTTCTCCAAGCAAATTTGCTAGGCACCAAACCAGTTTGCCCCTCAATTTCCAATACTTAGTTTCTTTTTTGCAATTGCAATCGTATAGTGTACGTAGTTTTGATACATACGAGTACTTATTCATGTATGTACATACTTTAGTGTTTTTAATTGCGTCATTTCTATTATCTTTTTTGTGAATGGTTGCTGGTTTTGCCACTATTTTCTTTAACTTTTGTTATTCGTTCATTCATAAATTTTTGTGTTTTCAGTAAATTTAACTCTTTTGGCATCACTTTGAGCACTCAAAAACAATGTCACCCATAATAATTGCTACAAAAACGCAACGTTTGCTGCTATAATAAGACTAGTTGCGGCATTTACACATACATACTACATAAGTACTTAAAGAGGAAAAAACAAGCACTAGTAACTGTATGTACTACATACGCGTATGTAAATATGAATGTATTTTTGTGCAAAATTGGTTGGTAACAGCTGATATATTCGAGTGGTTAGGCGCGACTCTTGTGTCGACTAAATTATGATTGAACGAGTGAATGACATAGTACACTAGTCAACAAAATAATAAGACCGTTTCCAAAATTGTTGCTGACATAAATATAAAATTAATTTAAAATAATGATCCAATTTGGATTAAATATAATATATGACACATCATTTTGTTCGATAACTACTTGAAATTTTGATTCAATTGGTCTAATTGGCAAAACTCTGTTTATTTTCATAAGCTTCTTCTGAGGCGGGATTTTCAGCAATACACTCATGCGCCATATGCAGGCGTAGTTCCGAATTAAGAGTTTGGTGGCTTTGGGAGCAGTTCATAATAGATGATTCTTTGCGTTTGCCCTGGGTCACTGCTATTCGACCGTGACCGTTTTCGCTTGACATTGTCGTAAGTGACTCACTTTTCCTCACGACCATCAGCTTCAGAAATGATTCGATTTTGTTGCGATTTCCGGATCAAAATTTGGTTCATGATTTTTTGCGTTAATTCCTGTGATACTCGTAGGTAGCGAGCAATGTCGAGAGCTGCGGTTTTGTTAACCTTTGGAGCTCCCTCGAACACCTTCTGTCCACACGTGGCTGGACAATCGAAGAAGTATTTACAGGACGGTTCGACTCGACATTTTGAAAACAAAATTGTTTGACGTTGCTATTTTTCTTTAATTATTACGTTATAAAGCCCAGTTAAATAAAAAGTGAATAATGTGAAACATATTGCGCAACTTTCTCCCGTTTTTTACTCACTTTCGAACGTGACATCGCAGAAGCAAACAATTGCATTAAGCACATACGGGCTGTACGGAGTTAGTGGCATATTTTTATTTTTGTGAGTAGGAGGCACAACGCTCCTTTTATCAGCACTTTCCCTTTTTGTCGATATTAATAAGGCATTTCGGTAATAACATTCAAGAGGTGTACCAACTTCAGTATGAGTACTTTAGCGCAAGCGCTTTACAGATAAATAGGGAGAAAATTTTAGTTTTTATGGATCGGGAAAACTAAGTCCATGGAAATCAACACTTTGCTACAAAACAGGCTCACAATTTATGGGCTTCACCAATCTAGGAAGCCAGATTATCCTGTACGGTAGAGCAAAAGACGATATCGATGCGAGAACCAAAAAAGCAGCTTTTGCAAGCCTCAAAAAGATTTGGTTTTCCAAACAGCTGACAACGGCTATTACAGGGTGCGCCATCTTTTATGTCGGTAGGAAAACAGTGAATAACTTTGAAAAAAAAAAAACAACTAATTTGTATAAGTGAGGTATTTTTATTTGGTTTGGTTTTTTACAATTTATTAAAACTAATTTTTCGAATACAATATCAATCAAGTGGCCACTTTTATTAGCAATCAGAAACTGCGATCTTTTTTCTGCGTTTGTGATCACCTTGTCAAGCATTTCGGGTTTTATGGCGTCGATTTCGACACGAATGTTTACCTTAAGCTGGTCAATAGTCTGCGGCTTGTTGGCGCAAACCTTACTTTTCAGATAACTCGTCTCTTTTTGACACTAGACGTCCCGGGAATTTTCGTTGCAGAAATTCAATTGTTGCATACGCAGTGTGGCATGGCGCGCCGTCTTGTTGAAACCAGTAACCGTCTAAACCTTTCTCACGCCTTTTCGTGCAGACATAATGAGCCAACCTCCAACGATATCGGTTTCCATCGACCGGTTCGTTTTCTTGGTAAAAATAAGGCCGAATGATGATTTTGGCGCAAATGCCGGCCTAGACAGTTACTTTCCGGTCATGCAATGACGTTTCATGAATCTCGTTCCCCGCGGTAAAAATTATCTAATCTCGCAAGTACTGAGTGCGCAGTGAAAAAAAAAAATATTGTATCGCAAGTATCGAGGTGTGCAAGTTTCGAGTATGGGCAAGAATTGAGTTTCTACTGTATTTAAATTTTAAAATCTTAAATTTTCTCGAGCCTAATTATTTTTGATCCAATTTGCTTATAGAAAGAAATTGAAGCTACTAGTTTTTTCACCGTATCTGTATGCATGTAGTTTGTAAGCTCATTAATTCATTTCACCATGGAACTGCGTAAATGGTTACCCCGTTGCGTTCTTCGCGGCCTGATGAGCAAAAAGACTGGCTGCTCAAGTTGCAAAAGCGTACAAAAAAAGGAAGCAAAAACAGCTTAAGTAAGAGACGGTGGAGCGAAGCAGCTCTTACTCAAAATATCCATTGTTTCTTATGCCCGTTCATACATATGTACATATATTATATCTAAACAAACAAACATCCATCCATAGCCATATACTATATACCCGCACGTATTCACATTTATTCGTCCATTCACGAAACTCCACCGAACCGTGACGACGCGGCGTCTGCTGCCGGAATTTATGAATGAAAATCGTATTTTTTGTTTTATTACCTTGCTTGGCGCTTTTTTATACCCACGCGCACTTGTACACAAGGGTTTTGTAATATTGTTCACATAATGGTTGTATGTAGCAGCATAAAGCAATCGAGATAGATGTAAAAATATAGATACCAAAATGCTCTGCATTAGGCAACGATTGGATTGAGGCATACCTATCCGTTTTTTCATCCGTCCGTTCGTGGGCATTATAACTCGAGCAAAGATTGATATTAATCTAATTATGAGCAAAATCGGTTAGCTGGTCGAGCTGTTATATAACAATAATTTTCAAACAAGCAAAAAAATGTTATGTTATAAGGAAGAAAAAAATCGCTCATAAATGTAAACTCAAATGATAATTAAAGATTAATCCAAAACAAGAAATATAACGCACGTAAAATTTTGCAAAAAATATACCACGCCTACTTTTGTGTTGATAAAGCTCACCCAAACTTGGCGCACATATTGCTCGCCACCTCATTTAGATCCAACATAAGTACTACTGGAAAATGATATAACCACGCCCACTTTTAATAGGTTAAGACTAAATTTCCGTCCGTCTATCCGCCTGATGTTACAATCTAAAACACTCAACGCTTATGAGTTTATTTGATTTCAAAAATTAACAGCTAGTTCAAATAAAGTTTTAAGTTTAAAATGTGCGTGGTTATATATTATATGGCGGTCCGGATGGAATTAAGCACTTCCTTACTTGCTTCCATCGGACATATGGTATATGTCACGCAACTATTTGTTGCCATTGCGTGATACTTTCGAAGGGATGGAACAAAACGTATATTGCCATACGAAAATAAGCGAAAATGTGAATGAAAATGTGTACTCAGAGTGGAGCGTCTTTTTTCTTTTTTTTTGTAAGTAAATTGGGCGAAGACAATCGCACAAAAGTTAAAACTAACAACTCAGCAGCACGGAATTAATTTCACTTAACTTTCTTCTGCCTTTCCATTGCCTGTTTCGCTCATACGATTTGTGTCTTGGGTGCCTGCGCCTCTTATTCATCTTGTCTCTTATACTCGCCTGTGTTACTGGACTCTGGCGGTTCGTTGCTTACCTTTGGCTATGTGCTTAATTTCATTCACAAACAAGTTAAACCTATTCAGTGGCCTTCTGTCTCTGCCTTCCGTAGTTGGTATCCATTTTTTTATATTTTGAACTTTTATTTTTATCAAAAAAAACGGAGAATGTTCTGGTATTCGAAAATTTAATGAATTTGCCATTCCATTCATAACCAGTGAGGAATATTAACTACATACAGTGTTGTGCGTTGAAATAGGCCTTAAGTTATTTTCGTAGGCATATAATCGAAAGAATATACTTTTATAACTTACATATATTTTTTCATTCGCAACAGCCGCTCTCAGCGAATGCTGAATAAACTTCATACCAAGAATGATAGAAAGAAGATTGCACCCATCAGAGAGTGCGTGACGTAACGTGTTTCCGAGTTGTGCAGTATTTTCAAACATTTGCTCTTCGCAATAAATTTAGTGCTTTTTTTATACAAAAAATGCGAAATTTTTAAAGTTTGGTGTTTGTTCCTTGTTTTTTAATTTAAAGCTACAGTTAAAAAAAAAACTGTATTATTATACATACAAAAGAAGGTTAAAAAAGGCCACTCTGAGAAGATTTTAGTGCTAATGAAAATTAGTTGGTTCTTATAAAATTGGATATTTTGAAAGGTTATGCAAGAATATTAAATGTCTCTCTCTCAACTCTTCTTAAGATTGAAAATCTTTTCACATATTTTAAAAGGCGTTTGAATTTACTGAATGCGGATTAAAACCATAGAGGTGTAATCGTTTCTTCTGGCCATCAATACTTAGTGGGACATAGAGCATCAAGAGGTGTATTCATTGTAAAAATAAGCCACAAAATACCAGAAAATACTAAAGAAACCATAATGACATTTTTACAAAAAGAGTACCTTATCTAGTTACATAACCTCAAATATAGCAAACAAGTCGTTCCCTTAACAAAAGCGTCTCGCTTAACAAAAAAAAACTCATAAATTAAATTGTACATAAGCATAACACATTTATTTAACAACACACACACATTTTAAAGACAATTTGTCACGCATACAAAGTTCTTTAAGTAATTCAATAAAACTTTGGTGTTTTATTTTCTTTAAATGGGCATTTTAATGCGTTTTTATATCCAAAGCTAGGCAACACTGCAGTAGCGAGAGAGAGATTTGACTGCCGAAAGCAGAAGAACACCAACAACACCTGCAATCACGGGCAATGCCATCTGATGTTAAAAAAAGTAAAGCTAAATAAAACTGAGTGTATTATTTAACTAATTATTAAAAAATGTATATTTGACAAAATTATAAATATTATTACAATTTAATTAGAACAGGCTAGAAAAATGTCATAAAGAAATAACTAAAGCTCCGAGAGTAAATAACAAAAAAAAATGCTAAATCAAGTTACGAAAATGGTAATCTGGCTATACTGGTGCTAAAATCACCTAACTCGTTGTCAAATTCGCTGAGAGCAAAGTAACGGGACCACGATAGGCGCCATCTCATTATTCTTTCCATCATGACTTCATACAATCTATTAAAATATGAAATGTAATTTTTGTAGGAACTCTTCACAATTGAACTAAGAAATGTAGGACTAATAGAAAAAGGCTTCTTTAATAATAAAAGCTCAATATTTATTATGCTAATATCTTTTATAATAAGAGTTATTTTTGCAATTGAGCAGAGCTTTTGGCATTTGCGCCTCAAAGGAGTTCGGCACTAAAATGTAAACATTATTTCGTGAACGGGAGAAGAAAATCCTTCATATAATAATTCGAGCATTGACCTGATTAAGGTTGTTAAATTACCAGGTTCGAAGTAATGAAGTAATATATTATTATATATTTTTTCGTAAATCACGAACACAATCTTATTTTTTTCGTAAACAAACCGCTGTCATGAGCCAGGTTACGTCATCTAATCATCTGATTCCTTCAAAATCGGTGAGAGCCGGTTACCGGTCTGATGTAGGCCAAACCTTTGAAATCTTTTCACCATTCTATTAAAACTACAAGCATATTACACTTATTTCAGTCTCTCTCCCCTTCTTTAGAAAAGACGGTCTCTCTTTTTTTCAATTGACGCTACCATATAGCTCGCGTAGTTTTTCCGTTGCAGTATTTCTCTCTCACTATCGTCGATTCAAGTGCCTCGATTCGTATGTATGTATTACAGACTCGTATTGATGGCAGAAAATGCTCCCCCGTTCGTGAATGATTTTATCATGAATGAGAGAAAGACTCTACCTTTTCCTCCAAACGATTTTAATATCTAGGCCAGATGAAACACAAGTAAGCGCTTCTAGAATTACGTTGCGTCGCGTAATTTTCCTCTTATATCAGAATGTGGGTTGTTGGAGAGTCGTGACAGGATGTGGATTGTTGCGATACACTCATTGACCAAAGCAAATCTCTCGGCGCAGATTTTGCCTTAACAAAATTTTAAGGGCCAATTTTTTATTCTTTACTTTGACAGCTTTTAAAGATGTTAGGGCAGCAAATGGTGCCTTAACATACCTTCTCGAACGTCGTAGTTTTACCGAGGACATCGACTAGCCGGACAGAGATAATCCTAACGCGTTCTACGCGTCTACGTTACCGGAACGAAACCGAATTTATATCAAGCCAAATACTTTCACTTTAACATATTTCCTCAAAATTGGATAAGAATAATACATGCCAACCTAAATTCTCAACCAAGAGCCATCATAATCCGAATCCGAATCTGTCTGAGCACAATAGGTTTTCGCGATATTCTGGCATGAGACAGCTCGTGAGAGTATATTTAGATGTTAGGAAGAAAGTGTTCTTCTAGTTGGAGATACCTCAACCTTTAGAAAACTAACATTTCGGTCCACCGGCAGTTGTAGCCGAGGTCACGATACACTAAATAATAGAAACAGTTTTTTCCAATAGCTGTCGCTCCTCGGCAGGTAATGGCAAACCTCCGAGAGTATTTCTACCATCAAAAAGCTCCTGATCAAAAACTATTTGCCGTTGCTCCATTTGTGGGACAATAGGAAGAGCTCGGCCGAACAATCAATAAGGGGCTTAAACATCAATTATATATATAATTATTTATCAATGGAGCTTCCACGCGGCTTACTTTCTAGGTATCCGTGTCTTACTTACTTACTTATGTGGCGCTACAACCATGTGTCCGTTTTGGCCTAATCCAAAATAGCGCGCCAGCTGTGTCTGTCCTTCGAACGGAGATGTGGTCTTCCTCTTTGTCGCCTTCTTTTTTTGGAGTACTGTATCGTAGATTTGCCTTGCTGAAGCATCTTCTTTTATACGAGTGGGATGACCAAGCCAGCGTAGCCGCTGTATTTTTACACGCTTTATGTCCATGTCCATGCTCCTTTATAGCTCATACAGCTCGCTGTTCCACCGTACGCGATACTCCTTACTAGCGCAAATGGCCAAATATCTTGCGGAGAATTTTTCTCTCGAAGGCTTCCAAAACTTTCTCATCTGCTGTTCACATCGTCCATGCTGCTGCGCCATATACATAGCTGGACGGGAATGATGTGCCTTTTGTAGATTATCAGTCTGTATAGTGAATCCGTGTATAGATACCCAAAATTATTATTGCTTACAGTGGATGTGATTTGAAAGATGACGATGTGAAGTACTCTCAGTATCTCATCAGTTCTCTTCCTTTTGCTATATAAAATTTAAACATTCTAATTCTCCTTTCATTCACGTCCCATCACAGCAAGAACGCGACTTTCAAAGGCTGTTCTTTATTTGCATCATAGCTCTATTACTTTGTGACCCAAGCACGTATGTATGTACATATGTGTATTCCTTCATAGAAAAACTTCTTTAACCTACGAGATATAATAACATTAAAATATGTAGAGCTTAAAAACTGTGCAAACTGCGATGAGTATCAGCTATTTCGCTCTCTTCGAATGTTCGTACACATTAGCCATCTTATTCTTGATTGGAGCTGTAACACCCAAGTCATCATGTAGCCGCAGTTCGTTATTGCTTCCGGCGTACGGTGTTAAATTCATTTAAGAAGTTGGTTAATTTTGAAAGTAAACTGAATTTTTTTCGCTGTTGTTTATTTCCGCGCCACGTTAGACTCCGCTGCCGTTTTTCGCTTGGCAAATGTTCATATGCAACTTATTTCCGCTCGACTCTTCTATTTTTTCTCTCATATTTCTATAAACGCAAAAAGCTACATATATTTCTTTTGGTTCTTACTTAATTTCTTTGCTTTCCAGTTTTTTTTCCTCGTTTGCTGGCTACATGTGAATTGAGTTTGCGTCAGCAACTTTTTTCATATACAAATGTACAGTTTATTTGCTAAGGTGTGATTCGCTCAGCATTTTTCTATTTAATCAACATGCAATATATGTATGTACATACGTAAATGAGTGTACTTAAATACATATACATACGTGCGTATGTATGTATACGTATGTATATGTTTTAGGTATTATTAATTTTTATTCATACCCAGCTGGAAACTTTATATACATAAATGGGCTCTATGTATGAGTCTCTTGATAGGCTCAGTTAATAACATTCAATCAAATAAACCACACATTTTTTGAATGTATGAATACAGAAATCCAAGAGGATCTTAAAGACTTAGACTCGAATCCTTAAGTCCAGTTTTTGCTTCCTCGGTTTGTCGGATACTACTATGATTCGGAATCAAGCATAGATTAACGCATTACTGTGAGATGAGCCTGCAGCGATCCTTGCTAGTTTTAAAAAAGACACTTGGAGTTAGTTTTTACTGACCAAGCGCCTTTGGTCGTGTTTTGAAGGAGAGAAGCCTGTTATGTTCGCTAGCTTTTGTTGTCATCTGAAAGTTTGCAAGCCTCGCTCCATACCATATTATTAATTTATGATATGCTTTGGCGGGCGCGGTAGCCGAATGGGTTGGAGCGTGACTGCGATTCGGAAATTGCATGGATTCGAATTTACACGCACGCAACACCAAATGATAGAATAATTTTTTTTAATAACGGTCGCCCCTCGATCATTCTTATTCGATGTACTAATTCAACCCCCGCTCTATACAAGACTGATGCATAGGTGATAATTGGTCCATTTGTTGCGTCGGAGCTTTTCCGACTACTTCAGGCCCTGCATTAGATGTTCTGATTAGTCTACCACCATTTGATGTTTTCATCCAAGGAGAGGCCTTGAAGGCCATCTGCAGGCTGAAACACCATGGGAACGGTGCCTGTACGGCACTGGACAAGAAAGTAGGCATGGACTTCGATTCAATGGTCCTTGCCATGCGCCTTAACTCCATGCCATCCAGAGATATGAGATATGATTGAGAAGAGATACAGTATGGTGCTGCCAGAGACTCAACTGTGGCCAAACTCAGAAAATAAGCCCGGCAAACAATGTTCTCGCATTTTCACGGATGGCTCTAGGACCGAGAACTTTCCGGCTCAGGTGTCTACGTGGAATCGAGTGCGACGAAACTGCACTTTGCTCTTGGAATGCACGCATCTGTGTTTCAAGCGGCGGTGTGTGCTGTTCAAGGAGCGATGAACTTTGTTGTGGAAAACAGAGGGACAGGCAGATCTATATGTGTTTGCAGCGACAGCAAAGCTGCGCTCATGGACTTAGACAGCCCTCCAACCACTTCAAGGGTAGTCGAATCCTGTAAATCCAGGCTGAACTATGTCGGTAGATATAATAGCTGATGCTAACATAGGTCCCGGGACACGTGGGTATCGTGGGTAACGAGACCTCTGATTCCTTAGCTAAGATGGGCTCTGAGGCCAACTTCTTTGGCCCGGAGCCCGTTTTGCCACTCCCTTTTGCGGTCCTCAAAGTCACGGTTAGCAAATGGGTAACTATAACCCACAATCGAGCCTGACAGGCTGAGAGAGGCTGCAGATGGACTAAACTGATGTTACCTGTCATGTCATATCGCAAATCCTTCTGTCATTAAGCAGAAGGGACTGTAGGCGGTTGGTTGGACTGATGACGGGTCACTTTCTATGGGCAAAGCACATGGAAAAGGTGGGCATCTCAGACAGTGCACTCTGCTCAGCATGTGTAGAGGAGGATGAGTCGGTGGACCACTTTTTGTGCTTCTGCCCCGCCTTCTTTCTAATCAGGCTTAAAGTCTTTGGTACTGATGTGTTAAGAAGCGACCACCTTGGCTCCTTGGCACCACAAGATCTACTCAGATTTCTTCGGAGATCGAATAGATTTAAAGAAAATTAAAAAGGGAACCCGAGTGCAGTACAATGGATTTAATTGTGTCTGAGTGCTGCACTTGCTAGTCTGTCCCGACAAAAAAAAAACGAAAACATAACATGTTATTTTTTTACAAGTAAACCAAACTAAAACGTGTCACTCATCTTTTACTATATTAAAAGATTAAATATGATTTGCTTTATAGCGCCTTCTTACTGTTCTCTAAATAAAAAATAGATATCAAAAATAAATTCTTCGTACCAAAAAATCCCCAAGTACAAGTTTTTATTAAAGAAAAATAACATGATTAATTCTTTAGTAAATATTAATCTTCATAGTAACTTCGTAATAATTAAAGATCCATTTTTTTCTTTAAATTTGGACAGTTCGAAATTGGCCTTACATTTATGCTCTACTGCACTTTTTCTTATAATTCTGATCCGAATCTGCTAGGAACGATGTCGAAAAAATTTGTTTATATAAATTGACCCGCCATAGTAAATATGTAAATATTCGTAGGCATGCACACACGAGTATGAACATATATTATATAGTATATTTTAATGAATGGTAGAATGAGTGCCTTGAGCATTTTCACTTCCGCTTAGAAACGTTCACTTACCGGTTTTCCTACGTAGTTGTGACTGTTTTTGTTGTTTTTTTTTTTAATTCTCATTTCTCCGCTTCCAGTGTGTAATTGCATACATTTCGTATTTATTGAGGCGTCTGCGGAAGTCGTAAATATGTACATATATGTATGTACAAAAGTATAAGCATACGATGTAAAGCGCTTACATTCTAAAAAAACGTAGCTACTGCTTACTGTTCGAACTTTTGAAGGTTTGAATATACAGTGTGTCACAAAAGTATTCGAAAATTAGTTTTCTCTGCAATAAAGATCTCAAAAATATTGATTATTTCCATTTTATCCCTCGATAAAATTATCAGAAGCAGCCTGGGACGTTTGAAGAAGAGTTAGCAGTGGAATATCTCCCTGTCTCCTGTTTACCATCCAAAATTCACAACTTAGTTGTTAGGTCTTCAGTAAAACGGGTACCCATGCCTGAATGCGTAGTTTTTCATTAATGGCCGCCCAACCGTTCATCCACCCGAACTATTTTAAGCATTGCATTAAGTTTATTATTCCTCTCGCCTGTAGGTGTGGAATTCTCAGCAACAAAACGTCTTATTTGCTCTTTATTTCGTTCGACCAACTGGTCTTCAGTATGTAAGCCCGAATTGCTCGCATACGTGTATTACAGCCTAGTTCAAGGCATAATACCCTTCCTACTTAAGGACAAGACTCTTCCCGAGCCACATAGCTCAACTTTTTTCTATTGTGGTTGTTGGGCTCCATAGCCAAAAGCGTGGCCGCCGTAGCCGAATGGGTTGGAGCGTGACTAACATTCGGAAGTGTCTGGGATCGAATCTCCGTGCATGAAACACCAGTTAATATATAGTAAACATTTTTTTCTAATAGCGGCCGCCCCTCGGCAGATAATAGCAAATCTCCGAGTTTATTTCTGCCAAGGAAAAAATGCTCATGGAAACTAGCTGCCGTTCGGAGTCGGCTTATAACTGCAGCCCCTCTCTTTTGTGGAGCAACATCAAAACGTGTACCATAAATAGGAGGAGGAGATCACCCAAGCATCCAATAAAGGGTGTAAGTGCTAATTAACACATGGGCTGAAAAGTCCCGGGCATAACACATAAAATAGTATTTTTAGTGATAGTGGCGCAAAACTAATCTCATTTTTTTACTGAAAAATTATTTTCAGTGATAAGAATCTTTATTTTCACCTTTACGCACTTCATTGCTTGTCTTTTTGTATATTGAAGATGTCTAGAGAAGATGTAAGAGAATTTCTACTGACTCCTATCGAAGAAGGAAGTAATTGACCAAAATTTTGAATAACGAGTGAAAATATATTGGATATTCTGGTATTTTCCGTTCAGAATTTTTTTTTTCGTATACTGTCGAGAGCCACTACATGTTAATGTCCATGTTTGTAAGTACAGGTATGTATATGTATATGTATAAATACAATAATAGACCTTGGTATTTTCTTTCATTGGTAAATAAGTTTGCTTTTACCCGATACTATTGTTTATTTCCGTTGTTTTCGCTACTCGTTCATTCATAAAATCATAAATCTAGGTATACATTTTGTCAAAAAAGAACCGGGAATTGTTCAATAAAACGCAAAATAATTGTTTAATCATCCAAATTTATTTTGTCGCCTTCAAAATAGGCTCCGTTCGAAGCAATACACATGTGCCAACGATTGGTCCAGTCATCCAAGCCACTTTTAAACGCGTTTGAAGAGATCTTCTTCAGCTCCTTCAGCGAGTTCTCCTTAATGGCCTCTATTGACTCAAAGCGGCGTCCGCGGAGTGGCAATTTATGTTTTGGGGGGGGAAAAAGTCATAGGGGGCTAAATCCGGTAAATACGGTGGCTGTTCGCCGATATTTGTCGATTTTTTTTGGCAAAAAAGTGTTCACAATATGAGCCTTATGAGACGGTGCGTTATCATGGTGTAAGATCGATGAGTTTTCTTTCCACAAATTGGGCCGTTTCCAACGCACTTTCTCTCTCAAACGTCACATAACTTCCAAATAATATTCTTTATTTACCGTAGAACCATTTGGACCGAATTCCGAGAGCACAACACGATGACTTTCACTTCTGACTGATCTTGGCGCAGTTTTTTTAGTTCCGATTCATGTGGATAGAGCCATTCAGGTGCTTGTGGACTGGTTTGCATGCCAAACTCATGAACCCACGTCCCATTACCTGTTATGGTGCGCTGGATAAACGTTGGGTCCGAATTCACTTGCTCAAGTATGTCTTCAGTCACCTTCTTCCGATGAATTTTTTGAGAGAAATTCAATTCTCTTGGAACGAGTCAAGCAGCCACGCGTCTCATGCCGAATTGATGGTGTAAAATGTTGCGAATTAATTCGTGAGACACGCTAAGGTCACGAGCTACCTCCCTCAAACTTAAATAATAGTTTTCCAGCCTCATTTCCTTGACTTTGTCGACGTTTTCATCCGTTGAAGACGTTGATGGGTAACCAGATCGGAGAAAATCTTTCACGACTTTTCGGCCCTCTGCAAAAGTCTTATACCGCTCGTAATCCCGTGCTTTTGATAAGCACACTCACCATAGGTTTTCTGCAACATTCCCAACGATTCGGCACACGAAATCGCATTCAAAACACAAAATTTAAGCCAAATTCTTTATTCGATATTTATATCTATAGTGAAAATCGCAGAACACACCAGCGGTTGACTGATATAATTAAATGTCAGAAAAAAGCTGATTGACAGATCTTGCTCAAACTCTGCAACATTATAGGGGGGACCGTCGTACCAACATTCCAGCAAAAATAAAATTAAGACATACTTACATAGGTGCGCGCTTTTTAAATGAACAATTCCCGATATTTTTTGACAGAATGTATGTTTAATATTATATATATAGGGGTTTTCAGTAAGAGCGCTTCAACTTTTGAACTTTTTTGAATAAAACACAAACGGTTTGACTTTTTTAACTAATTTTTTTTTTATTATCGAGTTTGAACATATACATTTAAGTATGAAATTCGATTTCTTTTGCATGACCACCGCGTGCACGTTTTACGAAGTCCAATCGTTGAACCCAATTTTCGACCACTCTTTTGCATAAATCGGCCGAAATTCCAGCAATTTCGCGTTCAATATTGGCTCTGAGCTCACAAATCGTCGCCGGCTTGTTACTGTAGACCAATGACTTCACATAACCCCAAAACGGGACGGCTTGTTAAATGGACCGTAAAATGGCCGTAATGCTCTTAAAGTAGCAGCAACAGAACGATTATTTTAATAAAAAATTTGCACGATTTACAATCGTTGCTCAAGTGTGTAGCGTTCCATGATGAAATGTATACTAATGAAGTTTACAAATGACAAGCGAAAAATAAAAAATATTGCGTCGTTCGCCCTCCCTATCGGAAAAAAGTTGAAGCGCACCTATTGAAAAACCCTATATATGTACATATATCGCTGCGTACATAGTACGTTTTTTCATTTGAAGTAGTACGTAAATAAGTACATAATTCGAGATGCCGTTTATATTTCTGTATACAAACGCATGTTTTTTCCTCGCCTCTATTGCTGTTTTTATTTTTCTGTTTAAGACTCTCATTCATATTATAGCTGGCCCGTTTTGCTTTGGACGGTGATCGTGCTTACTCAATGCTTTTGCTACACATTTGTTGTTGCTTTGCTTTAAATTGCCTTATAAAAATTTTCATGAATGAAGACGAGTAGTTGGTACTTGTATACCTGAATAAGTTGTGTTGCATACGTGGATGCGGTAAAAGTTCGAAAAAAAAAAAAAAACGTTTTGCATTCTAAATTATCGGAATCACAAGTTTATTGATTCCACTAGTTTACAAATTTCAATTTTCTTAAAGTATTTTTAAGCTAAATAAGCAAATTTCTTTCCATTTCTTAAAAAAAATTTAGTTTTTTTGAAAAAAACCAAAGACATGCTATTATTTTTCTATTCATTTGTAGAATTGGGGCGTGTCGTCTTTGCTTTTCTTTTGTATTCTGCTTCCGCATCATATCGACAAAGAGTCCAGAAATAAACCGGTAATATTGCAACGTTTCCCTTGCACTGATATTATTTTTCCATGTTTGCGATATCTTGATGGAAGTGCTCTCCATGTGCATCGCTGTAACTCTAAAAAGGAAGTTTTTATAGGACGAGAGGACGAGTCAAAGTTACCATCTTTAAATAAATTTCTTGATTGAGCACAGCCGAATACGCCTTCTTAGCTCCACTTAACCTTCAAAATTTCTGGTGAAGGTATTGAAAAGCAGCTTTGTCCATTGCTTTAATTAAATTTTCCATCATCCTCAGTTTTATATGCAAAGGTGGAGGTAGCACTTTCTTTGGATCAACTAAGGGGTCATATTCAAAATTTTTTTACCCAGGTTGAATTGACTGACGATAAGACCAAACCTTTTTTTATAATGCTCTTTTCTGTCGACTATCCTACTCGCAAATAAAGCAACAAGTTTTCGTATCGCCTAATGGCAAGCCAAGCAGTAGAGATACGAATTTAATTCTCCGCAGATTTGCCATTGGTGTTCATACTAAATCTGCAGCATCAGGGTTTTCATATTTTCATAAGACTCTTTCATATTGACAGTGTGACCAGTAGACTCGAAGGTAAAATATTTCTCTAATTTAATAAAACGGCTTTTAGGCGTAACTATCTATGAAAAGTCTCTACTTGTTTTGTAATGTTAAGTGCTCCCAGCTGGCGGACTATCTTGGATTTGGCCAAAACCGACATTCGGTTGCAGAGCCACCTAAGTAAGTAAGTAAGGGCTCCCATCAATCCAGTGATATTTTTCAACCATTTTAAAATATCGTGACTACTCTTTTTGTCTACTGTTATTCAGTCATTATTTAAAGGGTGTAATTGTTGCAGTCTCGAGCATAGGAGTTCTGCTTTGTTCTTGGCAAGTCTATCCTATGTGACTGTCATGATTTACCAGGTACTTCGTATTCTGACCTTTCAGAAATTTATGACGAAGTAAATGTGATTTTATCTTCGTTGTCGTCTTACCAGTGTGACAGTGCCATTAAGTTAAATTCTCAAACCTTTAGGTTAGGATATCTCAAAATCCTGACGTAATAGAGCAATTTAAACCCCGGATTCGGATTCTACGAAAAAAATTACTTCGAAAATGACCCTACACTTTCCTAGAACAAAACGTTGTTGACCTGTGTTATGTATTAGGTCGTAATTAGGTAAATATTTCAAAGACAAAATAATGTAAAATTAAAATTCTGGGTAATACATTTATGTAAACAACTTTATTTTGGGCCATAATTCTGCATTTTTAAAGTACTGTAAAAAAATATACATAGTATGTTTTATTTTCAATAAAAAGTTATTGATTGTTGGGTTTTTATTATATTTCATTATTTTAGAGAGCGTGGCACCGCCCATGATGATAACGATGAAAGTCCCAACCTCCTAGGGTCCCTATAGAACCCGCAGGAAAAGCTTAAAAATTAGGTTTTTGCGACCGTATTTGCATCAAGCACTGAAATATCGTTGAAGAGAAATGTATAAAGCAATTGTTAACCCAGCAAGCATTTAATTTAGGTTTTATAATTCATAATATTTATGAAAATGTTTCATTATCGTAAAATTTATAAGTGACCCTGATGAAAAATTTATTTTTTTTATAAAACTTTTATTTTGTAAAATAATTGTTTTTGTATGTTTTCAAACAAAAAGCGCCGTAGGCCGTAGCGAAAAAATTTTTCGCTCAAGTTTTTATTCCAAATTGTCACATTTTATGAAAATATTATTTTGTCGCGATTTTTTAATCCAAATTTTCACTTTTTTGGAAAATATAATTTTATCGCTATTTTTTAGTCCAAAATTTCACATTTTTTTAGTAATAATTTATCGAAGGCCAAAGGTTAATTTAACTCTTTTAAAAACTACAAAAGTTCTGTCGAACCTTATTGTTGGTTGATTGAGTTTTTTCGGCTTCGCTTTATTCTTTTCTCAGTATCGTTCCTTTGACAGTTCGTCCCGTACATTTATTTTGCACGGTATTACAAATGTTTAGATAAGCATTAGGATAATAGAATTTTATTGTAATAAAATTTGTAGTATTATTAAGTAAGAATAGCTTGAAATCAAATCTTGAATTAATAAAGAGTGTTTATGAATGAATATTGTTACTTTCCTGTGTTTGTATTTAAGTAAAATAAGCTTCTGTTATAGGGCATTTTTTTAAGTTTATGCAAAAATTAAACATTATAAGCAAATTTATCGTGGCAGCAATGGAAAGCCAACCCAAATAAAATAATAATGCCATGAATGTACATATATGTACATCCCAACAGTATTTTTGTTTCGCATTGACATTTTAAGTTCATGAATGTAAATTAAATTTTAAAGCAGCTGTGCCAGCTGTTAATCCAACCTGATCCTTTACTTTTTCAATTCGCCTTCCAACGATTTATATTTTCATTGCTTTAGTCACATTGCTCGCATGTATACGACTTTAAAAATCATTAAACGTCACTACCTGTATATCCAAAACCACCACGAGATTCGCACGTATTTTTTTATTGTGAATTTGCTTTGTCCATTCCGTATTCGTTGTCATCCGTAGTGATAATTCTAACATATTGCACTTCGGAACAATACTGATTTTACTAGATAAAATGCTTTCTTGTGAAATGAATATTGCACCATTCAAATGCATACATATACATATACATATGTACATATATATGTACATATATACTTACATATATCGTAAATAATTGGTACCTATGGAGGATGGTTGTTTTTGGCCGAGCTCTTCATCAAATTTATGGTGTGCGTGTTGATGTTGTTCCACAAAATGGGGAAACCTATAGTTTTATGGATGTTTATGAAGCGCTTTTTCATGGTAGACATTTTCTAGAAATACACTCAGCGTTTATCATTGCATGCCGAGGGGCGACCGCTATTAGAAGAAACTTTCTCTTCATTTTGGTGTTTTCGCGGAGATTCGAACCAACGTACTGCGAATTCCGAATGGCAGTCGCACACTAATCATTCGGCTACGGCGGCCGCATTTACCTTTACAATTACTTAAAAAGTTTATTTGATATAGGGACATATGGGCGATTTAAGGTACTTTAAAGAAATCGCGCACTATCTGCTTTAAACGCATGAATTAATGAAATTTTACCGTCAAATTATTTCCATTTTCATACATTTTTTTCTTTCATTCTCGCAAGTTGTTATGTAAAGAGTTGCTTGAAAAGTTAACCCTGCATAACCAATCATATTTTTAATACATTTTTGCTAATGTTAGTCTCATCGACTAGAGTGATTTAAAAAGGGCTTCCAAAAAGCCAGGAGCACACCAGATACCCCAAAACTTATTGAAAAAGAACATTATGAATATTTTAGATTGCCTAAGTAAAAAGAAACAAAGCTTTTCAAATTTGGTTTTTATTTTTTTTTTAATTTATTAGTGCTCTTATTCAACGAGTCTCGTGAAATATCACATTTAGTTACTATTATAAAAAAAAGGTCAACATAAAAAGCTTTATACTATTAAAAAGTTAACAACACTTATATATTAAAAAAACAAAGAACAAGATAAAAAGTTAGTGTTTTGAACAGAAGGTGCACAAATCAACTTTGTGCTCACCGCATATACTTTTTTCTTCGTCATGCGGGGTTTCTGATAGGGGCAGAAAGCACAAGTTTTTTTTTTTATTGGTTTGTTTTTTAGTTGAATTCCCAGGTGTTATATTCTCAATTGATTCTGCTGAAATATCTTGGATGTTTCCACGTATGGTTGACTGCAGATTAGGTTGCTTCAAGCGCTCTTTCATATGCGGTGTCACCAGCGAATTGTGAATATTCTTCATAAAATTACGACACGATAGGGGTTTTTTGTTCTGATTTATCATATTATGAGCATTGATCACATAACTGTTCACAAAGCAATATTTAGTATGCCAAAGAACATACTATACACATAGGTCATATCTCTATTGTTCGTGAGCAAGACATACCGTTGCACATCTGGTCGAGTGTGTCGACGCCACTTTTTGCTTTGTTATAAATCTCCACTAAACTTGGTTTGCCACTGGAGGGATTCATTTTACCCTCTTCATCACCATTGCACCCTCTTCATCACGAAACAACAGCACATACACTATCTTCTTAGGTTTCGCCATATACGATAGCAGTGTTAGTTCGTTATCATAACAAAATATTGCTGTGCCTCTTTTCCTTCCAATTTTTACTTTCATTTCCTGAGGAATTTCAGCCTTGTTTGAACGCAATGTACCGACTATGGTTAGTTTGTACGGTTCTTTAAGCAGCGATTTTGCCAATGGTATATATGTGAACCAGTTGTCCATTGTTATGTTTCGGTTGGAGCCGTAAACAGACTTCGTGAGTTCTTTCACACACAATTCGCTAAGAGGCATATTGTCACAGTTACAACCTTTGCCTAGATATGGCATTGAGATGGCTATAGCAGAGAGAATCTATCATTAATACGTAAAATTCTTTGAGAACTATCATCGAAGCGCAAATAGCCATCAAGAATGAGAATCGAGATCGACTCATAGTTGACGCGTATCTAGTTTCAGAATATTCAGAGTTGATAAGCTCATGAGCTGTCAAACGTTTATCTTTCATCACCGCACTCAAAACCAAAATACCAATGATTGCGTGAAGCTCAATTTTATTTATTTGCTTTTTAGTGGCAGATTCTACACTACCGCTTTGTTTTCTTTTCTGAATTTCGATATTAGTGTATTGGACTTTTATATCGCAAATTTCCTCCGTGATAAAAAGCTTGAATATGCCTAAAGGATCAGTAATACCTATGGCAGGACATGTTGGATTTCTGGCTTGATGCACTATACGACCAGCTGCTCTATGATGCTTTCCTTTATTTGCTGTCCAAATATATCTATTTTTCATGCAAATTCCTTTTATTTAGCTTATTATATTATGTTGACTTCTTTCTTCTAAATTAACACTGGTTTCTTCTAAATTTTCTGATTCATTATTATCTGAGAAACTTTGCTGTGCCATTTCATCCGATAAACTTGGCGCGTATTCGCTTTGGAAGCACTAAAATCTTCACCATCACTAAAATGTTCACCTTCATCAGACAAATTTTTTCGATTTCTATATCGGCAAGCAATCTGTATGTAGCCATTTGCTTCAGTCCTGAAAAAAAGGTACAGTAAACCTAATGTTCGTTGATTCGCCTACGCTACTTTTACAAATACTAATATATTTACCTGTTGACTTAAAGCACACAACACATCTATTGCACTTGACGTCAGTTTCACATTTAAACCACTTTAATATGAAAGGGTGAGACGAAAAATAGTGAGGTAAAAAAGCTACGATCAAAAAACTAAACAGTAGTAGTCGAAACGACTAACATTGGTTACGGAGGGTTAATAAATTATAAATAGATATCTTTTCGGAGCAGTTAAATGGTTTTGAAATTTGTTTTTGGCCTTTCCTCGGTCATTTCAGATTGTAAATTATTTGCGCATGAGCTGAGCATGATATATTTCTACCATATTACGCTACTAGCGGCCTCGGTAGTCTAGCGTAAGTGCACTAGCCGGTCGCTCAAATAAACCCTATCGGTTTGGATTACGAAATGCTCAATTTGAAAAACTTTCTCGTCAGAAAACACAATTTACGGAAATTTACCGCTTTCGGCCAAGCGAAGCAACTCCTTCGCTCGCTCAAGTTTGACTTGTTGCTGCTTTGGTGTGAGATCATGCGTTTTTTGGATCTTATTAGGCTTGACTTTAAGATCATTTTTCAGTATGCGGCGCATGTCACGGTCAGATATTTTCAGTTCTGTCGTCATTTGATTGGCACCTCGTCGGGGATTTCGTTCAAGTCTTCGCTTTTCGAACCATATCGCGTGACGTTGCAGTCTTTTGATGAACATCTCCATGACGTTTTGCTATGCTACCAGTATCATTGTAATGAGTGATTAACAAACACTTTATTTACTTTAAGGTGCTCGAGTTCACGAACAATCGCTGGTTCTGATTTTCCAGCCAAATATAATGTAATCACACTGTTTGAAATCCATTACTGATTTACTTTGCTCACGTTTACTCTCGACAAAATGCTTCCGCGCGCTTGTATGTAATACTCTGGACTGTCATTTAGCTAACTGTGCACGGGCATCAGCTGCACGAGCGGTCTGAAGTTGGTTACACTTCGAGTGCCGGACCCTGTAATTGCGGGTTTCGTTCAACTGCACTGACTTGTTTATGTGCATGTGAAATTATAGTACATAAATAGAAATATGTTTGTTTGAATAAATCTGTGATTGCAGAGGGTCAATTAGGACGGTTTTGGTTGTTTCTATGTCAGCTTGGCAAAATAACTAAAAAGAAATGCAAAGCACGCATCAGGTCAAACTCTGCTGCAGTTATCCAAATGTAACCCACGCAGCAAAATGAACAACACAGAGGAAATGGTAGTGTTGACGTTTTACTGGATATTTGTGGCTTAATAGAGTTGTCGCCAATATCATGTTTGCAAATTGCAACTGCAATCGAATCACGTGCTGCCACTGGCAGTTGGTTATTAACCGAAACATAGTTATTTTGTGGGGGATTCACAGCAGGGCTGGAGGCTTTGTTTCCATTCTGTTGCACTTTATTCACAATTTTGGTATAAAAGTACAGAGACATGTACATATGCATGTATGCAATTGGGTATTGAGCTGGCTTTTATGATTTCAGAATGGAAAATGTAAATTAGTGAGGAAAATGTCCAGCTCAAATCGGGAGTTATTTTGACAAACGCGAATGGTGGATATGGGGAGTTTAAGTGTTTATTTCTTTATTTATGACTGACTACTAAAACCTAATGAGTAATGAAATTATATGCCTAATTAATAATTACAAACTCACATCTAACTAAACTAGAAAAGATAGAGTACAATTGTGCAGAAAATTTTACCTATGTAAATATACTTATATATTTGAATCATCGCCTACGAAAATATCAGTATAGTTTAGTAATGCTCAAACCCATTCGGCTACGGCGGCCACAGCCAACCTAGGCCCATGATTTGTACTAATTGTGATTTCACTCTGATGTAATGACGCCCTCCTTTTCTTACCATGGAGTGGACGAGTCTGCCTTATCCTTTACTTAGCTGTATCATTCATATTCTTAAATAATACTAATTTCTGAAGTTTCCATCTTCCAAAATGATACCTTTAAAATTTCGGAATCCCTCATTCGTGCAGATTTTACGGAAAGTGTTGTGGATACTCTCAGCAACTTCGCATAAATTCAGATAATGATGTGGATTTGTTTCCTGTATTACGATACCATAGTGGTCTGGTAGACAGAATGACTTTTATTCTTACTCGCTTCAGTTTAAAGTCATCTGTGGAAAACCGGAAAAAGTCGTTAGGTTCGGGAATTTCCTCGGTTCATAATTGTATAATAGATAACTAGTACTCTCTGTGCCTTAGATATGTACCTAAGATTTCTAAGGGAAAGGTACGCAGAGGCAGGCACGTTCATTGCTTCCGTGGATATTGTGCGGCGTACCTTGTACCATAATTTTCAAAGTGTATACAGCAATGTTATTCAGCAGCCGCCGTAGCCGAATGGATTGCTGCGTAACTACCATTTGAATGGGTGCGGGTTCGAAACTCATTCTAGGCACGAAACAACAATTGATAGAAAAAGTTGACGCACTCTACAAACAGAAGGAAGAGCTCGACCAAACGCCCAAAAAAGCTTAAAGGGTAAATTTTACATACATATACATATATACAAGGTGAAATTCAAAATAAACAAGACTGAGCTAAAATATAAACGACAGGATCTTTAAAGCTTTTCGAAAGAGTGTTTCAGGCCATTGACCGGAATATCCTTCAGGATGTCGGTACAAGCCTTTTGGATGCAAATGCAATTTTTCGAATAGGTAGAAATCACAGGGATCCATATCAGGCGAATACGACTTGATCGACTTTATTTTTGATTTCTCCAAATGCGATTTTTGGGTGGTGACTCGTCTGGGGCCTTCCATTCTGTACTTTGGTGCTCCAAATGCGATTTTTTGGGTGGTGACTTCCTCTGGGGCCTTCCATTCTGCACTTTGGCGCTTAGTTTCAGGTTCATGTTGGAAACACTACGTTTCATTACCAGTTATCGTATTTTCTCGCCTCTTTAATGAGGTTTTACGAATGTTGTATTTTGAGTAATTTTTGTTCCTTAGTTAACTTGTGCGGAATGAAACGTGCACAGACTTTTCGTAAGCCCAAATGATCAGTTAAAATGCGATAAATCTATGTTTTGGGGATATTCAACTCCGATTCGATGAATTTCAACGATGATTTCGGTTAATTTTTGATAAATTTACGGATAATTTTGATGAAGTTTTGTTGATTATTGATTTTGGGCGGCCCGTTGTTCATTGTCAATTATGTCCTCACAACTATCTCTGAAGCGTGTAAACCACTCATGAACTCTGGCACGAGATAGAAAATCATCGCCATAAACTTTTTCATCAATTCAAAGGTTTCGGCAAACGTTTTACCGATTTTAAAACAAAATTTGATATTAGCTCTTTGTTCCGAACTCATGACATGACAATGACACAAACATACTGACACCTTAGACGCAATAACTTCGCTTCCGTTGAACCGAATGCCACCAAGCTTTCATTGGAGGTCAGCTAGAGATGTAACTCATTAAAAAGGTAGCGCCATCAAAAACATTTTTATGGCACCAGTCTTGTTTATTTTGGACTTCACCTTGTATAGGTATATCTATAATTGTGGCGGTTCCCGCAAGCCCTCTTCCATAAGAATCCGTATCTAGATACACAAAATTATTATCGCTTATAGTGGAAGTGATTTGAAAGATAATGATGTCAATTCAGACAACGATGATATATTAGTATCTCCTCAGTTCTTCTGCTTTTGCTAGGTTGAACATATTATTTTTACATTTTTTCAGCTTGAAAATAGTTTTAAATTTAAGTTAAATTTTTCTATCTTCGCTTTACTCTTTTCAGTATTGCTCCATTCGGATTGGTCCTGTTGTGAAACGTGATGTGATGAAAGCATCCACTATGCTGGAACATGAGGCACAGTGAGTATATTCATGACTTCAATTATTTATAACTTGCGATCGGTTCAACCAATTTTCAAAAGGCAAAGCCAATATAAAGTATTCAATTCAGTATTTTATTATAAGAAATGGAAATAATATAATATTTAAATTATTTGAAAGTTTTCCTGTAAACAAAGCAATAACTTAATTCTACAACTCAAACATAAAGTGGGACAGTAATGAAAATATGGAAATAAAGGAAGATTGATGAACTAATATTTTATTCAATATTTGTAGAATATTTTCTCACATCGCTTCAATGTCTGGTTTTAAGTAATTTTTACCACTAACCTGCCGCTTGCGCAATTATCTTTCAATGTGGGTCCACAAATGCCCAATGGGATTGAGATCTGAGGAGGATGAGGCAATACTTTTTTTTACATTGTAAATCAACCAATCAACTTACAATGAGCGCAGTATGCTTTGGGCCATTGTCGCGCATAAAGCTGTACTTTGCTGCTAACTGTAATTGTTTTGGGAATATGCTCCTTCGGAATTTCTAGATAATTTATTTTAGTCATAGTGTCTTCAATATAGCAAAACGGGCCCACTCAATTCACCATCATTGCTCTCCAAATTTGATATGTCCGCCACTATGTTTCACAGTATTGACCACATTAGACGGATTGAGCGCTGTGCCCGCCCTTCTGCACACAAAACTACTGCCATTCGAACCAAATATGTTGAATTTAAACTCGTCGGTAAAAATAACGTTGCTCCAAAATTCATTTTAATTGCTTAGGCGCTAGAAAAAATTATTCACTTGGTTCACCAATTCCCAGTTTTTCTTACTTGGTACAAACTAATACACATATACGTACATTTGGAAACGGGATATTCGTAGTAAAAAAGGAAAAAATGCTCAACCGGATTTTTGCATTTGTATGTAGTTTACCAATTCATTAGTTAGTCACTCAACTTGCAAGTATCAAATTCATTGATGAGTTTTTCAAGTTTTTTATGCTTGTGGTGAATGAACTCGAATTTGGCAATTGATTTATATTAATTGGAAACTGTTAAATCAAGTGACATGAGGCGAATATAATGAGTTTTTTTCAATCGGAAATAAAGATGAAGAAATCAGTTTGCGTGAAAAGGGGTGTTTGGTGTCTATTGGTCATACATACATATCTACAAGTATGTATGCAGTGTCGAAATGCAATTCGTGACATTTTCCTTTTACATGTTACGATGAGCATTGGTAAGCTAAGTCGATTTTTCTAGAGCTCACACAAGCGCACTACACTTGTTGCTATGACAAATTCAAACTTACCGCTACACAGTCAGTCTCAGCACTAACAGTCACCACTTTATGCATATTTTATATTATTTTTTATATTTATTTATATATTTTATTTTTTACTTTTTATTTATTTATTAATTACGAGAAGTTTTGTTATAAGGGAATGAGAAAAGCCATTTTTGCGCGATTGATGGAATTAATGAATGATCGGTAGAAAAAATTGAAATCGAATTGTGAATCAATGCAAGTATTCATATGCATATACATACGATCATATGCGAGTAGAAAAGTCATGCATGCATAGCAGCGCATGACATGGTCTGTAAGCTCACGCTTAAGGAATATCCTCAATGTGGTTTGCGTTTAACCCTCCGTTTGGCTAAACTCCCATACATTTTGCAGGGAAGTTAGTGTAATATTGGGCTTATAGAAGTAGATGTACTTCTGGTCTACCTCGTGATAGGGCGTGCAAATGGGAACTCACCAATGCAGGCCGGCCGTACCTATCGCATCGTATCCCGTAAATGAAAGAATCTGCCAAATGTTTATTTTTCCCGTATAATCATTTCAGCTGATTGCTCTATTTTTGCCAATTTACACTTTTTATTCTAAAATGAATTTAGAAATTTTACATATTTTTCTTCATATAATTGAAAATCATTGTGGAATCTCGGTTTTTTAAGGAAAAAAAGTTTACTTATTATTAATTATTCATTACTATTTCTCCTCGCACAAGTGATTTGAGAAAAAATCGTCTCGCGTTCCATATAAAAAAATACAGCCCATTCCTTATAGTTATGGAGAAAATGCGCAACATCTCAGCGGATAAAATTGCCAAAAATCAAGGTACTTGTAAAATTGTAGTAGTAAAATTGCATGTCTATAAAACTGCATATTCAGAATAAAAATGATTGAAAGTTGAAGTCTAATAAAAACTTTGAAATTTTGATGAAAATAGTTCAACAGTTGCTTCAGACTCTCGAACAGTGGTTTGCCCATGCTTGACATTCTCTCCTTCCATAAGGCAGGGCATTTATAGAGGAAATGGAAAATCGTTTCCTTTTTCTCTCGTTCTTGTGTGTTGTGGAGGATACCCATTTTGACTGCTTGTTCCCCGATAGGCCAAAAGCCAGCCATGACTGCCATGAGTCTCCAAGCTTTCTGTAGTTTCATTTTTATCAATTTTGCCGTTTGTTTGAGGTTGTAGGTGGGTCATAACGTTTTGCTAATTTTGCATGTAGTCTGGTCTCTCCATCTACAATCCTCGATTCGCAGGTATTTTGAGGAAATTATATTCTTGATTGCACCCAGTGTTGTGAATACCGAGAGATGTAAACAGAATGGCAAAATTTTTATTGAATGTTACCGTCGGGACGGTATAGTCAGTTCTCTCCGAGATATACTGAGCTTGTCGTAATAATAGACTGCTATGGCCATACGTTTTTTCCTTCCAGCGACTCGCTTCATTCAATCTAAATGCTCTCTTGGTTTTCATCTTCCTGATAGGTGGATCTATCGGAATAACGTGTGTCAGTGCGTTAATAGATCTCTAGCACATATTCTGATTGCACCGACCGTTATTGCACAGGCTGATATTTGTATTCTGCTCTAGAGCTTTCCACCAAACTACCGATCCGTGTGATAGAATTGGTCGCCTTATTCAACCATAATGTATATATGAAAACGTATGCTGGAATTTCCCTTAGCCATAGTAGGATACAGTCCAGGGCTCCCTGTAGCATTTTTGGAATGATCCCATCAAGCCTCGAAAATTTAAAAGGTGAAAAAGATTTTATTGCCAATGCAACTTTCTCCTTGGTAATTATTTCATCTAAAAGATGCTGTGGGTCATATTAGCTCCGCCTAATACTTTCACTTTCGTGGGCGCTGCATCTCGGAAAATGAGTGTTTAACGAAAGTTCTATCGATTCTTTTGTGGTAAAAGTCCAAGTGCCATCTGGTTTTTTGACCCCAGAAGCCATTGAATGATCTTTGGAAAGTATAGGACTAAGTCTTGCAGAGTCCCTTATAGATCCGATAGACGAAGAAAACTCCCTCCAGCAATTTTTTGGCTGTAATAGAGTTGAGAGTAGAAAAAGTAATTTCTAGGAAACCGGTGTAGCCGTTAGCTTTGTATACCATATATTTATCTATTACAAAATTATTATTGGAAATGCCGCATTCTTTGATGGATAAAAATGTGCAATGAATATTTATAAAAAAAAGTTAAATAACATAAGTGAATACATAAATGCTTATATGCAATAATAACATTTACGATTTTCATAATTTACGACTCACATTACAACAACATTAATGACTTTCTATTAAATATTTAGTATCTTTGATGATTTTATGATATTTGTATTTTATTCTTACATCAATTTTTATGACTCTTTACCACGCTCTGGTGACCAGCCTCCATTGATTCACGCGTACAGTGTGTTGTTAAAAATAAGAAATTTACTAATGTATGGATATAGAGATGAATTATTGGCGCGTACACCCTTTTTGGGTGTTTTGCCGAGCTCCTCCTCCTCTTTGTGGCGTCTTAATGTTGCTTCACAAATGGAGGGACTTACAATTTCAAGCCAACTCCGAACGGCAGATATTTTTTATGAGGAGCTTTCTCATGGGAAAAATACTCTCGCAGGTTTGCAATTGCCTGCCGAGGGGCGACCGCTATTAGAAAAAACGTTTTCTTCATTTTCGAGATTCGAACATACCCATTTCACCGAGATTCGAACATACCCATTCGAGTGCGGCGGCCGCCATATACACTGAAAACATCAAAACTGTATGAAAAATTAATTGAACAAATAATTAATTAGATCTTCCAACTCAGTTTAAAAAGTAAGTTGAAAGTTTTTTTTCATCCTGGCGACTCATCGGTAACGCTGTTGAAACCACACCGAATTGAATTAGTGAGCAATATTTATTTAATTTTTTCGGCGTGAAAAGAAAAATTAAATAAATAAAAGAAAAACAAATAATAATAAGAATTAAATCAAATATAATAAAATGAAATGATATGAAATAAATTAAAAAATTAGTAAAAAAATAAACAAACTATTAATTAATGCAAATTAAATAAATCTAAATGCAAAAATTAAGCATAATGAAAAGAAAGGATAAAAAATAAAATAAAATTAAATAAAGCAAAATAAGATGCGAGGTGGGGCAAAATTAGTCCAATTTTGTTTTTGAATAATTTTTTGCTAAATAAAAAAAAACCAACAAGAAAGATTTTGAGCTTTACGCGCTCCATTACTTGTCTATTTGTAACACATCTGCTGAAAAGTTCTGGGCCTAACACATAGATGACAGCAGTTTTATTGCATTCACCTCTTTTCCACTTAGTGCTAACCTTAAAAAGACAGCTGTTAAAATTTCATGATATTCTATTCATTAGTTCTTGAGTTATTGTGATGCTAAGAGTGACACTAGTGTTGTTATTTTCAAAACAATGGATCAAAAATAAGTTCGTGTTTTAATTGTACACTGCTTCTTAATGGGAAAACAGGCAGTTCAAGCGAAGCAGTAGTTTAAAAAGTGTTATGGGAGCTTCGCTCAATCAGAAACGTGTTCTTGGTAAGGTCCGGGACTTTTCAGTCCATTAGTTAGACTGCATCTATCTAGTTCACAAGTAAAACTTATAAATTTTCCAAGAGGGTGAAGATAGGGTGTACAATACAATAATATAAAAAAAAAATGCAATTAAGGATATCGCCATGGCAGATAATGACTTTCCCCGTTCAGTTTAATTTAGTAGGACTTCCCAGTACCTGAGCGGGTTAACACTAAACCTACCATGGGCGGGTCAATTGACCCATTTTAAACTTTTTGTCAGAAGTTCTTAGAAATAACATTATTAAATCGTCGTTTGCCTTCACGACTTTTATTAAAAAATACATCGAATGTATTTTTCAAGATTTACTCTTCTCTTGCTAATTGTTTTAACGAGAAATATATGTGATCTTAATAATATATATAATATTTTAAAGACGGGTCATTTGACCCACTTTGGTAGGAATAGGAATACATAAAATATCGGTAGGTTTAGTGTTAAATCCCCAGCAGAAATGATCGTAGCATGGAAGGTAAAACAATACACGATGAGATGGATATCGTGAATTCGAAATGGGCTGGATAGACGCATATTTTCTGAAAGCAGGTTTCGCAATCGTTATCTAGGACTGAGTAATTCCTGCCAGAAATTCCCGAAGGTCGATACATGGCGAGGTGATAGAAGATAAGTGCCGAAGCTGCTGGATGTAGCGTACTTGGACCCCGTGAATATGTCATGAGACATAACAATGTAGCAAAGATCCTCCACCAACAACTTGCGATAAAACACGGTCTCTTACAAGAAGAAGTCTTGTTTTTTAAATACGAACCAAAGGCAATATTAACATCAAATAAAAAAATCGCAGTAATTGATATAGCGGTGCTTTTTAATCGCAACATCCAAAGCACATACTCCAGTAAAATGTCGAAGTATGCAGATTTGGCCATAGAATTAAAACGAATGTATAAAGCGAGGGAAGTGAATATAATTCCAATAATTATATCTTCCACTGGATTAGTGCCTAAGCATCTAATAAAAAACTTGAAAATGTACGACTGCCAACACCTTTTAGAAGGCATGCAGAATTCGACCATACGGGCCACATTAAACATTTAATAGCAATCTCATGGGCGTAGAACGTGCACTACGCTCTACCAGAGCACGATCCCTTGAACATATTATCCGAGATGTGTAGTCTCCGGCAATAGCCCGATTAAACTCAAATAAAATAAAATAAATTAAAATAGCAAGCATAAAATAATATAAAATGAAAAATTGAATAAAAAAATTTTTTTTTTTTAAATTTCCAAAAAATTCCCTTTTGCATTGTTTTATTTTTATATATTTACTATTTATATATACAATACATACATATATACCATTGGCGCATACATCCTTTGTTGGGTGTTTGGCCGAGCTTCACCTCCAGTTTGTGGTCTGCGTGCGTCTTGATGTTGTTCCACAAATGGAGGGACTTACCGTTTTATGCCGGTTCCGAACGCCAAATGTTTTTTATGAGGAACTTTTTCATAGCATGTATTTGCTATGCATATATCCAATTTTGTCACATACTGTTTATGGGTATGGTAGGCAAAAGCGAAGAAGCTCAACAATTATGAACATAAAAACTATATAGTATAGCAAACGAACAATTTGATTGACGTCATAAGCTTTTCAATATGTAGAAAAAAAACTAAATACATACTGAATATCGTGAATATGCCGAAAATTCAATAAAACTAAATTTACTTCAGTCAAATTACGAATATAAATATGTATGTACATATTTAAATTTTATGACAATCATCTCTCTTGCTTTGAATTCTGTTTGGTGGTTGGCTGGTTAGTGTGCAAACAAAAAAAATAATAAACAAAATAGAAATAAAAAAGATTCCATAAAAATTTGCAGATGAGCATTTACATACATTTTTACAATCTTTTTAATTCGTAGTGACACAACATTTAAAAGTAGTAATTGGGAATACTTTTATGGTCTCATAAATGTTTTTATGGCTCGAACTTGTCTGCTTGGTTCAGATGGAAAGCCGAGTAAGTAGTGGAGAAGGGGTTTCTAATTCAATTGATAAAATTTAAAATTAATATAACACGAAAATTGTTTGCTCAACTTCCTTTAACTAGAAAGTTTCTGTTGATCGTTGTTTTTCAGTTTCGTGAAGCTTGCATAGTAATACCAAGTGAAATTAGACCGCAAAGTTTTTAAGATTAATGCCGCTTAAAGATTCGCCGAATGTAGACCGTAATTTAAAAACTACATTTCGGCCATTAACATTTTCTATTTAATTCTGATTTGGATTCCGTTGATAAAAATGTTTGGCAAACCTTTCAACCATAAACACTTCTATCATTTGAGGACATTTAAAAAAAAATTTTTTTTGAAAACTAAATTTACTTATAAAAAACTCGATTTGTCCAGGTATTTTCAGATGGGCCCAGCTCACGTAAATATTTTGGTGGAAATCTTAATATACATACAAGGTGAAGTCCGAAATAAACAAGACTGGCAAGAAACGACAGGAGCTTTGTTCTGATAACTTCGAGTTTATTTATTCAAAAATAGCTGTACTCAGCGCGCGTTGCTACGCCAACAACTGGAATAAATTTAAGAAAAATAACTTTAAAGAAAAATCAGTACACAAATATTCAATTCATTCTAAACCATTTTATTTATTTTGTTTATTTCGAAAAAATCGGTTGAACGGGGCAGAAGCGCCACCTGGTAGCGAGTGGCAGCAATGAGCATATTCTACAAACCTTCTCTGTGGAAAAATACATATATGGTATATACCAATTTTTATAATAATCGGTCCAGTAGTTTTTGAGTTCATCGAGGACTTGATTTATCACTTCTCCAAACTCGATTTTTTGGATAGTGGCGCATCTGGGGCCTTTCATTAAGCACTTTGATGCTTAGTTTCAGGTTCATGTAGGAAATATCACGTTTCATCACCAATTCTCGTCTTTTCTCACCTCTTTAATGAGGTCTTACGAATGTTGTATTCTGAGGAATTTTTGGTACTCAGTTACCTTGTGCGGAATGAAACGTGCACAGACTTTTCGTAAGCGCAAATGATCAGTTAAAATGCGATAAATCTATGTTTTGGAGAATTCAACTCCGAATTTTGATGAAGTTTTGTTGATTATTATATTATTTTGTTGATATTTGGGCGGCCCGTATGTTCATTGTCAATTATGTCCTCACAACCATCTCTGAAACGTGTAAACCACTCATGAACTTTGACACGAGATAGACAATCATCGCCATACGCTTTTGTCATCAATTCAAATGTTTCGGGAAAGGTTTTACCGATTTCAAAACAAAATTTGATATTAGCACTTTGTTCGAAACTCATTTTTGTACCAAGGACACAAACATACTAACACTTTAGACGCAATAATTTCGCTTCCATTGAACCGAATGTCACCAAGCTGGAGGTCTGCTAGGGATGTAACTTTCCACGTACAAACTCATTAAAAAGATAGCGCCATCAAAAAAAATTTGTATGACACCAGTCTTGTTTATTTTGGACTTGACCTTGTATAATAGATTTTATAATCCCGGTGAAACCGCATTTTTTTTGTGAAACCCCTTCTTATGAAGTCCCCACACTTTTTTAATATTTCCAAAGCCTCGTAGCTAGTGTTGTTTTTTTAATTTATGCTGCAAGTCGATTGCTGTAGAAATTGTAATAAATAAATAAATAATAATTCCGCACTTTTTATGCTTTAGTAGTAGAATTTACTTTTAGTCGATTTATTTTTTACTGTGAAACATTTCGTTATTCAATTTATTGAAACATTAGCATTAATGATCGCAAATGTATGTATGTATGTACTATTTCGTGTTAGTGTGAAAACCAACTTGGTCCAGGTAAGCAAATTTCAATGAGTAAATTATGTAGTTAAACCGTACCTGCAATTTTAATTAGCCCACAATGTGATTCTTACTTTTATCGGCTTAAAGTATATTGCGGATGTGTTTTTGTTTTAAATCAGCTCCCACCTGTCAGAGAAATACATTGCTAAGTAAGAATTGCTTGCGCGTTCTGCCTTTTTGTGAACAACCAACCCGGTCTACTAGCTGATGATTGTCTACCTCATAGGCTTGAATTGCACATGCCCATTGTTGTCGCTATTTCATAAATTTATGAATCTTGCAAAGACAATGGCCACATAGCAGATGCATTTACAACTATATATAAGTATATATATAATTGGCGCGCACACCCTTTTTGGGGGTTTGGCCGAGCTCTTCCTCCTATTTGTGGTGTGCGTCTTGATGTTGTTCCACAAATGGGGCGACCTACAGTTTCAAGCCGACTCCGAACGGCAGATATTTTTCTGGGGAGTTTTTTCATGGCAGAAATACACTCGGAGGTTTGCCATTGCCTGCCGAGGGACGACCGCTATTAGAAAAATGTTTTTCTTAATTTTGGTGTTTCACCGAGATTCGAACCAACGTTCTCTCTGTGAATTCCGAATGGCAATCACGCACCAACCCATTCGGCTACGGCGGCCACCTACAACCTCAAAATAATAAGAGCGCGACGAATTACTAAGTTTTAACTATTTTTTGTATTTAATTGTTTTTTTTTTTTTATAAAAGTGTACTGCATACTACAACCAAAACCATATAACTCAAAGCTCCAAACTTTTTATAAAATTCAACAAATTAAAAAAGAAACTGTTATCAAAGTTTTCCACTTTTTATTTAGAACTTTTAAAGAATGTTCTCTATACTTTTATAAAAAAAAAAGCAAAAAAAAAAAAATGAATTCAAAAAAGTTAAAATTTGGTAATAAGTCGCGCTCCTATATTTTGAACACAGGCGTACATTATATGTATAAACAAGCTGTCTTGTTTGCTTGTATACCTCATCGGTTGAGCTCTTGTAATTTATGTTACTATTCTCAGCAGCGTTGCACATAATGCTTTTGTTTTTAAAGTCACGAAACTTTTTATTTCTAGATTTCAATGCTTCAAATTTTTTTTTCAAACTAATATTTCCCTTGTTGTTGAAGGCAGTTTTGTGGTAACATTTATGATACTTTCAAAGCTTTATTCGAGTATACCACCTTGATCAAAAAATTCCCAAAATATATTCAGAAAATTTAAAATAGAAATTAATTATCATCTTCTAAGTACTCCCATCAATCGCAACACTTTTATGAACGCGTTTTATTCAGCTCTGGACACATTTATTGAACTCTATTTTCGGCTATCAGTATCGTCTTCGATTTTTCCATTACTTCCTTTCGGCTATTAAAGCACGTCATCCGTAATGGTTTTTTGGCTCAAAAAAAAAAAAAAAAAAAAAAAAAAAAAAAAAAAAAAAAAACATAGAAAAAATCGCACAGAGTCATATCAGGAGAATTCAATGGCTTTTGCATGGTATTCGTTTCGTTGTTGGTCAAAAATTCTCAGATAAGGATGGCAAAATCCAGGTCATTCTACAAAATAAACGAGTTGTTTTCCCCCAAATCCTCTCTTTTTTGGCGAATTGCTTAGCGTAGGCATTTCATAACGTCCTAATAACTTGTCTGACCTTCTGGTAAGAATTCTTGGAGTACTATACCGTTGCAGTCCATAAAAAGCATCGTTTGCTTTTTTGACTGAAAACGACGTGACCTTATGGTCCTGGTTTGTTCGGAGGCTTCCTAATATCTGTATTGCGAGTCGTACTCATAAACCCATGTCTCGTCTCTAGAATTCAGCCTTGGAAATCATGTTTCGGACGATATTAACACGCTTTCTTGTTTGCATGAAATTCAAGTCCTTTGGGACCAATTTTTCAGCAACACGGTGCACGCCCAAATCATTAACTACGATGTCCGTAACGGATCCATAAGCACTGTTCAAGCCCTCTGCCTGTGCTCTGGTGGCTAATTTGCTTTTCTTTCACTTTATTGATGTTTTCATCAGTTTTTGATTGCCACGTTCGTCATGCTCGATCTACGACGATCTCTTCTGAAGCGTTCATGCCTCTCGTAAGCGGCTGTTTTCTTTAGCCTATCATTCCCGAAACAGTTTCTCAACATTTCTAAAATTTTCACACCATTGAATGCTTTTTTAACGCAAAATTTAATATAAACTCGTTGCAAGTTCGAATCCATTTTTGAAACTGTGAGAAATCGAAAACACGCTGAGGTAGATCTACTTAGGACGCATAACTTTTAGAAATGTAAAGGAATGGCGATAAATATTGGTAGTAGCGTTAATCAAAGATGTGGCAGCCTAAAAAAAAAGGGGACAGAATTCAAATCAGTTGGTTTAAGGCGTCACCTGGTGATTGTTCCGGGAACTTTTTGATCAAGGCGGTATGTGTACATATGCACGTATATAGGTATGTAGGTTAGGTTAGGTTAGGTTAGGTTTGGCAACCGCATCGCTCATAGAGACAGCGATGTCACTTATACCACGAAATGGGTCCGTTGTGAGCCGCAGGGACTGGGCTTCCTTTCCCCTTCCATATTGAACCATCTTGACAAAGTGTAAAAGGTTGTTGATACCTAAAGTGTATAGATTATCTATATAGGCATGTAAACGTCTAATCTTCTTGCAAGATTTCCCATGAAACAATGTCCTGTGAGGGCCCCTGTTAAGGTCCTAGTTTGAAGTCAACACAATTTTATAATATTCTTCGACAGACGTAGAATCAGCTTTGGCTATGTTTGCCTAGTAACTTCACAGGTATTCGCACTAATACATTTTTGATTTACAGAACTGATTAGTGCGTCCTTAATAAGAAGCTTACAAGGTGCGAGAGGTACCACCATAAATTACTTATGATTGGCATACAGGTACCTTCTCTTGCAAGTTGACCAGTTTCCTGGTATATCTCTGTGGCTTGGAACCCAGCATAAGATAATACGATATTGTTTGGCCATCTCATTAAGAGATTGGCGACAAAGTAAGATGATGTTATTTGTGCAGCTTGGTAGATATCTGTTGATGATATTCTGTTTATCTCTAACAATTTTAAGGCTTCATGAATAGCGTTTATTTCCGCTTGAAAAACACTAGAGTGATCCGGTAGATTAAAGGATTCACTGATAAAAAGTTCTTCTCAATATAACCCTGATCCCGGTGTCCATTTTAGATCCGTCCGTGTAGTTTTTAACGGGTGTGTTGGGTGATGGATCTTCTTCAAGCCATTCCAGTCTAGAAAGGATTTTCGTTAAGAAACAGAGAATGTTAGGGTGATAATCACAATCACTGGGTATATCCGTATAGGAGTCTAAGATGGTTCAATGTCCATGTGTGACAGTCCTTCATTGTGAGCTCGCTCTGAGCCTTAAAGTGGAACAGGCCGTTGAGTATGTTCAGATGCGGGTATGCTTTGCAAACGTTGCGGCGAACTATAACTACTTATACAAGGTGGCGCAAAATAAATCATCGAATTTTATTTTTAAATAACCGCTTTAGTAAATACAAATATGATTGCCGTACGACGCCATTTGCAACAATCATAAATCTGCCTAAGGTGTTAACAATGCTCGTCAGGGTAATATTTTTGTCATTGAAATTCAAATCTTTTGAACCGTTTCGGAGATCAGTCCTGTTTAACAGAAAGGCAAAAAGTTTAAAAATACATGTTTACATACGAATAACCAAGTAAATGGCTAAAAAAGTACTACTGTGTCCAAAAAATAAGGTGACATTTGATTTTAAACTGCGCGCTTTGAAGGATTAGGAGAATTCTTTTTTTTTTTAGGTTGGTAGTACTGTGAGTGACATCTATGTCAAATTTCATGTGAAATATTCATTTACTGTTTGAGATACGCGTCGTTTTGTGAGCTGCTAAAAGTGAGTTTCTCGTTTTTTGCAATGTCGAAATTTGTTGAGCAAAGAATTTGCATTAAATTTTGTTTGCGGAATCAATTTTCGGATACGTTGAGGATGGTGCAGAAAGCCTTTGGTGATGAGGCTATGTCTAAAAAAAATGTTTACAAGTGGTATAGTGAGTTCCAAGCCGGTCGTGAACGTGTCGAAGACGAAGAGCGTCCTGGGCGACCATCAACCTCAACTGACGAAGCTCACGTCCAACAAATCAAAGATTTGGTGTTGAAAAACCGTCGATTAACGATTAGAGACCTTGCTGATGATGTTGGCATATCGAAAGGCTCAGTCAATACCATTTTGAAGGATGTTTTGGGCCTCAAGCGCGTCAAATCTCGACTGGTACCGAAAACATTGAATTTTTGGACTCGTAATTCGTGATCGTTTCATCAAAAACTCAACCCATATCGTTCCGCAACCACCGTATTCACCTGATCTGGCACCGTGCGACTTCTGGCTGTTCAGCAGGCTCAAAAGACCGCTCCGGGGACACCGTTTTGACACGATAGAGGAGATTCAAGCCGCAACGAAGACGGAACTGAAGGCCATCCCGGAAAGTGACTACAACCAGTGTTTCGAAAATTGGAAAAAACGTTGGCATAAGTGCATTGTGTCGGGAGGGGATTACTTTGAAGGGGATGAAATTGATTTGGAAGAATAAATAAAGAATTTTCAAAATAAATACAATGTCACCTTATTTTTTGGACACAGTAGTATTGTTTCTTATTTATGTACGGGCGGGTCTATTTCCTCGACATCGTTTCAGCAAATTCGGATTCTACATATAATTCTAAGAAAAAAAGTTCATTTAAGTATAGCTCTTAAGCCAATTTTGAGCACTACCAGAAGTTTATATTCTTTCAGGTTTAACTACTTTTATTCAAAATACGGATCTTGATATTCGAGGAAAGACACCATGAGGACATCAATTCTGTCATTAACATTTTCAAGGATCCGCCCACGCATTACTGCATTAAGTTCAGAAATCTCGATCCGAATGTTGTGTTTTAGCTCCGGAATATTGGCTTATTCACACAAACTTTAAATTTCAAAAAGGCCATCAAAAAGTAGTCTGATGGGGTTAGATCGTATGATCTAGGTGTCCAGTTTGTATCACTATTAAGTGAAAGTAACCGACTGGGAACTTAGATAGCAATAAAGCAATTTTTTCCGTATTGTGTGACTTATGGATCCATCCTGTTGGAACGAAAGATCGTCTATGTCTATATCTTCAACCTCAGACCACAAAGAATCTTCAATCAGTTGCCTATATCGATGTCCATTGACAGTAACAACTCTTTCATTTTCTTCTTCGAAAAAAACGGGTCAACTTTTCCACCAGCCCAAATCACATCAAACAGTAAATTTTATTGATTGTAATAAATTTTCTAAAATTATTCGAGGGGTTTCTGTGAGAAACCAAAATCATGTTCAAAGAACCATTTCACGAAATTTCTGCGTTGATAATGATCTATTGACTTTGTTGTTTGTGTTAATTGAATTATGTAAGGATGCAAATGAAAATCCCTATGTAAAATTCGCCAAACAGTCGATTCATGAATGCCTAATTATTGACATTGTCGAGGTATCCATACTGAAGGTTGTTCAGCAATTCTTTGCGCTACGGATGCAATATTCTGAACAAAACGTTCATTTTTTTGGTCTACCAGTCCTTTTTCGATCTTCGACAGAACCCGTTTCTTTAAATTTTTCCAACAACCCAAAAATCAACAATTTTGCGGTATATTGTTTTAAAGACCATCCACCATTTTCATAATAAGTTTCAACAATTTTAACGCGTAGTAAAATGGTACATCTGGCTACTTGACAAAAGTTAAGTATGACATAAAAACAGGTACGCGTAATGTTTAAGTTTTGATCCCGTGCAATAAATTTCAACCGAAGGTAATCGATGAGTTGGGGGAAAATTAAGTCAAAACCAGCTTTGATGGATCCACACAAAGGTCCCAGCTATAAATTGCAAAACAGCATATGTCGTGGGCCGATGAGTGGAAAAATTTGATGTTATCAGACAAAAAACGTAACCTGAAGTATCCTGATGGTTTTATATACTACCGGCGTGATTTGAATGGTCCCAAGTATTTTTCAACCAAGCGAAAATTTGGGCTAGTTTCAGTTACCACAGCAAGACATCCATGCTCAAAATATTCGGACATATGAACTCAAATGGCTACATAAATTTGTTGGACCGGGCCTGGATTAACTTTATGGGGGAACTGCCAGACTCTAACGCAATATTTCAGCAAAATAACGCTTCGGCGGCCACCGTAGTCGAATGGGTTCGTGCGTGACTACCCTTCGGAACTAGGACTACGTTGGTTCGAATCTCCGTGAAAACACCAAATTGAAACACCACCTGCCATTTGGCGGGCAATGACAAAACTCCGAGGGTGCTTCTGCCATGAAAAAGCTCCTCATAAAAAATATCTACCGTTCGGAGCCGGCTTAAAACTGTAGGCCCTTCCATTTGAGGAACAACATCAACACGCACACCACAAATTCTATGAGGAGCTCACCCAAAAACAACCATCCTCCATTGGTGCCAATTATTTACGATATACATATATATGTAAGTATGCATTTGAAAGGTACAATATTCCGTATTCAAAATGCTGGCTGTTAAAATTCTGCTTTGCAAAACTCTGTATTAAAAATTCCGAGAACTGGGAACAGAATTATTTGCAGTACCGCATTTCAGAATACATCATTTCGCAAGAAAGCATTTTATCTAGTAAAATCAGTGTTGTTTCGAAGTGCATATTGTTCTAAAGTAGTCACCTTGGGCAGATAATGACAAATTTCTGAGTATATTTCTTCCATTTGCGGAACACCATCAAGACGTATACCATAAATAGGAGGAGGAGCTTCGCCAAAGACCCAAAACAGGTGTGATTTCGGTGTAAACCGTTTTATTTCATTTCTCTACATGAGATATAAAAAAGGTGCACACATTTCATTGTAATACAGAAAAATAATAACATAAAAAGAATTCACGCCCCAGCTGAACTTATTTGCTATTTAAAATTTTTTTTATTTTATTTTTAAATTTTTTATTTCTTGTTTTTAAAAATTTAAAGTATTTAGTACTTTGTTTTTTTATTTACATCATTATCAATGACAGCTTGAAGTCTACGTGGCATGGAGACAACAATTTTTTTTTGTGTATTCTGGACTAATTTGGTTCCACCCTTCAAGTATCTCCTTTTTAAGGTCAGATTTGTTATGCATGTCATATTTTCTTAAATTTTTCTTTAAAATCGGCCACGAATTTTCAAACACGTTTTTGGCTTTATTAGAGTGATCTTTGCGCCCCGGGTTCAAACCCGAGCGAGACCATGAGAGGCCACCTTTCTTGTCGAGTATACGCTGGAAGATATAAATTTCATACGGCATAAGCGCTAAGTTTCCGGACCGTATTATCTCTCGAAGAGGTGATCACAATTGGCCACCGAGATCTTGTGATTTAATACCTTGTGACTTTTTTCTTTGAGGCCACGTGAAAGAGAAGGTCTACACCAACAACCCAAGGTCGATTCAAGACCTCAAAGATGGAATTGGTGAGGCTATCGAGGACATAGGGCAGCCACTTTGCAATTCGGTTATGGAAAGTTTCATTAGAAGGATATTGTCCTGTAAGCGTGGTCGTGGTAGTCATTTGCCTGATGTTATTTTCCACTATTAACGGCATACCTTCCTCTTTATAATGAAATAAACATCCGATCATTTATATTAAAAAATAGCATTTTTCTTTGAATATCGTAAAAGCAATTGTGTGCAAACAAAATGTGTTTTTAAGAGTTCCCATTCAAAAGTTTTTAGGGGAAGATAAGGTACCTTTAATTGAGTTTCGACGCCGGATTGGATAGCACTCTATAGTACGCACAAGCACTAGCCAGGAAACGGAAATAAACGTCAAAAAGTAGACACCAAAAAAAAAAACGCCAAAAAAATTGGGACCAAAAACGCCCCAAGCCGTAGGCACCAAGGAAATATAACGGCAAAAAGTAGGCACCAAAAATATATCTCCTACAAGTTTGCACCAACAAACAAGCGCCAAAAAATAGGCAGTGCTATTTCTCACTAGAAATTAGCAACCACAAGAAAAAGCTCAGGAAAAATAGCCTAAAGTGTATCTGAGATATATATAAGGTATAGCTCTCTCTCTCCTTTTCCTCTACGTTATATTTTTTTTCTCTCGCGGAACGAAAATGCCCGAAACGTTGCCTTGAAATTTAACTCTTCATTCTCGCTCGTCCATCGACGCCTAAGAAGTTTCACTTCAAGAAATGTTTTAAATTCTTAAAATTTTTTGCATATTGTTTTTATTATATACTTGTATAATAAAGGGCTACAAAAACTCATTTGCTTCTTCTACACTTTCAAGTACTCTTTGCATTGTACTCTATTCTTCATTGGCAGTATAAATACTAATTGTGTTTCTTCTGTTGAAGTAAATTGTGTACGCGTCTTGTCTGATCACGAATAACAACTATTCCAAGCTAGAGAACTGCGATTGGAAATAAGATTACCTGATTGCTTGTAGTACTTCCAAGTACTTTCGTATTTGCATTATTAAATTTCCAATATGCAGCTTGAAAACGTAAAATTTTGTTTCCTGTAATGAAATTATGATATAAGTGGATTATCGTGCTTATATGTACATATGTACCTTCTACTCAAATATGAACGAGACGTTATCAATAAAACGGTCCGCGGATGACATATGGCAAAAATAAATTTTTTGTTTTTTGGTAGGACTGTTATAAGCTTACATGGCAAATTTCATCGACAGAATGCGCAGCTAAATATTTTGGTTACAAACTCATACATAATAAAATTTGAATATGAATCTCCCAATTGATTTTCTGCTTAAATAAAACTGTACGAAAACGTTCAACACTAGAACAGGTAAAATTTTGGTCACAGGAACAATGATGCCAGTTTTTTTTTGTAGAAAGTAGATGCATACATAAATGAGAACTAGTCAGTTCTTTTTAAAATGGAAATTGCAAAAACTACCTGAGTGCTGCTGCTCATTTCAAGGATATTTTTAAAAGGAGTTTGCATCGAAAAATGTCCTACCTACTTTGGGCTTTACAACCATGAGTAACATGATTGATACATAAATATGTCTCCAAGTTGTAGTAGGACTTGTCTTGCCGTTGGTTGGTTTTTTAGTTACTCGTACGCCAAGAGATTTGTGATTTACAAGAGAAAGGAGAGATAAAGAGAGTAAGTAATTGCCCTGCTAACAAATGTCTTGTTGGGCCATTCAAATGCATTTGTGCAGCCTTTAATATATAATAAATACAAGGTGAAGTAAAAAATAAACAAGACTGGCATCATAAAAATGTTTTTGATAGCACCATCTTTTTAATGAGTTAGTGCGTTCGAGATTACATCCCAAGCTGACTTCCAGTGAAAGCTTGGTGTCATTCGGTTCAGTGGAAGCGAAGTTATTGAGTCAAAAGCATGAGTATGTTTGTGTCACCGATACTAAAATAAATTTCGAATAAAAAGCTAATATAAAAGTTTGTTTTAAAATCGATAAAACGTTTACCGAAACATTTGAATTGATGACAAATGCTTATGGCGATGATTGTCTATCTCGTGTCAGAGTTCATGAGTGGTTTACACGTTTCATAGATGGTAGTGAGGACATAAATGACAAAGAACATGCGGGCTGCCCAAAGCCAGTAATCACTGAAAGCTCCATCGAAATTATTCGTAAATTTATCAAAAATGCACCGAAATCATCAGTGAAATAAATGGAATCGGAATTGAATATCTCCAAAACATCGATTTATAGCATTTTAATTGATAATTTGGGCTTACGAAAGGTCTGTGCACGTTTCATTCCGCAAAAGGTAACTGAGTACCAACAATTGCACAGAATACAACATTCGTAAGACCTCATTAAAGAGGCGAGAAAATACGAGAATTCATGATGAAACGTGGTGTTTCTAACATGAACCTGAAACTACGCGTCAAAGTGCCGAATGGAAGGCCCCAGACAAGCCACCACCCAAAAAATCGCATTTGGAGAAGAGAAAAATCATGTTGATGCTCATTTGGTTTTACGATTCCAAAGGGATTGTCCACAACGAGTTCATGCCAACGGGTCGTCAATGCAATTTTCCATCTTGGCGTTTTGAAGTGTTTGTTGCATCGCATTCGTTGAATTCACCCTGAATACCGCAAAGGAGGAAGCTGGCGCTTATTGCATGAAAATGCACCATCTCATCGATCCACTCTTGTGGCTGAATGGCTCCCTGTGACTTCTACTTATTTGGAAAATTGTATTTGGCTATGAAACGAAAACGTTTTGTGTCTGTAGAGAGCATCCAAAGGCTTGTACCGACATCCGGTCAATGACGTGAAACACTTTTTTGAAAAGCTTTTAGATCGCGCAAAACAGTGTATCGAGGGGGATTATTTTGAACTTCGAAGTTATCAGAACAAAGCTCCTGTCGTTTCTATTCTAGCTCAAGTTTGTTTATTTTGGACTTCACCTTGTATATAAACCTCCACACTTTAGATTTCCCAGATTAAATAACCAAGTTTTCCCGCTTTCATTGGAAGTTTTGTGGCTTAGGGTGATACTGTGACCCCAGGACAATAGACACAGAACGCAGAAGGTCCTAGGGACACCAAGCCATTCAATTTCCAAACTCTTAGCTATATATTTACCGGTCATTGGACGATCGGCACACACGCCGAAAGGGTAGGTTTACCATTTAATTGCCATTGCAGAAGGTGTGGGGGACCTTTCAGAGAAGGAGACTGTTGAGCACTTTCTCTGTAAGTTTGGCAGTCAGACGATGTAACTGCGAGCTCCTTTCTTTCTTCGATATCCTGGGGTATTGCTCCAACCTAAATCCCATCAAACTTCTCCGTTACATGAGCAGCTCTAGTCGGTTGTACATATCTGCCCGTTAGAGGTCTCATAATGGTACCAAAACGACGCTTTAGTGCTACTTGAATAGTGCCAAACTCGTACTTCAACCATTTTACCTTTTTACCTACCCAACTGAGGCCCGCAGCTGCGTTTACGTAAAAACTAAAAAAAAAAAAATACATTAAATAAAATTAAATTTTTTAAATAGAAATCTAAAAGAATTTAATTTTATTTGTTTTTAGTAAAGTGATTTTCTATACGCAATATTTTTAGTTTTATTATACATGGCAAACAATTTGCAAAAATTCTTATAACCACACCATTTGATAAATCAATATTATGTACAATTTTCCAATGATGAACGATTTGGTCAATACTGAGCCTTAGAATCATTTTGACTACTCTTTCGATCAGTTTTTTGTTTTCGATGTTACTAAATTACGAAAGTTATCATGCAAAAAAATTCGTGTTGGTGTGTCATCGACTGGCTACAAGAATTTCCTCTTAACTCCATCATTTACCATTTGATTTCTGCGATGTAAAATGTCCTTCTATTCACTTCTTAATTTGGGAATACTTGACTGACAATATGACAAGGAAATCGCCAATGATGTATCTCTTTCTGATATTCCCAATTTACTGGGAATTTAATTTGCAATGGCCAAGCACTTGTCTTCAATATTCATCAATGCTTCGTTTTAAATGCCTTCTGTAAATTGAATGGTCATATTGGTATTATTGGTGTACCTATACCATGCAAAATATCCTCAGCAATATGCAATCGATATCCATCCCAAAACTCTGTTGGAGATGAAAGGAAACAAGCGAATAATGTATTGCTGTACACGCAGCATTAATTCATATATCCCACTCTAGGCTGTTCTGCAATAAATGCAGAGGTTGACAAGCACTGTGGAAGTTGCATGCCATTGACAGTTTTCAATTGCTGAAAACATAAGAAACCAAGCACAGTTACCAATATCATCCATATGAAGAAATCTTAGTGGTGATTGGGATGCCTTGTATAAAGTCTACCAATTGTATGCAAGCGCCAGTCAGAGTTGTATCAGGTGGATTGAAAGCTCTTTGCTGCACATTTGCACCTAAACACGTGGTTCATACTCTAATTGTGCTGCTAAGTGAACCACAGCTTGATTGCGTTCTTACATGGGAAATGAAACAATTTGCCATGCAGACTTGTTGCTGCTTACATATATAGCATCCTGATAGTGAGCAGTTTCATCGATATCACATACTGCATTCGTGGACATTTTTTCCGGTTGGATACCAAAAACTGTCATATCGCTGTCCCTATTCATATATAATTACATACATATGGACTGGATATTAGGCGAAACTGCAATATTCTGCCTTTATGTGCGCTATGGCCAATATGGAACCACTCAGCGGTTGTTTAACTCAACATGACCATTTCGAGAGTTGTATATCCTGATGTTCGAAAGTACAGGGAGGGCCATGTAAAATTTGCTTTTTGAATCGGTTATAAAAAAAAGACAATCAATATTTTTTCAAACTTTTTTTTTATTTTGAAGATTGAGCATTGCCATTTATGAATGAAAAATAATATTGTTCAAATGACTGCCATGATCGGCTTTGCAGTAGGTCATTCGATCAACCCAATTTTTAAGCACATTTTCGATTGTTTGGGCTCCAATTTTATGAATGGCAACTTCGATTTCGTGTTTTAAAGCATCAATCGTCTCTGGATGGTTCGCATAGCATTTGTCCTTAACGGCTCCCCACAAAAAATAGTCCAACGGGCTTAAATCACAGCTCCGAGGCGGCCAATTGATATCGGAATTTCGGCTGATTATTCGGTTTTCAAAAACGGTAGCCAAAAGTTCGAGTGTAACTTTGGTAGTGTGACAAGTTGCACCGTCCTGTTAAAACTAAATGTCGTCCATGTCATCCTCTTAAATTTTTGGAAACAACTCGTTAAGCATGTCACGGTAAGGCTCGCCATTTACTGTAACCGCGGCTCCTCGCTCATTTTCAGAAAAAAAATGGCCCGATAATGCCGCCAGACCAAAAACCGCACCAAACAGTGACTCGTTGTGGATGCATTTGCTTCTCTACAGTAGCGTGTGGATTTTCTGAGCCCAAAATCGGACAATTTTGCTTATTGACGTAGCCACCGATGTGAAAATGAGCTTCATCAGAAAAGAAGAAGAAGACTCACCACTTTGGAAATAGATTTTCAATATATCCCAATTTTGTTCAACCGTATAGTGTTCCATTTCATAAATGTCAAACCGTTAAGCAAATTATGAACACATTTGACATGTCATTTGTGTTACCATTCTCAAAAAAATAGGTGGTTCAAAAAGCAAACGCTATATGGCCCGCCCTGTAAATACTTCGATTCAGCAAGTAGAGTTTTCAATGGCTACTCGTTCTTGAATGCTTCAGTCTGAGGTGAGCTTAAATTTGGAGAAGTGCTCACCTCTTTTCATTATCCGGACGGTTTTCAGATTTTTATTGCAGAGTTTTTGAATACATAATTTAGCAACCGTATTCTTCTCAGATCTTCTCCATGGCCTTGGTGCTTGCCACTCCCTTCGTGACGGTACATTTGTCTTGAAGAGCTTGTCGAAGGTAAGTTTAGGAATAGAATAGTCTATTTCTTGTTTGTGACTGTTCAGAGTGTGCAAAATACAGGCGTGGCCAAACCGTCGTTCTTTCCATAGCGCCATACTTTTGAGTGTAAGCGCCGAGGCGGCGGCCATGTTTTTCCCTACGAGATTTAGTGCAGGTAAATTGATTAGCACTTCTAGCGCTTTGTTTGGAATAGTCCTTAAAGCCTCAGAGATGTATGAAAGAGCTGTTCTTTGGGCCTTACTCAAAATTTTAGCGTAACTCGCCTTTTGAGCATATGGCCACCATACAAGTATTCCATACATTAAGATTGGCCTAACTACAGAACTGGCTCTAGTGCGTAACACGATGTGTTAGTTCCCGTTTGATACCGACCGCTTTTTTGCAAGTATATAATGCAACGTTGGCCTTCTTTACTCTTTCCTCAATATTAGTTTCCCACGTGAGTTTCCTGTCTAATATGAGTCCTAAGTACTTGACATTCTCTGTCAAAGCAATCTCCACACCCTTAAAAACCAGCGTGGAGATTATAGGAAGCCTATGTTTCCTTGTGAAGAGAATTATTTCAGTTTTTGCGGGATTTATAGCGAGTTCCATACTCTCAGTCCAGCTCCTAAGCGTGCCCATGTTAGAGCGCAGTATGCCCATAAGGGTGTTAGGATATCTGCCTTTAACAGCAATTGCTAGGTCATCTGCGTATGCAGTGACGTGGCAACCCCCTCTCTCCAGGGTCAGCAATAGCGAGTTTACCGCCAAAATCCATAGGAGAGAGGAGAGGACAACTCCTTGAGGTGTGCCTCTGCAGACCTGTCTGCTTAGAATAGTGCTGCCTAAATTAGCCGTTACCTTCCTTCTGACGAGTATTGCTTCTATCAACGTGTGGTTCAACTCCAAAGTCTTCTAAAGCATATACTATAGCGCTCGCCCTTATATTGTTGAAGGCGCCTTCTATATCTACGAAGGCAACCTGGTAAACTCTTTATCTGATAAACATTTTTCCACCGACCCGACAAGCGAGTGTAAGGCGGTTTCTGTAGATTTCCCCTTAGTGTAGGCATGCTGCGCCGAGGAGAACTTATTTACTGGTATAACGTCCGCTATCCTCTCTATATACTCGTCCGCTATCTTCTCTAGAATTTTGAGGAGGAAAGACGTAAGACTATTGGTCTGGAGTCTTTGAGGTTAGTGTGTGAGGACCCGCCTGCCTTGGGTATGAAAGAGATTTTTGTCTCTCCATTCGGCCTTAAATTGTTTATAAAAAAAATATTTATTGGTGATTATTGAGCACAATAGATCTTTCAGGTCACAGTAGGAAAATGCCTCCACTTAGAGTTTTGCGCTCATATCTTCTCTTTCGTAATGTTTATGCACGTTAACATTAACTAACTTTTCTTTACAAGTGTTTATTATTTTAACATTTTTCGCTCAATTCTCTCACGTAGCTTCTGTTGAATTACGAAACACCAAAATTTCTCTCAAAATCTACTTCAAACTTCGTAGTCCCTTTTTCTATTATTATAAAATTGTTATTTTTATCGCTTTCTCGCTCTGATTGTATTTTGAAGTATTTTTCAAAGATTGTTCGGCAGCTGGTCTCATGCCCCTCTCATCGCCTCAATTGTATGTATTGGAATACAAAAAATAACGAAATAAACGAGTATTTTTTTTATCCATCATCACTTGAGTTTGGTGGGTATCTTTTTAATTATATTAAATTGCTTTTCAACGCGATTCCCTCTTTCCAGCAGTCAAATTAAGGCAACTTGCGATCTGATTCGGCCGGCTGATGTTGTTCTGTTCTTTTGCTGCTGTCGTTGGTTATTGGTTCGTCTTAATGATCATGACATGCCATTGGCACTTCCGTCTCCCGGGCAATCAGCCGTCGTCAACAACAACACATTGCTGCTGCGACTTCTGCTGCTTCTGTTGATACGGCAATTTTCAACAACTGCCAAGCGTTAGCAAAGAAGACATTGAGGCAAACCGTCTATTTGTAGTCGTTTTATGTGTCTTCCTGTTCAATAGCGGTTTCCACTGCCGTCTCTCAATGGCCAAGTCTTGCCGGCATATTTATGAGCACATACAAATGAGATTTTTTTTGAAGTATTATATACACATGTTCATATATGTATTATATGCTTATTCGCAGCCCATCATCATTGCCATTTTAAAACTAATGTTTTGGGTCAAGACTTGAATCTTCCAGAATTCCTTTCAACTTTCAGCTTTAGTCTACCACAATTTCCATCGACTTACATATTTCGTTTATATATCCCTACAATAACCGATCTCCGCTTTAACTGTTTTGTTTGTTTATTTATATTTTTCAACGCTGATATATTTTATTGACATTTTGATATGTTTTTTCAGATATGCAACAATTTTGGCTTTCGATGTAAAAGTGGAGCGTGAAGCTCAGGAGATGGCAGATTCGTTGGGTGTGAAAATATTCCAAGCTGACATTATTTATCATCTGTTTGACAAGTTTATGGCCTATCGTGATGAGCTGAAGCAAAAGAAACGCGAAGAATTCCGCTCAATTGCCGTCTTTCCATGCAAACTTAAGGTGAGTGTCCACATGAATAAACACTACTTTGAGATGTGTACGAGTATACTCGTATATATGTATATGACATGCATATGTATCTATGTATGTACATTGGCATATTTTAGGAGCGAAGCGTTGAAAAATGCAATTCTTGTGCATAAATCAAAAATACAAAGTACAAAATTGCTTTTTTCATAACTGGGGTAGAGGACAAAACAAAAAGGAAATAGTATAACATGCACGTGTAGATGTGTGAAAGTTGGGGTAGAACTGAATGTAATATTTATTTTTTATTTTATAAAGGTTTACATAACAATAAAATTATTATACAAACTAAAAGTAGTTCAGCGCTAGCATCGGAGGCTTTCGGCTGGAAATGTAATATTATATATCGCACTTGTTACGTTAAAGCGTAACAACTCAAAATCTGAACATTTTTAGCAGAGACGAAAAACTGTTTCCGTAAATATTAATAATATATTACAAGGAAAAAATATGTAATTGCACGAAAATATCATTAAAAACAATATAACGGTTGTTTCATTCTTATTTGTTTAGTAGTTGCGCTAAAATAACAAATTTTTGAGTTGTTACTCTTTTCCTGAAATTTTGTTATACACTTAGTGGTGTTATTTTGAGTTGTCTCTTAACTTAAACTGTAACTTAAACAAACTTAAACAAACCGTTTGGTTGTAAACAGGCACAATTCAAAATGTTACATTTTATGTGACACAAATTTGTTCAAACACTTGGAGACAACTAAAAATGTAACTCTTTAGTTGAGACAAAAGAAGTTATTCTGAAAACAAAGAGAGAGTCATAACGGGTTTTTTAACGAAAGACTAGACAAACCACTGAACGATTTTGACAGTGGGTAGAGATGACCACTGTACATTGTTTTCTTGCAAAAAACTAAAATTTGGAAATTTTGAGTTGTTACGCTTTAACGTAACAAGTGCGATATCCTAAGCACTTTTTCGACTTTTCCCTTCAACAGATTCTTAAAAAGCCCGATTGTTTTTAAATGATTTGGCTTACAAACAAATGACAGGTAAATAACTGGAGATAAACTTATCATCTGCAGTAAATACCCAAGACTAGGCCTATATTCTGTGACGAATTTTACAATGTATACGGCTAGAACAAATTCGCAGAAAAAAGTTCCGTTGTTTTTGCTTTTGCTCGTATGCATTGTCTACACATAAATTATACTCAGTTTCATGGCAATTTCGCTGGTTAACAATGGAGTGGGGAGCTAAGGAAAATAGCATTGCAGTGATTGAAAACTTAATTATTCTACGATAATAATTTTTCCCCAACGTCTGGAGTGACAGACAGAAAAGCAAGTGGTCGCCCTCGCGTGGTTCGAACCAGTGCAGCCGTAAAATGCGTTTGAGAAAGAATTCGCAGAAATCTCCTTAAAAAGCAGAAAAGATCCTGATCCATGTCAAGACTAAATAGAGAAGATCTCCATATGAAAGCCTTCCGTCGCTCAACTGAGATTAGAAAATTGTTTTTAATAAGCAAAACGACAAAATCTATGCTAAAACTTCTAAAAACGTAAAAAATATCGTTCCAAGGGTTGAGCGTGGCCACCATCCATCCTCCGTAATGTTTTGGTGGTGAGTGCCTTGTAAATGCATAATATCTCTGAATTTCCTCCAGCGAGATTCCGCTCCACCCCATAAGGCAAAAACCGGTCTGCAGTGGCTAAAAGACAATATTCCTGGGTTCATAGCCGCAGAAGATTGGCCGCTTGGAACCCCACATCTGAATCCATTGGACTACAGTTTGTGGTCCAAATTGGCGAACATGATGGCCTTTCGAAAAACTCACAGAAATTTGGAGAGTCTCAAACAATCTTTGGTTCGAGCAGCGACGTTAATTTCCATACTCCATATCCTAAATTAATTTTTTTTTAATAGTAGATGATTAGGAGTCTTAAGCGTTCGGTGTTACAACCATTGCTTTTGCACTTATACTTGAATCGTTGCCCTGTTGAAGAATCAGATTTCCTAGCATTGCATTTTACAACATTTCAATATTCAAATAAGCTGCGTTCTTTTGCAACCGACCTGCAAAAAAACTTTCCAACTTGCTTACATATTCTTACTTCACAACACGGATGTAACCTGTCTATGGCCTGTTTTTGAAATTTGTGAACAAAAAACAAAATAAAAATTATATTATATTTCACATTTTTAATAAAAAAACTGAGCAACGCTATATTATTTAGTTGATCCATTTTCTTTCGTTGTATTTGTGTAATTTGCAATTTGTTGTAATTACCATTTCGAGAGCTCTTTCTCAAAAGTTGAACATTTTTACTTTACAACACTTTTAATCAGATCGTCTATTTTTTAGGTGCGTTCAAATAAAACCGATCTATTGTAGTTTCAATTCGTCTAATTTATTTTTATTTTTTTTACTTTCCACTTAATTTGTGAAACTATTTAATGTTCGCGTGCAATTTCGTTTGACGGTTTTATAAAACACTTATTGAGTAAATATCCTTCCTTCGCTCGCCATAAATTTGAAGGCTTTTCTCTCAAAATATTGAACATTTACACTCGTCGGTATATAAAATATTTTTCCAGAAGTTTGGAGTTTTGTGCGAATTCAATTCGGTTCTATTGATTCGCTTTAGATTTTGCGGAAGATTTTTGGACCTTTGCAGTTGGCAACGGCGAATATCGCAGGCGATGGAACGATGAGCTGAATGAGCTTTACGACGACATAGACATAGCGCAGCGAATAAAGATCCAGCGGCTACGCTGGCTGGTCAAGTGCCAAGGCTGCGAAAGTATTCGATGCGGTACCAGCTGGTGGTAGCAGAGGAAGAGGAAGGCCTCCTCTGCGTTAGAAAGATCAGGTGGAGAAGTACTTGGATTCACTTAGTGTGCCCAACTGGCGCCGGTTAGCACGAGAAAGAAACGATGATAGATGTACCTTACCAGCACCTCGCCACCATGTTTGAATAGCTCAGCCGGTAGCGATCCCACATGGCTCGCGTTGCACCCGATCGCAGCGTGGCTCTATAGGCAGCATATTTTCTTTCTGTGCCAGCATGACATTCCTCGTCGTACCAACTGTCGTCGAAATCCGGTTTCTTCTTTGGCGGTGGTACGTAGAGGCCGAGAAATGTTGCTCCATTAATCGTGCCTGCGGGTTTGTTGGACAGTACTCTCTGAGAGTAGAGGTGAGAGTCGAGTGGCGAATCTTCTGCCTGTCTGTAGTGATTGCAGCTTTTCGATGTCGAACATTCTTTGCGTAGATAGATGTACGTTTTTTGTTGCACAGAGACGTGTGCGCAATTTGGCTGCAACAAGGTAATGATCCGAGTCGATGTTGGCACTTCGGATCGTACGTACATCTAAAACCCTAGAAGCATATCTTTCATCTATCACAACATGTTCGATCTGGTTGCGCGTTTTTTGGTCAAGCGACAGCCAGGTAGCTTGGTGTATCTTCTTATGTTGGAATCTGATGCTGCAGACTACCATGTTTCGGGCCCCGGCGAAGTCGATCAGCCTCTGTCCGTTACCGGATGTTTCTTTGTGCAGACTGATTTTTTATGTGTCGCCTCCCAAACCGAGCGTACAACCAGCTCTTTTGGGATGCTTACTCTTCTCACGTTGACTCGCTCTCGAACGGGTGTTCGGGAGCTATCCAGGGGATATTTGAACTAATCCTAGAAGTTGTGAGCTACTTGAACCATATGTAGAAGAATCGTCCTGACCACTCCCAAATGAATGGCAATCAGTAACTTTCGCCACTTGCGTGGACTTCTACATATGGAACAATCCTCCAACAAATTCGCTAAGCCAAAATTAAGTCGCATTACTGAACTATTTAATATTGAACCAAGCGATTAGTCTGTTCATTTGTTTTCACTCAACAAAACTGTACCTGCAAGCACGTTGGAGAGAGGAACTGAGCAACTCTTCCTAGCCAAAACTATCCTGTAAGTTAGTCCAAAGTTTTTCTTCTCACAAGTTCAGGAAAAGTGTCTAACGATCTAACGGTCAGTTTTCAAGTGTCTCGAAAAACAGAAAGCGGTGAAAAAAAATAAATTTATATTGTAAAATCTTTCAAAATGTAAGTAATTATTTATTTTTAATTTAATATATTTTAATAAGTTTTAATTGATCCTTCGGCCAAATCCGTGTGGTACTAATGAATACTCTGAAAGTGTGACCATTTTACACTCAAGGCATTAATTATTTTATAAACAAGCCGACTGACGTTTTTGCTACAAAAGTGCATTTTGCGTTCCTGTACCAATTTGTAGTTGTAATATTATTGCTTGACAATTTCACAGGTTTCAGTGGATGTGTAAAGGAACAGGAATGTCTGATCGAGTTTAAGTCTCTGAATTGTGAAATATCGAGTATGGAATAAAAAGGCGGTTTAGATCCGTCACATCAACCAATACAATATCACTTAGCCACTGTGAAACGCTGGTACAACGAGTTCCAACGAGTTCGTCGATCCTTGCAGGAGGAACTTACTTATAGAGAAGGCCGTTCAAAAACAATTCTTGCGCCAAAAACAATCGAAGCTGTGCGTCAATTGATAACGCAACATCTTCATGTCACTTAACGCGATATTGAGGCGTCCTTGTATGTACATTAGTGTGATGAGCATGAATTCAACATTGCGTGAATTTGACAATTAAGGCATAAATTGACATTTGCCAAAAAAAGGTTCGCGTCAATTTGTGTAAAGAAATGTTGACGACATTCAGCTGCGGTGGTTCAAAGCACGTCTATGACATCGCAACAGGTGACGAATCTTGAATCCATGCATATGAGATGGAAACCAAACAGCAATCGCCAAGCCAAGTTTAATCCAACAAAAGTTATTCGCGGAAGAAGGATGTCAAAACAAATGGACGCCTGTTTTTTTGAAAAATCTGCAGATGTCGCAACTGTACCACATAAATCGGAAAACAACCATTTGTTTGCTAGGAGTTTTCGAAGAATCAAGGAAAACCAACCGCCAAAGACGAATCATCATGCTTCACAAAGACATTATACACATCACGCGCATCACAACACAACACGCTCACACAAGAGATTACATCCCTGATTTTTCACTTAATTATTTCTTTTTGCGCCCAAATAGCAAAAATAAAATACGAGGTCAATTTGGAAAAGCTTTCGTTGAATTTAAAAAGAATGTAATTTAAATTAAAATGCCACAGATGAGTACAGTAATTTGTTAAACTGCGCGCATCGATAACTCATATCTGTCTATCTGCGGTAGCGTAAAAATATCAAAATATCAACGAGTTGTATCCAAAAAAATGCATCACATACATGCATATGCGTATGTAGGTTTACACGAATCAATGCCAGAATAGAGAAATACAACTTTGTGAACCACACTTAGATTAAGTGAACCAACAACTAACGCAGCAAGCACAACCAGCTAAATTTCCGCGTATTATCTAACTTTGTTGTTGTTACAGATAGGTGCTTTTTAAGAAGCAAAAAGCTAAGTTGAGAAGTAAGAACCAGTTTCAATGGTACATGAACTTCTTAGATTAAGTCAGCTCGATTATCTGTTAGGTAGTGCCACAGTATATACAGATATTTTATTGCATTTTGCGTAGCAGCAGCCAGGAAGTGGAAAAAATTGCCTAACGTAATTTCTGTGCATAGGCCATGAAAAAATATGTTGGTGGATCAAGTGGGATTGCTATTGATTGGCAAGTTTATTATTGTATTACTTGAATTTGAGTAATTCAGTTTTCGAATTAGTGATTTCCTGCTAAGTTGGGAAAAAAAGTTTATAAGTATATCTCAATGTTTAGCTACTGGCTTTCTTGTTCAGTAGCTACGCGTAGAAATATACTTGATTTAAAGCAGCTCAACTCAATACGTAACTCTGATTGATTTTTCTGCAAATTTTGGTTTTCTTTACTAACCTGCAACTAATTATAGCTGAGTGCGTAGCAGAATATTTTGCGTTCCTTTGGCAACCCCACAGTTGTTTTCCATATCTTCTTCATATAGCTTCATAAATTTTTTGGAGGAAGGGCTACGTTTCCATAGCTGATGTGACCGAGTCATTTGATGAAAAACGCTTTCCACGCAAGCATTTTTTTAGGTCTGGAAACAGCCAACGGCCAAAATCGTGTAAGCGGTTATCGCGTCAATTAAGAAAAAGAGGCAACAGTCGAACTTTAATTGATAGATTTTAGCCATTGTCAAAACGAAAAATATTTTTTTCTTTTGCAAACTGGGTCTGTTTTCACGAACTTTTTTTTGTACCTGGGGTAAAAGGTAAAAATAATATTTAAGATTTATCGTTTTATCAGTTTGTATGTAATCGACAAATAAAATTCTTTTCGTATCCCAGAAAACTGATCTAACACCTTCTTGGCAGATTTCTGGGCACGAACTCGTTTCGGAGCCGAAGACCCAGGTCCACATAAATCTTTAGTCTCGTGTTTTCTGATTTAGGATCATAGTGATGAATCGACGCACAAAATCCCTTTTATCCTTTCGAAAACGCTCAAGGTGTTGCTGAGAAAATCGATCCATTATTATTGAATAAACTGGTATACATATACAGGGTTGGCCATATTAAACTGACCCATGTGATTATTAAAAAAATATGGAAAAAGAAACATTTTTTTGTGTTTCATTGTGAAAAACATTTAATTTAGTTCAAGGAGATTCGTTTACATCACTTTTTGAATATGATATCGCGCAAGTGGTCGCCCTTAGCTCGTATAGCGTAATGTGCCCGTTTTTCGGCGTTTTCCATAGTTTTGGCCAGCGTCTCGGCCGATATGGCGGCTATTTCCCGTCGGATATTGGCCTTAAGTGCGCCTAGTGTCTTTGGCTTGTTGACGTAAACCTTAGATTTCAAATAGCCCCAAAGAAAAAAGTCCGGTGGCGTCAAATCCGGTGATCGTTGCGGCCAGTCAAAATCGCCGCTTTTTGATATCAAACGGCCAGGGAACAAAGTCTTCAATAAGTTGACGGTGGCTCGTGCTCTGTGTGGTGGTGCGCCATCTTGCTGAAACCAGAAGTGCTCCATACCATTTTCACGAACAATCGGCATCACAAAATCGGTTATCATGGCCCGATAACGCTCTTGATTACGGTCAATGGTTGGTGTTGCCCATTTTCAAAGAAGAACGGCCCAATGACCATATCAGCGCAAATGCCACACCAGACTGTAACTTTTTGGTCGTGGAGAGGTACCTCTTCAATAATTTGAGGGTTTTCAGTGGCGTAGAAACGGCAATTTTGCTTATTTACGGTTCCGTTCAAGGAGAAATGGGCCTCATCACTCATAATGATTTGATGCCAAAAATCCTCATCAGTTTGGGCAATTCGGACGACAAAATTGGCATATTCCAAGCGACGAGGCTTATCGGCCGGCAACAGTTGTTGATTTAGTTGTATTTTGTACGGGAATATCCCCAAATCCAAACGAATGATACGTCGTAGAGTGGTCCGAGGGATGTCCAACTGAGCAGAACGACGATTACCTGACGTTCGCGGCGATGACTCGATACTGGCTCGTACGGCCGCGATATTTTCGTTAGATCGTCTTGGCCGCTTTTTATTTGGACGTCGGGTATTAGCCACAGTACCGGAAGACAAAAATCTTTTGTGCATTTGCTTGATTGCGTTCTTTGACGGCGCACTTTTCACTTTATTTTTTTTTTCTCCACGCACGTTGCGTTTTTACAATCGAGAAGGAATTTTGAATGTACAGCTGAACAATTTCAGCGCGTTCTATTGGGGTGTACTGTTTCATGGTATAAATCTCCTTCGACTGACGCTTCCAACGCGGTATGTCATTAGCTGATCTGAAATTACAGTAAAAAGTTATAGGGTTACTCAATGGGTCAGTTTAATATGGCCAACCCTGTACTTGGTGATAAATGTTCAGAAGGTGTGGCCAATATCAGAACGTTAGCATCTCTCAGTGAATTTAAAAGAATCAGCTGATTGGCTGACGTGACCGGGGTCATGACAACGGTTTGTGCATGAAAAAACTGAAAGATATAGGAAAAGAAATCAACACAGCCTTCGCTCACGGTGTAAGGCGTTGCTTCGTTGCTATCTGAACAACGATTAATTGCACGAGTGTGTGAATACGTGAAGCGGCAACGAAGTAACATCCAGCAAAACTACTGATTCTTTCAAAATCTCTGAGAACCGATTAACGGTCTTTTTTTGGTCACATCTTCTGCATTCTGTCCACCGCTAGTCGTACGCAGGGATAATTTATCTCTTTTTTAATTTTAAAATTCAAGTCCTTCTTTTTTCCTTCTGTCGTCAGACCAGCAGAAAAACGATTAAAGTTTTCCGTTTATTATCATTATTTAAAATTAACTAGGGGATTCGAGAAGTCAAAGTAGGGTGAACCTGACTAAAACCTGTTCTGGTAAAGCATGCATTTAGCTATCTAAACTGTATTTGCTATTTCACTCCATATGGAGTGTCAGAAGATATTCTGCTCTGTGCCCAATTTAATGTTTTACGTGCAGTATCGCCGTAGCCGAATAGATTGGTGCGGGACTACCATTCGGAATTCAGAGATAACGTAGGTTCGAATCTCAGTGAAAAATGCAGGAAAAGTTTTTTCTAATGAAAAAGCTCGTCATAAAAAATATGTGCCGTTCGGGGTCGGTTGAAACTGTAGGTCCCTCCACATCAAAACGAACACCACATATAGGAGGAACTCGGCCAAATACCCCAAAAGAAGCGCACACTTTACTTTCATTTCGAAGCGAACTTTGAAAAGAGTCAATCGATGAAAGAGTGAGGTAAACGTTTTTTTACTTGCAAATCTTGTGCTCTATATAATATAAATATAGAAAATCGTTGCGTTGGTGGATATCAATCTCGGTATGTATTACCTTCTTGAACAGCTTAAGCTATTTCGCTAAATAGTGTAAGAAAACGAGCAAGTCGTTGCTTCTTTCTTGTACTAGGTGATGGCAATTAATCACATCCACCATCATGACCATCGAATACTTTCAGCATGATTAAAATTGAAATTTTAAATTTGAAAAGTCGAGCCAAGAAACACCGAGAGATTTGGTAACTCCTAAAACTGGAGGAAAGGAGAGAAGTAACAGGAGGAATAATATAGGATAGAATAGAGAAATATAGGTAGGTTAGTTAAATCTGTTAGAATTTTCTAGATTCATTGGTAAATCTGAGAGAATCAATTTTACTCCTTCTGATGACATCGGAATCCAAAATTCGCAGCCTCACTCTAGCAAATGCAAAACACTCACAGAGAAAATGATCAGTGTTATCCGCCTCCTCTAAGCAAGAGAGGCACATCGGGTCCTCAATGATTCCCATGGTTGTCATATGTTGTGTCCTGTAATAATACCGACCATTAACCGAATGTCTTTTCTTCCAAGTTTTAGAAGAAAGTCCGAAAGTTTTCTGTTCGGGCTTGTCATAAAATACTTTGCAGTTCTGCAGCGTTCTAGATCGGTCCATCGCTTTTCTTGTGAATTGCATACATAATCGCTGATCCACGTCATGATTTCTGCAGAACCGATTCCGATTTTTGATTCTGGTCTCTGTGGGAGAACCGCTGATCCATAGTTGGCCAATTCATAGGCAATTTCTTTCCCTTGAACACCGCAGTGTCCTGGAACGCATATAAGAAAAACATAATGTTTTTGCAAGACATTCTTGAACAATCTGTCACAAAAGACTCCAATCTGTTTCCCGCTCCATCTTCATTTTTTTTCGATAGCAGAAAATAGTCGAACACGCAAAACACTTGTCTTATTTATGTTCCTTAAAAACTAACTAAACATTCTATATAGCTAAAACCGTGAACATACCTTCGAGACGAGTGTACCAACATAAAAAAAATAATAATCGAGAGTCGAATGTACGTAACCCACTAACTTCGCCTTATTTTTTGAACACACCTCGTACATATATACTTATTTCGCTAATCAATGCCTTGTACAATACTGTGAAACACTTTTATTTTCCCTTTTCTAGATCTTGCCTCAATTTATCTTCAACAGTCGTGATCCGATAGTAATGGGTGTAATGGTGGAGAACGGTATTGTTAAAGTCGGAACACCTATTTGTGTGCCCAGCAAAGAGGTGAGTAAATCCCATGTTTGTAAAAAATTACAATAATTATATACATAAGGTAAGTAGGTAAATAATAGCTAAAGTAGAACAAATTCATTTAAACGGGTTCAGATTTGTTCCTTTTTGCACAGTATAAAAAATATATATAAATATATATAAATAAAAAAATATATATATTAGTATACAAATAAAAAAAAAATATATACAAATAAAAAGAAATATAAATATAAAAGCTAACAATTGAGAAAAAAATACAAAAAAGAATTTTAAGAATAAAACTAAAAAACTTCCATTAATGTTGCTAGACTCAACATCACTAGACGAAATTAATAATCTATTCCATATGTAAATAGGTGGCTAGGTATGTGAATTATATTTTATATTCCCATTTATACTTTGATAAACATTAACAATGAATATCCTTATTTCCATTTAACTGATTCACTCCGTAGGATTGCAACAATACCTCCTCATTGTTTATACAAGCACTCACTGTCTACGGAAATTTGTAATACGATTGTAGTCGTACGCTCACTTAAGTTACTGAAAAGGTTACGCCGAGCTTCACTATCCATTTGTAGAAACTTTAAATTTTATTCCACCGAATTGAGGGATATGTTGCTTTATGAGAAACTTTTTTCTGGTAGAAAAGGGCGATTTGTCATTGCCATATAAAACTCGCTTGTACTACTGTACATATACCGTTCATTTGCTGTAAAAGTGTCATAATATTAAATAAAAAAATGTTATTAGATAAGTAAGCAGAAATGATAAGTATGTTCGGGTTGGAAAATCATCCATGTGGAAGAAACTGCTATACATTGTATGCAAAACACAAAAAAAAATTTTTTAAATCAACGGGAGCGATTTCAAACTTGCACTTTGTTATACTTAAATTTAATGCGCTGTAAAAGTGAATACCTTAAAAGTTTCTAAATATTCCAATTAACTAGTTGACATGTTTCTTTTTTTTTAATTTGTTAAATTTTTGTAAGTTTCATACAAAGTGTGGAGCTTTGATTAATCAGATGTTTGTTATACAATGAACCATATTTTTGTAAAAAATGATCGAAAAAAATTTGGGTTATGTTAGGACGAATGCATGTATGTATATCGAAAATGAGAAATAATTTCATCTTCAATTTCACACACCTTCCACTTCATTCTGTGAACTTTTTTACGGCTCCTCGTTTGATTTATGCGAGTATGTTTCAAGCAACTTTCACACCTGCTTTACAGCAGCCGCAATGAGCTTGTTCGACAAGCTCAAATTCAAAATCTTTTGCAAACATAATATTTGCTAAGTTTTATAGTCTGATTAAGGAGACAGCCGTAATTTCAACCGATTTGTCAGTAGCGCTCACGCACGATATCGGAGCAACAGGTACCATCACTCTATTGCGTTACGCATAATCATACGATTTCTTGATCTCGACAGACTGAAGGCAATTTAATTTTGAAAAAATTTGAACTTTATAAAGTGTCATTAAGTATTTCGATGCCATACTATAGGAACATGACTCTTTGGAACTAGCCCTTGTGTAAAAAGCCTTGCCTTGAGCCCATTTTCTTCTTCCCTGAAATATAAAAATTAAAAATATGAAACGCGATTGTACTTAATTGCTCGATTTTTCTTCATTGCTACATTTGTTTCTAACAGTTTAACGAGGTTAACCGGAATTTGTAAAGTACTATTCACAGCAGTTTAAGGTTTTTACTCTTCACCTCTATTAATCAGTTCGTCTACCTTTTGCGCACTCACAACTCAAATCATTTATATCAACTCGAGTACGTTATTTTGTTTTATTCCTTTCCACGTGATTTTCTAAACGGTCGGATGCCAAATATATACTTATCAATGTTTTGCTTTAACTCCTAGTAGATCATAGGGCTCGGATGCAAAAGAACACAGCTTATTATAATACTTTTTTTGTGGGGACAGACTAGCCAGTACAGCAATCAGACACAATTAAGTCCATTATACTACACTCGGGTTCCCTTTTTAATTATCTTTAAATCTACTCGACCTCCGAAGAAATTTTGAGTAGATTCTGTGATGCCAAGGAGCCAAGGTGGTCGCTTCTTAACACATCAGTGGCAAAGACCTCAAGCCTGATTCGAGCGAAGGCCGGGCAGACACAGAAAATTGTCCGCCGTCTCATCCTCCTGCAGCCTCCATCTGCAGCCTCTCTCAACCTGATAAGCTCGCTTGTGGGTTAGAGTAACCCGTTAGCTAACCGTGGCTTTGATGCCTTCAGAGGGGAGTTGCTGTACAGGCTCCGAACCAAGGAAGTTGGCCTCATATCCCATTTTGGCTAAAGATACAGAGATCTCGTTACCCGCGATACCCACGTGTCCCGGGACCCATGTTAGCATCAAGCTGTTATGTGTACTGACATAGTTCAGCCTGGATTTACAGGACTCGACTACCCCTGATGTGGTTGGGGAGCTGCCATGAGCGTAGCTTGGCTATCCCTACAGACACATATAGATCTGCCTCTCCATCTGTTTTCCACAACAAAGTTCATCGCTTTTTGAACAGCATACACCTCCGCTTAAAACCGTGCTCGGCCCTGGAACCGCTAAAATGCGAGAACAGTGTTTGCCGGGTTCATTTTCTGAGTTTGACCACAGTCTCAAGTACGACCCTGGGCTTCGATCCAACGATCCTTGCCATGCCCCCTCTGTTGTCCAATGCCGGACAGGGGCCATACCAATTCCCATTGTGTTTCAGCCTGCAAATGGCTGTCAAGGCCTCTTCTTGGATGAAAACATCAAGTGGTGGTAGACTAACGAGAGCATCCAATGCTGGATCTGAAGTAGTCGGAAAAGCTCCGGAGCTCGATAAGATCCTCTTGACTTCGCCGAGAGAGAGTCTACCCACTGTTGCATAGGTGATAATAGGTCTTATCATAGCCGCGTACATCCATAGGATCTTGCTAGGAGAAATACCCACGTTTTCCCAAAGACATCCCTGCACTGTCATAAGGCTGTGAGAGCTTTGGATGTCTTTGTTTCAACGTGTGACTTCCAAAAGAGTTTACGATCGAGGATTACTCCAAGATATTTGATTTCTTCGGACAGCTGGATTGTGACTCCTTTTAGCTCAGGCAGAACGAGTCCATCAAACTTTCTCCTTCTGGTGAAGAAGACAATACCAGTCACCAGCACCAAGTGTTAATCATATCCAGAGCTTTCAGCACTTTTCTGCAGATCTTTGTAAGCGAAGGGCCTGTTACCAAACAGGTAACGTCGTCCGCATATGCTTGTGCGTAGATCCCTTTGTTTAAGTTGGTGAACAAAGGATCGATTACTATGCGCCAGAGCAATGAAGACAGCACACAGCCTCTATTAATCCCGGATGACCCCAGCAGATCTTCCTCTGCTCGCACTGTGACGATTCTTTTAGCCAGCATCGAACGAATCCAATTCATTATCACCCGGTCTACGCCTGGATCATACATATATACATACATATTATTGACACAGGTGGGAGCGTGATTAGCTTTGAATAGTTTACGGAGTGGCATAAGTAAATAACATAAAGAATTTTTTCGATTCAGCTTTATCTATATTTGCTTACTTCATTTAAATACTTGTCTACATACTATTGCCAATTAACATTGCGAGGGGTGTCTTTTTTCACAATTTCAGAATTTTCAGTAGGTTACTAATAATTCTGAAATATTTTGTAAATATATCATATATAATACTTTATACATATATATACATTTGATGTGTGCATCTACAGTTGTGTTCAAAATGATAACATAAAACAAAAAGTTGTATTCATTAAAAAAAAAATACTTTTATTCAGTAGTTTTTTTACCACAAATTATTCATTTCATACAGTCTCTCCATGCATTTGAAATCTTTTATTAATATTAGGAAAAAAACGAAAAACAAATATTCGAATACAAAAACTCAATATTTCCCTGTTCAAAACAATAGTTCCACCCTTAGAGGTGAAACACAAGACTTGATAAAACAATATTTAACTAATATTTAGTTGCATAACCACGATTTTGTATTACTGCTGCGCATCTGTGTGGCATGGAGTGTGTGTGTGGGGAGTTGCTTTCATGCATCCTGGCCTATGTTTCACAGATATTTGGAGTTTGATGGTCTGCGATCGGCAACACTCTTTTTTTATAGCCTTCCATAGATTTTCGCTAGGGTTAAGGTCAGGCAACTGATCAGGCAACGACATGACCTCAACCCACTTGACCCGAAACCACTTGTTGGCAAATTTACTTGTATGTTTTGGGTCGTTTTCTTACTGGAATAATCACTTCAGTAGCATATTACAATTCAGCGTATGGCATCACTACATCGTTTCTTTTATGAAGTGGATTGGTCCAACTGCACTACAAAAAACAAAATCCCCATACCATCACTTTCGCACCGCCATGTTTGACTGCCTTGACCGTGTATTGGAGATTATATTCAGCATTTCGCGGACAAAGGATATACTGCCTAGAGCCAGTTTCTCCAAATTAGTTTCATCTGTGCACAATATCGTTCTCTATTTTTACTTTGACCAATTTCCGTGTTCTTTGGCAAATTTTAAGCATACAATACTTAGTTGTTTGTAAACAATGGAACTACGAACTGTTACGTCACTTTCATTAACACTAACCTTACCCCACCCGGTCAAATGACCGGTTACAAAATTGAATTGCAAGGCTGTACCTGTTTCCTTTATATTATATAATACAAAAAAATTAAAATGTGTGATTTATTATTTTATTGTTATTTGAAAATATTAATTATGTATTAGAAATAATTAAAAATATTTTTGAAAAAACAATTACATAACCGGTCAAATGACCGGTTGCGGTAAGAATAGGTATACGTGATACACCGGTATGGTTAGTGTTAAGACCTAAAGGATTTTTTTATTTCTGCAGAAAACACTGTAGGTTCTTTTTTAGAGACTTGGAGTATATGTCGATCGTCTTCTCTGGTAATTTTGAGTTTAAAATAAAATAAAATAACATAGAACTAAAACGGATGTACAAAGCGAGGAAAGTGAATATAATTCCAATAATTATATCGTTCACTGGATTAGTGCCTAAGCACCTAATAAAAGTTTTGAAGAAGTATGACTGCCAACACCTTTTAGAAGACATGCAGAAGTCGACCATACTGGACACGTGTGCAATAGTTCGTAGATTTTTTAATATTTAAGCAATAGTAATCGCATGGGCGTAGAACTTGGACTACGCTCCACCAGAGCACAATCGCTTGAAAATTTTATCCGGGATGTGTAATCTCCGGCAATAGCAGAGATGGATTAAGCTCAAATAAAATAAAATAAAATGAAATGAAAGTCTAATCATCAAAAATATTTCAGAAAATCACTCAGAAAATTACAATGTTTAACTTTTAAAACATATAATATCGAACAATTGTTTCTCAAAAATTAATAATTTTGTATTAATTTATTAAATTAAACTTAGAAAAATCTTGCTGGCTCAAGATAACGTAGTGAAACAGCTATTTTAGGGCCTCAGTGAAACCAAACGGTAACGGTAATATCCATGCACACGAGTCAAACTTCAAAAGGATTTAGTTCCACTTCATAAGTTTCTTTAAATTTTTTGGCCAAAACTCATAGTTTACTTAAAATATTAATATTAAACGCAAGCATTTTTTGGCAGAACATTTTTACCTCCTACCAGTTGGGTCTTTTTGTGCCTTTTGTTTTTAAGAACTTACACAAAAGTTAGAAGATTTAAATATTCTACGGAAATTTTAAGGGGAAGATTTTACTAGGATTCAACGAAGATGAAAACCTGCTACGCACTCACAAAAAAAAAAAATAGTTCCTTAACACCTCAGTCACCTTACTTTTATTTTGAAACAGGTTTCACCAAACACAAAAATCTTCAAACATTTTTGTTTTAAGTACTACGGCAACGGCTTTATAGTAAAATTTAAAATATTCATTTTTATACCAATAAATAAACCCATTTCCTATGTATTTATCCTCACCTTGAATGCGCAGTGCGAAATTTCCTTTCCATTAACAGCAGATCAATTGCTTCCTTTGACGTCAAATAGGAATTTAAATCAATTTGGCGCATCCTCTTTTGATTGCATGAAAAACTTGCTATGTACTGTCAAGCTGTACGTTGGCTACATATTTCGAGGAAAGAAAAAATTGCTCTTCCTGCCGCCGGTATACCAAAACCGCTTTTTGCTGCGACGGTCATGCCACAATATTTATGTACGTCCAAGCTACTGACAAAGCCAAATCCAAAGTGGCTTGTTCCTTTCGCTGTTGCACTACGCTGCTGCTACTGCCGGATTCACATTAAAAGCAACGTAATTATAGCTTCCTCAATTATGCCCACTCTGCAACTAGCCGCCTGAAACTTTTGTTTGTCGTTCGTTCGCTTGGCCATCGTATGCTTACCACATACAGGATCTTTCGAGTTGGAGCTTCTGTTATAGAAATGTTTTCTTTTGACAGCTGCCATAGTTCGATGGGGTGCCGTTTGACAAATGTGAAGTAGAAAATCTAGAATTAATTGAATTTAATTTTTTTTTATTTTTCATATGAACATATCGGTGGTGTAAGTGGAAACATGTTGTTGTTGTTTGAGTGGCTGTCTATCATGAATTGGGAAAAACTTAATTAGCACCTAGCTCCGTTTTAATGCCACAATGGTCTGTGGTTTTGGTGGTTAATTGTCCACACGTGCTATTCGGTATAGACACTTCGAGAAGAGAAGATATCTAAATTCCAGGACTTAAAGTTCGTCAATGTTTTGAGAAAGGGTTTGACAAAAGCTCGTAATTTTGCTCTTAAAAAACCCGGGAAATTGCAAAGATAGTGAACAAAAAACCTGCTCTCTTACCTTCCAGTGATCTGCGAGAACCGCGGTTAATTTTGAGATGTAGCGTCGACCGTACTCAAGCAGTGTTTGGTCTTTTATACGTTATAGTCAGGCCATGTCTTCTTGGAGATGGCACAGGACCACCTTATGAACCCTCCCATCATTTACTTGCAACGCTGCAATAGTGAGATTCTAGTTGCGCCTTGGTCCGGCTGAAGAGAACTTCGTTGTTTCCACTTATAGCAGGCTCATCCGCCTTATCGTTACCCTCAATGTGAAACCATAGATTATCAAAATTTGACAGTTGAACATCATTTATGGCATATCAAGACGATATTTAATTCACATAGTCAACGAAGCAATCAATTTATTGCAAACAAAATTACCGGGAAAAATAATTTATCGTCAGTCTGCTGAAATTTTGCTCCTACGATTGTGCGATTTAACGCATTTGTACTATTTTTGCGGGGCCATGAATAAACCAGAAATATTTGTTGCTCTGTAAAATAACATGCAGAGAACGTAAATTTATATAAAAGGCTCAGGAATGAATGGGCAGGTTAAGTGTCTAATGCTAACAAAACGCGGCTAAGAAATGTTTATTATTTCAATACGACTGGGGGAAAAGTTAACATACGAGAGTTGACATAGCGGAGCGTAGCCAACAAATTTACTTCAGCTCGATGTGACCATTTTTTGCCTTGACTATGATGGTCCAGAAACAAATCACAGTCCACTCGCGGACAATAGCTTTTTTCAGCGCCTCGAGACTGGACAATGAATCTTTTAGCTCAGACTTTGCCCTCCAAAATGGCCCAAAGAGAATAATCCATCGGATTCGCATCTGGTGAATTTGAGAGCCATTGTGTGGGCGTTATGAAGTTCGGAACGTTGTTTTTAGCCATTCTTGGTTCACTCGTTCTTTGTGAGTCAGTGCCGAGTCCTGTTGAAACGTCCATGGTCTACCACCGAAATGTTTGTCTTCCCACAGCTTCAAAACAACCTCCACAATACTTTTCCGATAATATTTCGCATGTAGATACCTTAACGCCAGGCTCGATGAAAACGATTGGAGAGCGCCCATCTGCGGTTACAGCGGCCCAAACCATTACCTGTGGCGGGTGCTGCCTCCTGGTGGTCAATCGATGACTCAAATTCTCGTATGAACGGTCGGTCAAATGCACCCTATCGTTTTGGGAGTTTACGAATTGTTTAATTTGAAAAATTTTCTGGTCAGAAAACACAATGTTCGGAAATTTCGGCCAAGCGAAGCAACTCCCTCGCCCTTTCGAGTCTGATTTGTTGCTGCTTTGGTGTGAGATCATACGCCTTTGGGATCTTGTAAGGCTTGATTTTGAGATAATTTTTCAATATGCGGCGGATGCTACGATACAATAATGCTTGTAAACAAACGCACGGATGTCAGCTGCGCGAACGGTCTGAAGTTGGTTACACTTCGAGTGCCGGACACGTTAGCTGCAAAGTTAGAAACTTGCTCTGAGACCAGAGTGCTGCTTATTTGGAAGTTGCTTTAGGCGCAGCCTTTGGATGAAGCCGAAAGAGCCGAACATTTAATATTTAAGAAATTACTGAAGCTTCTTTGAGCTGTGTTCACCTACAATATTGTTCATAACAACAGAGACCAAAGCTTCAAATTGTTAAAATAAAATTGTTCAATCAATATGCACTTTTTATTTCTAAAGTGCATTACATACTTTTCCTCTTGCACATTAATGCAGAGACCCTGAACTCTTCTGCCGGACTCTAACAATTCCTATTTCTTCAGTGGTTATAGTGAGAGTCGTGTTTAGTGCCTCTACCACTTTCTTTTTTGTAGTAAGATAATCTAAGTCTCGCATCTCTACCATAGTTTTCGGTTTAAGGTTTGTTATAATAGCCGATCCCTATAGTGTAGTTTTTAGTGTCTCGCAAAAGGTGGGCTTGATCGACCAGTATCGCTCCCGCTCTTGTTTTTCAAACGGATTTTATTTTGGCTTCCGCGTCGCCAGGCTTTATTTTGCTACGTACGTTTCTTAAAACATCCGCGTAGCTGTGTCCTTCTGCGGGCTTGATTGGGAGTGCTTTCGATTGTGGCTTAATTTTAACGGATTTTTTCAGTTTTTCTGTGTTTGATGGTTTAGGACCAGTCTTGGACCTTCTTCAGAAGCACTTCTAATCGCCTTCTTTTTTCGCCAACAATTTCCCATTGGCCATCTTCGCCATTTATGTTAGACGAGCGCGTGTTGGGAATTGGATGACTTGTGGCTAGTCGTTTCGCCTGGTATGGGCTAGGTGTGGCCACAATGTTAGCTCGTATAGCTTTAGTCACACTTTTTCGGCATTATTTTTTGTTTTTCTCTCTGGGCTCTAACAATTCCTATTTCTTCAGTGGTTATAGTGAGAGTCGTGTTTAGTGCCTCTACCACTTTCTTTTTTGTAGTAAGATAATCTAAGTCTCGCATCTCTACCATAGTTTTCGGTTTAAGGTTTGTTATATTAGCCGATCCCTATAGTGTAGTTTTTAGTGTCTCGCAAAAGGTGGGCTTGATCGACCAGTATCGCTCCCGCTCTTGTTTTTCAAACGGATTTTATTTTGGCTTCCGCGTCGCCAGGCTTTATTTTGCTACGTACGTTTCTTAAAACATCCGCGTAGCTGTGTCCTTCTGCGGGCTTGATTGGGAGTGCTTCCGATTGTGGCTTAATTTTAACGGATTTTTTCAGTTTTTCTGTGTTTGATGGTTTAGGACCAGTCTTGGACCTTCTTCAGCAGCACTTCTAATCGCCTTCTTTTTTCGCCAACAATTTCCCATTGGCCATCTTCGCCATTTATGTTAGACGAGCGCGTGTTGGGAATTGGATGACTTGTGGCTAGTCGTTTCGCCTGGTATGGGCTAGGTGTGGCCACAATGTTAGCTCGTATAGCTTTAGTCACACTTTTTCGGCATTATTTTTTGTTTTTCTCTCTGGGCTCTAACAATTCCTATTTCTTCAGTGGTTATAGTGAGAGTCGTGTTTAGTGCCTCTACCACTTTCTTTTTTGTAGTAAGATAATCTAAGTCTCGCATCTCTACCATAGTTTTCGGTTTAAGGTTTGTTATATTAGCCGATCCCTATAGTGTAGTTTTTAGTGTCTCGCAAAAGGTGGGCTTGATCGACCAGTATCGCTCCCGCTCTTGTTTTTCAAACGGATTTTATTTTGGCTTCCGCGTCGCCAGGCTTTATTTTGCTACGTACGTTTCTTAAAACATCCGCGTAGCTGTGTCCTTCTGCGGGCTTGATTGGGAGTGCTTCCGATTGTGGCTTAATTTTAACGGATTTTTTCAGTTTTTCTGTGTTTGATGGTTTAGGACCAGTCTTGGACCTTCTTCAGCAGCACTTCTAATCGCCTTCTTTTTTCGCCAACAATTTCACATTGGCCATCTTCGCCATTTATGTTAGACGAGCGCGTGTTGGGAATTGGATGACTTGTGGCTAGTCGTTTCGCCTGGTATGGGCTAGGTGTGGCCACAATGTTAGCTCGTATAGCTTTAGTCACACTTTTTCGGCATTATTTTTTGTTTTTCTCTCTGCCGTCATCCAATTTCGTCGGTAGCTGCCAATTACGTCGAGCATTTCTTCCAATTCCGATACACCATTCTTTATGTCCATGTTGACGCTCCTCTGCTTTAGTAGTGTAAGCTTCATTTTCTATATCACTCTTTTACATTTCGTAAGTGATTCTTCTTCGGTTGCTCTCATTTTTTATATGAACTCCTTTTTTGGAGAACTGTGATAGTACGACAGTAGTTCGGTTTGTGTGGTAGTGGCGCACTGTGTTGACAGCTTCGGTGTTCCATTTTTCTAGACCCGTCTTTGGAAGCCTCCTTTGTCTTTTTTGATGGGTTAGGCGTACTCAGTACCGGAGATCGCAGTACTCGGCGTTTTCTTTATTTGTTTTTTATTGCTGCTGTTGTTGTTGCTGTTTATTTTTCATTTTTGTATTTTTAGGTCTCCGCTTCCAGCCTCTACCGCCGCATGATGTACAGTTGTCTTAAAATTAATTCCCTTGGTTATCTGTGCAAGTGCAGGGAGGCCACGCGGGGATTGACACGAGTCCTTATGGGAGCTTGTGTTCAGAGCCAGAATCAGGCAGTAGTCAGAAGTTGTTTCAACTGAACCTGTATACCAACTTAATGGTAACGTAGCGACGAACGTACTTGAAGGCCTACCAGGGTTTTAACGAGACGGAGAAGATTGTAGCATTCACCTCTCAGCCATTTCGGTGAGGTGTCACCCTCCTGTACTGAGGTGATAGAATACCAGCCCTTAGACTGTTAATTTCTTTCAACTTCAATACATTTATTTCATTGATTCTTCAATCATTTTATACCATCTCTGTAATGATTTCCCAGAAGCGATTTGCTGCAAGTTTAAGTACAGGTAGTAGTCGGAGCGAGCTAAATCTGATCTGTATGTTGAGAGTTCATGCGAATTGTAGTTTAATTCTTTAAAGTTAGCCATAGTCAAAATATTAGTTTGGGGAAAAAGAAATCCATTATTTTCTCGGTAGATGGCAGTTGTAATCGATATCTCGTAAAGTATTGATCAAACAATTTAAAGTTTATGCTCGTTGTTAAAGTGATGCACACTAAAAAAAACTCTTTTGCTGTTTTCTGTTTGTTCCATTCAGTTGTGTGTTGAAGAGTGCTAATGGAATTCAACACTGAGAAAATTCGGTACATTTTAAAGTTTTTCTTTGATAAGGGCGAAAATGCAAGCCCTTCTATACTAATATGTATACATTTGAGTGAATACGTGCATTGTCTTGATCAAAAATATGTTTTTTTCTCTTTTCTTACATATAAACAATGTAAGATTACACACTTTTTATGTGCTTGGCCGAGCTCCTCCTCCAATTTGTGAAGTGAGTCTTGCTGTTGTTCTAGAAATAGAGGGGCCTACAGTTTTAACAGTTTTAAGCGGACTTCGTACGGCAAATGGTTTTTTATGAGGAGCTTTTTCATGGCGGAAATACACTCGGTGGTTTACCAATGCCTGCCGAGGGGCGACCGCTATTAGAAAAAAACATTTTCCTTATTTTGGTGTTTTGCGGAGATCCGAACCTACGTTCTCCGAATGGTAGCCATTTCGGCTATTTTCAAAATAATCAATCATTGTATCCCAAAAAGTGATGCCATTACCTGTTTTGCGAACGTTCGGTCTTCATAACCAGCTTCAGTCTACTCTAAATGTTCTTGTTTCAGTTTATTTATAATATTTATTTATTTACTCATTACTGTCTAACAAAATTCCGAACAGAGATTTAAGATATTAATTTAAAACTGAAATATAAATTTAAAATATTTAAGATTAAAAAGTGTAGTACAATTAGATTATCAACATAAGAAACCATTTAAGTGCTAAAAACATATACAAGTTAAAATTGAATTTTAACGAAATTAATACTTTGAAACTATTATAAAATAACAAATATTTACGAAGTATAATTTTTTGGGTTTGTTACATAGAAAGTAGCTTTTTACTAGCATTTGGAATACTTGTTTGACCCCAGAAAGATCAAAATCCGAAAAGGTTGAGATATAATTAGGAACATAATGAAAGGTCCAAGCCTCACAATTACTAAAAAAAATGCAGATGAGATGCACTTTGGCTGGAAAAGCCATTTTGAGCTGGTTAGGGCACACTAGCTAATTCATTGGCCATAAAATTATTAAAATATTGCCACTGGGTATCTACAAAAAAATAAAAAACCACAGTGCCTTTATTTAAAATAATCCAGTTTTTCGAAATATGCTTTTTATAAAAAATACTATGTTTTAAAACCGCATTTCGTTTCCTGATTAATACGCTACTTTCCCAGCAAATTTAAACTTGCAACCACTCAAAATACCCACACTAATTAGCTTTTATCCAGCTGCCGTGCCAATGAAGCGGCCAAATAAACCACTTCCACTTCCGAATTCAAAGGGCTTACATTGAGAGGGGAAAAGCAGTTTACTACCATTTACATACATACATAACTTATACACAAATAGATAGTGGCCGTACATACTCATACATATACCGATATTCCTCGGGGTTATAACCTTAGTTGCGACAGATAGCGTGACAATGACACCTTTCTCACCCAAAAATAACAAATTCACCTACAGACACCTTCATGGAGGTAATAAGAAGCACAATACGGTAAATTGACACCAAATATCATTAAGGCAAAGCGCTGGCATACATACATACATATGTGCTTGGAGTATGAACATACTTAGTTATTTTTTGGGGACCGATGATCGTTGACTTACAGTTCAGCTGGAACCTTTATCATTTCTACTTCAAAGGTTAAATTGTCCTTAGGCTCTGCCCTTTTTGGTTTGTTGGTGTATTGCCATTTGAACTGAACTAAATGGCACATTGACAACAGCAATTTGACACCTGAATAAACCGAATACGTATGTATGTTTGCATAAGACTGTCGTCTGTTAAAAGTGATTGGAAGAGGGGAAATCATGTTTTGAGTTTAAACTGCAAACGATAGCGTCCTTTCTGCTTGAACCTGTTCGTATTTTTGTCTTCCACACGTTCACTGATTGAATTCATGAACGTGCCGACTCGGTATATGGCAATAATTAGCCGCCGTTTTAAAGCAGTGCCTGTCTGCATCTGTTGCTAAAATCCTTCGTTTGGTTGCTCTTCTTCTTCGTTGTCTGTGTATACAAAAGGTTGTCTACTTCCTCTTGTCACTAAAAGGTTGTCCGCGTGTACACTTTAAAATAATGCATTTAAATGCCAAAAGAGACATGAGTGAATATAATACATACATACGTTTAAGAAGATTATGTTTTCCATGCACAGATATTCTTTTAGTAGTTACTAACAATAAAATAAAATTAAGTATGCCTGTTTTAGAATAATTTATTTTAGCTTTTTTATTGTATTTATTTTTTTTTAGTTTTATTATTGTATTTAATTGTTTTTTTATTATTAATTTATATATTTTTTATTTATATTTTTTTTAATTTTATTTATTTATTTATTTTTTTATATATTTTTTATTTATATTTTTTTAATTTTATTTATTTATTTATTTTAAATTTATTTTTATATAAATATACATATATATACAATTGGCGCGTACACCCTTTTTGGGTGTTTGGCCGAGCTCCTCCTCCTATTTGTGGTGTGCGTCTTGATGTTGTTCCACAAATGGAGGGACCTACAGTTTAAAGCCGACTTCGAACGGCAGATATTTTTATGAGGAGCTTTTTCATTTTCTGTGAATTCCGAATGGTAGTCACACACCAACCCATTCGGCTACGGCTATAATTTAAGTGTTATATCCAAATATTCTGTTATATCTATTAGTTGCATATAATAAAGTGCAAATTTGAAGTGGCTCATAGATCACATCAAATTTTACGCAAAATGAAAATCACTGTAAAAAAAATTTGAATGAGTGCGAATTTTGAGCCAATTTAAACTGGCACAATTATATACCAAAATTTAATGGCCTAAAAAGCTGCGCACCCAGAATTTTTTTTAAATTATGACTGAAAAGTTTAAAATTTCAATGAAAATTTTGTTAGAAAATTTTGTAAAAATTATGAAGCTTTGAGTTGGAGGGTGTTTATTGTAGTATGAACTATCTTTTTATAAAAAAAAAAAATAAAAATAAATGTTAAAACTTAGCAACTTGTTGCGTTGCTATTTTTGTGAACACAAGTGAACATATTGCACTCTAAATACAAAAGGGTCACAACTCAAAATGTCCCTTCTGCTCAAATATGAACGAGACGTTATCAATAAAACGGTCCGCGGATGACATATGGCAAAAATAATTTTTTTGTTTTTTGGTAGGACTGTTATAAGCTTACATGGCAAATTTCAGTGTGATATGTCACATAGTTTGTTTTCTGTGCTACTGTAAACAAGTCAATCTCGAGTGTGGAAAATTTTGAGTTGTGACCCTTTTGTATTTAGGGTGCGATATGTAATATTTAACTTTAATATTTAAATATCAACAAATCGAAATATTAAGTAGGGGAATAATTTCGTAACGTTTTTAGCGAAGACTTTTATTTAAACAAAAAACAATAATTATATCAATAAGTCAATCAAGTATATACTGTTATTATTTATATGTTATATCAATTATAAATATGTTATATTATTGCTGTTTACAACCTCTTCCCTCCTCTCGACCAATTTGGTCTGGTGCCAAAGGAGTTGTTGATCCAGTTTTTAAAGACCTCTTTGTTATCGAAGGTCATGGGGTTTGGCGTTGTCGTATGCTTTGCCCATATCGATCAGATCTTTTCAGTCGAATAGTCTCACTCATTCGATTTAGCTGAGCAATATAGAGCTCCTTGCTGACCGTGGCATTATTTTCGAGCATTTGTCAGCCCACCATGCCCTCCTCCCAGTCCCATCAAACGCATATCATGATCTTCTTTGGATGAAGATCCAGATTGACTCTCGGCTTTGGCATATCTCCTGGAGCCACCCTCTCCTTTCTTTGCTTCATATTGATATTATATAATTATATTCACCATTTCTCACATCAAATACTTTCAGAGCTGGATCTTTTGAATTCATTCAAATGGCTCCTAAGAAGCCTTGGTTCACGTAGAAGGAAAACAGTAATTTCGAAAATAAGTGCTTTTAAACGCATGGAAAAAGTTACATATGTACATGTGTACGAGGTGTGTTCAAAAAATAAGGCGAATTTTAAAATTTCGTGTGCTACGTACATTCGACTTTCGATTATTATTATTTTTATATCGAAGATAAGTTCGCGGTTTTACCTATATACCATATTTAGTTTGTTTGTGAGAGGCATAAATAAGACAAATGTTTTGCTTGTTCGACGATTTTATGCTATCGACTCTTGGCTCTCCGGGACTCTTCCATTAGGATGATTGGACTTTCGTTTCGATGTCATAACTACATATATACCCATGAGTCCTCACCAGTTTTGACCCTTTTAAGCAAATCTGGAGCATGGTTGACGTCATACAACAATTCCTGAGCGATGCCCATGCGACGTTGTTTGGTAAAATTTCAGCAATTTTGGAACGAATTTCATGTCCAAAATTTCCGAAAAGGTTGCATGGCATGAGCCAACCGATATTTTGACATCCTCAGCAACTTCTCTAATTGTTATTCGACGATTCTCCATAACAATTTTCTTCACTTTCTCAACATTTTCAGCGGTTGTAGATGTGCTGGGGCGTCCAGTGCGAGCGTCGTCATTCACATCTTCTCGACCTTCTGTGAAAAGCTTGTACCATTTGTAAACATTGTTTTGACTTAGAGTACTCTCACCGTATGCTACTGTCAACTTTTCAATTATTTTTGAGCACTTTCATTTTTTACACAAAATTTGATGCAACTTCTTTGATCGATTTTTTTTTCGATAGCAGAAAATCGCCGAACACGCAAAACACTTGTCTTATTTGTGCCTCTTACAAACAAACTAAATATGCGATATTGCTAAAACCATATCGAAAACATATTGGGTTGTCCGGAGAGAAATTGCCGATTTTTTAAAAGAAAGTAAATACATTTTTATTTTGTTCGATAACCTTTTGCCATCTTTCCGGAAAATTTATTATTCCGCGCTCATAGAACTTCTGGCCTTTATTTGCAAAAAACTGAATCAAATGCGACTTTGGAGTCTCTTCATTGCCGAAAGTTTTACAATTTAAGGAGTTCTGCAAAGACCGTAACAAATGGTAGTCTGACGTTGCAAGGTCAGGGCTGTGTGGTGGATGCATCAAAAGCTCCCAGCCAAGCTCTCTCAGTTTTGACGAGTGACTAAAGATGTATGCGGTCTATCGTTGTCCTGATGAAATATGACACCTTTACTTGTTACTACCTTGTTGGCAGTAGACATCCGAATTAATCGTTTGGTTCCTCTGAAGCAGTTCAAAATATACCACACCCTTTCAGTCCCACCAAACTGACAGCATAATCTTCTCTTGGACCATGATCGCTTTCGATTGACGTTATTGTAAACAATCCATTTTTCATCACCGGTGATAATCCGCTTCAAAACGGATCGACTTCATTGCTTTTAAGATGCATACCACAAGCGTTGATTCGGTTTGTGAAATGAATTTCTTTCAAATATCCAGCTTTTTTACCAGTCCAAGACTCTTTATATGCTCATGAACGATTGATTTTGGTATATTTAATTCTCTCCAATCTCACGCAAAGTTACATGATGATCCAATTCGATTAAAGCCTTGGTAACGGTTCATCGAAATCACTTGGCCGACCTGAACGTGGCTCATCTTTAAGTGAAAAATCTCCAGAACGGAGTTTGATAAACCAAATTCGACAGTGTCTTTTTTAAGGCTTTATCACCATACAAATCACGTAACTTTTTAGCAACCTTCTCTGCGCTTTTTCCTTTATGGAAATAATAAAGTAAAATATGACGAAAATGCTCTTTTTGTGGGCTCCATATTAAAATTGACGCCATACAAACAAAAATAAACAAAATTACGCGCACTTTTTTTCTAAAGCAAGCTAAAAGTGACAGCTAATAACAGTCAAAAAATTAAAATAAATATTCACAAGCTGTTCAAAACAATTATCTAAACCGTCTATATGTAGAATCGGCAATTCCTTTCCGGATAAGCCAATATCTTCGAGACGAGTGTATCACCATAAAAAAAAAAATAATAATAATCGAAAGTCGAATGTACGCAGCGCGCGAAATTTGAAAATTCGATATATTTTTTGAACAAACCTCGTACATACAAGTTCCGAAAATGTTTTATTCATGACCAATATCCATTCATAATTCGAAATTAAATATGTTTATCGTTTTTCAACGTGTTTAAATTCGTTTTTACAAGATTTGCTCGTTTGTTGTTATTTTTTCAGCCAATCGAGCACTTAATACCCAATACCATGTTCCTACATATGTATGTATGTATGTTGTATGTAATATCCGTTTTTGTGCCGCTGCATAAATACTACGATAAATGCTAGAACCAAACAAAAGAAGAGCCAACAGAAACCCACTTCTTCAGAAAAAAAAAATACTTTTGTACATACATACATACCGTCCCGTACATATCTCATTACATGATCCTTTCAAGTGTGGTTGCCTTCAAAACTTCTATTCAATCCAAATGACTTGCATTACTGCACGACACGCTGCTTAGTGCCGCTTCGAGTGAATATTTGCATTAGGCAAATGCAAAACGGAAGTATTTTTAACGACTACTTCCGACTCCAACCGTGAAGTAGTGTTATGTGCATATGTATGTTTAAATAAAAAATATATAAATAATCTTAATTTAGGCCGCATGCGGCGGCATTGAGTAGAATGAAGATGGAGATGTGTGTGCGTTTGCCTGGCAGCTGCCCCTTTCAACAATCATTCGCTCGATTGCTGTTTTGTTGGTGTTTGAATGCCTATTGACATATATGTATATACTTGTATGTAAGTATGTATATGCAAACGCTCATCGTATGTGACTGCTTTACTTCCGGAACGGTTTATAAAAATTACTTGTTCCGGTTTTATTTTTCATTACTTTCTTATTATTCTTAGCCTTCTGCTCTTCTGTTTGTGCAGCACCGGCTGTTTGTCGCCGACAGTTTTGGCATTGTTGTTATTTTTGGGTTTAAGGTTTTTTCTTTCTTCTATTTCTGTTTTGTATAACATTTGCCATATGCTTTAAAATACAATACGCTAATGCCCATTCATGCTTTGCATCTAGTATTTTGCCGTCTTCATTCATAAATTGAGGAGATTTTCATAGTGGCGACGTTTCAGTCGCACAATCTGTAAAACGAATGACTGAATGTGTAGTCTGTTGGATGTGTTCGTGTGAAATATATATGCATGTACATATGTATGTATTTCTTTAATATATTTTTGTGTGATCGCTCCATATCTGCTTTAAAACTGCACCAGATTTAATGATTGAAACGCTATTTGAAGGCCAGTTTCGCTACTTCAAAAAATAAAATGAATATATGTATAATCAAATAAATTAACAAAATTCAAACTTTTGAATAGGGTTGTCACCTGTCTAAATATAGAAGTGAAGTGGCTGCCTTGGCTAGCTTCGTAATAGCGCATTCTGTTCATCCAGTTTTCCAAGACCTTGGTGACGATTTCCAGCTCTACCTCACGAATGGCATGTCGCTCGATATTCGCCTTAAAGACCTTAAATGTTAATGGATTGTTCGTATGACATCGGCCTTTCACGGCCGACAACACGATTATTGAACTTGGTGCGGAAAAGTACCATTAGTATTTTTAAAGAAAAAGGGTCAATCGCAATGATGCCACCACACCAAAATCCGCATCAAGTCGTTGCTCTCTGAGCCTGCTTTGGCCTTTCAACAACAACGTAAGAATTTTCCGATCTCTAAGTACACCAGGTTTGTTTGTTAACTGGTTAACATAGCCGCCGAGTAGAAAGTGCGTTTTGTTAGAAAATATGGTTTTGACTTCTTTGCAAGAAATGCATTGCTGGGAGTACTCAACATTGACTTTGGAAATAAGTTTTCAATATTTCCCAATGTTTCCCAAGCGTAAAGCGATTCATTTCATTTCGCGGAAATATGATATTGCTTTTCTGTCAAGGCTTCTGCGGGAAAGAGCTGTTGCTGTCAAAATAACTTACGCATCCTGTGTAACGCTAGTAGTGCCCTGTATAACATAAGAAAGTCTTGTTGATAGGTGACAGAGTGTTAAAATTGTATTGTCGAAACTCATTTTTTAGTATAAAATTTAACATTTATTAAGAATGCCCCAACATTTACTGCAGGGTAATTTCCTGTAATTCGCTAACTGACACGGCTTTATTTGTGCTGTGTGTGCATCATCTTTTTAAGTAAGCCAAAGTTTTATCTTCTTTAGCATTTTTCTTTGCAAATTCTTTGATAGTCTTCGTCTTTCAAGTTTATAAAGTTGTAGAAAGTTTAGAGCTGCCCAAGTGAATAAAAATAACAATTGATTTTGTGCCCTTTCTGATATCTGAAATGGCTTTCGCAAATTATTGTTTTTTGTTGTATAGTGTTTTCAATTATATTATTTTATTTCTTTTCCCCTCTCTATTTGATTTTATTTCCGTCGGATAAACGCTTTCAATCCTTCCTTTTGTCTCATCTTGGTGGCTGAATTGCCTGCTCTGAAAATGGCAAATGCAACCTTTACTTCCTCTCATTCGTTTTCATTCACAAATTCTGAGAGGTTTTGGCTTAATTTAGTATTTCCTGTTGACAAAAACAACTCCATGAATGAATTTGTGAATAAGAAAAAAGGTAAGCTACGTATGGATATAAGTACATATGAATGTGTTTATATGTATGTATGTACGAAATTTTAAGGCTTTCGATTTTGTTGCTTCATTTGGTTGACTTTACGCGTTTTCAAGTGACCGTTGGTGGAGAATCAAGTTTTTGTGCACTCAATATATATATGACAGAAAATGCTTAACATCACCAACGGAAAAAAATGTTAAAAATTACCACACATTTTTTGAACATTTTTATTGTACTACAGTTGAATGGGCTGTAAAACTGCATACTCAAAAGTTTTCTAAAAATTCTGATTAAAAAGTTGAGAATTTTTCTCCATTTCGTACAAAGTTTGGAACTTTGATGCACATGGATGCCTTTTGTTAAAAACTATTTTTTTATTGAAAATTATTTAAAATTAAATTAAAAAAATGTCAAAATTTATAATCACACGTGGTGCGTGTGTATTTGTCGACGGGGGAACATCGTTAGTAATCGTTAAACGCCAATAAATTTTATTGATAGCTAAACCAAAAAGAAATTCTCAAATATTTCCAACATAGCGTTGAGTCACAAATTCTTTATTGTTTTCGTGTTGCTTTTAATTTTATTGCTGACCGTTTTGTAGTTTCTCCGTATTAAATACAGTTGTTGAGTGTGAATGAATTTCGAAAATAGAAGACATCCGGTCTATGAACGCGACCGCTTAAGAATACACAAATATTCACAACCATAGGCATTGTTCTACCTTCCCTGTAGGGAAATTAATTAAATTGAATTTGATAGGTTAATTTGTGTGCTGGCAGATATGGGTTTGGATAATATTTAAGAGCCTCAACTGTAAAGAGTACTGATTCTATTCTAATATGAAGTGAACTTTTCTATTGCGAATTTTCGATTCGCGAAGGCTTATAATTTATTGAGGCTTTAAGTACATATATTTAGCTAAGGTGTGTGTATTTCTTTTTTAAAAAATCGGAGGTCACCATAAGATTTAGCTGTTTGTGACCATAGTTTCTATCTGAAATCAAGAAGCTTATAAATTTATTTTATATTTGTCTTCCATTTAAAAAAATTTATTAATAAATAATTTACATCGTAAATCTATATGAAACAAGTAAGAAAGTGCTAAATTTTGACCGGATCAAATTTTACAGCGTTCGGCACTCGAAGTGTAACCAACTTCAGACCGCTCGCGCAGCTGATGCCCGTGCACAGTTGGCTAAATGACAGTCCAGAGTATTGTTTACAAGTGCGCGGAAGCATTTTGTCCAGAGTAAATGTGAGAAAAGAAAGTCAGTAATGGATTTCAAACAGTGTGATTACATTTGGCTGGAAAATCACAACCAGCGATTGCTCGTGAGCTCGAGCACCTTAAAGTAAATAAAGGTTTTGTTGATCGCACCATTACTCGTTACAATGATACTGGTAGCATCGCGAAACGTTATGGAGGGAGAGAATAACTGAAACTGGAGAACTGAAAATATCTGACCGTAGCATCCGCCGCATACTGAAAAAGATTCAAAAGGCCAAAGCAGCAACAAGTCAGACTTGAGAGAGCGGCGGAGTTGCTTCGTTTGGCCGAAAGCGGCCATTTTCCTGCAAAGGTCTGAACTAAAAGATTCACCAGTCTCGAGACGCTGAAAAAGGCCATTGTCCGCGAGTGGGCCAAAATACCTGCAAGCCACATTTGGGCACGTTCGAGTCCCGGAACCTGTATACACATTTTTGTAAAGTTTAGACAACAGCTCCATACAATATAATTGGTTTTGTAATAGTATTATACAGCTAAAATACAACTGCAGGCATAGATTCCAGGTAGTTCACCTTTTCATAATGTACCAACGGAGCGCACGCTATTGAAGGAGTTGATCGTCGTGAATCGGATGAGCTCCGCCTTTTGAGGATTTACGGATAGGCTCAATTTGTGGCCCAATTGACAACTGCGTTTAGACATCCATTTGTATAGCGTATCCTAACACTTCCCTCTAACAATAAGTGTCATGTAGACCCTTCTTTCCAACTTCTCCAGCAAGTCCTTGACAACGACAACGGCAGAGCAAAGCTGAGAACATCGGACGGCGAAGAGGAATGCCGCCCCACCATACCACGACCATTCTTTATATAACCTGAGAAGGTCAGTTCCAAACCCTAGTTTATTCAGAGACTTAATGATTGCCTCCGGGAGGATTTTGCCAAGTCAATGTCGAGGGAGACACCTAATACGAGTACAAACTCTTTCTGATCTAGGCACTCCTCTTTATCTTTAATAATCATATGCATGGCAGATTCTACTGATTTGTTTTTAAAGAAGCGTGCCAGCGACACGATAGGCTTCTGCAGTTGTGTAGGTATGACACCGTAGGGTTTAGGTGACTTGAAAGGAGCCAAATGCCCAAGTTAGGTGGTATTTATCTTATTTAGTTATGGGTGTGAAACGGGATGGCTGTGCTTCCTCAACTATTGTTACTAGAAACTGGATTTGTCCGAATATAGGTAGTAACTGTAGTGACTCCCAATTCAGGCAACATTCCGACTCATCTCTCAAGTAGCCCATGAACGTGAATTTTCTCGATAAAATTCGTTTGAAACTGGTGGACTTATGGCATCTTTCGCAGAAACTTCTTCATGAGATTCTCTTAGTTTTTTCTACTTCTTTCTTATAGGTCTATTCCGAACAATATTTTATACACTTCCCATCCAGAGGGAAACTGAATTTGGACAAGCTTTCGAGAGCACTATTAAAAGTTGGGGTGAAAAATTTCCCGGAAAGTCTGTTGCATGCAACCGTTATGTGAACAAAATTATAATAGCTTTGTGCACTATCTCTCACTTTTTAAGTTAGACTGCTTACAAATTAAAAAAGGGTGATCCGACGAGCTTAATGAGAGACTCCCACTTATCGGCTTATAACTTAGAATGAATTAAAGTTTTTATTTGAAATTCCGTGACCCATTGGCCAGAGATCTGTAGTTAAATGTATCACGGTTTCTGCAAGAGCTCTAGAGATGAGTGAGCGGGAGTATTCAAAAGGTCAAGATGGTTCATGGGAAATTAGCGATACAAAATCACGATAAACCTCTCTGGCCGCCAAGTGAACTCTTTCTCGTAAGAGCAGCTCTTCATACTTATTTTAACTCAATTCCCATGCTTTTGACAGCCATCGAAGCTTTAAAAAATACATTAAAGCCCTTTTTTGCGTTTTATGTTTCCCAATGACAGTTATTAAGATGGTTTGTCATAATCTGGTAAGGTACGTCCCGAACACATCCTTGAAAATGATTCGGCCATATTTCATATGCAATTTGGAGTTTATTTTGTTGTTGGCCCACAACTGCTGTACGGTCTAATAACGCCTCCGAATGTATATGAGATGCCTTTTTAACAGCAGAAATACACTAGAAACTTTGTGATCGTTTGTAGAATTAATGCCAAATATGCGCTAGTATTTCTGTTATGAAAACACTCCGTAGGTTGTAAATTTTGTTTGCGACATACGTCCTGGACCATTTTTTACTACGCGCGTCTCAGTTGACTGAGCGGGAATGGTAGAGTTTGAAACGAAAGGAGGATATGCGGGAGAGAACCAATGCATGGGAGAGTAAATAATCTCGTTGAACTTTTTTAAATTTTTTATTATTATGTTTTTTTAACAATTCTATACTTAAGTCGTGAAGAAATCCATGTATAAACTATTTTCGAGAAATAAGAAACTTCCTTCAAACACAAAGATTATATTTGTAGTAGACATCCCAAAATAAGAGGAAGAAAGTCAACGGCATATTTGGGTAGACAGTCAATTTTTGACCATATTTGTGTTATACATACTCACCCGCTAAATGTTCATTATTTTTATAAAGGGGTTTTCAGTAAGAGCGCTTCAACTTTTGAACTTTTTTGAATAAAGCACAAACGGTTTGACTTTTTTAACTAATTTTTTTTTTACTATCGAGTTTGAACATATACATTTAAGTATGAAATTCGATTTCTTTTGCATGACCACCGCGTGCACGTTTTACGAAGTCCAATCGTTGAACCCAATTATCGACCACTCTTTTGCATAAATCGGCCTCGTTCAATATTGGCTCTGAGCTCACAAATCGTCGCCGGCTTGTTACTGTAGACCAATGACTTCACATAACCCCAAAACGGGACGGCTTGTTAAATGGACCGTAAAATGGCCGTATTGCTCTTAAAGTAGCAGCAACAGAACGATTATTTTCATAAAAAAATTTGCACGATTTGCAATCGTTGCTCAAGTGTGTAGCGTTACATGATGAAATGTATACTAATGAAGTTTACAAATGACAAGCGAAAAACAAAAAATATTGCGTCGTTCGCTCTCCCTATCGGAAAAAAGTTGAAGCGCTCCTATTGAATAACCCTATATTAGAGTATAACTCGTTCTCTAGCAAAAACCATTTGAATACCGTTTTCAAACAAAAAAATAAAAAAATGCCACAAACTTTACATCTCAACTAATTAGATGCTTTCATATTTTATTAAATTTTTTATAACAATTTGCAAGTTTGAAACTTGCTAAAAATCTCATTACAATTTTGACCTTGATTCTCTATAAAAAAAAATCCGCTTGTTTCTTATGGATAGAATGCGCCATACTGGCCAGAAAAAAATTATAAAAAATCAGTTGTTTCATATTTTCCAAACGACCATAATTCGATTTGCAGTACTTACACTTCCAGCTGAATAACTTCAACCAGTTAATTTCTCTTCAGGGTACGTGGTAAGCCAATTTACACAAGCCAGTGCTTTACATACATACATGTGTACATACAGTACTACATTCATTCGGTTTTGGCTAAAAAATAGATGGAAAGGAAACAAAATTATATTGATTCCAAACTTTTGGGTCAACAAATAAAAATATAAAATAAGAATTTAATGAATGAAGGCAGAGACAACATTTTTCAGTAACCAATTCTACATATACGAATGCACATACATACATAGGTATATATGTATATGGGTACAGGCGTGAGTGTGCGCGCGTGATATTTTAGTCATGTGTGGGAATTGAATGTGCGTATGCTGGATGTGTGGGGGCGCACTTAAATGTATGTATGCAAGAGTATGTAAATTGTATATGAAAATGTCCACTTCAAAAAGAAATGTGCTCTGAGCATTCTGTAGGCTGTAGGCACAAATCTGCAGCTGCGCTTCAAAATGCAATTTGCGTTTATTAACTTACATGCACTTCACAGAAGGCATTTATTGGGCGGGATCAACTTTTGCTCATCTCAAAAAAATTGAACATTTTAAATTGTTAGTTTTTATGAAACACACTTTCTGAAAAATGCTTAAAACATATACGTATGTATGTATGCATATGTAACTGTTGGGGAGCAGTTAACTAAAGTTATTTAATAGTTCACTGTTAACTTTTAAGTTGGTCCTTATTTCACAGGAAGTGTGGGAATAGCAACATCCTGTTTTTAAGTACTTAGCTCATAAACACACACTATATACATTAGGGCGCCTCATCACCAAAAATTGCAGTTTTGTTCACTGGAATTGTAAAATGTATTATGTATAAATTTATTTTAAGATTTTTCGCAATAATATTACGACTAACGTGAGCTGGACTAATTTGCAAATATCGGTTTCAAATAGTCTACGGCTGTCTGACCACTGCAGTGTAAATATTTCAAGTTGAGTTAGTAGTTATCAACGAGACTGCATTGGAGGTCAGCGATTTGTCCGTTGTAGCACAACCGATCACTGTCTAGTCTGACAGCTGAGCTCTCATAAAATCTTTACAGTGCACAAAATTTTTTTCCAAAGTGCCAAATAAATTTAAAGAAAACGTTCCTTGAAATTGTATCGCGTGTGAGCTAGCATGAAACGAATCTGATCTTAAATCACTCAACTCTGCCCAGTAAGTGGGAATCCCGTTCCCCATATCAGGGCGGCCTATATCGCGCAGGCCACGGAGCCTACATATATGGTAGCTAGTCTGGACTCCACAGAATCCCTCATCAATCTACACCGACCTTCTATTAGTACAGTGGTTGACATCATCGTCGGGCACTGCTTAATGGGAATACATGAGAAGCGTATAGAGTTTCTCTCTAATGACTTCTAATGTAGCTGTAGCAACGCTGAGGAAGTGAAGAGTATTAAACACTTTCTCTAACACTATTCTGCTCTTCACAGAACGCGATGTCTGGCAGGCTTGGAATCTGCTACTATTCACAATTTTCATCGTTTATCAGAGAGGCAAAAAATTTGAAATATAACAAATTTCGGGTGTTGTTTTGCAGGTCGGATGCGAACGATTACAATAAATATAATATGTTGTATAATTCCGATGGAAAAATAGTACCGAGCTTGTGTTTTGTATAGAGAGTGATGTGCATCTTGTGCATTAGGGCGGGTCGATTTAAAAATCGCTCATTGCTCTGTGAAAATCGTATTCTAGGGATCAAAATAAGAAACTTTGCCGAAGGAGTCATACCTCTAAAACGAATTCTGATGTCCCCCAATTTCAAAATATCACCATTTTTGGCCTTTACATGAAAAAATCAGCTAAATGGCTATGTTTTTTCTTTATTTTTATTTATTTATAATAATATTTATTATTTATTTATAATAATATCTATTTTTTCTCTTAAGAAATTTATTTAGTCAGAACATATGTAAATGAAAAAATTAATTTAAGTGAGTTATAGAAAAGAAACTAAAAAGTTCGACCCAAATTGGGTGTAATTGATAAGAGCCGTATTTTGAATAAAAATGATGAATTCTGGAAAAAATTAAATTTTTACATGTTTTATTTTAAAATAACTTCTAGGTGCATCTTTTAAAAGACTCTGTATATAAGGTATTAAAAAATAAAAAATAAATGGTGGTTGCAACTTGAAAACTCAAAAATATTTTCTTTTTTTACTATTCCTTAACAGTTTGTTGACATTGGTGTTGTTACGTCAATTGAATCGAATCATAAGCAAATAGAGAGCGCACGGAAAGGACAAGAGATTTGCATAAAAATTGAACCGATTCCTGGTGAATCACCGAAAATGTTTGGACGCCATTTCGAAGCGGAAGATATGCTTGTGAGCAAGGTAAGTTCGAAAATACTAAGTATGTACATAGTATTTATATACATAAATATATTTGACATACATATACATATAAATCAGATTCTCGATTTTATTTTCTTCATTAATTGGTAATAGTATTACCAGTTACTAATAATGTAAAATATTCAACCATTTGGTCATATTTAAACATATCACCTCGAACGAAATGTTCCCGGAATACATTCAGAAAATTCAAACACAAGTTTATTCCTCAAAAGTGATATTATCGCCTTCAAAGTACTACCCATCGACTGTAACGCACTTATGGAAACATTTGATCCAGTTTTCGAAACATTCCTGGAACTCTATTTTCGGAATAGCTATCAGAGCCGTCTTCGATTTTTCTATCACTTCTTTTGGCACATACCCAAATTATCAACTACTGTCCTGAACTGATCCATAAGCAATGTTCAAGTCCTTTGTCAGCTCTATGATGGTTAATTTGCGGTTATTGATCAATGCATCTCATATTGATTTTTTCAACAGCTTTCGATGGCGACAGCCTGCCGCCGTCACCCTGGATAAACTAACGATCTCTTCTGAAGCGTTTATGCCATTCGCGAACTGTTTTCTTTAGAGTATCATTACCGAAACAGTTTCCCAATATTTTTAAGGTTTTGGGACCATTGCATTTTTAACGCAAAATTTAATACCAACTCGTTGTTTCAAACTACGGCGTAACTTTTATTACTTAATACTGCTTAAACGTTAAGTAATGGCTATAAAATTTTGATGGTTTGGTAGTAAATATTAATCACAGATATGGCAGAACAGAACTCAAATCACTTGACTTTGAGTGACACCTGGTGGTTGCTCCGGGAAGTTTTTAATAATTTGCATTTTACAAAGGTTAGGTTAGGTAGGCTGCTCTTAGAGTTCACTTGTTGACAACTGAAAGCCATTGCGGTATCCAGGAAAGATTTCCCCAAAATAATCCCTACATGTGGTTCCTAAGAAATCTGAATGGACTCTACGTTTTTCTCATCTCTACATCTTCTACAGAAATTATGCATAGCTCTCAATCTCTCGGCCGTGTGGCCAATATCATTCATCGTGTGTTGCCCAAAAATGAAATTTCATCTGCTGTTAGAAGCTAATCTAGCATTCCTGTCAAATTAGTTAATACAAAGGAGCTGTGTACCATATGCTGGCACTCGCTTCACCAAATGTTCTGTTTCTAGTAATACGAGTATACTGGTGATTTGAAGGTGTATATGTGAGGTCTCACATTTGTTTGAAGCGTAAAGTAAAAGATCCTTTTTTATCTGACGTCAAAATGTCTACGTTCGTCCCACGTGTTGCACATTTATTAATATTTACGGTAATGACGCTCCATAAAATACAATTTGTAAAGAATGGTTTGACGCTTCAAGAGTGGCAATTTCGACGTGAGTGATAAAGATCGCAATGGGCACGGAAAAATTCGAAGCTACTCAACTACAACCATAATTGTAAGAAGACGCATGTCGAACCCTTAATGATATGTCTAAGAGTTGGATGTTGACAGATCAACCGTCGATAAAGATTTGCACGCGATGGGAATGGTCGAGAAAGCAACTAACCTGGGTATCACATCAATTGAAAGAGAGGGATGTCGAGAGACGTTTGGTGACGTGTGATATGATTCTTGAACGGCAGAAAAGAAAAAGTTTTCGGCATCGCATCGTCACTGGCGATGAAAAATGGATCTATTATGATAACAGGGTTAACTAAGTCTATCGACAGCGAAACAAAAAAATCCATTCCTCAAAGGTTATGTTGTGCATCTGGTGGGATCAGAAAGGTGCCATCAATTATGAAATTCTTAAACCATCTGCAACCATCAGTGGAGATCGTTACCGACTGCAGTTAATGCATTTGAATCCAGCTCTCAAAAAAAAAAAGCGGCCGGAACGGGACGGTAGACATGACAAAATGATTTTGCTGCATGACAAAGCCAGGCCACACGTTGCTAAATCGGTCCAGAAATATTTAGAGGGACTGAATTGGGAAATCTTGCTCCACCCGCCGTATTCCCCAGACATTGCGTCTTTGGATTACCATCTGTTCCGATAAATGCAGTCAGCGTTTATTGGAGAGCGATTCAATTCTTACGAGAGCATCGTAAACTGGCTCAATGAATGGATGAAGTCAAAAGCACTCGAATTTTTTGTCAGAGGAATCCGTATGTTGCCTTAATGATGGAGTAAAGTTGTAACTTTCAATGGCATACACTTCACATAATATCATGTATAGGGTGATTTTTTAGAGCTATAGGAAAGTTTTTCAAAAAAACACACGTAAAATTCAGAAAAATGCATGAAATTTTTACTTTAATCGATAGTGCAATCCATATAATTTAATGTTTGAAGATTATTTCATGCAAATGTTGACCGCGACTGCGCTTCAAATGGTTCATCCGCTTAGTCCAATTTTGGCATACTCTTTCCAATGTTTTGGCCGGTATCTCATATATAAATGTTGTCTTCCAATGCGTTAATTGAAGCAGGCTTGTCTGAATAGACATGAGCTTTAACATAGCCCCACAAAAAATAGTCTAAAGGCGTTATATCGCACGATCTGGGTGGCCAATTGACAGGTCCCGAACGTGAAATAAAATGTTCACTGAACTCGCCTCTCAACAAGTCCATTGTTACGCGTGCTGTGTGGCATGTGGCACCGTCTTGCTGAAACCACATGTCATGCAAGTCAAGCTCTTACATTTTGGGCAAAAAAAAGTTGGATATCATTTCACGGTAGCGCTCGCCATTCACAGTTACGTTACGATTCGCAGCATCTTTGAAGAAGTACGTTCCAATGATACCTCCAGCCCATAAACCGCACCAAACTGTGACCTTTTCTGGATACATTGGTAGCTCTTGCAATTCTTCTGGCTGATTTACACTTCAATATCGACAATTCTGCTTATTTACGTACCCATTGATTCAAAAATGAGCTTCGTCGCTGAACACAGTTTTTCGACTTTAAACTTTCTTAACAGAACACGCATTTTTATAATAAAATTCAATGATTTGATGCAAGCGTTGTTCGTTTGTAAGACGATTCATGGTTAAATTATAGACCAAACTGAAGATGTTTGACAGTGAAACAAAACACGAAACGTGCGTCAGCTGTTTAAACCAACTGTGTAAAAAGATAATAGCTAAAATATCACCCTTTATTAGTTAATTGTTTAAATAATTCGTAGCTTTAGCTAAGAAAGGACGGAAACTTATTCCCATACCCAATATGTTTGGACAATTCTAAAAATTGATTTATTTGTGGGTTTCAGTATACTCGTAATAAAAAGTAAAGTGAAAATTTTTTGAAAAAAGTTAAATAATTCCGAGACTTATTCAATGTTAAAAATTGCGGTAGAGTTCTCAAAGGGAAACAGCTTCGGTTCTTTTTAATATTTAACATATGTTTAACTTTATTTGTTTAGTATAAAATGTGCTCTTAAAAAATATTTTTTCGGAATGTTTTTTTGTTTTGTTTTTTTAAATACTAGCTTACCCTCACTCGCTTCGCTGACTATATGAAATTCTGCGTTTTACATTAGGTGTGGTTTATTTCAATAAAACCCGACATATTTAACCCTTAACTACCACCATATTTCTCATATACCTCGTGGAGATAATAATCGTGAATATTTCGTTTCGTTCTATACATTTCTTGCGCATCCGGCAGTACCGTGCAAGTATTCATCGAGACTAGTTATACACGTATTTGTTCCGTTAGTAAAAAGCCCATCGCCGCTGATCTGAGAAACCTTTGTCAATAAGTTGCTGACAAACGTCCAGCGACTGCTCTCAAGTTTCCAAACGATGTTAAACCTTTAACTTTGATAAGCAGAAAACGCAAGTAAAAACATTCAGCATTAGTTGGATGCACAGTATACTTAGACACACGCTCCAAATCATTATCTTTAAACGCATTTGGATGTTCTTGCAGGTGTTGGTGTTGTTTGTGGGGTTGAAATGCTTTTGGCTCTTCTGAGGAATGTCACTTCTGAGTTTTAGCGAAGTCATCAGTTTGGCATAAAGAGAAGATAGAGGTCAACGTTGCCTCTAGTGGTTGAGCACTATAGACACGCTGAGCCGTTGTCTTCGGCTGATCGGTGACGATAACCATCGTTTCTGGATACCGTGTCACGAAATACTTAATTTTTATTCACGCAATGCCTATAGTCTGTTTGATTCGAATAACAAATAGGATTGTGGGAATTGCCATTTGCATTTATTCGTGAACGAATAACTTTTTTAAATGCGGTACTCTATCTATTTTAGTTCGGAATGAATTCACAATGAAAATTAATGTTAATGCTTTTGTATTTTATGAGGAGAAACCATCGAAAGCCTTCCCTGTCAGTGTGAGACTTTAACCCGAACTAAACCTTCTACCGCCAAAGTATCGATCCCTCCGCTACTAAGGTGACGTGATTTATTAGGCTCAACGTCAGTTACTGTCCTAATGCACCACGTTTCATTCAAGCATTTGAGCAATTTTTTGCTCCAGCTCAGATTGGGTCCGCGTTATAGAGTCCGTCACTGTGAAGATAATTTTTCCCCTGGCGCATGAGGAACTAATCTACTTCCCCGTGCTTTCTCTTGAGCCAAACTTTAATTCTGGGATAAGGCGGGGGCCCACCTGTCTACGCTGAACTACTGAACGAGTTGACATAAGCTAGCTTTGATGAGCGCTGTGACCTCATCACTCCAGCAAGAACCTGCCTGTACGTTTGTATAATGTATGTTTCTATGTGTGAATTTGACTTTTTAAAACGGTATTACATAACTCAAAAACTTCAAAAATAGCTAAGTATTCAGACTAAAAATTTCTCAACACTCTTTCGTATCACGTCCATACCTTACAATAATATTCTAAGTATACACTTGTGATTAAATTTGACCGTAAACTAGGCGGCAAGACCTCTTAAAAATATTTTAAAACTTCAATCTTCTTCAGCCTCTTTCGTATATCGTTATGCATATTTTAGTTACCTAATTCTTATAATGAAAATTGAATTTGATTTTTTTAAACAGATGGCAAGTTCATGTTTGAATTTATTTTATATGGAAGAAAAAGCCTAACACTGTCAACAAAATAATTGCCAAAAATCTGCGGTATTCCGTAGTCACTTGAAACTTGTACTTTGTAATACTGAAAACTATAAAACTATAAACGAACTATGGACTATAAGCCTGCATACCCAGAAAAATTATAATTTAAATAATTTTTTTTTCAAAGTTTAACATTCTGCGTTATATGGTTTTTTTTGCAGTATAATGAAATTTTCATAAGGGGTTAGGGGTAGTCAGAGACCCGAACAAATGATGATTTTCAATAATTTTATTTTGCTAGTCAGTTGCTTTATTTTACAAAAATAAAAACAAACTTTAATTTTAGCAAAATTAAAAAAAAAATTTTATAATTGTAAAATTTATCGCTGTTTGTGTGGAGCCTGTTTCTGCGGTGATCATCACAAGTCCTTGGGGATCCATCTAAAATCAATCGGACAAGATAGATTAGTTTTATTTATAGATAATCTTGTACCTGATGGAAGCTTTTTTTCAAAATTAACAATGTGGCGGCCTTAAGAAATATTTTTCATATTTTCGAGAAAAAAACCGACAATAAATTGTTAAAAAAATTTTGAGATTTTGAAATCTACCAAGCGGTTTTTAAGTTATAGTCATCACCAGTTAAAAAGTTATGAGAATAAGGCATTTGAAGTTTTGGTATCGATTTATGTAGAGTTATACGAATTATTTAATTACTTATGTGTCATCTATTCCTGGGTCATATAATAGTTCTTCAGCCGTAATAGCAGCTTCCAGCAGGCTTGCTGTTGCCTACGTAGCATTCTACCTTCTCGAGTGATATCGTTAGCGCGCTTATCTGCTTGCAGCTGCTGCTATCTACTCGCTCCGCAGCGTTCGAGTGCCCTTTGCTAATTGTTGAATAACTCGAAAAGTATTTGTCGGCTTCACTTCAAATTTTCACACAATATTTTTAAGATATTATACTTTAAGAAAATGCAAAACGAAAAATCCAGTTTTTTGAAAGTTCTGACTACCCCTAACCCCATAAGTGAAGTGGAGTAGTATTTATAATTTTTTAACGGGGTGCATGTGAAATGAAATCGTAGGAGCACGCTTTAATAGTGCTTAGAACAAATACATGGTAGCTCAAAATTAATCACCCTATAGGAAGATATATATTTTTAATAAATGGAGTCGTAAATCAATCATATTTGACGCTTGTGAACTAGTCTCCTGGAGACAAACAATGGTGCGTAAAGGTTAAAATAAAAATGTTCATCACTCGAAATAACTTTTTTTATTTAGTAAAAAGAGTTATTCAAAACCAAAATTGATGATTAATTTTGTCCCGCTTTGAACATAGTTGCAGTGTTTTTTTAGTTAAAGTTTCGTAGGAAATATGGTTTGAAATAAATATTTTGATTTTTAGTTTTTAGGGTTTAGGGTAGGCTGTGCTGATTTCCTTTTAGATTTACGTTGGTGGTATATTTTTTTATGTTTGAATATATTTCCAATATGGCAAATGTGACAAACATTCTGAGGAATCCCTGTCTCTGACAAATAATTTTGTAGCAGAAAAATCTTTCTTCGTACTAACTGGCACCAGTGTTCACACTAAGTGAAGCCGAGTTCTTATTTTTGCTCACCACCAGCCATATTTGTTTCGGTTATTTATACACACTTGCCTATATAGTATACCAAAACGAAATTATATTGTTTCCCTAAAATTATGGAACGTTAACGAAGAGCATAGAGTCTATCTTGAAATATAAAGCCATTTGGTTTTGCTCTTCAAGCGATGGCGTTAGCTTTCATATGCCTGCATACCATAAAGTTAATGATTGTGTCTGCATGTATATACTCAATGGGTCAAAGCGGTTACGCGGAAAGGATGAAGTGGGCTACTATACGCACCGACTTTCTGCCGATATGTATGTACGAGTATAATATGTATATATGTATGTATGACCACTATGCATAAAAGTCAAATTTTGAGCTATTTTTAAGCTTTGTTTGAAAGTATTATGGTAATGGTAGCAGTTGCTGTTGCTGTCATTTATGACGTCAATCGGTGTGAGTACTGCCTGCGTCTGTAAAAGGAGTTATGTTTGTACTGTTCACTGTCATGCAGTGACATAGTAGCCAATATGCTTTATTTGCTCATCCTTGTACTTTCTCGTTTAAACTCTTCTTTATTGTGGATAATTTCATTTTAAATTACAAAAGAAAGAACACTATTTGCTGCAGGTGATTGTTTCCTGCTGATTGTTATATAACCGAGTTAGCGTTCATGCAAAATTACCTTTTTATACGTTAAAAGCTTTTTTATTTTATATAAAGGTGTTAACTTGGATTTACAACCTTAATAATATAACTGATTTAAGCGCGGCAGTGGTTGAAAGGCAGAGCTTGGGATAATTGACAGTAAAAACATCACTAAAGTGTAAAGAAAAAGGTTTTGCCATTTATTTTGCACTCAAAATTCAATTTATTAGCACAGTTATATGTAATTAACTATTTTTTTCTTGCAAGTTATACATATTTCCTATTTAATTTTACTTGTACATACTCGCATTTTTACCCTTACTAACGGGTGGGCCATATAGCGTTCGCTTTTTGAACCACCTATTTTTTTTTGAGAATAGTAACACAAATGACATGTCAAATGTGTTCATAATTTACTTAAAGGTTTGACATTTGCGAAATGGGACGCTATACGCTTGAACAGTTACAGTAAATGGCGAGCGTTACCGTGACGTGCTCAACGAGTTTTTGTTTCCAAAAATTGAAGAGGATGACATAGACGACATTTGGTTTCAACAGGACGATGCAACTTGTCACACTGCCAAAGTTACACTCGAACTTTTGGCTACCGTTTTTGAATTCCGATATTAATTGGCCGCCTCGGAGCTGTGATTTAAGCCCGTTGGACTATGTTTTGTGGGGAGCCGTTAAGGACAAATGCTATGCGAACCATCCAGAGACGATTGATGCTTTAAAACACGAAATCGAAGTTACCATTCATAAAATTGCAGCCCAAACAATCGAAAATGTGCTTAAAAATTAGGTTGATCGAATGACCTACTGCAAAGCCAGTCATGGCAGTCATTTGAACGATATTATTTTTCATTCATAAATGACAATGTTCAATCTTCAAAATAAAAAAAAAGTTTGAAAACATATTGATTAGTTTTTTTTTATAGCCGATTCAAAAAGCAAATTTTACATGGCCCAACCTATATATTCCACTCCTTGAACAACCATTGACGAGGAAAGATGCCATTTTGCCGCAGAAAGAAAAGATGCTGCCTATAGAGCCACGCTGCTACCGGTAGCAAAGAAAGGAAGAGAGACGTATAATCCGGAAGAAAAAACAAGAGGCTGAAATACGTGAGTGCGGGAGCTTGAGATGCTGGGCAATAGGAACAATGGCCGAAAATTCTACCATAAAGTTCCGAAGATTACAGAAGGTTTTAAGGCCTGGGCGTTTTCTTGCAAGAACAAAGACGGCGCTCCGGTGACTGACATCCATAGCATACTTAAATTATGGAGGGAACACTTCTCGGGCCTGATAAATAGTGATAGCTTCACATGTAACAGAGAATGTGAAGATGCCGATACCCCAATCATTGACGATGGAATTGTCGTTCCGTTACCCGACCATGACGATAACGCGGATAAAGAACAAAAAAGCCGCTGGCGCCAACGGACTGCCGGCTGAGCTGTTCAAACATGGCGGCGAAGATCTGGAAAGGTGCATGCGTCAGCTTCTATGCAAAATATGGTCGGATGAAAGCATGTCTGCCGATTAGAATTCAAGTGTGATCTGCCCAATCCATAAGAATGGCTTTGTGCCAATTACCGCGGAATTAGTCTTCTTAATATCGACTATAAGGTTTTAGCGAGTGTATTGTGTGAAAGGCTGAAGCCCACCGCCAACCAACTGATTGGACCTTATTAGTGTGGCTTTAGATCTGGAAAATCCACAATCGATGAAATATTCATAATACGCAAAATGTTAGAAAAATCCTATGAAATCGACACATCATATTTTCGTCGACTTCAAAGCTGCATTCGACAGAAGGAGAGAAGGAGTTACTTATATGCCGCGATGTCTGAATTTGGTATAACCGCAAAACTAATACGGCTATGTAAGATGATGTTGCTAATACCAGCAGCGCCGTCAGAATTGCGAAGGATTTCTCCGAGCCGTTTGGCACCAAATGAGGTTTTAGACAGGGTGACCCGCTATCGTGTGACTTCTTTAACCTGATGTTGGACAGGATCGCACGAGTTGCAGAACTTAATCGCTCAGGTACAATGTTTTATAAGAGCGTACAATTGTTGGTGTATGCCGATTATATTGTCATCATCGGCCTTAACAACCGCGCTGTTAGTTCTGCCTTCTCCAAACTGGATAAAGAGGAAAAGCGAATGGGGTTGGTGGTGAATGAGGACAAAACGAACTACCTTCTGTCTTCAAACAAACAGTCGGCGCACTCGCGTATCGGCACCCACGTCACTGTAGACAGTTATAATTTCGAGCTTGTAAAATACTTCGTTTATTTAGGAAGCAGCATTAACACCGATAACAATGCCAGGCTTGAAATCCAACGTAGAATCTCTTTTGCCAACAAGTGCTACTTTGGACTAAGTAGGCAAATGAGTAGTAAAGTTCTATCTCGACGAACAAAACTAACCTAGTGTTCTCTACAAGGCTCTCATCAGGCCCGTCCTATAGTATGGCGCAGAAGCGTGGACGATACAATGTCCAATGAAGCGTCGCTTGGAGTATTTGAGAGAAAAATTCTGGGGAAGATTTTTGACCTTTGCACGTTGGCGATGGCGAATATCGCAGTCGATGGAACGATGAGCTGTATGAGCTTTACGATGATTAGACATAGCGCAGCGAGTAAAGATTCAGCGGCTTCGTTGGCTGGGTCATGTTGTCCGAATGGACCATCTGGTGGTAGCATAGGAAGAGAAACGCCTCCTCTGCGTTGGCAAGATCAGGGGAAGAAGGACTTGGATTCACTGGGTGTGTCTAACTGGCGCCGATTAGTACGAGAAAGAAACGACTGGCGCGCTTTGCTAAACTCGGCCAAAATCGCGTAAGCGGTTATCGCGCCAATTAAGAAGAAGAAAATTATAGTCGTTATTATTTTTTTTTTTTCATTCTATGTTTTTTTCTACGTGCTTATTTTATTACAATTACGGTTATATGTAAAGTGATGGGTATTTTTTGTTAATTGAAACCAACAAATAACGAGTTGGTAACATACTTCAGTGTATAAGTTAATTATGAGTGAGGTGTAATACCTGTTAACAATATAAAGATCCAGAATTAAAATTAGGAGCTTCAGAGGTCAATTGAGTGTTATTGTTATTGTACATATATAATATGAAGCGTCTAATTTTACTGTATGTTTGTCTAAGAAAACGGAGCAATCATCTTGTGCAAGGTTGTGCAAATTCAATCATCAAATTTTGTTCTTGAATAGTAAATAAAAAAAAGTTCTATGAATGATGTTTAGTTCACAAGTGTCAAACATTATTGGCACGATACGCTATTTGTAAAAGTTATAAATCTTTTGCTAGGGTCACTGATTTTACGCCACCTTGTATAATGCCATATACTTAAGGCAAAGTGCCATTTCTTGACAGATTGCCTGGAGTTATTCTGGTAAAGGAGAAAAGTGAGAGAATTACGTATTGTAAAAAATTAAAAGGCCCCCATATGGCTAATTTGCATCCATTTATGGCCACAGAGTTTCAAAACATTGGCATATAATATACTAGCAAACCCGGCCCGCTTCGCTGGGCAAAGACATGGTGGGTCCACGTTTTGGCATATATTTCGAGACCCTAATCATCAATAGGTATGAAAATTACCCCACATTAAAGCACTTATCGACAGCTTTCATTTGATGCCCATATTGCACATCCACAACCAAAGGTTACCCGGGCCCACGTTTTGACCTATATCTCGAGACCCCAGTCACGGAGCGGCATGAGAAATACTCTGTACTAAAGCATTCACCAACAGCTTTCAATTGATATCCATATTGTACAAACACATTCTAGGGTCCACGTGTTGGTCTCTATCTCGGGACCCTAGTCACGGAGCGGCATGAAAAATACTCTGAATTAAAGCATTCACCAACAGCTTCCATTTGATACCCATATTGTACAAACACATTCTAGGGTCCACGTGTTGGTCTCTATCTCGGGACCCTAGTCACGGAGCCGCATGAAAAATACTCTGAACTAAAGCATTCACCAACAGCTTCCATTTGATACCCATATTGTATATACACATCCGAAGGTTACCCGGGCCCACATTTTGACCTATATCTCGAGACCCCAGTCACGGAGCGGCATGAGAAATACTCTGTACTAAAGCATTCACCAACAGCTTCCAATTGATATCCATATTGTACAAACACATTCTAGGGCCCACGTTTTGGTCTCTATCTCGAGACCCTAGTCACGGAGCGGCATGAAAAATACTCTGAACTAAAGCATTCACCAACAGCTTTCATTTGATACCCATATTGTATATACACATCCGAAGGTTACCCGCGTCCACGTTTTCACCTATATCTCGAGACCCCAGTCACGGAGCGGCATGAGAAATACTCTGTACTAAAGCATTCACCAACAGCTTCCAATTGATATCCATATTGTACAAACACATTCTAGGGTCCACGTGTTGGTGTCTATCTCGGGACCCTAGTCACGGAGCGGCATGAGAAATACTCTGAACTAAAGCATTCCCCAACAGCTTCCATTTGATACCCATATTGTATATACACATCCGAAGGTTACCCGGGCCCACATTTTGACCTATATCTCGAGACCCCAGTCACGGAGCGGCATGAGAAATACTCTGTACTAAAGCATTCACCAACAGCTTCCAATTGATATCCATATTGTACAAACACATTCTAGGGTCCACGTGTTGGTCTCTATCTCGGGACCCTAGTCACGGAGCGGCATGAAAAATACTCTGAACTAAAGCATTCACCAACAGCTTCCATTTGATACCCATATTGTATATACACATCCGAAGGTTACCCGGGCCCACGTTTTGACCTATATCTCGAGACCCCAGTCTCGGAGCGGCATGAAAAATACTCTGTACTAAAGCATTCACCAACAGCTTCAATTTGATATTCATATTGTACAAACACATTCTAGGGTCCACGTTTTGGTCTCTATCTCGAGACCCTAGTCACAGAGCGGCATGAAAAGTACTCTGAACTAAAGCATTCACCAACAGCTTTCATTTGATACCCATATTGTATATACACATCCGAAGGTTACCCGGGTCCACGTTTTGACCATTTTCCCGGCAATTATTCGAATTTTTCTCACCTTTAAAACCTTCCCTAGACCTCCACGAATAATTCAAGACCAAGATAAGATAAATCCGTTCAGCCATTCTCGAGTTATAAGCGAACATAGGGACAGATTTTCACATTTATATATATAGATAGATAAAAGTAGCCATCCAGAATAGATATATAAAAATGCATCTCCACAAATGTTACTGCGCTCCCCGACAAAAGTCGCTGAAGGGTTTGCTAATCGGCATTTCCTATTTGGTAGTCTTTAGGTCACAAGCAGCTAAAAATAGAATCTACTTAACACGAAAAGGTGAAATACGCGCCATTCCTATATTGACAACTACATACATACGTATGTATTATGTACATATACACGAGTGCATGGCACTCAATTCATGCTAATGGTAGTCAGCGTGAAATGTAGGTCAATTCAACTTAAGGCGAATGCATACAGAACGAAACAGCGCGAACAAGGGTAGATTTATATATTACTAGAAGAGGAAAAAAGAGAACAAAAATGCAATAACCTAAAAAATGGGTTATTGCAGCAAAGCAGCCGGCTGAAATGTCAACGACCGACTGGTATAAAGCAGAAGGTGAGCACTGACGTCAGCAAATATCATCGAATAAGCGAACGGTACCAGCAGCAAACCGGCAACTGTTAGTGCATTTTAGCCAACTTCTATATATGCACACACATACATAGGCACATATGTATTGTATATTGCGCAAGCTACATATTACACATTTCTATTTCCTTGGCCATTAACTACTTCTTTTACTTCATCTCTAATCTTGATCTAATCCATATGTACTTTTATTGGGAGTTTCTCTCACATTTTCTCATCATCTCTATTTCACAAATTCTTACTGTAATTGAATGACCTCTAAGACTCTCAACTTTGATTTTATAACTTTATATTGTTTAATGCTCCTAATTAATTTAGACACTGAAGTACTATGTATTAAGTCGTTATTTATTTGATCTTAATAAAAAATCACGTATATACGACATTGCTTTTTACATGGAGAAAATATAAAAATTAACGGGATTGTTTACCAACTTCACACTTGCACTTTGTTATTATACAATAAAATTAATGGTAAACAATAAAACTGCATACAAAACATCTGCTTTAGAAATTCTAATTAAAAGCCGAAAATTACCAGGAAAATTTTGTTGGCATGTTTCTTTGTATTTTGCTAAACAGCAATACTTTTATAAAAAAAAATAAATGAGCATTCAAACGAAAAATAAAATTGTCAAAACTGGTATAATTGTTGATGTGCCACCGTTTATCACGAGCTGTAACATAAGGCCTCTTTTTTTTCGCCAAGATTAGATGAAGCAACTGGTAGAAATAAACATATCTTGGCAGCGCTGGAATAAACATTTTACATTTGTTTGTAAAATAGAGACTTATACGAGTTTTGTGAAGTTATCTACCGCGATAACTTTGTTGTTGCTTTCACATGCAAATTTATCGTCAAGTGAACCAAGTAGAGAGGTAGCGAGCAGAGAAATGTCGAAGAGAAGAGGCCTATAGATAAAGTACAGGATCCGGCACTCGAAGCATAACCAACTTAAGACCGCTCGCGCAGCTCATGCACGGGCGCCAGCTGTCTAGTAGTTGGCTAAATGATAGTCCAAAGTATTGTTTACACGCGCACCGAAGTATTTTGCCGAGAGTAAACGCGAAAAAAAGAATCAGTAATGGATTTCAAACGTAATAGTGTGATTGCATTATATTTGGCTGGAAAATCACAAGCAGCGACTGTTCGTGAGCTCGAGCACCTTGGAGTAAATAAAGTTTTTGTTTATCGTACTCTTATTCGTTACAATGATACTGGTAGTATCGCGAAACGTCATGAAGGTGGTCATCAAAAGACTGTAATGTCACGTGAAATGGTTCAAAAAGGGAAGAAGCCACTTGAGCGAAGTCCCCTACGAAGTGTCAATGGCGAAAGCACTGAAAATATCTGACTGTAACATCCGCCGCATACCGAAAAATGATCTCAAAGTCAAGTCTTACAAGATCCGAAGGACGCATGATCTCACACCAAAGCAGCAACAAGTCAGAATTGAGAGAGCAAAGGAGTTGCTTCGATTGGCAGAAAGCAGTCAATTTCCGTGTTCTGAACATTGCGTTTTCTGACAAGAAAATTTTTCGAATTAAGCAATTCGTAAACTCCCAAAACAATAGGGTTTATAGGAGGCAGCACCCGTCACAGGTAATGGTTTGGGCCGCTGTAACCGCTGATGGGCGCTCTCCAATCGTTTTCATCGAGCCTGGCGTCAAGGTAAATGCGAAATATTATCGGGAAAGTATTCTGGTGGTTGTTTTGCAGCCGTGGGCAAGCAAACTTTTTGGTGGCAGACCATGGACGTTTCAACAGGACTCGGCACGGTCTCACAAAGCTCGAGTGAACCAAGAATAGCTAAAAAACAACGCTCCCAACTTCATAACGTCCACACAATGGCTCTAAAATTTACCAGACGTGAATTCGATGGATTATTCTCGTTGGGCCATTTCGGAGAACAAGGTCCGAACTAAAAGATTCACATTCGAGACGAAAAAAATCATTGTCCGCGAGTGGGCCAAAATATATTACCAGCAAGTCACATCGTGCAGCTTGCGATTCATTTTTGGACCGTCTCAAGGCCATAGTCAAGGCAAAAGATGATCATATAGAGCAAAAGTAAATTGAATCTTAATTTTGTATTATTTTCACACAATATTTACTTTGAATTAAATGAAAGTAATTTTCCAAACTAAATTTATAGCCTTTTTAATTGGTTACACTTCGAGTGCCAGACCCTGTACAAGCTGTATTCTACTTTTCAGATATAATAAGAGTGGCAATAGAGAAGTTAAAGACCTTTGTAAGAAACTTATAAGCTACTCCCGTTGGTAATATATTTTTCAACGTCAACAGTTTTAGACCTATGGGAGCAATGACTTCGGCGGCTTTTGTATTTCTAATGGCCACCTGAACTGCAACGCTGATGACCGCAAGCGATGTGCTATTATTTGGTAAGTTATGAAGTCTTTTGGAAGCACGAGGCTTGGTTTCGACCACCGGAGGATGCGCATTATGATCTTAGGATTATGATGGTGTTGTTTTTTTTTTCTGAAAAATATAATAGAAAAAACTCTGACGCAGACTTCTGAATGCATGTAGGACAGATATTATTCGCCAAACCCCTTTAAGATAATCCATGGACGAAGCCCCGTCGTTTTGAAAAAAAAAAAGATGAATCTAGTTCCACTGTCTATTTTAATTAGTCTACTATCTCCTCAATTTACAGCATGGTACTACGTATATTTCATTTGCCATTTAATCATTTATTTTGTTAGTGAATAACTTACTTGTAACTAACTCTCTGTTCTCCTTATAATAATCAACTTCACTTTTTCTTGTCTGCTTACAGATCTCACGACAGAGTATCGACGCCTGCAAGGACTATTTCCGTGATGACTTAATTAAGGCTGATTGGTCGCTTATGGTTGAATTGAAGAAGCTTTTTGAAATTTTATAAGCTTAAAAAGCAAAGCACATGAATAATATTTAAACACTTATATAATTAAATATGCGGAAATACAGCAAATGAAAAAATAAGCCAAGAAAAAAAAAACAAAAACGCAAATAATATGCAATTGCAGCGCAGCAGATGAACAGACAAACAAAAAGCAAAAACAAACAAAAAACTCATTTTGCAACATCCTTTATTCAAATTAATTTGTGCATATAGTATTTTTGTTTTCTTCTTCTTTTTCATTGTTTTTTTTTTGTTTCCGCCAACCAAAGTATGCACATCCGCAACGTTTTTCATATTTATCCAATTGTTCAAAATATGCTTTCAATTACTTAACTGTTACTTCTTACTTACTAAGAGGTCTCACACTTCGAAATAAATAAATGTTTATGCCTAACTTGTTATTTATTTCTATAATTTGCACTTCGTCATTTTCAGATCTAATGGCGTTTTTTAGTGTCTTTCGTTAGCTTATGCGTTAATAATTAATTTCCTCTAAGCAGACTATAATTTAAAATCAGAAATTTAGTAAACGAATTGAATTTTAAGTACTTTCGTTTTTAATATACGTTTTAAATGTGCATTCAATACATAATATTTGTAGCAATATATAATATTTATACAATAAATGAGTGGAGAAAATGTTTAATAAAAGCGTAAATACTATTTAGTTCGTTATTAAAAGGTTTACGGTCATTAGGTGCGCAACTACGAAAAATTTGCAAGTAACAAACTATTTCTTCACATAACAACGCATCGTTGTCTAATGCCAAGGGAAGGCCCTAAGGGGTACAGCAAATATGAACTCTAAAGGAACAGATGGTTTTGGGGAATTTATTAAAAGAAAAGTGTTCATCAAATGTTTTAATGTACATCTAATTGGCGCTTATTCCCCTTTGTCTGAGCTCCTACATCACGTTTTCGACTGTAGATGGTTTTGTTTTTATGAAGAGCTTTTTTATATCAGCTTTTAGAAAACAAAGTTGTTATGATATGGTGGTGTATGCCCTGAGTAGTTAAACCCGGTCAAGTACCAACTCATTCGGTTGCGACGGTCTCCGTATGTTCTAATATTTGATTAAAATTAATAAAATTAATTTGTTTTTTCGTTTAGCTCCTATTGGAGTAAAGGACTTCTAAAGAAATTAAAAAAAAAAATCGACAATTTAATTTTCTGACGCAGAGTCTTCCAAATATTAATCAAAGCAAAAATTCTCGCGCTAGTACAGTGACTGTGGCACTCAGCACGTCTAAAGTACAAAAGAGACATTTTTTAATTATGAAGAAATATTAAAAAGTAACAAAAATTCAGAATATCTAAATAACAATTGCAAATCTCGATGATGAAGAAAACGGAAAACTACAAAATTTTAATGTTTTTACCTGACGGTTGTTTGAAAATTTTTGCAGCATTTGGACATTTTTAATTCAATTAAGTTTTTTGCAGGGGAGACAAATTAAAAAAAAAACCTATTCAAGTCGCTCGAATGATTTGTGCTCAATTTAGAACTGAAGCTAATTAAAAAAAAATGTTTTGAGAAAAATAAAGATTTCATTATTGCAGCATGCGCTAAAAGTCAACGTTTTGTTTTGTTATTCAGAAAAAAATTTCATAGCGCGTAAAACTACCTACACTGCCTACTCAGTTTTTCAAATTCTCATCAGCTTAAATTTTGCAAAGACTTGAAAGTTTAAAAGGATAATCGTAAATCGAGTATCCACTGCGTATACTTTATTCTATAGGAGGAAAGTTCCACTAAAGTATCATTCAAAAGTGTCGCCTAGATGTCTGTAGTGAATAACTCCTAAACGGTACCTTGTTTTTATGCCATCTTTGACATTTGTCAAGTAGATAGATGTACAATTTCAACCATGGATACTTAACACTAGAATTGAAGCCAACTGATCGTTATCAACGCAGCAATTTCATCGATTGGTTCTTTAAACATGATGGTGGTTTCTCACGCGAAATTATCTTTAGTGATGAAGCTCATTTCAGACTGGATGGATTTGCCAACAAGCCAAGTTGTCGCATCTGAGGAGAAGAGAACCCTCGAGTAATTTCAGGAAAATTATTACATCCACTAAAATGTAGTCGGCAAGAGGTCTTTTTTGGGAAATTGTCAAATTATGCGGTATCGAACGGATTGGTATCCCCTAATGTTAAACTAAATACATAATTTTTTTCAGTATCCATTGAAACTTCATCATGGAAAGCTTACGCCTCAACAACATTTACAAATCGTATTACGAAAATCGACGCTCTGTAACACTTTTCACATCGCGCGCTCAGGCCAACGAATGGTGTATATAATCGTCGCACTATTCGGCAAACCATTGGAAAAATTTGGAATAATTTTACATTATCGCATGATACTCGACCGATTAGACCATGTAAAGCCCGAAGTAAAGAGAATATAGCGGCCGTACCTAAATGAAAGTATCGCTATTATTTTATGGCGCTACTTGGGCGAATTTACGCAAAGATCTTGGTTTGAAAACGTATTAAATACTGTTAGTCTAAGATTTGAAGCCGACCGATCTTCCAAAGCGTCATAATTTCAGCTGCTGAAAAAACTCGCCGATGATCCACATTTTGGCATCCGAATTTTTTTCAGGCCCATTTTTGGCTCTATGGCTACGTCAATAAGCAAATTTACCGTGTTTAGTCTGAAGAGCAACCCGAAGCCATTCAAGAACAGCCATTGCGTCCATTGAAAATAACCGTTTGGAGCTGCCTATTGGCTGGAAGAATCATCGGCCCATATTTCTTCAAAGACTGGTGCCAATGTAGTGCGAACCCTATCTTACCATGATGAACGACTTTTTGATGCTACAAATTGAAATTGGCCTCCACAACACTTGGTTCCAACAAAACGGCGCTACTTGCGTCGATGTTTCAGTGAGCAATTTATCTCTCGTCTCGGACTAGGGGATTGGCCACTAAGATCGTATGATATTACACCTTTGAACTTTTATTCGTGGGCGTGTGTAAAGTCTAAATGATTGGTGAATAAATCAGCTTCGATTGAGGAATTGGAAGCCAACATTACTTAAGTTATTCACCGAAGTCATTAAGCGAGTTATTCAAAATTGTTGTTTACGGATGGCTGTATTATGGCGCAGTTGTGACCAACATTTCAAAGGGATTATATTAAAAAAATGTCATGAATGGTTCTACACAAAAATAATAAAGATTGTTCAATCAATTTGAATTTTCGTTATTTTATTTCAATTTTAAAATTTGATAACTCTAAATTGATCACTCCTTAAAAACTTATAAACTTTTGTTGTTGCTGATACTTTACTAATGTTCGGTGTTTATTTTGCACAGAAGTGTGAATAAAAATAATGTAATGTTTTATAAATATTTTCCTTGGTAATTCCGATATCGACGGTAATTTACTATTGAAAATGGCAAAGGAAAATGCCCAGTTTTTCGCTGAAACACACGAATGCCCATAATACCTAAGCCACTTATGTGAGTGAGACCTTTTAATTAGCTCCCTTTTTTTTTGTTACTTTAACTAAAAATAGTCTCAAAGACTAGTATCTATTTTGATAACCGGTGCCATGTCAATCACACCATCGAAAGCATTATATGCGACATTAAACTTCCTTCCGGTAGATCTGCAGGCAATATATAACGCACGCAGTGCGGCAATAAGGCTGGACACTCTAAGTAAGTGGTCAAACACGGATTATGGTCACGGTAAAATCCTGGCTGGCACTTTGGGGTTTCCCGTACTGGTGGACCATGCACTCCCGCCTATACTTGCCATTACAGCGTTTACGACCCTCCCACCCTCAAAGGAAGAGTGGGAACGGGACGATGTGACACGGGGCGAGTCCATCCATGTATACACTAATAGCCCAAAGTTCGAGGGCAGGGTGGGCGGAGGTGTATATTCCGAACATCTGGGGATCTCTTCAGTTTTCGTCTCCCCGACAATAATAATAAGCCGCGACACTGATACAGTGTGATGCCATATCCAGAAATGATATCTACATTTTCACTGATAGCTAAGCGGCGATAAAATCTCTCACAAAAGAGTCGACAACCTCCAAGGTAGCCATGAAATGCCGCACATCTCTTAACGAGACGGCTTAGTCATTTCACCTAAAGGTAACATGGGTTCCTGTCCATCGCGACATTGAGGGTAACTGTAGAGCCGATGAACTAGCGAGACTCGGCACTAAATTGACTGATGAGTACATAGATAATGACATAGGGATACCCTTACAAACGTGTAAGCTACTCATCCTTGAAGAAATTGCGAGGAAAGCAAACGAAAGATGGCGTAGTGAAGCCACCTTCAAAATCGTCCATCAACTGTGGCCGACTCTAAATGCTAAACTCACAGAATCTCTGCTAAGCCAAAATAAACACAGTCTTAGCACATTGATCTCAGTCATAACGGCACACTGCCTAATAGGTAGACACGCCCAAAGGATGGGTGTGCAAACACGTGACTTCTGTAGAAGTTGTCTAGATGAGGATGAGGAAGACACAATCTCACACCTACTGTGCCACTGTCCTGCTCTATCCAGACGCAGGTTTACTATTCTGGGGAAACAATTTTTTAATGAGTTGGTTCAGTTCTACAGAAATCAGTGATATTTTAAAATTTTTGAAAAGCACACACTGGTTTTAGGAAAGATAGGGACAAGATCCCCACGCGGCATCACAATGGGCTATGAGCCTGAGTGTGTCCCACAGGACAACCGCCTCAACCTAACCTAACCTAACTAAAAATAGTCAAGTGGGGGAAGCCGAAGGCAAAAAGTCAGAGGCCAAAGATTATTGCAGTTATACGTATACATATGTACATAAATTCATATGTCCTATGCTAAAAATAGAACCAGTTTCAATGAAAATCATTTCCATGATTTCATTGGTATTCTGAGTCAAGGCAATTGATTACGCATGCAAAAGAACAACAGCGGGTAAGCAGAAAGCAGAAAGCAGAAAGCAGCAATCAGCCAGCAACAAAAGTTTTATTCACTGAAAATGAAGGTACGTTGAACGTGTGAAAACTGGAGCAAAAGTTCAAGAGTGTGCAAGCAGTTCATAAATTTCCAGCGCAAGTATGTAATATGCAATAAGCATACATAAATATGTATTAACAAATACACACATGTTCGTACTTGTGCTCCCATTGACAAAATTTTGTTCCAGCTAGTATTACATTCTATAAAATTTGCTTTATTGTTGTACTTATCTTCACATAAGAATCGGCTAATTGTTAGAAGTGCTAAGTCGTCCTTGATCCACTTTCGCTGGCAGCTCGTATGAATGACCACTGGCTGCGTTGGATCTATATGCAATGTTGGAAATACCTTGCACTCCATGCCAAGCCGGGTAGGGTAGCTTCTTCTCAATGAATGTGGTATAATATAATTTTTTAGGTTTTGCGATTGCACTACACCGAGCGTCAGAGGCAGCATACGTAAGCAGCTCGTCGGCTATGTTGCTTACCTGTCGCATTTCGCACATATGTATATATGTTTATATGCTTATACCAGCATATACATATGTAGATATATGTATGTATATGTATATCTCACAGCGCGTCATTCATAAATGGAAGGTCAGTTTTTGCAGCCGCATATGCTCGCACGCGAAAAAAAGCCTTTTGTATCAAATATGGAGTAAAAAAGTAGAACTTTTGTATAAAAATAGCACAGAGGCTATGTAAGGTTCCTTCAAACAAAAATTATCGGGTTGATTGGTAGAATCCATCTAGGAGCAAATGGATCTATCTCCCCTTTCATGCTTTGTTAATGTGAACCTTCACTGAGTGATTCATCGGCCTTCAAAGATATCATCGGCCAAACTGGATAAAGAAGCAAAGCGAATGGGTTTGGTGGTGAACGAGGACAAAACGAAGTACCTCCTGTCATCAAAACAAACAGTCGGCGCACTCGTGTATCGGATCTCACGTCACTGTTGACAGTTATGATTTCGAGGTTGTAAGAGACTTCGTTTCTTTAGGAATCAGCATTAACACCGATAACAATGTCAGGCTTGAAATCCAACGTAGAATTTCTCTTGCCAACAAGTTCTACTTTGGACTAAGTAGGCAATTGAGTGGTAAAGTTCTCTCTCGACGAATGAAACTAACAGAGTGTTCTCTACAAGGCTCTCATCATGCCCGTCCTATCGTGTGGCGCAGAAGCTTGGACGATGGCAAAAATCAATGAGGCGTCCCTTGGAGTGTAAGATGAGTGGGTTTGATGGGACTTGTGAAAAGGTGGTTAGTATCGTGCGTGGTGCCTTCTCATGCTCTCGCACAAATGGAACATTCTAACAACCCACTTTCTGCAAATACTTTTCGTCAGAAAGTTTGCAGTTTATTAACCAATAAAAATGTACATACATATATGCATGTAGTATAAAAGCCTCGATTTGTTTTTAAACTTCTTACTCAAATTCTGTTAGTTTAATTTGCGTCACATTTCATGCCATCCATATTCGAGAAATGCATTGTGGGAAAATTTTAGTTATTTATAGGTACACACACGCATACATACATACTATATAGTAGGTAAGTTGCATATATTTGTATAACACAGCTAACAAAAAGGCAATATGAAAATAGTTTTTGAGTCAATTCTAGGTCGATGTTTATGCTTTGCGGAAAACATATTAACAATTCCAGGGGTGCTTTGAAACGTACGTAGTTAGGTATGGAAAACTAAATCAACTCGTCTTATATATAAGTATACATTCATACATACACTTGGGTATGTACTTATATACAATTAATACTTTACATCGCGATCATGGTATACTATATATATATACATACGTATACAGGCGCTTACACCCTTTTTGGTTGCTTGGCTTCCACCGTTACTCCTTGGTAAAATCACGTGTGTCAGCTTGACCCAGTTTCGTTTGTCATTGTGCCTCAGCCACAATACCGACATCAGCAACGTCACCAACGCCGCTAAAACTGCAGCTGCACTTACATATAAGTACTTATATACATATATATGTACATAAATATGCAGATTTTCAGCTATTCCATTCATGGTTTGTTTTAAGTAAAGAAGAGCAGCAGCTCAATATTTCTATATGTATATGTGGCTTTATGTACTTTTATATATCTCTATATAGGTACGTATACCTTTACCAGTCAGTCGTCTAGGTATCATTCATAACTTCAGATATGCTCTTATTTCCCTCTCCCGTCTCGCTTATACCTTATTAAGTTTTTCTGTATTGCTAAATGCAATACTCACAGCGATTTTGCCAGGCTGTGTGCATAGATTTGGCCCACATTTTACCGAACCTTATTTACTAGGTTCCTCATGGTTTTCACCCTGCCAGTGCATCACTTATCGATTTTAACCATCCCCATCTACTACGCGAAATGGGCGATGACATCGACTCTTCGGCGTCGAAACGTTCCAGTTTTCTATGCAAGTTGCGTCCGCTTGTTGCTATAGCAGTCATCATTATACATATGTATGTAACTACTGTTGCGAGCAAAAAATTAGCACTACTCGTTTTTTGATATATGCACGAGGTGAGTTGAAAAAGGAAGGGAACTTTCCAATTACGCGTAACTACATTGACGCGTTTAGTACATTAAATTTTCAATTTTCTTGCTTTATTGTGCTAGTATTTACACAATGCTTGCTGCAATACTTCAGCCCTTTTCCTGTTTTGCAACTCTGTTTCATATTGCATTTGCTCGTTGTGATATTTTATTAGTGAATTTTTTATAGATGAAGCAGATTTCGTACTAAAATATAGAGTATCACGGAGCTAAATCCTTCAACGGAAATAACAGTGGCCTATGATATATGGCGTAATTATCATATTAATTCAGTTGTATCTGGGTGATATCACTACATATTATATTATTAAACAAAGTCGCTTTTTCTGTCCCTATGTCCCCTTGAATGCTTAAATCTTTAAAACTACGCAACGGATTTTGATGCGGTTTTTTTTAAAGATAGATTGATTGAAGAGGAAGGTTTATATCAATGTAATGTGAAGAAATATATAAAGGGGGCGTGGCAATCGGTCAAAATGTGGCAAAAAAACATAAATTTTTTGTTTTCACGGCCATAAATCATAAACGAATCAACCAAATAAAATGAAACTTTCTTGAAGTTTAACTTTGAAATATTTACTTTCGTTCTGCATCAAAAAAAAAATTGATTTATTTGTTATTTAACCAAAATTGTTTAAACAAAAGCAGCTCTTTTTCCAAAAAAAGCTGTTTGTGTGTTTGTTCGCTGTCAACCGAATGAAGCAACAATCGTTAAGCGATAAGCTCACCACACCTCATTAATGTTGAATTACATCGTATGGTGACGTATGTATGTATGTATTTACGAATCGCTCGATTGTGATTCATCCCAATAACAGCGAATGCTTTTATCTGAGAATATTACTTCATATTGTAAAAGGCCCGACATCCTTTGCTCACCTAAAAACTTTACAAGGCGTTGTTTACAATACTTATCAAGCAGCATGCAAAGCATGGGGCTCTTGGAAGACGATTCTCACTGGGAAAATACATTATCAGAAGCAGCTGTTTGTAGTTCAGCTACATCATTTGCCGTCATAGTAGTGTTTTGTAAAGTAACTGATTCTGTTAGTCTATGGAATAAATTTCAAGAAAATATGGCCAGTGATATTTTGATTCGGCGACGGCAAGAGTTAAACTCTGTTGATGTACAATATGACCAAAACATATTTGACGAAGAATTATTTGAATTAAATAAAATAGTGCAATTAAAAAAAAATAAAATAAAAAAAATAAATAATTGGCGCGTACATTTCTGTTAGGTGTTTGGCCGAGCTCCTCCTCCTATTTGTTGTGTGCGTCTTGATGTTGTTCCACAAATGGAGGGACCTACAGTTTCAAGGCGACTCCGAACGGCAGATATTTTTATGAGGAGCTTTTTCATGGCAGAAATACACTCGGAGGTTTGCCATTGCCTGCCGAGGGGCGACCGCTATTAGAAAAATGTTTTTTATTTATTTATTTTGCTTTCATCGAGATTCGAACCAACGACTTCTCTGTGAATTCCGAATGGTAATCACGCACCAGCCCATTCGGCTACGGCGGGTAGTGTAATTACTTTCGGGTAAACCGAACAAGGATTTTGGGCTGCCGATGCCAGCTAATACTACTAACTCTGATTTAACTAACAGTTCCGAAGGCACAAGAGAAACATCATACGATCAAACGGGACTTTTACAAAATATAGCTCAAGATGAGCCACGATTAACATCGATCAGAAAAAAGTATTCACTGCATTACTATCAACAATTGATAACAATGAAGGGAAATTGTTTTTCCTTGATGCCCCAGGAGGCGCAGGAAAAACATTTTTAATCAATCTGCTTTTAAAAAAAGGGAGATCTACCGGAAAAATTGCGTTAGCTGTTGCGTCATCCGGCATTGCCGCTACTCTTTTGGAAGGGGGCCGAACCGCACACTCTACATTCAAGCTCCCGCTGAAAATCGCCAGCGATGATGATAACAGCGTCTGTAGTGTTTCTAAACAGAGAAATACAGGAAAATTGATGCGTGACTGCTCATTAATAGTCTGGGACGAAGCTACCTTGTCAAAAAAGACGTCTGTGGAAGCACTGGATAGGACTATGCGCGATTAGCGCAACAAAAATTCACCTATGGGTGGATGCACAATTCTGTTATCAAGAGATTTCCGTCAAATCCTACCAGTTGTGACTCGAGGAACACGTGCTGACGAAATAAATGATTCGCTAAAAAGATCCCATCTTTGGTCGCATGTCAATAAATTAGAGCTTAAAACTAATATGAGGGTTTCGTCATCTTCACGTGAGAACAGGCTATTTCCAGAGATGCTGCTAAAAGTTGGCAATGGAGAATTAACACAAAGTGAGGGAAGGATTAACCTAGAAGCTGAAAATAGGTTGTCCTGTTATTTTATTAAGAAACCTAAATCCACCTAAACTTTGCAATGGCACGCGTTTGCTGGTAAAATCACTGAAAACTTTCATAATAGAGTGCACAATACTCACAGGATGTGGTACCGGAGAAGATGTATTGATTCCCCGAATCCCTCTGATACCATCGGATCTACCATTCCAATTTAAACGCTTACAATTTCCGGTAAAGACATATTTTGCAATGACCATTAATAAATCTCAGGGTCAAACCTTCAACGTTGCAGGCTTAGATTTGAGCGTTGACTGTTTTTAACATGGCCAACTGTAAGTCGCTCTTTCAAGAGTAACGTCTAGAGAAAACATGTTTGTATTGTCTAATGACAAGAAAGCTATGAACGTTGTATATAAAGACATCCTGTAATATATTAATTGTTGTAAAAATGAAATAAATACATATGTAAAAATGCAATAAGTAAATATGTAAAAGTGTAGGGTATGAATTTAGATATTCCAAAGATAGCAGGAAATCTTCATGCTGTAAAGAAACGGGAATTGTGTTACTCCAAATTTAACGCGTGCGGGCTACGGACAGTAATGAATAAGCCAAAACTACTGGATCGATTTTAATCATTTTTTCAGTGAGTGACATAGGGTATATATTTTATACCCGCGCAAAGCCGGGCGGGTTGCTAGTATATTATATTTTAATTAGAGAGCAAGCGCATCTCCATAGAAGCGTAGAGGCATAAGGGTGTTAATGATTTCTAGAGGAATACCTAACCAAGCTTCTTCTGCAGCTTCAGTTAACTTATTTTTATACCAGCTTTGCCTATCCTTATGTTTACTATTTGGCATAGATTTTTTATTGTATTAATTGATTGATTTTTTCGGTTGGTATTTACCTTTGTTCATTTCAAATTGTTTGCAAGTTGATCAACCTCTGTCCGTTACCGGATGTTTCGTTGTGCAGGCTGAATTTCCCGCCTGCGGAATCAAAATTTCCATCCTTGCCCACTCTGGAAGTTCCCAAGCGCGATTTTCATGTCGTGGCTGGGACAGCGCTCATAGGAACGTTACAGGAACCCATAGAAACGATCGTTGATCGCATGGTAGTTTTCTTCCGTCTGTTTATGGGCGCAAATGAGCGAGATGTAGAGTTGATGATTATTGCGGGATGCTCGTCTACGGAGAGTGACGAAAGTATTTGACGACGAAGTCTCTCTCCCACTACAAATCCAACACCGAAACTGCGCTACTTTACTAGGACGGTCCTAAACCCGGAGCACAACCCGATATCCTGGATTGCTTCGCCTTCTCATGTTAGCTCGCTCTCGAATGGAAGTATGCAGAAGAATCGTCCTGGACTTCTGCAAATCTAACCATCCTCCATCGACATACATAAACAGTTACAATTACATAATGTCTAATTCTGAATAAGGTACTAAGCTGTTGCCGTTTTTCTGCACGTGACTGTATAAAGTATGTAGACTTTAGCTGCAATGCAGCCACTTAAACGCAAGCTTCGTCCAATGACCTTTTCGTACCCATTTTTCACATACACATATATGCTCTCATTTGTATATGTGCGTGAATGTGTGAGAGGTTAAATCATGAATGAAAAGAAATTGCAGTTGCTGCAGCGTTCTGGTATTAAGCGCAGCACCAGAAACTGATATCAAATGTATGTATGTACATAAATAAAGCATGTTCATATGAAGGAGAGCAGTGGCAACAACTAAATTCACTTACTAACAACAATTGCCAGCAACCGCTGGTCTGGCAATATGCTCGCACTAGAACACCCTCTGCCTTAATGTAAGCAGTATGTACTTTTATAAGTATATAAAATATGTGTGCAATCCGATTCATTATTACATTTGTGGTGCCTTTAGTTTTCGCCATTCAACAGTGGCGTCTTCATTTTTCCCGCTGCTTCTATTTTTTATGCTTCTGCGCACTACCACACTGGGTCAGTGTCCTCATGTTAGCGAGGTCGTGTTCCAGTTCATAATCTTGCTTTAGTATTTGTGACCGATGAATGGGTAATTCGTATTCACCATACTTCAGTGTATCTACATATGTTTGGTATAGGTCAACGACAAGACAATGACGTCATTCGAGGTAGCATTGCAATTTTAAAGTCATTGAGAAAGTGTTTGCTTGAAGTACGTACACATTTGGGCTCCTAGTTACTAGTTTTTTAATAAAACCTAATTTCATACTAACAATAGATACTCGTATTAAAGGGTCAGTGCATGGTTATCAGTTTCGAAAAACTTCTTTCCTCCTCTATGCTTTTACATTGCCTTCAGGGCTATTGCATGGCGAAGAAATGCAAATAAACTAAGAATATGTATGCGCTGATATATTTATGCAATAAATTTGATTGTTTAAATGTAGGTCATCAGTTGCAGTGCGTCAACATTCGCTTCGCTGTGCGCTCTACCCTTTACCAAAAGTTCACTCGCTCACACGTTTGTAGTGTGCAATGGCAAGTCATTTCAATCACAACACACAGTGCGTTGATAAGATAAGTGGAGAAACATTTACATATTATATGTAAAAAATCGCCAAAGCAGTTACTATAAATTAATAATTGTCGTGTGCTCAAAGTGTAAATGATTAATATTCGACGTGCAGTTTAAATTTTAATATAAATATTCGTACAATTAGTATTTGTGTAGTGAAAATGTATTCCATTAAATGCAGTGATATAGATGAAAACCGTTTTCAAGCAGCTTTATTAGCTGGTTTTGCTGAATATTGCATAGTAATATAATCAGCAATTAAAGTGAGTATACATATGTACATATGAGTATGCGCTTATCGCCCATTTCCTTCAATAGTGCAAGAAATTTTGTTTTAGAAAATTAAGCTCTAAAGCTTCTCTTTTGGTTTTGTTTTATTTTTTGATAATAAATACTTTTAGATGGCATTTTTGAGAAGAACTAAACATCTAGAACATCTTCCTGCACATATTATCGCTCTTAGTCGGTGCACAGTGCGGAAACAAAGGCTCAGTATCGATTCCTGTCCGTCGTCATATGTCTAATTTGATTCCAGTTGGCGGTGAAAGAGCTCTCATTTAGGATTGTGCGCACCCAAGCTTGCCGCAGGCGTCCTCTGCGCCTCCTGGTGGGCTCCATTTGAAAGCCATTGCGGCAATATTGTCTTCTTCTCTATGGACAGTATGTCCAATCCAGTTTCATTTTCGTCTTTTAATTTCGAAATTGATTGGGCCTCTTTCAGTGAGCGAATGAAAGTGAGCATTGGAGACTGTTCTTGGCCCAAAAATGTGGCATATAATCCTAATTTGGAATTTGTTGATTTTTTGAATTTTGGCTCTCCGAGGACCGGTTTTAGCTCTTATTTTATGCTTTGTAAAAAAAAATCTTGCCAGGTACCGTACAAGTCATATTATGAACTTCCATAGAGTTAAAAAGTAGTAAAAAAGCTTCACATAAAAAATGTTCTGCCATTTGGAGGCAGCTTAAAACATTTATTGAAGGGTGTAAGCGCCACGAGCTAAAGAAGTTGGCTTCTAATCAATTATTTCACCATTCAAAACTTCAAAATCTCACTGGGCATAAGACAGTGCAACACCAACGACATCTTGTGAACCACCTAATTAATTTTCAGCACTTTTAAAGCAAAATGGCATGGGTGCTATGACGTTTAAATTTTGAATCAATAAATTTAAGCATTTATTTTGCATTTCATAGGGCTGTATTTTCATTTCATTTAATTTAAATTGAATTTATCTTTGTCATACAAATTGATGGGATAAGTTAACCTTTTTGCATATGTTGTTGCTATATTACCGTAACCAATTTTTAAACTCCTTTTTTTGGTTAGGAGGTGCCGTCGCAGCAAATGTATGCGGGGCACGCTCCCACAATCACTGTAGCATATCTCCTCCTCAGCTAATTTCAACTCTGGAACTGCGTTAGCATTTCTTCAAGGCGGAATCGCATTTATGTCTATTGACATTACAGGTTCCAGCGCCCAAGTTCCGCTTCTATGGGCGTATGGAAACTTTACTGCGATTGTGGGCAAATGAAACATCGGAGAATGTGCAATAGTCCGATACTCGCAAACTATTGTTTTGTCTTCTGTTTGATACTGTAGTGAGCGGCCTGTATCTGTCGTCGGTTTGCCTAAAACAGTTCATTTTCACTGAAATAGCTGCTAGCAAAGGTGCTTACAAAACTTAAAAAAAAAACAAAAGAAATATAGAGGTTTTTTTTGAAAAACTTTCGACTTATGACTTAGCTGAATTAAGTACTGACGGACCAGGCCAAAAGTGAAGTGTAAAACCATATAATCCAAAGTTTTATAGAATATATAAGTAGAGAAAGAGAGATAGACAGATCGACTTTTTTATTTCTTTTGATTTGACAACAACAATGGTTATAATATTATATAATATAATAATATAGTAATATAATAATAAAGCATTTCGTTTGTTGGAAAAATATATAACAATTGATACAGCCTTGGCCAAAAGTATTAGGCTCCCCACTAAAATGAAATTAACTTCAAATGTGGCAACCAAAGTGACCGCTGCTTTTTGCAAATGTGTTTCTTGTGCGTTTAACCTTTGATTACAACAGTAAATTGTATTATGGGATAAGCCATGGCACACTTGGCGTAAAGGTGCATATAGGTGCATGTTTAAAAGTATACTAAAAATATCTTGACATTTTATATTTGATAGTCTGTGTGTAAATAATTTTTATTGCAAAATTCTGAAGCGGATGTAAATAGAAAAAATTAAAAAAATGATATATTAATTAAACTTCAAAGCATCAATGATATACCCAATAAGACAGTTCCATCCAAGTGAAGTAATTCTGTTTGAAGCATTAATAATTTATTCATGACTTATTATAAATATAGTGTTCTCAAATATATGTACTATCGGAAAAAAAATACTTTATGTTTGTGTAAAATTATTGCGAAAATGATTTAAAACTGTTTTATGTTCGATATTTAGCTCCTGGGCGATGACGACTATTAACATGCCGGTCAATTTCGATTATTTTATTTTATCGACATTTTCGATGACGGGTCTGCTTGTGAGAGATGCACCTTTAACGTCAAAAATGTCGGAACGGAATTAGCTGTCACAGTATCAGGACAATAAACACCATTCACAATTTCAGTGGCACCTTGACAACGAGCTTAAATTTTAAATTGTTTGATCTATACTTTACGAGATATCGATCACTACATCCATCTACCGATCTAACATATACGCAAAACTTTAAGACGTCTTTTGCATAATGGCCAAGTTGAAGAAATTACGCTATGAAATATGATCGATCACTATCCTCTATATTCTTCAGATTTTTCTCGCGCAACTATGATTTATCTTCCAAGAGATCCCTCTACGGGGGAAAAATTTACTTTGAATGTTGAAGCCATAGCAGGAAAAGAAAGACTATATTGAAGACGGCTGGTTTAAATGCATTGCTGACATGTAAAATGGCGTGGAAAACTATAGATATGTAATGCTCCATATTACCAATGGTTCTAGAGTCTCATCATTTAGGAGAGTGAGTCTTCGTCTTACCAGAACTGTGCCTTCGCATAGAATGGGCTTTGGTATTTCATGGCCTAGCTTGCCTTGCAAAAATGACTGATGCTTGATTCTACTAATCCTATTAGTTACCCGAAATTATAATAAAGACTACAATGTTCCGTTTAGCATCCATAGAGGGTTCGAAAGTCCTCTCTATCCGGATTTAAGAGCTTACTTGACTCTCCTACTGTGCGAAGTTACCAATAAAGTGGCAGGTATGATCCCTACCTTGGAAGCGGAGTGAAATCTGTTTTTTTTTTTTTAAAGTAAAATTGGTTAAACTGGTGACGCAAAATTAATCACCTTATCGGAATATTAACAATTTTTGCAGTCGTATTTAACACTTGTGAATATAACAACTCCAGCGGACAAACGTGCAAGTAATTGAGTATGTAAAGGTCAATATAAAGATTGCCATCACTCAAAATAATTTTTGTTTATTTAGTAAAAAATTTATTTAAAAACAAAATCGGATGATTAATTTTGCGCCACCTGTTCAAGCTCTGTGAAGTTTACATTTCCGCAAGATTCGCTTGTAGCTTTCCCAGAGCTCTTAACAATTTTCAATCAAATTAACATGGTCGACGAAGTATTGCGGACTAAGCGCAATCAGTCTTGAGATAGTTGCATTTTTGTAGCTTTTTCCTGCAGCTGGCAGTAATTGTGAAAATCAAATAATTTACCATACCATAAGTGTTATTTCAATTCATAGTCTAAGGAGTCAGCCCTATGCCAGTTTTTTCTTCTTTCATTTGCCCTGTAAATCGTTAAATTGTGTTGCCACCTGAACAGGCAGAGTGTTAGCAATGACTCAGAATATTTTCCTCCATTATTAATACATTACTCATACGCCCCGGTGGAGTAAGCAAACCATTTATTTGTGACTTAAAAAATAATGATAAATATTACATATATATTTATTACAAAAAAAACTCAAATTTATCTTCTTTAGTGAACTATACCTATTTTTACTGTATTTTTTATAGTTATTTTCAGCCAACATTTTTCTAATTAAATCACTGAATGGTTTAATTAAGTTCGGTGAATATTTTCAAATATTTTGTTATTATATCAAAACACCGTAAGAGAGTGGTATAGGACTATTTGAAGAAATTTTAACAATGCTAAACTGAAATTATTATATTCCCGACTAACTTCTATAGTGTAATCTCGGACTTATACCATTCTTCTTCTGTTTAGTGATTTGGTGATTATTGATGGTTTGGCAAAAACTCCTTTAAATTAAAAAAATGAGCGCACATTACGGGGTGAATTCATTCAGAGATTTTTAAAACTGCCATACATATATATGTATGCATAGATTCATATGTATATGTGTAAGCGCACGTGAATGAAAATCATTGAGCGAAATTTGTGGTGAATTCCGAATATCAGTGCACGTATGTATTTAAGACGATGTATATGTTTATAAAGTAGAGAAAGAGAAAATATCTAAACTCAGGAAAACAATTGAAAACTACAGCGTCACTAATAAAAGTTGAGTAGCGAAGAGAAGCAACACAGGAAAAAGGAAAAGGAAAGAGAAAAATTATAATGTTTTTGTATGACGTCATCACCATTGATGAAAACTGTACACAGCAGTTGCTAGACACTCTACCACATTTCAGCACATCTATTCGTATACACACACACTCCTAAAGTCATCATAAAGCCTTTGGGTTTAGAGCGATTTCAAAAAAGGTATTTCTTGTATGTATTGTTATTAAAACACACACACATTTTTAGACCTGATATATGTCTTTTACTACTTTTTTTTCGTTTGATACTCATATTACGAAATTTCACCCCTCTGCAGGTATATATGTGCAGATATATGTATGTATATCGAAGAGTATTTTCCAAATAAAATTATTTTAAGCTTTTTAGTGCTATTGTGATGCCATCATTTCACATCCAATAATGTGTTTTACCCAACAAGAATTTAAGTTTTTGTATTTCTCCTCTTCTGGGCTTTGCATTTCCAATTCTTTGAAATTGTTCGCGTAACTCACATTCTCATGAGCATTAAGGCATTGGTTCCTTCCAGAAGACTTGTAAATTACATATAATATTTATAGGTATTTTTGTTTTGTTTTGTATATCATTATTCACTCAGTAATCTTTGGCCGACCGCGACCTCTGCTCTCTTGCGAGTTCCAGTCCAGTATCATTCTTCGGATGTCTGAACTCAACCCTTGCTTTTTTAGCCTTCAGTTGACATCTGCATCTGCTCTGCTCCACTGTCTGTCGTGATGGTGCAGCCGGGGTAGCAGAAGCTTTCGAAAAACTCCACCGGGCACCCACCATTATACTTATGTATTGCTGTAGGTCTATGGATAAGTTATGTTAAGTTAACTGTAAATTTCTAATTTCAAAAGCTTTCAAAAATCTAAAAACTTATTTCAACTTTAAAGGGACAAAAATAATTTTTTTATGAAAATAAACATCGTCGTCTTTCAACTAGTGAAAACATTGTCAATTTCAGACTGTTTCACAAACTACGGACAAAGCCTCAATATGTATAATCCTAAGTGGTGCATATAAAAACACAGTTTATAGGCTCCATAAAGTGTTAACTAAGAGGAAAGGTATAACCTCGATTAAGCACAAAACAGTAAACGATACCTTCATCGAAATGAGATGAGAAACTTACACTACTTCTTGGAATACACTTTTCAGGCCCCTTTACGGAAGTACGACAAGAACAGAACCTACAGGGTCCGGTACTCGAAGTGTAACCAATTAAAAAGGGCCTAAATTTAGTTTGGAAAATTACTTTCACTTAATTCAAAGTAAATATTGTGTGAAAATAATACAAAATTAAGAAATAATTTACTCTTGCTCGATATGACCACCATTTGCCTTGACTATGAAACGAATCGCAAGCTGCCCGAATGTGACTTTGCAGGTATTTTGGCCCACTTGCGGACAATGGCTTTTTTCGGCGCCTCGAGACTGGTGAATCTTTTAGTTCGGACCTTGCTCTTCAAGATGGCTTAAAGAGAAAAATCCATCGGGAGAACCATTTTGTGGCAGCTATGAAGTTTGGAACGATGGTTTTTAGCTATTCTTGGTTCACTCGACTTTTGTGGGCGGTAACGAGTCCTATTGAAACGTTCATGGTCTGTCACGGAAATATTTGTTTGACCACGTCTTCAAAGCAAACTCCAGAATACTTTCCCAATAATATTTCGCATTTACCTTGTTGCCAGGCTCGATGAAAACGATTGAAGAACGTCCATTTGCGGTTACAGCGGTCCAAACTATTACCTATGTCGGGTGATGCCTCATAATGGCCGATAGATGACTCAAATTCTCGTATGAACAGTCGGAGAAATAAAGAGTTTATTTATTTGGGAGTTTACGAATTGCTCAATCTGAAAAACTTTCTCGTCAGAAAACACAATGTTCGGAAATTGACCGCTTTCGAACAAGCGAACTCTCCCTCGCTCTCTCAAGTCTGACTTGTTGCTGCCTTGGTGTGAGATCATGCACCTTTTGGATCTTGTAAGGCTTGACTTTGAGATCATTTTTCTCGAGTTCACAAACAATCACTGGTTGTGATTTCCAGCCAAATATAATGCAATCACACTTTTACCTTGGAAACCCATTACGGATTTTCTTTTTTTCGCGTTAACTCTCGGCAAAATACTTCCGCGCGCTTGTACAAAATACTCTGTACTCATTTGTACTCTAATTTAGTCAACTAGCAGACTGCTGATGCCCGTACATCAGCTGCACGAGCGGTCTGAAGTTGGTTACACTTCCAGTGCCGGACTCTGTACTGCAGCCCTGGGAAGAGTTAACTGAAATGAATGAATTGAAGTGGGTTATAAACAGCTACGAGTCTCTAAAATCACTTGGTGTTGATGTCATCTTCATGACATTACTCCAAAAATACATGGACCAGCTTTTGGAACCACTTACTAGGAATTCTAAAACATGATTTTCATTAGGGCACAAGGGCATCAAGGAATATGGAAAAGGGTAAAAGTTATAAGTACAACTCAGAAAAGAAGGATATCCTCCTTCAAATCGATTTGTCTTACGCTATTTACATTAGAAATGATAGCAAAGGTCAGGACCATGATCCTAGCAAATGTACCTCTGTATTCATGTTTACATGCATATAGGGCTGAGTGATTAAAAGCGACTGCTCTGTATCAACTAACCGACGTGCTTCGAGACAGTATAGAAATTAATAATACCCTCGTTCAATGGATGGGCAACGGTTTCATGCTATGTTGATGACATAGTCATAATATGTAGAAGAGAATTGGAACACTCTATGTAATAGTATTCAATTAGGATTAACACCAGTTGAAAACAAAAGTCACCATCGCAAATTCGCAAAAAAAATACAGACACAAACATTTTAAACCAATTTGTTTAGATGGAGTTGAAGTAGAAATGCAAACATTTGGCCAAACATTATTATAAGGACGGTGCGCATAGAAGAGATGGTGAGAAAAACCATTAGAGTATTTTGTTGTTGTTGGTGTTTCATGTTCTTTATTTCATATTAAATTCAAATAATTACAATGACATAATAATAAATAATATAACGTACGACTATAACATAAGTTGTCAGTCGGAGTATAATAAATAAAAAGATTATTTTGGCACATAGCTTTTTTTCCTACATTACTTATTTAAAAATTAATCCGAAAAAGAAAATATAAATTAATCCGTACACAACAAATAACGGATTACGAGAATTCATTATGAATAAACTCCTGATTTGAGACAGCTAGATAAGAATTTGTACAGAGCTTTATCATCGCTACCGTTCAAAATTATGTTTAAATTTAAGAGATCCAATGCCTTTCCACCAAAATATTCATAGCGAAAATTTGTATAGACAGGGCAGGTACCAATGACGTGCTAAATATTTTCTGGGACATACAAGTTACAAACTGATTAAGCAGTTTAAGTTTTTAAAGTGCTGTGTATTTACATATATTAAGGAGCCCACCCCTTGCACGGAAGATCAAACTTATAGCATAAGCAGACAAGTCGTCACTGAAATAATTAAGGTTTGTAAGTGATAGATCAGCATACAAATCGCTGAGTGTAAAAATACCGACACATCCTTGATATTTATTAGTTTTTCTATTAACTGTGGAATATATGTCCGCAAGGAAGCAGAAAAAGATATATTTAGAGGTTCCCCCCAGCTTACAGCAAGGTCTCTTTAGCAAGTATATGCGGTAGTCTGTCATTTGAAAGAGAAAAAAAGCACTAAGCGTGAGCAAATCTTGAGGAAGCACATTGGTTTCAATGTGGATCTTGTAATTCGGCGTGTTTGCTGGCAAAAATGCCAGGTTTTTAATAAATAAATACAAAAGTATTTATACTGGCTTATATTTTTCTACACCCCAAGCCTGGGGTGCATATCTTGAGGATCTTGAGCATACATCAAAGATTTTTAGTCCCTATATTTTCATCGCCATACTTCCAACTGTATGAAATATTCTTTCCTTAGAATATCCATGACGCGTAAATCGATTCGGGGAAAATAAGGAGATGTACATCAAATTACCGCTATAGATGTGCACGGCTATGGTTAGACCTGTGAGTTCGTACGAAACAGTAGTCTTGGAGTAGTCTTGTTTACGAAGGCTCGAGTATGTTTGCATAACACGAGCCATGCGTACATGTGTTACGGCATCAATGGAGGTTCTTCCAGAACTCACACCTCTTCACATTCATATCCAATTTCAAGTGAGGATTGCTATACTAAGAACAATCAAAACTTTCATTGGCTCAGGAGTTCATCAAAATTATCAGAAAGTTTAATATTCTTGCTGAAGTAGCCTCTGCGATTTCAATGCCATCAGTTTTGTCAAACGCTTCAAGGTTGAACGGTGCAATAAAAAGACTTGGAAAGGGTTATCTGAAACCTATAAGATAAACTAGAATATGGTACACGGGCTGGGGTGGTAGAATGTCTTAATAAGCTGAATATCTTAGACCAAAACAACCAGATACGTATCCTATCGGTTTCAAGGCACACAGGAATTACTGGGAATGAAATGGCAGAATAATTAGCCAGGAAAGCGGAAGCCTTCTCATTTGTAGAGCCTATCAAAGAATTAGTTTTTTGCTAGGAAAATAGAGGACAGACAAAGAAAATCATACTGAGGCAAGGGCTAATGGAATCAGAAGAAAGACTTTCTTTTTTAATTTCTTTTTATGTTATCAGTACAAGGATTTCGAATAATTGAAAACTTAACTGCCAATCACCAAAGTGGCACTTTATTATATTTGATAAACCTCATGTCATAAGCTCTGCGATTTAGGTATTATATAGGATCCGTGACGAGCGGTTTCCATTTGCACCGTATTGTATGTGATGGTTGCATACAGCAGTGTCCGCAAGTCGAGTAATAGTAAAAATGTACCAGATAAAGCATGAAAGTACAGACGGGCAACAGAAGTCAAAATTTTTACTGTTATGGTTGCGTCCGCCGATAATTCAGTAGTTCTGAACCTTTTTCCATTTTTATATAAAGGGTTTTCCAATAAGAGGTGTTATTTTGATATTCAAAGAAATCTGCTATTTTTTAATATAAATGATCGAATGTTTATTTCATTATAAAGAGGAAGGTATGCCGTTAATAGTGAAAAATAACATCAGGAGAAAATCCTTTTCATGAAATTTTCCATAACCGAATTGCAAACTGCCTGTCCTATCCATTCCATCTTTGAGGTCTTGAATCGACACTGCGCTATTAGCGTAGATCTTCTCTTTCACTTGGTCCCAAAGAAAAAAGTCACAAGGTGTTAAATCACAAGATTTTGGTGGCCAATTATGATCACCTCTTCGGGAGTTCTGGTCCGAACTTTTCCCGTAAAAAATCAATGGTTTCGTTGCTTGTGTGGCACGTGGCGCCATCTTGTTGAAAATAAACGTTGTCTAGGTCAATACCATCCAATTCTGGCCAGAGAGAAATAGTTAATCATCCCTCGATAGCGCATTCCATTCATTCAAAACGCCTGTTATTGGAAAACCCTTTATTTGGGGCAGGTAACAGCTGCACTAATTACCTCATTATTTGTTACGACCAAGCATTTCTTTAGGTTTTTGCAGTGTCGCTAGCCCGTATTTTCAAGAGTTTCAATCCTTCGTTGTTTTCGCACGTATCTGTGTTTTGTTTTTCTACCAAATTCTTAGAATTTTGAGCTCTGTTGCTCCTAAAATATGTATCCTTCTGTGCCGAATCTTGCTAAAGAAGCACCACAATTCGCGCAAGTGCGGCTAATTTCAGTTAATAAAGTGATATCCACATCTCAGTGACTTATGTTATTTTAACAAACATAAGCAAGAGCCCGTCGCTGAATGACAAGTGGCTGCAGGAAATATTGGAAGGGTTATTTGCCGTGCAGAAGTTGAATGTGTAGTATCCATGTATATTGCACATTTTTATTGGAACCCAAGTCTTTTAAGATTCTTATTTCTCATTATTTCAGGGTGCACAAAAATCTACACCAATCGTCACTGTTTTGTCTGTTCTCTTATTTATTTTATTTTTATTTTATTTAATATTGGAAAAGTATTGAATTACAATCATAATGATTTTAAAGCATTAGCAAGGGAATGTTCTCTTATTTATCTCATAGGCAATTATCTATTCATCCGCAAACCTCGAACGAATGTGTTTCGATTCAAATATTAATTTAAATAATAATCTTTTATTTTAATTTTATTAAACTGCTCACTGGTGCAAAGTGGCCTGAAGAAATTCCGGTCATCAGTTGTTATAGCTGTTACTATCGCTTGCCGACGGCAGGACATGTGCCGCTGTATTTGGACCGAACTTCCAATCGATACCAATGGACAGTTATCTCTTTGTTTTTCAAATAGACACTCATGGGATATAAATCTGTGACAGAGAGTGCTTTCATAGATGTACAATTTTGAGGCAGATCTGCATTTTGTCAGATGGCCAAACAGTCATTTTGCTCCGCAGTCTCACATAAAAGCATCCAAACTCGTTAAGAAATGCTTTACTGCTCTCACTATCCTGGAAGCAAGGAACACCGTCCTGCTGGGCAGGACACCACGACATGAAGGTCATGATGGCAATGAACAGGCGGATTGCCCAGCTAAATTAGGCGTAAAATCCCTTTTGTAAGCTTATCAAAGCTCACATAAAGGAAGTTTTCAACGACTGGGAAGACAACACAACAGTCCTGAACAGAAGCAGGCAAAACAGTTTAAGCAGGCAGGATTTACAATAATAATAGAATAGAACAAGGAGGAATAGAACTTGAGCTTCGACCTAAAAGTATTTTGTGCCTTCTATTCATCACAAGACTTCATTCAAACCCTTTTTCAATATTTTTAATAGCTACTTATTTTTCTGCAGATACTTTAAAAAAATACTTGCTTATATGTAGTGATTTAGGACCGACGTTGTATCTTTTATATAGGGCTGATCTACCGATACCGATTGCATGATTGCAACATTTGCGGATGACACAGTCCTAATGGTATCTCATAAAAATACAAAACTGGCAAAACCAAATTTACAACACGAGTTACAAGTGACATGAAAAATGAAATGAAATGAAAATGGTTTAAAAAATGATTGGCCCTTAACCCAAATTATTATTGCAAAATAAAGTATTTATTTATCGAACGACAATTGCACCGATCGGGAAATATGTAATTGAGGTTTGGGGCACTGTAATCAAAAGTAAAGGGCAAAAAGTAATATAAGTATACTAAAACAAGTCCAGTCTAAAATAGTCTTAGGATCATGACTGATGCACCTTGGTACATACCTTGGTACATCACCGCGACCTTGATATCGATGCTATTAAAGAGCATAATTTTTGCGTAAAATTATTGCGCAAATGGTTTAAAACTGTTTTATGGTCGATCTTTAGCTCCAGAGCGATGCTACGACTATTAGCATGCTGGTCAATTTCGATTATTTCTGCGATCGACATTTTCGATGACGGGTCTGCTTGTGCCAGGTGCATCTTTAACGTCAAAAATGTCGGAACGTAATTAGCTGTTATAGTATCGGCACCATAAACACCATTCACAATTTCAGTGGCCTGGATTGCATTTTCGTCTTTATCAGAGAAACACTGTGAAATGTACCGAATTTTCTCTTTGTTGACTTCCATTGTCAACATCCTGTAACTCACAACTGAATGGACAACCAAAAAAGAGCAAAATAATTTTTTAGTGTGAAATGTCACCTAGCCAGCATAAACTTGAAATTTTTTGATCTACTCGTATATTATACGAAATATTGATCACTACAGCCATCTACCGAGAAACTAATGTATTTCTCTTTTCCCCAAACTAATATTTAATGGAAGCAAATCAAATATATATACTTGTATATACAGGGTTGGCCATATTAAACTGACCCATTGAGTAACCCTATAACTTTTTACTGTAATTTGAAATCTAAGGTTTACGTTAACAAGCCAAAGACACTAGGCGCACTTAAGGCCAATATCCGACGGGAAATAGCCGCCATATCGGCCGAGACGCTGGCCAAAACTATGGAAAACGCCGAAAAACGGGCACATTACGCTATACGAGCTAAGGGCGACCACTTGCGCGATATCATATTCAAAAAGTGATGTAAACGAATCTCCTTGAACTAAATTAAATGTTTTTCACAATGAAACACAAAAAAATGTTTCTTTTTCCATATTTTTTTAATAATCACATGGGTCAGTTTAATATGGCCAACCCTGTACATAGTTACTTTCAGTATTTAATGCAGGTGAGACTGTCTGCCTGTTTAAGGCCCATATTTTGTTTTTACTACTCATTAAATTACCCTAAAAGGGTTTCTGATAAATGTGACTGATGTGGAACTTTTGAGAATGCTCTGATTTTGTTACTGTAATAGTGAAATCACTGGTTCTGATATGAGCCGTTCCCAGTGATATGGGAGTGATGTGTTGGATATGAGTTATTCGAAGGAGTTTGGTTTTGTATTTTTTATGGGCATGAAATATGAATAAAGATTCTTCCAAGGTATTGGAACATTCTCAAAATTAAACGGTGATTGTCACTGCCTTGCATGCCATAAGGTCCGAAGGTTTTAAAAGCTATTTGAAGGCTCCAAAGAGAGCCACTCACTTTACTGATGCGCCGCGATGAGATTGAAATTGGTTGGGAAGCGATATGTGTGCTTGAGTCCACTCAAAACCAATGCTGCAGAAGAATTCTTGTTGAAAGTTAGATCAATTTGTATTGCCTATTTGAAGTTTCAGCAAGATGGGTTAGACTTGTGACTGACTCACTTATAGAAGCTTCAAGTTACCCATATGAAATTAGGCCATTTACTATTGCTGTCGCCTGCTTCATAATAATACACAGCCAAATACACTTTTAATGTGTTGCGCCGGCTGCGATGACGTGGTGCCAACCCTCATAATAGTGCGAAATTCCGGCCGTTCCATTAAAACAAATGAAAGGAAGTAAAATTTTAATGTTTTGAAAAACAAAAAACAAAAAAAAAACGCAAAAACAGACCGTGAAATTTAATTCCGTGTCAAATTATATTATTAACAACAAATTTCAACCTTATCGTAAATATCCAGCAATTATTTTCTTATTATGGCCTCATTTATTTATAGCAGAATTTTTTAAACGCAAATTAGTTAGGGAACAAAGAAAAGCGTCGCTAAAATCAGTTATGAGCTGCTCTGTAACTTTTCAGGAGAGCAAGAAAACTTATCTTTTTCAGAATATTTCTAGGATCGCAAGCATTTATATGTTTTTAGTAGTTTCTAAACCGAAAGAGGTATAAAAAAACGGCAAATTCAGAAATGTAGAAAATAGATAGTGTTAATAAAATTTGAAACATAAAAGATGTACAAAAAGCACTGGGCTGTTTTTGTTGGCCCAGCGGCGAAATATTGTTTAAACAATTTTGTTTTAATATTTTTTTCGTCCTCTTTTATGTAATATAGGAGTTCATATCTAAAACATCGCAATTCATATCGCAAATATTCTCTCCGTTATCTGGCAACTGTGAGGCGTGCGAGACACAACTGCCATTAGTTGAGTACTTGACATTGACATTGCACTTGAATTGCAGCAACACTACCAAAAGTTCAGCCCTTCACTACACTCGCGCATTCAGCAACAACACCAACCGGATACCCCAGCATCGAATGCGCTAGTTGCTCTATTTTTAGAACACTAGTTTTTTTGGCCATGTAATCTGCTACCACTTTGCTATTTTTTATACTCTACATGAACTATTTTATAATAGCTGAATTGAATGGAATAGTAGTATTTTAGTTTCATTTAATTATGCTACCTATACAAAAGTATAGACAATTTAAAATTTTTTGAACAAACTCGTAATAAGTACCAACGTTACAATTAACAAAGTTGGAGAGGAAGCATTTCTTCATGCTAGTTTCTACAAGACCCTAAACTATCTCTAATCAGCACCTCCAGTAATAAATCACTCAGATCCTCGAAAAAATGGTTCACCATTAGCACAGGAAAAATCTCTATCTCATCTATAAGGCTCGTTATGTGGAGATGTGAATGACATATTTGACCAACCGCCCATTATTTCTCGTTCGTATATACTTTACCTAAGCCATAATATTTTATTCTAACACCTTAGGCTTCAGCATATTTTTTGATTATCAATCCTTTGTAATGAATAAATACATATTTCGGATTTCCACTCTACAGAAAGCGTCTTATGGATAATTGAAAATTACGGGGTTTTCGCAAAATAAGTAAATGTATCAAAAAAAAGTGCTCCATAACATTTCGGACTTTTCTATATATCATACAACAAGTGCTATATTCATTCCCATTTACATAATACGCGCGTAAATATAAATTAAGGCAGCGGTAGTGGCTCATTTTCGAATTTTTATTTAAATATCTGAATTCAACTTAGTTGGTTAATTGGAGTATCTCTGGGCAGTCAGTCGCCTGGACCCACTGCTACTCCTTATGTTTGTTAATGATATTCCTGATTTAAACACAGAATCATAGTGTCAAATGTACGGCTTAAAAATATCTCGTAGCGCAAAAATATCAGCAGACTCCGTTAGACTTCAGTATGAATTACCCAAGTTGAAGAGGTGGTGCGAGATCGATTCTTTGATTCTTAATGCTGACAAATGACTAATGAACAATAATTTTTTTTATTAAATTTTAAAATAAGCTTTAATAATTTCCAAGACTTCGTAGTTGCCAATTGTAGGTCGGTGTTTGTAATATTGTAAATTAATTTGTAGTAAGAAACTCAATCGAACTTGCTTTGTCAAGTCATATCTGGATGTTGCAGCGTTATTTGGGATCCAAAAGTTGTACCATATAGGCTATTTATTACCTACTTGGACTGGTAACTTTAGTCACTGAGTAGAGTAAATGCCTTCTACTCGGGCTACCAACTTTCGAAACTCGATCGAAATTCTATTTAATAATGTGCATGTGTAAATAAATAAATAATTGATTGAATAAATAATGAAATTTTCTGCACCACCTTACTTCTTAGGTACGAATTTCAAATCCCGAACTAAATAGAACCATGAACATGATTTTTAGGAACCGTTCTACTCCTGCGCCACCTAGCGGATCAACTTTTTTTAGAAATAATTATTTTCACATAAGTGATCAAATTCTGATCAAATTCAGACTATATACAAGTATATGATTTTAACAAATATCTTGACTCTAGCCCACAGTACGCTATAAAGCAAACCTGGCATAGTGGAGCAACACACCGATCGGTTGAGCGGTGTGGAAGTGTATACTTTTTAGAGCAACAGAGAGTGTGCAAACAAGCCTTCACTTTTATACATACCAGGTTTTCAAAAAAAATAAGCAGGATTTTCAAATTACGCGGGCTACGTACATTCGACTTTCGATTCGATGTTTTCGATATGGGTTTGGCAATATACTTGTACCATGTGTAGTCTGTTTTTAAGAGGCATAAATAAGACAAGTTTTTTGCATGTTCGGCGATTTTATGCTATAGGCTCTTGTCTCTCCTCGACTCTTCCATTGGGTCGAATGGGCTTTGGTTTCGATATCAGAGCAAACTAAACATGCTATATTTCTAAAACGTGAACATATCTTCGAGACGAGTGTACCTACATAAACAAAAATAATTATCGAAATGAACCTTATTTTTTGAACAAGCCTCGTATATTAGATGGAGCATTTTCAAAATGAGATTGAAGCGATCTTAGACATTTTGGACAACACTTCGAGTTACTTGCGTTCGCTGAAAAGGTTCTGCGTTGCAACGTGGCTGGCTTTTATGGCTAAAGTATTACATAAAAGTTGGCTCTATCTTCTTGGCTTCCTTTTCATTCATTCCAGATTGAAATGCTTTCTTGAAAATGGTTACTCTCTACTACTCTACAGTCCCTTTGGGTATTTGGTTCGAGTGTCCACTCCTATTTGTGATGTGCGTTGTGATGTTTTCCACAAATAGAGGGACTGACTGTTTACGCCGCCTCCGAACTGCAGATGGTTTTTTATGAGGAGCTTCTTCATGGCAGAAATACACTTGGAGATTTGCCATTGCCTACCGAGGAACCACCGTCACTAGAAAATACCTTTTCTGCCAATTGGTGTTTCCTACCCGGTTATCGAGCCTGTGCACTTCCGTATGGTAGTAATGCACCAGCACATGCGGCTGCAGCGGCCACCGAGTACTTTCTTCTACTACTGGGTTAATTTGGTTCTCACGAAGGTTACGCCCTACCATACCACAAATTCGAGGTATATTTTATACTGATGCAAGCGCAGTAGTAACTTGATTTCTCGGGTAAGCTAAGGATAAAATTGTAATACTTGTACATCTATTTTTGATTTTATATTTTCTGCCCTTTTCAGAACATCGTATTTGACATCCCAGTGATTTTTCTCTTGAATCAGTTATTTGTGATCTTGAAAAAAAAATTTAAATTTATGTTTTTACGTATTGTTGAGATGAATGCTTAGGCAGTAAGTTCTAAAGGACAGACATTGAAATATCACGGTCACATAAAAGTGTCTGCTGACCTATCAGCAGCAGCCAGGTCTAAAAGGTTGGCATTTTGAGTTCCCTTCCTATGAAAGACCTAACATTAAGCACCACTCTCTGCGCTAGTGCATTCGAAATATTGAGCTGTGCATTTTATTGCTGGATATGTTTTCGGTGCTAGTAGGCTGCTGAAAATGGCTGCAGAATAACAGACGAGCATATCCTTAAATGCAGTTGTCGGCAGGGTTGAGGGTGTGGATTTTGCTAGCATTGCCATTGCCAATGTCTGACTGTGACCTTGAAGAATTGCATGCGATTGGTTCTTAGCCATGCCCACGAGTGCGACGGTTGGCTTGTAATTTATACTCACATACATGCAATGCGTTTACTACCCACTTTCACTGCCAAGGTAAGTAACAGTCACAGACGCAAATTTGTTTTTATTTCAGGCTAGTATGTATCTGTATAGGGTGGGGATATTTGCAAATATGTATGTATGCATGTGTGCATTGTTGATATTTTACGTAGTTCACCAAAGACGGCTGGTATATGAACATGAATTTTCTCTCGGGGAGGTAATTGAAACTTATAGTTTGTCACCCACACCACTTTTATGAGCATACACACACACGTAGGTATGTACATGTGTATGTGTCCAAGGACTAGTGTTGGTTAGTGGCGGCAACAACGACTGCAATCTTGCTAATTTTGACTTTGCTGCTGTTTGTACACATATAAATGTATAGAAGTGCCGAACATACATATACGCTTTCGGTTCGTTCCATTTCCGCATCATTCGTCGTCGTCGGTATATGAAGACACGCTTCACTGGCATGGCTGATGCGTGGTTGGTTGGAGCTTTGGAGCCTGAACGTTCGTGCTAAATTGCGCCAAAAAGGATATTGCAGTGCAACAACAATATTATGTGGCGAGAATACGCGAACAGCACATCGGTTGTGTCCGATGTAAAGCGAACTATAAGGACCGACTGAACGACTGCAAACTTCCATGCAATTACCTACCCCCAAACTCATTGGATTGCAACACGAATGAATCGTGATAATTTTTGGAAAAGAAAGTCGGAGCTATTGCAAATTACAGTTGCAGTTTGCATCCAAACGTGAAACGAAATTATGTTTCTGCTATATTTGAAGGCAACATCAGTTGCAGAAAAGTGTATAAATAAAGATTGACCATCACCAATGAGCAGCAGTAGTTATCTGGAGTTCCACTGACAGTCACACTCACATGCATAAGTAATTGTAGAACTAGTGATTAGTAAATGCGAAAAAGTGATAGTTTAAAAAGCAGCAATAATTGCAAAAGAGTGTTTTTGAAAACTTTTTGTTGGCAAGTGACACGATTGTAAAATTTAAATATCTATTCAATCAAAATATTGCACACAAGTGAGTCTTAATGAATTTGCCCAAAATAAAACGGTTATTGTTATATTTATGCAAATTTATGCTTGTTCAAATATTAAATACACTATATTATTGCTAAGCATAAACATTTGTATGCGTTGGCGTATATAAAGTACTGAAACACTAAAAACAAAAAAAAAAAAATATAAAAAATTTTTTTTAAATATAATAACAACTTTTATTGAGAAATTGTGCAGGCTAAAATCCTTTTAAACTTAATAAAACAAGTGAAATAATAAAAACAATACAAACATGCCCGCCTAAGTCGACTTAAGAAAAAAAGTGAGTAATATTTAATATTATATATGTTGTTGTATTCTACTAACAAAACTACAGTTTTTGTTTTTTGTTTTATTATTAATGGTAAATAATACATTGGTGTCCTCCACCATAGCCGAATAAGTTGGTTGTGTGACTATAATTCGAGGGTGCGTAGGTTTGAATCTTCGTATATGAAACATCAAAATGATAGAAAAAGTGCTTTCTAATAGCGGCAATGGCAAACCTCCGAGTATATTTTTGCCACGAAAAAGCTCCTCTTCGAAAGTATGTGCCGTTCGGAGTCCGCTTAAAACTGTATGCCCCTCCATTTGTGGAACAACATCAAGACGCACGCCACAAATAGGAGGAGTTCAGCCAATTATATACTTATATATATGTACATAAAATATATATTATATTATATTATATTTGGCTTTTGCTCTTTCTCGAAAACATATTTTTCGACTTATGTGCTTATTTCTCTAGATCACATACATACATACAGGGTGCGGCACTCGAAGTGTAACCAATTAAGAGGGCCGTAAATTGAGTTTGGAAAATTACTTGACTTACTTACTTACTTAATTTGTCTGCCCAGGGCTTCAAAGCAGCCTCGAGAATATTTTCCAAATAATATTTCGCATTGACCTTGACGCCAGATTCAATGAAAACGATTGGAGAGCACCCATCTGCGGTTACAGCGGCCCAAACCATTACCTGTGGCGGGTGCTGCCTCCTGCTGGCCAATCGATGACTCAAATTCTCGTATGAACGGTCGGTCAAATAAATCCTATTATTTTGGGAGTTAACGAATTTCTCTATTTGAAAAATTTTGTTTTCAGAAAACCCAACGTTCAGAAATTGACTGTTTTCGGCCAAGCGAAGCAACTCCCTCGCTCTTTCAAGTCTGACTTGTTGCTGCTGTGAGATCATGCACCTTTTGGATCTTGTAAGACTTGACTTTGAGTTCATTTTTCAGTATGCGGCGGATGCTATGGTCAGATATTTTCAGTTCTTTCGCCATTTGACGGCCTTTTTATCCAGGATTTCGCTCAAGACGTTTCTTGACTTTTTGAACCATTTCACGTGACATTGCAGTCTTTTGATGACCACCTCCACGTTTTGCTATGCTACCAGTATCATTGTAATGAGTAATGGTACGACAAGCAAAAACTTTATTTACTTTAAGGTGTTCGAGCTCACAAACAATCGCTGGTTGTGATTTTCCTGCCAAATGTAATGCGATACACTATTACTTTTGATTACCTTTTTTCGCCTTTACTTTCGAAAAAAATGCTTCTGCGGGTTTGCAACCATTACTCTGGGCTGTCATTTAGCCAATTAAAAGACAGCTGGTGCCCGTGCATAAGCTACGGAGCGGTCTGAAGTTGGTTACACTTCGAGTTCCGGACCCTGTATATATATGATAGTTATACACTTTTTGTTCAGTATTTAGTCGAGCCTGAATGTGGTCCTTCTAAATAGTCGCGCGCAAAACCACTCAGCTTTGAGAACCGCCTGTAATATTAAAAATTAGTAACAACAATAATTTTGTTTTTTCATGAATTAGGGGTTTTAAAATGTCTAGCGCATCATTAGAGCTTTTGCCAACTCAATGCTACTTTGTGCTCCTTGCATTCCTTACCTCGCATATTACTCTCGCGGCTAGCAGAGTTTTCACTTTGCGTCCTCATCTTGACCATCAGCTTTTACCCCTGTAAGTCCAACGTTGCCTAATTAAGCTGGTCGTTATTGGAGACAATCGTTACCTACGTTTTCTTTTCAGTCTTATTACTTTCAAACTTCGAAGATTCGAAATTTTCGAATTAATACCCTAGGTAAGTAGGTAGGTAGGTATGTGAAATGGTTGAAGTGTCAGTCTGGCACTCTACAATTAGGATGAAGCTCCGTTTTGATACCATTATGAGACCTCCATATCTACAGCCAGCCGGAGGTGTTGATATAATGGAGAAGATTAATGGGATTTAGGTTGGTGCATTGCCCCAGGTTATCGAAGAAAGGAGCGCCCAGTGGCCTTAATCGTCTAGTTGCCAAACCACACATTTATAGGGAAAGTGTTCAACAGTCTCCTTCTCTGAAAGGTCCCCACAGCTTCTGCAAGGGGGATTAAATGGTAACCCTAGCTTTTCCGCGTGTGTGCCGATGTCCAGTGACCGCTAAATACAGCTACGAGTTTGGAAATTGAATGGCGAGGAGTTAAAAGAACTTTCTGAGTCCTTCGTATATCGTATTGGGGTCAAAGGGTTCTCGAATTAGCACATGAAGAAATGGAGCTCCATGTTTTCTTCGCTTTTCTGAGAAATAATTGGGGCATTTCCTATTTAACAACTGTCAGGGCCCGTTGACCGATGGCCGGGTAGGAGGTGTCTGAGGCCAATTCAGTCGCCTTCCTGGCAAGATCATCAGCAATTTCACTTCCCTCTGTGTTCCTATGTCCTGGAACCCAGATCAGAGAAATGTTACCTGCACACACTACACTTTTCTATTTTCTTTTCTGCAATTTTTTTTTCGAAGTTAATCATCGAGAATTCCCCTCGCATTCTATGTCGTAAAGCACCCACACTTGGGTGGAAATACTTTGTCCTTGGATTATTATTGATTGAGGCACGTAGTTCTGAATATGTCTGGTCGTGATTTTCTGCACAACTCGTCATTTCTGGATTTATTGAAATTGGACGTTTATTTAGATATTTTGCCTGTATCCGCGTTAGTTCATCTGCCGACAGGCCGCTTCTTGAATAGTGAGAAGTTCCCCCTTTTGCCTTGGGGAAAGCCTCTTTTTACAGCTTCGGATTCATTATACAATGCGCCCTGTCTTGCCAATTCATCAGCTTTCTCATTTTCTTCTATGTTCCTATGGTTAGATGACCAGATGAGAATGATGTCAGTTGTGCGCGCTAACGTATTAAGTTCTTCTTTGTATTGTGTGACGAGTTTTGAATTGTTTATAGGTGACTTTAAGGCTGAGGCTACTTGACTATCTGAAAAAATACATACTTTCAAAAGTTGTTGTGGATGGTTTCTAATTATCCAGCAAGCTTCCTTATCCCGTAAACTTCTCCTTGAAAAATACCATTCCAATTTGCCAGGCGAAAATATTTGGAAGTTTCGAGGTCTTTGGAATATGCACTGGCGCCGATGCCGGAAGCCGTCAGTGTGAATTGAAGTTGCATTTTCTTTGACTACTGACCTGAAGCAACCACAAGTCTCACTGCATGGACACCTAACAAATAATGTCCGGTAAGGATACCCCCAAATTCGGGATTTGTGTCTCTGTTAGCTTTACCAGAATGATCTCACGGCATTCAGATGCAGTTGAGAAAGAAGTCAGGCATTCCCCAGACTAATTTTGAACGCACGAACAACGAGCTCAATGCCCTAATGGCCGCTTAGCTCTCGGAGTAGATATTTACGTCCTTTATGGTAATTACAGAAGTAAGCAACTAATCTACTCCCACTTGATGTTTTCATCCAAGGAGAGGCCTTGAAGGCCATCTGCAGGCTGAAACACATTGGTACGGGCCTGTCTGGCATTGGACAACAGAGAAGGGAGAAGGCATGGACTTCGATCAAACGATTCTCTCCATGCTTCTTGAATCCATGCCGTCAGGAGTCGTACTTGAAAAAAGATACAGTATGGTGCTGCCAGAGGCTCAATTGTGGTTAAACTCTGAAAATAAGCCAGGCAAATACTGTCGCATTTTCGCGGATGGCTCCAGGACCTAGCACGGTTCCTGCCCTGGAATCTACGTGGAATCCTTCGGGGCAAAACTACACCTTTCTCTTGGAATGTACGCATCTGGGGTTCAAGCGGGGTTCTGCTGTTCAAGAAGCAATGAACTTTTTTGTGGAAAACAGATGGAGAAGCATATCTGTATGTGTCCGGAGCGAAAGCAAAACGGTGCTCGTGGCCTTAGACAGCCCTCCAACTATTTAAAGGGTAGTTGAATCCTGTAAATCTAGGTTCAACTATGTCGAAGACAATGCTAACATGGGTCCGAGGACCCATGCATTCTGAGTTCAACTTCTGGAGAGGAGGATGTGACGGCGAATCACTTTCTATGCGTCTGTCCGGCCTTCGCACGAATCAGGCTTGACGCCTTTGTCACTGGTGTGTTAAGAAGCGACCACCTTAGTTCATTGGCACCACAATATCTACTCAGATTTCTTCGGAGATCGGGTTGATTTAAAGAAAATTAAAAAGGGAACCGGAGTTCAGTATAATGGACTTAATATTGCTGAGTGTTGTACTTGCTAGCTGTCCTAACAAAAAAAACCAATCAATCCTCTGATTCCTTAATTGCGGCTACCTCCGCTTGGAAAACACTGTAGTGGTCCGGAAGCCTAAATTTCAGTTTCCCAAATTCCCCACAGAGATACTTCCCCACCAACTTTTCCATCCAACTTCGAGCCATCAGTAAAGATGTTTGCACTGTCTCCAAATTGTGTGATAATAATTATTATTACATAATTCAACAACTATAGTTAATTTTTAGCAGTCATATGACAGTTTACCATAATTATAGCACTGTGGTTAATAATAAACTCAAACAGCAAAAAAAGTCTCAAATCCTTATAATTGTCGTCAACAGTAGTAATAAACTGGATGTTCATGCGACGAAAAAATGGATACCCTTTTCTTGATTCAAAACTAGCATCGTAGCATTGTACGCCAATCCAGCTGCATTGTACACACACACATATGCATTATAAGTTTTGTATACGCGAAGTTCTATCCTTTAGATGGCGGTCACCGTAGTCGACTACTATTTAGAAGTACGTAGGTTCGAATCTCCGTGCATGAAACACCAAATATATGATAGAAACAATATTTTTCTGATAGCGGTCGCCATTCGGCAGGCAATGGCAAACCTCCAAGTGTATTTTTGCCATGAAAAAGCTCCTCATAAAAAATATCTACCGTTCGGAGTTGGCTTGACATCGTAGGCCACTCGATTTGTGGAGTGACATCAAGCCGCACATAACAAATAGGAAGAGGAGCTCAGCCAAACAATTTTTAATTTTTTTATATGGCGCTTTATGGTCCGGTCCGTGTTAAAATTCAGAACGTGTTTTACTTATGAATATCGGAAAATGTCATAGAAAAGTAGACATTCATATCGATGTATCCACATCTTTACAAATAAAAAAAGAGTGTTTGTTTGTGTATTTCTTATAGGCTACATTTTCAGTCGGATCTCTATGGAATTGTGTACGTAAATTTCAAATTGTCTAACATTTAATTATTTTACTTAAACTAGAGCATCACTATAGGCTTCTGTTTGAACAAATTTACATTAATTAAGGCTTTCTGTTGATTCGATACCGGCAAGTACAGGACATCCTGTGATTATGTGGTCCATCGTTTTTGCGTGTATTTGGCATCTGCTTTAACCGTAGATAAAAAAGGCCTCAGATTACTCTGTCGAACACTTGCAGGTCACTTTGCCTGTAATAAATACTTTAACACAAATAGAGTTATCTAGTACAAGGTTATGCAGGTTCTGCTGTGATGAAGAGGAGTTTATGGAACACTTAATCACCAACTGTGAGGCATTAGGCCTCAGAATCATGTGCTCGTACCTACTAGAGGAGGAATACCTATAATTGCTCCCTCCTAAGGAGCTGGTTCGATTCCTCGGTATACTAAATAATTATAATTAAGCAATTAGGGGCGCACAATAGATCAATCTGGTCGCATGGCATAAAGGCCTTAGACTAACCCGTACAAGCATTACCTGTACCATAGGAAAGGAAGTAGTTTTTGAGGTTGGTTAATCATTTTGTTTATTACTCTGGCTATGTGTTGGTGTGCAGTGGTGAACTTTTTATACCAAAAATTCTGAATATTGTCTACTCCGAGACATTTCCAGTTGTGTGTTTTATTGATTATTTCGGTTAGTTGTTCTGTTGATACTTCTATGTCATTTTGTTGTTGTTGATATTTTTGCCTCTTTTCTTCCTCATGTTTCACATGTGCTGTGTTGTGATGTTGAGTTGGTGTTGATCACATTTCCTTCCAATAAAGCGTGATTTCTTCCTTGGTTGGTGGGTTTATATCAGTTGCAGTTGTTTGATTTAGTGGCTTATAGAAAGTCTTTTCTTTACTTATGAATAGTCTATCTTTCTTTGATTTGACTCCTTGTATCTTGCAAGTCTAGCAGCATATGCTTTGAGTCTCTGTTTTTGGGTGTCAAAAATTTCTTCTATTGGTTTCTTGTGGTTTTGCTTTAAGATTTCTAAATGTTTAATGATATTACTTGATCTATTACTCTTTTTATATTGTGTCAACCTCCCCAAATCTTTTCTGTTATTTATTTTCTTCTCAATCCGGATTTGCCATTTTGGTTTGCGCAGAGAGTGTAATTGTTTGTTTCGTGGTAGGGGTTGCTGGTTATTGATTATTATTGTGGTTATTGCAGATATATATAAGCAACTTCAACATACATGTTTTCGATGTCAATTCAGTACAATTTCAACCATGGATTGCTTTACACCGAAACAACCGCAATCGACGCCATAAAACCCGAAATGCTTGACAAGGTGATGACAAACGCAGAAAAAAGATCGCAGCTTGTGATTGCTCATAAAGGTGGCCACTGGATTGATATTGTATTGTGGTTGCTAATATAAGTTCGTGCGGTTTTACAACAGATGGCGTAACTTGATTATTATTCCATCGATCCACATTTCCAAACATTCATTGGAGAGCTACTGTCGTAAGGCACAAACGTCAGTATAAGTTTTTTATTTGAAGCGTAAACAACAATATTTTTACCACACTTGAAAATGTCGAATTTCGTGCCAAATAATGTGTTTTTGCGGGGAATTCTTTAATATGAAGAAAAAAGCAGCCGAAAGTCATCGTATCTTGGTGGAAGTTTATGGTGAGCATGCTCTAGCTGAGCGAACGTGCCAGAAGTGGTTTGCACGCTTTAAAAGTGGTGATTTTGGCCGCGCCGCCAAAGTTCATGGATACCGAATTGGAGGAATTGCTCGATCAAGATCCGGCTCAAACGCAAGAAGAGGTTGCAAAAACTTTGGGAGTTGATCAATCAACCATTTCCAAACGTTTAAAAGCCATGGGAATGATCCGAAATTCAAATTTCGAAAAAAAACCGCACGAACTTATTCATAGACCTATAGTTGTCGAGTCAAAACATCTAGGGGTTGTTGAGTTTCTGATTCCCGCGCCGGTCCCGACTGTGACGGCGCTTGTCCGAGGCTCTTGTATTTAGAGGAACCGTTTTACACACTGGTGGATGGTTGGTCCTACCCTGTGGGAAACTAGGATTTACGGGGTTGTCAGACCCGTATCTTTGTGACTGGTTGGCAGTATGTGAGACATTTGGCGGTATTTTTGTGCCTTCGCCTGTAACTATGGTCTGGCGGGGTTTTTTAACACGTCATCTTACTAAGGAAGATGCCCTTGCGGGCTTATTATTATTATTATTAATTGGTGAAATATAAAATATTCTACTTTAGCATTTCTTAAATTCATTTAACAAAATTCCAGGAATGCATCTGTAAAAAATTCTAGGAAATTAGTTTTAAGTTATTTTTATCAATAATTCTTTAGAATTGATTTTTAATTCTATTTGTGTTTGACATTTTCATTTGTAAATAATTTTTTGAAATCAATTTTAAGTTATTTTTGTCAATAATTCTTTAGAATTGATTTTTATTTTATTTTTATTTTAGTTTTTCAAGTGAGGGTTTATTTTTTATTTGAATTGAAGAAATTGAAAACCTTAAGGCTGTCATATTCTTTGATTCAAAAGTGACAAATAAGTAAATTATTTTTTTTTTAAATCGTAATTTATTGTAATTTACCTGCTAAGCTCATTATTTTGCATTTTATTTTCTTTATTTTTGTTTTTAATTTAATACCATCTGGCTTAACTGAAAATTATTTAGTTTTTGTGATTTTTCCCGCCAACAATTTAATCAGCTGTTCGTAAAACTTGCAAATTGTTACTGACCTTATAACAAATACTCCTCTTTGAATAATGTTCAGAGCCATGTCTCGTTTATAGCACCTCCAGCGTATTGTGGCATATCAATCTTCCTGTTTTACTTTATTTTAGTACACCAATCCTTTAGAGGCTTTCCTCAGATGCATTTACCTTATAGAGACTCCGAATATTCTAGATGCACAAGCGTAAATCGGCGTCTAGCTGTCATTTGTGGATTCTTTTTTTGGTTTATCCATTGGTAGTGTATTGTAAGTAGGTTTAAGAGTACAACTCAGTCCTATGAGTGGGAACCCATTTAACATGAAGCGCACTTAGTGTTAGGCCGCATAGGTCGGTGTGATTCCACCAGGGCTGGACTCAAACGCATGCTTAGTTAAAACTTACATGATAATTAACAAGAGCATCAGTTAGCCAATACTTAGACATAATTTAACCTGAGTTATTTTTCGCAGAAATTCAGAGTTACTACTCAACACATATTCACAATACCATATTTAAGCATTTCATTTGCAATACCGTCAGAACTTTTTCTATTCTTATGCATTTTTATTGCAAGCTCAACTTACTTAATAGTTACATTATCATATCTAGATTCATAATCATAGAATAGCGTGCTCGTCATCATTGTGGTGCCATTTTTGTACAATTCTTTAGAGTATGATTCCCATTCTTTAATTTGTATTGGATGCATTTTTATTATTTATTTATTCATTATTATTGAAAAAGGATAATATAATTATACCTTAACAATCTAGAAAAAGCGCTAGCAACTAAGGCCATCAGCTTCTTAAAATTAAGTTAGGTCTACTTTGTGTAAAAATAAGACTTATGTATAAGGTTGCCAAAAAAGTCTTGCGGTATTTTTATTGAATTTTCAATTGTTCATAAAATTGGTTATAATAATGTAATTTAAGTCAAATATGCCTCATGCCCAGCTCTTAACCGATGCTACGGCTGCTACTATGCCGGTCTCTTTCGATCAATTCAGCGATTTTATTGCAATTTTTGACGACAGGCCTTCCGGACCGTGGCGCATCTTCGATCACCTCTGCACCAGAACGAAAACGTTGAAACCATCGTTGTGCGGTGGAAATGGAAACTGTATCGGGTCCATAAACTGCACAAATTTTATTGTCAGCATGAGATGCATTTTTGCCTTTATCGTAGTAGTACTGTAAAATATGCCGTATTTTCTCTTTATTTTGCTCCATGTTTGCGACGCTATAACTCACGAACGACTAAAAGCAAACAACAATTAATCAACCACGTGTTAGCACGTGAAAAGAGCTTTCCAAAAAGCTCTAGCGTGAACCGATGCGGCGAATACAACTAGAACTACGCGCTTGCAAAGACAAGCTTACGGAAATACCGCAAGACTTTTTTGACAACCTTATATGTATATATCACACTTCTAAATAAATGTTTAGTTTTGTTACAAATCTTATAAATTCTTTTATGTTGGTGTGTGTTATATTTGAGAGCAATTCCCTTATATTGGGGTTGGCCATAGATTGGCGTATTTTTTCAAGTGCTAGGCATCCTTCGATTATATGTGGTATTGTTAAGTTCGTATCGTTGCAAAAATAACAGAGTGGTGGTTGGACGTTTTGGAAGAGATGTTGTTGGGTCTCTTATCTGTGATATTGTTGGGTCGGCAAAATTAGCATTTTTATTGTTTCATTCAATTGTATCGTCTGATTTCTTAGCATGTCACATACGTTGCTTTGAACACCATACATATCACTTTCCGCGGACGCTTCTTTTATTTCTCTTATTCCTTTATTGGTTAAATTTCTTTGTTCGGTGTACCGTTCTTTGCTTTTGGCTCTGATCAAGTGCTTCTAGGTTGTGTTTTTCTATTTTTTCGTTCGTTTCTTTTTTTATATACTTGTAGCCAATTCTTATCTTACATAATACCAATTTTTGGACCCTTCCGACATTGTCCGAATGAAGTGTTCACACATCCAATATTTTTTGTGGTGTGAACTGTCTGTATGTATTAATATAGTCGATTATTGACCGTTGTCCTTGAGTATTTTCAAAAAATTTTGTATTTTTCGGCACGATCAAAGAAAGTGTTGTTGATTCTTAGATTATTATGCGCGCAGAAGTTTGTTAGCGTTTCACCGCTATCATTTCATACTTCTTCACTAAATCTCTACTTTATACCAGCCAGTGCTGTTCTGCCTATTCTATGGTTCAAATCACCCATAATTATAACCAGTTCACTACTGTTTATTGTACGCATTTGTTTCTGGAACATTTCGTAGAATTCGAGAAGTTTCTCTCTCGATTTTGTAATGTCAGGAGCATAAACAGTAATTATATTAATGTAATTTTTGTCATTTTTGAATCTTACATGCAGTAGATGTTCATTTATATAAAAAAATTCACTAATATTTAATTTCATTTTCGCGTCCATTAAAATTCGTTTTAATCATCAATCCATTTACATACACACTATGCATGTAAACAAATGGACAAATAAATATAGTAGTATTTTATGCAAAAACAAACAAAAACTCCACACAAAACTGAGTAATGTAGAGGAAGTGATTGTTTTTCATTTCTCTTTTACTTAACTGTCATTGGCACCGGCCCTTTTGTTATTGTTATTGTTGTTGCTGTTTCCGTTTCGCGGTCTACTTTTTTATTGGCGCTGCTGTCATGAATGCCGTTCGACTGTCTACTTCCCCTGTTTGCATTTGTTCGCCATTATCTATTTGTAAATGTACTAAGCGTACAAACTATTTCTACATGTGTACATACACATATTTACATAGATATGTGTAGTAGATATTGTGTGGTTTTTCGAAAATAATCAGCGCAAATTGTTGATTTAGTGAATTCAGTGGGGTTAACTCGTTTCCTATTTGGGGTGCGAGTCCATGAAATCTACATACGCAAATACATATGTACATATACATATGTATACATATACACGAGTATCGTGCATGCACATTCCGAATGTGACATTCGATTTAAGCTCTTTTAAAAATAATATATGTATGTATGTATAAGTATATCTAAAGCATAAAGCTTCAGTCGCAGACAAAAATATTACTTTCAGTAAAATACTGTTATTTAGCAGGAATTCTCATATGCTTTTTTACTCTGTTTAATCTGTAGTTTTTTACGGAATGTACCAGTTTTTTAATCACGATTCCATTCTTGTTGAAGTACAGGGTATCCGGTGGCAGAAAAGCTGGGCAGCTGCCTGATCTCCAATCGGGCGCATCCCAGGTGGTGGATAGCGAAGCCCTGGCATCACAATAGTGGCTTTACCAGCTGGGTGAGGTTCCAACACTCGTGACTCAAAGCTGGTATGGAATCAGGGTGCCATCCGCGAACGAAACTGGTTAAGGAGGAGTCCCGAACAAAAACCGATACACGCAATGGAAAACGAAGAATTGATTACTTTAGGTGGAACCCCCACAAGTGGCAATCCACCCGCTTCGGCGGCGGCATGGAGTTGGGAGGCCCCAACAATTACCCAAAACTCTCGCCTTTATGAGCGAGAGCGCATCCTGAAGGAGTCCGGAGTTGCTATCGCAATCTCCTCTCTTTCAAAGACGGAGAATCGTTCCCCGTTATCGAAGAGCTTGCATTGTGAAGTCACTGCGGAGGCGGCACGACCTCCCAAGGCAGCTGGTAAACTGAAAAGTAAGGCGAGGAGGGAAAGGAGAATGCGGCTGGCGAAGTTCATGTGGGAGAAATCCTCATGTGGCTCTGTCGACCCTTCTGTGTCTGTGTCTTCCACAAGATCTCGGTCGGCAGAAGTGACATCCACAGAAGCCACCGAGTTCTCGGTAGGAACGGGCGGTCTCAAATCGTCTCGCTCTCGATGTAAGCGTAGGAAGACGTTAAATGGAAGTAGCACACCTCCCTGCCCTAAAGCTGCTGCTGATGTCCGCGCCACGAGCCCCCACGGTGGGCGATGGCTGTGCCACGCCACGGTCTGACCGCCGCCTCGACAACAACTCTGCCCGGCGGAAATTTCGTCAGTGGAAGATGGCGAGCTGGACCTTCGCTCGAGCACATCCAAGGGCGTGACAATAACGCGGTCAATAACGTGCCCCTATGAGGACCACTCGTTTCGCGGTCTACAGCGAGGAGAGCGCATCCCTCAGGAAGGCCATCTGCTGGATTCCGGATCCTGATTTGTCTACAGCGTATGTCCTGTCCTGCCTGCATGCCCAGAATCCGGACATCAACACGAGGCTTTGGCGAGTCCTCTCGCTCACCAAGGGTACCAACCGGGAAGGAAACGAAAGGGCTTCTCTTTGGGTGCGAATGGATGAGGCCAGTGTTGATGTCATGGGCTCTCGATACAGGAACCATCTGAATCTCTTCTTTGGGACTGTCACCATCCACTTCTATCCCAAACGAGTGGCTCAGACTATGGTTCCTGTGGTTACCATCCCTTGACGGTGACATAGATTAACTTGCAGCATTCCAATGCCACTACTCCACTCGGCGGCTTGCCCAACTGCACACATTACTCCGCATAACAACGGTGCACCACCTGGAGTCTACACACAAGCATATGCGGACGACGTTGCCTGTTTGTTAACGGGCCCTTCGCTTATGAACATCTGTGGATAAGTCCAGAAAACTCTGGATACGATTGCTGTTATAATGTGCTATCGGCAATCCCAAGACTGTTATTGTCCTCTTCACCAGAAGGAAGACAAAGACATTAAGAGGACTGAAGGCCTTCTGGCTCCCAGCAAGGTCCTATAAATCTACACGGCTATGCTAAAACCTATTATCACCTATGCCTTAGTGTTCCGGAGGAGTAGACTCTCTCTCGTGGGGGCCTAGAGGACCTTATCGAGATTACAACGCGCTGTGGCCACCTGTTGCACCGGAGCTTTTCCGGCTACTTCAGGCCCGGCATTAGATGCTCTGGTTAGTCTATGGTTTCATCCAAGGAGAAGCCTTGAAGGCCATTTGTAGGCTGAAACACAATGGGAATTGGTACGGCCCTGTCCGGCATTGGACAACAAAGTTGGTATGCACTTCGATCCAATGACCTCGCCATGCCCCGTGACTCCATGCCATCCAGAGTCGTACTTTGTAGGAGATATAGTGTGGTGCTACCAGAGGCTCAACTGTGTTCGAACTCAGAAAATAAGCCCGGCAAACAATGTTCTCGCATTTTCACGGATGGCTCTAGGACCGAGAACGTTCCGGCTCAGGTGTCTACGTGGAATCGAGTGCGACAATGAACTTTGTTGTGGAAAACAGAAGGAGAGGCAGATCTATATGTGTTTGCAGCGACAGCAAAACTGCGCTCATGGCCCTAAACAGCTCTTCAACCCCTTCAAGGGTAGTCGAATACTGTAAAGGAGGTTAAACTATGTCGGCGGACATAATATCCTGATGCTAACAAGAGTCCCTAGACACGTTGGTATCGCGGGTAACGAGATTTCTGGCTCCTTAGCTAGAATGGGCTCTGAGGCCAACTTGTTTGGACCGTTAGCAAATTGGTTACTACAACCCGCAACCAAGCTTGGCAGACTGAGAGAGACTGCAGATGGGCTAAACTGATGTTACCTGTTATGTTCTACCATGTACTCTGCCCAGCTTGTGAAGAGGAGGATGGGACGGCGTACGCCCGTCTGCCGCACCTTCGCTCGAATCAGGCTTTAGGTCTTTGGCACTGATGTGTTGAGAAGCGACCACCTTGGCTCCTTGACACAACAAGATTTACTCAGATTTCTTCGGAGGTCGAGTAGATTTAAAAAAAATTAAAAGGGAATCAGAGTGCAGTACAAAGGACTTAATGTGGTCTGAGTGCTGTACTTGTTAAATGTCCCGATAAAAAAAAATGGGCTAAAGCTTATTTCAATTGCTACTACGAAAAAGGCAAGTGCTGGTTTTAGTTTTTAATAATTATTTCTTCTAAATGTTGACCGTTACGTCGAATACACTCTTCGAATCTGGCCTGCGTATTCTGTGCCACTCCCTGGAGGAGTGATGTCACGCACAATATTTTGTTTTAGTGCTGAGATGGTCGCAGCGTTTTCTTCAAAGATTTCATTTTGGAGTACCACCGCATGGGGTAAGAGTATAGGAGTACGATCGGGCGACGTGGGTGGCCAGGATATGTCACCGAAACGACTTATCAGTTTGTTAGGAAATAAATCATCAGCGGCGTGGCGCCATCTCGCTCAAACCAAGTGTGTGTACTGAAGAGAGAATGCTCTCACATTATTGGCAGAAAATAATCATTCAGAATGCGCTGATAAGAGACAGCGTCCACATAAGTGGCTTATCTTTGACGAGTTCTAAAAACATTTGGTTCTAATATTCCACTACAGTGCATACCAAACTATTACTTTGGCGCCGTCAAGTGGCTGTTGATGTTTTAAAAGTGGGTGATGATGTCCTTTAGGTGACCAATAACGGTAACACATTGTTTCGCAGAAATGCCTACGCAAATTGCTATGGTTAGGCACAAGCGCTTGAAAATCCTTCCCCAATATTTCTTGCACAATAGTTTATACAAAGCCTAGGGCATCCGTTCTCTTGTACACGAACTGACGCGGATTATTGTGCAAATTTATAGGGACCTATTCAATATTTCTATGTATGCCCGATCCAGCTGGCACCGGCGGTGGGCTCTGTGCCATCGAACTTATTGCTCGAAATTTTCGAAACAAATCTCACTTGGGGTATCACGGAAACGTCGAATATTTTAACATCAACAAAATATACGACGAGCAGTTGCACACGAATCATTGTCTTTGGAATACGCTTCGATTGCAATTTGTTCAGCCGTCCACTGCTCCCTCCGTGCTCAACGCTCAGCTGCTGGAAAGGAGCTGAGTTAGACTTTTCTGGTTAAGTTAATTTTAGCGACATGTCTACTGTCCGACAAGTCTTGCAAATGTTCTAGATGATTCCGGTAAACCCTATTTACTGCCTGATACTAGGCGAATAAAACGGGCATGGTATATAGTCCATTAAGGCTCCTGATACATAATAATAATTCTTGCTAGACACAGAAGCATTTCCTACTGAACAGTTTTCGTGCACTTTCCTACAAAAAAATCCGCGAAGCTGTAAAACGCAGCGAAATATACCAGTAATACTGGTGGACCGCGCTAAGAAAACCGACATATAAAAAGCCTATGGAAAGTATTCAACGTATTGGTGCACTCTGCACAACAGGTGCATTGAGAACTACTCCAATGGAAGCGCTTGAAAGAATACTCAACTTGTCACCGATTTATATTGCGGCGGAATGCCTAGCAGCTAAATCTGCCGTAAGACTCAGCGCGACAGGCGAATTTACCTGTAAAACATTCGGACATAGCTCAATAGACATGAGTAGCAGGGTCCAAAATGTTAGACGGAGTAGGGGCAGGGATCTATTGCGCAGAGCTAGGCATCAGGCAGCCATTTAAGCTTTCTGACCACTGCAGTATCTTTCAAGCAGAAGTCTTTGCTGTAGGTAAGGCTGCGGAAATAGCATTCGCAAAGACAGCAAGCAACTCCAAAATAAATATATACGTTGACAGCCAGGCGGCGATAAAAGCAATAAACTCATATGGAATTTCATCTAAAAATGTTCAAAGAAGCAGGAAAGCCATAGAGAGATTAGCCGCAGACAGACGGTTGCATATCTATTGGGTACCCGGACATAAAGGCATTGCAGGAAGCGAAATTGTAGATGAGATTGCCGAAAACGCTGTTTACAGACAATTCGAACAAGAAAACGACATACTGAAACCTTTACATGCGGTATACAATGACATCGCTGCAGACATGAAGATACGGATAGACAGAAGGTGGAATAATCGAGCTACTTGCAAAACCGCGAAAGTTATGTGTACTCAGAATGGAGTTAAATACGCCCGATTCGTACTAGCTCTGTCTAGAAAAGAAACCAGAACTATCGTAGGTATGCTGACAGGCCACAATTTCCTAGCGGCGCACGTATACAAGATAGGAATTACAAACAACGATAGCTGCAGATTTTGCAATGAACTGGAAGAGAGGGAAACGCTAGAATACCTTCTATGTTCTTGCCCTGCGTTAACTACTCGTAGAACCAGATTAAAATGATTAGGAGCTTTACAATATGCGAAGTTAGAATGCCTCTCGGGGATAGAGCTTCAGAGTTTACTTAGATTCGCAAAAGACGCAGACGCATTACAAGATGTATACTACAAAGATACGTAAAGGTCTAAGGATCAATAGGTCTATGTGATGGCTTTCAGCCAGCCAGATCAACCTGACGAAGCTCTGCCGGAAAATGTACCAAATCCTTTAAAAGGTATGTATGGATGTATATAGGGATAATTGATTATCCTTTACGCAAATTTACGAATGATGTAAGCGATTTCATTCGGGTATAGAAGCGATTAGTAACGAAGAATGACTAGATGGGGAAATGGGCTTAATATAGTCGTATGAGTAAAAGCCAGAGCCCTGATTTCTTGCCCATTCTATTTGAAAGAAGTCTTTGAAAATCTTCGTGCATTTACACGATGACTTTGTTTTGCTGTTTTCCTTGTGTGTTTTTTGTTTAAGCTGGCAATTTTCGCTTGAATATTGGCGCACTTGAACAAAAATGTGGATACGGTGAAAGCGAATTGTCAGAAAACTGATCGTGCGCGCATACATTCCCCCTTGACTTCTGTACACTTTTTGCCACCAAAAACGATACGCATGCTAACGCTACGCTAGACCAATATTTCGCACTGATTTGTTGTACATCTGTGAATAAAACTCAAAAATTTATGGAATCCCATTATGAAATTTGTAGGGATCACTAAATATAGTATCAGCCATTAATAAAACAAAGAACAACTTTTAAGAGAGTTTTTCCAAATGACGACATAAAATATTAATAATTTTCAACAGAAAAATATAAACAAAAAAATTTCCCACAAAAATATGTTTGCCCTAAAAAATTATAAAAAATTACAAAAATACTCAAAAAAACAAACAAAAAAAAAAACAGTAGATATTTCACTTTAAAAAACTCTGTATGAAAATTATCATCTATGATTAAATATGTATATTTTCAGTTTACTTCTTATTATACTGAAACACATAAATGAACTATTTTTTATAAAAATTTACGACAATGACCAAAAGAAAAATTTCTTATAAGCGGACGCCAGAGAATTATCCACGGACAACGGACTGAACAGAGAGCAGAATAACTAAAATTAGTAGCCAAATCTGCATATCAGACATACATACTTCCGCTAATAAAGATTGATATAAAACATATGAGGATATGCATAAGCATTTCTAAATGCTATTTTTATCTACAGTAGACATTCGATTCTTGCACGTAACAATAACTGCGCTCGGTGCAAACTTCGAGGTTGTTCTCAGTACTTGCGTTTTTTCCATACAAATTAAAATATTTATTTTACTGATAGTAATCCAAGTTTATTTTTTTATTATATTCATTAAATACACTTTAAAGCGATAAGTTTCAAATTAAAGAAATTTTCGCGATTTGTTTTCCACACAATGGCTTGTTCTACAGACTATTTCTGCAGAGGCTCAGAGCATCGTTTAAACAAGCATTGTTTTGCTCTGTCGAATCCAAGCATACATACATATATTGATTACTGATATAGCCTCCTCCGTTATAATTTTATTCGTATTTAACATGGGATGACATGGACCATTATCAATAAGAAAGAGTGCTTTGTCTGAAAGATTTTGCGTACTGAGGAGCTCTTTTACCTGTTTATTTAAGCCATTTTTGCTTAAAATTAAATTTGTTCAAAAAGAGTTTGATGACGTCACTCTTACTTGATAATTCTTCTCCGCATATTTTTAGCCATTGTATTAAAGGATTCTTTTTAAAATTTGCAACCCAACCATTGCTAGCGAGGAAGCCTCCAGGATTTTTCTGAATTGTGGCATGAAATCTTAAGAGTTTCCCTTTTACCTGCACTGGATTCAGATCAAGCTTTTTAGCTAATGCATTAATGGAAGTTCTTGCATTTGATTTGTTGAGCATGTCAGCTTTTTCTTTTATTGTAAGCAGACTAAATTTTTTCTTTGCCAATATGCGACCACACTAAGCAAAAGTTAACGCAAAACTGTCATTTCGTCAAAAAATTAATTAGACGGTACTTCTCCTAAATGCATTCAGGTGATTCAATTCAAAAAATGTCATTACATTAACATGAATGACATCGACGGTACTTCCCCGAGCTTTATTCTGAAAAATACACCGTAAAAAGAACAAAAGAGAAAGACAAGACAAAAGGCGTTTCAAGTATCGAGCAAAAATTTTCCAATGTCACAAGTACTGAGTATGTAATGAAACAAATTTGTGTTGCAATTGTCGAGTTTCTACTGTATTTGTAAAACTTTTTAGCTTTTAGTTCAAATAAGCCCAAACGATATTTCTGACTTCGATGCGGGAGATGATATTCCGATATCGAGACCATAGGCTTTGATAAATATTTTGAACCAATGAGCAAGGCTTTCATGACAGAACTACACTCGAAAGTTCGCCGTTGCCTGTAGAGGGGAGACCGCTATTGGAAAAACATTTGTGTTATCAGTTACTGTTTCATGCCTTGGGTTTCGAATCGGAGCACTACCGAGTCAGACCCACGCACCAACCGCTGGTGAACGCCATAAGTGAACAAAAATTGTGGAGCTGCGAGTGTCCGATCGTGGGAGGTTTCACTGTATATCTTTATCGGCAATTCGAACTCAGTTAGTTCGTTGACTATAACAGCACTGCTGCATGGGCACAGGGTGGCAATTGACACTTCGTAGCCCATGCTAAAAATATTAGCATTTACAACAGATCGAAGATAATTACTTCAACTGCAAAATAAATTGATTCCCAGTACGTTTTCTTTGTTCCTGAGATGAGTACACCTCCGGTTTTCTAGATAAGAATAAATGCTCACTTTCTGCATAAGCTTTGGAAATTCAGGGGATAAGTAGTAGATTTCCAAGAGTTCCAGGGACACATGAGCACTCCTCATAGCATTCACTGCTACATACATATGTATGACATCAGACAAACCTATGTTCACCTTTACATACTTATGTACACCTGCATTTACAATAATAGTAATCCGTCATACTGCTAAGTTTTTATAAAAAGTTATGGCAAAAATCTTGACTATTTTTATTTATTGTTTATACACATTTTTATATTAATATATAGTTTATACTACAACAAAAACTAAATAATTTAAAGTTTCAAACTTTTCATCAAAAGAAAAATTACGAGAATTTAGTTTTATAGACCACTGGATTTTGATAAAGTTCAACTTTGAAGTGGCGAAAAAGCGTGTTGATGTATGACAATTTTTTTTTGCGTCGGGCTTGTGGATTTTCTCCATACACAAAAAAATGTTGAGCATTTGTTACAGGAAACGCATAAAAACGTCAACAAAAAATTTTTACAAACTAATGTGAATTTTTAACCACTTTAAACTCGCTGAATATTATAACACAATTGCATGGGCTACTAAGCTCTTCTTCTTAATTGGCGCGATAACCGCTTACGCGATTTTTCGCCGTTTCTTTCTTGTGCTACCCGGCGCCAGTTGGACACACCAAGTGAAACCAAGTCCTTCTCCATCTGATCTTTCCAACGCAGAGGAGGCGTTCCTCTTGCTCTGCTACCACCAGCTGGTACCGCATCGAATACTTTCAGAGCCGGAGCGTTTGTATCCATTCGGACGACTTGACCCAGCCAACGTAGCAACTGGATCTTTATTCGCTGCGCTATGTCTATGTCGTCGTAAAGCTCATACAGCTCATCGTTCCATCGCCTGCGATATTCGCCGGTGCCAATGTGCAAAGGTCCAAAAAATCTTGCACAGGATCTTTCTCTCAAACACTCCAAATTTTTGTAAAAATTCTGACTAAAAATTTTATTGAATTTTTTTTTAAATTTTTTTAAATTTTGTTACAGTTTGAAACTTTAAGTCACTTGGTTTTTGTTACAGTATGAGATATATTTTTATTAAAAAGAAATTAAGAAATTTGATAAAAAATATTTAAATAAATGGTGAAAACTTTGCAATATGTCTCTGCAAGTTTTTATATGCGGTACACGTATACGCTGCTAAATTCTGTTGCAAACTGGGGTCGTGGCGTTGGACTATATTAGTTATTTTTAACACAGTGTCGGTACATCTTTCAGTTTTGAGCTGGTTCTAATTTAGGAGTTCTAATTAAAAATTTAGCAGGCATACAGTTGAAAAAAAATCTCTCAGTAGACGTTTTGCATCAGTTTGAAAACATTCACAAAATGCGTAGTAGAACCACTACTCTTTCAGAAACAGTCTCAACTTTGGCTGCAGGGTGTTTTCACACAAACACACACTTATTTATATATACATATGTATGTACATACATTTTCTCTATTCGCCTCAATTCGCCCCTTGCACGCTTGCCAGGCAACATGGCATCGGCCTCCATTCATTACAATGGCAGGGACTATGGCTGTCATTATCGCCGTTGTTCTTGCTGTTTGTTGCTCTTCGTCGTTTCCGTCTTTGTCAGCTCCCCCTATATACCCTAGTCGTTGCGTTCACATTAATTCGCTGCACCACACTACTTCACACCGCACTTTATCATGCCATCAACTAATCCCATGCAATTCGGGTTTTCAATATTCGACATCGTCATTGTTGGTTGTTGTTGCTGTAATTGTTGTTGCGACACGTTCTTGGTTTCATTCATAAAAACCATTGCGACCCATTGCTGTGTTGATACCTCAATTAGGTTTTTCGTTTATTCGTTCGTTCATTCTCGTTCATTTGGTCGTTCGTTTGCCCCGTTCGTGTTTATACATACATTGAATTCATTTGTTCGTTCAATTTGGCTGGTTCTTGGTTGTTATTGCCTCCCCACGATGGCGTCTCGTGCCCACAAAAGCACCTCAGCAAATACTAATGCACATTTTCTTTCACTAATACACGGAACAGCGCCAACGACCGAAGAGAACTATGATTTTAGTGTGTCTGAAGTACTCTCAAGCACCTCTCATTCTCGCTTCAAACATAACATACTTTAAATATACACATACCCGCTTATGTGTGCACGCCTGAATGTGTGTAGCTACCGGCAAGGTGTTCTCATTATCGCGTTCGAATTTCTATGCTTTTCTTTTGAAATCATTATTTTTATATTCGCCTGACTTGGCTGTCACATAGCTATTGCGGAATACTCGGAGACCATGTTTGGATCTCTTTAGTGTTTTCATATCCCCACATTCCCTTCAAATGTCCACTTTCCCACATGGATAGGATTATGTGCATGTGTGTGCAAATGAGTTGGAGCGAAGAGTATAAAATATTTTTAATGAGAACATTTTCGAAATCCACTCAATGCGAAAAAACAAAGCTCCAATGTTTCCACTATCTAAATTTCACTCGTGCTCTCACGGCTTCTACGTACTCTCCGCTACCTGAGAGCACTTTAATGCACCTCTATTCGCCTTGTATGCATCGGTGCAGCAGTGTATTTACGGCGAACAGAGATATGCAATACTGAATTATGCCTTTTCCCCGCTTCCAACACTTATTTCGCCTTCTTCCGTCACCATATTCGTTTGTGTCGTTATTTTCTAACCGTCTTTTTGGGGTTTACAAGGCATTCGCTTTTAAAGGCGGTTGCACCCACCCACAGCCGCAAGTAAGTACTCATATGCACTTTCAAGTATTTGAATGAGAAAAGTCGACTATTTGGATTGTAGGAGTAGGCTACATATATCTTCAATGCATATGAATTATTATAGAGTATATATGTACATAGCATGTTCGTATGATGTAAATATGTATGAAAGTACTTATATGTGTATTTATACAATCATATATAATAAACATAATACATTAAAAAATCACCCACCAATATAGCTTGAAGTGAAATATCGTTATTATGAAGTAGCTATAAATTCGTTAAGGCTTTCAATAATCAAATTCAAATATGGAAGATATCTCGAAACAGAGCTTGAAATATTCGTTTAACAAACCGAATAATAGATACTCAGGCATGTCACAGCTAATTCTCGGAAATGTGAAACCATCGCAAATGGGCATCATCTTTAGTGACCGAAAGGGTTTGATATTCTAACGATAGTTTTCGATGGTGTGAGTAAACAGCAAGAGTAACAGTAACAGTAAAAAAAATGTCGAACGACTTTAATAGATTTTCGACCAGGATACCCTTCAGGATTCCGCGGAAAGATCTTATTAAGTATTGGCTAATAAATTACAAATAGAGTAAATAAAAACAGAGGCTTATGAAGAATAAATCTATCAAATACTACCGATAATTTTGAAAACTTTCGATGGCATTGCGATAGTTACGTTAGTGTAATATTTCGCTTTATACCTCTTAATGATGATACTGTTCGGAGCAGCGAACGCTACAACTCACAGAGAAAGTCGCATCACTCAGGTTACTCTGTAGTTGCACAACGCTCTTTTGACTGGTGGAGCACTGGCGTAGTTCAAAAAATTCGCCAGTAAATAGCAATAAAAATTAATTTACTCCAATGAACAGTACCTCATAAAAAAACCATCTACCGTTTGGAGGCGGCATAAAACTGTAGGTCCCCCCATTTGTGGAAAACATCAAGACGCATACCTCCTCAAATAGGAGGTGGAGCTCGGCGAAACTCCCAAAAATAGTGTAAGCGCCAATATATATAAATATATAATAAAACAATAAAATTAAAACAAATATCCAATTATTACGTCGGATGATCAGCTAAGTCTGGTAGTGGGTTAGTGGTTCGCGGATGTCGCAAACCTTCTGTATTCTCTCCACCAAGGTATTTGAGGAGTCTAGACAATAGTGAAAGCTTTGGGACTTCTAGAAGTTTCAAGTAAGTATGTTCCAATTGTTCTTGCTTCGACGAAACATTTACTAAAATTGGAACGATACAGAGAAGATTAGCTAAACAAGTTGGTAGCGCGGATGTGGGAACAAAATGGTTCGGAAGCGCTAGTTGAGTTCTGGATAAATAACCGATTTAACCAATCATATTCCAGTTTTATTGGCTGCTCCAGACTTAACCAACTGACAAGGGCACACAGTTTATAAAAATCAACTTCCAAATGTTTGTCGACATCCGACATGTTTGTCGTTCTTAGAACGCTGAGCTACCGAGCAATAACAAATAGTTAAAAACCATCCTGACCCAATAGTAAGGCATTTAACAAAGTCATTCGCTGAATTCTGCAAAGTAAAAAAATATCCCCCTCGACTTTCACTCCTGCTCTCAGAGAGTATTACCCAACAAACCGGCATGCACGAGCAATGGAGCACCATTTCTCGTTCCCTACGTCCCGCAGCCGAAGAAGAAATCAGATTCCGGCGAGCCCAAAAAAACAGTTGGTATGACGAGGAATGTCATGCTGCCGCAGAAAGAAAGGATGCCGCCTATAGAGCCACGTTGCGATCGGGCGCAACGCGAGCCATGTGGGATCGCTACAGAGAGCTAAAAAAGGAAGAGAGACGTATTATCCGAAAGAAGAAGCGAGAGGCTGAAATACGCGAGTGCGAGGAGCTTGAGATGCTGGCCAACAGGAACAACGCCCGAAAATTCGACCAGAAAGTTCGGCGGCTTACAGATGGTTTTAAGACCGGGTCATTTTCCTGTAAGAACAAAGACGGCGAACTGGTGACTGACATCCAGAGCAATCTTAAATTATGGAGGGAACACTTCTCGAACCTGATAAACAGTGATAGCTGCGCATGTCAGAGAGAGTGTGAAGATCCCGATACCCCAATCATCGGCGACGGAATTGTCGTTCCGCTACACGACCATGACGAGGTGAGAATAGCTCTGTCCAATCCATAAGAAGGGCGATCCTGCAATGTGTGCCAATTACGGCGGGATTAATCTTCTAAATATCGCCTATAAGATTCTAGCGAGCGTATTGTGTGAAAGGCCCACCGTCAACCAACTGATTGGACCTTATCAGTGTGGCTATAGACCTGGAAAGTCTATCATCGACCAAATACGCCAAATCTTGGAAAAGGCACATGAAAGGAGAATCGACACACACCATCTTTTCGTCATCAAACAAACAGTCGGCGCACTCGCGTATCGGCAACCACGTCACTGTTGACTGTTATAATTTCGAGGTTGTAAAAGACTTCGTTTATTTAGGAACCAGCATTAACACCAATAACAATGTCTGCCTGGAAATCCAACGTAGAATTTCTCTTGCCAACAAGTGCTACTTTGGACTAAGTAGGCAATTGAGCAGTAAAGTCCTCTCTCGACGAACAAAAGTAACACTCTACAAGACTCTCATCATGCCCGTCCTAACGTATGGCGCAGAAGCTTGGACGATGACAACATCCGATGAAGCGACGCTTGGAGTGTTTAAGAGAAAGATTCTGCGTGAGATTGGACCTTTGCACGTTGGCAACGGCGAATATCGCAGGCGATGGAAGGATGAGCTGTGTGAGCTTTACGACGACATAGACATAGCGCAGCGAATCAAGATCATTCTGGGCATGTCGTCCGAATGGATACAAACGCTCCGGCTATGAAAGTATTCGATGCGGTACCAGCTCGTGGTAGCAGAGGAAGAGGAAGGCCTCCTTTGCGTTGGAAAGATCAGGGGAGACGGAATTGACTTCACTTGGTGTGGATGAAATGACTGGCGCGTTTTGTTAAACTTGGCGAAAATCGCGTGAGCGGTTATCGCACCAATTAAGAAGAAGAAGAAAACAATATTACAATTTTTCCAACCAAGTTTTTTAGCTACTCTCGACTAGACTTGCCGAAAATAGGATAGTAGAGGAGATTCTTTTTTAACCAGGTATTTAAGGGTATTACTTTCCGAAAGATTTATGAGATTTACGAGATTTCACAAATCAACGGCAGCGACTTTGCGCGACAGTACAACAATGTACATACATACATACTATGTACAGCGCGGTGTGGAATGGGCAGATATGAATGATATCAGTGTATATTTATATAAACAGGCGAATGTGTGTTTTAAATTAGACTGTCTATTAATATATGTAGACATCTAAAAAGTACCATATTCATCATCAACCCACAAGTTCGCTTTTCGATCGTGTGGGGCGTGCAAGTGAAATGCCTAAAATCGTACCCACATAACCACATACACCGCGCTACTTTAAAGTAGAAAAAAGTAAGGACGTCACTGTGCCCGTCTGTGCGAATGATTTAATAATATACCTGTCGTGAAATTAAAAATTGAAATGATTTTCGTAAATCGAATGAAGACGGTTAATAGTAAAATAAAAAAAAAATCAGGATATGCATGTATGTATGAAGGAGGAATGATATTATTTGAGTATCGAATATATGTTGATATGAATCACGGGATAATTTATCAGTTTTTCAAGCAAAAATGTAGAAAAGATATGGAATAGATTTAATTCTGAGAAAGTTGACATTAATTCTAGTTAAACAATTTTGCACTTTAACGGGTAAATCATTAGTATAAATGTGAGAACATTTGCGACTTTTACTTGCAAAGTGCTAAGTGTTGTCTAAAATAAGTTAAGATTACGAATTGAAGTTTTGATATCAGAGGCATTACTATACACAAATACTCATAACAATCTTTTAGTCCAAAGGGAAACTCGCGGCGCCCTCGATACGCCATGCGTTACCGAGTGGCTACGGCGGCTGAAGCAACTGGTATAATACATTTGTGTTGCTGGCAGTGGAAAAAGGCTGCTAAAAATTAAATTTGTTTGAAAGAGCTTAATGAGTATTAGTAAGACTACGTTCAGACAGGTCAACTTTTGTTGCTTCATTTCGGGTATTCAATTAAAATGGCCTTACATTTAGTTTGGAAAATTACTTTTATTCAATTCAAAGTAAAAAATGTGTGAAAATAATGCAAAATTAAGAATAAATTTACTTTTGCTCAATGTGACCACCTTTTGCCTTGACTATGGCCTCGAGACGGTCCAGAAACGAATCGCAAGCGGCCTGAATGTGACTTGCTGGTATTTTGGCCAGCTCGCAGACAATGGATTTTTTCAGCGCCTCGAGATTGGTGAATCTTTTAGTTCGGATCTTGCTCTCCAAAATGGCCGAAAGAGAATAATCCATCGGATTCGCGTCTGGTGAATTTGAGAGCCATTTTGTGGACGTTATGAAGCTCGGAACGTTGTTTTTTAGCCATTGTCGATCCATTCGAGCTTTGTGAGACGGTGCCGAGTCCGGATGAAACGTTCATGGTCTGCCACCGAAATGTTTGTCTGTCTACGGCTCCAAAGCCACTTCCAGAATACTTTCCCAATAATATTTCACATTTACCTTGACGCCAGGCTCGATGAAATCGATTGGAGAGCGCCTATCTGCGGTTACAGCGGCTCAAACCATTACCTGGGGCGGGTGGTGCCTCCTGGTGGCCAATCGATGACTTAAATTCTCGTAGGAACGGTCGGTCAAATAAACCCTATCGTTATGGGAGTTAACGAGTTGCTCAATTTGAAAAATTTTCTCGTTAGAAAACACAATTTTTGGAAATTGACCGTTTTCGGCCAAACGAAGCAACTCCTCCGCTCTCTCGAGTCTGACTTGTTGCTGCTTTGGTGTGATCTTGTAAGGCTTGACTTTGAGATAATTTTTCAATATGCGGCGAGTGCTACGGGCAGATATTTTCAGTTCTGTCGTCATTTGATTGTCACTTCCTCGGGGATTTCGTTCAAGTCGCTCCTTCACTTTTAATATTCATAACAGTGGAGCCCAGGATTGAGTCTTGAAGCACTCCATAAATTAATTTATTGCGACAGGAAAAGTTATCTATGACTTATCCTATATAAGTTATAGTAGGGATATGTAATTAATGTTAAATAAAAGCCAAAATAGTACTTAAAAGTAAAATTTCATAATTAAATCTATCAAAAGATAGAGAGAGAGAATAGCAAGAATGGAAAGTAAAGTGTTACCGAAGGAGGTAAGATGTCCGCCCTTCAAATATATTATGAATATCAAATCTAACAGCTTTGAAGCAACTGGGTGCTGGCAAAATATTGATAGCCCTAAAGTGTTGGGGAGATTCACATAAATTGGACTTGGGAACCGAAATAAAACTTGCGGCCATACATTGATTTCGAAAAGTTGGTAAAGTTAGGATAAAATTGAAAATATGAGTAGGTGAGGAAAGATTATATGGCAGTATTAATTTAAGAAACGTAAGCTTATCCATCGACACGAATAGCATTGAATTTTATAGTATTGCTAGGTAAAAATAAAAAAAATACCAGTCTAACGGTTAGACGCGATAGAAGTGAAACCTTCCGTAAAACAAACTGAGAGAGAATGAGACGAAAGCAGCATTAGGGGCGGGATAATTATAGGTTCATTATAATATTGCTATAAAGTTCATATTTTATTTTCTTCATTTTATTATTATTCATCCTCAATGTTTTCAATTTCAACAAATGATACGAGTGGCTTATGATAGCTAAAATATGAGACAAATGCTTTGGTTTCGATGTTGTCAAAAAAAAATACCCAAACGGACCGAAGAAACAGACTTACAAATTTCTTCCATTTTCGTCTACTTGTATTCATATAAAAATTTATGTCTCTTCCCACCAAAGCTAAATGCATTAGTATATTTCTTCTTGTATTTATTCAAGGCCGAAATCCCGGCGGTACTGCAATACCGGGCCAACCCGTGGCAGAGGTGGAGTAAGCCCCTAAAACACTCCGCCCATTTCCAAAAATCAGTTTAACATTTGTTGTCCTCCGATGGAGGATCTATCAGAACCAAGAATTTTGGATCGGAAGCTCACATTGCTAGCCGCTCGGCTATCGCGCCATGCTGTTGGCGCTGGCCTAAAAGTTATTTAGTTCGTCGCTACGTTTATATCAACATATAATATAACGCTTCGAAGCCAAGATGATCGCTTTTTCGTTTCACTTTTTCTCAAATCACTCCCAACGATTCTAAAGAAGTTTTCACTTCAAAAATTAGTAAGTTTGTATTATAAACTCTGATTAATTTCTATCAAGACTCGTGTTGTTTGTGTACTCGCTCGTAGCAAAAATAAATTCATAGCATCGGTGTCGGTTTTACATTTCGCCACAATACCATGGCGAATATAGTTTGGCTTGCAGATAGAAAAATTAGCACAGTCCGGAATGAGTGGCCCTATTTTTGTTAACGCCATAGACAATTGTAAGATAGAGTATGAATTAAGGCATCTAATTGGATTTAATATCTCTACTGGACTTGTTGAGGCTCTCGTGAGCGCAATGATTGCTCAAGATACGTGAACCTGAACAAATTTATCGAGGATCAAAACGTGGTCATATCTAACACCAAGCTCTGGTATATAAAAAGCAATCAAGCCAATATGAAGCCGTTAAGCGGCTATCAACGATTTTGAAGGAATCTGCTGATTTGATGACGAAGTAGTAGATGGGACAGCGACAGAGGTCGGCAAAAACAGAAGTTGTATTGGTGATGTACGAAAAAATCAACGCAACCATAATTGAAAGACTGATTGGATTCAAATAATCTCATTTTACACATTTTGTTTTCATTTCATTCGCCCCTCTTTCTATCAAACCTGTCACCCCCGTAACAGCTGTAGTTACCCTCACAATTTTGATTCGGATGGCCAAGCCTTGCAACCTATCATCCTTGATAAAAGGGGAATGTGTCTATAACAGCAAGCCATCGGTTTTTTTCGTGCTCTGGAAACAATTGGTGGGATGAGGAAACACGATGTAGAAAATACAAAAGTACATTAAAAATTTTTAAAAATGATGTCGGACATTTTGCTGATGCGTAGTGCCGTCTTAGTGAGCAAAATCGAAATAAATCATATGCCGTCAAGAAGTCACTAAAGTTAACTAATTTAATGCTAAGAATTTCAGCCAAAGCATGACCATGCGTAATGGAAAAAATGTCAAATAAAACATTAGTTTAAGTTTTTTTTGAGGAAGAATATAAATTTTGGAATAAAAACAAATAAAACGTATCGATACGGCATTCCACAAATACATTTTTTTTTTCAATTTACAAAAATGGATAAATGAAGCAAGTAAAATTAAAAAAAAAAAATGGGTGGTGCCAAAAACACATTTGGGTAAATATGTACGTGGATCTCGATAATGACTTGCTAAACATCACTCAAATACGTATAGGTCCCTACCTCATTTAGATCCGACATAAATATCATTGAGATTGGATAAAACCATGCCCACTTTTTTATATGTTAAGACTAAGTAGTAGTACATAAGCTCGGTCCAGACCGAATTTACCCTTCCTCACTTGTTATTTATACACTTTACTTATGTGTCATATTGTATGGAAGGATTTTTGCTTTTATTTCTACGATTTCAGCATTGAAGTTCATGAAACAAATTGCAGAGTCGAACGTCGTTTTCCTTCCTTTTTTGATAATTCTGTTTTTTTGTTTTTTTTTTTTTGATGGCTTTATTTAGTTTCCTTTTTGATAGTACAAAAACGTCATGATCATTTTCATAGAATGGATGGTAATTCAAATAAAAAGCACATACTCAATTCATAGGTTAGCATTCAGAACAGCGTCACGTAGATCCGTTCGAAACCGGCAGCCGCTAAAACAGCGAAATGAAAAACAACACAACAACAACACCAATGTGCGCGTAAAATGAGCGCGTCGAATGTGTAAGAGATGTATGCGGAGTGTACGGACGCGCGCATATTACAAATTCAGAGCTCGTGCCCACCGTCGTTTCACAGCAGCAGTGGCAGCCGCCGTCTTTTCAACAATTTCCCCTCTTCCGGCGATCTACCATAGTCTTGCCAACATGTACGCAGGCGACCGCTAGTACGCCTCTCACACTTCCCACTCACATCCGCATACGTGCTTTAATAAATAAACATACATATATATTTACATACATTCACATATCCAAATGTAAGAAGAGGGTACATACGAGTATTCATGTGTGTGTTTCAACAAAAATGCGCGCGCGCCCCACTAAAGCACACAACAACGCCCCAACGGCATCACAGCATAGGCAAAGATCGCGGCCATATGGCCACCACACTGGCGGACAGACAGTGGCACATACCAAAATATAAACATATTTATGTGAGTGAGTATGAGTATATGCATGTGTATGGATGTAGTGTGTAGTGTGGAGACAAATGAACGGATGGGCGGACAAAAAAAAACACACATATAAAAAGTACGCATGAATACCCTGTGGGAAAACGCATACATATGTATGTACGTAAACGGACTATGGTTGTGTGCAAGGATGATAGATTACAAGGTTTGAGCAAAGCAAAATTGTGGGATTAACTTGGGCTGCCACGTCAAAGGGGATTCGACAATCCAATTAGTTGTTGTTCAGACGGCAACGAAGTAATATGTGAAATGGTTGCGCTGATCTCAGTTTTTGCTGACCTTAAGCCAACCACTATGATAACGCTGGTTACGTCAGCAAATCAGCTGATTTCTTCAAAATCGGTGAGAGCCAGTTAACGATCTAATGTTGTCTACGCCCTCTAAATTCGTTTCACCATGGATGTATGGATGTATTTCAAAGGAGCTTGAGAGCAAGCTGCACTCATCCCTCTGAGATGGGTGCAGTAGGACAATACACATTGAGAATTGAGAATGAAATCGTGGCTTCAAATTCCGACTACAAACACATCTTTCTTCGACGAGAGTTGAATTGTAATTTTACTTCTCTAAACTTTTGCTTATTCTGCTTCTTCTTCACCTATTGGTCTTTAATGTTGCTTTTCTGCGCTCACATGCTTGTTGTTTTTGTAAAAATTAAAATTGTTTGTACTTTTAATTACAAGTTTCGCACATTTCTTCTAATATTTTGTCCTTATAATTCGAATTTTTCCAACTTCTTTCAAATTTCATTGGGATCCAATGGTTGCTCAATTAACACATGGGCACTAACAAATAGATGGAACTAGTTTTATTGCATTAATTTATTGACCTGAACGAACATTGAACGAAACTTTTCTTTGCAGAACCTAGTAGAGCGGTGCTAAAAACACCTTGGCTACAAAGAATACAGTATGCTCGACTAGCTACTTGATCCAATGTGAAAAAAATTGCATCGATGTGCTGGCAAGAAGAGTCATGTGTCATTTTAATGTGGCCGGAACTATTAGGTTGGCTTCTACGGTCGTCATCCCCAGGATGTATGTTGTATTAATATTGTCCTATAAATAGACGAGCCTAAAAATTCATACCAACTCCGGCAGCAGATATGGTTTAAGAAAAGCTTTTTCTGCGCAGAAATGTATTCAAAGTTTGCCATTGCTGTAAAGAAGAAAATAATATACTTCATGTTTCAGTCAACAGTGGACTTCGAGCTGCTACGACGGGTGCTGCCTTGAGATTAGTCACTAGCTAGTATATGGACTGAAAAGTCACGGGCCTAACACATAGATGGCACCAGCTTTATTGCATTCACCTCTTTTTCACTTAGTACTAACCTTAAAAAGGGAGTTGTTAAAATTTCATGATATTCTATTCATTAGTTCGTGAGTTATTGGGATGCTAAGAGTTATTTTGATGCTAAAAGTGACGCTACTTTTGTTATTTTCAAAACAATGGATAAAATAGAAGTTCGTGTTTTAATTTTACACTGCTTCGTGATGGGAAAAAATACGGTTCGAGCGAAGAAATGGCTTGCAAAGTTTTATGGAGACTCCGCGCCATCAGAAACAACAATAACACAATGGCTTGCTGGCTTCAAACGTGGTCGTAGAGACACCGATGATGCACAACGCAGTGGACCTCCAAATGAGGCGGTAATACCAAGAAAATCCACAAAATCGTTTTGAATGATCAAAAAGTGAAGTTGGGTGAGTTAGCTGACTTCCGAAGATATCAAAAGAACTCTCAATTATGTCTACCGAGAGCTGGCTGTGGTCGCTTTTCAAAAGAATTCTGCATTCAGCAGTCGCGAGTTGGTTATGATTTACGCCATCTTAGTCGCCATGCTATTGGTATTAAAGAGGTGGTTCCAAGGAAATATTATGTATCACATTCCCTGTTAGAGACATGTCTCGATAGAAGAAAGGAGAGAGAGTCTTATGATGAATACCAAATTATTGTAGCTACTATGTGCATATTATTTGTTGTTTGGCTGACTCCGCCGGATTCCTGAGAAGGTTCTTCATGGCAGAAATGCTGTTGTCTGGCAACAGGAAACCGGACATCGAACTCGGACCCACCGAATGTTCCCACGCACAAAACGCACTTGGCTACATATTTACTTACAAATGACTTGTTTAACGCGTTATTTCCATGCTATCGGGGAAAACACAACCCACTCTCCGAAATCACTTTGTTGTCCATTCACCTCCCTGCAGGGTTTGTATAGATCGGTTCAAATACAAATATACACACATACAATCAGAGTGCATGTATCTGTATATATGTATTTAAATAAATTTACAGACACGTATATATGTATGTAGTTATGTATAAAACAACTTCCTCTCTGCGATTTAATAATGACTTTTATAGCTTTTTGTGCGTCGCTTTTGCCTTTTCTCATTTTTCATTATTCATTTTATGAATTTTATGTCTTTCGTTTTTGGTTCGTAGTTTTATTTGGTTAATCCAAACTGGAAATACACACAAAAAAATCATTCATTAGTGGGCACCGCTTGGTTTAAAATGCTGACAGTCGTCAACGCTGACGGCCACCCGTTGCCGTTCTCCACCTTCATCACTATTTTCTATTTTATTATGCTTCTCATAGCCCACTACTCGTATGAATATAAATATTTGTATGTGTACATATGTATGTACATGCTGTGCGTTGTTTTATCGAACGCGCGGGGGTCGTCAACAACGTTACCGTTTGGAGAACTTTAGCTTTCGTTTACCTTGCCTATTTCTACAATTCTTTAAAATAAATATTGTTCTTCTTTCGTTTTCCTTTTTGTGTGTGTGTGTGTGTTTTTTAAATATTATTTGTTTTTTGGTGTATGTGCTGCGTTCGCTCGTTTGGCTTATTAGGTGCTGGTTGTCTCGTTTTGGCTGTTCACTGTGTTGTTGTTGTGGAGTGACGGCTTTTGTAACCACCTCTCTGTGGCCTGGTTCGCCCAACTTTGCTATAAGTCACTTTCCTGTCTCGCAACTGCGATCTTACCGATACCGACGCTGGCACAGATGACACTATGACTATTATCTGCTATCTACTACAGTGTTGTTGGATTTGACTACCGTCGCCTTCATTATCACCAACATCATTATCATCGTTGTCCACCTTGATCACTGTGGCGTACCTTGTAGCGCGTTTTGGTGTTGAACGAGTCAGAGAAATTGCTACTGGTTTTGAATTTTTCTTTCACTGCTATGCACGCATTCATTCATTTGGTATGTATGTCTGTATGCAGGTGCATAGGGTTACCAGGTCAAAAAAAAGTTTATTAAATGGAATGCTGAGACGATTTCCTAGATGCCAAGCGTTAAATTATTAAATAAAATATGAAAAGGTGAGTTCAAGAACTGCAAACTTCAGAAGCGAGCTCTTCCATCACTGGGGAAAATTTGCTGTCATTAATCCGCATTAAGACTACTCGCACCACAGCAAATATGCAGATATGCAGGAATTAATGAATTGAGCATAGAGAGGTACCTTGGAAGAATTTGTGGGAGTTGGAAATGCTATTATGTCAGTGCAGCATAACAAGGCATGCAATTCTGATGAAAGAGAAACCTGCCAAAATTATAACAAACATAACAATAAAATGAAACCTGATGTAAAGGTACTACAAAGAACATATTATTCACTAAAGACTTGAAAAGCCACAATCCCCTCCGAAAACAACAACAAAATTATCGAGCAGGATTCGCAGCTAGCGAGTATGGTTGGACCTCATGAACGTTATAAAACTCACGCTTTTAAAAGCAAATGTAATTCTAGGCAACTCCATTCCCGCGCTGCCACGATATGTTTATTTATAGCAGTTGCTTCATCTATTCGCCACTTGCTAATGCTTGGCGAAAAGAAGAGGCCTTAAATTTGAGAACAGCAACAGAATTAACGTAGACCATAAAGGACTTGTGATGCTTCTCTGATTCTTTCTACCCTTTAATACACCTTTGTGCAATTCAACTAAATAATTCATGAACGCACAAATTTAGTATTTATTCGGAGGACTTAAAAATTCCGATAAACTGTACACATCGGGAAATGTTAAACTTTTTTGCATAGTTGATTGGTGCAATAGTCTCCTTAGCAACTTCACCTAAGCTTAGCAAAGAGCGCGCCAGCCAATTATAGGGTACCATATTTCAAATACTTATAGAATGATGCCAGCTAGAGATATAGTAGAAACTTCAGGTATTGCCAAATCAATTTTCAATTTGATTCTTCTACCGCTAAGGAGGTTTTCGTCATCCACTGCCAGCACTAGCAGATACCAAATCGGAGGTGTATATCAAATCGAACGACATAACCAGCTAGTAGGGCAGTTGAATCTTAGCTGACTGACATAGCTGATTTCGATAATATCGGCTTGACTACCATTTGTGTTACCTCAGGGCAAGGCATCAAAGGTTCAAGAATCTTTCAGAGAACTTTTCTTTCAGACACTGCGAGGGCATTGTCACATTGAATTTTGGAAAGCGCGATGAGACAAAAACCTCTAGTCTTTTACTCGGTTCTAGAAACACTGTAGATTGGGTTCCTTAAATGGTTCGTGAGACTTAATGGTATCCTTTTTTGGGATATGTGCCGATAGCCATTTTTAGACAATGTTTAAGTTGTTAATTGTAAATAAGTATATAGTAAAAAATTCAGCTTAGATCGAACGTTGTAAACCCGTGCACATTTTAGTAAAGTTAGCTCTTAATTTTTAAAATAAAAAAAGTATTAACAATGAGAGTAAAGCTTGTGAGCTCAGGTGGGCGTATAAAAGTGGAAGTGGTTTACGTCCGGTCTTAGTAATATTTACGACGGCTCTAAAGCAGATGAGGGCACCACGCACACCAAGTTTTTGGCGTCGTTTACCTTCTTATAGCTTCATCTTTTGAATAAAATCTGAGTAATTTTACTTCATTTATTTGCCTTAACCACACTTGCTGACAGTCATGAGCCGAGGTTGTAAAAGACTTAGTTTATTTAAGATAACAATGCCAGCCGGGAAATCCAACAAAAGATCTCTCTTGCCAACAAGTGCTACTTTGGACTAAGTATGTAATTGCGCAGAAGCGTGGACGATGACAATATCCGATGAGGCGTCGATTCGAGTGTTTGAAAGAAAAATTCTGCGCAAGATGGTTTGATCCTTGCACTTTGGCGACGGCGAATATCGCAGGCTATGGAACAAAGAGCTGTATGAGCCTTACGACGACAAGAGCATAGTGCAGCGTATAAAGATCCAGCACCTACGTTGGCTGGCTTATGTCGTCCGAATGGATACAAACGCTCCGCCTCTGAAAGTATTAGATACGGTACCAGCTGGTGGTGGCAGAGGAAAATCAGATGGAGAAGGACTTGGCTTCCTTGATGTGTCCAATTGGCGTCGGTTAGCACGAGAAAGAAACGACAAACGAACAAAGCGCGACCTTTTTAAATTCGGCCAAAATCGCGTGAGCGGATATCGCGCCAATTAAGAAGAAGAAGAAGAAACACTATTAATCCGCATTTCTACGATTTCTTCTCATATACACCCCGTTATAAATGGCACCATTTAAAGAAATCACTCTTGTTTTTATAAAATATTGTTCATAATGCAACAAAAACTATATAACCCAAAAATTTACACCCCAAAATTGTTCAAAATGTCATCGAAAATTTCAATTTTTCCCCACAATTTTTCAAAATTTTCCGGCCGATTTTGCAAGTTTCAAACGAGTACAAAACACAGTTGTTTTTTTTTAATTTTCGAAATTTTTCGAAAATGTCAGACCTTTTCTTCTATATGAAGTACATGCTCGAATATTTTTTTTTTATTTCTTTTTATTCTTTTTGATAATCGGTCAGTCGTAATTCGAAGTTGATGTGAGGGCATCAACCGCAATCATCGAAAAGGATAACAAACCACTGGTGGCGAGGTTCCTCCTTGTCAAAATCTACCTAGTTCTTTAGTTCTTAGGTCTTCTATTTCGGAATTTGATGTTAGAAAAATCAGGTCTAATGTTCCAAAGCTCTGATATGGACAAATGTTCGTTAATTGTAATATATTTTTAATCAGTGATTTTACTGCTCAAAGTGCAAATTAGCACCGCTATATGCGGCCGCCGTAGCCGAATGGGTTGGTGCGTGACTACCATTCGGAATTCAGAATCTCGGTGAAACTCCAAAATGAAGAAAAACATTTTTCTAATAGCGGTCGTACTTCGGCAGGCAATTGCAAGTGTATTTCTACCATGAAAAAGCTCCTCATGAAAACTATCTGCCGAAACTGTAGAACCCTTCATTTGTGGCACAACTTCAAGACCCTCGCCAAACACCCAGAAAGGGTGTACGGGCCTTTTATATACAATATATATATGTATATTATAAAGTAGCACCTCTTTTCCAAAGTCGACGCACCGTTAAAACCAGACTCCGCCACGCGCTTGATTCCGTATGTATACCCAGTAGAACCGGAAAAAGCTGGAGGAAACTTTTGCCAACAACAACTGCTCTAGCGTCTTAGTGTACATATCTAGATCATTTTAAGCATATTGACCATACTTAGCATATGAGTTAGCTTTTTAATCTGTAGAAAGTTAAGTGCTGAAAGCAAAAATGTAAAAAAAATAATTCAAAATTAACTCAAACCAGCCGCTAAGCTATAATTAAGACCAATGAATAATGCCAAAAGCTGGCTCCGGAGAACAGCTGCGATGGCAATAACAATCACAGCAATTGTAGGAAAAAACGTTATTTCAATATGCCCAATAACTAAGTCAATGCGAGTTAGAGTCAATACCCGGTTGCAATTCGGTACTCCAATAACAAAATCAAAATCAGCCGTAGCAAGCTTGCAGCTGGTTGTCGATAACTGACAGAGATCTTCTTGATCAGAGCGGTCGGTGCTTTTGCTGCTTGCTCAGCAGCTGAAAGTGCAGCGTGGCGGTGTAGGTAGCAGTTGCAGCATCAAAACCGCATTGATAACTAACTGCATCGGCAGCAAGAGATCAGAATAGTTCAAATCCACAACTTCAGCGTTATTATTGATGCCTACGAAGAGATGCGCTAACGTACTTACTCGGGTACTCAAGTTTTTATGCATATGTATGGGGCGAATAAATGTGTGTGATTGTAAAGCAGTCATTTGAGTTTTCATGCAGGTTAACAAGACTTACATACACATAAGTAATAGTATTTCTGTAACAATTCTGTGCCCAGTAAGCAAAAGATTTTGATTTTGTAGAAAATTGTCAATTCGCACTAAACGCAAAATTTTCAATTCCGTTGAAAGCGAAATACATTTGCATTGTCCAAAACTTAATCCTCTTGAGGGCCAAAATGCAACTAATCGGATGATTAGTAGGCTATAAGTAGAGGACGTAGATTTCTGTTTGAAAAATTACCTTTTAAAAACGTATGTTGAGGGTAAGTTTGCTGGATAAGTAGGAAGCTAGCTTTTTACACAACATTACTCCTAGTATTCTCTGAAGAACCGAATATTTCTCTCACTTTCCGACTGCCGTCTCCAGGAGTACTAGACATTTCGAGGCAGCGATCCTGCCTTTCCACTTGGCGCAATTAAAAGAGAATTATGCTTGTAATTCACACGAAGCAGATTCAGACCAACGACAAAGAGTCACAAAAAAATACCTTCTCGGGACGAATTTGCGACATAAACCACAGCACGAGCATGCATCATAAATTAACCACCCACACCTTCCGTGCTGCAGCTATTTCAACCGTGTTGCAGCAACAAATTCACATCGATGTGAGGGTAATTGGAGGGCTCTACTGTAAGCCTCTTTGCGGATATACAAGGTGAAGTCCAAAATAAACAAGACTGAGCTAAAATAGAAACGACAGGAGCTTTTTTCTGATAACTTCGAGTTTATTTATTCAAAATAGTACCCTCTGCTTCGATACACTGTGTTTTAGGTCAATGCCCGAAATGTCCTTCAGGATGGATGACCTCTACGGACGCAAAACGTTTTACTTTCATGGTCAAATGCAATTTTCCTGTTGGCTTGAACTCCTTGTGGACAATTCCCTTGGAATCGTAAAAACAAATGAGCATCGACTTGATTTCTTAGTCCTCTAAACGCGATTTTTAACGTGGTGGCTGGCCTGGGGCCTTCCATTCGGCACTTTGATGCTTAGTTTCAGGTTCGTGTTGGAAACACCGAGTTTCATCACCAGTTACAGTGTTGTAAGGGGAGTTCTCGTCTTTTCTCGCCTATTTAATGAGATCTTTCCAATGTTGAATTCTGAGCAATTTTTGGTCCACAGTTAACAGTTTTGTTTATTTTGAACTTCGCCTAGAAGATAGCAGGGGCACTCAAATCCCTTGCCACATGTGATGTAAAATTAATATTGGTTATTGAGTGCCTATAGAAAATAAATGTACTATATGGAAGTATTATTGTATTACTTACTTACTCTGGGTTCGAGACCATGGAGACATAACGGGGAACAAGTACACAGATATCTTGACAATAGAAGCACAATAAAAGCACTAATGAGGTCCTAACTATTATTTGCTGTGGAACTACGCATCATCAGAAACTACAGAGCTAAGTGCGCTGGCACCGAACTTTGATGCACGGTTTGAGTACGGTGGAAAAATGTTGCAAGCACTCTTCAAGTAAGGATATTGATAGGATCCCTGTGCCAGAGACTTCTGTGCATATGCAAATGCACTTTTAGAGTGCGACACAATATCAAGGATTTCGGAACCCTTAGGTACGCTTGCTATTACCAAAAATCCTCACCTTCATCTATCACCAAAATCCGTCTTAGTCTAATCGAGGCATTGTGAAGTGGAGCAGATACTAATTATAGCTCTTAAGGTTCTGGTGCACATATCTGCCTAACTATACATATACGCATGAACTTGTGCATCCCACTGTTCTTGATAGATTTGTAACCCATTGGCGGCCAAGTCAATCGCCTTCACACCCCCCTGGGAAATGGTTTCTTTCTTTTAAGAATAATTCGGCTTGCGAATTTCTAACGAAATTGCAGCTCGAAATCTAAAATTGGGTCATTCGTGTAATATATTTTTGGAAATGGTTTCATTAGGATGTAGAATTGAAAAAGGTTCTTACACAAAGTGTCTTGTTTAAACGACTTCGGCAACTTTGGATTGACGGATTTTGAAGTGCATGTGTGTGCCTATGTGTGTCGATACGTTGGTGCCGCTGTGGCTCCATAGAAACACATCCATACATGTATACATACATACATCCGTTCGTGGAAAACCCGTTTGACATCCGCTGCAATGAGAACAACAACAAAAACAACAATATCTGAAAAATCAACAGTCAACAGCAGCAGCAACAATGAAGAAAGTTGCAACACTTCTAGTCGCGCAAATATAAATACATACATACACATGCACGTATCTAGTAGTGTATGTAGCACACATATACGAGTATTTATACAAAAACACAACAATAGTTACTATTGCAACCTTTTCAGAGAATTAAGATGGGCGAATTCGCCGCTTGTAGAATATATGCACACACAACTGCACTTTTCTTACATGCAAGAAAATCAAAATTTGTTGTTTTGCTGGTAACTCGCTTCGACTACTAGTATATTAGATAGTAGACGTAAAAGAGTGACTGCTTCAAAGCGAAACGAAAAATCATTCATCGCTGCAACAACAGCCGGTTTTATACAAAAAGGTGGAAAATAAGCACAGATTAACTGAGTGAGTGTATATATGCACATACGTACATAGATTGCCGCAAAGGTAATGCATCGGAACCTAGTATACCAGACCGGACAACTAGTGTACATGCGAAGTGTGTGTGTGTTTTTTCTTCAAACTTTTCCTACCTGCAATATCGCTTACGTTCTGTATATGTGTGTTGTTTCATAACACCCGTGTGTATGGACGTATGTATGTAATATGTATATATATAAGTTTGCCACCTCGTTGTGCTTATTTTACTTGTCAATGGTATAGGCGTCTTAAATACCACCGACAAAACATACATATGTACATATATAGAATTGAACACTATTACAGAGCGCTCAACACTACTCCAACTTCAAGTTTACTCAAATCGACTTGATTTCAATCGCTGCACATCATGTGCGTTGACTTGCCGCTGTACTCGAGACTGTTTGATTTAAATTTAAATGAATGGAAGGCATAAATAAATTTTCGCCGCTGTACGCCATAAATGTTGCTGTTGGATATACATATGTACATACATATAAATATGGGTATGCATAAAAGGGTATATATATATATGTATATATATATATGTATATATATATATGCACATATCTACATAAATACACAAGCATCAATATTTATGTATGCTATTGCTGTTGTTATTGCACTTCCCGCCACCCGATGGGCAACACGGCCCTAAATGCTCCACTCGCTGTGCATACACGAGTGAGCGCCCACAAGTTGGCATATTTTCAATTTCCGTTTTTGACACACAAACATACATACATCTGTATGTAGTACGTAGATAAAACGTATATGGCCATGCATTAGTGCACACACTTAGCTACACACATGCATACATACATATGTATGTGTACTACATTTACGCAAGCACCTATACATATGCAAACAAACGTAATACAACTACTTTCATGAAATAGAATTACTATTCTGAGGCGTCGTGTTGGCAGCGTGGTTTGGGGTCGCGTGAATTGTCAGTCGACAGTGTTGCCAGGTGTACGTTTTTCCACTATGCTCGCCACGTGTTCGAACTGAAAAACAAAAATCCGTTATGTCATGTGTTGAGTGCATGAATTTGTCAAGCAGAGCCTATCTGGGCGAAGTCAAATTATAATCTGTATATGTTGGCCACTAGAGGAGGAGCTCGACCTAACACTCAATCAATGATTGGACTGAACGTACATATGTATGTGCCTTTCTTCTAGCTGCAATTGGGCGAGATATCTCAATTTTCTCCGCGCTATAGCGCTGCATTCAAGGAGAAGGTGTATTGGTTGGGAATTGGTCACAGAAACGAATAAAGTTAGTGGACTATATCTCAATTCTGTGCAGATGAATACGCAATCTGCAAGGCCCCGTGAGGGTGCCGCTGAGCATTCTCAGTTTATACTTACGAAGAGTTTTCTAAACGTCTCTTGAGTGTACCCCCGGCAAGGATTTCGCCTGGTGTAGCCCCATAGTTTGGTGCCAGCTAACCTCTATTAGGTTTAGGTCTTCACTCCTAAACTTCCCTTGATAGTGTGTTGTCCCATAGCAAGGAAGTGCTCAGGTACTATTAATAACGAGGCCGCAACCTCTGCTACTTTGTTCCCAGTTGTACTCCTGTGACTTCCCCTTTATACTCGTATTCCGTAAGAATCAGATGATGTCAACTATCAACGAAAAAACCGAAAAATTCGTACCGCGCTACGACACAAGACTCTCCTCCGAGGAGGATAATCTGCTATAATCTGCAGTCCTACTGAAGTGCTCAATGTACTAACTCACATATAAAAACAATCGTTACTTGCAGCGCGGTGAGACTTAGAGATACAGGAAGCAGACAACAAGATCGTCCAGCCAGAGCAGGATCCGCCTACAGCGACCCTCGCTGCTCAAAAACAAATCAGACTACACAGTCTCTGACCTCAATTTCAAGAGAGACTTTGGAATGGAGGAAAGGGAATGTGATTGGTAGATTTGACGTCGAGATCTACACTAACGGTTCTAAGATGAACTGTGGTATGAGAGCTGGCCTCTATTCGGTACCGCTCAACTTATCCAAATCAATTCGACCTGACTATGCCAGCGTGTCCAAGGCAGAACTGTTAGCAATCAGGGAAGCTTGCGAATCACTGAAACACTAGAAAGAAATTGGTGTAAAAGTAGCTAACTTTTCAGACAGTCATGTAGCTATCAAGGCCTTAGATTCCAACGCCATTTCATCCAAAGTAGTCTTACGGTGTAGAGAGTTACTAGAATTGCTTGGTCATTGGCTTCAAATTACTCTAATAAGGGTGCCCGGTCATGGGAACATACGGGTAATGAGATAGCGGATGAGATAGCAAGAAAAGGTTCGACACTGGACATAGCACAGGCGCTGGCAGTCGCCGCCCCACCAAACACAATAAAAGCATTCATTACTTCACACTATCATGCTTTAGCCGAAAGAAGGTGAAAACAATTAACTACATATATTACAACAAAAAACACATGGCCGTCGTACAAAATAAAAAGGACGAATTATCTGTTAGGATGATCTCTACCAAACATTTCACGCATCACAGCAACTCTTACAGTCATTGAAAGTTAGAGGATCATGCAGCCAGACTCAACCTCCCCTTCAATCCGATCTGCAGAAGCTGTCAAGCGGAAGGGGCGAAGGAAAGTCTTTTTCACTACTTATGCGAATGTCCAGGGCTAGCTACGACTTCGCTCTTTTTTACAGCAAATTAATGAGATCTCAGACATCGAGATAAAGAATTTGCGCCTATACTTGGATCCCACAAAATGGTTCTGACTTAGAAACAGAAAAAAAACAAAAAAAAAAAGGAGCAAGACATCATCACACGAGAACAGTGGTAGTAAAACGACCTGTCGCTATTCTCTCATATTCATTTGAAAATGTTTCATATAAGGTTATTCTTGTGGGGAATATCTGAGGCTTTGACATTGATACCGGACGACAATTATGCAGACACGTTTTTCTTCACTTTCCAAACATTTTCATCGAGCCTGGCGTCAAGGTAAATGCGAAATATTATCAGGAAAGTATTCTGGAGATTGCTTTGAAGCCGTGGGCAGACAAACATTTCGATGGCAGATTATGAACGTTTCAACGTCACACAAAGCTTGAATGAACCAAGAATGGCGAAAAACAACGTCCCAAGTTTCCTAACAACCACACAATGGCTCTCAAATTCGCCAGACGCGAATCCGATGGATTATTCTCTTTGGGCCATTTTGGAGAGCAGGTCTGAACTAAAAGATTCACCAGTCTCGTGGCGCTGAGAAAAGTAATTATCCGCGAGTGGGCCAAATACCCGCAAGTCCCATTTGGGCAGCTTGCGATTCGTTTCTGGACCGTCTCAAGGCCATAGTCAAGGCAAAATGTGGTCATATCGAGCAAAAGTAAATTGATTCTTAATTTTGGATTATTTTCACACATTTTTCACTTTGAATTGAAAAAAAGTAATTTTCCAAACTAAATTTATGGCCTTTTTAATTGGTTACACTTTGAATGCCGGACCTATTATATGTTGTTTTTATACTTGTAAGCAGATAACATTAAGTAGAAAAACATGAAAACATACGCATGATTTTTGCAATAGCCGATATCTATAAAGCATTTAAATTGATTTAATTTTATTTTTAAGAATTTGAAGGGTATAGGTTAGGTATTTTATATCATGTTATTTCTAAACACCTATTCGTGTATATATTTACGTATGTATGTATGTACGTTCACGCATATGTATTGCCGGAAGTGGGAGCTACCCTAAATATACAATGAAAATGTGTTTCTATTTTTTTCTCAAACTCGTATGGTAGCTGTGGTTGTGACGGTAGTGGCCCCTTGTTTTGCTTATATGTATGTACTATTTAAAACCGTTTTGGGACCATTACGACAATCTGCATTTATTAACTCATTCGGTTGGTATAGGGCTAATCACACATATCCGGTGTGTTCGCAGTCATTGAGAACGTCACTTTATATGTGTGTGCATAAATATATATATGTATGCGTATGTCTGTGTGTTAATGCTCTAAATTTTTACCGTTGCGGTAACTATTTTGTTTTTTTTTTTTTGAGATTTTATTTATTAGAAATTTGAAATTCAAGAGAGCTCCTTTAGACAAAGGCTGTATTTTTATAACACTTCTTTTAATAAATCCATATTTTGTATTTCCAAACTACATAACTACAAATATTTAGTTGCCAAGCTTGTAACTCATAGGAAGTCAAGCGTAAAAGCTTTATTTTTGGTTCTATAATGAGATCATGCCTAAGATGAGATCATACTAAGAATATATTATATATATCTAATATATGAAACCGGAATTTTATATTAACACATTCGCACATTCGGGAATCGAGAATTCTCGTTTTGCTAGAAGTGTGCTTTCCTGAAATGAATAGATATACTTTCCCTAAGCATATTTACATCCCGGTCTTTCTTTCTGTTTACTTCGAATATCTCATTTTGGGGTTTCACCTATTCCGATCCTAAATAAACAAAGCTAATGGCAATTACGTTTTCAAAGGGACGGTCTCACTATTGCCTCGACCCGAACAATTTTTTGTTTAAAAATGCGATCGGTGGCAACCTCACACTATCTTTTCACTCATCGCCGTGTTATTGTTCTTTCAATATTCCCCAATTAACTGATTTATGGGTTAGAACTTACTCCAACAAAATGGGGCGAAGTGCGGATTTACCATTAGAATAGCGTAAAATTGTAATTAAATTGTGCATGGAAAACAAGTACCTGCGCGAAATCGACAAAAAATTGGCAAATCGCATTATACGGTGCAATGTGTTATTGCTAATTACGTAATACTGGTAAATTGGAAGCTAATCACCACCAAACCGGAAGGCGAAAAATATTGACTCCACGTGAGGATCGCAACAAAGTAGCATCATTCGCGGAAAATCGAAAAATAATCTCCACGATACTATGCCGAAATATTCAAGAGCCTTTACATAAAAAAGTAAGCCCACAACAACTTCGTAATTGCCTGCATAACATTGGTTATCATATAAGAGTGGCACGCCACAAGCCCTAGATTTCAGATATTAACAGAAAAAAGAGATTGAAGTTCGCCAAACGCTATATAAAAGAGCCAGATTATTTTTAGGAAAACGTCATATTCAGTAATGAGTCGAAATTTAATATTTCCTGTTCAGATGGCCCTCCAAAAGTTTGACGAAAATAAAATAAAGAAATAATGAAAAAAATCGTATTCCTATCGTTAAGCATTGCGACGGAAATGCAGTGGTTTGGGGGTGCATAGTTGCATCTGGAGTAGGAAAAATGGTTTTTATTGATGATAAAATAAACAAACATCTGTATTTAAAGACTTTGAAGAATTATTTGCATGATAGTGCCGTTAAACTTCGACTTGATGCTAAAGGGTTCTTGTTTCAACGAGACAATGACCCAAAACACTCATCTCATCTCGTGCAAGAAAGGCTTATTTACCACTATAAGCAGCTTAAAGCTCCGACTCAATCACCGGATCTGAACCCAATTGAGCATGTCTGGGAGCTCTTAGAAAGGAGAATCAGAAAGCACAAAATAACATCAAAGGTGTCATTAAAGACAGCTTTAAGTGTTACGAGGGAGAAAATTGTAGCTAATGAAACCAAGGTATTGGTAAAAAGTATTCACCAACGTTTGGAAGCAATTATTAAAAAGCTAAAGGTGGCCCAAAAAGTCCTGAATACTCGTTTTTTTCTATTGTTTTTTCAATAAAATATTATATTTTCAGTAATATGGCTATGTACGATTAATATTTTTGCATAAATGCCTTATTTTGTTATTGTCCTAAGTTCTCTAATTCCAGAAAGGAATTTGGAAGTTTTTGGTTTTTAAATATTGAATAAATATGTCATTTTTTACGAATATATCCAACTTTGGTTCTTTTGTAATATATAAATCGAGCTAAGTATCAGATGTATCTGCTTATAAACTATGAGTGTACGAATAAATTGTGTAACCACTGTATGAATCAGAGGAAGATGAAAATACTGCGAGGCGAGTGAAGCAGAAATATTGTAGATATTAATGATTTGTGGAATGCAATTAATATGCCACCACGATTAGAATTATTTGAAAGAACTCCAGGTAAGACGATTGAAGAATTTTCTGAAAATATGCTTGAAATAGTCTTTAATAGTGACTTCTTCTTGTACCTGTGCCGTGAAACAAATAAATATCAGAATGAAAGAGTAACTAAAGCCCGAAACAGAATTGGGGCGGGACAGCGAGTGGACAGGTTCCACTTCCGTCGGAAAATTCGGTAAGATAAACACAATTGCGACGGGGATGGGGAAATCTTTTTATTTGGTATACATATTTGTGAAGCAACCCATTGAAGCTCATTGTTTCAAAAAACATTTTCTTTCTAAATTATTGAAATTTTTTGGGGTTTCTTGTGAAAATTGAATATTTTTTGCTTCTTATTTGCCTGATGTTGCTTGTAAGCAAGCAAATTGTCAATAAGTGAATGGAAAAGCAACCCTGAATCTTCAATCCGTCGGAGGAAATAGAAATGAATCTAATTACATTTTTTTTTTGACGTGAAAATAACCGCCTGCAAGAAATCCGTCTGCGCCGCAATTCTTTGCAATTTTATGCTATTAAATGTGTCAATCCATTATCTGCTATCCGATGCAATTCTGTTAAAGGGGTAAATATAGAGCTTACAAAAATGCGTTATAGTGAAATGAGGTTACTACAATAGAAATGAAGCGATTTCTCGGACTTATAATTTTAATGGGACGGGTAAAAAGAGAGTATATCCCTTGACAGAAACACTAATATTTGCAAACAAAAAATTTACTTGCACAAGATTCCCACAATATATACATATGGACGTTTTTGCACTTTAATGGCAGCACCCAAATAAAAGATGATTCTGACCGATTAATAAAAATTCAGTCTATTTGGGAATTTCAGGAATTTTATTAGCAAGCACGAGAGATTTCTTTAGATGTAGGAATGATTCTTTAGAAAAGAAGGCTTTCATTTAGAACATATTATTCGGCTAATCGATCAGTCCAATTTTAGTCTTTCCAATAAATCTGGTCATATGGCATCAATGGTGGTTTGAATATGTGCTGTATGGCAAGTGGCCCTGTCCTGTTGGAACCAAATGTTATCGATGCTTAACTGATGAATTTCAGGAAACATAAATTCAGCCAGCGTGACTCCATAGCGCTGCCATTCACCGTATCGGCACCTCCTTCCTCATTTGGAAAGATACAAGGAGCGATGATGCGGCACGTGCATGATGACTTGCCTATCAAACTATAGTTATCGATATCGATAGTTCTCATGCAGCAAAAATTAAAACTGTAAGGTACTTTGTACTATAGATTGGTATAAATAAATAAAAAAAAAGAGGTTGTCTGTAAAGTCGGTTTACTGACGATAGTTTAACGTGATAACGTCATAAGAAAATACTGATTGAATGGTTGCATTTTTCAAAAGAAAATTTTAATTTTATTTGTTTGATAGATATTTTGTATGGATACAGAGAATGAGTTAACATTAACATAACATAATATACTTTAACATAACATAACACAACATAACACAACACAACACAACACAACACAACACAACACAACACAACACAACACAACACAACACAACACAACACAACACAACACAACACAACACAACACAACACAACACAACACAACACAACACAACACAACACAACACAACACAACACAACACAACACAACACAACACAACACAACACAACACAACACAACACAACACAACACAACACAACACAACACAACACAACACAACACAACACAACACAACACAACACAACACAACACAACACAACACAACACAACACAACACAACACAACACAACACAACACAACACAACACAACACAACACAACACAACACAACACAACACAACACAACACAACACAACACAACACAACACAACACAACACAACACAACACAACACAACACAACACAACACAACACAACACAACACAACACAACACAACACAACACAACACAACACAACACAACACAACACAACACAACACAACACAACACAACACAACACAACACAACACAACACAACACAACACAACACAACACAACACAACACAACACAACACAACACAACACAACACAACACAACACAACACAACACAACACAACACAACACAACACAACACAACACAACACAACACAACACAACACAACACAACACAACACAACACAACATAACATAACATAACATAACATAACATAACATAACATAACATAACATAACATAACATAACATAACATAACATAACATAACATAACATAACATAACATAACATAACATAACATAACATAACATAACATAACATAACATAACATAACATAACATAACATAACATAACATAACATAACATAACATAACATAACATAACATAACATAACATAACATAACATAACATAACATAACATAACATAACATAACATAACATAACATAACATAACATAACATAACATAACATAACATAACATAACATAACATAACATAACATAACATAACATAACATAACATAACATAACATAACATAACATAACATAACATAACATAACATAACACAACATAACATAACAAATTACCCCGTATTAAAGCACTTATCAACAGCTTTCATTTGATACCCATATTGTACATATACAACCAAAGGTTACCCGGGTCCACGTTTTGACCTATATCTCGAGACCCCAGTCACGGAGCGGCATGAAAAATATTATGTACTAAAGCATTCACCAACAGCTTTCATTTGATACCCATATTGTACATACACGTCCGAAGGTTACCCGGGTCCACGTTTTGACCTATATCTTGAGACCCTATCTACCAATAGGTATTCTAACTATACGGAAATCATCTTCAATACCTACTTAACAATGTGTGTAAGTTTGGTTTAATTCGGTTCAAAGTCACGGTGGGTCCACGTTTTGGCATATATTTCCAGACCCTAGTCATCAATAGGTATGAAAATTACCCCGTACTAAAGCACTTATCAACAGCTTTCATTTGATATCCATATTGTACAAACACATTCTAGGGTCCACGTTTTGGTCTCTACCTCGAGACCCTAGTCACGGAGCGGATGGAAATACTCTGAACTAAAGCATTCACCAACAGCTTCCATTTGATACCCATATTGTACATACACGTCCGAAGGTTACCCGGGTCCACGTTTTGACCTATATCTTGAGACCCTATCTACCAATAGGTATTCAAACTATACGGAAATCATCTTCAATACCTACTTAACAATGTGTGTAAGTTTGGTTTAATTCGGTTCAAAGTCACGGTGGGTCCACGTTTTGGCATATATTTCGAGACCCTAGTCATCAATAGGTATGAAAATTACCCCGTATTAAAGCACTTATCAACAGCTTTCATTTGATATCCATATTGTACAAACACATTCTAGGGTCCACGTTTTGGTCTCTATCTCGAGACCCTAGTCACGGAGCGGATGGAAATACTCTGAACTAAAGCATTCACCAACAGCTTTCATTTGATACCCATATTGTACATACACGTCCGAAGGTTACCCGGGTCCACGTTTTGACCTATATCTTGAGACCCTATCTACCAATAGGTATTCAAACTATACGGAAATCATCTTCAATACCTACTTAACAATGTGTGTAAGTTTGGTTTAATTAGGTTCAAAGTCACGGTGGGTCCACGTTTTGGCATATATTTCGAGACCCTAGTCATCAATAGGTATGAAAATTACCCCGTATTAAAGCACTTATCAACAGCTTTCATTTGATATCCATATTGTACAAACACATTCTAGGGTCCACGTTTTGGTCTCTATCTCGAGACCCTAGTCACGGAGTGGATGGAAATACTCTGAACTAAAGCATTCACCAACAGCTTCCATTTGATACCCATATTATACATACACATCCGAAGGTTACCCGGGTCCACGTTTTGACCTATATTTCGAGACCCTATCTACCAATAGGTATCCAAACTATACGGAAATCATCTTCAATACCTACTTAACAATGTGTGTAAGTTTGGTTTAATTCGGTTCAAAGACACGGCGGGTCCACGTTTTGGCATATAATTCGAGACCCTAGTCATCAATAGGTATGAAAATTACCCCGTATTAAAGCACTTATCAACAGCTTTCATTTGATATCCATATTGTACAAACACATTCTAGGGTCCACGTTTTGGTCTCTATCTCGAGACCCTAGTCACGGAGCGGATGGAAATACTCTGAACTAAAGCATTCACCAACAGCTTCCATTTGATACCCATATTGTACATACACATCCGAAGGTTACCCGGGTCCACGTTTTGACCTATATCTCGAGACCCTATCTACCAATAGGTATTCTAACTATACGGAAATCATCTTCAATACCTACTTAACAATGTGTGTAAGTTTGGTTTAATTCGGTTCAAAGTCACGGTGGGTCCACGTTTTGGCATATATTTCGAGACCCTAGTCATCAATAGGTATGAAAATTACCCCGTATTAAAGCACTTATCAACAGCTTTCATTTGATATCCATATTGTACAAACACATTCTAGGGTCCACGTTTTGGTCTCTATCTCGAGACCCTAGTCACGGAGCGGATGGAAATACTCTGAACTAAAGCATTCACCAACAGCTTCCATTTGATACCCATATTATACATACACATCCGAAGGTTACCCGGGTCCACGTTTTGACCTATATTTCGAGACCCTATCTACCAATAGGTATCCAAACTATACGGAAATCATCTTCAATACCTACTTAACAATGTGTGTAAGTTTGGTTTAATTCGGTTCAAAGACACGGCGGGTCCACGTTTTGGCATATAATTCGAGACCCTAGTCATCAATAGGTATGAAAATTACCCCGTATTAAAGCACTTATCAACAGCTTTCATTTGATATCCATATTGTACAAACACATTCTAGGGTCCACGTTTTGGTCTCTATCTCGAGACCCTAGTCACGGAGCGGATGGAAATACTCTGAACTAAAGCATTCACCAACAGCTTCCATTTGATACCCATATTGTACATACACATCCGAAGGTTACCCGGGTCCACGTTTTGACCTATATCTCGAGCCCTATTTCCAAAATAAAATATAATCCAGGTTACTCGTGATGTAGCTTTCGAATGGTGAAAGAATTTTTAAAATCGGTCCAGTAGTTTTTGAGCCTATTCATTACAACCAAACAAACAAAGTTTTCCTCTTTATAATATTAGTATAGATATGGTAAATATTACCATACATTTTTTCCTTCATATATAATAAAAAAATTAATAATAATAACATTAAAACAACAGGTGTTATTAACAAACTTGGTTTTATTTTAAATTCTTCAAGTAAATCAAATTAATAATAATCAATAAGAAGGCATATGCAAATACAAATACGTGAATTTATATATGTACATATGCGCATATACATACATATATACGCTCACTTAAGTAGGGGAGAGCAAGATGTCGAACGTTGCCGTTCGTTTGCTTTGTTTGCTTTGTCGTTCCTTCCGCGCTTTCGCTTGCAGTTCATTCAATGCAATGAGCAAGGTAACTACATATGAGCAAGGTAACACTAATATGAGCAAGGTAACACTAATGAGCAAGGTAACACTAAAGAGCAAGGTAACACTAATGAACAAGGTAACACTAATATGAGCAAGGTAACACTAATATGAGCAAGGTAACACTAATATGAGCAAGGTAACACTAATATGAGCAAGGTAACACTAATGAGCAAGGTAACACTAAAGAGCAAGGTAACACTAATGAGCAAGGTAACACTAATATGAGCAAGGTAACACTAATATGAGCAAGGTAACACTAATATGAGCAAGGTAACACTAATATGAGCAAGGTAACACTAATATGAGCAAGGTAACACTAATATGAGCAAGGTAACACTAATGAGCAAGGTAACACTAATATGAGCAAGGTAACACTAATATGAGCAAGGTAACACTAATATGAGCAAGGTAACACTAATGAGCAAGGTAACACTAATATGAGCAAGGTAACACTAATATGAGCAAGGTAACACTAATATGAGCAAGGTAACACTAATATGAGCAAGGTAACACTAATATGAGCAAGGTAACACTAATATGAGCAAGGTAACACTAATATGAGCAAGGTAGCACTAATATGAGCAAGGTAACGACACATTTTTTCGTGCGTGCATCCTGTTAAATCGAATTATAAGACGTTATCACGTCAAAAATATAATAAATAAATAATTAAAATAAAATGAATAAAAGGTCTGTATACTCTGTTTGATGCGAAAAAATAATGCTTTCTAGAATAGGTTGAATTCTCTCCGACCAATATCGAAAATAAACAATTTTGCCCTTAAATGCATATTTATTAACATATCCATGCATATGTACGCGTACTACTTTGATACGCCCTGCATTAGACCAGCTAGGGAGGAGCTTGACTAAAAATAAAATGTGTGAATGAACTACTTACCTTAAGCATCAGTGGTCAAATATGCGAATTAATTAAAACGGTGTAAAATTATCACACATCAAAAAATTCAATTTGACAATCTATACAAAACTAAGCATATCACTTAGTGTGGCATTTACAAAAACTTTGTAACTTAAAAATTTGTTCATATGTTAGTAACAAATACAGTGTAAGAAGCGGAAAATAAATTAAATTGAACTCGTTTGCTTTTGTCGCCGCCTTTGCCGTTGAATTCGCGGCGAAAACAAGAAAAAGTAATCAAAAAACGTAAAAAAATTCAATAAATGAAATAAATGAAAACACTCCTCAAGTTAAATGAATGAATGAATAATTTCCGATTCGCAGCATGGGCACTGAATCTCCCGGTCGACGAGAGCGCGAGAGAGCACAATTCCTTTTGAGTTGTGCAGTTCAATTTGAATTCGCCGACAAACCAACATTCATGCATGTGATGCCTATCCAACTGGGACAACTGCAAAGAAATATATGCATATGTATGTTGGTGAATATGCTCTTCGCCTCACACTCGAAACTGAGTGAAACGTGTGTATAGGAGTTGCATGCGGGCAACTCTCACTTGCACATCAGTTGCTAGACATATTTTCGTGAGGACGGTTGGTTTGGATAACGTCGCAAACGAGAGAGTGTGTGTGTGTGTGTGTAAATATCCGAGAGTCTTGCGCGACATTAACGAAATAAGCGAAGCTAAGGCAATGGGATATAATACTTTCGTATTTTGTTTTGTTCTGTGGTTTATAAAAATTAATGGTGAAAAGCAAAATATTGTAAATTAATGTAAATAATGTTACGTTTTTAGTTAAACGAAAAGTAACGCCTGTGAGAAATGTTGTAAACCTTTTTGCATTTGCATTTTCAAAACAATTTTATATACATTTCCAGGCAATTGTGCAGGTGTATTGAAATAAATAAATTAATATTGATTAACAAACAGCAAACGCCTTGTTACCATAATATATACAATTAAAACAAAATTTAAGCCAAGCACACAAAAGTTCCAAAACAACTACCGTTGCAGTAGCCAGTCGATTTTTTCCTCACTGAACAGCAAAAATTTAATATGATTTGAAAAGTAGTACAACTGATTTGAGGTGCATACAAAATAATTATTCTTAAAAATATCTCAAAACGTCTAAAGTGTCCGACCTACTCCTACAAAACTTCCCAGAGCACATCCATCCATTAAAATCAGTCTGGCAAATGGCTGTTTCACCTTCCTTGTATACCTCTTCCCTCTCTCCCTGCAACACAACTTTCCTCATTTATACATACATGCGCAAATGTATGTGTGTATGTAATCCTCCCTTACAACAATTTCACACTCACTCTCCGACAAGCTCTCTGCCAATGCGTCCGCTCACTTGCTTTTCTTCCTAACACTGCCCACCGAAACGTCCGTTTGTGCCATCGCACAAGTGCAAATTCATTCATTTCATTGACAAATGAAAGCAACACAAGCAGCAACAACAAAACAGTAATCAAAAACATTCAGCAAACATTTATAGCAAGTATGTGGTGTGCATGTGTGTAGCAACGACAACAACAACAATAACAGCGAAGGCAACAATACAAATCTATATCACACCGGCGATCGAGAAAGCGTAACAAACAAAATTAGCAGTCACAAAAAAATAAATTGCGAAAACAAAAAAAAAAAAAGACAAAACACATGAAAACGAACATAAAAAAATTTTAATATTGAAACACATGTAAAAAATAAAAACAAGCCTTCATATTGTACAAATTTATGTACATACATATGAACGTATCTAGTATATTTAGACACAGACATACATATAATATAATAATGAAAAATAATTGAAAATTTGCTCTCAAGCAGCAGCAATGGAAGCTGTGGGATGAGGGTGGTTGGTGCATGCAGTAAATGAAAAACGGAAACAGTCGATCTAGAAGCTGCCGTAAAAACACAACATGTACATATGTATGTATGTACACATTTGGATGTTACAAAGAATGGCAACATCAATTGCAGCGTTAGCAACAACAAACTACATATACATGTATACACATACTAGTTTAAACATACATATATATGTACATACATATATATGTATGCATGTAGTAAACCACTTGAGTTGGCTCGACAAAACCCACATTTAAAGCAAATTTGTAACGATCGCAATGGGAATCAAAGGAGTGGGGCTGGCTGGGCGGACAGCCTCCTTAGTGTGCTTCAACAACGCCAACTACGATTACAAACCACAACAACACGAACACATGTAAACTCGTACAAACATACACATATATACATACCAACTAAATAACAACAGTCGCAACATCTTTACAACAATAATCGTCATTAATTTCTGCGGCCGTCATGTGCCTTGTTTGACTGTGGACCGACGACCACGCTTGGTTAACAAGCCACCACAGCTGTCACTGTAAACGCGATCCGGTTCGCGATCCCTCAACACAAGTACGACACACCACGGCGTTCAACATGGAGATGGCGGTCCAGTCAGTCTCTCAATCCAACTAACTAGAATGTACACAGCCATATATACATACACACATACAAATTTACTCGCTTATGTTTATATACATATGTATGTATGAATGTATGAAATGTTCAGAGTTGTGCGACTTAAAAATCAGTTAGTGAAGACTTAACTTAACTTAACATAAGAGGTTTAAGCAACTTTTACTTAACACGTCAATCTTTTGTTTAAGTATTTTCTATTACAACTGTTTAACAGTTCGGTTCAAATACATTTTTTTTTTTTCAAAGAAAATTTATCTGTACATTTATTTTCAAGAATTATAAAATCGATGATATGGCAAGCGGGTTTTTCCTACCGCTTCCAATTTACATAAGAAAGAAACTTAACAACTTAAAATTTACAGGTTCTTAAGTCTCTTAAGTTAAGTTAAATTTGAAGTAATCGTTAATGCAGCTTATCATATAATGAACTGGGCAAAATATTAAGATAAGTTAAGTTACGTTACGTAAATTAAGTCTACACTAACTGAGTTTTTAAGCGAATTGGTGATTCCGCTGTTGATCCAATGTTGAATAAGTTAACTGATCATGTAGATCGTTAACGCAAGTATGTATCTACAAACATACAAACATACTTACATACATGCATGTATGATTGTGTGTTCATAGCCAAACTGAAAGAGCAAAAATTGCTCATTCAGTTCATTCAGTATTCAACTGCCACGAACATAGCGACTGCGACAGCGGATGAGGGCGATCAACACGATTAAGAATACGATCATCAACATACAAACGCATACACATACGTGCGTGTATGTACGCATGATATACTTATATATGCTGTGTACCCTTGGGTACGCATCAACACTGAATCACACATAAAATCATTGGTTTCTTACCTTATTGGTTCGGCTACCTTACCCTGCATCTTACTATGTTAATGAATTTAACATAGGCTTAGGATGCTAACCCATGGTGTTTAGCAATAGCAATCCAGGGGTGAACTGTTTCTGAAAAGTGAGTGCTGAATTCACAACTGATTTTTTCTCTTTCACAATTGATTTCGATGTTCGATTCTTCGCTGGTGCAATTAAATATGAACATTTACTTTTTAACTTTTGACTTGTGGTGTTTTAAATTCAGACCGCCGTAGCCGAATGTGTTGGCATATAAACCTGCTTGAAGCATTGATTTTTTTGAAGTTGTATGGTTTCACGAATCTGCATTTCCGGGCTGCATGGCTCCGTTTCCGATATTTATTCTAAAGCAGGAAATAAGAATAAAAATCTAATAAATTTTTTCAGAGTTTAATACTATGCTTACGAGGGAATAATTTGAACGCCTTCAATATTCATAGCTAAATCACAAAGCCGCTACACAAAACTGAATTTCAAATAAGATAAATATAAAAAAATCTAATGAGGTAGACCTGATGCATATGCACTTTGTTTGTGTAGTTAAAAGACAGTTTGGTGCATACTCAAAGGCGAAATAAGCCGGTTCTATATTTGTTAAAGAAAGTTTTCAGAAAAATCATAGTTTGTTTCATTCATATTCGGTGAATTTTTTTTAGTTCGGAACCAGATTTAAATTTAAATCCACCATGAACTGGCATCAGAATTGCCTTTAACTATTGAAAACTAATAAGAATATTTAATTTTCAAGATATTGAATGAGATTTTAAGACACTTTCATCCATTTGGGTTAGATGAAAACGCATTTTATCAACAAAAATAAATTAAAAACCAAGGTTAATTTTGAGTCACTTTAAACTGATACTTTATTTCACCAAAATTTAATGGGTAAATTTCCTTACGCAAATTTTTCTAAAAATTTTGATTAAAAAGTTTGAAATTTTTATGAAAAATGTATTTGTTATGAAACTGAAAACATCTAGCAAGAGACAGGAATCTCGTAGAGAAGACTAAAACCCCCCACGGGTTTTAAAAAAACGGGGGAAAAAACAATAAAAAATGTGTCAGTTTGTTCAGTTTCAAAAATTAGAAGTCCGCAAAAATTAAACTTTTTTATAAAGTGTGGGTGCATGTAAAGTTCTGTCTAGACCGAATTTAGCACTTCCTTACTTGCTTAGGTTGTGTTTAAGAGGCGAGATAAATAAAAATTCCTCTGCTTTCGTCTACGTTTATTTTACTATCTCCTATCCGCCAAACCCTATCCATAAGTGAATTAGCTTACCATTCATGTTTGAAGTCATGATTTGATCACATCTGATTTCAGCGAAGAAAATGCAGGCGATGTATGTACACTTGCCAGGAAAAGTATCCGTACACAATTGCTGATTTGTGTTATTCAACAACCAGAGCTTAACATGATATGCAACATTCTAGGGTCATTATCATGCTGAAACCAGAAATCCTCACCAAGAAAGCAAGTTCTCCAACTCCTTGCGCCGCCATACACCCCCAGATCATCACACCTCTACCGCCATGCTTCACAGTTGGTAAACGATTATCTTTTTCGAGTGCAGTACCGCTCTTACGTCACACTAGTTTTCTTCCTTTAATGCCAAATATGCAATATTTGCTTTCATCCGAAAATAGAACACATTTCCAAAATTCTGGAGGTTTGTACATACGTGCTACGGGTATGAATAAGCCCGAATCCCTGTTTTTATGTGTACGGACACTTTTTCTGCTTCGTTGAAGTGAAGTTTTCTGTTTTTGTTTCTTAAAATTTAATTTTTGAGGATGTACTTAGGAAAAAATGTATAGGAATTGTATAGAAATTACTGACTAAACGTTTCTCATAAAAGTATAAAAGGTTTTAGTTTTTTTACAATGGATTTCTTAATATGTTGCTTTCACTTCTTTGCCTACGGATACTTTTTCCGGCAAGTGTATATGTAGGTAAATAAATCAGGGGCATACTCAAACGAGTGTAGGTCTAACTATATGACGACAAACCCGGTATGTCAGCTTTTATTGCCGTCAGTTGGCAAGTTTGACTACACATGTAGATATTACTCCTCGTACTATTATGTATGTATGGCTGTATATGAACATGGAGGTTTGTTTGTTTGGATGGACGCTCATCCGGCCCCATCCGTTCGTCTAATTACATACATGGTACATACATATATATGCATAAATACAAAAACACACACATACTTATGTGCATATATGTATGCATACATATGCCTACAAACATCTGTTCACACGAACCTAAGCAACGTATAATGGCCGGTCGGCTGATCATTCGGTTATTTTGCTGCCACAGCAAAAATTTGAGAATGAAAAATTCGTTCAATTAACAAAAACGATTGGAAAAAATAAAAAAAAAAACACTGAAAAAAAGTACGCAAGCGAAGAAAGAGACCAATAAAATCGAAACATATGTAGTATAAAAGCGGAAAAATGAATTGAAGCAAGTTCTACACACATACATATGTACATACAACATTTATATGTACATACGTCAGTGTACGGCTTTGTGCGGAAAGGGCGAATTGAATGGGTACTTCCAGCGAATTGGACATTGAAAAATACATAAGCATGCCTGACTATGCTCACATTCTCATATGCATACATACATAAACACCTATCTATGTGCATGCACAAATATCATACACACATATGTAGGCATATCTACACACAACCATAAAATTTTATAAGAGCTCCATGTAAACAGGTATACGCATGCAACGATTTACACTTACGAAGTACTTTCATTTTATAAAATGGTAATCTTTTTGTTGTTGCTGGCAATCGTGGTGATCGTTCGATGGCACCGGCATTCATTAAATTTCATTCATTTCGAAATGAATTCGCCGCAAGTGGGCGATCGCCAACACACTGAAATACTGTAAAATAAAAATTAAAAAAAGCATACGAGTGCAAAATGACTATAACTGCGGGCAAGGAGCTCAGCATCACAATGTTTTTTAATGTTGAGCATGCAAGAGAGTTTAAGCATAGTTATAGGATTTTAACATTCATAGCACTATGATCTCTACTCTAGTTTGCTTCTCATAAACAAAGAAATTTCCGAAATCACTCGAAGCGAATTGGGTTTTTTTTTTAGAACATTTACCAATTCTTGCTACATACCGCGTCTAACACGTATACGATTTTGTTCTCTCTGCCTCTATCTTCGCAAATTTGTTATCTTGAACTGCTGCTGCCGCTCTCTCTCCACTCAAATATTCCCACTCCACACATACTTATAACCTTCTGTGCTCAGTTATACTCTGCGCCCACTGCATTCGGTACTTGTGTGCGCTGTTTTCTTTGGTAGTATAGGTGATAGATGGCATGTGGGCATTAGCAGCAAGAAGGCAAAATTTTTGTCGGTTGGCGGCTCGTCGCGCACATTAGCGTAGTTCATTTCGCTTAAAAAAGTTTGTGAGTTGAAAACTCATCAAACCTAGCGCTCGTCGTGCTATCAGATCATAAGCGTGTGGAACGGATCAAACGGTGCGCGGATATTTTATTTTCCAATTTTTCTTTTTTCGTATTTGTACCGAACGAAAAGGCTCATTCACTGAAAAGAAAACAAAAACAAACAAAAAAAAAACGCTATGAAATTCACGAAAAATATACATTAAATGTAGTGAAAAGATTTCCGTCATAAAAATATTCAAATGGACTTGTTTTGTGGAAAGTGCAGTGAAAATATACAAAATTCATTAAATTCTTCATGTGCGTCCAAAAAGTAATAAAAATTGGAAAATTTTTAAACTTTTACTTATTGCTTTTTACTGTTCGAATAGAAAAAAGCAAAAGAAAATATTTACACAATTACCCTCAAGGAAAAAGTGACAGCAACAAAGGAATTATCTAGCATTAATTGTAAAAAGTTTGCGTGAAAAATAATATTTATATATAAAAAAAATATTTAACTGCTTTCGTAATTTTTTTGGAAAATAAATTCGTTGAACACGAATTCGTTGGGCAGTGGGTTGGAAAGCAAGCTAATACCTGAAATTTTTTTTCCTCAAAAAAATTTTTACTTAGTTTTTTTACAAAATCTCTAATCTGTGCATTTGTATGTATATTTTTAGATACTTCTTCAGCTGACATAAGCCGAAGTTAAAGAAATATACAAAGTTGAATGGCGATAAAGTGGAAAATAAGTGAAATCCAAACAAGAAAATCTAAGCAAAAGAAAAACCAAAAAGCAATTAACAAAAATTGCCGATCCAAACGAAAAATTCCAAAATATTACATACATCCGAAAAAAGAACGTCGCGAGTTTTTTACGTGCTGCGAATGAAAAAATTAAAAATTCACACATCAGTAAAATTAAACATACACATATATACATATTTTAAAAAGCCGTTATCAGCAAGTATTTTGGCGAAACAGTGTCAAAACATTATTGACACGAAAAAGAAAAAAAAAACGCGAATGTGTCTGTTAAAAATTGAATATATTTAAATTTTACATTTAGTTTCGTTTTCTCGCCGTTGCAAAGAAAAAGTGCTTATTTTCTTATTAAAAAAATTTGTAGATACGAAATCTTAACAAAAAATTAAAATTATATATTCTGCAAAAAATTTGAAAAGAATAATTTATACAATATATTTCAACTGCTTTGCTGACTTGTGGATGTGTATTTGTAAAACAACGCTTGGATTGCTTTTAACATTTAATGTAAGTTGACAAGAAAAAATGTTTAAATCAAGAAAATTAATTAGGCATTTTTGAGTTCGAGTAAAATATTTTTTTAGCAAAATGCGACATGCGACATATGCGACTAGTAAAGGACGGTTCAAGTGCAATCTCCTTTTTCAAAATAAAGTAAATTGCAGAAAAATAGTTTGAGTATTTGACAATTTTTGTATTATAGAATGCCTTCATTAGCAGGAGCAAATATTTCAATTCCGTTTGCAGTACAATTTCGTATTGTAGCAGCTTTGGCCTTCTTCACAGAAGCGCATGCTGCCAACTCAATTTTCCTTCTTAACAGCTACGGGCCCCATTCAAAAAGCGCTACACTATACAAAAGAAGATGCTTATTTAAATTTTGTTAGGAATTTAATTAAATACTAATCATTGGAGACTACTTTTGTTTTATATTAATTTTTTTAGATTTACTACCGCAACAGATTTCTGGCAAATGGTTTAACAGCGTGGGGGCGCTGTAGAATATATCCTAACTGTAACTGGTTTTTATTGCAGAGGCTTTACTTAACGGAAATGTACTACTAGACCTTGTTTCCTAGTGATAAGACAATTTTTGAGATGAAATTTTAAATGATGTGCCTTTCTTCTAAAAATGAAAATGACTGGGAGAAGATTCCTTAAAAGAGTCGTTCAGTTCTTGATTTCACTGTCGGTGCAGATGTGTTCGAATTGTAGTTAATTTTCGCAGAATTGCTTAACAAGAGCTTTGTGGGGTAGAGATTTCATATAAAGGAACCGTTTATGTTTCCTCCAAAAGTACAGTATTAATTTCATCAAAGATTCAACCTAATCTAGAAGAAAGTAATACGAAAAGAGTGTATTTGTGCTATGAAAAAGCTCCTCATAAAAAATATCTGCCGTTCGGGATCGGCTTGAAACTGTAGATCCATCCATTTGTGGTACAACTTCAAATAGGAGGAGGAGCTCGGCCAAATACCCAGAAAGGGAATGTGCGCCAATTACAATATATATATATATATATATATATGTATACATATATAACACGAAAAGATTCCATAAAAAGCCTTTCATGTTGCTTTTATCAGAAACTATATCTTGAAACCAATTAGCGAAATTTGACCACAGTTAGTCCTCGATCATGTTTTGTTTTTTTATTAAATTTTTGGAATATAAAACTGCGTTACTTTTTTATCAATTCAATAATCAATTACATTCACATTTTTATCGATTCAATAATCAATTACATTCACATTTGACAGTTTATCATGGCACCTCGTTTTAATGGCTGAAGTATGACTAAAAACAATGTTTCATAGATACATTTTATTTTGGCTATATCATCGTTTTTTTTATTTTTTTATGTAATTTCATTTATTAAGTCTATGGTTACAAAGCCTTACAAACTAGAGCTACAAACCGAATTAAATATAATATTTATAGATTAGACTTATTCCAGCTGAAATAAAAACATAGCTCTAGCAAGTGCGAAATCAAGGTAGAGACGATTAAAAATTCTACTCATTTCATGAAGAGACCTAGTAACAGGTGCATCACTTAAATAATTAGATTTAATAATTTTAACATGCAACGGAGAGTAAAAAAACCTCAAATCCTTTGGGGAATATTGAAGCTTATCTGCTCCAGTAGATTTGGACAATCAATGTCATAGATATAATTCCTTTTAATGTAAAAAGAAAATTCATTGAAAAATAAAATATTATAAATGCAATAATTTGCCAAAAAAAATTATGTTTTGTTTTTTTTTCCTTGTTCACTCCTCCCGGGAGCATGTGGCCTCGATACGACTCAGTCTTGCCTTCGTTTCGTTAATCTATTTTGATTTCTAACAGAGTAGGTGATAAGCCTGCCGCTTATTAAATATTTTATTTAATAAATCCATTATTGAATGAAATATTTTATTTTTTTAATATTTCCATATTTCCCAATGAATTTTTTTATAAATTCAGCACTAACAACAATTATTTCATATCTGAGGGCTTAAAAACAACCAATTATATGTACTGCTCTTGGCTTCTATAAGCAATTTATATATTTAAGGCTTCTATCAATCATAAAATGTAAATAAGAATATTCTATTTTTGATGCTTCAAAAGCTAGCAAAATATTTACATTAAATTTTTTGGAAATTTTTTTTTTGGAGAGTGAGAACCATTGGGTATATTTTTATGTAAGATAGCAGAATGCAGACAATCAATTGTTTTTGTAATACAATTTTCTTTCGCATCGCTTAGCAGAGTAGACTTTTTGGCTTCAAGCACAAAATGTCACATTCAATATGTAACAAAAATGATTAAAAGGCGATAAATGTTAAAAATCATATAAAGATGTAGAAATGAAGATGTGTAAAATTCGAGATAGGCATTTTTAGTAGAAATGCATAGTCATTATTTTTCACTATTTATTCGCTCTATTGAAAATTAAATTTCCAATAATTCTCATTTAATACTGTGACGGCGGTCATATTCTACGCCATATCCAAAGTTTGATGGAGCAGATATCTTGCCTTAAAAAGGTTGAGAACTTTCTACAAGTAAAATTTTTTGCTTATGTGTATGTGACTATCTTTCGGTAGTCCGCAGAATGGATATCCACTGGATAAGCTCAACGAGACATCTAACAAAAGATATAAGCGCCTATTATATGCATGCAAAAATATATATACAATTTGTGTATGATTTGGGACAGATTACCAACCCGGCAGTTTTTGTGGTGCCACTTTTGACCCTATTTGGACTATTTTGCATTGTTGCCTAATTCATTTTTTATGTATCTAATTTGGTTTGTTAACATTTTATATTATATTAATGGGGTAATTGCCTCTTATGATGAAAAAAATAGCAAAATCCAATTACTGCAAAAAAACTAGAAATTCCAATTTCTGCGAATATCAAATTATCACTACATATCGTTTATTTGAATATGTAGACGAAAATAATTTGTCAAAATATGAAGGCTACACTATTTCTCCATAGCAAATTAGCTACTAAAAAACTAAGCAGTTAAAAATTTAGTAACGATTAATAATCCAAAAAAGGTAAATTTCTTAATTATTATTTTTTTCATAACTCAGATAATAGTAAACGCTCAGAATTAGAAATACTATGTCAATAACATATATAAATAATAAAGTCTAATAAAAAATCAAAAACTAATAAATATAAAAAAAAACTATATTATAAAAATCAAAAACTAAGCAAGATCATAAACACTCAGAAACCCAGATACCTCAAAGATCGACTTATGCCTTCAAAGTCCTGCAGTTCGTTAAACTTAGTTCCGATGAAATACAGTTGTTTGGTGACTGAACGTCAATACTTTGTGTTCTCTGTCCGTCTTTGGAATATCTTACCTTACAAAATTAAACGTATAAAAGAAAGCTCGTTTTTCAAAAATAAATTGCTTCGCTATCTTGCCGAAAATTGTTGAATGCACTTTAAATCTCTTCCTATTAATCCCTACTCCTGCTACTACTATTTTTACCTTACTTACCAACTTAAACTTCTTTACTACTATCTGTAATTTTAATTTTAATTTTGATTTTACTGTTAATCCTTTTATGTAAACTATTCTTAAGGTCAATCATTGTAAAAATAACCTATGGTTGTATGTTTTAACTTTAATAATAAGTAAATAATAAATAAATAAATAAAGAATGTGATTACTTTTTTTTCCTTTTTTGATTGTTGACTATTTTCCATTAAATATTTCTTTTTCAATTTATTCAAAACAATCGTGTTATGATAAAATAAAATATTACACTTCCTTAAAGTTAAATTAAAAATACTCGATACGCGCTAGCACTCAAAATCTGTAGTTATTATTTAATATTAACCACTTAAGTGAAAATTAGAAGCACAATCAACATTGAGTAGCTTCGTCCAATTTGTCACTTGCCTGTTGAAAAGATTGACCGCATACTGGAGGTAATTTAAAAAAAATTTACTTCGAATGTAAGGAAATTATTTAAGAATATCCAAACAAAAAAATTTGACTTATTTGATTCATTAATTTTTTTTGTTGTCTGTCTCTGATATTTGCTGATATTTTCTTTTAATGATAAATAATCATAATTAGTTTTAATAAATCATTGTAATTAAAACACACAATCTGCTTGGAAATCATTAGAATTAATAAACATTACTCAACAGGTTTGTTAAAAAGCTGTAATTAATAGTGTGGCTCATTTTCTTTAAACAGAAGTCTTGTTTCTGAAGTAGTCACAGAAAAACGCAACGCAAATTTTATAAGGCTTTAATGTTTGGAATGAAGTTTACTTAAACGTTTTTTTTTATTCAACTCTTATACTCAGTTTCACGCTGATTGTTAATAAAAAAAAAAAAACAAAAAAAAAAAAAGTATATAGCAAAACTTGTATTCCGTGTAGCAAACAAAATTTGTTTACGTAGTTTCTTATCAAACAAAACACTAAAGCAAAAAGAACAAATTCTAATAATTTCAACAATTTTGTCACCCAAAATGGCGTACTCAAACTGTTTCCTCTATTAAGATCAGTAAATTGTACTCCAAAGCATTTGTAATGCCCGGCTCACATCCGGTGTTGCTATGCGCGCAGTCAGTTTCTTATGCCTACACATGTATGCTGTTTATTTGTTCGTGTGCACATTCCCACATTCATGCATACTTGCTTGTGCGACGTTCGCCATAATCGTTTCTGCTCCTCTCCACAAAACACACACGACACGATCTACTAATCTTTTGACCTCGACTACGGCTGCGTCGCGCCATGTCTCGCTTCGCCGTTTCATTGCTTATGCACATATGTATGTATGTATATATATATACAGTTGCAGATTATACAGTATGTGCTTCATTATTGCCATGATCACACATTGCTCGCCTTTTGCCGGTCGAGTTAATAGATCAGACATGATGACGAGGGGGCGGCAGTAGCCGCTTTAGGAATTCATTCATTCATTGGTAAAAACACATATATATTTGTATGTACATATAAACTATATACCCATGTATTTGTATATTCATGTATGTATGTAAGTGCATATTTATTTATATATTCATTCATCTCACACGCGGTCCATTCTCACACACACATACGCATACAATTATTGGTTACATACGCGCAACAAATTGTTATCGGTCGTCGTTAAGAGTTTTAGCCGCTTGCTGTTGAACTACAATCGCCAAGTTAATGTTGTTAAGTAAAGTTAAGTAGAAACGAAATTTGGTATACTACAACAGGTAAAACGGATTTCAATCTTTAATTTTTAGTGCTGAATGGCGATAAAATGAAATGAATTATAAATTTTGGCCATCAACTAATATATCAAAACACAAAAAGCACAAATTAATTAATTTTAACTTACGATCTTCTAGAATACATATCAGCGTAGAAGAATATCATAAATTGATGCTTATTGGTGTTTTGGGCACAATAATTTCAAAATATTTACGTTTTTGTGTATCATGGAGTTGCGCTCTGACAAATTAGTGGCCCTTGCAAACTTAAGTTCTTGAGACTTCTCCTGTATTCTATAACCTCAACCATTGAACTTTTCATGAATTGTGATTTTTCCCGCCTATATTACGATGACGCTAAACTTGAATGAAAATTGTATCTAAGTGGCCTAAAGTGTTCATAACAATGTCTACAACAAAGCCGAAAGAAAGGTTTTAAAAAGATGAGCTAGCTACTCTATGCAATAAGCCGTAAAATACCACAAGATTATTCGGATGTCTATCTTTCAGCATTTGCCACTAAAGAGTTAACTCGGCTTTTTCGCCACCTACATTTCTTCACACTAACTAAGTGCTTGAATTCACTTGTGAGTGTATTTTCTCCGAATTATGGGAGTAATTTCTTAAGAGGACTTAAATAGTCTAGGAATAGCCTCCTCGAATGGGTTGAGCAGATTTACACAAAACTCAGTGTGATTTAAAGATCAACAGGTATGAGATTTAAGAAAATTATTATTTATTGCTTACATACATATATTGTTCGTTTGCTGGAAGAGTGTCACAATCAAAACAAAAATAAAAAAGAACAGTTTTTATTAGAAAAGTGAAAGAGAATGGTCAAAACACTTCTTACGTATTATCACATAAACTCAAAGTGTTACCATTTAAGAATATCCTATTAGAAGGAAATATGTAGTTCGTTTTTATTCAGAACTGACCTCTTAAGGACTGTTCCTCGAACCTAACCAAATCAAGCTGTAATATTGTTTAGCGCATTACTGCTGTTCTCGACATATTTGATGTATTTCGACAATTCAGCTAAAGCAGTAACAGAGTCAACATCGAAGAAAATAAAGAAAAAGAAGAAAAACAGCACTCGGGATGCGCTTTCGCTGCATAAACTTGTCTCTTACTAATTTTGCAATGAGCCCTGGCAGCTAGTGCTCCTTTTATTGCAAAATAATAATTTATTGTTATATTCCATATATTAAATAAATATGCAATATGCAATGTTTTTGCAGGTTAATGTAATTTTTTACATTCTGTGAAGGTAAGGAACATTTTTGTTTTAAGAAGAGGATTCTCCTTTGAATTAAATGACCGCTTGCAAATATCTTTTTTCTTCTAAAATGGCTCTTCATAGTTCGCATGATTGCCACACTAGAGTTTGGAAGTAAGGGAAGAACAATTTTGGTGCAGTTGTCCCAAAATTTCTTCTAATATAAAGCTACTTTTAACGGCCACATCGTTTTGAAAACAATTTAGTAAGCTGCAAAAAGCGATCTGCTATCGAATAATATCTTTGTTATGTCCCTAGCCGGTTATGGGCAATCCTTACAAGTTATTTAATTATTTCGAAAAAAATTGGTTAAAGTCCCTTGCTAAAACCAACCTTTTGATATATTCACCGGCCCCCTTTTTTCATTACTTACATCTTATACATACATACAAATATAAGTAAATACTGTATTTATCGATACTTACCCATACCCAAAGTATATGTGTATGCCCTTGTAAACGTACATACACGCGTATTCATATACAATTAAATAGCGACTAGTACAAAAAATGTGTTTAACCAATTCAATCTAGTGGCATCAAGTGCTCATCAATGAGGCCATTTGACAAAAAAAAGAAATTGCAATTGAATTTATGAGCTCACCCATTGTGCATGGAGGTTACTGGACTGATGGCAGGCGGCAGCCCACAAGTAGCTACATATATTAGGGCTGGCCAATTTTCTTTCGACATCGTTCCTAGCAAAAAAGTTACATTTCAAAAAATGTACAATATTTCCAAAACTTATTTTTAACATTTTTTCTAATAACCTTTTTTTTTGATACATTTAACAACGTATTTACAAATATAGGATTTGCGATAGTTTCTCCTTTCAACAATAGGGGTATTTTTTCTACTTTGTCATGACTGCCTCCCAATTTTAGTATAATTAAATACATTTAGCTTCTTTAAAAGTTTGGTGGACCCGAAATGGACTTTAGAGCTATGCTCTAATGGACTTTTTCATAGAATTTCTTGTACAATCCGAATCAGAATGACATCGAAAAAATTGTTCCATACAAATTGATCCACCCTCATGTATATGTATGTTTATATGATCGTGAATATATTTGATAGAATGTGAAAACGCATTTACTCACATACAACTAATGCATGACAAATTTTTTCTGTAGCAGCGATTTTTGAAATCAATTCGCTTTACATATCATCACGTAAATCCAAGACACTCTCTTAGTCATTCTCAGAACAGAATCGTACACTTGCACCCTTTTGTACAGGAGTTGTAAGCGCACAATCAATGAAAGCTCAGTTAAGTTTCCGGACACATACTGTTTAACATACTGTAAATATGTTTAAAGTATATTATGAGCAAGTTGAGAATTGTCAGCTGAAACAAAGTTTGGTGAACAGAGGGTTTTTTTATTTAACACTTGATGGACTGAAGTTTCTTCATACTTATACTATATATGTACCCTGCAAAAAGCCTTATTGCAAATAAATGCTTCTATTGTCAATATCATACATTTCAAAAAGGCTTAGCAAACTACTCATTTTTGTTCTAGCCTCGGGAAAAAGCTGCGCACTTGTTGATGCATAACAGTTTGTCAAAACGAAAATAATGCAGTGCTGCATACGCAACGTCGTACTCAAGAGCATTTTTTTTTTTTTCAATTTTATACACTACCCGAAAGCAGCTTATATCTTTTTCCCTCATTTAGTTCCATATAAGTGGAAGACAAATCAGCTAAAAAGCTTTAAAAAGACAAAGCAGCTAATCGTTTTTATGCTTACAAAAATAAAAACATAGCATTAATACATCATGTTTCAACTGGGCTTAAGCAAAATTTCAAAAAACAAAAAAAAAATTAATAATTGTAAAAGTTATCGCTGTGTGTGTGGAGCCCGATTCTCCAGAAGTCCCTTGCGGTGATCATCACAAGAGCCTGGAGATTCATCTAAAATTAATCGGACAAGAGAAATTAGTTTCATTATTAGATAATCTTGTGCCTTTTTTTCAAAATTAACAATATGGCGGTCTCGGGATATATTTTTCAGATTTTCGAGAAAAAAACCGACAATTGTTTAAAAAAAATCGAAATTAAAAAAAAAGTCCTTCGATCAACCACGATTTTTTTATGTTTTTCAAAAGCACTATAAATTTTATTGAAATCTAAGGTTTTTAAGTTACATTGATCACCTGTTCAAAAAACTTAGTTTTGAGAAAAACGCATTTAAAGTTTTTGTTTGTTTTTGCCCGTGCGCCCTTTGTTAATTGTTGAATAACGCGAAAAGGATTTGTCTGATTCACTTTAAATTTTCACACAATATTTTAAAGATATTATACTAAAAAAAAATCTTTTTTTTTTAAACTTCTGACTACCCCTAACCCCTTAAAACGGGAGACGTTGCTGAAGCGAATGCTCCGCGCAGTGCCAAAGTAGATTATTATTGGTACAAGTATATTATTTCGATGAAGAAGAAATGAGGTGGAAGACAATGTAAGAGGCTTCTGGAGCTAGATTACACTAGTTTACACGAAAAAAGTACTGCCTTAAAAAGTGTTTCTCAACTTGATTTGTGGTTGCTTAACGCGAAAAAAAATGTCACTTATGTTTCAAAAAAATCATTGAAATCAGTTATTGAAAAAAAACCTCAAGAAATGCGATTAAAACTAACCTTTTATGGATATCGTTGGAAATGCGTAATTCCATCTACTTGTCAACGTTACCGCGTTTTTTTTAAGAAAATATTTGTATAGGTATTGTTGTGAGGTGTGGGCGACTTCTGAAGTTACGAAAAAAGGTCAAAGGGGGCGAATTTGTCGTTTAAGATTTTAATAACAAGCGCATACTTATTTAAATATAATTCAGTTGCACACAATTTTTTTTTTTATGAATAGGCATATTTTTAAATGTTTTTGAGAAAAACATGAATTAGAGATTTACCTGAAACAGGCTAATAACCTACCCTGTCAGCAATCAAAATAGGTTACCAAAAGCAACGCAAGACTGAGTCTTGCCGAGGCATTATGCTCCCGAGAGGAGTGAATAAGGAAAAAAAAATTGCCTGAAAATATATTTATCACTTGATTGCGTTAAATATTGGGGAATAGTGAAAGCTATTTCTACTAAATACCTACAGCATAACCGTGCAAATTTTTAGTCTGTAATTCTAAACTCAAGATTTTCAAATGCACATACATATTTACATATTTGCATATAAAGGGAATTCTCTGAAATTTCATTCCTCGTTCATTGACGTCTTTTGAACGAAAGAACCGAGAATTGTTAATAAAATAGGGAAGACGAACAGTGGCAGTCTACTACAGCAAATAGCACACACAGTAAATAAGAACAACGAAAACAACAACAACTCCAACAACACGAACCAAAATTTACAACAACAACAATATCTTTAACATAAGCGAGTGCCGGCTGGGAGGCTAACTGTGGCCGCAGCCTCTCACAGTGTTAACGCGTCATACAAAATTGCAACAACACACAAGCACACATGCAAATGGCACACACGTACATACATATGTAAGTCCCAGCGCATTCATAGAACACTGTCGTAATTTCTCAAGATACTTATGCACACTTTGGAAACAGCAAAAAAAAAAACAAAAACACAAGTCAAAACGAAAAATAACGGCGAGAAAGCAAATTGTTGCCGTAAGCAAGTCAAAATTGTTTTCGTAAAAATTGTGCAAAAACAACACACATACACAGATACAAAATTATTGAAACGCTGCAATGGCACCGCAACTGCAACACATTTGGCAGCACGATCAGTGCCCGTTGCAGCAAACATTTGATGCAAAAGTTAAAAATAACTGAAAATGTTCAGTATCCGCTGGGGCCAACCGAGTTGTGCCGAGTGGGGGTGGGGGTGCATATAAGGTTGAGAGCAGGCGAGCAACGCAAGGCAAGGAAGGTTACCCATGATGCGGTGTCATTTGGTGGTTTTATTTTCGTGCTAGATGCTGTTATTGTCGTTCTTGTGCTTAATGTTGTAGATGATGCTGCACCATGTCTCAGTTGTTGTTACTATTGCGATTTCTTGGCTGATCGCCGACTATGATGACGATCGTCACGTTGCTGTTGGTTTTGTTATTGTCATTGCTGCTCTTGCTGGCACATGGCTGCGTCAGCATTTGTCGCACACACTCATTTTGCGAAAATTACTTTTTATACCCAAGTGTATCGGCGGTTTTGTTGCTCGTTTGTTGGTGTGCTTTTTGCTGTGCGGCGGCCATAAATAACATTATCTATCTTTAGGCGATGCAGCGCTGCACTGACGCGTTGGAGGAGGCGTGGTTAGTTTAGTTAAGTAGCTGGCAAGTAGGCAAGCTTAGAAGTGCAAATAAAGTGCATACATCTGTGCATACATATACATTTATTTGTATGTAAAACCAAACTTAAAAACCAAATACAAATTTAAAAAACACACAATTTTTTTTAAATTAAAATTTTCTTTTTCAATATGGTACAATAATGAACTGTCTGTCGCCTACTTAGTGCCGGCAGTGTAAAACATGCAAATATGTATTGGCGAGTGTATGCGCGTGCGTGTGTGCTGTTTGTGTGTATGTGCACATATGTGTCACAGCGACTGGCTACTACGCTGCACAGCACTGCTTCAGACATTTGTGATGCCGCAATAACCTGCAATCTTTAGCAAAACGTCTAGCTTCAGTTATTTTTTTTGCTGTTTTTTGGTTGAATTGTTTGTTGCAACAGTTATTTTTATTTTAATCATTTTGGATGTTGCTCTTCTTGCTGTGCTGGTTGTTTTCGCGTGTATTTCTCCCATTGTTCTATTCGTCGTCATCGTTGTCGTCGTCTGCTGATAATAAACGATTGGGGCAATTCAACATTTCAACTTCATTCAGTAAATCAGCGTTTTTCACACTTTTTTACAACTACGAACGCTTGGTTCTTGTTGTTGTGTTTGTTGCTTTGTTTTTATTGTGATTGTTGGCATCGTTGTTGGCTGGCAACACATTTTAGTTGCCCAACATTGTTGGGTGGATGGATGCCTTAAATGACTTTTAATTAAATGAATCTTACATAGATACCGTCAACATAGACGGCATGCACGATTCATACTGATCGCCAAAGGTGCACCCCATTCGGGACCACGCACAGTCAGTATTAACCTACTGAACTGGACTTGCGAAACGGTACACCTACAGACATACTAAACCCTAATTCCGACCTCTGTAGCTTTAGTTTGCCCTGCGGTACCACCGTTTAAGCGTTACATTGCAGGGCCAAGCTGGTCAGTATGGCTCTTCATATATGTTTCTGTCTCTGTCTACCCTACGTTTCTTGTTTGCCTTCTTTCTTTACTGTGTTCCTAATCTTTTTTCCGCAGTTCCTGTAACGCATTCACGGACCATTCTCTCACCTTATTTTCATATACCCTTCGATTTAGCAACTCTTGCGCAGCCTCGCAATGGTGTAGATGGACCTGCTCAACCCTTATTTCTTCGCCTTAACGTACGTCCCTTGATACAGAAGGCATTTTCTGCTTCCAATCTGGTGACTTGTAACCTCTTCCATTTCTTTTACACGCTTTGCAGAAGGGCTTTTTTCGCTTGGTGACCCTTCTCGCCATATTTGAGACAGTTCTGACTTCTGGCGTCTTCGTTTGTACACGCCCCCGCCAGGTGCCATAGCATCTCCGCAGGTCAGGCTTTTCTCTAATTCGGTATACCACGCTTCCAAAAACATTTCGCCTGGCTTCCTTGCTTTTAAATTCTTCCTGAGCTCTCGAGTGAAGCTTAGTGATCGATTCGAGGAGCTCCTTTATGTGGTTGTTGATCGAGCGTTGCGGTAGATGCATTGCTTCTATCAACTTCCCAATCATCTCACCAGGAAGCGTTAAGGTATCACCCGATTGTGCTGTTTTCTCATTATTTTCTTCTAATGCGGGTGGCGACGATTTTGCTCTCTCAGGCCTTTCTATACTGAGCGTCTTGGTAGATATCCGTCTCAACTTCGGTGCGCGCTTAAAATAATCTATTTGTCACCCTAGTAGGTTTCGGTCAAGACATTTTTCCAAATTATCGTGATACAATTTCTTTGCTCAATATGAGAAACTTAAATGACCATATTTTAAAAACTAAAAAAAAAAGTTATAAGTGTTTCACAAAAAAAAAGACACGTAAAATATTTAAGTTTTAATTTTTTTATTATATATATTACATTTTTTTCATCTGTTAAGAAGTCGCTTAGTTTTCTTTGTCTAGTTGTGTGAAATACTTACAAAAACGATATTTTAAAATTTGTAGCCGAATACGCTTCGTTAGAGTTCAAAATTTGGTAATTCCGTGACTTTCCCGCTTTCAAATCAAAATTATTTTGCTGCAATATGTTTTAGAACACATTTGTTCTAGTGGTTGTTATTGCACCTATAATTTGTGCATCTGAAAGCTGCAGGAGTAAATGTAGCAATCCAACCGGCATCTTCAAGCCTTCGGCGAAAGTTTTTAGTAGCATTTCGTTGTGAGATGCGCGCAATAGATTCTTTTGGCATTTTTTCAACAGTTTTAAAAACGTCTACAAGTTTATGCATACCTAATGACGGTCTTTTGTCTGGTGCTACTCTTATACTCGTATGTTCCAAACCAATTTTCTACATTAAGGATTTTATTATTCTGCTTGTTCGACGCCGAATTCAAAAAATAAAACAATCATTCCTCCATCCTTCTTTTCCATGCCAACTGAGGACAAAAATTTGTTTGCCACTTGGTTTTTCTAGCACATAGAGGTCTTCCACTTACTCTGCCTTTCAGCTGCATCCTATTCATCAATATTATTTATAGCTATACTAGCAATATAATTTTTCTCTTCAACTATTTTTGATCCTATGAAGAATTAACAAAATGCAATTATCCGGATGCGGTATCGCCAGCGACTTGAGGGTAATTGACATTTTCACTGAATGAGAAAGCCAACGTCAAAAACTTCCTTTATGAATATAGTACATACTTAAATTATGCATGCACTATCTTTGAATGCACTAGCGGTTTATCAAGCAATTTCAATTGAGGATATGTATCTATTTATAAATATAAATATGTAAATAGATGTGTGTACACACCTACATGTGAGCACATAAGTGCAAGTGTACCTATATTTAAACATCACTGCGTGGGTCATATCAAAGAAAATTGGTGAAATAGTTGAAACTTAGATCCCAGCTGAAAATTGCTCGTATATACTCGTTTGCAGGTATCGTTTCCAGTAATTGAAGATTATAATCGGATATAAAGAAATTCAACAGTAAAGTAAAAAAGATAAACCTAACCTAATTTTTTAATTTTATAGTGTTTCAACACCTTTATAATAGCTTTCATTGAGTAAAACTTAGAAATCCCAACTTATATATAGTTTTATGTATAAACTCAACACAATCAAATTGCTTGATAAAAGTTGTTGATAATTTCTAATTGATAAGATATAATTTTTTTACTCAGTACTACTGTTGTTGATAGTAGCGATAAGTGACTTTTATATATACAATGCCATCTGTGGTGTACGTCTTTAGTTTTTTTTTTTTCAAAAGTGCAGGGACCTACAGTTTTATACCGCCTCCGAACGGCAATTGTTTCTTTTTTGTTACCCGGGAAGAGATACACACGGAGGTGTGCCATTGCCTGCCGAGGGGCGACCGCTATTAGAAAAAACTTTTTCTTCATTTTGGTGTTTCACCGAGATTCGAACCTACGTTCTCTCTGAACTCCGCATGGTCTATTAGCAATTTGATAACGATAAAATTCCAGTATCCGTCGAAAAATTGTAAGTGAAACTACCTTCACCTTTGTACCGTGGATCAATCCAGCATACATAATATATTTATGGCATGTGCATACTCGTACATAAATGCCTTTTTCAATATGATGGGCATACAACAGTGCTCCAAATATTTACGATTCCCTCTTTAATATGCTGGCCTTTCTTTTTCTACTTACACATGTAGAATTACATATGTGCTTACGTAAATATGCACAAGGCAAAAAATCGACAAAACTGGGCAATTGCAGGAAAAAGCATTAAATAGGAAAAAACTTTGCGTGGGTAGAATGTATTGCATTTTGCAAATAAAGTGAGCAAATAGTTTACAAACAAAGGCAAAAACAACAGTAACAGTAAAAAGCCATAGTGCACAAACAGAAACATACATCCAAGCAGATGGTATGTAAAGGGTCTTTCAAAAGACACGCCGTTGTTAAAAAAAAAAAAAAATAGATTCTCTCATGAATGAATTTAGCGGATCTTACCTGTAGGCGTGCCCATGGTAGACAATTAAAAGGCATAGTTTTTCACATACTATATAATTATTAGGAGGCGTATTGTGAACATGAGGAACTTTTTCACGGCAGAAATACACTCGGAGGTTTGTCATTGCCTGCCAAGGGGCGACCGCTAAAAAACTTTTTCTTAAGTTGTGGTCTTTCAACGAGATTCGAACCTACGTTCTCTCTGAATTCCGAATGGTGGACACGCATCACCCAGTTATAGAAAAAAATTTAATTAACTGCTTTCTCTGTGTGACGAAGAGATGGAATATATTCATGTATGTATATGCATTTGTGCATAAAGGGAGTGATATAATGATAAGGTCAACACAGTTGATATGATGTGACTACATTTTTTTCTTCAAATTTTTTTTATTACTATTACTTTTACAAAAGTTTTTTCATTCTATTACAAGAACTACATAAATCCAAGTTTCAAACTTTGTGCACAATTTTTAAACATTCATCCACTTCGATCAAAATCTCACATTGGTTATTCAGAATATGTTTTTGGGTATGCAGTTTTATAGTAAGTTGGAAGTGATTGAAAATTCTTGTTGACTTGATACCTTCTTTCTTGGCAGTACTGCGCCATTTCCATTTCCTTTTTCCATTGAACAAATGCAGACATTTTTTTATATAGAGAAAAATGCATATTTTTATAAGTATTGTACAAAGTTTGAAACTTAGATTGTATTATGGTCTGTGTTATAGAATGAACTATATTTTTATAAAAAAAAAATTATTGAAACTAAAAATAAATAAATAATATTAATATGTATCATATATGTATGTATTTAAATATGTATCAGACCACTCGCCACAATAACAACTAATACACCAAAGTGGTAGAAGACACAGTTTAAGTGGAGGTGGCAATGCAAAGATAAAATTTTCAAAATTTAGTGATTATTTCAAGTTTTTTCATTGCTTGTCTACTTGCTTCGCCGTTATTCGTTTGCCTCGTTCATAATCCTATTTCCAAATCAGCTGTCCATACGACGGACTGGACCGGACAGGTCGGTAAGTGCATTCTAATAACATATAGTAAGTTCTCTTTTCTGTGGGAGTAGCTGGTGTATATGAATGCAAGGCTTCGAGGAAATATCAATCAAATTATTTTAATGGTTGTTCAGCACGCCAAGATATACACTTTTTTGGCTCAGATAATTAAGCTAATTTCGCCGTAGTCCAAATTTAAACCAACATTTCTAGTTTTGAGAGGTTCGAAAATGTATACATTTTCACTGCGTTCCTTTCAGAAGTGTTAACTCTTTCCTCCCGCGCGATACACATACATATTTATATATGTACCACCAGCATGTAAGCATTCGAAAAACTTGACCCTGCAGGTGATGCTGAAAACTTAGATAGTGAAAGTTTCAAAACTCATCTTCTGCCTCCTTCAAAGAATTATCTTCTATTTGGTATAAAATTTCCGCTTCTTCCGTAAATGTTACCATAAGAAGGCAATATGCTCATTCCAACAAGAATAAAAACTGCTTGCGAAGCACATAATGCGCCCTGTGCTTGTGTAAAGATTGTTTCAAGTTATAAGGTGGTTTCGCCATAGCAGCTGATTTGTTTTTATTTTTGTTTTTTGCTCTTCGCTGGTTGGAGTAAAAGTACCCTGCTATTTGTTGTTGACCTATGAATTTGGTTGCATTTACTCACGAAGTCATCTCCTTTGAATTCGTCTTGAGTCATACCCTTAAAAAATAAGAAATATTTTCCCAAAATATGTCATATGTAATCCATTTTTCCTCCTTTTACCTGGTTGTACTAGATAAAATTCTACAACAATAACTTTCGTTCAACTTTCACTCCCCTCAATGTAAGCAAAAAAATTGTCCTCAATTCTTTCGCTGGAAATATTATAAATTCCTTGAAATTTTTTTCGAAAAATCTCCTATCGTCTATGAGCGAAAGTACCCAAAAAAATGTGAATAAAAATATTATTGGTAAGACCAATTTACTTAAAGTATCGGAGTATTTTGTAAAATGTTTTTTTTTTTTTGTTTGATGAAAAATTCATCAAAATGTGTGCAGCACCTGGAGGCAATGAAAGGACACCATCAATTCGAACTGGTCGTAAAACAAACCCCATTGCAAAATTTCTTTTGATTTAATTCATTTACAACTGTGGAGCCATGCAATTTGGATATGTGAGAGTCAGACAGTGTATGCATTTTATATGTATGTAGTAGACACATATGTATGGCTCATGTGCCAGCGTGCACTAGTACACCTTCGCATATTTAAGTGCATGCGTTTCAAGTGGCCTTTAGCTTTTGCTACAAACCTACATTTTATGTAGACCAGACTAAAATGTTCAAAAATGTCAGAAATCTAAAAAACTAAAAAAAAATTCTTTAGCCCCCTTTGTCATTAAATGTTTAGTAGCCGTAACACTCCCTTAGTTTTTTTTTATTTTGTCTTTCCTGCCGTAAATTATAGTGAAAAAAAGGCTACTTTATTAATTCTCAAATACTCAATAAATATGGCCTCAAGTGTTACTACAGCAAACGAAAACAGAGTGGATAGAATGGATGACTTGACGGGCGGTTTGTTGAAGATTTAGAAAATAAGCCACTGCATACGCATTGTTGCTTGTGGCAACAACTGCCCTGCAACTGGTAGGTAGGTAGCAACCGTACCAATAATACAATCGAGTTAACTACATATCTATGTACATATGCACATATAGGTATGTGTAAGTATGTTAGTATGAATGCGAGTAGTGTCAGAAAACCAATAGTCAGGCACTCAACCGATCCCACAAACGATCAACAATCAGACAACTAGTGAACTAAACAGTCAAGAAAAAGTCGAAGAGGTAAAGAACTACAACAAAAACAAAAACAAATATTACTATACAATCCTATCAACTAAAAACCGGTTTGGCCACTCCACAGTTACTTACATTCTCAAGTATATATTTATATGTATGTGCGCATATGTCTTTATGCAGATACCCAGCTGGAAATTATATTCATACAACAGCACGTGTTCGTGTTTGTTACTTCATTCGTGCTAATGTTCTGCGAATAAAGTGCGTTAAATAATACAGCACAGGGACTTTTCCACAAATTTATTTTCCCAATTTATTTATTTCTTATTTAATTTTAATATTTTTTATGAAGGCAACGGCAAACCTCCGAGTGTATTTCTGAAAAAGCTCCTCATAAAAATTATCTGCCGTTCGGAATCGGCTTTTAACTGTAGGTCCCTCTATTTGTGGAACAACATCAAGATGCACGCCACAAATAGGAGGAGGAGCTCGGCCCAAACGCCCAGAAAGGGCACCAGGTAATTAAGGTAAAAAAGGTATTAGGGGAAATAGCAAGGTTCTAAACATATTTAGCTGAAAAAAAAGTAGATCTGTTAACGCGAGAATAATCATTTTTTTAAGAAGGGCTTTAAATATTTTTTCTTTAGAGACTAAACATTAAAGATATTTTGAACGCCTGAAAGAAATATTAGTGAGCTATTATGTTCTATTGGTTTTTTTTTTTTAATCTTTCATTTTGTCTGCTTTAAAAATGTTGTTCGGCTTCAACTGACTCAAATTTTGTTTTTTCTTTCTAACGCAAATTTCACTTTAAGAAACTGGTAGAAGTCGAACGGTCTAGCACTGGCAGGCTGAACTTGGCTAGAAGTCTTTTAGCAGATAATGCCAATTGAGCCAGCGCATTGCCTTATTCTATTATAACACTCACATACATACATAACATCATGACTGCGAGACAGGAACAAAAAGCGCCGAACGCTAAGTCATTCAAAGGAAATGGTTGAAGCTGGTAGTCGCTGGCCTATAGTCACTCTCGTTATTTAATAAACCCACCCACCCGCTATTATCAATACTCATACTTGAATACTTTGTTAACGTGCACGCTTTCCAATTGGGTCAATGCATTACACAATTACTTACATACATATGTGCAAGCTCTATTCCAATAGATATTCAGCTGCATGTGGTAAGCAGCAAGCAACCTAATTGTTCATGCAGCTTGTACACGTACGAATTTGTCTATTGCATTGTAATTTTGTATGCAAGAAGAAGGTAAAAATGACGTCCAAGAATGTTCAAGAACAAAAAATATGTACATACATATGTATTTGAAGTGCAAGTAAATATACATATGTATATGATATAATATTTATAATGCAACGAATAACTTTATGCTGTTAAAGGCTAAATGACCACTTATACTCCAACTGGTACAAATTATTAAATACTTAAAATAAAAACAAAAAGTTGAGAAATACTTGAAATATTCTTTAATGCTTGTTGTTCTTTGAATGTTACGAGGCAAAACTTGAAAAAAGCGGTTACTATCATAAGATTCTGCGTAAACACGATTATTTATTAGCTACACCCGAAGCGGTGGCAAGTCCTATAAAGTAAATTTGATGCCTTATGAGACCAATATGTAACCATAGGCTATATCGATTGTGATGGGAAAGGGATATCTTCCATTCTACCTAAATTAATATACTATAATGTCTTAATAGCCCAGTGCTTTGCCCCTTTCTTGGTTGTAGGTACAGCGGCAGTCAACGTATTGCGATTATTTGTTTCTAGAAATGTTTAACGAAAAAACAAATCTAGTAGATGGTAGGGCAGAACTTTATCTTTCATACGGCAGTCAGGCTCATGTTGTTGTAAAAACCGGATATACACTCACTCTGTCATTATTTCCCCAACTGTTTTTTGAAGATTATTTTTTTCAGTCGATTTTAAGCGCTTATTTGATTTTTTTTAAATGTTTTTGAAATCTTGAGCATAGTTGAAGTTCTCGTTTTACATAAAATTTAAAAATTCCAATTATATTTGGAGTCAAAATGATTTTGTGTGGTTTAATGTATACCATATATATTGCCCATATATTTTTTTATGCAACTACAAGACCCTATCTAGCCTCTCTGTGCTGCTAAAATGCATGTCATCAAGTAAGTATGTATGTGTATAGGTGTTAAGTACTGTTAATTACAGAAAACCTCCAACCCAAATAGGACCTTTTTAAATGTATGTATGTATCCCGATCTCAGTGCCATCTAAGGAGTCCATTTTTGATTGCAATTACAATGGCAAATATATTTAATATTACTCACATTTCCAAGTATATGTACATATGTTTATGTATACGCATTTGCACGCTGAGATCTTACTCTCTGCCATCTACTTTGGTGTTTGCTACTGGCGTCGTTCGTCGACGCTTTTACCCCTTAGTAGAAGTTGGCGCGCTGCTACCATAATATAGCATTTGCCAGTGTGATAAATTTAGCGAACTAAAATGTTTAAAAAAAAAATTAATAAATGGAAAAATATAAAATAGTACTAAATCAAATATTTTACGATTCAAATGTTTGGCTTACCAATTCCATTAACCGAATGGAGTGGAATGACATCTATAAGTCTATACGTGCATGTGTATGTGCAAAACATACCTTCATAAATTCTATAATCTATTCTTACATTTTCTTTAGTGAATGCCGAAAATAAAAACACACAAAAATTGCATTAACGGAGCTATGCAGTGACAGCAAAAATTTATTGCATACTAATAATAAATACAAAAAGAACAATGAGTATTATAATGTCATTAAAAACAAAAGCCAAATTAACATACATACTATACATATAAATACTTAAACATGAATGTATGCACGCCACTATTTATAATACGTGTCTGTATAAGAAACCTCCTATATATAATATATATACAGTGTACTCTCTCTTAAGCAGGCACCCGAGGAACAGAAAATTTTGTACGCTTATGGGATATGTCCGCTTATGAGAAAAGTGTAAAAAAGTTAATAATATGGGTTAACGTGTAATGGGATGTTTGCCCGCTCAGGGGAAAAAAATTAACAAAACTCTTAAGGATATGTAATTTGTACTGAAAAAGTGTCCGCTTAAGAGAGCTGTACATATATGTGTGTGTATATATGTTGTTGATGAAAGCTCAGCCAACAAAAGTAAACAAATTCCTTTCGATTACTGACAACTTCGATAAATATGGGAATCTTTAAAATATCTTTCATAACGCTATTCTTCTCTTCATTTTCTTTGGTTCCTTTCTAATTAAAAAATATAAATAAATCGCTCGACAATGTTTCATTAAAATGTATGTACATAACTTTTGTAGGCATTGGAATTTATTGTAAAAAGAGGATAACGCGTTTGTATTTTTACTCTTTATTAGTAAAGCGAGTGAGAAAACTATCATTTTTGTATAACTAGTATACTTGAAGAATATATGAAATATATGCCCCAAAAATTGTAAAATGTGTAAAATTATGACCTACCCTAATGTCAGATACCATATAAAACACTTGCATAGAATAAGCACAGCACAGCTGATTAACAACATGAAGACGTCATTTCACGCATGTGACCAAGTTTTCGTCATTTGTTGTTTTAAAAGACATTTTGCAAAGGAAATCAAAGCGAATTAAGCATTAATACGTTGGTGGCTGAAAATGCAAACAGTGCCAAGAACTGATACAAATCCATAAAGGAAATGGATTTTCAAAATAAAATGAAATGAAGTAAAATAATATAAAAGCAAAAACTTTAAAATGAAAAAAAAAAAAAAATACATATATGTAGATATTTATTAGATTCAATTGAGTAAAGTAAAATTAAACCAATTCAAATAAATTAAAATAAAGTTTAAGGTATTTAATGCATAAAATAAACAAATAGAATAAAGTAAAATAAAAAATAACATAACAGGAAATTTAAAAGATTTAATTAAAAATAATAAAAAATAAAATAAAATAAATTGGAGGGAATAAAATAAATGTAAAAAATTTAAAATAAAAAAAGAATAATTAATAATAACTTAAACTAAATTAAAATCTGGAATGCAAAATATCATTAACAATGTTAAGTTAAAGGAAATAAAATAAAAATGAAATAAAAGGAAATAAAATAAAAGTATAAAATTGAAAACAAAAAGAGTTTAATTAAATTAAATTGAGTGAAATAAAATAAAACAAAAAGACTGAATGAAAATTGAACTAAATTAACTTAAATTATAAAAACCAAACCAAATTTCTGGAGTTAAAAAACAACGGCATGTAATTCAATCCACTAAAGTGAAATAAAAATAAATAAATAACTGAAAACTAAAAACAATTTAATTCAATTAAATGAATTAAGTGAAATAATAATAAAGAATTAAATAATAAAAAAAATATTTAATTTAATTTAAATGAGCAAAGTAATAGCAATAGAATAAAAAACAACATTCAGATAAAATGGAAACAAAAAATTATCAAATTAAAAATAAGACAAAATAAAATATAGATAGAAAAAATAAAATAAAAGAAAACAAGTAAAGTAAAAAAACTTAAATAGAAACGAACGAAACTTTAGTAAATTAAAATAAAAAAACTAAACAATAAAAATTTAGGTACATTAAAATTTAAGAAAAAACATAAAAGTAAAAAATTAAAAAAGTAAGGTGAAATAAAAAATAATAATATAATAAAAACTAAAATAAATACTAAATACTAAATAATTTTAAAATTTAATTTTATTGAATGAGCGAAATAAAACTAAATTGAAAATAAAATGGAGATAATTAAAATAAATTAAGAAAAAAAATAAAAAAAATTAATTATAATTAAAAAATAAAATAAAATAAAAACAAATTAAAATAAAATAAGAAAATAAATTATTAAATCAAATTGATTAAAATAAAATAAAACAAAAACAACTAAAATAAAAACGCAGTAAACTAAATTAAAATTAAAAAATAATTAAAAATAAAAAAATTAAGGAAATTGAAATTAACGAAAAAACATAAAAGTAAAAAATTTAAAAAAACTAACTGAATATTATTCAATTCAGTAAAGTGAAATAAAAATAAAAAACTAGAAATATAAATAAAATAAAATAAAAAAATATTAAAATAAAATGAGAAGAAAAAAGTAATAAAATCTAAATAAAAAAAAAATTAAAATAAAATTAAAACAAAAAATAATAAATTCAAAATAAAAAGAAATTAAATAAATTTAAAGGCTGTAAAAGAAAAGCAAAAATTTCAAATAAAGTAAATTTTATGAAACAAATTTCAAAGTGTAAAAATTAAAAAAAATGCAAAAAAATTATAAAATTAAAATATAAACTATTAAATTAAAATATTAAATAAAATTATAAAACAATATGTAAAATATAAAAATAGAATAAAGCACAATAAAATGAAATAGATTAGAAAATTAAAATAAAAAAATGAAATTAAATTGAGTGAAGTAAAGTTTAAAAAATAAAAATAAGTTGATAAAAAATCACCCCTAACACTGCAAAAGTAAGTTTTTATTGCACTCAAAACAATTGATGCGGAAATTGTTGTTGAGCAGCAACTTCAGTTTTAGATAAAGGACAAAGTCATTTGTCTGACTCAAATCGTTAGCTGATCGTTGAGTTTTTAATTTTAAGTGTTTTTAACGATATTTTTTCAACGTGCAGACTCGTTTTCGGCATGCAGAGTGTACGAAAGCTCTCAATTCCACTCGTTACTTGAATGTGCATATGTAGCCGTGTACCTCACTTGGAGAGAAGTGGTAGCACTGCTATTTCCGTTAGAATATGCGTCAATCATATGGAACGCAATTTACAACAATCATGCTTCGAAAATCGAATGGGTTGAAAGGAAATTTTTTCATTTCATTCTGCAGCCACTCAATTATTCCGATCCGGTTCCATCTAATGTTGCTCGCTGTAGACTAATAGACATTTGAAAGAAAAATAACTATTCAGTTACTGATGTTTCTCTTGGGCCTGGTTTGATTTCCTTGAAGTACTTAAGCAAATATGTAGATTGCAGTAGATTTCTTTACATAATCTTATGTCTTATGTCAATCGCCGTCTTATCGTATCTTTATTATAATAATTACTGGGTATTCCTTTAGGAATTTAATACCATCTCAAAGAGTTGATATTGAATTTTCTCTTAATGCGAGTATTTAACCTTAACGCAAATTTTGTTGAGTTCACAAATGTGGAATTTATTTCCTCGATTATAATTAAAAAAAAGAGCTACAGTTTACTATAAATAAGATAAACTTTCTTTGACGTATTACACACTAATTTCAAAATGATGTCACATACTCCTCACCGCATGTCGCTCAAAATGTTATATATATAATTGTTTTTCAGAGTCTCCCGCCTGAAAATATGCATTGAAAATTGTAATACACCTATTAGAGCATATGCACATATAGTATTTTACAACAACAAAAATCATACGATTCTGAATGTGAGTAAATGTACGTATGAGTTATCAAGCAATTTGTAATCTGCAAGATTTTGATATCATATAAATGATATATAATGGATTTTCTGAATCTATAAGTGTCAGCCATACACGTGCACTTATCCATACAATTATAGATGCAGGCATAATTGAAAAAATATGCATTTATGATTGCTATGAGATTTGCTATATGGTTTTTGTTTTCAAGTACCATATTATTAATTTGTTTTTGTACTTCTCCATTCTGCAAAATTCGATGCTTAAGCTTGCTGAACTTAATTGCTTGTATGTATAGATATGCATATATTCAATTAGAATATATTAATCAGCGCTTTCACATACTTACTTAGGTAGAAACTCGTCACACACAATTAGAATTCAAATAACTGAGGCCAATTAAATCTAATTTATATGCCCTGTGTGTATCTCTATTATGGAGCACTCAAAGTTATAGTTGGTAGTGAAGCAAATATTTTATGGATAACCCCTTTTGAGGCTTTAAGTATTTCCCTTCCTAATTTTGATTTCTGATTTTCATTTGCCATTAATATAACCACATTGGTATGAACATATATTGGACAACTTTTTAGATATTTGGAATATATTTAGAATATGAATTTATGGTTAAACACAATAATCGTTTAAGTCAAATTAGATGCTTTATACTTCATTCCCTTTGCTGCACGTTTTCGTAAAACCGGGAACTACAAAGATAATAGCATTTTAAAAGTTTTACTTGAAAGAATAAACAAAAAATCTTTATCAGTTGAGGAAAACATTTTTGTAAATTTTCACAAGCTTTTATTTAAGTGTTGAGGATAATTGTATTCTAGGAAATACTCAACAAAACACGCGCAACAAAAGGTGTTGGGGAAAATGAATACGTATGTACATGCATACATACAAATATTGGAAAAATACCACAGTTATAAAAACAGTTATAAAAAAACACAAAAACCTATATTAAGGCTGTCAGCTGTGTGTGGAAATTTTCACTATTTTTAACAAGACAATAAAGGTTTGAGTGTAAATAAATTTGCGAAAAGAGATGCCTTTAAATCATGACACTGATAAAGTGGACAAATGTGCGAAGACGGCATAAAACAGAAGGAAGGGTTGAAATGGCATCCCAACGTTGTCTGTGTTCTAATGGAAATGTTTGGCTAAAAATAGTAACAGCCAAAAGTTGAAAAGTTCAAATATAAATAGCTTCTATAATGGACAGCGTTTTTGGTGTTGTAGGTTGCTTCCAAGTTCTGAAATGAGGAGGTTACATAATACGATGGAACGTTTCTACTCTGTTTTCCACCTTTCTAGGAAGTGTACAAGCTTAGAATGAGCTAACACCACAAGTCACTCCATTCTATACAAATTAAAACTTTAGGACAGTAATAGAGAAAAACAAGCGTACGATATGCTATTATTGGTTTTTTTGAAAAATATGTATTTTGAACGCTGCTTAAAGTATTTTTGATTAATTTCCCCGAAAAGGTTTTTCATTTTCATGAAGCATTAAATACCTACATACATACATATCTATAGTATAGACATTGCTTTATAAATATCAACATACTAATACACAAGCGCACACACGCTCACAAATGCTTATGCGTATATGTATCAGAATGTGTACACCTCCACTAAAGTGAAAACTTCTAAAACGCTTGATGAGATATGATAAAAACGAATTTTACTTGAGATGTGAAGAATTGCAAAGCATACATGTAGGCGTCTGCGCGTGGATAAGCATTCAACGCGCTCTTATACACACGCACGTCGTTGCTTTTGTTTACTTTCTAGTTAGGCGGCATTGCAGACGAACAAATATATATGTATGCATGTATGTATGAATATATATATGTGCATATGTAAGAGAGTGTGCGAGATGGACTAACTGTTCAATAAGTACGCGGATCGTCTCCCACCGACACATTCACGTACATACATTACAGCAAGAAAATTGTCACATTATGATACACCCGCCAACAGACATATGTATTAGGATGGTTACTTTTCTTTCGAAATCAGCAGAAATAAAAAGTTTTGTTTTTCCACCACGGAAAGTTTGAGTTATTCAGAGGGAAATATGATTTGCAAAATTTTGGGCAGAAAGAAAGGAACAGCTTTTCCAACAAAGGCATGGCGAATTAAGTATGCATATGAAAATATGTACATACCTACTTTATGAGCCCGGCAAACACTGTTCTCGCATTTTCACGGATGGCTCCAGTACCGTGGCCGGTTCCGGCTCTAGTGTCTACGTAGAATTCAGCGCGACAAAACTACACTTTGCTCTTGGAATGCACGCATCCATGTTTCCAGCGGAGGTATATGCGATGAACTTTGTTGTGGAAAACAGATGGAGAGGCAGATATGTGCAGAGATATGCGTTTGCAGCGACAGCCAAGCTGTGGTCCTAAGACCAGCCCTTCCACCACTTTAAGGGTAGTTGAGTACTGTAAATCCAGGTTAAACTATGTCGGCAGACATAATATCCTGATGCTAACATGAGTCCCGGGACATGTGGGTATCGCAGGTAACAAGATTTTTCGAACGCACGGTTAGCAAATGGGTTACTCTAACCCACAATCGAGCCTGGCAGACTGAGAGAGGCTGCAGATGGACAAAACTAATGTCACCTGTCATGTCCGACCGACTGTCGCAGTTCTTCCTGCCACTATAGGAGGCTCATTGCACTGATGGCCTGCCACTTTGTATGGAAAGTCACATGGACGAAGAAGGCATCTCAGCACAGTGTACTCTGCCCAACATGTGGGAAGGAGGATGAGACGGCGGACCACTTTCTATGTCTGCCACTGATGGTTTAAGAAGCGACCACCTTGGCTCCTTGGCACCATAAATCTACTCACATTTCTTCGGAGGTCGGCTGTACTTGCTAGTCTGTTCCGACACAAAAAACAAAAACATGTAATGCAAAGGAAAAGGGATACCATAATAGTGCTTCATATTAATTAAAATTAAATTTTGCAATGTCGTTTATGTGAGTACATAAAAAACTAAATCTTCACTACCTTTCGATTCATTTTAATACTTTAGCGTACCTGAACAGAGGTTTTCGCGACTTATACGAAGTGGCGCAAAATTAATCATCCAATTTTGCTTTTGAGTAATGAGTGTTCGAAATCTTTATTTGACCTTTACGCACTCTACTGCTTTTCTGTTTGTATACTGCAGCTGTCTTGTTCACAATTGTCAAACATAGGGTTTTTTAATAGATGCACTTCAACTTTTTTCCGATAGGGAGGGTGAACGACGCAATATTTTTTATTTTTCGCTTGTCATTTGTAAACTTCATTAGTATACATTTCATCATGGAACGCTACACACTTGAGCAACGATTGCAAATCGTGCAAATTTTTTATGAAAATAATCGTTCTGTTGCTGCTACTTTAAGAGCATTACGGCCATTTTACGGTCCATTTAACAAGCCGTCGCGTTTTGGGGTTATGTGAAGTCATTGGTCTACAGTAACAAGCCGGCGACGATTTGTGAGCTCAGAGCCAATATTGAACGCGAAATTGCTGGAATTTCGGCCGATTTATGCAAAAGAGTGGTCGAAAATTGGGTTCAACTATTGGACTTCGTAAAACGTGCACGCGGTGGTCATGCAAAAGAAATCGAATTTCATACTTAAATGTATATGTTCAAACTCGATAATAAAAAAAAATTAGTTAAAAAAGTCAAACCGTTTGTGTTTTATTCAAAAAAGTTCAAAAGTTGAAGCGCTCTTACTGAAAAACCCTATATGATTGACGTACGACGTCATTTGCAGAAATTGTAAATCTTCCGATAGGGTGATTAATTTTTATGGCGGTTTTTTTTTTCTTTTATTTTTGAATTCGCGGAATATGTAACCGTAGGACGCTTCTCTCTCGCCTTCACCCGTGCTTCTAGTACAAAAATATTTATGCATACATACTTAATATATGTATATATGGGCGTGTATTTATACATTTGTTTGGTCTTCATATGTATACATAGATATTTTTCCTTCCTTTGAAAATATTCGCCCTATATGAAAAAGTATACATACTGGGTTCATCAGCTGAGTATTTCCATAGATGCTATGTACATGAGTATGTATGTATGTATGTGTATATAAAGAATCGTTACAAAATGCCCCTTTAGGCGCATGTCGCTACTAAATTAGCAGTGTTTACCCCACTGACGCCTACGTTTTTGTTTGTTCACGTGCTCACTTCTTGCAATCTATTGCTTACTTCCAAGTGTAAGAATCTTAGTATAAGTACTGCTACATATATTGCTGAAACTGAAATAGATGCATAATTACTGCGCTTATTGGTAGAGCATAATTCTGTTATATCAGTTCTTGCTACATTTGCAAGGAGCTACAACTGTAAAACCGAGATTTACATTTCAATTGAATATTTATAGGTGAACGGCAGGAGAGCTTGTCCATTTCATAGTAAGTTAAGTCCATTACAGTACAAGTGGAGCCGAACATGAAGGTTTGTGGCAACTCATTAAATCCAATAAGTCCTGCTTTGTTTCACATCGGCATTTTACTTCTGAGAAAAAATGCATTGCAATTGGCCACCGAGATCTTGTGATTTAACACCTTGTGACTTTTTTCTTTGGAGGAACGTGAGAGGGAAGGTCTACGCTAACAGCCCAGGGTCGATTCAAGAGCTCAAAGATGGAGCTCGTGAGGCTATCGGGGATATAGGGCAGCCACTTTGCAATTCGGTTATGGAAAATTTCATGAAAAAGATATTGTCCTTTAAGCGTGGTCGTGGTGGTAATTTGCCTGATGTTATTTTCCACTATTAACGGCATACCTTCCTCTTTATAATGAAATAAACATCCGATCATTTATATTAAAAAATAGCATTTTTCTTAATATCAAAATAACACCTCTTATGGTTTCACATTATTTTATTACGTAAATTAGCTTCTCTCGGATTTCATTCTATATTTACGAAATGGTTGAATTCCTAGGAAATTAACAGGTGTTGCGTGGCCTCGCTAGAGGGAATAAGCTCTAATCCCTTTGTAGCCACCTAAGGCGTGTGCCAAGGTAGATTCTTAAGAACTTTACTATTTATTATTTTTATCAATAATTATTTATGTATGTCGTTTCCCGATTCTTGTTCTGCAGAGAAAATTTGAAAGTTTTTCAACTGTAAAAAATGCTAAATGTAAAATGCAGTACAGCAGCTTCAGGAGGATGTTACTAAATTATATTGTTGGTACCGTTGCTTTATATAATATTAATAAGTGTTATCGTCTAACATTATCCACTAAAGTATTACACACGTCTTACTGTTACCGCTGTCACGATACTGTTCCTTGGACTGTTAAACTAACATTAGGGCATATAGTGATATGTATTTGTGAGAAGTAGTGTTTTGATTGACAAATTTCAATGATGATTTTGCTTTCGCACAAATATTATATGCATGAAAACTATTATGAAAATAACAAAATGCAGGTTCAGTAACTATTTCGTCACAACTCTTTTGATTTTCATGGTGGATTAACAGCTTGCTGTTAAGCTAACAGTGGCATTTAATTATAACATTAAAGAGCATGGAAAGTGATATTTGAATGTTATAACGTATCTCTTGTTCTTATTTCAATGTCTTTGGTGCAACAATTGACGAGAATAGATGATTTTACATACGTATGTACATTTCCATAGGCATATGGCGTGAGCAGTGGTTGTTAATAGGCAGACTCAAAAAATTCAGATACTAAAACATGACTCCAAACTTCAGATGTAAGCAGAAGTTAGTAAATTCTGTAGATTAAGGTAATGCGAATATAAGATAAAGTATACATATTTACACGTACATATACTCACAAAATTCTAGACTTAAAACTCAAAAAACTAACGCCAAATAGTGACCAAAGTTGAAAGTATGCAACACAAACGTGTACACACATAAATATAAACATACGTATATGTGCATAGGTGCTTGTATAAGTACATATATGTATATATATTTTTATTATATTACATATTATTATATATTATATTATATGTATGTACATATGTGTATAGCAAATACCGCGAAAAGTGCCAATTTCGCAATACCTACACGTAGTTACATTTATTGACGTCATCAGTTCTGTTTGTCCTTCTAGCAAGTCCTTTCAGCCATCCATACATTAACGAAGTTGAAAGGTTGCTATAAATGTTGCGAAAATATGTATGTATGCCGCACGCTTCATTCAATACACCTTCATAGCCCTAGGCACGCACAACCCTACACATACCCACATACATACTATACATAGGTATGCACTTCTCCCAAACCAAAACATTCCACTGTTTACATGGTTATGCATATATATAATACATATGTAGGTATGAGCCTTTCGCAAACGAACTCTTTCCATTTTCGGCTAATTTCGTTAAGTGGGATATGGCGTCGCTGATGGCAAACAGCTGTTGGCAACTGCTGAATGAAATTCATGAATTTACGTTTGAGTATTGGCGACACCAATATCAATAGTACGACAGCATACCTTTAATTTGGGGGCGCGCTGTACAAGTATCTGTGCGTGGGTAGATGTTACAATATACAAGTAAATATTTAAATATAAAAAATCAATTTGTAGGTACCTGAGCGTTTTCATTGATTGGGATGGTTGAAATGCAATGGCATACACATACTTACTCACATATATGTATGCATATGTATGTAAACTATTTCCCATATATTCATCTCGTATATGGTTGCAAGTGTGCGCGTACTTATTAGCCTCTAAAATATCTTCATGTTCATAGATATTTTCCCCACATTACAATATTTTTCTTCACTGACATTCCATTCATTCATCTATAAACGCCCTAAGGTATGTGTGCATGCTTGTCTCTATATATAAATATGCATATACATACATATGTATAAATAAATAGTTTTAATAACCAACCATGTGGCTTGAAGCGTTGGCGTGAAAGATATGAAGCACACACTCAAATTAATTACTTTTTTTGTAACAAATAAGGAAACGCTAAATTCGGTTGGGATCGAACTTTATGTACCCATGTACATTTAAGAAGTATTTCATTTCAAACGACTATTAATTTTTGAAGCCAAACAAATTCACACACAAATAGATTTATAATTTGTAACATCAGAGAGATGGACGGAAAATTCCTTTTAACATAGAGAAAGTGGGTGTGCTTTTTATCCGATCACAATCATATTTATGTCGTATGTAATGAGGTGGGGAGCAATACGAGTACTAAGTTCGGGCGAGCTTTCTTAAGTCGTTCTTGTGTTCATTGAATTACCCAAAATAGGTGTGAGACAGCCCATTTCTCAAAATTTTATTGGCTCATATTTCATTTTTATACTAAATGACAATAATGTTGCTTCATTTATGATAAATATATCACTTTTCTCTTTTAATATTGTTGCCATTATATGGGAAGTGCGTATGGTTACTGACCGATTTCGGCAATTTTCAATACCACCTACCTTCTACGAATATTAATATTAATTAATTTGGAGAAAAATAAATCAATTATTAATAATAATATTAATTTTTGCTAGAGTTTTCGTGCTCACTGACAAACGGACAGAACAGCATTTGTGAAAAAAAATTATAATACCCTTGGGTACAAGTACGCGCGGGTATACAAAAAAAGTAGCTGAGTGATTGAAAATAGCATTTTTCACCTCGTATATTTTAAATATAGATTTAAACTGTTATAAACAAACACAAATGTTTTTAATATCCGTTGCGGATTTTTGTATTTTTATTTTAGGTATGTTAGTCGTTTTTTTCTTTGTTGTAATACAATTCATAAGCAGTTTCTAACTTCCATTATCCAAAAAATACTAAACAGACTACGTACCATCCGTTTGTACTGCTTTCGAGTTCCCTTACCCTCTTCAAGACAAGCAAGCGCTCGATTGAATTCAGGCGTACAAATTAAGTAAAGTGGCCAATTATCAAGTACACAAGTTGTTAGCCAGGTAGCGCAAAATTAATCACCCTACCGGAAGATTTACAATTTTTGGAATTGGTGTCGAATGTCAATCATATTTGACACTTGTGAACTAGACAGCTACAGTATGCCAACAGACAAACAATTGAGCGCGTAAAGGTCAAAGATTTCCAATACTCAAAATACATATTTTTTTTATTAGCAAGAAAGCAATTTAAAACAAAATTGGATCATTAATTTTATGTAGTGGCGCGTGCACGTCTTCTTAGGTGCTGGCGACTTTCTGTGTCAATTGTTGGTGTGTGACTTCATATTGCTTCCTAAATGTGTTTATTTTGAAATCAAAAATTGTTCTTAAACCAAAACTCATTTGAATTAACAACAAATATTTGTGATTTATAGACAAATGAAAACTAGAAATGTGTCCCATTTCATAAAGAAAATGGAAACTACTCAAGGGAAAGTAAAATACTTCTAAATATAATATCTAACAATAAAATTTCTATAAAAAGCGAAGTTTAAGTACTTCTGCCGTAAACTATAAGTTACAGGTCAATCATATTTTGTACTAAGTGAACAGAGATTTGTGTATAATGAATAAATATTGGAAAATAAAAAAGTGGCTTTTACTGTATATGGAAAATAAATTGATGGAAATATTGTAATAAATTAATGAAAATATTCTAACGATAGAAGAATATTCGGATAATGACTCAGTTCATGACATACAGCAGTAGCTGATTGAAGAAGGCTCCAATATTCTGTTAGGAAATGGCAGTTATATTCTCTGCAAAAGGAGGATTACTCGAGCACAATTGGTTCACTTAACAAGATCGATATCAGTTTACAAAAGGATTATATCAATAAGGCATATAACCATACGAAACTCACTGTTTTTGTTTTTTAAAGACTCAATATCATATTAATAATTAATTTCAAGTATTCGTATTATTTCTATAAATACATAAAATATTTTATCAACGAATGAAACACAATGAACTTAATTTTTGTATATATAGTACATACATACATACTTTATATTTGGTGTCAAGATGAACACTCTGTTGAACAGTTCACCTCAGTTCCCTGGAGTTCGTTATAAGCGAATTGCAACGTACGTATGTATGTATGTAAATATGTATCATAGTTACACAATTCCCTATAGAAGTGATCGACCTTTTGTCAAGACTGCTTTTCTTTTACCAACAACTAAATGACTACTTGGCATGGGTAGAAATGTAAGCAAACTGTTTTTGATGATATTGTTGTTGTATCCTTTGATTCCATTCGTAATGGTTTCGTTAATCCGCACGATCGCTAACACAAACGACAACATTTGTTGCAGCTGTGATATCACTTCAATGTGTATTGCTGGTGTAAATTGTATTTTATTTTCTCTTATAAGTGACTTCATCTGTATGGGTACATATGGATGTGTGCACACACATTCATAATACATTTGTGTTATGTGTTTTCTACCTATTCTTTTCTCTCGTATAGAGATTTCTTTACACCTGTCATTTTAAAAGAAAAAACGATTGTAAGTACCACAGGAAACCAGTTTAGTTCATCAATTAATCATTTTTCATAATTGGGAAGTCGAAGAACCATAGTATATACATATGTATGTATTTGTATATATAGATTCTCCGGCTATGTGGTATAAACTCCTACAGTGGGCGCTCAGAATTCTTAAGTAGTTTGTTCGTAAGTTAATTAAGGCTTCCGAATTCTTAAGTTTTCTTGACGAATCCTAGATAACTTTCCCATTTATTATTCGTTTTTGTTACACTTCCGATCATTTTAATCAATTTTTTTAATGAGGTATTCCGGAAATAAATACTTGCACCATATGAACGTTTATTTTTTTGAATCTAGTCAATGAATACTGTTCATATATATACATAAGTATGGAATACTTTGGATTTTTTATTTATTTTTTTAAAGAAGCTTCTGAGTTTGATTTGTTTTGGTGTTTTCACTCTTTGTTTCTTCACAATATACGTACAGAATCGAAGGTGGAGAAGATTCAACATACAAGAATGATCGAACCCACTCTCTGATGGGCGCAATCTTGTTTCTATCATTCTTGGTTTCTATCATTGGTGCAGTTGTATGAGAGAGATTGAAAATGAAAACCAAAATGCAAGAAGATGAATGAAATGCACAAGTGCAACGTCACACATAAAGCGATTCTCTCAAATTCGCTGAGAGCAAAATATTCTCTTCTTATTACTCTCTCCATAGTGTCTGATATACTTTTGCTTCACAATTAAATCCGCACTCCTCTCTCTCCACTTTATTGCATAGGCAACATCATTCAAAATTTTTCGATTAAAGCAATTAATTCCCTTTTTCTGGCACCCATACTAATTAATTCCTATTTTTCCAATAAAAATTAATTATTGTATATATATTTTCTTTTTTTGTTTTTAATCTTCATTTTAATTTTTCGTCGTATACTTACACTTCTGTCCCAGTTTTGCAATAAAACAAAAACATTTTCCGTATAACTACATATGAATGTATACACCCCTGGTCAGCTAAATGGAAACTCGATGTTTAGAGGTTGACCAGCTTAGAATTTTATTTTATTTTTTTAGTTATTATAAAAATATAGTTCATTCTAGAGCAAATGTCATATAAATTAAATTTTCAAACTTTCCACAAGATTTATAAAAACTCGGCCAAATTTCTTCAAAACCGCAAATTTTTTAAACACAATTTAATTAAAAACTGAAAGAATGTGGGTATGCAATGTATGAAGAGAATCTATACATTATTTTTATCTACAGCTTATATGAGCACACAGCACTGTACGGCATCCTCACTTGTCTTATTTTTCTCTCTTTTATTTACGTGTATGCTGCGTTCTTTGATATGTTGCAAGTGCAGCATCACACATAGACACTTAATAAATACAGGGTGGCTGATGAATTTTGCTACATTAAGAAACTCAAATAACTTTTTTTTAGTGTATGGAATTCATTTATTTTTTTTTTCAAGTTGAAGGTCATTAAATTTAATTAAATGTAGCTTAACTCGTTTTAAAAATAATTGAATTTAAATATGGGGGGCATTTCGCTCGTTGACACAAGTGCGGCATCTTATTAAAAAGTTGTTCATTGCTGCTTTGAGAGTTGCGACAGGAATAGCCGCAATTGTTGCCCGAATGGATTGTTTTAGTTCATCCAAATTTGTTGGCTTTATTTTATAAACTTCTTGTTTACATAAACCCCACAAGAAAAAGTCAGGTGCAGTAAGGTCAGACGACCTGGGGGGCCAACGAAATTCGGAGTTTCTTGAAATCAGTTTATTGTGAAATTTTCGTCGCAACTCTGTCATAACAGTCTGGGCTATGTGAGACGTTACCCCATCTTGTTGAAACCACACAGAGTTGAAAGGAATTCTCTTTCGGCGTAGTTCTGGATAGAAAAATTCAGCATTTTCAAATAACGGTCTCCAGTAACCGTAACGGTGTGACCATTTTCTTCAAAAAAATAAGGCCCGACAATACAGCGTGAAGAAACCGCACACCACACTGTCACGCGAAGAGGATGCAATTCCGTCTCGTGGAGTATCTGTGGGTTAGAAGTACTCCATATTCGACAATTTTGTTTGTTCACATTGCCGTTTAAATCGAAATGGGCCTCATCAGACATCAAAAGGCAGTTTAACATGTTTTGGTCTTCTTCCACCATTTGCAGGATCTTCTGGCAAAATTCCAAGCGAATCGGCAAGTCTGCTGCATTCAGTTTGTTAACCATTTGAATTTTGTAGGGAAATAAGTCTAAATCTTTGTGCATTATTGTTTGCAAAGACTGTCGGCTGACACCAAGTTGAGCAGATAAGCTTCTTGTTGAAACCCTTGGATTGCTTTGTATAGCTGCAGCTACAGCAGCGATCGTTTCCTCCGTCCGAACTGGTGGGTTTCGATGATAAGGCCTTCTTGCGACTGTTCCTTGCTCGTTATGGTCCATCTGCTCGGGGGATCGCCGCCAAACATCCGCCTGTACTCTCTCTGTACCAAAACTACGGACTCCAGTGCGTGATAGCGGCGGACTATCCAAATTCTTGTTTACGTGTCCCAGTTATCCATTTTAATAAATTTTAAAGATCAATCTGCAAATTAAAACAAATTGGAACAGATAACTTAAAAAGAAAAAAAGTTATTCAATTTTTTTGGTAGCGGCTTTCATCAGCCACCCTGTACTTCAAGAAATTATATTTGAGTGTGTGAGTAATGGAGTCAGCGACACTTACGCACAATTGACATCCGCTGATGGCAGCTGTCGACCGTGTTGTTGATAAAACTCACTTCTCGTTGTTATATTTTTCCAGCAGCAATTTCCCAGGTAGAATCTTCGAAACATCCGGAGTGTTTGTTCTTTGTTTGTTTAAAATGTAATAAGCACAACTTTAGGTGATGTACAGGAAACGGAAAATGTTTGCCAGAGTGTAAGGTGTTAAAAACCAAGTATGGAAAATATACTATAAATGAGTAATCTTATCATAAAAAGTAGAAAATTCATAAATGATAATTGTTGTAGGCTTTTAATGTATGTATGATTGTATGTAACAAAAAAGGGAACGAAATAGAGAAGGGAACGTGAGCACGCTAACTCGCGTTAAAATTAAAATATTACAAAGAAACTTGGTACTCATATTAATATTTATTTAAGGTAGTTTTGCGAGAGAATTCGGTTCATATGTCCATGCCCGTTTCCCATATTATGGCAATATTAAAAAAAAGATAAAAGTGAAATATCTATCATAAATGAAGCAAAATTATTGTCATTTAGTAAAAAAACCGAATTAACACGCCAACAAAATTTTGAGAAATGGGCGGTGCCACACCTACTTTTGGGTAACTGCATAACCACCATAACGACTTAAGAAAACTCGCCCGAACTTAGTACTCGTATTGCTCCCCACCTCATTACATACGACATAAATATGATTGTGATCGGATAAAAACCACGCCCACTTTCTATATGTTAAAATTAAATTTCGGTCCATCTCTCTGATGTTATAAGCTTTAACTCTATGTTTATCTGAGTTTGTTTGGCTTCAAAAGTTAATAGTTGGCTGAAAAGAAATTTTACTTGAATATGCATAGGGTTCGGTCAGAATTTAGCACTACTTTACTTGCTTTAGTGGAGAACGTTTGTAGATGTCAATTGCGAGTACTTCTAATCTTTTCTTTCATTCAAAAACAGTTTTTATAAACCGACATCAAAAACAAAAGCAAACACCAGGGCAAACAACACCGAGTAAATAATTACGACACATTAATAACGAGCGCAATCCGCATAACCTGGTTAACAACCTATGAATGTTTGTTAGTATGTACTCGTATAATATGCGCATACACATGTTTATATACCCGTGTGTATGTACGTATTATATATAAACCGTCTGCTAAATTCGCAAGAATTGGTTAGACTTTTGCTTGGTTGAGAAAGAAATAAATTGTTTCGTGTTTAAATCCGTAAATGCGCATACATATGTATACATAACATACAAACATATGCATTTGTCTCGTAGGCAATTACAGTAAATGTATTTTTTCTTTTAAAAGTCGCCTGCTGATTATATTTCCGTTCTCGTCTGATAATAGTAACGACAAACAAAAAAACTAAAATGCGAGCACATGAGTATTCCTTTTCAAGCCGATAAGCATTTACTCACACACACACACACACACGCATGCCTGCTGTGCTGTGCACTTTGAATTGAGCTGAGCTGTGGCTTTGGAAAAGTAAATAGGCTTATTAAATATTTAGTATATTGTATTTAGGTATGTCTGTACGAAAAATTGTACAATTGCAATCGGACACACATAAGAACATATAATACAATCATAAATATATGTATACATACATACATACATACTAAATATAAATTTTTTTACCGACTTATTTAAGATTTAATTATTTTTACTTTTAGTTTGAAATTTTTTGAGTATTGCATTTTAAAATTGCAAACACACACATACATAAATGTAAAATTGATTAACAAACAAATAAATGCCGAGTAGTGATCTTTGGCTCAATTGTTTATCAGTATTTTTTTCCACACTAGCATAGTTATTGTAATTCGTTACTAATATAATTATTTTTTTTTATAATGAACTTCTTGCTTCTAAAAATATTTTTATGGATGTTTTCGTTTCATTTTTCTACTCATTTCTGGTTTCAATCCGAAACTTAGAGAAGTCTTTCATAATTAGTTGTTGATTTATGCAGAAAAAGATTAGTGTACAAGTAGATATGTCTATAAACACTACATGTCTTAGCGTACGAGTTCGTATATTTGAATACAATTAAATATTCAATCTTTTACTTTGCTACTAAATAAGTTCATCTTATTATTATTGCAAAAAAAAATTATAAATTAATATCAAAATAGATCTTCTTTTCAATAGCGGTTAAAATTTATATTTTACCCGTTGCTGGCAGTCTGTGATTTGATAAGCTCATGGAAGGCTCGAGAAATATGATTAGGCACCACATTACGTTAAGCGGTACGCCTCTTGTCCTCACGATCCCAGTACGAGCGTAGTAAGTTATCAATGGTCGTTTTCCCCATTTATCCACTGAAAGGATAGTTACTAACTGAAGTGAAACTTGTTAGTTCAGAGACAAGGCAAAGGGCTAAAATCAAAATCGCGATTTTATTCAATTATTTTATCGGATTTTTTGCCATATTTATTCGCTCTGCTTTATTTCATATTACTTCTACTTATTTCACTTTAAGCTTAACTAAAAAATTTTAAATCATCAAACCATCAATTAATAACTTAATTTATCGAACTGAGGGTTTAATAAACTTTTGTGAGATTGAAAATGTGTTAATCGGCGTGACAAAACGTAGTTTTAAGTATTGAGGTTGAGGTCGGTTGGGGAAACGGCCACTCCAGCTAAATTCTGCTGATGTTTTCGCCAATTTTATTATAAAATTGGTTTGTTCATGTACACACATACACATATACTGATTATATCAAGCGAAAATATCAATAAAATATTTTAAAGTATGTGCCTTTTTGAGTATTTGGGCACCCTTAGGAGTATTTGCCAAACGTTTAAAGGGTGGACGCCACTGAAGCTTTTTATGATAAGACTGTTATTTGAAGATGTTGTTTTTAAAGGAATATATCCAATAAAAATAGATATTCACCGATCGCCTAATTTCATAATCATCATCTAATCGTGCAAACATCGAACGACGCCCGACTTGCTACGTAGGATGAATATTTTATAAATCTTTTAGAAAAACGTATCTTATTTTGAAGATATTGTTTTCGAAGGAACACCCATGCACTTTAAATCTAACACTCGTCCGCCGTCAGCTTTCCTGATAACTACTTCAGTACTGATGAGAAAAGCTGGACTTTCAGTGCACAAAATAAAAATAATATCAAAACAAACCTTTTTCTTTCAAAGTAAATTTATTGCGAACGCCGTAGCCGAATGGGTTGGAGCATGACTACCATTCGGGAGTGTGTTGGTTTGAATCTTCGCGCGTGGAACACCAAATTAAACAAAAGAAATGTTGTTTCTTACTTGTACACCTCCGAGTGTATTTCTACCATGATAAAGCTCCTCATAAAAAACACCATCTGCCATGCACAGGCGGCATAAACTGTAGGTCCTCCACAAACAGGTGTAGGAGCTCGGAAACCCAACAAAAGTGTGTAAGCGCCAATATATATACTATATGGTACATATGTATGGTATGCAATTATATACATTTACTGGCATGCCTTGAATAACCCGGAACCCATTAATTCAGAGATAACGCATCGCGACATTCAATGAACTGAACTTCAAAATTTGAGGCCTATAAAGATTAATTGCGAAATCAATTTCTATGTATTTTTAGCTGCATGTTTGCATTAAAGTTAAAAAATAAAACTTAAAAATGTGAGGAATAAAATTGTATGAACGTGAACATTTTTCAAATTAATTAGTTTTACTGGAATGTGAAGTGAAAATCTTTTGATCTAAGAATCAAAAAAAAAAAAAACAAAATCAATTTTTGCGCAATATACTTATACATACTCACTATTAAGACTATAATATTTTTCAAAGAATTAAATAAAACAACCATAGCGCCCATTGAGTTTTACATGTCTTCTTTTTTATCATGTCTATCTCTTTGTTTTCTTTTGCTAACAAATATTTTATCTAAATTTTTCATTTCTAAAATCAGCTAGCTTTCTCAAATTTATAATCTATATATTATTACAAAAATGAGCAAAAAAATAAATAAAATAAAAGAACAAACGTGAAATTTGCCCAAACTTGAATTTTGTCTTAACTAAAAGTTTTAACTAAAACATCTACAGATTTTGATATAACTAAATCCTTGACGCACACTTTGCTTTCACATTAGAGCTTCCAAACCCAATTGGCAATTTTGCAGGTAGTTCACACATTCAAAAATTATAATAGTCCCTAATGATATATATATCGGATGTTCTTTTACTCAAATGAGAACTATAGATATCGATAACTATAGTTTGACGGCGAGAATGGCAAACTGTGTTGACATTTCGGTTCAACAAAGGTTGGAAAGCCGTTTAACGTCAGGGCAACGCTTCCAAATTGTGGGAATTTACTTTGAAAAAAATAAATCTGTTTGAATCTCTATGAAGTTCATAGAGCGAAGTGTTAAAGAAGATGCCGAAAAGTTGATTCGCCGTCATTCTCAGCTTGGTGGCCTTTGACTATGTCGAAAATTTTACTGAAGAATCTTGGCTTATGTGCCCATAAGATATAGCACGTGCAAGAATTGAAGCCAAATGAACGTCGCTTTCGTCGCATATTTGCTGATTGGCCTCATTTGTAGTAGATTTATTATTCAGATTTATTGGAAAAAGTAGCAAAAAATTGGACTGATCGAATGAACCATGTAACTCGTGGCCGCGCCTGATTAAAAAAAACATTCTATGAAATTAGCTACCAGATTGTAATAAAAAAAGAACAGTTCCGACATTATTTCTGTCTTGAATTATGATTTCTAAGTTCTTGAGAGCTTAGGAACACCCGATACATGTTTCTGCAAATTTCATGGAAGTAGTTAAATTTACCATTACAGAATAATAAAATGAAAAACCATAACTTTTTCAAATACTACCCATAAAAAACCGATAGCACTTAATTGAAAAAAATGTGTTTCCACGAATTAAATCTTCATTCGACAAATGCTATCAATTAACTTAAAAAATATTATATTCTATGATACAAACTCATATACACATATATGCGGGTGTATTTACGAAAAAAGAATTCAAACGCAAACTTAACGCGTGCTGCCAATAAAACGCTCTGTTAAAGACATAATTAAATAAATTAGGCAGTGGTGCAATTAGAAATCGATAGATTACACTGTGTAACACAAAAAACTGATTAGTTGAGTTTATGATGGTGCTTTTCTAAGAGAAAATTTTTTTGACTTAAACACCTAAACATGCTCTTTAAACTAATATTATAATAAAATATAAATGCCTTTAATGAAGTACCAAACATAATATTAAAGATATATTTCATTCTGGAGTGCTTATTTGTTAAACAAAAGTTCTATAAACTTTAACAAAATATGGGCTTCCGCAAATAACAATACTTTTATATTACTCCCATTATCCAACGTGTATACTTTGTACTGATCATTTCGAGTCACTTTCAATTTGTCATACAGTATTTACAAAAACAAAACCAAAAATACAACTCAGATAAAGAAAACTCATCAAAGATCTGTTATGTGGCAACAAAACGAATATCATGTCATGCATCCAAAAACTTGATAGAAAATGAAAATGAATTGAAAACGTAGCCAACGCCCCCGAATTGACGTCATGTCCGGTATTGCGCGCGAGGCAGAGCAACGCAGCAGGCCATCAGCAGAATCGATTCAACCAATTGGCCTCTTAAACTCAATGGCTGTTATTCGCAAGAAAACAACATAGCAAAACAAATACATATGTATGTATGTATGCATTAAGTAACTAATGGATTCATAAATGAAACGAGTAGAGGCTCAACAGTCTGTTGGTAATCATTTGCCTTCGATTGCCAAGGAAAGTGACTATCTAACACTAATCATTTGAAGCATAAATTTGTATAAAGAAATTTACATTTGTATTTATTCATTTAGAGTAGAAATGAGTGAAGAGAATATTGGTCTTTGGATAGCTTTGCACGAGAGTTATGCCTGCGTGATGAAAGTTACTAGGTGCTTTTATTATTTAAGTCTTGTTTGACTATGAGTTGCGTCATTTTCATCAAAGCGTCATAGACTAGCCTATTGACTTCAGTATATTTAATTATATTTCATAATCTCCTTGATATATTCTACAAAGTGTCAAGTGTAAATCTTATGTGCATCGTACGCCGTCTGTAGTTTAACGGTCTATTCTGAAGTATTTTTTATGCTTTCTGAAGTATTAATGTATACTTACTATGGGAAAAAATGTAGACCGTGTTTCGAAAGTTTATAATTTCTTTATAACATATCAATATTAACCTTCTACTGTAATCTATCTACTTAGGTATGTTAACCATCTCTGTAAGGCATTGTTGCTAACATTATGTGGAACTTGACTACATTTTCTGGTTTTACTAACGAAATAAACGAAGACATTCGGCATTTGGTTAAATAGCCATAAATCAAATCATTGTTCCTGTTATACTTTTGTATCGGAGTCGGTGATTACAGATATCTAGTGATTGAAAGAGTGGTAATGTTGTGTCATAAATCTAATTATATATTGTATAAATCATGTAATTATTTTATACTATGAGGCTTTGTAATATTTTAGTTTTGTTTGATTTTTGTGGTTAAGTGGACTTCCTCAAATAACGTTTTTATGAGATTTTTGTTATTAAAAGCTTAAAGACGGATTTTATTCAAACTTTGTATGTATATACCATCTGTATATACCATAATTTACCATAGTAAAATTTCTTTGCTGCATATGGAAAACCTATAGTTTTATTCCGCTTCAGAACAGCAGCTGGTTTTGCAAGAATATCTCTAGAAAAATATGTTCTGGGTTAAACACAAAACTTTTTAATGTTTTTATTTTTTAATGATGGCAAATACCTAAAAGCTTAGTATATCTATGAGACAAATATCCAAAATATTACATAAAGCATTTTTTCTAATTTACACAGCTCCTTTTCCATTCATTTCGATATATAAAGAAGATACAGAAGGTATTTCTCATTAAAGATTGTACCAAAAGTGAAAAAATAGGAAATCAAATTTTTAAAATGCCAAAAAATTAAAACTTAATCATTAAAATAGATTTCCAAAGTGATACCTACAAATATCGGGTGTTTTTTTAGCTGCGTGAAAGCTATCGATATCGACAGCTGAGAATGGCAAACTGTGTTGACATTTCTGTTCAGTAAGGTTTGGCAAGTCATTATGAACTGTTTAACGCCAGCACAACAATTCCAAAATGTGGAACTTTACTTTGAAAAATAAAAAATTGTTTGCGACGTTCATAGCGCACGGGCGACATCATCGGTCTTAATTTATTTCGAAATGAGGAAGGAGCTGCCGTTACGGTGAATTGCGAGCGCTATCGAGCCATGCTTACTAAATTTTTATTTCCAAAAAGTAATCAGCTAAATATCGATGACATTTGATTCCAATAAGACAGCGCAACTTGCCATTGACGCCATGTGGCCAGATTTAATGGGAAAAAGTCGTGGAAAATTGGATTGATCGAATGAAAGATTCATTCCAACAATATTTTTTTGGTATTTTTGTATTATCCTTTAAAGTTCTCAAGCTCTTAAAAACACCCGAAATAACAAACAAGCCTTCTTAGGCAATTAAAGTATTAACAGTTAATAAAAATACCCTATTAAACATTTAAATTAATAATTTTTATGTAGGCACCCTCAGTTGCATCGCAAAAGGGGATTTCTTCAAGAATTTTTTTTCATGAAACATTAAACATTTTTATAGAAGCTATTTAGTATCTAAATGAAAAATATTTTTACTGCAATTTTTTTTGCAATTTTTTTACTGAAATTTATATCCAGTAATCGTTAAAAAAAATGTTACCTCATTTTTTCAGTAATCTGTTAAAGTTTACTGGTTTATCCAAATTCATTTCAGTATTAGTAAAATTTTATTCATTTTTATTTATTTTTAATGCTCTAAATATATAATGAAGTGTGCCCATCTACGCCGGATATCATATTAAAAAAATAAATACCATATGCCATACCTGATTATAATAAAAAAAAATTATTCCAACGATATTTCTGTTTTTTTTTTAACAATTTAAGTTCTCAAGCTCTTACAAAACACCCGATCGAACAATAGAACTCGTTTAGTTACCTCGCCTCTTCAATGAATTGCCTCGAAATGGCAAAATAGCGCATTCAAGCCAGTGCTTCGATGTTTTTATTATCAATAAATGTACGTTAATTTTTATATAAATTTTTATAATTAAAAAGAACTAATGCAATTATTAAAATACCTTCAATTGTTCCGGATTAAATATACTCTCTCGTCGTTTTTAAATAAATAAATATGTGTTTGTATGTATGTTTAATGCAAGAGCAAACGGAAACAGTAAAATCATGTTGTGGGAAAAGTCAACAACGACAACGTGCGCTTGATTAAATGAAAAATATATTATGTAAATGCTCTTGCCAAATTTCATTCGGTATTTATGTGCATATATACAAGTATGTGCTGATGTATGTTTATCCTCTTCCTCAACGTAGCAGTTTATATTTTTAAACATTTCGTGTAATTGTTGCTATTTTTCAGTTCTTTTTTAATTTCAAATTATCTTTTTTTGACTTGTTATTTTTGGATATTTTGATGCTTATGAGCGTTTACACTTGCGCATGTGTTTGTGCGTGTGTGGACATGTGCATGTGCTTTAGTATATGGCATGTTATGTGCGCGCTCTTAAATAATTTCATTAATAAGAAATTTCGTGTAGCACATTAACAACAACCGTAGACGTAAATGCAAAAATATATACATATATATATATGTATGTATGTATAATTGGCGCGTACACCCTTTCGGGGTGTTTGGCCGAGCTTATTTGTGGTGTGCGTCTTGATGTTGTTCCACAAATGGAGGGACCTACAGTTTTAAGGCGACTTCGAATGGCACATAATTTTTATGTGGAGTTTTTTCTTGGTAGAAATACTGGGAGCTTTGCCATTGCCTGCCGAGGGTCGACCCCTATTAGAAAGAACTTTTTCTTCATTTTCGTGTTTCACCGAGATTCGAACCTACGTTCTTCCTGAATTCCGAATGGTAGTAACACACCAACCCATTCGGCTACGGCAGCCATTCATTCAAAAAATCATTTGTGAGCTTTTACTCAAAGTTTGATATTTCATTTTTTTTTTCTTTAATGTACCGGATTAGGCGCGTCGAAAATGTGTCAGAGAAAAAATAAAAAGTTTACTAAAAAGAACTAAATTTTTTTGTTGTATTTAAATTTTTCTTAATTATGTATTTATTTCCTTTTTTTGGATTGTTATTCTATGCCTTTGCCAGCCAAACGTCAAATATTCCATTCATTATTTCGACAGACAATATGTTAAATCGACAATTAAAAAAGCGAAAAACAAATAAATGAAAGAATTACGAATTATGCAACAAAAACATAAACACGCTCAGCATTCGCCGCATTTATTCATATACATATGTAGGTACATATACCTTCTGCTCAAATATGAACGAGACGGTATCAATAAAACGGTCCGCGGATGACATATGGCAAAAATAAATTTTTAGTTTTTTTGGTAGGACTGTTATAAGCTTACATGGCAAATTTCAGCGTGACATGTCACATAGTTTGTTTTCTGTGCTACTGTAAACAAGTCAAACTCGAGTGTGTTTGTCCAGCCAGATCGGTAAATTTCGTTTGAATCGAGGAAGTCAAATTATTTTCAAAAACGTCCTTTTCCATCGCGACAACGCATCAGCAAAATTAATGGAAATAGGACTCCAATTCGTTTCATATCCCCACTGTTCTCCAGATTTGGCTCCCTCGGATCCTTCGGACTACTATTTGTTCTATAATTTGAAGAAATTACCGGCGGTAAAAATTTTTTTTCAAACGAGGAGGTGATTGCAGAAACAATCTAGAACAACGTTGGACAGGGTGTATAAGCCTAAAAGGAGACTATATCGAAATATAAAAAAGGTTTACCCCAAACAATTGACTAGTTTTTATTATCGCGCAAACTTTTCAAACGACCCTCGTATGTATATATGTAGCCACAAAAGAACCAAACCATTAATTTACCAATACTCGACAGTCACTTCAATGTTCAATGCGTGTTACTTAAGGATGTATGCCCACATATTGGTAAAGGTGTGTCTGGTCAATACAAACAAAAAAAACTTGGAAAGAAATTTTAATACTTTAAAGTCAGGATCATATAATATATTTATTAATACGTCGATTTTTCATACATACATATACAAGTGCAACAGAAAGAGGTTCCAAACTTTGGGAAGCCACTGAAGGCGCCAATTACCAGGTAGATTGTTTGTTTAGCTCTCGATTAGTTCTTGCATTATTTCACAAAACCTAAACACTATAAAACAATACATTTTTGTGGTTGGGTAAACAAAGAATTTCTTGTGGAGTGTTTTTTTAATATCCAACCTCTACTCAATTGGCTCTAGAAAATAATTTGATTGAATTTCAAATGAAAAATTTGAAAACATTTTGTTTACTCATTCCCCTTGAATACCAAAAACGCGCTTTCATACGGTTATATGTGTATGTGTATATGAATATATGTATATCTCTATAAGCCCTGTAAGAAAATCGGGTGATCTTGAACTGTTGCCTTTTCCACTCACTTTTTCAACACTTCACTTTTCGAGCTTTTTACACAGGAACAAGGACAACGTTTGCGTTATGAAACCCTTACTCTCAATTAAACTTAATAAACTTCAAAAGACATATTTTTAATTTCGTACATTTTTACGATGAAGCTACGCACTGGAATTAAATGTGAGCTTCTACTAATTTATTCGCACGCATTTGCAACACAGCGCCTGTACATATTGACACTCACTTACAAATTTAAAGTTTCAATTTCGCAATAAGTTATCAGCTTTTTGGTTTATATAAGAAATTTGTTTAGCACTTTTGGAACATGAACTTCATACAGATAACAGAACTCAATAAAACACTACGGTTCAACACAGTTTAGATATAAAAAATAGAAAATCCTTTGCAAGCGAGAATTGCTTAAAAATTGGGCAATTAAAAAAGTAGCAAAAAAGGGGCGAATTTATGTTTAGCGCCCTTACTTTCACGAGATCATCTTCTCCCAATAGGGTATTTTCAAGACCATATGTACATCATATGTATGTATATGTGTGTAAACAACTAGTAAAATATTTTAAATATTTCGGAAATCGCTAAGTATTTATAATAATTTTTTGTTTATTTAGTAAGGAAAAATGTTGAATTATTTTTGGTTTAGCGCAAAATTATGCATTGTTTCAGCTGTGAAAATAGATGAGTACAAATGTAAAGTACATACAAAAGTACGAGTATGTATATGTCTTCCTATATGGGTACGTTCGTAGAAATATAAAAATTTATTATGCTTAGATTTTCTTAATAAATTCAACTGTAATATACAACAACAAAGCTTGCAAAAGATATCATCCATTTCTATCATATCGTCAAGCAAAGAGTATTGAAGATATACATAACTTCCAATTTGAGGCTTCTCAGCTACTGCAACGCGTTTCAAACAGATATGTAATTACAAATAATATAATCAAATCTCTCTTAACTACTTGTCCACATGTAACACATTATAGAGAACTTCTGGGCTGACAAGTTCAGTTCGGTTCGATCCTAAACTTTTTGATAAAAATATTTGTTATGATCTGTATTATGGTATACTTATTGAACTATTTCTCTTCATCTTCCTTGTTGGTAAATGGTAAGCGCGTAAGTGATTTTGGCCGGGTTCCTCCACTGTAATATAGATATAACGAAAGTACTTTGTCGGCGAAGTCGCTCGTCCACCACAAACCCGACATCGTATTTGAATTGATATATAGGGGTTTTCAATAGGTGCACTTCAACTTTTTTCCGATAGGGAGGGTGAACGACGCAATATTTTTTATTTTTCGCTTGTCATTTGTAAACTTCATTAGTATACATTTCATTATGGAACGCTACACACTTGAGCAACGATTGCAAATCGTGCAATTTTTTTATGAAAATAATCGTTCTGTTGCTGCTACTTTAAGAGCATTACGGCCATTTTACGGTCCATTTAACAAACCGGCGACGATTTGTGAGCACAGAGCCAATATTGAACGCGAAATTGCTGGAATTTCGGCCGATTTATGCAAAAGAGTGGTCGAAAATTGGGTTCAACGATTGGACTTCGTAAAACGTGCACGCGGTGGTCATGCAAAAGAAATCGAATTTCATACTTAAATGTATATGTTCAAACTCGATAATAAAAAAAAATTAGTTAAAAAAGTCAAACCGTGTGTGTTTTATTCAAAAAAGTTCAAAAGTTGAAGCGCTCTTACTGAAAACCACTATATTTAGCAACTATAATAGACGCCTCGTCCATCGCATCTTTTGGGTGGTGGTAATGTCAGCCTTTACATCCGAGGAGAGGCACCTTGGTCATCATCAAAAGGGGGCTTCACCCGAGGCTTTGTTTAATTAGAAAACTCATTTGCATGACGAATACTAAACTCAGCGCACAAAGCCACTCTGTGGAATTTAAATTTCAAGTACTTTTTTGAGAGCGGTCGGCTTGCGTAATACAAACGTCCGCTTGCAGCCCCGTCCTCTTTTGAAGAGACTCTGCATATTTTAAATGTACACAATATATATGAGTATATCCTTATTATGAAATTAAAGTTGCCATGAAATTTCAAATCTCTATATAAAAAAATTCCGCTGCATAAGTATACATATATATTCAATATATATGTATATTGTTATCAAATCCCTTCAATTACAAATGTCATAATTTCTCTCTTTCTAATTCTTCCTCTCTCTCTCTCTCTCATTTTAGAAAGTTAATCGCTTCACATTCAACGCAGCGCTAATTGACTACCTTTATTTCGAATCGCAACCTGTCAATTTGGCTTCATCATTTGCTAGATTCCTTGAACAACAGAGCAAAATAATGAGGGAAACTGATGGTCCACGGCTAAGGTACCGAGGGCACTGAGGTTTCTTCAACACAAGTTTGAAAACTACATGGATCGTAGAAATGGCGGCGACATTTTGGCGCCACCACGGCCCCCAAAGCACTTACCACGTGTACATCGTCCTAGAGCACCCGAGCCAGAGACTATGTTAAACGAAATACAAATGCAACAGGAGTGGCAGCAGCAACAGCAGCGGGAACAAGAGCAGCAGCAAATGACGACGACGGCAGTGACATCGGCAACAACGACGAGCACCGCAACACCGCAACGTACAAATAGTAATAACCAGCAGTTGCAGCATAATTTCAATAGCAACAATTTTCCAAGTCAATATAGTATTACGGGCGTAGACCGGGGTGTTACTACGAGTGGTCAAAATGATAATATTGCTATCGCTAATACACTGATGCAACCAGAATACGAAGATTACGAAATCCATCATTTGACGATACTGCCACAACGGCCAACCACCCTAAATCTAAGCCGCAATAACAGTCACGTAAGCAACACATCTTCTTCGACGTCGTCGTCCTCCATAATCGCAGCAAATACATTTACACGGCGAAGGCAATTACCGCCCACGCCAGGTGCTGCAGCACGACTACTTGTTAACAGCAATACAATCAGCAGCAACGCTCGAAGTCAGTCGAGCAATAACAGTGGCCTAAGTGGTGGCATCACTGGTTTACTCAGTCATTTCCATAGCACCGAACCAGCTGTTGCTGCATCAGTCACGCTGGCTCAACCGCGACCCGAGTCCCAGAGGCTCACCAATGAGTATGTGGATACTCCGTTCCGAAATGCTGTAGGCAATACGGTCATACCGAATCAGTTGCAGCTGCAACACGCTTCCCGTTCACAACATCCAGCGGGACAGCACGATGGCGGCCAAACGACAACGCATCATCTACTACTGTTGCCCCAGCGTGAATTCCGTCTGCAACAACATCAGCATCAGCAACAGCAGCACCAACATCAGCTACATTCGAACCGCTTGGCGGGAACAGTGGGTTCGGCGATCGTCACGACGGGTATCGATGGCACAGACGGCTTCTTACATTCGAATCATAATCACAAAACGCCCACGTCCACTGCAACAATGACAACAACCTGCCCGCATACCGGCAAGGTGATTCCAGTCGCGCAGAATGGAAATAATAGCGGCGGTTTAGGCAGCTTCACAAGCTCCCTAAATACGGAACAGCCATTTACGCCGGCAATAACAAAACAACCCGCCTCAACGACAACCAACCAAACATCGCACGTCGACAGCAGCAATTGCAAATTTGCTAAAGATTTACCCGCATTCGATGACTTGCTAACCATGCACAATATAGCGACAGGCATCTCTACGCCACAAGGCATGATATCCGCTGTACACGGTGCCAGTCCGCTTGGTACACCCATTATCATTGGTGGCGACACATCTTCCCTAAATCAGATCACCTGCCCACGATGCGGTCATTGTCGTTGCGAACAGTGCCAAAGTCCACCACACCTGCCGCAAACGTGGCTCTGCAACAAGACCTGCCTATGCAGCGCCGAATCAGTCATCGATTATGTGTCGTGTTTATGTTGCGCCAAGGCATTATTTTATCATTGCGCTCGCGACAATGACATGGACTGCGATGACGGCTCCGGTACACCATGCGTCGACAATCCCTGCTCATGTGGGCCCTATAAACGTACACAACGCTGGGGTTGGCTGGGCGCACTATCGCTTGTATTACCCTGCCTTTGGTTATATTGGCCTATGCGCGGTTGCGTATCCTTCTGCGAAAAATGCTACGGACGAATTGTAGGTCGAGGTTGCCGTTGCCAACAAACAGATTCACCAACCAACATCATACCAATCTCGCAATTGGGTCTAACTGGAAATGGCAACAGTGGAACGGCAAGCATTTTAAGCAGCAACAACGCTGGCACAGATATGATAAAATCGGCTGAAACACACCATCATCATAATCATCATCACCATCACCATCATATGCGAAAAGGCGATCTGACGCCCAAGAAACGACTGCTCGATTCGAATGGCGAGTACTAAAAGAAAATAGAGTAATAAATGAAAATAGAACATATGAATGTTAAGGAACATGCCATTTAACTAGCGTACTCCCGACTACAAGTTGGATCGGGTTAGAAAAAGAACAATAGGAACCACTGCAGGCGGTGGGTTGTGGCGCGTGCTAGGACTTAGAAAACGGGTAGGGAAGTATGAGAGTTATCTTTGGGCGGAGCGGTAGAAGTCCTAGTTCAGCTGAGTGCAAATCACGTGATTTCAGTGCTTATTGCAAAACACATTCAGCTTATTAACGGCGCTATCGAGCAACAGTATTTTAATGTACAATGACTTGCATTTAGAATACAAAACTGGCTTCCAATCCTTCACCCTCACTCTGACTCTCTCTCTCTCTCTCTCTAACTCTCTTTCATTCTCGATGCGCCTTCTGTTTGAGTGCACCCTTCAAATCAGCAATGTTAGAAGTTTTTTGTAAATAACTAAAAGAGAAAGCAATGCCGCAACAAACGTAAGACAACTTTTTTTCAACAGATAACTGTTTGTAAATAATTATTTCTTAAAATAATAATGAACAAGCAATTGAAGCGCGTTTGGGCAATGAACAGTTGAAGACAGAGAGCAAATGAAAAGCGCGGTCTGTTGCAGACTTCAACACTCGCATGTGTTTATGTATATATACGTATGATTGAGATACATATATTTAGTTGCCATTTTGTTCGTATTTTAATACAAAATGTACAAATAAATTCTAACCGCTGGATAGGGATTGAAAGACGACTGACTCTATGCTACAAAGCACCAAGCCCACCACCGCGGCAGTTGCGTAGTGAATATGGGCGAAAGAATAGAGAATGAAAAAAGAGGATACTAAAATTTTAACTGCAAAAATTTTTATAAACACAAAAACGCAGAACGAATGAAACTAAAATAGAAAAAAAGATAAAATTAAATTAAAATTACAATGTTGGTAAGAGCAAAGTAAAAGGAGAAGAGAAATTCATTATTAAACTACATACATATACATATATTTTAGATTAAAAATTTTAATAACCAAAGACTGCAAACAGATAATTATTATTTAATAGAAGTGTTATTTAACAAAAAAAAAGAAAAGAAATTAAAAAGCGTAATGCCTTCTAATTTTAATTGTTTAATATTTCATTGCTAATGTTTATTTACTTTTCATAAAATTTTTTTCTTTACGAAACAAAGTTTGAATTAATTTGATTTAACAGTGAAAATTAATTACTGTTATCCCGTCACATTTAATTTTTGACAGTTCGAAATATTCAAAACGACAAAATTTATTAATTTAAAGTTTCTCGGACACATAATTTAAAAAGAAAAAAATTAAAAAAAGAAAAATTTGGGTACAATATTTTTCCATAACATATTTTTTTACGCTTTTAATTTTCTTTTTGTTTTTATTTGTTCACCATCTAAGTCAGGTCGAAGTGTCACACATTGACATTTACATTGAATACTTTTTAACATAATTCCATTAAAAAAAGAACGAAAATAAAACAACAAAAAATAAATCAATTGTATATATGAAATAGAAAACCAGGCTCTTTTATAGGAAGGAGAGAAAATTAGAAGTAAACAAAACACAAAAAACAAAAAACATTAAAAAACACCGAAACGGAGAAACTTAGAATCGGAATAAAGAATTGTGTGTATGAAAAAGCTTAGAGCTCGAAAAAACTACATATGGTATACATACATATGGATATACGAATCAATAAGGCAATTTAGGATACGCTTTTGAAGACACTTGCTACTGAAAATGTTACAAAGAAGGCTTATAGGTTATAAGTATACATACATACATCCATGCATACATGCATACGCACACATACACACACAACCATGCCTAAACATATAGCGTACAGTAACTTTTTTTAAATATTTTGTTTTTGTCTTGCAAAAGTACACATATAGATACATAAATATGTAGAATAAGTGAAAAAATATGCAAACATACCAAACAAATGTAAATCTGTGTTAGTTAAAAACTATTACCTTGAGTATTTGGATTCACTCCAAAAGTCCAACGGAATACACTCATATTTAACAGTTTTACACTCTTTTTGAGCAAAAAAACAAAAACAAAAAAAACTTTAATTATTTTAATACTTAAAAAACAAAAACGCAAATGGATATCGTAAATGTGCGGTGTATTTCAAAAGCTATTCGATTTTATGATAGCTACTTGCCTTTAATGTTCGTTGTACTCCTAATACTTTGCATTTCATACATTAACTATTCTTCTGATTTCCTTAGCAAAACATACAAAAAAAAAACAATGAATTAATGAAATTAAAAAATAAAGCGAAGTAAATATTAAATCATAAAATATACAAATGAATATAAATACATGCAACAACAACATGCTTGTATGTATACACATAAAAATGGAAAAATTAAAAAAACAAACAAATAACGGAACTTCGTAAAATGTATTTTATATAAGAAACTTTTTTGTAGTGTAAACAAAACAAAAAAATAGAAAAATAAGCAAAACCATATATGAAATTTGCTATTACGTGTATTATAAAACGAAGAACGAAAATAATTTATGGTTCAATTGGTTTTGTGAAATTATTTTTTATATGTCGTAAGTTCAGTTAGTTGTGTTTTTGCATTTACCGTTAAGTGAGCGTCGCACGCACATGAGCTTTCAAACGATTCAGCTATTATATGTTTGGGAAAAATTCTCCAATCTGTGCTTTTTTAGTATTGTAATAATAATATAATTTGTTCGCATCGGCTGTATAATTTGATTTCACAAAAAGCTAATTAAAAAAGCCAAATAAAAAGTTTAACAGCTGCGTCAGTTTTTCAGCATCATTTTTCAAAAGCTTTTCAAGTTTCAAAATTCCAGTTTATATTATTATTTCAACTATACATACATTTCAACATTTACAATTTTCATTGTGCCTTGAATTTGAATTGAAGAAAAACTTTTTTACTTTGCAACCCAATACACTATACACTGTGTTTTTTTCCGACAAAGAACCGTCGAAAGAATAAAACCGTCTGTGTGGGACTTTAATCCGAACTAAACCACCTACCGAGAACGTACCGATCCCGCCGGTACTACCGTTTAGTACTTCGCCGGGACGTGGTCAGAGCGCTACGCTCAACATTCGTTACTGTCCTGATGCTATAACTCGAAAGTAGCGTCAACTTTTTACCACCCACTGTTTAAATCATCTGAAGATTATACTAGTGTGTACTCAACGGCCTTGGTAGCATAGCGTAAGTGAACTAGCCTGCCATCCCACTTTTCCAAACTTTTCTACTTTCGTAGTTTCTAAACAAAAAAAATCCCATTCCCAACTCCAAAAACCGTATCCTTCCAATTCTTACTCCCGCAAAAAGTTCAGCGCATTAATTGCATTTTGGTTGCTAACACAAGCAAACAAAAAAAACAAAGAATATAGACACAGTTACACATTACACCAGTGGCGCCAGCAAGAGGAATAGCGCAGACACACCAAAATTTAACGAAGTCCATCTGTGTGATCCAGAAAAATGTGAAACACAGATGGCGCTCTAAACAGTTAGGAGGCGTTGTTCCTAAGCAACGACAGGTGTAGTGACAAGCTAATACCCTACCTTACCAGAAAGCAAAAATAGCTTAACGAAACCAACGCAAGACTGAGCTTTGTCGAGGGCCTATGCTCCCGAGTGGAGTGAAGAAGGAAAAAAAACTCAGCTTTAAATGATCATAGCTTTTTCGAAGTATTGTAGGCATGTTTATATTGGCGCAAAGGTATGATTCATTTGTATCAGTACCCGCTATCCTAGCACTTAACGCATTGCTAGAAGTGGTACCCATGAGTATTGTCAACAAAACTGCCGCTGCCCGTGCCGCAATCAGACTGAGAAACTCGAGTTGCAACATTTGACTTGTCGTGAAATGTTGCTACCTACATTGATTGACAAGTGTGCAGAAACGTCAAATTTATGAGCGTACGTAGTCAGCGATCGCTCTTCTCCTGTTACTCACGCCTTTTTTTTTCTCTTTTAAATATCTCAAAGGTCGAAGATCTCTAATGAATATTCGACTCAGTTTGCTACGAATTTGGATTTTTACTCTATCGCAAGTTTTTAATGAAGAAATTGCTGACGTATAAAATATAAATAAAGTTTGACTTTCATTGAAAGCCGATTTGCGAACTTTTTGCATACTTTGTGAATACTTCCTTTTTTTGCGTTTATTTATTTACTAAATTCTAGTTTTTTATATTTTAATTATTATTTTCCCCCCTCACTGTTTGAATAATTTTCTGCTTGTTTCGAAATTATTTAAATTTTATTAGTTGCAAAAAATTAAATCAGATTGAAATCTAACCAAAAGCACTGGCTTGTGGAAATTTGATAGACTCTTACAACAAAAGTAACTGCAAAGACAACATCAACTATTAACTTTCACCAGACTCGATCCTTTTTGGCCTAAAAGCGATGGACTACAAAAACCGTTATGTTATGAACTAGCAAACGCATGTTGCATGTGCATACATATATGTGTATGTATATATATATTTATATATATTATATATATATATTTATAATAGTGTATGTACATGCGTGCATATACATGTACATATAAGTAAATTAAGCCCTTAATTAATCTTATATTATTTAGGTTTTCGTAGCACAAAAATTAAGTTTGAATAAAAGTCTACAAAATTTTAACATTTGCATAATTTTTATAAATCTGGAAAAATTTTTTACACTTTAACTATTTAAAACATAACATTCTTTTATTTAGAAACTGTATGGATATGTAAATAATATATTATATATATCTGTGCATACGTATGTTTATAGTACATATGTATTGTGTATGTATATATGTTTATATTTGCATGTTTGAAAATAATTATGACATGAATTGTGCAAGCAAACTAAATTTTAAAGTCTAACTAGGCGAAACTGTAAATTATTTCATGTAATAGAAAACATAGTAAATAATAAGAAACTAAAACCACTAAATTTATTTACACGTACAGTTGTATATGACTATGAAAAATAAATGTCACTATCAAAAGCAAAATTAGGAATACCTATAAATTGAACAAAGAAACAAAAATCATAACCCAATCTAATTTTAGTTATTAGTTTTAGTTATGTCATTAAATTTAAAATATTTAATACTATTATTATTATTATTAATATTATTACTATAATTAATTATAATTACTATTATTATTACCATTATTATTATAATTATTATTTAAAATTAAAGAGAAAACTATATTATTGTTACATAAATGTAATTAAAATACAAATCGAGCGAAGATAAAATTAAATTGTGTATGTAATTAATATAATATAAAATTGAGACTAAATTGATGTGTTATGCAAAAACACAAAGAGAAAATATAAAAAAACCACTAAAAATTAGAAATCAATTGAAGCAAACAAAAACGAAAAACCAACTCCTTATCTTTGTATGTGTGCAAGTACCCTGGAAGAACAAAATGTATGCGAAACACACATACACGCACACACACACACACACATATGTAGTCATACATATATACATACATTTGCATAACAAAATTTCACAGTGCACCTTCTTTATTGGCACTAGAAAAGCCTTAATGAAGCAAAAGCAGTTAGTAATTGTACTGTACCTATACAACAACAAATTAAACATCGGTATACACTAACATGATGTTGATGTTAGTGTTGAAGAGATGCGTATAAGCCGGTGTGTGTGTGTGCATATGTATATGAATGTGCGTGTGTGAATAGAGCAAAATTCGTTTAGATTATGTTTTTTTGCAGGACGAATATTATTTATTTCATTTGTAAAATATTTTACTACTACTAATAAATAAATCAAAGAAAAATAGACTCAATAGGTGAATGTTAAAAACAAAATATTTGTAACTACAATGCATAGTATGTATGTTATGCAATATATGCTTAAATATACACATATATATGTATGTACACGTTAACTATAAAAATATATATATGTACATACAGTTATGCATGTACATATGTACATGTGTACTGTGGCAACCACAGAAAGCAAATAAAAACAAGAATAACCAAATTGGCTCCATGCACGCATACATGTACATATGTATGTACAGTATCGGACGAAACATTTGCAACTAAAATGTGGGCAATGAAAACTTTCGATTGCTCAGCCGTTATTTGTTTGGAACCTGTTAATTTCACTTTATTTGTACTAAAAGATGTTGATTTACGTAAATAAAACAAATTTATTCAAATTCAACAGTTCATATCTTAAATTTAAAAATCAAATGTGTCCAACACCTGTATCTAATAAGACAAAACAATTGCAACTAAAGGAAATCAGTAAACTATTTTTATTAAACTTAGTATTTCGTGGCAAAACCATTGCTCTGCATCGTCTCGGAATTGAAGCTATCAAATTGTCAACTATCGTTTGTGGTATATTTCTCCCTGCCTCCAGGACTCTTTGGAAAAATTGGTCAGTATTTGCCACATTAGTCCGATCAGTTCTCTTTTTTACTATTTCCCATAGGTTTTCTATGGGGTTAAGATCTGGGGATTGTGGGGGCCACTCCATTACGTCCACTTTATTCCTCTGGAACCATGATTTCAGGACCTTCGCCGTATGCTTCGGGTCATTATCCTGTTAGAAGACCCACTTGAAGGGCATTTCCCACTCAGCATGTGGCAGCATTACCGATTCCATAATGTCCCTGTAAACGTACTGGTCCATTATGCCCATAATACGATGGAGTGGTCCCAAACCAGCAGCAGAAAAGCATCCCCAGACCATAATGTAAGCACTATGCTTAACAGTCTTTACACAGTATGATTTTTGAAGACGCTTGTTACGTGGGCGTCGAACGTAGGATACGCCATCACTTCCGACCAAATTAAATTTGGATTCGTCGCTGAAAAGAACAGCATTCCACTTGCTTAATGGCCAATCTATGTGATCCCTTGCGAACTGCAATCGTTTTTGATGGTTACGCTTACTAATAAGCGGCTTCTTTGCTGGTCGGTACGTCCGAAAATCAGCTTCAGCCAGGCGACGACTGGCAGTTTTTGAGCTGATTGGTAACCCAAGCTCCTTTACCAATTGGGGGGCACTTCTAAATGGATATTTTTTTACCTCTCTCGCTATCAGTTTGTCAGTTCTTTCATTCGTTTTTCTTGGTCGGCCTCCTCGATGCACCACCGCGATAGTTTTGTTTTTTATAAAGTTCGCAATAATTCGAGAAATTGATGACTTATGAATATTATATTTTATGGATATATCTTTCTGGGTCATTCCTTTGTTATATTCATCTACAACACGCGCGCGTAATACTTCACCGAACTTATTTCGAGCCATTACTTCATTTAACTCAACTTTACAAAAAAATTGTGTTATCGCCACAAATTCTGCACAAAACTGATGTTCACAAATTGACACGATTAAACTAAACTCAGAACAGTTAGAAAACAAAACCAAGCTCAAGCATTTTTACCGTTATATAGCTAAGCTCACAAGGTTGCAATTGTTTTGTCGCTCATAGTTGCCATATAATTTAATTTTTTTTTAAATACAGCTACAAAAAGGAAAGGATCTTGAAAAGATTTTTTGGAAAATATTACTCAGATACTCTAGTATCCATAGCGTGAAATTGAATTGCAATTGAGTGAAGAATGGCATTATGGCAAAAAATAAATTGAAGGCCGCATTGCAGTTGTAAACGTTTTGTCCGATACTATATATCAAATATACATAAATAGCACATATACAAACGCCCACACATACAAAAACACAAAATAAGGCAAATGAGAATGATGTTAATGATGATGCACTCATAGAGTTGAAGAGATGACGATTATTATTATTAAATATGGAATAAATACACAAAAAAATGATAAAATACTAAAATTTAAATATATTGCATTTTTATTTCCTTTTGGCATTGCCGCATATGCATCTACGTGTAGTAATACAAGTTTACATACATACATCCATACGTACATGGTAATGGTAATGATTACAATGCACTACGCCTAGAGTGATCTATTGTACGCCCCTAATTGCTTAATTATAATTATTTAGTATGCCGAGGAATCGAACCAGCTCCTTAGGAGGGAGCAATTGTAGGTCTTGCTCCTCTAGTAGGTACGAGCCTAGGATTCTGTGTCTCCTGTGGCCTAATGCCTCACAGTTGGTGATTTTAAGTGTTCCATAGATTCCTCTTCATCCCAGCAGAACCTGCATAATCTTGTACTAGATAATCCTATTGTGTTAAAGTGTTTATTACAGGCAAAGTGACGTGTAAGTGCTCCACAGAGTAATATGAGGCCCTTTTTATCTAGTGTTAGAGCAGATTTTGTTCTGTTGGTATTGAAGTTAAAAAACTTTTTGGAGTGATTCGAGTGATTGGCACAAGCGACCGTGCCGTTCCAATCTTTCCTGATTTTAGTTTGGATCCATTTTTTGGTTTCCTGTTTTATATTATATTATTTTTGTTAAAGCCAAAAAATAGGGTTGGTCTAATAATTAGCCCTTCTGCCCTTTTTTTGGCATAAAAGTCTGCCTTCTCGTTTGCTTCGTGTCCCCCATGTCTTGGTATCCAAATCTGTGAGACCTGATTATGAGTGGCAAGTTCATTGAGTGCATTGTTCCACTCTATTAGGACTTTTGACTTGAATCTAAAACTATTCAAGACTTTGAGAACCATTTGGTTGTCCGAAAGTATTTTAATTTTTACTTTATCGGATAATGATTTCCACTGTACTTAGTGTTAGGGATTTGTGTGCTCTAGGACCCACTATTCCTGCTCCTTCTCCTTGGAGCGGTTTGGAACCATCTGTGTACCATTTTTGTGAGTCATCATTTATCCTTGTTTGGTTAGTGTTCCACTCGTCCCAAGACGGGAAGATAACCTTGTATCTCTTTATAAAATTGAGTACGGGTTCCATGTGGTCATTCGCCTGGGTTATGCATACTGCATGTTGAACCCTATTGAGGTGTACAGTAAGATCTCCTGGTTTAAGTTTTTCTTTCATATGAAAAGAGAGTGCTTGCATAGTAGCTTCCTCTTGTATTGCTAAATGTAGCGGTGGTACATTTAAAAGCGCTTCCATGCCAGCAGTTGGGGTAGTTATCACGGCCCCTGTTATGCTTAGGCATACCAACCTTTGTAGCGTACACAGTTTTGATATAGCAGTAGTTGGATTTGTTTTAATCCACCATATCAAAGCCCCATATAGTACAATAGGTCTTACCATTTGGGTGTAGCTCCAGAAGGTCATTTTAGGGTTCAGACGCCAGGATTTACCCAAGAGTTGTTTTGTTGTCCAAAGATTTTTCGTTGCCTTTTTTATTACTGAGTTGAGGTGGGCCTCCCAAGTGAGCTTTTTATCCAAGATAATTCCTAGATATTTAATCTCTTCCTTTAGATCTCAGGGTGGGTATATTTAGAACCCTTTTCCTGGTAAATGGGATAATAGTGGTTTTAGCAAGGTTGATTGATAATCTCTCTTTCTACACCACTTCCAGATTATACTATATTTAAGGCATTCTGCATTAAGTCATTTATGGTTTGCACCAAATCATCAGCCAAATAGACCAGAGCAATAGCGATAGTACCTCCCTTGTGGGCATCCTTTGCCGGCTGTAACACTTAGGGTAACTTGCCCCAGAGAGGCTGTGAATATCGCTTGGTTTAGCAAGTTGCTTATCCATTTAACAAATGCTAGATCGGTTCCCTTATTCGAGAGTGCCAGTTCTATTGCTTGAAAGTTCACGTTATCAAATGCACCCTCAATGTCCATAAAAGCACAGAGGGCTATTTCCTTTAGGTCAAGGGCCTTTTCTATATCGCGAACAATTGTGTGTAGTGCTGTAACTGTGGGTTTGTATGTACCTATGTCTTTTCACTGGGAACACCACCATCACCTGCTGGAGAGCTAAGTATTTCGTCAACGGGCACAGTATTCTATGTTGGGAGCTCAATCGCATTGCAAGGGAATAAAGTAAAGTATTGATATCATCAGCCTTAACAACCACGCACCGTTATTTCTGCCTTTACTAAGCTGGATAGAGAAGCAAAGCAAATGGGTATGGCGGTGAACGAGGACAAGACGAAGTACCTCCTGCCATCAAACACTTGCGTTAGTAGGATCAGGTGGAGTAGGACTGGGCTTCACTTAGAGTGTTCGATTGACACCGGTTAGCATGTAAAAGAAACGACTAACGCGCTCAGTTAAACTCGGTCAAAATCGCTGAAGCGGTTATCGCGCCAATTAAGAAAACGCTTTGTTGTGCATGCTGATTTTACTATTGTTGTACTAAATTTCTCTCACCCGAGGCAGAAAATCAGAAAGCAATAGGAGTACTCCCTATGTCTTACTTATGGGTTTAGGGGTAATCAGAATTTTCAAAATATTGGACTCTTTCTTTGCATTTTATTAAAGTATGATATCTTAGAATTATTGTGTGAAAATTTAAAGTGAATCCCACAAACACTTTTCGAGTTATTCAACAATTAACAAAGGGCGCTCCCGAGCTCGATAGCAAACTTTGAATGCGTTTTTCTCAAACCATGTTTTTTGAACTGGTGATCACTTTAAAATCGCTTGGTAGATTTCAATAAAATTTATATTGCTTTCGGAACACATAAAAAACTCGTGCCTGGTAGAAGGTTTTTTTTATTTCGATTTTTTTAAACAATTAATTGTCTGTTTTTTCTCGAAAATCTGTAAAATATTTCCTGAGGCCGTCATATTGTTAATTTTGAAAAAAAGCAAGCTTCGATTAGGCACAAGATAATCTATTGCGTTCTAGCCTGAGTTTTCAATCAACCAAACAGCATAACATATTATTGTATGTATTAATAATCGAAACTTTTTATAGACGGCTGTCGTGTTTTTTCTTTTATTTTTTTGATTTTATCTCTTCCTAACCTCTTTCATGTTGGTTGTTGGTCTTGTAAAGGCGTTTGGTGGAGAGTGTCTTGTAAAGGCCTTACATCTCCTCATGTCTGCGAAAACGGGGTTAAGGCCGGGACAAAAGTGTACCAGGAGGATGTCTTCAAAGACATGATGAAGTATTGTAGATCAGCAGTACTCTCTTTAATGGAGGACGCTGAATCTTACAGCAAGATGCCGCTCCAGCGCATAAGGCGAAAACCACCCAGAATTCGAATAAATAAATAAATCGTTACCTTTGCTTCAATTGACTGCTTATTCCAAGCTTGGAATTACGTTTTTGGAAGAATATTAATATACTTGAACGGGTAAGCTCATCCATCCTTTCTAGATGTTATAATGGCAGCAATATTGTCGGCCCAAATCAACTGTGGTTTTTAAGAATTTAACTTGGTTTTGGTCGGTTTCAGGAATCGAACGAAAAGCGCCTCTTGCCGCATAAGCATTAATATGACTCTGATTTCCAATAGACGTCATTTACCAAAGTGTATAGCCAAAAAAATATAAAGAAGATTTACACGCATAGACGTCTCGCTCGGAGTATTCGAACTCAAGCACTTTATTCGCAAACGAACTGTCAGTTTTCGCTCTACTTTAAATGGCATGTGCATTTTAAATAGGTATGAACAAATGCTGCTGGCCTCAACTTGCGCGGTATGTTCACGTGAACTAAGCACTACTTTGCCGTGAGATATATACAAATTTTCACGGCACTGTAATTTGTATTGATTTTGACAGGCATTTCACGTGAAATGCGAACTCAGTACTATGCTTTATAACTACAGAACGGCCGAGCTTCGGCTTCGGCCATGCTCGTCAATTAAATTACAAAATTTCGGTTTGTTTTCGGTTTCGGTTTGGCTTCGACCAAAAAAGAACCAAATTTTTTTGTTCAAAAATTGTATAAGTCGCTCCATTGAAACTGTTTTTAAACTGTTTAGGTACTCGAATAAATAGCCCACAAAAAATCTGCAGGATTCTGTTTTTTCGCAGAAGCATGCCGGTCGTCAGTATTCGAGCGAGAAGTCGTATTGTTGATTTAGATACATACATATGTACATAGCATTAGCAAGGTCAATATTCTTCGTTTCTTTCAGTTCTTAGCGAAAACCGATACACTTTTCCTGTCATCATCATCATCACCAATTTCTGGAGCTCAAAGTTGGAACATACGACCACATTTTTACCATGGCGATTTGAGAATTTTCGTTATCGCAACGTTAAAAGGTAATTGGTTTAAACCGCTTTGAGCTTAGAACAATTTTTAATTTTCATGGCGATAGAAATACATAGATTTTCTAATGGTCTCAAATATAATACCTATTATAAATAAAAACTTTAAAATCCTATAAATCAATATAAAAATATATAGAATAATGATAAAATGTGTAAAAACATATTAAGTTATATGCGCATATTCCATCCAGTAATTTCGTAAACAGAATTTGACTTGTGCTGGGGTCAATCGCATTACATGTTGATATCTAAATATGTGCTAGGGGCATTCCCCATTCTCTGCATTAAGGGTCCGGCACTCGAAGTGTACTCAATTAAAAGGCCATAAATTTAGTTTGGAAAATTTTTTTTATTCAATTCAAACTAAAAAATGTGTGAAAATAATACAAAATTAACAATCAATTTACTTTTGCTCGATATGGCCACTTTTTGCCTTGACTATGGCCTTGAGGCCGTCCAAAAACGAATCGAAAACTGCCCGAATGTGACTTGCAGGTCTTTTGGCCCACTCACGGACAATTGCTTTTTTCAGCGCCTCGAGACTGGTGAATCTTTTAGTTCCGACGTTGCTCTCCAAAATGACTCAAAGAGAATAATTCATCGGATTCGCGTCTGGTGAATTTGAGAGCCATTGTGTGGGCTTTATGAAGTTCCGAACGTTGTTTTTTAGCCAATCTTGGTTCACTCGAGCTTTGTGAGACGGTGCCGAGTACTGTTGAAATGTCCATGGTCTGCCACCAATATGCTTGTTTACCCACGGCTTCAAAGCAACCTCCAGAATACTTTCTCGATAGTATTTCACATTTACTTCGACGACAGACTCGATGAAAACGATTGGCGCCCATCTGCAGTTACAGTGGCCCAAACCATTACCTATGGCGGGTGTTGCTTCCTGGTGGCCAATCGTTGACTCAGATTCTCGTACGAACGGTCGGTCAAATAAACTCTATCGTTTTTGGAGTTTACGAATTGTTTGAAAAATTGTATCATCAGAAAACACAATGTTCGGAAATTGACCGCTTTCGGCCAAGCGAACCAACTGCATCGCTCTCTCAAGTCTGACTTGTTGCTGCTTTGGTGTGAGATCATGCGCCTTTTGGATCTTATAAGACTTGAATTTGAGATAATTTTTCAGTATGCGGCGGATGCTAAGGTCAGATATTTTCAGTTCTTTCGCCCTTTGGCACTTTGTTAGGGATTTCGCTCAAGTCGCTTCTTCACTTTTTGAACCATTTCACGTGACTGTAGTCTTCTGATGACCACCTCCATGACGTTTCGCGATGCTACCAGTATTATTGTAACGAGTAATAGTGCGATAAACAAAATCTTTATTTACTTTAAGATGCTCGAGCTCACGAACAAACGCTGGTTGTGATTTTCCAGCTAAATATAAATATATAATATATAATAGCTTCATAAACAGTGCAAAGAAGTGTGAAGCAGCCACTGCAATGTTTTTTTTTTTTGATGGTATTTTTAGAGTTATGTTTACTGTATTTAAGGTGCGTGAAGTTGACTAGCCGTCTTTACCTGCTTGAAAATCTCGCTTACGTTTTAATCTATACTTTCCCGCAACCTAGATAGAGTTTTGTTGACTGCCCATTTGAAAGCAAGGATGTTGTCTAGCAGAAAGGTTCGTGGGCTGCGCGCTATTTTAGTGTGAGTTCACGCCGCAATGCACGATGGTGTCACAAAAGATGTTACGAAATGAGAAAACGCTTGGCTGTCAAATTACAAAAATAGCAGTTGAAAGCATCATCAAGTAAGCGGGTATTTCAACCAGATGAAGACAAAGAGAAACTCTAGGGGGATAGATTACACGGTTTGGTCGTCCGAAACACAATTGTGAGTATATTTTTGACTGCTATTTCTTAGAGAAAGAGGTGCATGAAATGAAAAGAAGTGTGCAAAGTGAGGTTAATTGAATGCAAGAAGTCTTCCAATCAGTCGTTGTTCGGTAAGATGGGCAGTGCTTGCCCACTGTATGCGTTTGTTTGCCACCAACACCAACACTGAATTGCTGAGAGCCGGTTAACGGTCTGATGTTTGCCACACATTCTGTATTCGCGGTAGGTCAGTTTCTGTGTTCGGTTAGATGTCCTGCTAATCAGGAGCCAATACAAAAGTGCGTGCATAAAAAATGTAATTTCAGAACGACAAACCTCACGCCATCTCCCTCGAATCTACCAATCTTTGGATTTTTAATATGTATGTACATATTATATGTATGTATATTCTTTCTTCGCTTGACCGCGTAACGCACCAGTGCTTTTAAATGCATTTGATTATAAAGATTTGATAACTTACAAATAAATCAAATAAATCAAAATCAATTTATAATACATTTTCTAATATTCAAAACTAGACAAGCGTTTCTAGCCAAATCTGGGCAGTGGAGTGTGGTTCAAGGGAAAGTATTTTTTTTTTTTTTTTTGTGTTATTTCATACATTTTTATTGAAATCCTAACTATTTTATTTTAGAGCACTTTAACAACAACGAAGAGTTTTCTTACGTGAGGAATAATATCATAATTATTATAATAGAATAATAATGAATGTTCTTGTATAACTATTCCAGGTAGAAGAAAAGACTTTTTAAAAGTATTTTTATAAAATAACCAATGAGTTATTAGGAAGTAAAATAAATGAAATATAAATTTGAAGATTTTAAACAAGTTTATTTCGCATCCTCAATTGTTAATAGTTGCTGACCCTAGCATGGTTTAACTATCTCCGAGGGGACGCGCGAAAGACGGGCGACATGTAATGCACATGCGGCGATTTTATCCCTGCCTTCAAGCCCTACATATATCGACGGGTTCATAAACAAGTACGTTCATATGCTTACGTACATATATACAATACATACATGTGTATGTGTGCTCATAAAAACTCACGTACAAATACATACATACATTTGTATATATGTATGTACATATGAAGATATCCAAATGCAAGCAAAGGCAGAATGATAGCACAAGGCTGCACAAGCACCAGTGAGCAATAGCTCTGACAGTAACTGCAACAACAACATCATCGTCAGCAATATACAACATTCCATAATAGCAACAAGAACAACTACAGTGCGCGCAACAGCAGGCAATAATAAAACAGGGAAAAATAAAACTAAAGCAGCTGCTTCCGGTGTTTGATTGATAGTGAACTGGCAGTTTGTTTATCTCTTGGATTTGAAAGCAAAACAACAACATATCGACAGAACATACATATTTATGTATGTACACACATACATACAAATATAACTGCAACACGCAGTAAGGCAAATAAAACAAAAAAAACTCAATAAATGAAAATATTTTAGAGTGGCGAGAGTACAAATTCATACAAGTATACATACCTATATACACTCATACGTACTCAATTACTTTATATATATGCATGTATAGTGTATACATTCATACCCAGCCAGCATTTTGATTGTGCCATATTTTGGATTTTCACTTTCGTGCTTCATTCTTTGACTGCTTTGACGACTGAATACTAAGTTACTAAATATGTATGTATGTAGTTCAACAAAAGGAATAGCCAAATAGGCATGTTCTTGATGATCATTTTGCCAACATCTTAAAATAAAATAAATAATTGGCGCGTACACTTCTGTTAGGTGTTTGGCCGAGCTCCTCCTCCTATTTGTGGTGTGCGTCTTGATGTTGTTCCACAAATGGAGGGACCTACAGTTTCAAGCCGACTCCGAACAGCAGATATTTTTATGAGGAGCTTTTTCATGGCAGAAATACACTCGGAGGTTTGCCATTGCCTGCCGAGGGGCGACCGCTATTAGAAAAATGTTTTTATTAATTTTGCTTTCACCGAGATTCGAACCAACGACCTCTCTGTGAATTCCGAATGGTAATCACGCACCAACCCATTCGGCTACGGCGGCCGCCTTTGCCAACATCTTACTGAGTAATTTTTGACTGCTTTTCCGCGAGGACTTGGAAATTACTGTTTTGACGAGGCACAGTTTTGCAGACTATTTGTTGCAATGTAATTGATATTCATATAGTTTTATGCATTTCAAAAAATAAGTTGTTCTTAACATTTGGCAATTTTGATATTACGTACATATGTAGGCAGATAGCAGTGGCAGTCGGTCTTTAAACCTCATAAGCCTTATAAGCCTGTCACATTGGGTCCGTTGCAAAGAATTTGACTGAAAGCAAATAGATTATGTGCTACTCCATGCAACGGATGCAATGGACCCATTGTGACAGGCCTATTAGACCGTGCCGATCCATTGTGATACCAATATTACGTACATACACACATAAAAATTAAAAGCGAAATAAATTTAAAACCAATTTATTTTAATAATGAGCTCTCGGCGTATGCTATAAGCTTGATTTTTGGAGCTGGAGGATTTTTAGGGAAATTCAACATTATTGTTAAGAACCAGCGCGACATTTTCTAGAATTTATTTCAACATATTTCAAAATAAATGAATATTTTGTTTAGAACCAATACTAAAAATTTAAGTAATGTTAAAAATATGGTAACACTGTGCCGAAATTGAAATCAGAATAATCATTCATAACGTATTCTGCGCGTAGAAGGGCATACATGTTTCGACCGCCGAAAAAAAAAAACAAAAATTGTCAAAACTCAATGACATTTGCCTAAACTTATAATTATTCCAAATAGTGACAAATTTTGCATACCTTGTAACACAGTTCAATAGGTTGTACCTCTGCATACTCAAAATTGGTCCAAAAAATCTGATTAAAAAGTTTGAAATGTTGATGAAAATTTGTAGAGTTGGGTTTTTTTTAATTTGCACAAATAGTGAAACTTAGATGTTGGTAGTTTTTGTAAATAGATCACAAAAAAGAAACAAATGAATTTTCAAAAATTTGTTCACAAGTCACTGTGATATATGTGTTTATTAAATTAATAGAATCATGACCGCCGCATATTCAATAAAATATATAATCACCCCAATAAACTATAATAGATTTAAATCTTCGAGTCATAAAAAAAAATAATTGGTGCGTACACATCTGTTAGGTGTTTGGCCGCGCTCCTCTTCCTATTTGTGACGTGATTCTTGCTGTTGTTCCACAAATGGGGGGACCTACAGCCGGCTCCAAACGGCAAAGGGTTTTTTATGAGGAGATTTTCAATAGCAGGAATACACTTCGGAGGTTTGCCAATGCCTACCGAGGGGCGACCGCTATTGGAAAAAACTTTTTCTTAATTTTGGTGTTTCATCGAGATTCGAACCTACGTTCTCTCTGAATTCCGAATGGTAGTCACGCACCATCTACTACGGCGGTCGCCCAAGTTATCAAAAGTTAAAACGTAACGTTCTGATTTGATATATTTATGTATGCAGTTATGTATATATGCATAAATTGACATTATTCACAAGTATTTTTCGCCTGAAGTACAAGGCCGAGGACAACGAAATTAATGAAATATGTCGAAAGCATTTTGTACATTCAAGCAAAAAACTAAGAAAACTATTATAAAAGTTTAAACTAATTAAAGTAAATACTTAATAAAAATTTACCCATTGTAAAAACTCACAAAGCGAATACAAAAAACTAGTGCAGTGTTTTTGTTTATTCTCTAAAATTTTAAAAAGTTAGTAATAGCTTTTGAAAATGTTACAAAATGCTGGCTGGGTACTAATGTTCGTGTACATGAGAGCATAAACATACATATGTACATGTGCAAGTGGCAATTGCTCCGAGCGATAAGCCGTGCTTCACATACATACATACATACGTACGGGGTCTATGAATTGAGGGAGCGCTCGGAGCAGTGCAGATCAAAATATGGCGAAAAGATGCGAATAGGAAAGGGACGTAGATAGCGCGTTGGTCCCTCTCGAGCGATGCATTGCGGCGAGACAAATATTTTTAACTGCATTCGACACAAACACTCCTTTACGAAATTATTATAGATACGTTCATACATATGTGTTTACGTGGAAATTTGAAAAATACAATATGTACACATTATCGAACTTAAACCCACACATTTTAATAAATACGCACGGATGTTTGCCTAGTCCTATATAAATACATGAAGCACATACACATGCATACGCGCACTAGGGTGGTCGAGTCGGTTTTTCTAAGTCGATTATCAATCTTCTTCTGCTTAATTGGCGCGAGAACCACTTACGCGATTTTGGCCGAGTTATTCGTGCTAACCGACGCCAATTGGACACAACAAGTGAAGCCAAATTCTACTCCACCTGATCTTTCCAACGCAGAGGACGTCTTCCCTTTCCTCTGCTACCACCGCAGCGTTTGTATGCATTCGGATGAGATAACACAGCCAACGTAGCAGCTGGATCTCCACGCTATGTTTATATCATCGTCAAGCTCATATAGCACATCGTTCCATCGTCTGCGATATTCGCCGCCGCCAACGTGCAAAGGTCTAAAAATCTTCCACACAATCTTTATCTCGTCATCTCTCATCTTGCATAGCCGCTCGCGCAGCTGTCTGTTAGTTGACTAAATGACAGTCCAGAGTATTGTTTACAAGCGCACGGAAGCATTTTGCCGAGAGTAAACGCGAAAAAAAGAAAATCAGTAATGGGCGCCCTCCAATCGTTTTCATCGAGCCTGGCGTCAAAGTAAATGCGAAATATTATCGGGAAAGTATTATGGAGGTTATACCTTCTGCTCAAATATGAACGAGACGGTATCAATAAAACGGTCCGCGGATGACATATGACAAAAATAAATTTTTTGTTTTTTGGTAGGACTGTTATAAGCTTACATGGCAAATTTCAGCGTGATATGTCACATAGTTTGTTTTCTGTGCTACTGTAAACAAGTCAAGCTCGAGTGTGTTAGTGCAGTTAATTCGTTAATTTTAGATGGGCTATGTCCGCTACATCGGTTAGAAATGCTGTATCAAGAGTGTGCAGCCTTCTCATAGCTAGGCTTTCACACTCACATAAAAGGTGTCTGACTGTTTCCTCTTCTTCTGTATTAAGACAGCTTCTACAGAAATCGAAGTACGGGAGTCCTAACCTTTTAGCGTGGCTGCATATTAAACAATGACCAGTTAATACACCTATCATTTTTTATAGATAGCTTCTCTGTTAAATCTTAGCAAGATCTTCGATCGACCGCTGTTCCAGTTCAGCCTTGTCTGTCTGCTTAGTTCGCATGTGGTGAGGTTTTGCCAGCTTGTATTTACCTTTTTGATGGTTTCCCTGTCTATAAGTAATTTACAAGTGACTATGGGCATGGGTATCAGCGCCTTATCCGGTTCGAGATCGAGCGTTGTACCGGTTCGTGCAAGTTCATCCGCCTTACAGTTTCCTGCAATATTCCTGTGGCCTGGCACCCAGATAAGGTGCACCTTGTAGCACTTAGATACGTCATTTAGTAGTTTAAAACATTCTAGAACTGTTTTTGACGAGTGCGTTTTTGATTCACGCGCTTTTATTGCCGCTTGACTGTCCGAGTAAATGAAGACTTCATTTGTGGATAATACTCTCGTTTTTATTTCTGTAAGTCCCTCTTTTATGCCAGTGACTTCCGCCTGAAATACACTGCAATGGTCAGGTAAGCGAAATGATTGGCATACTCCGAGTTTATCGGAGTATACCCCTCCACCTACTTTATTGTCCAGTTTTGAGCCATCTGTGTAGATGTTTAAATCATTTTCCTTAACAATAAGCCCGTTATCCCATTCCTCTTTGGAAGGAAATACTGTGACAAAGGATTTATTAAAATTGATGTCCTTGGTCTTACAGAAATCCGTTGTGCTGGGAATGCAGTGGAATTGTTCTAAAATTGAAGAGTGTCCTCTTTGGTTCGTTCTGAGTAGGCCGATTTCTCTTAGTCTGAGAGTTGCTTTGGCAGCTGTTTGCTTACCGAATTGCTCTATTGGTAAAATATTAAGCATAATATTTAGTGCATCTGTGGGTGTGGTTCTAAGGGCCCCGCAGATGCAAGGACTGGCCATTCTTTGTACGTGTACCATGGTTCTTTTAATGTACAATACTAATATGCCGTATGTTAGGATTGGTCTGACAATTACTGTAAACCCAATATACGATAGATGGGGAGAGACCCCAACTTAGTCCTATCAGCTGTTTACAAGAGTATAGTGATATTGTCGCCTTTTTTACTCTATCTTCGACATTTGCCTTCCAAGTTAGTTTTCGGTTCAGTATTAGACCTAAGTAGCGGGCCTCATCACTAAATGACAGTGCCGTTCCACCTAGAGTCGGGGGAGCTATATTTGGAATTTTGTGTTTCCTGGTAAATAGAATGAGTTCAGTTTTATTGGGGTTTGCTTTTGACCAGTTTTCAACCATGTTTAGTAAATCTTGCATGACTTCTCTAAGTGTATTGGGAAATTTCCGTCTTACCACCATTGCAAAATCGTCCGCATATGCTACAACGTGTTGTCCTCTCTCCTCTGGGCTCTTTAGCAAGGAGTTTAATGCCAGCACCCATAGGAGAGGGGACAGCACATCACCTTGAGGTGTTCCTCTGCTAACTTTTTTATTGATCTCTGAGGCCCCTAGGGTTGCGATCACAAATCTGCTCAAGAGCATGTTTTTGATGAACTCAACCAGAGCGCCAGAGATCCCGAAATCCGTCAGTGTCTTTATTATGGTATCCAGTAGGATGTTGTTGAACGCGCCCTCGATATCAAGAAAGGCTACCCGTGTGAATTCTTTATTATAAATTGACTTCTCGATTTCTGTAACAAGTGAGTTAAGCGCTGTTTCAGTAGATTTCCCTTTACAGTACGCATGTTGTGAGGTACTAAGCTTATTAGGGCTGATGTTAGCCTTAATATGATCTTCTAAAATTCTTTCTAATGTTTTTAGCAAAAAGGGGGATAGGCTGATTGGCCTGAAATCCTTAGGTGTTGTGTGTGAACTTTTTTCCGCTTTAGGAATAAAGACCACTTTTACCTCTTTCCATACTGATGGGACACTTTTAAGTCTCAGAGCAGCCTTGAATATAGCCGTTAACCACTCCATGATGTAATTGAGTGAATGTTGTATTTGGGCCGGGAATAATCCATCTGGACCCGGTGATTTAAATGGTTTAAACGTGTTCACTGCCCAGGTTATCCTGGATTCAGTGATTATTTCTTCAATGTCAGAGGTATGTCTTTCTGTACTATTGTTGAATAATACGTTAGAAAATTCGTTGCTGGGAAAGTATGTGTCCACTAGCAACTTCAGAGTTTCGTCACTCGAAATAGTCCAACTCTTATCCGGTTTTTGAAGGTATCCGGAGGAATAGTGTTTTTTTGAAAGGATTTTACGCAGTCTGGAAGCCTCTGTGGTTCCTTCGATTTCTCCACAGAACGTTCTCCAACCAGACCTTTTCGCTTTCCTAACTTCTTTTTTGTAAATTTTTAGCTTACTGTAATAGCAGTCCCAGTCTTTACTCTCTCGTGTCGCTTTCGCTCTATTAAACTGTCTTCTGCTGTCGTTTCTTAATGTAGTCAGGTCTTCTGACCACAAGGGCGGCTTTTTCTTCCCCTTGTACTTAATTATAGGGCAGGCCTTATTTAACGCAGTTCTACAAACCTCCGTAAGGATTTGTACGTGTTCGTTCAGTGATTCTCTATCTTCAATAGTGATATTTCGGGAATTTGGAAGTCTATCCTTAAGTTCCCGTTTATATATGTATATGCCAGTTAGTCTTTTTCAAGTTCTTGCTGGCAGGCGGGGCCCGTGAGCTGTTTCCCCCAAATTTTATTTCTATATAGCGATGATCGGAGAAAGAGTGTTCATTCAGAACCCTCCACTGCGTCATCTTTCTGTAGAGGGTGTGACATGCTAGCGTAATATCAAGAACTTCTTGTCTATTGCGCGTAATAAATGTGGGTTCGTTGCCTTTGTTACACACTAAAAGCTTACTACATATAATATAATTAAAGAGAGACTCACCACGTTCGTTTGTATCTGAGCTCCCCCATACGGTATGGTGGGCATTGGCGTCACCTCCTAGGACTAGTTCGCGGTTGTGTGCTTTGCAGTCTTCCACAAGGTTTCTTATTAGCGGCGACGGCAGTGGACCTGTGTCGTCTCCGGCAAAATAGAACGAGGTTAGCCAGATGTTGCTTCCGCTCACTTCCCAGCTAACCGTCGTAGTATCTGCGTTACTGAAATTTTGAATCATAAATATATTAAGATGTGTTTTTGCAATTATGCATGCTCTTTTAGTACCTTCACAATTGGTCTTATATATCTTGTAACCTGATGTCCTCAAACCGCAGACTTCGCCGTTCCGTACCCAGGGTTCCTGGATGAGGACTACATCCGGCTGATCTTCTGCCAGACGATCCAGGAGGGCAAGGCAGGCTTCCTTACAATGGTGTATAGTCCAGTCAAAAGAGACAAAAAAATAGCCAACTAAGTAATTTTAGGAGTATGCGAGTTTATGGTTTTATTACGTTAAACCCATCACTGTGAACTTAAGTTTGAGTTTTCGGGGTCGGGGGTTGTGTCCCGCGGCCGCCATCTTGGAAATAAGTGTGCAACTGGTTTTTTGCGTTTATCTCGTGAATTCCGAAAGTTACGAACATTTTGTAAGATACTTTTTTGTAGACAATAATATTATCTACAACTTTCATACAAAACTTTTTATTGTAAAATTAATAATAAAAAAGTTATAAACAAAATTACGCGAAAAATTAAGGGATAAATTGTTTTAAAGCGTAATAATTTCTTTTTTATAGATTTTATGGAAAATATACTTAGGAGCTTTTTTATAGAGCATTCTTTTGTGAACATTTTTGTCTATAAGTTTACTAAGTTAAATCTTCCTTTGACTGGACTAGTAGGTTTATCTGAAGAAGATGCATCAGCTGTTAGCGTTATGTCTGGGTCTCTTTATTTTCGCATAAAAGTTCCCTTTCGGAATACTTACGCTGTTGTATGGAATACTTACCCTCCCGTTCGAAGTACAACCTCCCTAAGCCCATTTCTGAGCCTGAAGAGGCGTATTCTTCTTCGGTGGGATGGTCGTCTTCGCTCATTGGCTCTGTTTCGCTCATGGGCTCTAGTTCGCTCATGGGCTTTGCACTTTCCTTCGTGGTGAGGAACTCTATTGCTTCCGTATCGGTTTTTTAGATGTGAAGCTTTACCTTTACAAAACCGTATCTCAATTGCCCATCGCATTTCGCTAACGGTTCAATTGAGTTTTCTGCCAGGAGCAGGATAGCCTGCATGGGGGCGCGCTTCTGTTCTTTCGATTCTTCCACGCTGTTCTTGTTAGTTAGTGTTTTAACATACCTCCACTCCTGCGTTGGGATATCCGGATTGCAGACCCGAATGAGCTTCATAATCTCTACCGGGTCTTCGACAGTTGAAGGTCCAAACCCTTGCTCGCGGCCTGGACGGAATATCCTTCCTGTTCACGACCACTAGCTTGGCATTTGGGTACACTTCGCCGACTTTGGAGGTGGCCTCTTTATACAGCTGAACCGATCTCTCATCGTCGCACGCTATTATTTTTATCTAGCCTTGGTGCCAGCCTAAGTCTTCGCACGCAGGCGGAGGGCCAGGGTCCTCCAGAATAACCTTCAGTGCCACTTTCGTTAGCTCGGCCTCGATCCATTTCCATTGGGCTTTGGGGATCATACATTCAGGATGGTTCTCGTCCAGCACTCCTATGATAATGCGGTCTTTTGCAACCTCCGCAAATGATCTTCTGGGCGTCGCGCCCGTTGATTTATGCCTTTTTGCGCTTGGCTTATATTCTTCCAAGGACCGCTGTCGTTTTGGAGCAGATTGTACTAGTTTGAAGTCGCGGTTGAAATCAGGAATGATCGCTTTCGCTCTTTCAATCGCCTCTATCAACTCCTGTGACATTTCACTTTCCTTTGGGTGAGTTTCGTACAACCTCCTTAGGAGCCTAGCTGCGTTTCTGCGATCCTAGTAGCTCGCTTTCGCTGGGTCTACCACCCTCACAAGCGGCCATCCTTCGGTACCGGAGCTAGCAGTAGCAGTGTCATATTGCATTTTTAGACCCACGAGTGTCGGAGAAAGGATGTCCACCCGTGCATAGCTCCGAACTACACGGGTAAGGCTAGTTATTACGGAGGGCGCCAGTTATCCGTAAGCTCCGTTAGAGACTTGGTTATTTATTAGAAGGGCCCCAAGCCTGACAGATTCTCGGCACGGGTCGCATCACACCTTAATCCAGCCCTTCACCCCCGACCACGTTAAAAGTACTTTGAGTACTTCCTTGTCAAAAAGACTGAATGTTGCAAGAAAAAATATAGGCTTGCCGACTAAATATTAATTATATTGTTTTTTCTTAAATATTATTTCGGACATTTATAGAAAGTAGAGTCAGGCATCTACTTTCTATAAATGTCCGAGTTCTCGTTTGTCATGTATTTTGATAACTTTTTATGTTTGTATTTTCTATGTACGAATGAGTTGATATTTGTTTATGTTTTTTGTAGTTTTTTGCGAGGAGCTCCCCATCAGACTCATATTCAGGTTACCGGACCACTGCAGTGTGTTCCAGGCAGAGGTGGCAGCAATCAAGGAGACAGCTGATTGGCTGCTCACATGCGTACTAACAGTCAAGAAAGTAAATATTTACTGCGACAGCCAAACGGCAATAAGGGCCCTGAGTGACGGTGCATTCGAACCTGGCCCCATTTACGACTGCGTGCGAATTCTTTGACCTGGTCACAGCCACATTGCGGGAAACTGTGAGGTGGATGAGCCGGCCGAACAAGGTGAGGTAATTTCCCCGCGAAGGAAGAGAATTGGGATTCCCCTTACTACCTGCGGTCTGCTCCTGGAAAGATGGGCTTCGCGCTAACTTAGGGAGCGTTAGGCAAGTACACAAACCGATAAGGTTGCGAAATCCTTCTGGCCACGTGTGGATTGCGGGCGCTCGGATGAGCTTCTGAGGTCGACAAAATATCTGCTCTCGAATCTAGTGGGTTTTCTCACAGGATACTATGCGCGAGGAATTTATGCTGTGAGACTTGGAATTACCTCAAGTCCTTTTTGCGTTGGACGTATAGAGGATGAGATGGAATCATCTCAGCACCTTCTCCTCAGCTGTCCTGCCCTGCGGGGTTAAGATCCAGGCATCTTGGTTCTTACTTCTTTGCCAGGCCTGGTAATATAGCTGGCGTTGCCATTAAAAATCTGATGAATTTCATCAGCAGCATAAAGCGGCTGAGGCAAATGCAGCCCAGTCTTCGTTCATAATCCACACACTCTAAACCGACCTTCCTAACCATCCCACCACCAACTCTCCCCGCCCTCTCCTTTCGTCCCATCGGTTTTCTCTTTCATCTCACCTCCTTCATAATGGTATCACAAAGGACGAATCCGTTTATCTTCATCCAAGTGTGCTCATTCCTGGGCCACCATTCCAACCTAAACTTGTAGTTTTGAAAAATACACTTGAAGAACGAAAATAAATGTGACACATAAACGCATTAGATTTGCATTTTAATATATATTTTTTTAATTAAAACCATATCACTTGAGTGGTCGAGTTCTGTGTTGAGCCACCGTATATACAGTGAAATCTCTCTTGGGCAGACTCCTCCGATACATTAATATAATATAAGATAAATTTGGTATAGAAAAATTGTCCGCTCAACGGAGTTGTACGTCAGATAGAAGTATCTGTTAGGAGAGATAACTGTACTTATGTATGAAAAATCGTACACATGTATGTGTATGGTAAATATGAAAAATCATAAGGTCGATGGATGAAAAAGATTTTTTAAGTCATGCAAGTATATAATTTGCATTTGTCTTAATATTTATAATAGAAGCAAACGTTGATTCAAAATATTTCATCAACTTTTGCTTAATACCGAACCCTCATGCACTTCTGGATCACCCTAGCACCCTTTTATAGGCACATATGTGCATACATATCCACCGACGCCCGTACCGCCAAGGCTGAATGGATAGTACGGCGCGTCATTCAGTTGCTGGGGTGCACCATATGTGAGCGGACGCATATGCCCCAATATAACACAGGAAATCAACAAAATTGCAACAACAATAACAATCATCAAAACAGCAACATCCGCCACTGCAAAAGAAATTATGTAGCGCAAAAATAATAGCAATACAACACTTATGTATGTATATATGTACGTTTATGTTGCAGACAAAGAAGATGCTTCAGCGGTGGCCAGCATCCGCTCAACACAAACAGGCTCACACACGAACAACTTGACATGCAAATGCACGTAGATATATACATACATATGGACGAGTGTATGTAAAATTCATGTGTATATGTATGCAAAATAAATTGTGAGACTCTTGAAAAGTGACTATCTGGTTGCAAAATGGTACCAAATGAATGAATGCTGAAAGGGGCAGAGTAGCGACTCATGGCTTTGAACTAAAAAAATAGTACCTAATGAATTCCATGCTTTTGATTAAAGGAGATAGTAACTCAATAACAAGCAAAGGGTACGTTGCGCCAATCGCTGCATCGCACTTGACAGACAGGCGAATAGATTGTCTGTTTTTGTATAGAGAGTGTCACATTCGCCACGTACGTCTGGCCAGAAAAGTCTGTCAACTCTCCTGCATAGTAACGATTTAGGCAACCGCTAATATATGTAGAACAGCTGATTTGTTTATATACGGTATCCGTCTGTGCTTTATACGGCATGGCGGTCGAAGGCGTTACCGCAACGGACTTATTCTGACGAGGCTATAATTGTTGTGAACTGGGATTGAACTAGTATCGCTCTAAAAAAGAATGGTCCATCATTTGTTTTCTGCGGAGTTGTCCTTCTACGGGGTTTGCATTGGTACGCGAGCATTGCAGCTACTACCGAGAGGGTCGCAAAGTGCCACTACTTAATTGCAACGCTGTTACAAGTGATTTTGGAGCAGAGCATAGCACATACGTACATAAATACATATGCACATAAATGCGTCGTCAACCATACTACATAAAAAACGCATGCATATGTATGTACGAGTGTGCATGTGCGGTGCACCAGCACCAGCGAAGTACTAACATATGAACATATGCACCGCTAGCGGCGGATGCGGCAAAGCAAAACAAAATTTGCTGCTCCCAATTTTAGTGTCACTCCAGCAATGAAAGGGAAATAAAGGTGAGGTGAGCGCAACGGCAACAACAGCAATGGGCAACGTCAGCATTAGCTCCGCTGCAATAGCAACAACACCAGCGTCGGAGTCAGCATCTTTGGCTTGGTGATTTTGTTTTTCTTGTTGCAATTGGGATTGAGTGTGCGAAAACTATCGTAGATCACGTTATTATTGTTGTTGACTGCAACACGATAGTGATAATTTAATTTATTTTATTTTTAGGTCTACCTATTTTAATAAAATTAGAGATTAACGAAAAATGTATATGTAGTTTAAGGGTTTTTGAATAAAGTCGGATGAAATGGAATAAAAAAAGCTGTGGACGAGATGTTAAAAAATTATTATTTTATTTGTTTGAGACGTCCAGTTATGCTGTTATGCAAGGTGGCAAAAACCCGAGGAGTACAATTTTCAATAACTCTGCTGCATAGATCCGGCTGCACATGGGAAATGGTCTGTGTTATGCTAACTTTAAGAGCATCGACTATGAGCTCTGCGAGAATATAAAGGTACACAATTTACTGGGCACCAGGCAACAAGGGAATCGAGGGAAATGTGAGAATTGTCGAGCTTGCTAAGGCAAGCACCCACTTGCCTAGGATGAGTACATCGAACATATTATCTCTCACCCTCCGTTTTGCGGACGCTGCTAGACGAGGAACTGTCTCTGGAAGCACAGTCTATATGGGAAGCCACGACCACAAACAGGATTGCCAAAATAATACTACGAGCCTGCAACACGAGAAGGGCCATCTTTATTCAATCAGTCCCAAGGAAAGAATCTAAAATATTGGTTAGAGTACTGACGGGACATTCTCTCACTCCATGGGATTGGTCCAGAACGACGCGTGTAACTTATGCGAAGAAGAAAGGGGTACATTAGAACACCTCATTTGCCACTGTCCTGCTCTAAGCAGAACTCATTATAACTGCCGGATCGGTATACTTCTCATCCCTGAGAGATATTGCTGACAAAAGTTTAAATTGTTCATTAAAACTCGCCAAGACATGTATCACGATCTATGTTCAACACGACGCCAACAACACTGGTAACACTACGAACCCTTATGGTCTATGTGAGATCTATTCAGATATACCTAACTAGCCTACATGTGCTACGCAATCGTGAAACTTGCTATGGTGAATTGGTATCAGTAATTGGATAAAAAATTACATATTCGACGAAGCCACCATAACGGTTTGCCAACCACAGTCTATCAATATGAACCCGTCACATTTTTGAAGTTAATGGAAAATGTAAAGGGTGATTTTTTAAGAGCTATAGGAAAGTTTTTCAAAAAAAACACAAGTAAAGTTCAGAAAAATTTATGAAATGTTTATTTAAATCGATGGTGCAGTCCTTATAATTTAATGTTTGAAGATTATTTCATACAAATGTTGACCGCGACTGCGTTTCAAATGGTCCATCCGCTACGTCCAATTTTAACATACTCTTTCCAATGTTTCGGCCGGTATCTCACATATATATTAAATGTTTTTTAATGTTATCTTCCAATGCGTTAATTGAAGCAGGCTTATCTGAATAGTCATGAGATTTAACATAGCCCCAAAAAAATAATGTAAAGGCGTTATATCGCACGATCTGGGTGGCCAATTGACAGGTCCCGAACGTGAAATAAAATTTTCACCGAACTCGCCTCTCAACAAGTCCATTGTTACGCGTGCTGTGTGGCATGTGGCACCATCTTGCTGAAACCACATGTCATGCAAGTCAAGCTCTTACATTTTGGGCAAAAAAAAGTTGGATATCATTTCACGGTTGCGCTCACCATTCACAGTTACGTTACTATTCGCAGCATCTTTGAAGAACTACGGTCCAATGATACTTCCAGTCTATAAACCGCACCAAATTGTGACCTTTTCTGGATACATTGGTAGCTCTTGCAATTCTTCTGGCTGATCTTCACTCCAAAATCGACAATTCTGCTTATTTACGTACCCATTGATCCAAAAATGAACTTCGTCGCTGAACACAATTTTTCGATAAAAAAGTGGATCTTCGGCCAACTTTCCAAGAGCCCATTCGACAAAAATTCTGCGTTGCGGTAGGTCGTTCGGCTTCAATTCTTGCACCATCTGTATTTTGTAAGGCTTCACACCTACATCCTTTCGCAAAATTTTCCAAGTTGTTGAGTAACAGAGGCCCAATTGCTGGGTACGGCGACGAATCGATAATTGGTGGTCATCATTAACACTAGCCGATACAGCTGCGATATTTTCTTCAGCGTGCGTCAGCTGTTTGAACCAACTGTTTAAAAAGATAATAGCTAAAAAATCACCCGGTATAACCTACGAGAGCGGTGAGCTGACCCAAACGATGGTGGTATTGGAAGGTACACTCATTTCAGACCTCTACCATACTTTAACAAATTTACCATACTGAAGCAGATCTGAAGCGATCGACCAAACGTGACCGAAAAGTCGTGAATAGGAAGGATATAGCATTTTATTAAGACATGCAACGCGACGGCACACACTTTTAACGACTTGCGGGAAGCTCCGGGAGATTTCACATCCATATCATCCACCAAGCGTTTATTACCTTTTCAAGCATTTGCAAAACTTTCTTGATGATGCGGGACCTGGACTTGAGAATATGAACTAATCAAGCTCTTTACCAATAGAGACAAGGACTTTTTCAATAGCAACTCCCTTCTGCAGCCATCGAAGCCACGGTTAGCAAATGGGTTACTACAACCCACAAGCGAGCTTGCCAGGCTGAGAGAGGCTGCAGATGGACTAAACTGATGTTACCTGTTATGTCCCCCGACTGTCGCAAATCCTCCTGTCATTAAGCAGAAGGGACTGCAGACAGCTGATTGGACTGATGGCGTGCTACTTTCTGTGGGCGACGCGCATGGAAAAGGTAGGTATCTCAGACAGTGCCCAGCATGTGGTGAGGAGAATGAGACGGCGGACCACTTCCCGTGCATCTGTCCCGACATCGCTCGAATCAGTTTAAGGTTTGGCACTGATGTGTTAAGAAGCGACCTCCTTGGCTCCTTGGCACCACAAGATCTACTCAGATTTCTTCTGAGGTCGTGTAGATTTAAAGAAAATTAAAAAGGAAGGGAAGCGAGTGCAGTACAATGGAGATTATTTAACCATCGCTTCTATTTTACCTATGAGTATCCTAAGTTAGGTTAGGTTAAACGGTTGCCCATCCCTGGTACCACTTGGACGAATGAGCATTTCGCCCTTTGTGATATCATACATAGGAAAACAGAGGGAGAAGAACAGAACAGAGGGTGAAGGGAGCTTCAAGCTACTGATGAAATTTATCAGGCGTGTGATATCTAAACTTCTATACCGCAGGTGTAGCAAAAATATGAGGGTCAAGATCTGAATCTCAGCCCGGTGAGAGTAGAACACCTGAGCAGAATGTGCTGAGCTACAGAAAGAGCTCGAAGCATACCTAAGTGGGTACATAACGGAAAATGTTCGGCAAAAACACCAACGAAATCTATATTGATGGTATATAGAAATGCCTACTTATATCTCATCTATACACCACAGTTCTATACTTAATATTCAACTGAAATACATATGTAGGTATGTGACAAACTGTTATTTTTGCAATAAAATGCATCTGGCACCACTAAGTAATTGTTTTTGGAATAGATTCTTCTTAAAAATATTCGCCTTGGTGCCCATCCCTTAAGGGGGAGATACCTGTAAAATTTCGAATAAAAAAATTTGTTTTTTCATAAAATGTTAATATAATCTTTTAAGAATATGTCAAAAAATGTTTAGAACGTAAATTTAAGTATTTCTTATACTAAAGATCGTCAACCTATTCTTTGCGTTCGAGCGCTTGGAGAGGTATAGTTACGTTGTATTCAAACTTTAGACGCGTTTTTCTCCAAAACTATATTTTTCGAATTGGCGTACATGATAACGCGAAAAGTTATTGACCGATCTCCCTGAAATTTTGCACGCATCTTTTTTATGATATTACTTTCTATGTGAATTTACAATTTTTCGAAAAAATAATTTTTTCGAGCAAAAATAGTAGGAAAGTTCGCCCCAAATTTCATTTTTTAAGCATTTTATTCCGCGAAATTTTTTTCCATTTTTGTATAATTCATATAGAAATTATGATATTAATAAACCAATAAATTTTTGGTTTTTTGTATTGAGGTCACTGACGCCGATGCTACAATGCCCGCCGATTGAGAAGCCCCACCTTCCTGGAAGAATTGAGTGTACATCCGCCATTTTAAATTATTAAAATAAAAAAATAAAATTGTGTATATTATGTTAATGTATAAATAAACTGTTTGCCAATTTTGAAAAAAATATATTGACTTCTTCATTTTAAATAATTTTACTGCAAATCAGGGAAAATATGGCCGTTTACAGGTATCTGTCCCCTTAATACTTATGCATACTTTTTTAATAAATTACTGCTTCTTTTTTAAATAAAAACAGGTTCTGGCTTTCTCTTTGAGTGATGCTCTTTCGAAGAAATATTTAAACTTTTTATATAAATAAAAGGTTGCATAAAATTATCCGAAAATTTAAAATTTTTGCAAATGGCGTCGTGCGCCCATCATATTTGACACTTGTGAACTTGACACTCGACGCAATCGCGTATCGGCTCTCACGTCACTGTTGTTAGTTCTGATTTCGAGGTTGAAAGAATCTTCATTTATCTAGGAATCAGCCTTATAATCCAACGGACAATATCTCTTGCCAACTTTGGACTAAGTAGGCAATTGAGTAGCAAATTCCTCTCTTGACGAACAAAACTAACACTTTATAAGGCTCTCATCATGCCCGTCCTAACGGATGGCGCAGAAGCGTGGACGATGACAACCATGAGGCGTCCTTTAGAGTATTTGAAAGAAAGATTCTGCGGAAGATTTTTTAACCGCTGCTGCGCGTTGATGACGGCAAGTGTTATAGATGGAATAATGAGTTGTATGAGCTTTACGATAATCGCGTAAGCGATACAGACAAGGCCAAAATAAAGATTTATATCAGTCTATCGGCCGCCGTAGCCGAATGAGTTGGTGCGTGACTACCATCCGGAATTCAGAAAGAACGTAGGTTCCCATCTCGGTGAAAGACCAAAATGAAGAAAAAGTTTTGTCTAATAGCGGTCGCCCTCCGGCAGGCAATGGCAAACCTCCGAGTGTATTTCTGCTATGAAAAACTGTAGGCCACTCCATTTGTGGAACAACATCAAGACGCACGCCGCAAATAAGAGGAGGAGCTCGGACAAACACCCAAAAACGGTGTGCTCATCAATTACACAGTGCTACAAAAAAAAAACAACGAAATACACCTGACATATTACACACTGTAGGTTGTTTATATGGTCGAATAATGCATAAAAATATTTTTGTTATTTTTGTTGTACCCTCCAATTTTTATTTATTTATAAAAACCCGTTTTTTCAGACTTTGCGCGGTAATCTACGGATATCTCGGTTTTCAATATCTTATATGTTTTGAAAATGATATTGTTAGACCTTTCAAATGATGTACAACAAGTAATTATTCAAACTAGTTAGTTCTGATTTTTATTTGATTAAACCTGGAGAAAGTGTTTTTTTTTTTATCATTTTTTTAACTTTAACAATTTTTTATTGCATAATTTTACAACAAAATTAAAGATGTTTGTTAATATTCTTTGAGTGCATTTATTAACGAAGAAACTAATGTATTACTTTCAATAATCGGACAAAAATTGCGTAAACTACGCTAGTTTTTCGTTAATAGAAAATATGGTTTCGTAGCAGTTAGCACTTCGGGATACTTTATACTGTTACGTGTTTTGAAGCGCTGACCTTGGAGGTTGGTTTGGCAAAAGTAGCAGTCTTCTGGTCTGTGAATGACTTGATGATGCCAAACCATTGGGCTCGAAAATGGCAAGCGATCTTGAAAACACTGACTAGATTTCCACTTTTTTAGTGTCAATATCATTTTCAAAACATATAAAATATTGAAAATCGGTGGAAAAATGACTGAGATATCCGTAGATTACCGCGCAAAGTCTGAAAAAAACGGTTTTTTATAAATAAATAAAAATTGGAGGGTACAACAAAAATAACAAAAATATTTTTATGCATTATTCGACCATATAAACAACCTACAGTGTGTAATTTGTCAGGTGTATTTTCAGTGTTGCACCGTGTTATATGTGACCTGGTCTATGAAAAAGTACCTTACGTGTCAAAAAATCGTTTTTCACTTCTTTGTTGATTCGAATAGTGTGTGAAAGGCTCTTTAAAATGGTGAAAACCAGAAAGTCATAATTTGTTTAAAAGTTTGTTAAAAGTAAAAAAAAAGAAAAGAACAAATACGTAAAAGACAGATTTTTTTGTCATGATACAAATTAGAATAACGAAGACAATAATTTGTGCAAATTAAAAACTGAACCATTCCTGGATAGTCTGAGGTGTAATGAATACGATACTGAAGTTTGTTTTCAAAAAATTTGTTACAAAAAATGTATTCATAACTTTATAAATGGTGGTTTTTAAGGATTTGTCAAAATTTTTGTCACAAATTGTGGCTTTGTTTCAACATCAAAAGTTAATTAAAATATTTAAAAACTGTTATCCGGGGGTTTGCGAGGTCGCTGAATATGAATATGAAGTGAGATTACTTAAAATCAAAATGGCGGATCCAATATGTCGGACGTTTTTTTTTAATTTAACGGAGCCTCTTAAGATTCAATACACGGGGGTTTTTGGCGTTGCTGATTACGAATCCGATATCAGATTTCAGAAATTCAATATGGCGGATCCAATATGGCGGACATATTTTTTCAAAATTCATCAGATCCGCTTGAAACTTTTGAAAATAATATTATATATATTATATCGACTTCTAAGATAAAAAAAACATTATTATAAAATATTATGCACAAAAATTTACGTTTTTCAAGTTTTCATATTTTTTTCGTCGCCGTCTTTCTCAGGATTTTTTTACGTATTGGTTGTAAAGAAGATGGACTTTTTTCTGCGTTAGGTTTGAGAACATCTAAACTATCCTTTGCCTTTCGTTTCTTTGGTGCTAATTCTTTTATCGGTAATGGAGCAATGCGTTTTTCCGATGACAACTTTTTTTTGGATGATGCAGCCACCCAGTTCTTCGATGCAGACTCCTTTTTTAATGTCGTAGATTCAGATTTCTTCGATACCAACTGCTGTTTTGGTAATGGAGCCACAATATCTGCTTTACTTATATCTGAAACTAAGCTGCGAATATTCCGATAAATATACCACTGACGCTCAAGAGATAAACCAACAGGCTCTATATCTTTTGGCATTTGACGATCTATAGGTTTTAATAGAAGATAAAATGACTCAATATCCTCACTGTCTGCGAATTTTTTCGTTTTTACACAGTCATTGCAGATTATAAAGTGATGAAATTGCGTAATGCCGGCCAGTGATTTATAGAAGGATTTAAGATGGCTGGCACTATTTCACTATTTTGTGAACAAAAGACTAACAGAAATGATTACATAAACGTAGTAACAGAAAAGCCACGAAGTAGAATATGGAGACGTAACGCAGCTGTCAACTGTAAAATTGTCAATTTGGCATCATATTCGTAGTCAGTGGCTTTAAAAACCTTTACAAACATGTGTCACTTATTTATAGTTATTGTTGCTATTTGGAAAACTTAAATTATTTTTTCTATGTTTGGAGCGCCATCTTGGATACGCCATTTAAAATTTTTCAAATTTGACACCAGAATCGTATTCAGTACTTCGAAAAATGTTTGTCACCGGGTCTTATAAATTTTTTTTGGCATGGATGTCGGTACAAAAGCTAACTTATTTTTTAAAACGATTTCTGCAATTTGCATTAACTTTTTCTTATTTATTTATATATAAAAAAAAATGTTTTTCACTGCTTCTGTGATTTTATTGATACTGTGATCTATGCTGAAGAAAATAAGCCAAACCGGATTGAAAAATATTAATATTTAAAAAAGTTACAAGGGTTTTTAGAAGTTTAAACTTTAACTCCTGTTTTCGCGAAAACTTGTTTTCACACGTAAGGTACCTTTTCGTAGACCAGGTCACATACCATACATACTGTATATATTATATTAGTAATTTTTTTGTTTTTTATTTAGTAAAAAAGTTATTCAAAAATAAAATTGATTGATTAATTTTTTTCCCCGCATACATTCATTCATATGTATATGTAGATATATAAGTATTTAATGCGAAAAAATATTACATTTCGGAAATATATTACCTTGGGAATAATTCGCAGGCAGAAAAAGTCGCTTACGTTTATCGCTTAGTAAATGGTGTTCGAATAAGAGGTGTTATTTTGATATTCAAAGAAATGTGCTATTTTTTAATATAAATGATCGGATTTTTATTTCATTATAAAGAGGAAGGTATGCCGTTAATGACCACGCTTGCAGGACAATATCCTTTTCATAAAATTTTCCATAACCGAATTGCAAAGTGGCTGCCCTATATACTCTATAGTCTCACGAATTCCCTCTTTGACATCGTTGAAGTCTTGAATCGACCCTGGGCTGTTGGCGTAGATCTTCTCTTTCACGTGGCCCCAAAGAAAAAAGTCAAAAGGTATTAAATCACAAGATCTCGGTGGCCAATTGTGATCACCTCTTCGAGAGATAACACGGTGCGGAAACATTTCTCGTAAAAAATCAATGGTTTCGTTGCTGGTGTGGCACGTAGCACCGTCTTGTTGAAAATAAACGTTGTCCAGATCAATACCAAACAATTCCGGCCATAAAAAATCGTTAATTACCTCTCGATAGCGCAATCCACTCACCTGTAACACCTGTTAGTGGAAAAACCTACAACAATAATAATAACAACGCAACTAAGAGGACGCATTTTCGTCAAACTAAAGGGGTTTTGTTTAAGGTTAAATTCATTATGGCAATGTTGCTTTTGCCAAACGTGAGTCTAACGATTTCCGGTATGGAAATTGCAGTTAGAACCTTTACGAGTATAGAGTTACGCAGGAATTATAGCAAGTTTGTGCTGAGCTTTTCTTACGCGCTTCGTACCATAAACGAACAAATCAGATGAATGTGACTGCTTTAGATACAAATTTTCTACTGCTTTGATATTTGTAGTATAAATTGAACTCAAGCCAGGGGTATACTTCCAAGATTTAAGTCGATAGTTAATGCCGCAAAATACATATTTTATGTCAGTATGAAAACATTGAATAACTTAGAAAAAAAAAACTGATTTGTATAAGTGAGGTATTTTTATTTGGTTTGGTTATTTACAATTTATTAAAACTATTTCTTTAATACAATATCAATCAAGTGGCCACCTTTATTAGCAATCACAAACTTCGAATTTTTTTCTGCGATTGTCATCACCTTGTCAAGCATTTCGGGTTTTATAGTGACGATTTCGGCACGAATGTTTGCCTTAAGCTAGTCAATAGTCTGCGGCTTGTTGGCGTAAACCTTACTTTTCAGATAACCCAACAAAAAAAATTCCGGGGGGCTAAGTCAGGTGATCTGGGGGCCAGTTGATGTCGCCTCTTTTTGACACTAGACGTCCCGGGGAATTTTCGTTGCAGAAATTCAATTATTGCATTCGCAGTGTGGCATGGCGCACCGTCTTGTTGAAACCAGTAACCGTCTAAGCCTTTCTCACGCATTTGCGGGCAGACATAATGAGCCAACATACATCGATATTGGTTTCCATCGACCGTTTCGTTCTCTCGGTAAAAATATGGACCAATGATGGTTTTGGCGCAAGTGCCGGCCCAAACAGTTACTTTCTAGTCATGCAATGGCGTTTTATGGATTTCCTCTGGATTCTCAGTTCCCCAAATGCCGCAATTTTGTTTATTCACGCTACCCGAGAGGTTATAATGTGCCTTGTCAGCCATTAAAATTTGCTTCCAAAAATTGCGTTCAGTGTCAACCATTCGAGCGACTGTTTGACCGTATTCCAAGCGACGTGAATGGTCTGTCAGCAATATTCTTTATTCTTATACCGAAACAAATTTAAATGCGCCACATTGTGGTTTCACTGACGCCAAAATGCTGAGCGCAACGACGATACGACACTTTGGCTCCTGGGCAACACTCTCCCTCACTGCTTCAACAAGTTTATTGGAACGTCTTGATAGTTGACGAACGGCATATTGACGATCTCCTACTGTCCTGTGCTCAAAGAAATTCGACACCAAACAACGAATAGTATTGTCAGACGGTGTCTGTTGCCGCGATGCTTTTTGCGATATGCGCGTTGAGTTAGAACAATAGAACGACTATTTTCGATGTACTATATAGCGTACTATTTCAGTGCGTTGTTTCGGTGTAAAGCGATCCATGGTTGAAATTGTACTGAGTTGACGTATCGAAAACATGTATATTGAAGTCAATCGGTTGGTAAATGATAAAGTTATTTAGCGTTTACATACCGACATAAAAGATAGCGCACCCTGTAGTTGGGTTTTATCAGATCCTTAGAGCCAGTATCTAATAAGTGTTGAGAGCTTAGGAATAGGCCAGAATTATTTAAACGCCTTCTCTGCTTTAATTTATAGAAATTGAATTGAAAATGTCGTAAGCAATTTGGAAACGAAAATTCGAGAACGGTAGAGTATACCTTACATCGTATGGAATGTTTCTCAGTAGAAGACAACATGTATCATACTTGGATAAGGACAATTCGGCATCTGAAATCAGCTTAACCAACCGCTTAGAAACGCCCAGACATACTCGAATACAGCAAGCGCCTGTACAGCTATGGATTTAAAATATCAAATACATTTTCCAACAGCTTTCACTCTTCTCTCTCTTATGAGCATAATTCTTTTTCTGGTGTTCGAAAGAGCCACAAAGTTGTAAGGCTTTTCTTTAATTAGACAAGATCAAAACTCATGAAACTGTTCGGAGATGAGCCTTGGTATAAATTCACTTCGAAATTCTATGCGGAAGTCTGCTTTAGAAATATGATAAAGTAATAAGTATTTGCACCTCGCATACTCTCAAAGTGCACTAAGTTGCATAGTGAATAAATGTTCTTCCTTTTAATTTTTATGTTATAGACAATTTGCTTCGTAATAAAATATCAAACTTTTAATCAATTTATCACAGGATATCGTGACCGGAAAGTTTATATCCCTTAAACATAAATATGCACATGCATCCACACTTACATATGTATGCATGTACTAACCACTTATGCGTACTTACTTATACGCTCACGGCATAGAGGGGCCACTACAGAATAGCAAAAATGAATGCAACGCCTTTAACTTGCAATCGTGTCCTTTGGAACGGAAGTCGTTTGCGGCTGTGCGCATATGTATGCATAAGTAGTATGCATATATATTTACGTAGTTAAAAAAACAAAATTCATAATATAAGCGCACTGAAATTACAATCGCTCTCTAAACTGCCTTTTCGTATTGCATTTTCATTTCGTTTCGATTCAACTCTGATTTGATCGGTATTTTTGTTCTTGTTTGTTGTTATGTACATATGTATGTGGGATTTTGCGTCTTTGCACGCAACAGGTGCACTACAGGTGAAATTTTTAGTGGTAAATATCCGGCTACGGGTTTCAGCTACAGGATGTACCTTTCGTACCGTCCACAGCATATAAATTGGGAAAATTCTTTACCGAAATTGCGAGAATATTGTGTAGACGCTTGAAAACTATCATATTTTGCTTCACAACGGCACGAATTAGGCAGCACGATCATGAATTAAAGCCGGCGAATTTATGTTTTTTGATTTTTTGGCCCGGATTTGTCGCTTTTAACAAATTTTAATAATTTTGCTTTATTCACAATAGAGATAATCCGTTTTTGTTCTTGGTTTTAATTAAAGCTATATGCGCTGGTTATCGACCGATAAAAAAATCGAGATATATATATATATTAGAAAAATATTTATATGCCTAAAGGCTCAGAATGTTGAATTGAGTCGATAAAACCATGTCTGTCCGTCTATACGCCTGTTCGTAAACACGATAACTCGAACAGAAATTCAGATATTTTCATGAAACTTGGTACACTATTTCTCCAAAGCAGGTTGGTATTGACAGTCGGCCAATGACCACGCCCACCTAGCTTGGGGCGATAATATTCAAGAAATCACCAACTGATCCCAACCACATCTGGCAGGTGAACCTAGCTAACAAAAATACATTAATAACATGGAGAAAAACATTTAGGCCGGTTAAAGAAATCATGCGAGGAGTGCAATCGCCAGTTAAACATTGACGGTGTTCACAGACGTCGAAGGAAATTTTCTAACAAATTCTGGGACAATTCGCCCATTTCCCCGTCAGCAGATTTCTAATATGCAATACCTATCTGAACTGATATATTTCTATCAACACTCTGCAGCTGATCATTCATAACGGTTTGATCAATATTAATATTGAATCAGGGTCTGACGCTTTAGTCTAGCTCACAAACTTCCAAACTTTTCTGCTGGCTTCTAAGCCAGGATCTACGTAACATGATGGAGTGAGTATTTTACTTAGTTAATATATCAAGCTGGAGTATTCAGAGCTGTACCTGATGTTATACCCAACGTTATGGTAATGGATACGATTTACATGGAGACCTTGGCTTTAAACTTGGTATTGCAGTGCATTTGGCGACAATTGGTCTAATCATACCTAAATTAAAACAATGGGTTTGTGGTTAATAAATTACCTGAAGGTTCTACGCTACTGTTCGAATACTTTCAACGCACGGTTTCCCTTAGCCCAACGGGAGTTTTATCTCAGTTTCGCTTCCGTGGAAATGCATATTTCCACATTAACGTGCATTAAATACAAAATTCTTAAACTTAATTCGTATACCCATATTTGCTAATGTAATTTGTCATAAATGAAGCATTGAGTATTTTTTGTACCAATCGCTAATTTGTGCTAGAACAAAATAGAAATGTTTTAAATTAAATTAAATCACAATTACTACACTTACTCTCGAAAATATCAACAACATTGGCATTAGTGGTATATAATCACCTTTGGTAAGTCGTTCGTGTTAAAATTATCACTTCGTCTGAGCTACGCAAACACCGTCGTTCAGAGATAACCTCAAAGTCCGTTTGGGTCATCGTTATTGCTGCAATATGTATTATTTTTGATTCAGAAACAGAAACACAAAAACCTACATACATGCACACATGGGTACATACATATGTATATTCACAAATATGCTAAATATGCTGAGATTCGTAACAAAACAAAACAAAAGCAAAGCAAAGCCAAAAACACCAAATTCAATTTTTCTTTGCAAAAAATAATAAATTTTTGCAATATGGGCTTTAGGAGCAAAAACCTATATTATTTACGTATACAGGATATATAGTAGCTTCACAAAGGGCAGTAATGTGCAACTTGAATACTGATCTTGAGACATGATGTACATATATCACCTCTTAAATAATAATTTAAATAGTATCACCGAATTCGAATAAATAGCAAATATAAAAAACAGGAATCGTTTTACATAGTGGCTACACCACACGACGCAGTAGACGACAGTCGCTGTAAGTTTGAAGGCATTTTGAACCCTACCTCACCCACTAAAACAAAAAAATAAGGGTACAGGTACAAAAAACCACACATTTTCAACGGAAGCTGGAAACGCTCACAATTTGTAACTCTTCTTCTTCTTAATGGTGCGCTATTCGTTTCTTTCTTGTGCTAACCGGCGCCAGTTAGACACACCAAGAGAAGCTATGTCCTTCTTAACATGATCTTCTTCTTCCTCTGTTACCACCAACTGGGTGGGACGACATGACCCAGCCAACGTAGCACTGGAACTTTATTCGCTGCACTGTGTCTATATATTCGTAAAACTCATAAAACTCATCGTTCCTTCGCCTGCGATACTCGCTGTCTCCAACAGGCAAGGTCTAAAAATCTTCGCACAATTTTTCTCTCAAAAACTCCAAGCGACGCCTCATCGGATATTGTCATCGTCTATGCTTCTGCGCTATACGTTAGGACGCACACGATGAGCCTTAATTTTGTTTGTCGAGGGATTGGTGAACTATGCACTCCCGCCCACACTTGCCATTACATCGTTCACGACCCTCCTACCCTCAGGGGAAGAGTGGGAACGGAACGATGTAAGACAGGGCGAGTCTATCCATGTATACACAGATGGCTCAAAGCTCGAGGGCAGGGTGGGCGGAGGTGTATATTTCGAGCATCTGGGGATCTCCTTCAGTTTTCGGCTCCCCGACTACTGTAGTGTCTTTCAGGCCGAGCTGATGGCAATAACGAAAGCCGCGACACTGGTACAGTGTGATGCGATATCCGGAAATGACATCTACATTTTCACTGACAGCCAGGCGGCGATAAAGTCCCTCACAAAGCAGTCGACAACATCCAAGGTAGCCATGAAATGCCGCACATCTCTTAACGAGATGGCTGAGTCATTTCGCCTAAGGATAATATGGGTTCCTGGCCATCGCGACATTGAGGGTAACTGTAGAGCCGATGAACTAGCGAGACTCGGCACCAAGTTGACCGATGAGTGCATAGACAATGACATAGACATTCCCTTACAAACATGTAAGCTACTTATCCATGAAGAAATCGTAAGGAAAGCAAACGAAAGATGGCGCAAAGAAGCCACCTGCAAAATCGCCCATCAACGGTGGCCGACTCTTAGTGCTAAACGCACCAAAATAAACACAGTCTTAGCACACTGATTTCAGTCATAACGGGACATTGCCTAATAGGTAGGCACGCCCAAAGGATGGGTGTGCAAGCACACGACTTCTGTAGAAGTTGTCTTGATGAGGAAGAGGAGGAGACAATCTTGCACCTTCTGTGCCATTGTCCTGCTCTATCCAGACGGAGATTTGCTATTCTAGGCAAATAATTTTTTAACGAATTGGAAGATCTCAGTTCCATAGAAATAAGAGATCTTCTAAAATTTTTGAAAGGGGGGAAAGCTCCCCCATGCGGCATCACAATGGGCTATGAGCCTGAGTGTGTCCCACAAGACAACCGCTTCAACCTAACCTAACCTAACCTTGTCGAGGGAGAACTTTACTTAGTCCAAAGTAGCACTTGTTGGCAAGGAAGATTCTTCGTTGGATTTCAATGCTGACATTATTATCGGTGTTATGCTGGTTCCTAAATAAATAAAGTCTCTTACAATCTCGAAACCATAACTGTCAACAATGACGTCGTTGTCGATACGCGAGTGCGCCGATTGTTTGTTTGATGACAGGGAGTACTTCGTTTTGGTCTAGTTCACCACCAGACCCATTCGCTTTGCTTCTTTATCCAGTTGTGACTGAGCGATTAAGTTCTGCGGCTCACACGATCTTTTCTAGCATCAGATTAAAGAAGTCACACGATAGTGAGTCACCCTGCCTCGAGCCTCGTTTGGTATCAAACGGCTCGGAAAGGTCCTTCTCAATTCTGACGGGACTGCAGGTATTGGGCAACAACACTGGGCGCGGTCATTTCAGCAAAGAAGAATATGTCCCAAGAGTCGTAAAATTAATACAAAGAATTAAATTGAGAGAGATAGCTGAAGAACTACAGATTAGCCAGAGCGCTTACATGAATATTTGCACATGAAAAACTTAAAACGATATGTAAAGTATGCTTATCTTGCTTCAAAGTAATCTCCCTGAAGTGGAATTCCCCCGTGCATACAGGGTCCGGCACTCGAAGTGTAACCAACCAAAAAACCAATTAGTTTGGAAAATTACTTTTATTAAATTCAAAGTAAAAAATGTGTGAAACTAATACAAAATTAAGAATCAATTTACTTTTGCTCGACATGATCACCTTTTGCCTTTACTATGACCTCGAGAGGGTCCAGAAACGAATCGCAATCTGCCCGAATGTGACTTGCAGATATTTTGGCCCACTCGCAGACAATGGAGCTTTATGAGACGGTGCCGAGTCTTGTTGAAACGACCATGGCCTTCCACCAAAATGTTTGTCTGCCCACGACTTCAAAGCAACCTCCAGAATACTTTCCCGATAATATTTCGCATTTACCTTCACGCCAGACTGGATGAAAATGATTGGAGAGCGCACATCTGCGGTTACAGCTGGCCTAACAATTATCTGTGGCGGGTGCTGCCTCCTGGTGGCCAATCGATGCCTCAAATTCTCATATGAACGGTCAGTCAAATAAACTCTATCGGTTTGGAATTTACGAATTGCTCAGTTTGAAAAATTTTCTCGTCAGAAAACACAATGTTCGGAAATTGACCGCTTTCGAACAAGCGAACCAACTGCATCGCTCTCTCAATTCCGACTTGTTGCTGCTTTGCTGAGAGATCATGCGCTCTTTGGATCTTGTAATGCTTGATTCTGAGATCATTTTTTAGTATGCGGCGGATGCTAAGGTCAGATATTTTTAGTTCTTTCGCCATTTGATTGGCACTTCGTCGGTGATTTCGCTCCAGTCGCTTCTTCATTTTTTGAACCATTTCACGTGACGTTGCAGTCTTTTGATGACCACCTCCATAACGTTTCGCGATGTTACCAGTATCATTGTAACGAGCAATGGTGCGATTAACAAAAACTTTATTTACTTTAAGATGCTCGAGCTCACGAACAAACGCTGATCGTGATTTTCCAGCCAAATAAAATGCAATCACACTATTACGTTTGAAATCCATTACTGATTTTCTTTTTTCGAGTTTACTCTCGGCAAAATGCTTCCACGCGCTTGCCACTTTAACTGGACTATTATTTAGCCAGCTAACAGACAGCTAATGCCCATGTTTGGTTCCAAAAATCAACAGCAGCCGAATTTTACCCTTCTTTACTTTTTTCTTTATAATTTTATACTGCTCAATTTGGAATACACAGGCACTATGACTGTTTCGCTTTAGCTAACGAAGGAACGAGTTATTTCTCCACAATTCCAACCGCTTACGACGTGTATTCGCCATTAAACCCTACAGTGTACAGTCACATAATATTTACATTATTTACTATGAATTCTGGGCACTCTGACATTGGATCGACTTCTTCCTGGTATTTTTTTTTTTTCGTCGAATGGCTCGTTTTGGATGGCTATTGTGGTAATCGGAAGTTGGTAATCGTTACCAAAAAAGCATTAATTTAACTTTAACTGTAATGCGATGGTGATTGTGGAAAATATTCAGCAGTTTCCAAATAAACCAATTGAAATAAGAACGTCATTGCTCAACCTTTCTAAAAGTCACAACAGCCTTTGAGAAATTTTGCTGGAGTGACAGTTATTTGTCAGGGTTAAATGTGATTCGTTCAGAAAATGTGGACCCAACGGTCATGGCTGGAAAGAATTGATACTTGCGACTTGCGTGCTGGTGACATTTTTAGTAGTGCAGACGATTTAGTGATATTTGCTCAGTACACTTCGCTAGAGACTTCTTTCATACGCGAGCACAAAAGATTTCAGAGATACTAATATAAATACTCTAAAACTGGGCCGGTATTCTCAGAAATTAACCGAAATTGGCAGATTGATCGACCAACTGGACTTTAGTCCGGACATAGGTGTTACATTCAGGTAATACGATAGTACAAAAAAAAATAATTTACAGGCTCCAGCTTTTGCTGATAGTTGCAGATGAAGAAAAAATACTGAACAACTTGATTGCACTTGGGTTTTAATGCAGAATTCAGTTAAAATCGCTGAAACGACTACAGCGCCAATCAAATTAAGAAATATTTGCAGGCTCGAAGGTCCACCAACTTTTAGATACATGTACGAGTATATTCTAGACTTGACACCCTCAATTACTTGGCATCTTTTAAATAAAAGCTTTATAAAAAATGTCCGAAACTTGTGACCAAATATGTCATTTATTTACTCACAAATTGTCTGTCTAGCTAACATAGCTTACAGCCGAAGTTCATAATCAAGGGCACTTTAAGACGGACTCAAACAAGTACCCATATGAGCCGTAGTGCTTAGTAATTAAACTGGAGGGTCGAGTCAAACTATGGAAACTTGCTCAAACATAGTTATGTACTTCGGTGTGAGCTATTAAGAGAATAGATAGATTTGAAGGGTATACCTCAATAATGCTCTACAGGTTTGTCCGATAACATTATCTGGTTTTTCACTGTTTCGAATTTCATTTAGTTGTTATGGTCGTTCTCACTTCTAAACAGAAAAGTGCCTGTTTGCTTTTATCACATATTCATCGGTACGCAAACGGAGCGCTAGCAACGGCAAGCTGCATTTGTCCATGCGCAAGCGGTCGTCGCGCGTACACTACTCAATGAAGAAATGGAAATGTCAATGACCCGGAAATCGTGTCTAAAAACTGACGGCAACAGCAACCATACGTCGGGCATTGGGCGTTGGGCTACAGCAGTGCAGTAATACTCGTTGCAGTCAAAGCGATCGCGTCGGCGCAGTACGAGCACTCGTCGTTTGTATGTATGTAATGTGGCGGCAATGGAGAAGTGCGTATACGTCTGTGAATGCATGTATGCATGTGGACAGACACGCAAATTATGCATAGAGGGACTAATGGGTGAAAAGCCTGAACGGATCGACAATCAATGGCACCACAACCGACGCATTTTATTTAATACAGGAAATGTAGAACTCTAGTAGAGCAGAGTAGCTAACAACTGGAAAGCGTGCAGTTGCGTGCTACAACGGCAGCGGTACTACACGCATATGTGTGTTTGTATGTGGATACAAGTGCATACGAATATAGAAGCAGTCGAGGCAATCAAACGCAATTAATGTGACGTTGATGCCCATCTATCGATAGACCCCAGCCAGACAGTAATGGTCCAGATCGCTACGGGATGCACATAACACACAAAAATTATAGGCTCCACGCATTCTCTCGTCCATTCACGCAATGAGCTGTGTGTCGCGCCATAATATCATTGCATTGCGTGAATACGTACTAGCATACATAGCATTTATGTATGTATGTATGTATGTATGTATGTATGTATGTGGTTACGTACAGACGGGCGATAGTTGGATGGCGATTCAGATTTGCATCGCGCAGGTGATGTGAATGGTCCGATGCAACGAAACGTTGAATTAATACAAAACTACATGCATACATATATACATACATATATAGTACATTCTTATGCACTTATTACTCATTCACGCAGCCACATAACTGCATACACATGTATGTATGTATATATAAGCCGCATATCCATTTGAGAGAAGTGGGATATGTAAGCATACTCTTCCATCGAAATACATACATACATACATATGTACATATTTATGCGCATTTGGTCCCCATTCTCCACTAATAATGTTCACCTTTTTCAGTGCTTGCGCTTATTATTACTATTCACTCTGGATCTTTTTTCGTTTTAATTTTCTTTTTTTTTTTTTTGATTTTTTTGGAAATCTATTTTTATTCACCATTGAACTGCGGGGGCAGGCCTTTTTTCTGGTCGAAGCTTTGGAGACGGCAGCAATTGGTTGTTGGCACAAGTGCTACACGACACTCGCCGCCATCGGAGCCGCAAAGTGCATTGATTTACCAGCCGTATTCATTCTGCAATCGCTTTGTAGTTCGTTGTAGAGAATCCGCTATTCTTTTTGATTTGTTTTCCTTTTGTCTTCAATGTTTGTAAAGTGGAGCTGCTTTCTATTATGATTTATCTTCGCAGTTAGAGTTAAATACTGTGTCGTTGTTGGTGCTCTTGCTGTATCAGTTAGCTCTCAAAACGCATTTTAGAAATCTCCGATAATTTACATATACATACATATGTACATATTTATTTGTGTTCGCCGGTTTATTGCTTTCTATTTCCTCACAACACAGTCATTATAGCCGAATATAAGCCAACTAATTAGCAGCGATTTATAATGATGATGTGATTATGTATGTCAGTGTGTTTGATTTCAGAGAATATTCCTCATTTTGTTAGCATTATCCGGAAATCTTAAAATATGGATATAAGAATTACATATGTATGTATTTTTATTGATACAAACTTATTATATCAAAATGTGTTCCTAAAAATTTTTCAACAGCCCAGCCTCCATCTCTACTAGCTCCTGAGTTTACTGTTTTCACAAGTTGAGGAGATAGTTTGAGCAGCTACTAACAGCAGGTGAACTAATCTGGGCAACTACCAAGTATTGCGTTCACTTTAGTCACTACTTTGTAAACGAAGAACCGGGATTTTACTGAGGCTGTTAAAATACGCCTTCCTGCCTTCTTTATTGGCACAGTAACCTCCTAAGCGGCCGCCGTAGCCGAATGGGTTGGGGCGTGACTACCATTCGGAATTCACAGAGAGAACCTAGAGTCGAATCTCGGTGAAACACCAAAATTAAGAAAAACATTTTTCTAATAGCGGTCGCCCTTCGGCAGGCAATGGCAAACCTCCGAGTATATTTCTGCCATGAAAAAGCTCCTTATAAAAATATCTGCCATTCGGAGTCGACTTGAAACTGTAGGTCCCTCCATTTGTGGAACAACATCAAGACGCACACCACAAATAGGAGGAGGAGCTCGGCCAAACACCAAAACAGGGTGCACGCGGCAATTATATATATAGGGTGGGTCATGTAAAATTTGCTTTTTGAATCGGCTGTAAAAAAAAACTAATCAATATTTTTTCAAACTTTTTTTTTTATTTTGAAGATTGAACATTGTCATTTATGAATGAAAAATAATATCGTTCAAATGACTGCCACGACTGGCTTTACAGTAGGCCATTCGATCAACCCAATTTTTGAGCGCATTTTCGATTGTTTGGGCTCCAATTTCATGAATGGCAACTACGATTTCGTGTTTTAAAGCATCAATCGTCTCTGGATGGTTCGCATAGCATTTGTCCCTAATGGCTCCCCACAAAAAATAGTCCAACGGGCTTAAGTCACAGCTCCGAGGCGGCCAATTGATTTCGGAATTTCGGCTGATTATTCGGTTTTCAAAAACGGTAGCCAAAAGTTCGAATGTAACTTTGGCTGTGTGACAAGTTGCACCGTCCTGTTGAAACCAAATGTCGTCCATGTCATCCTCTTCAATTTTTGGAAACAACTCGTTGAGCATGTCACGGTAACAATCGCCATTTCCTGTAACCGCAGCTCCTTGGTCATTTTCGAAAAAAAATGGCCCGATGATGCCGCCAGACCAAAAACCGCACCAAACAGTGACTCGTTGTGGATGCATTTACTTCTCTACAGTAACGTGTGGATTTTCTCAGCCCCAAATCCGACAATTTTGGTTATTGACGTAGCCACCGATGTGAAAATCAGAAAAGAAGAAGAAGACTCACCACTTTGGAAATAGGTTTTCAATATTTCCCAATTTTGTTCAAGCGTATAGCGTCCTATTTCGTAAATGTCAAACCTTTAAGTAAATTTTGAAGACATTTGACATGTCATTTGTGTTACCATTCTCAAAAAAATAGGTGGTTCAAAAAGCAAACGCTATATGACCCCCCCTGTATGTATATATAATATATAACCTCCTAAGCGGAGGTCAAGAAACAACGCCAGTCATTAATTTTTCGTGCTAATCGACGACAATTAGAAATGTCAAGTGAAGCCAAGACCTTCTCTACTCGGTCCTTCCAATGAAGGGATAGTCTTCCTCTCCTCTGCTACCACCCTCAGACATCGTAGCGATTACTTTCCATATTGGAGCATTTGTGCCCATTCGTACGACATGAACCGCTGAATTTTAATTTGCTGCACCATTTCAATGCCTGCGTACAGCTCATATAACTCATCTTCGACATTTGCCGTCGCCAACGCCTAAAATTGTGCAAATTCTCCGCCAAATCTTTCTCTGGAATACTCCAAGTACTGACGCGTTAAGTGTTGCTATCGTCCAAGTTTCAGCGCCATACGGGCATGTGCGAGACTTATAAAGGGTATATTTTGCTTGGAGAGAGACTTTAGTGGTCAAATGATTACTATTGCCAAGAGCAACCCATCCACCCTAATCTAACCTACTATATACGAGAGCGGCAATTATATTCCGGGAATTTGTCAATAAAACACAAGCAAGTTCAGTTAGAAACAACATTTTATTATCCACCTTTACAAAATTGTCCTTCAAACTCCATACAGTGGCTTCATAGTTACATCGTTACAGCTTCCTTGATCTCCGGTACACTTCTAGGCACTTACTTTGGAACGGGATTTCTTATTAGGAAAAAAGATATATTCAGGCATGTTCTGCAAATCGTTTTCGGGCAATATTTTCGCATTTTCCGTTTTCAAATCGTTTGACATGTTCTGTAAATCGTTCCGTTTTCGTTTTTTTTCGAACATCAGCAAATCGTTTTTTCACCCTGTTCTGGAAATCGAAATCGTTAAAATTTTCCAGTTTTATTTTCGGCAACTTAAACGTTAGCGGTTTGTGACATTCTTAAAACTGTTTGTTGAAATAAATTTATCAAAATGTGAGTATTTACTCAAAATAACTGCATATATTTATGTAAATAAAAGTGTTTATTTAAAATATTTAAAACTTATTCAAAAACTTTTAGGGGAAAACACAAGAACTCCAAGCAAGAGCTAATTTTAGTCGAGTTTATGGAATCTCATCCAGATTTGGCGAAGAATTTTTCGAAGGGCGACAGAGTTGCTGTTGAGGAAAAGTGGAAAGAGCTAACGACGCTGCTAAATGCAGAAGGGCCGCCCCAAAAAGATGTTAATGGATGGAAAAAGTAAGTATTTAGTCAAATATTAAAATAAATATTTTTGAGTTGTCTTTTTTCAAGATATGGTCTGACTGGAAGGGGTGCATTCGGAAAAAGGTTGCCCATAACAATCTAGATTCGAGGGCAACAGGAGGTGGACCCTTTAATAAGCATGTACTGACGAGGAACGAAGAATGTGTTGCAAGAACTTGTGGAATTTTTGCAGCCGTTGAGGGCATAAGCCATTCTAGAAGCTTTGGGACAGAAGAAAATAATAGCGCTATCGAATCTGAGGAAGAACGTCCCCAAACAAGTAGGGAAGCGGTGGCTACCCCGAGAGCTGCAAAAAGGCCACGAGTGTCAACGCAGGACAGCCTTCAGTCGTGTATGGCAACGCAATCTAGTTGTATGGAGAAAATATCCACCACTTTAGATAACATTTGCGAAAACCAACACAAGATTGCAAAATCGCAGGAAGATGAAAGGGAAGAGATTCGACGACTTCGTCGTGCTGTTGAGAAACAAAATGAATTGCTGGCAGAGCAAAATCGCTTGAAGACTCAAAGTATAGAGCAAAAGCAAAGACATTACCTCAAAATGGAGCAGTTGCAACAGGAAACAGTTAATATTAAAACTAAAATGCTTGAGATAGAGACTAAAAAATAAATATAAAAGAATCTTATTGAACTGTTATGTGTATATTTACTTTTAATATGAATAAATTTTATGTTTCATAATATTAAATTTCTAGCAATAGAGTCTCTTATATTTCTGCCAACACTATATAAACTACTGTTTTCCTCATTTTCAGCAATTTCCTCATCAATTGGATTGTTTTATAATACGGTTTCTGTTTCAATGTCATCTATTTGATTACTCCTACATATGTTATGTAGTGCGCAACAAACATTTATTATCTTCACTACCTTTTGCGGCGTATATGGCAAGGTAGTTTTCAAACAACGAAACCGACTTTTTAATACTCCTATAACACGCTCAACGATGTTACGTGCTTTTGCATGCTGCTGGTTAAATCTGTGTTCTGCCGATCTTGGGCCTGGGTTTCTATATGGAGTCAGTAGAAATGGCTCTATACCAAAACCAGAATCTCCCAGTAGCCAAGACCCTCGGTCACCAGCTTCATACTGCGATAGGTAATAGTGTTTTGCATTGCTCATACTAAATACGAAAGCGTCATGGCTTGCACCAGGCCGAGTTGCATCTACTGCTCTTATTATCATATCAAAATCACAAATCTGTAAAATAAAGGCAGTAAATTTTAAATTTTAGAAACACAATTTAAATTCATTCTTACAATCATTGCGTTTATGCTAAAAAAACCTTTTCGGTTAAAAAATAGATGCTCGTTCTTAAAGGTTTAATCAGAGCCACATGTGTTCCATCAATACACCCTATTACTCCTGGAATACCGAATTTTTCTACAAAATGAAGTTTTGATTTTCTAGAATCCTCTGCAGACATTTTCAGCTTAATCCACTTAGGACACAGAACATTTTCCAAAGCATTGATCATTTCGGTTAATATTTTTGAGACTGTGCTTCTACCCATAGCAATATCTGTATCCTTTCCGACGGAACGTTGATAGGAACCTTCTGCGAAAAACCTAAGACTTGCTGCCAGCTTTAATAAAATAGGTATGGACGTTTCCTTGACGAAAGATTTTACTTCATTCAGCACTTCTAAAAAAGCGTACTTGTTTAGGCGATAGTTGGAAACAAATCTAAAGTAGAAAAACTTAATGAATGCCACAAAGTATAACCATTTCTAATCTTACGTAGAATCCGGTGCACTGAGAGGATTCGAATGGTCTCTTAAACGCCGCCTATCTATTCTACTTTGGTAATCTTGCTCCTGTTCGTTTAACACATAAGCTGCCATAAAAAACATGATAATTTTTTAATTAAATCCGTTTATTTTGAAATTATTTCGTATTTTTTGCCAACGAATTCTTTTGTCATTTGGTTTGTTTAATTGCCAAAGAGAAATCAGCTGTTTCGAACTTAAATTCGAATTTAATTGAAATCGGACGAATTACAGAACACCCAAAACAAAATCGTACGAATTGCCATTTCGGATCCGAATTGAAATCGCGCGATTTTCAGAACATGCCTGATTACAGGTGATATTGGGACTATAAGGGTGCAATAGAATGCAAGGGGTAGAAGTGCACTACCGTCCGTCGAAAGCTCGTCGCGTTGTCGTGGTGCAAGATCTAAGCCGTCTCAGAGAGTTCAAAGCGCACGCGGAAAATGCGTAAAATAGAAATGTCCAGTTGCTTGGAAGGAATTTATTCCCGACTATCCATCCCCCGATAATTTCCGGCGATTTTTCACAAGATTTCACAAATAGCTTGATGACAATGTTGCTTGTAAAATTAGTAACTAATTTTTACGACCCGACTAAAAATGTTACTTTCCAAAACCAAACATAAAACGCAAATCAAACAATTTATACACTCCTAACTAAAGCAAGATTTCCACTTTCCTACCTATGAACAAGGGAGTGTTGCCAGTTCCTAAGTAATAACTAACTTTCCGGAACTTAGCTGCACCACCTTGTACAGATGTATATACTCGAATAACTATTTTATGATGTAAGACTCGAGTGTCGATTGAAGTTTTTTGGTATAGAGCTTTGTTAACATCACTTTGACATTCTGAGCAAGTCACCAGAACGCTAGACTAAAACACTGGAAACTTGCCTTCCACCAAAAAAAACTCGAACAATTTAATTTCGAGTTTTGCAATCTCAATCAAACGATAGTTTGTGTTGCATCGCCGTTCCCTTCCGCCGAGAAATTGACTGAAATGAAAGAAGTGTTTAGGAGTCATGCTTGGAAGCTTGGCAGCGAGTCACTTTTCCATTACAAAATCGGCGTTATATTTCTCCAATCTGCCTCTATAACTTTTTTCTTTTTATTCCAATGTCACCTCAAGTTTTGCCTTGATCATAAAATATTTATGGATGATTTTATTTTTGGTTTAACTTCACCATGCATATACAAGGTGTCACAAAGTTAATCACCCCGTCGAAAAACTTAGCACTTTTGCAAATGGCGTCGAACGTCAATTATATAATATTTGACACTTGTGAACTAGACAGCTGCAGCATACAAACAGACAAGTAGTGGAGCGCGTAAAAGTTTCCATCACTCAAAATCACATTTTTTAATACTAAGTAAAAGTTATTCAAAAACAAAAGGGTATGATTAATTGTGGATGAATATGTACCCATTTTTGTGTATGAGGAATAAAGGAGTTTGTTTTTACAGAACAGCCAGTCGCGTCTTCTAATACACAAACGTTCCAGAACCTGACGACTTCTAAAGCCGGAGTGGACACTCCATTGCTCGGCTTTTTCCGATTAGCTCGATCTTGATCCGATGTTTAGGTGCATTTATTATACAGGGGGCATCGAAGTTGTTAACTACTTGAAACTATTTGGGAAAGAAAATGTTCGCCACTTACGTTCACTGAAGAAAAAGAAACGAGTAAATAGGATTGTTTGGATTTTTTCTACTCAGATCTAAGGGTAAGTTACAAGCACGTAAACGAACATACCATTTTGATGACTCATATCAAACAGTTTTGTACGTATGCATGTAAGTCCTTTTTATGCATATCAGGCACAAATTTGAGATAAATAACTTCATTAAGTAAAAATCTTTCAAGGGTTGTTTAAGCAGACGTATGTATGTATATTAAACATAAAGGCACGTTGAAAGACACAAATGCAGTCGTATGAACTACTGTATATTTATGAAACGTATGTATGTATGTAGAGCACTTGGAAAATCCTGTCATAAGAACAAATCGCCACTATCTGTTAATGTGACAAAACACTAAAGAATTCTGACATAAGTATGTATGTATGTGGTTGCAAATAAAATCTATAACACACGTGTACATTCATACATACCTATGTAAGCAAGCAGCGATGTACGTATATATACGTAAAGATATACCCGACAAGAAACGCTGTATTATTAGGCACTTTCGATTCGCCACTTCTCTGCTCACTGTATTCGGGCTCTGCTCGCTTCGAGAAAGACTCGCCACTAGCGAATATGGTTATACTTCTTAAGCTGTATAACGTAGCCATAGCCCTAACCATAACTATAGCCACAACAATACAGTTAGTCAAGCCATAATAATAAACACTTGACATTGAAGTAAAATTATTGACAACATTTGCATTTTGACGTAAAAACTCGGATAATTTTCCACTAAGTTAAAAAAATTATCGTCGTTAATTTCTAATGTATCGCAAATATCAAAAAAAATGCCAAGTCACAGCTGCTTACGATTACGGGAAAAAACCAAAATACAATAGACAACAGACAACTAGGGTTATGGCTATGGCGCTGTAGTGCGGTCCTTATAATCTTTTAGAGTGATGCCCATGTGTTTGATCAGAACAGCGAATAGCTATGGCTAAGGTATGACACTACTAATTGCAGCTTAAAACTGGTATATTCGACTATTTTCAATGCTGTCAACCTTCCTTTCTGATATGTGTTAGGCAAGCCTCATTAGACCCTGTTCAAATACAGCAACTTTCGTTGTGACGGTAACTTTTGTTTGAGAGGTCGACGGGGAAGCTCATGTTGCTCGTGCTCGGGGTGTATCCCCATTCGAAAACTGACTTTTAGTTTTTTGGTAATTTGTTGTTCAAGATGTGTAATTTAGCGATAAATTAGTGCTGCCACATATCTACATATGAAATAATTAATTCTTAAACAATATTATTGTGAGTTCAAATGTATTGTTATTATCTTTTTTTCGCCACTTCTCTGCTCGACTGCTTGACGAAAAATTTGCGTGTTAAAGCTACAACAATGTTTTCGAGCTGGACTCGTTTATTTATACCAGTTGCTTCATCTATTTGCCACTTCCTAACGCTTGGCGAAAGAACAGGCCTATTGATAAATACGTTTACTTTTAATTTTCATTGAACTATCCCGAATATAAAAAGGAGTGAAAATAGAGTTTGTTTCATAAATCACGTCACATAGCGTTATTTTTGTATCATCACAAAAGACAAAAAAAAAAAACAATATCCTAATCTTCCACTGAGTGCGAAACGTGAGTTAGAGCAAAGGAAAGTGGTTTGGCAACCTTTGCATTCGATAGTAAAGACTTCTTTCATACACTTCTGGAAGAAAATTTGAGTTTTAAGAAAACACTTTGAGCTGCTTCGTGACCTACTTCCACACCCTGACTATTCTCGAAATCTGCGAGGCTGCACTGCGGTTTTTCGTCAATTGGTTTCACTATTGACCCTTCCATCCTGTAGGTTTTTTTGGTATACCATTGAAGTGTTTTAACTATAACCGATTTTCGTTTTCTACGTGATTTAAAATGTTGTACATTGTCCTTACATTAGCAGAAAACATTTCAGCAATTTGTTTTGCTGATTTACTTTTATCGTAAGTATAATAAACATCATGCAAAAAGTTTACAAAACGTGGTATAATTCCAAAAACTTACATTTTCTTTTTCAACTCGTTTATTTCCCTTAAGTTATAGATAATAGCCAACAAAAAACGTAAACATATTTCATTAATAAAATAAAATAATATACATAAAAAAACCATAAATTTCCATAAAACTAGTATTTTGTCGGATAACCTCTTTGATTTATTAACGATTTCAACCTATTAGGGATGAATTCCACCAATTTTTTTGTAAAGTCTGAAATATTTTCTCCCACTCCTCCATTAGGGCAGTCTTGAGGTCGTTTATATTTGGTATTGCTCGCTTCCGAATTTCAACTTCCAATTCTTGCCATACCTAAATTCTCTATTATATTTAAATCGGGAGACTGTGGAGGTGTTTTCAAGACTTTAGGGCAATTATACAATAACCATTCTTTGACGATGTGGGCAGAATGCTTTGGGTCGTTATCTTGATACAAGTGAAATGTATTCTCTATTCCCAGCACTTTGTTTTAGGTTTTGTTGCAAAATTTGCAAATATTAAAATTTATCCATATTCCCCTGCACGAAGCACTAATTTCCAACACCTGAAGCCGAAAAAGCAGCCCACCCGATCATGTTCCCCCCACCATGTTTTACTGTAGGTCGAAGATGTTTTGGATTCAGCTCTTCGCCGTACATTTACCCTCCTGTCTGATCCGAATAAGTTGAATATTGATTCGTCAACAAAAATTACGTTTTTCCAGAATTCGAAATCTTTCATGTACTCGTAGTAGGTGTGAGCGTATTTCAAACTGGTTTTTTCCGGGCAATTCTTACATGTAAACCAGCTTTATTAAGAAACCTTTTGACGGTTGTTGCATTGCATTTTATATTAAATGCTTTTGCTAACATATCTCGAAGAATTGGAGAACTTAATCGAGGATTTACTTTGACTTTTTGTAAAATCCAACGCTCTTCACGTTCAGTCAGCACTTTCTTACCAGGATGTTTTGGCTTGTTTGCGATTCGTTTTTCGTCATTTTACAGTACTGCGTGACCTATTAACCATAATAGCTACTTCTCTTTGCTGTATTATCAAATTTCGTATTTCTATTGTGGTTTGCCATTTTAGGAAAATCCGCAATATCTCACACTCTTAAATTCGCACGCGCAACTAAAAAGTCAATCACATGCACAATTCAAACCAACTAAACAGACAAAAATTTACAAACAATTTTCGTGAAATGCCGTTATTTTTCATGTGTGAATTTTTGAAGACTTTATTTTATTAATGAAATGTGTTTACGTTTTTTTGTTCGCTATTATCTATAATTTAAGCAAAATAAAAAAGTTGAAAAAGAAAATGTAAGTTTTTGGAATTATACCACCTTTTGTAAACATTTTACATGTGGGCCATTTTGAGTGGCACTCACTGTATATTTGTGGTTCTTCAAGTTGTGAAAACAATTTCGAGACAACGCAAAATTGTACGCATTTTGATTTTCGTTGTTCTTTTGTATATTGCGAATCAAATAACTATTTTTTGTTTACAGGATCAAATAGAAGGTGTTAGCAAAGTGTTCTTCTAAAAACAATGATTAAAGTAATATGCAATAATCGAATCTACTAAGAAAACTAAGCAATATTACCAGGTGAGAAGAATTATGAGACAAGCGTACGTGAAGTTTAGAAAAAAAAACATGTAATATAATGTGCAAAACTATAGTAAAATTGCTGGAGGCACTTTGAAGGAAAAAAATTTCAGGTATAGTATAAACGTTGTTCCGGAAAGGCTCCACAACTATTCATTCAAAAAATCATTATTCCTAAAATTGCTCATACGCCATTACACTAAATCCAACCCCGTTTTTGGAAATATATAAATATTTTAAAAGTGTGTGCCATTTAAAAATTACTACCGTCAGCACAGGACAATTGTCAGTTCTGCCATATTCATACAAACATACATATGTATGTATGTCTGGATATCCATCAAATAGCCAACATTTACAATGACAATGATGGCAATTCCTGTCGTACATACATTAAATAGAAAACATTTCGAGCGTACACAAAGTTTCTACTATTGTTTGCACTAGTAAAGCCAAGATCGTGAACAAACCATTGAATTGGCGATCAGACCGATCGCAACACCAACCTTAGCCCACTGCCTGGCATGACATACAAACATGTGTACGCCAACAAGTGAGTAGATATGTGCTGTGTCCATCGCGTGTTAAAGTACATTTATAAATTCTTATCTCCAGAAAAATCTTAGCTTTATTTGCTTTTATTTTGCATATTTTGTATGCGACATTTGCAATCCCTTCTATGATCTTCTGCTCTTAGTTAAATGGCTTATCGCTGCAGTCGCTCGTGGTCTGCGAGGCCACGGGCCATAAACTTTAATTTTCATATTTGACAAGACTTCGCGTTTAAGGTGTTGTGTGCTGTTTTCAGATTTGTTGAAATATCCAATTTGTATGCTCGCATCTCAACTTTCTTAGCTTAAGCTCAAATTTATAGTAAACATGACAACACTATTACAGGATATTGCAATAAATAAGATTCGGATTATCGTCTTCGAGAATGCTCGACAACTTCTTGTTTCTCTGTTTGTCTTGCTTCTGTTTCTGGTTTTCGATCCTTCTTCGTTAAATTTATATTGTTGTCATAATAATAATACAATTTATTTGCTCTACGAGCACTATAAGCATATATGAACCAAATCTTCTGGTTGGTATTTCCGAGTATCATTGGTATGCAGCTAAACAATTTAAAGTTAGCTTAATCAAGGTCAAGTACGCGTAATAGTAATTGCACTCCCAAACAAATTGAAAACTTTTGATTCTATCAGAGGTCATTTTATGTAATTATTATTCCTTGGTGTTGATTTAATATGAATACATAAATAAAAATAAAGAAAAAAGAGGCCAATATTTTCTTACAAACCAAAATACCCACTTCCACTTCTTTGCTATTTTTTTTATTTGTAATATTATTAAACATATGAATGTTTTTTTTTCTTTGGTGCTGCTGGCTTTCCTCTTGTACTGGAGTTCGGAGGCATCTCTCACAAGGATCCATAAGTAATATGAGAGCCCAGTGGGCTCCCATCTTCCTCGGTAACGCTTTGGAAAATTTTAGTTTGACATAAAAACTTTTTCCTTAGCACAACCTTACAAATTTGTATAGCGGGTGCTATTTAACACGGAAGAGGCTATAACCACCAATAGTCCAAGTTCGGGTACGGTATTAGATTTCGATATCCGCGTCATTGTCACAGGAGCCAAGATATCAAGTACCGGGACCAGATGGCTGCATTATGAAATAGTTAACATATTCAAAGGAACATTACGACTGAATTACGTCACCCTGAGTTGGAGAGAAGTTAGAGTCGAAACTTAAGACTCCAGAACCATTAGCATATCCTCATTTCTATTTAAAACCTTAGAGCGATTACTAGTCACTATTATAAGGGAATGGTGGAGGCCGCCGCTACTCGCGAGATCACAACATGTATACTCTAAAGGGAAATCTACAGAGACAACTCTAAATTTACAAGCTACAGAGAAAGAGAAATCAAAAGAGTATTATCTGGTAGACTTCTTAGATATAGAGGACGCCCCCATTCTTGGCGGTATCACACTGTCAGTTGGGGCAAAACAAGCTACCCAGGACTAATATTACACTGCGTTACAAAAACGAACTTTTTTTCTGTCCTATGAACCAAATATACATTTTCGGAAAGGGGGAAAAAATAAAAATACACGTGTATCGCCGATTTTCATGTACACGTCAGAATTTTTTTTTATGTATAAAATATAGAGCTCGTAGTCCGCCTGTGTGAAAAACTTTGGATCAATTTTTAACGCTTTTTCCGTGATCCAATCGCGCTGAATTTCTGCAGGCAGACTAGTGGAAATGTTTTTATTATGTAAAATTAAAAAAAAAAAAATTTATCAATTCTCAGATTTTCTTGAATTTTTTTTTCTAAAAAAAAAAATTTTTCTAAATTTTCGGCATAACTTGAAGGGACTCCAAATTTTTAAACAACTTATTAACCTTTAATTTATTGTTTCATACAACACACTCTGTGCCGTTTGTGTGTTTGTTACAGTTCCGGAAGTTCCAATCATCTGACAGTTGCGCTACTAGGAGACGTATACTTTCACAATTGTTTTAAGTTCTGTTGCGCGAAAACGTCTTTCTGTATATTTCATCTTACGAAAAATGCAGTGAACGACTCGAAATAACTTTTGTTACGTTTGTGGCTTATTCGCACCAAGTAAAAATTTTAAAAATATTACGAAAACATTGGTTAATTCGTTTCAGAAAATATTCAAGACTGTTTATGTTCCTTACTTGTGGTATACTCCGGAAGTCGTGTGTGACTATTGCTATAGAAATTTATGCAAGTTTACTGATGGAAGGTCAACAGTAAAGTACTCTGTACCAACAATTTGGCTACCACGTACGGAGCACTGCAGTGAACTGTGCTACTTTTGCGTAACTTTTACTCAAACTAAAGGGTACCAATACTTTCGCCGCAACAAAATTCGCTACGCTAATGTAGAATCGGTTATTCCAGCGGTTCTGTACTCACCAGAAGAACGTATAGCGGCTTCAATGGAGATTTTTAATGATGTTCCCGAATTAACGGATGGAGAACCAACAGTAGCACCAACAATGCTATCAACATTTCTTGCATCGAATGCGAGATGCGGGGAACCAGAAGTATCGGAATTTGTACCAACACCCAGTGAACTTGGGACTGCAGTGCCGCATTTAGTAACGCAAGCCGACTTCAATGACCTTGTACGAGAAGGAAATTTGTCAAAGAGAACAGCCGAACTCTTTGCAACACGCTTTAAGCAGTGGAATATAGTGGCGGCTGATTTTAAAATAACAGCCGCTCGTGATCGACGTAGCAGTATTCCATATGGCGAATTTTTTAAATTGTACGAAGATCGGGAAAAAAACCTGGCTTATTGTTGTGATATTGATTCGATGTTTGAAAAAATTGGTTACCGTCATATTTCAGAGGAGTGGCCACTTTTCATCAATGCATCGGTCAACAGCCTTAAAGTAGTGCTGCTTCATATCGGTAACAAACATCCAGCTGTCCCGATCGCATATGCCACCAACCTCAAAAAAACATACGAAGCCATGGAATTAATATTACAGCTGATTGGAAAATATGCTGCGATCTAAAAGTGGTCGGATTACTCATGGGTGTTAAGCGTGGATTTCCAACCCACCAGTGCTTTTTGTGTACATGGGAAGGTCGCAAAAGAGATCAGCATTACACTGAATTTAAGTGGAAGCCGCGAACATGCTACAAAGGGCGAGGCGATTGCAAGTTTGCGCAATATTTTTCCGAAACTGAGCGGCGCAAAGATTCGTGCATGTATTTTCACAGGAAAGTCACAGTTGCCGTTATTGAGCAGTTTCTTGGCAACAAACGAGCTGACAATTATAAAAATATTGTTGCAGAAATGATTTCGGCATATGGCGAAATGGGCATATTAATGTCGCTAAAGATCCATTTCCTTCACAATCATTTAGATTGTTTCCCTGGTGATTTAGGAGCTTGTAGCGATGAACATGGCGAAAGGTTCCATCAGGACATTGCGGCTATTGAAAAGCACTTTAAAGGACAAGACATTACGCATATGCTTGGCGAATACTGTTGGTCTATTTGTCGCGATACTGACTCAAATGCTTACAAACGCAAAAATAAAAGGCCTAAGTTTCTTTAAAAGTATTAAAATTTTTAATGCAACAATTTTTAATTTTAATAAAATAAAATTAATAAATAAATTCGGGGTTTTATATCTCTATTGTAATGTGGAGTGAAATACCTGTCTTTTGATACCCACATCGGCATATCTCATGCAATTTTTTTTTTAATTTCGAACAGGTGGCAACCCTGTGAAACATTGTCAGTGGCAACACCTAGGTGAAAAGTCTAGAAATGTGATACACTATTTGTGTGCCCAATTTCATTCAAATCCGTTAAGCTAATCCTGAGATCGTGTGGCTATACAGATATGCATACAAGAATTGCTCGTTTAAAGTTATAAAATACAAAAAAAAAAATTGTGACGTGTACATGAAAATCGCCGATACACGTCTATTTTTATTTTTATCCCCTTTCCGAAAAAGTATACATATTTGGTTCATAGGACAGAATGTGTGTAACGCGGTGTTAGTAAGAAAAGCAGCCACAGAATTCTATACAACCCATCCAAGCAATTTTAATGGGCATTGGGTCCAAAAACTCCGAGCCATTCCGCCGAATGAAATAAAAGCATTGCTTAAGATTTAGAAATGATAATGTTAATGTGATTATATATACTTATGTAAGTATATAAGTATATATACATATATTACATATATATATACGATATGTAACTTGTATTTGGCCGACTCCGAACGGCAGATTACTGAATGTAAATTTCGTATCAAAAAAACACCGAGGTCTTTTATTTAACCAAGTCATTATTTAACCAGTCAGCAGGATATAGCTAGTAATACAAAGGAGCTTTCAAAACTAAAGCATAATTTTGAGTAATTGGCATGAAAGCATTTTTTATTGTAACAACTAAGCAAAGATGAGATCTAGCGCACCTCAAATAAAGATTTTCAAACTCAGCTTGAAGATTATATATTAGATATATCAGGGGCCTTCAACAAGGTGACAAAAGATGCTATTTTAAATAGCATAGAGTCACTTAATGTGCAACCCGTGGTTTATCTATGGATAAGGCAGCTATTAGCTAGCAGAAAGATAAGAGCGGAGTGGAACGATGCGAGCGTCACCAAATATGCATGCAGAGGTACTCCGCAAGGTGGGGTACTATCGCCGCTATTATGGTTACTTGTAGCAAATGAAATGCTCAAGAAACTTGACGGAGGGGCACCAAAACTAGTGGCATATGCCGATGACATAGCTATAGTAGTTACGGGAAAGTTCCTGGACACCATCAGTAATGTGATGAACAACATGCTTAAAACGGTACACCAATGGACATCTCGCGCAGGGTTAGGGATAAACGCGGAAAAAACGGGCATGGTACTTTTTACCAGGAAGTACAAGATCCCGGCGCGGACGTCCCGAAGCTAGGCAACAAAGAACTACTTCTCAAAGATCATACGAGGTACCTCGTAGTAATACTGGACAGCAAATTGCTGTGGAAGCACCCTCAACATTGTGCTTGAGAGGGTGAAAAAGGCTAGTAATGCGTTGTACGCATGTACTTGGGGTATATCACCCTCTCTGATGCATTGGTGTTACATGGCAGCAGTTAGAACGATATTGCTGTATGGGGCCTTAGTATGGAGGACTGCGACAAGAAAACTGACATACTTAATGCCACTGGAAAGTATTCAACGACTCGCTGCTCCGTGCATAACAGGAGCGATGAAAACCACTCCAACGGCGGCGCTGGAAATGATACTCAGCATGCCAGCTATTGACATTATGGCGGAAAACCTGGCAGCGAAATCCGCGAGGAGGCTAGTGGCTGCGGGGGTATTCACCTGCAGAACCTTCCGTCACAGCTCAATAGGAAAGTAGAGCTCAGGTTGAACGGACTACATGACTCCCTACCTTAATTGGGAGAGAAGGTTTTGCACTACAATTGAAGAAGAGGGATGGCACAAAGGCATGAAGCCTGGCCATAGAACTTTTCACATCTATTCAGACGGCTCAAAAACTTTAGATGGAGTGGGAGCGGGTATTTACTGCTCAAACCTAGGGATAAGGCAGCCTATCAAGGTGTCAGCCCACAGCAGTATTTTCCAAGCGGAAGTTTTTGCTGCGGGGAAAGCCGCAGAGCTAGCCTACACTAGAACAAGAAAGAACTCAACAATTAATATATACGTGGACAGTCAGGCAGCAATAAAAGCAATAAGCTCATATTGTATTAAGCCCAAAAATGTTTGACGGAGCAGGGAGGCCATAGAAAGGCTAGCCGCAAACAGTAGGCTGCATATCTACTGGGTACCAGGTCACAAAAGCCTTATGGGGAACGAAATAGTAGATAGCAAAAAGTGCTGTTACACTACCTTTTGAGCAAGAGAACGACACACCAAAACCACTAAATACAATGTACAATGAAATGGACGACCACATGAAAAGGCGAGTGGAAGCTAGGTGGACTAATCTGACCACATGCAAAACAACAAAAGTTATGTGCAGAACTAACGACAAAAAACTGAATCAATTCGTACTTACGCTCTCGCGAAAGGATTGCAGAACTATCATAGGTATGTTAACAGGTCATAATCTAATGGCTGCACATGCGTACAAGATAGGGATTGCTAACACGAACAAATGCAGGAAATGCAGAGAAAAAAGTCACAAGGTGTTAAATCATAAGATCTCGGTGGCCAATTGTGATCACCTCTTCGAGAGATAACACGGTCCGAAAACTTTTCCCGTAAAAGATCAATGGTTTCGTTGCTTGTATGACACGTAGCGCCGTCTTGTTAAAAATAAACGTTGTCCAGATCAATACCATCCAAGTCCGGCCATAAAAAATAACACCTGTTATTGGAAAACCCTTTAGTTTATGAATCAGTATCTTATGAGAGACTTTAGCGAATGCTGCGAAGAAGTCCGTATAGGTGTACTCGCCTTAATTAACGTAAACTCGGTTTTCTGTTTGCAATACAACAATATTTTGGGACCATTCGCATTTTAAAATCCAACATACGTCAAAAAATAAAAAGTTATATAAATAATTTAATAAAAATTAGACCTTTTAGAACGTTACAATACACGATATGAAACTCGTGTGCAGAACGACACTGTCTTACAGGTGTGGATCGTATCGCGTATCGTGTCGCTCTAATACGCATAGTGCCCTGGGCTTAAGATTTTACGCAGAAATCTTTGTTCATCCACCTAATTGTGCTCCACATACATATGTACATATATCAATTTGAATGTTCGTAGAAGTGCATAGAGCTGTGTTATCATGTGAGGGTGATATGAGTTCATGGAAGCTCTGGAAATCATCTGAAGGTAACCTACTCCATATTGGATCCGGGTTTTCCTCACGCCCTGCTTTTATAGATAATTCATGATTAAATATTGTGCAAATACACCCTTTTGGGGCACGTACACCCTTTTTGGGTGTTTGGCCGAGCTCCTCCTCCTATTTGTGGTGTGCGTCTTGATGTTGTTCCACAAATGGAGTGACCTACAGTTTCAAGGCGACTCCGAACGGCAGATATTTTTATAAGGAGCTTTTTCATGGTAGAAATACGCTCGGAGGTTTGCCATTGCCTGCCGAAGGGCGACCGCTTTAGAAAAATGTTTTCGAACCAACGTTCTCTCTGTGAATTCCGAATGGTAATCACGCACCAACTCATTCGGCTATGGCGGCCGCCAGTGCAAGTATTATGTATTATAATTATTATAGGTAGGATTTGCATCCTTCTTCTAAAAGGTGCCCCGAGTGTAAAACATGTGGTACCTGGCACATCAATACGAACTTGAAAACTTTCTGTAGCATAGCAGCGCAATGTTATTAGTACTCGTTACATTATTTCCGGCAAAGGATAGTCTTCTTAGTCAGAGACAAAATAACATTCTTTATAGAGCCATGAATAAAGCTACATACTCGTAAATCGCACCTGGAATACCTGCATCACTATACATTTTGTCGCAGATAATGTCTTGGGCAAACTTCCTTATGCTTCCCAACGTATTGGGTTGGCAACTAAGTAATTGCGGACTTTTTTTTTTTTCAAAATCAATGACAACTTTTTCGTTGAACTAAATAACCTTATTCTGTAATGTATTGGCCATTTTGATCAATGACCTTTTGACCACGTTCATAAAACTTCTGGTTTTTATTAGCAAACTGAATCAGGTACGATTTGACATCATCATCATTATTGAAATTTTTACTATTCAAGGGGTTTTGTAAGTTTAGAAAAAAAGTAATCAGATGGTGCAAGGTCAAGACTATATGGTGGATGTGGCAAAACATCCCAACCAAGCTCCAATAATTTTTTCCGAGTGGCCAATACAATTACTTTTCGATTTGTCAATTCGTTCCGCTTTTCTTCATTTGTTGCTCATTGTAGACATCAGAATTGTTCGTTCGGTTGGGTGGTAAGAGTTCAAAGTAGACAATTCCTTTGTAATCTCACCAAACTGATAACAAAGCCTTCTTTTGATGAATATTAGCTTTTAATGTTGTTTGAGTTGGTTCACTTGGCCTGCTTCACGATCTTTTCTACTTGATATTGTTGCAAACAACCCATTTTGCATCGCCAGTTGGTTTAAAAATGCACCATTTTCATTACGTTTCTTTAGCAAATCGCAGCTGTTAATGCGTTTGTTTCAGTTCGTGAGGAACCCATGTATCGAGTTTTTCAACATAGCCAAGTTGTTTTAAGTGATTTTCAATGCATGTATGCAATCTCACGTGTTGTACTGTGACGATCTGAATCAGTTATTGCTTTGATTAGGGCGTCGTCATCTTCAACTGGACGAACGGAGCGTTTTTCATCTTTGAGTGAAAAATCCCCAGAAAGAAATTTCGCAAACAAATTTTGATACTGCCATTCTTTTAAGGCTTCGTCACCATAAACAGCACATAACTTTTTATGAGCTTGCGATGCGGTTTTCCCTTTGCGGAAATAAAAAAGCAAAATATTACGAAAATATTTCTTTTGATTTTCTCAACGAACGCCAAATGAAAACTACGCAACCGATCAAAAAACTTTTTTTACTAATTGATAGCTGAACTGCCAACTATCAAATAACAAAATATGTTTTACATTTGTACTACGTATGCAAACCTAAAAATTCAACTGAAGCCATATATAGGGTGAAATCCGCAATTACTTAGTTTCCAACCCAATAGTTTCCAAATTCAATAAATTCTACCAAGTAACACATTCCTGTATTGTTTTAGGAATTAAACATAAATTCAGCAAAAAACAAGAGAAAAAAATTCATCATTAAAAAGTTAAGTATTTAGTTTTCATATTTAAAAGGTAATATCATGAAGAGGCGCTAATGAGTCAGTCCTGTTAAAAAATTAATTATATTGTCCACCGTGTTGCTGACTTCCTTTTTTCATTCATATTATTTTCCGCTACATTATCATTCATATAAATGTTTTCATTTTGTTGTTGCATATGCTGTAATAAATACAGTTTCAAACTTTTTCTTGTATGTAATTGCAATTTTTAATTGTGTTGTTAGACGTGCGCTTGATTAACCCCAGCGATTGAAAAGTTTGTTTACAGTCAGTATACATAGAACAGGAAGAACCACAACAACTTTTGCAACATCCTTTATGCCATTGTAAACATGTGTGCGTACATAATCGCGGTTGAACGCACACTTGTGTTAAGTGCACTTTTTGGCGAAAATAAGTTAATTGCATTTTTTGAGTCCTACCTACATGGCATAATGCATTTGTTGTAAGCGAGTAATAAATAATGGAAAAATTTGATAAGGCCGTAAATATTTAAATGTTGTGCAGCAAATGTGTTACGTGCTCTAAAAATTTTTAATTTATTTTAAATACAATATTTAACCACCTTTTATTCAATATAAGCTTGATTTGTCAAAGGAAGTTCTCGTCTTTTCTCGCCTCTTTAATAAGGTCTTTCGAATGTTGAATTCTAAGCAATTTTTGGTCCTCAATTATTGTAACTTGTGCGGAATGAAACGTGCACAGACCTTTCGTAAGCCCAAATGATCAGTTAAAATGCGATAAATCGATGTTTTGGAGATATTCAACTCCGATTTCATGAATTTCAGCAATTACGAACAATTTCGCCCGTATGTTCATTCTCATTTATGTCCTCACAACCATCTCTGAAACGAGCAAACCACTCATGAACGAGATAGACAATCATCGTCAGAAACTTTTTTTATCAATACAAATGTTTCGGTAAACGTTTCACCGATTTTAAAACAAAATTTTATATTAGCTCTTTCTTCGAAACTCATTTTTGTACCGATGACATAAACATACTGACACTTTAGACGCAATAACTTCGCTTCCACTGAACCGAATGTCACCAAGCTTTCACTGGAAGTCAGCTAGGGATGTAACTTTCCAACGCACTAACTCATTAAAAAGATAGCGCCATCAAACATATTTTATGACGCCAGTCTTGTTTATTTTGGACTTCACTTTCCATTGTAGTATTTGAGATATTTGTCTATTAGATTATAACCCCTGCTGTGGTGCTATGGATATACACAGCACTTATCAGACCAATCATCACTTAGGCCTCTGTGGTCTGGTGGCGAGGGAGCATTACGAGTGGCATGAGTACAACCTCCGGCGATGCTCTAAATGATATGCTTGATATGCTAGCCTTGGATCTTAAGATACAACAGAAAGCAATAAAAGCTATGTGTAGACTCCATAAATATGATTTCTGGCACGAAGACGGAACTTCGGGACACAGAAACATCTTTAAGTTGCTTTCTGAGGAGTATCCACTATTTTTGGCACCTAAAGGCGACCTGATACCCATAGTTTCATTTGGAAGGAAATTTGATGTCAGATTTCCACTGCGTGAGCAATGGAGCAATCCAGAATGCATTCAGGGAGGTTTACAGACGGGTCCAAGAATGAAATAGGGTCTGGAGTCGGATGGTACTTAAACGATAGTAATAAGTATCATTATGCTATGGAGTACATGGCAACTGTTTTCCAAACGGAAATATTCGCCATCCTGAAAGTAGCCGAATGGATAATCGAGAGGAGATGGAGCGGGAAACAGTGTTAGAGTTTTCAGTGACAGTCAGGCTGCACTGAAGGCCCTGGAGAACGCGAAGCAAACCGCAAGGATTGTTCAAGAATGTAAGAAAAAGCTTAACTGTGCCGCAAGACAGAACAGGCTTGTACTTATATGGGTGCCAGGACCCTCCGGTGTTCAAAGAAACAAAATTGCCGATGAATTGGCCAACCGTGAATCATCGACCAAGTATTAAACAAACTCTACTCTGCTAATATGCGAGTGTCCGCCGACAAGTCTAAATTCTTTCAGGAAAGGGTCGAGTTTCAAGGCTTTACAGTATCCAAAAGGGATATCAGGACATGCCCCGATAAAGTCAGGGACATTTTGGACTTTGCTACTCCCAAATCACTAAGAGCTTTACGATCGTTTTTGGGATTAGCTGGCTATTACAGACGATTTGTAAAAGACTACGCTTCGGTTACCAAACCCCTAACAAAATACTTACGCTGGGAAAATGGTAACATTGGCACTAACCAATCTCGGGAAATAGAAATAAACTTAGACGAAGAAACACTCAACGCGTTTAATAAAGTTAAAAACATTCTTGCATCAGAGGATGTACTACTCCTTTATCCCGAACAACCATTTGACTTAACAACGGATGCTTCTTCACACGCAATAGGCGCCGTTTTATCCCAAAACGGCAGACCTATCACAATGATCTCAAGAACCCTTTCTGCAACAGAAGAGATCTATGCGACCAATGAAAGGGAACTCTTGGCAATAGTATGGGCACTACAAAAACTTCGCAATTATTTGTACGGCGTAAAACACCTGAACATCTTTACGGACCATCAACCGCTCACCTTCGCTTTATCCGACAAACCCAAATGCAAGGATGAAGAGGTGGCGCGCTTTTGAGGAGGAATATTCACCAACGTTCCATTACAAACCAAGCAAGGAAAATTTTGTTGTTGATGCGCTCTCACGGCAACATATAAACACACTAGGCCACGAGCTAGACTCGGAAAGCATGGTCGCTAACAGTGAGTTGTCACTGACTCAAACGATACCCACGGTAAAAAACCCGATTAACTGTTTCCAAACCCCAATTATTCTGGAAGAGGGAAAGACATTACCAGTTAGCACGACTATTATTAGAACACGAGTTAGGCATAAAATAAGTTTTAATAACTTAGGTGACCTAATGAAATCTTTAAAACAATGTGTTAATCCGAATGTTGTTAACGGATTGCTATGCGAACTCCCTACTTTGGCACTAATCCAAAACGAGCTTACCACATCTTTTCCAGGGGTAAAGTTACCCCACACTACAAAGCAGATTATCGACATTTTTAATAAGGAGGACCAAAGAGAAATCCTCCAAACCGAACATAATCGTGCACATAGATCCTGTCGCGAAAATGAGCAGCAAGTCCTGGAAAATTACTTCTTCCCCGACGTAAGGAAAATCCTAAAAGAAATAGTTTCAAATTGCAAAATATGTCACGAAGCAAAATACCAACGACACCCCCCCCAAACCCGAAATAGGATCAACCCCTATACCTTCATACCCAGGAGAGCATTAACGTTGACATTTATTCAACAGACAAAACACATTTTCTCACAACAATAGATAAATTCTCAAAATTTGCAATAGTTTTTCCAATCAAATCCATAGCCATAATGGATATTAAGGAACCAATCTAGTAACTCCTCAACTTTTACAAAAACACCAAATTTCTGGTTTGCGATAATGAGAGGTCACTGAATTCAGAAACTATTAGAGCAATCCTAAAAAACCGCTTCGGCGTCACAATCTACACCACGCCACCGGCTCACAGTACAACAAGCGCGAAGAGGTGGAGAGGTTCCACAGTACACTTACGGAAATTGCACGCTGCCAAAAGCTCGAGACTTGCATTTCTTACACGGCCGAATTAATTCTACTAGCAACGGCTAAGTACAACCGCACTGTCCATTCCGTGGCAAACAGGAAACCTATTGATATCATCCATGCAGCGCCAGACGAACTGGATAACGAAATAAAAAATAGACTTATACAAACCCAACAAAATGACTTAAAAAAACACAATATAAAGAGACAAACAAGACAATATAAGCCAGGGGAAAAGGTTTTTGTGAAGACGAATAAAAGAATAGGAAACAAATTCACTAAACTTTACCGAAAAAACAGTCCAGAGCGATTTAGCTACATTTGTTCTAATCGACGGACGTAAAGTTCACAAAACCAACTTAAAACACTGAAATTTTTCCTTCCTCCCTAGGGTAACTTTGCTCTTGACTATATATCATTGGGCCAATGCGAGGATATTCAATTATACCAGCTCCAACTACATCCCAATAACAACAGGGAAAGTGATCCTCCACGAAAACTAATATATGACTTCCTACTCCACAAGACAAACTTGATAGAATTCGAAGCGATAGCGGAAGAGACGGACAGAATATTGGAGCAATTTCCACTTTCCCACGCAAGGCAACTTCTCCGAAACGACGCTAACGAAATACTAAAACTACTAGACGCGGTCAGAATACATCACCGGCATGCCAGAGGTATTAATATCTTAGGGACTGCATTAAAGTACATAACCGGCACCCCAGACTTTGATGACTTCCAAACAATTGAGACCAGAGCCGAAGCCCTAATAGAAGCAAATGAACAGCAGGCAATGATTAATTCAGTTACACAAGGAAAAATTAACGAACTGACAGTTACAGTTAATAAACTTTTAGCACAGGCAAAACGAACGCAGATCGACACGGGAAATCTCTTTTCTTTAGTCAGTACTAGAAATAGAGCAGTGATAATGGAGTTAGAAACCATTATAACATCAGTAGCTCTGGGAAAAGTAAATGTTATTAACCCCATTCTGCTCAATGGCATGGAAATAAATAATATATTAGCTGCTGAGCTCTCTACAAATACCAGTATAACTGACATACTTTCTGTTTCTAAATTTAAGATATTTCAAAATACACAGCTTATTTACTTCATTAATAAATACCCAAAAATTGCTAGGATTTGTGATAATGTAAAGTTACTGCCAGTTATCCAAAAGGGAAGAATTATTTCTTTGGAAATAAATGTTATAGCTGAACGCAACATCCCCCTTTATAATTGTAGAGAAGCCATAACAGCAAACTTCTGCCGACCCTTGAAAAAAAGTCCCTGTGTACGACAACTACTTAACCAACATTCCGCAGAATGCAAATCCAAATCTGCCGACCACGTGCCCGCCATTGAGGAGATCGACGACGGCATAATTTTAATCAATGACCAGCCAGCGTTAATACAAAACGAAAATTCGACAAGATTGGCTAGAAGAACGTTTTTGGTAACATTCACCTATTACAATAGACACCACCACTTACAACAACTGGAATGAAGTAATGCGTTCACATCCCGAAGCGGTTCCCACACAGCACGTTAACTTCACCGAACATATCGAGTCATTATCACTCCCATACCTACAAAGAATTAATATGAAAAACCTTAAGCACATAAAACACCTACGGAATCTTATTGATACTCGCCAAATACAATCAGGAAGCGCCTTACTCTTAATTCTATTAGCCATAGCTACAAGCATAACAATATTTCTGAGAGACGGCAAAGAAATATGGTAGTACTGAAGAATATCATAAACGAAACCGCGGACGCTTTCACCTCAAGAGGGGGAGTAGTTAGCACAGGTAACCACTCATCCGGTCAAAACATCGATTCGACCAAATTTGCCGACGACGGGGCTATAGCTTTGCACCGCTTTAATAACGCATCCGGCCAAAACACCGCTTCCACCGAATTGCTGACGGCGCGTCTATAGCCTTGCACATAACAACAAGCAAAAGTCCAATACTGCTTTACTAGGCTTGCGCGTGGGAACAACAAAACAAATACAAGACAATAAGTGGAACTGGCCGAGCAAATGCAAGTGCAGAAGTCACGCGGCTAATAACGTGCGGTCACTGAAATTAGGGCAAGAGTGTAGGTATTTAGACGCTAGCGTCGCTTTAATGTAACCAGTTATTTCAACTCATCCGCTGAGACCGGCTGCCCTTGGTAATCCAGGCCGAGCTTCTCCTCCTATTTGTGGTGTGCGTCTTGATGTTGTTCCACAAATGGAGGGACCTACAGTTTCAAGGCGACTCCGAACGGCAGATATTTTTATAAGGAGCTTTTTCATGGTAGAAATACGCTCGGAGGTTTGCCATTGCCTGCCGAAGGGCGACCGCTTTAGAAAAATGTTTTCGAACCAACGTTCTCTCTGTGAATTCCGAATGGTAATCACGCACCAACTCATTCGGCTATGGCGGCCGCCAGTGCAAGTATTATGTATTATAATTATTATAGGTAGGATTTGCATCCTTCTTCTAAAAGGTGCCCCGAGTGTAAAACATGTGGTACCTGGCACATCAATACGAACTTGAAAACTTTCTGTAGCATAGCAGCGCAATGTTATTAGTACTCGTTACATTATTTCCGGCAAAGGATAGTCTTCTTAGTCAGAGACAAAATAACATTCTTTATAGAGCCATGAATAAAGCTACATACTCGTAAATCGCACATGGAATACCTGCATCACTATACATTTTGTCGCAGATAATGTCTTGGGCAAACTTCCTTATGCTTCCCAACGTATTGGGTTGGCAACTAAGTAATTGCGGACTTTTTTTCAAAATCAATGACAACTTTTTCATTGAACTAAATAACCTTATTCTGTAATGTATTGGCCATTTTGATCAATGACCTTTTGACCACGTTCATAAAACTTCTGGTTTTTATTGGCAAACTGAATCAGGTACGATTTGACATCGTCATCATTATTGAAATTTTTACTATTCAAGGAGTTTTGTAAGTATGGAAAAAAAGTAATCAGATGGTGCAAGGTCAAGACTATATGGTGGATGTGGCAAAACATCCCAACCAAGCTCCAATAATTTTTTCCGAGTGGCCAATACAATTACTTTTCGATTTGTCAATTCGTTCCGCTTTTCTTCATTTGTTGCTCATTGTAGACATCAGAATTGTTCGTTCGGTTGGGTGGTAAGAGTTCAAAGTAGACAATTCCTTTGTAATCTCACCAAACTGATAACAAAGCCTTCTTTTGATGAATATTAGCTTTTAATGTTGTTTGAGTTGGTTCACTTGGCCTGCTCCACGATCTTTTCTACTTGATATTGTTGCAAACAACCCATTTTGCATCGCCAGTTGGTTTAAAAATGCATCATTTTCATTACGTTTCTTTAGCAAATCGCAGCTGTTAATGCGTTTGTTTCAGTTCGTGAGGAACCCATGCATCGAGTTTTTCAACATAGCCAAGTTGTTTTAAGTGATTTTCAATGCATGTATGCAATCTCACGTGTTGTACTGTGACGATCTGAATCGGTTATTGCTTTGATTAGGGCGTCGTCATCTTCAACTGGACGAACGGAGCGTTTTTCATCTTTGAGTGAAAAATCCCCAGAAAGAAATTTCGCAAACAAATTTTGATACTGCCATTCTTTTAAGGCTTCGTCACCATAAACAGCACATAACTTTTTATGAGCTTGCGATGCGGTTTTCCCTTTGCGGAAATAAAAAAGCAAAATATGACGAAAATATTTCTTTTGATTTTCTCAACGAAGCCACATGAAAACTACGCAACCGATCAAAAAACTTTTTTTACTAATTGATAGCTGAACTGCCAACTATCAAATAACAAAATATGTTTTACATTTGTACTACGTATGCAAACCTAAAAATTCAACTGAAGCCATATATAGGGTGAAATCCGCAATTACTTAGTTTCCAACCCAATAGTTTCCAAATTCAATAAATTCTACCAAGTAACACATTCCTGTATTGTTTTAGGAATTAAACATAAATTCAGCAAAAAACAAGAGAAAAAAATTCATCATTAAAAAGTTAAGTATTTAGTTTTCATATTTAAAAGGTAATATCATGAAGAGGCGCTAATGAGTCAGTCCTGTTAAAAAATTAATTATATTGTCCACCGTGTTGCTGACTTCCTTTTTTCATTCATATTATTTTCCGCTACATTATCATTCATATAAATGTTTTCATTTTGTTGTTGCATATGCTGTAATAAATACAGTTTCAAACTTTTTCTTGTATGTAATTGCAGTTATTATTTTTAATTGTGTTGTTAGACGTGCGCTTGATTAACCCCAGCGATTGAAAAGTTTGTTTACAGTCAGTATACATAGAACAGGAAGAACCACAACAACTTTTGCAACATCCTTTATGCCATTGTAAACATGTGTGCGTACATAATCGCGGTTGAACGCACACTTGTGTTAAGTGCACTTTTTGGCGAAAGTAAGTTAATTGCATTTTTTGAGTCCTACCTACATGGCATGATGCATTTGTTGTAAGCGAGTAATAAATAATGGAAAAATTTGATAAGGCCGTAAATATTTAAATGTTGTGCAGCAAATGTGTTACGTGCTCTAAAAATTTTTAATTTATTTTAAATACAATATTTAACCACCTTTTATTCAATATAAGCTTGATTTGTCAAAGGAAGTTCTCGTCTTTTCTCGCCTCTTTAATAAGGTCTTTCGAATGTTGAATTCTAAGCAATTTTTGGTCCTCAATTATTGTAACTTGTGCGGAATGAAACGTGCACAGACCTTTCGTAAGCCCAAATGATCAGTTAAAATGCGATAAATCGATGTTTTGGAGATATTCAACTCCGATTTCATGAATTTCAGCAATTACGAACAATTTCGCCCGTATGTTCATTCTCATTTATGTCCTCACAACCATCTCTGAAACGAGCAAACCACTCATGAACGAGATAGACAATCATCGTCAGAAACTTTTTTTATCAATACAAATGTTTCGGTAAACGTTTCACCGATTTTAAAACAAAATTTTATATTAGCTCTTTCTTCGAAACTCATTTTTGTACCGATGACATAAACATACTGACACTTTAGACGCAATAACTTCGCTTCCACTGAACCGAATGTCACCAAGTTTTCACTGGAAGTCAGCTAGGGATGTAACTTTCCAACGCACTAACTCATTAAAAAGATAGCGCCATCAAACATATTTTATGACGCCAGTCTTATTTATTTTGGACTTCACTTTCCATTGTAGTATTTGAGATATTTGTCTATTATATTATAATCCCTACTGTGGTGCTATGGATATACACAGCACTTATCAGACCAATCATCACTTAGGCCTCTGTGGTCTGGTGGCGAGGGAGCATTACGGTGGCATGAGTACAACCTCCGGCGATGCTCTAAATGATATGCTTGATATGCTAGCTTTGGATCTTAAGATACAACAGAAAGCAATAAAAGCAATGTGTAGACTCCATAAATATGATTTCTGGCACGAAGACGGAATTTCGGGGCACAGAAACATCTTTAAGTTGCTTTCTGAGGAGTATCCACTATTTTTGGCACCTAAAGGCGACCTAATACCCATAGTTTCATTTGGAAGGAAATTTGATGTTAGATTCCCACCGCGTGAGCAATGGAGCAATCCAGAATGCATTCAGGGAGGTTTAACGGACGGGTCCAAGAATGAAATAGGGTCTGGAGTCGGATGGTACTTAAACGATAGTAATAAGTATCATTATGCTATGGAGTACATGGCAACTGTTTTCCAAACGGAAATATTCGCCATCCTGAAAGTAGCCGAATGGATAATCGAGAGGAGATGGAGCGGGAAACAGTGTTAGAGTTTTCAGTGACAGTCAGGCTGCACTGAAGGCCCTGGAGAACGCGAAGCAAACCGCAAGGATTGTTCAAGAATGTAAGAAGAAGCTTAACTGTGCCGCAAGACAGAACAGGCTTGTACTTATATGGGTTCCAGGACCCTCCGGTGTTCAAAGAAACGAAATTGCCGATGAATTGGCCAACCGTGAATCAGCGGTTCCCCCACAAGAGCCAGAGCCTATAATTGGAATCAGTTCCGCCGGAATCATGAATTGGATCAGCGATTATGTATGCAATCTACATAAAGAGCGATGGTCCAGTCTAGAACGCTGCAAAACTGCAAAGTGTTTTGTGACAAGTCCGAACAGAAAACTGTAAAACTTTCTACTAAAACTTGGAAGGAAATACGTTCGGTTGATGGTCGGTATTATTACAGGACACAACCCATTGGGTCAGCATATGACCACCATTTGAATCATTGACGACCCGATGTGCTTGTCTTGCTTGGAGGAGGCGGATATCACTGAGCACTTTCTCTGTGAGTGTCCTGCCTTTGCTAGAGCAAGGCTACGGTTTCCGATGTGGTGAGCATGAGTAATATTCATTCTCTGAAACTGGAGAATATTTACAGATTTACCAAAGAATCTGGAAAATTCTCACAGGACTAACTACCTCTGCCTCTATTCTTTCCTATCTGTTTCTCTGATACTTTTCTCCTTTCCTCCTTGACTATCTAACCTCTTTCCTGAGCTCTAAATACAATGGGCTTTTTAGCCTGAGTGTTTTAGGAGCCACCAAATCTCTTGTTGCTTCTTGCCTCGACCTAGTCAAATTTCAAATTTCACTATGTTTAACGCACTCTTTACACCCGCGCACTTGTACACCCGTATGGGTATTATAATTATGCTCACAAAACTATTGTGTACTCGTATAACAGCATAAAGGAACGTGACCGATCTCGATAGACATATCCTGCAAATATTAACATTAATTTTACTAATCTTTGAGAATTTAAGCCATATAATTTTAATATGAAATGTAATTTCAGACCTAAAACTCAAAAATTTTCTTAATAAAATCAAACATATATGTACCTTTTATGATCCACTTTTTATTAACAAACAAAGTTAACTTATTTTCTCATCTAATCGCAGTTTTGTCGTTTTTGGTGTTATAAAAGCAAAAACATTCCGCATAAACATGTGGGAGTGTTGCTGAAGTGACAGTGCTTGGCCGGAACGACGCGAATGTTCCGCTAATGCAGGACCGACTATCGTGCGATCGAATTCTCAGTCTTTGCTCTTCCTTATGAAGATATTAACAAAATTTGGACTACATAGTTTTGCTTCCTTAATTTTAATAAAAAAAACTCCCACGGTGGCCTAATTAAAGAACCTCTTGAAACTTAGTTTAACCAAGTAAACGAAGTCACTTTGTTCACATATTTCGATATACCTATTTCCGGGTCACTATTTATTCCATTCCAACGCATTTTCATGCAAAGTTTTGATGGCCCCTACTTCAGGAGATTTTATGATCGTCCAGGCATTGAATCGTCGGTTAAATTATAGATAAGCCATTGAGTCCGCCCCCTTTAAGGTTGCCGCATGCTTATCAACTTACAAAGAAACAAGTTAAAAGTGCAATTTATTCCTACGAGTATTTGCCGACTTGGTGCAAGACGATGACTTTAAATTAAGAACGTTTGTTTATTGACAAAAATGTCAGCACTTGCTCAAGTTCAATGTCAAATAAAGAAGTAACCTAATGTGTCAAAAATGGTTCGCCATCGCTTCCGAGGAAAGGGTCATGCAATTAGTAAATCAAAAAGGCAAATAAGGTAAAGTTTTGAAGCATTAACTGGCGATTATTGTATCATAATGCACCGTCTGATCGGTCCACTCTTATGACTGATTTTTTGACTAGAAATCGCGTTTAACTGTCAATCACTCTATGTATTCGCTTAATATGGCTCCCTGTGACTTCTACCTATTCGAAAAATTGCATTTGGCCATGAAAGTAAAACGCCTTGTGTCTATAGAAGTCATCCAAAAGTCGTGTACCGATATTCTGAAGGTCATTCCGGTCAATGATCTGAAACACTCTTTCGAAAAGCTTTTAGATCACACAAAATAGTGTATCAAGGCCAGAGGGGACCTTGTTTGTTGTTTCTTTCAAGAAGTCTTACAAAGAAGACAAATGCGATTGTAATTTCTTGAAAATTATTTCCTCTAAATGTAGACCGCTACGTCGGATATACTCTTGCAATCTAGCTTCCGTACTCTGTGCCCCTCGCTAGGATGCCATTAGCCTCGCGAACGATGCTGTTTTACAGTTCCGAGATGGTCGCTGGATTTATTTCATAGACTTTTCACAGAAAAAAGTCCATACGAGCGACCAGGACAGCCGCTCTCTTGCACACGGGCTAACGCGGATTATCGAGTAGACTTGTAGCGACAAGTTCAATAGGTATTTTCGGGATCCCTACAAAATGCTGTATATCAAAATTCTTTTCGTACGAAATACTGTAAATTAACGTAAGAAAATTCTGCAGTGACAAAATTCTGTATTTACAGAATTCTGTATTTACAAAATTTATAAGACTCGACGAATTTACAGAATTCTGTATTTACAAAATTCTGTACTGTCTTAAAAAAATTCTGTATTGACAAAATTGTGTATTAATGAAATTCTGTACTGACGAAATTCTGTACTGACGAAATTCTGTATTAACAAAATTCTGTATTGAAAAAATTTTGTGTTGACAAAAGTCAACCAAAAAAGGAGTTCTACGCAAAAATATGGTGGATTGCGTAGCCGGAGTCGGACTGATGACCGAAGGCCGCCCACGCGAAAAGGAGTTCTACGCAAAAATACGGTGGATTCTATCGAAACTGAAGAAAAAAAGTGCGCACTTTTTTTATAAAATTTGTTGAATTTCTTATCATTTACTTACAGCATTTCGTCAATGCAGAATTTTGTCAATACAAAATTTCGTCAATACAGAATTTCGTCAATACAGCATTTCGGCAATACAGAATATTTTTTACAGAATTTTGAAATACACAATTTCGTATACAGAATTCTATAATACAGAATTCTGAAATACAGAATTTTGTATACAGCATTTTGTAAACAGAATATTGTATCATACAGCATTACGTACCCAACCCGGTATTTTCATTTATTCCCGATTTCCGAACATATTGCCCGAAACCTTCGCAGCCATGAACGAATGAAATCTTCACTCATGTAAACGTCGCATATTGTAACGTGAATAAAATATACGACGAACAGTTGCATATAATATATAACATTGGCCTTGAAATACGCTTCAATTGCGAACACAATTGTGATTAAATAACTTGCACGAATAATGAAGCTAATGCGGTCCCCTCTCCGCTCATACACCCATCGGTTAGGGAGAAACTTGAAATTTAAAACCTAATTCCGCCACCGGATACCCTGTATAACTATAACAAATATGAAACTGAAATCGTTTATTTCTTTTATAAGACTCGACGAATTTTAAATTTTGAATATTGAATCGAAGCCGGAGTTTGAGCTACCATATATTCAAAGTTTTAAACCTGTATTGTTCCTACTGAAATGTCAATAAAGCAAGAAAACGTTTTAAAATATGAATGGCCTTGAAAAATGACGCCTAGATGTCAGTAGTAAGTAATTCCTACACGGTACCTTTTCTATGTCATCTTTAAAACTTGTCAAGTAGGCAGATGTACAACAAAAATCTTGCATAAAAATAGTAATTCATATTAAAACAACATCTAGGCGCGTCTTTTGAAAGTCCCCTTACAGACAGACAATGAACGATTAAATTTTCTAAGAAAATATAATAAAAAGAAATGTCTCTCCTTTTAGTTGGAAGTAAGTACTGGCCTAAGCATGTGGGCTAAAAAGGCTAAAAACAAAATTGCTTTCACACGCAATTTTTTCGTTTGACGGGCAGCGAAATTCTCTAACTAGCAGAAAGATGGTGCATCGAAAGCAGCTAATATGCGCTTTAAATTAAAGCCTCTCGTAATAGCCTTGCAAACGTTTAGCTCGCAGCGCAAATGGCTTAAGTGGCTTCTTCGTTTACTTACAACTCAGTTAGATTCACAACTAAAATGAATTAAATGAATTTCTGCTCCCAGCCGAATACTTTTGAATATTGCAGAACTCGCACTCAAATGCAGTTACTCACACTAAAATAGGGCCGGAACAGCGGTTGAGTAGAGAATATTGCCAAACGGAATGGTTTATTAATACAGTTACATAGATACATATGTACATATATTTAAACCTACTTTTATGACCACGAAAATTACCCAATAAATGTAAAATTACAATTTCATTTATAAATTAATTGGATTTAATTAGAATAGTACTCAAATTTACGCTAACAGAAAACAAATGTCAGCGAATAAGAACAAAGCAAATTAATAAAATTAAGCCAATGTTGCTTGTTTAGATCTTTTTACTATTCCATATATACTTTAAGATTATATTTTTAGAGAAATTTTCTCCGAGATTTACAAAGAAAAAACACAGTTTCGCTCAAGGGTGTAGAATGTGGCCGATTAGAAAGAGAAGTTGCAAACGTACATCACATTGTATAACTCCATCATGGTCTTAAGAAAATACGCCTCTAATCTTACATATACATTTATATGTACAGCACATGAGCATACAGCATATAAGCATATACATAAGTACATACATATGTATATTTCCTTTCAATTTACAATAAAAAGCCTACTCAAGAAAAGACAAAAACCACGTCAGTAACAACAAGTAAATATGGTATGTTCAAGTAAGTTGAACCGGGAATAAAGCAAAGAAGTAGAAAAATAACTTAAGAGGGAAAAAAAATTTACGTTTCCTTCGTTGTTGTTGTCATTCAAAGTATTGTAGTTGGTGTTGCATTCATTTATACTGATTTCTCGGAGCGCACTTGCTTACTTTGGAGTTTCTTTTACTTATCTTTTGGGTTTTTAGGTCTTTTATGCGCGCTCATACCAACAATATGGACGCGTGCTCTGGCAATACTTTGCGTAGCACGGTAGTCAGGCATGCCGCGCAGCAAACACGCCAAATCGAGCGACTACTACATGGAGTGAGTCCAATGTACACATACACGGATACATATACATTTCCACACAAACGCGCCCATACATACTTTTATGTAGAGTTCCACGTATATATAAATATTTATACATATGTATGTATACGAAAACTAATGGTGCTCACACTCACCAACGTATTGTAGTCCCTTTCCGTTGCCCGTAGGACACACAAAATTGAGCAAAACTTATCCCGTGTTTGGCTGTATCGACACAATGTTGCCATTGATATTTTTGCACAGTTACAATTTTTAATTGTATAAGAAACCAAAGCCAAGAGCCAACAAATGCAAATAGTTAATTTATCTATAATTAACATTATTCAACATTGTTTTTAAGTTATTTTAACAAAAATTCAAATTTTTCTAAGTTTATTTTGTAAATGATTTCGAAATGTACTGTTTGGCAACACTGTGTGGTGAGAGAGCAATCAGCTGACACGATTCTATGGAAACTACGGAACGGAAGAGTTGTCAGAATTCATTTACATGGGGATCTCAGTTTGCACGGGCCTGCGCTTACGTTGGTGACTGTGAGCACCATTGCATCCATACAAGTTTGAAGTGGAGATATTGTGCCCAGTGAAGAGGGAGCAGCATACTTCAACATGCGCAAGAGCAATAAATATTCGCTATAAAACCTCATCAACAATGTCATTATAACAAGATCAGCAAATCAACATAAACGTAACAAACAAAGGTATGACATTAATGATTATCGTGACAAACAGTAGATGGATGGGAAGGGATTGTTTAAGAGTCATCATGTCGTTTATAATGAATATTAACTTGTGACAAGCGAGGACGTCTGTGTCTTCAGATACCTAGGTGCAAGTTACAAGTATGCACATACATATGCATTTATGTAAACTAGATCGTTATGCTTATGACTACTAAACTTGCTTATTTATTAAACAACAGGGTCCGGCACTCGAAGTGTAACCAACTTCAGACCGCTCGCGCAGCGGATGCACGGGCATCAGCATTATGTTAGTTGGCTAAATGACAGTCCAGAGTATTGTTTAAAAGCGCGCGGAAGCATTTTGCCGAGAGTAAATGCGAAAAAAGAAAATAAAGGGTTTTCCAATAAGAGGTGTTATTTTGATAAAAGATCAATGGTTTTGTTGCTTGTGTGGCAAGTAGCGCCGTCTTGTTGAAAATAAACGTTGTCCAGATCAATGCCATCCAATTCCGGCCATGAAAAATCGTCAATCATCTCTCGATAGCGCAATTCATTCACCGTAACTGTTGCTCCAGCTTCATTTTCAAACAAGTAAGGTCCAATGACTCCGGCGGACTATAAACCGCACCAAACAGTCACACGTTGAGGATATGGAGGCTTTTCAACAATAACTCTTGGATTTTCTGAGCCCAAGATCCGACAATATTGTTTGTTGACGAAGCCACCGAGGTGGAAATGGGCCTCAACTCAAGATGATTTTTCGATGAAATTCCGGATAATTTTCATGCATTTCAACGACGCAATCAGCAAAGACACGACGTTCTTGATGATCGGCCGGCTTGAGTTCTTGTGTTAACTGGACTTTATAAGCCTTAAGACCCAAATCTTCAAGACCCAAAATACGGTGTAATGACGTTTGTGGAATGCCTAATTCCAAAGAACGGCAAGGAATGGACAAACCTGGGTTTTCTTCAACACTTTCGGCTTCAACTGCAATATTTCGGCAGTTCTTGAGCGGCGTGCACGGGTTTTATTCTCCACATCACTAACTTGTCCCAACAGCTCGAATTTGTTCACCAATTTCTGTATTGCGGTCCGACAAGGTGCTTCACGATGACCCAAAAATGTCATGAGCTTTACGTACCGTCTCTGCCAAATTTTCACTATTTCATAGTGAATTTTAATAATTTCAATGCGTTGTGTAAGTGTGGATCGTTCTATTTTAATTAATGGCGTAGTTTCTACTTGTCAAATATCAAAAAATGGCAGCTTCAAAAGTGACATCTACCGAAATAGCGGGAATTCAAAATAACACCTTTTATTGGAAAACCCTTTATTTGGCTGGAAAAACGCAACAGCGATCCAACGTCTTGGAAGTGGTCATCAAAAGGCCGCAACGTCACGTGAAATGGTGCAAAACATGAAGAAGCGACTTGAGCGAAATCCCCGACGAAGTGCCAATCAAATTGTATACTGAAAGATGATTTCAAAGTCAAGCCTTACAAGACCCAAAGGCGCATGATCTCACACCTAAGCAGCAACAAGTCAGATTTGAGAAAGCAAAGGAGTTGCTTCACTCGGCCTAAAGCGAGCAATTTCCAAATATTGTGTTTTCTGATGACAAAATTTTTCAAATTGAGCAATTCTTAAACTCCCAAAGGGATAAGGTTTACATGACCGAATTTGAGTCATCGATTGGCCACCAGGAGGCAGCACCCGCCACAGGTAATGGTTTGGTCCTCTGTAACCGCAGATGAGCGCTCTCCAATCGATTTCATAGAACCTGACGTCAAGGTAAATGCGAAATATTATCGGGAAAGTATTCTGAAGGTTGATTTTAAGCCGTGGGTAAACAAACATTTCAGTGGCAGACCATGAACTTTTCAACAGGACTCGGCACCGTCTCACAAAGCTCGAGTGAACCAAGAATAGTAAAAAAAGAGAGTGCCGAACTTCATAACGTCCACACAATGGCTTTCAAATTCACCAGACGCGAATCCGATGGATTATTCTCTTTGGGCCGCTTTGGAGAGCAACGTCCGAACTAAAAGATTCACCAGTTCGAGGAGCTGAAAAACGCCTCGAAAGGGCCAAAATATTTGCAAGTCACATTCGGGCAGCTTGCAATTCGTTTCTGGACCATCTCAAGGCCATTGTCAAGGCAAAAGGTATTATTTTAACACATTTTTGACTTTGAATTAAATAAAAGTAGTTTTCCAAACTAAATTATGGCATTTTTATTGGTTACTTCGCATGCCGTACCCTGTACATAGCATTACAAAAATTTGAAGCTTTATAATTAGCAGATTTGCTAATAACAAATAACGGTTTTTGTTTTTTGGTAAGCAGACAACCTTTTACCAAAGAACATACATGAACTCTTTAAAATAGTACTTACTAACTTTTGATATGAAAAATGAACTGAAAATGATATGAAAACACACTAAAATAATAATACAAATGGCTTTATCGTTTTTCAAAATACTCTCCTCGGAAGTCAATACAATCGCTTAACCAATTTTCAAAAAACTTTTGCCACTCAGAAGTGGATACCTCCAAAACGAGCTGTGTAAAAGGCTTCAACAGTTTCTTCAGATGTTGAAAACCTTCGACTTTGCATTTTAATTTTGATGTTTGGGAACAAAAAGCAGACATCAGGTACCAAATCAGGGCTGTGAAGCGGGTGACTCATTAATTCGATCTTTTGAGTACTCAAATACTCTCTTTAGTGTGCAGATACGTGACAGCTGGCATTGCCTTGGTGAATGTTGATTCGTCTTCATTGATTCTCCGAAAACTTCTGGCAAATAAACAGTTGTGTACCACTCATAATTGAATGTTTTAAGTTTCTCTAGTGGTGCGATTGCAAGTAACCAGATTTTTCAATAAAAAAGCAGGCGGTCATTTGCTTTTAAGTGCTTCTTCCGGCAACAACTTTTGTTGGATTAAACTCGTCTTGGAACACCCATATTGTCGATTGCTGTTTTGTTTTCACCTCATATACATATCCCCTAGACTCGTCATCTATTACGATATCACGATGAACCACCGCGACTGAATTTCTTCAACATTTCTCTACACCAATCGACATGAGTCCTTTTTTGGGTAATTATCAAATTATGCGGTATTTGTCGAATTCATGCAATATTGGATGTATGCTGATCCCACTAAAGTCCTAGGATGCCTCTTTCTCGCGATATGTCAGATGACGATATTGCGTTAAAAATTTACCCACAGCAACGATTGTGCCTGGCGCAATAACCTTTTTGGACAGCCTTCACGAAAATCATCCTGTAAGGATGGACGGCGACGTTGGAACTTCTTTTACCAGCGTTTCACAGTGTCTCAGAGTGTTGCTTCAACGTCTAAAGTCGAAGTAAGTTAATCAATACACTCCTGTCGCGATAAGCCACGTCGAAAATCGTAGTAAATCATCGCACGAAAATGTTGACGAGTTAATACCATCTGGCGAGATGAACAAGGAGGAAGGAACAAATAAAGCTCGTAAGTGAAAACGTTCTACTATATTTAAGTTTATCTTAAAAAATACCCCACTTTTCGATAAAAATATCGATTTACAGCTGATGACACGTAGTGTTGCAAAGGCGTATAATATGAAAGGCAACTCACGTATGACATATACGCGGCCGCCGTACCCGAATGGGGTTGTGCGTGACTACCATTCGATAGAATTCGAGTCGAAACATCAAATGGTATAAAGGGTATTTTTCTAATTGCGGTCGCTCTCAGCTGTTCCTTCAAAGTCGCTGAGACCTGCTACACCTTCTATTGCAAGCCCATCAAAGTATGTTTCCTAATTTCCATCACTCAATAATTCAGGGGTATTTCTTTTACTACAACTCAGCCGAATTTATGTTGATCTCAAAACCAAATGTACATATCAAAGAATGACCACCTGAAGAAGTATGAAATTCAGATAGTATTATCTGTACAAGAATTAAAAAAATTCGTTAAGTCCCGTTCCTTTTGTATAAAAGAAATATTCGATTACTTACTTTACTTTCTCTTGTTAAGTATTCTAGAGATCTGTCGCCTTCAGTTCACATCCTCAATGTTTCTCAAGGAATTCGTATCGACAAGCAATTGAGAGCGCCTACTCTGGGAACACTATGTGGAAGCTGGAAATGGGTTCAATTCCCCTTTGCGGTCTTTAAACATTAAACATATTTTTCTAACAGCAGTCGCTCCATGCCAACCAGTGTATTTCTGCAATGAAAAAGCTTTCGTAAAACATACCGCCACTCGGAGGCAGTATAATACCACGTATAATACTCCATACTCTCCGAAGGAGAGAGATGTATTTATATAATCGATATACCTTCCACACCTTGATGTTTGATTACATATGGACAATGAGGCAATAATTGCCATACATACATACATGCCATTAATCTTCAATTTAAATTGAATCTTCTCAGGAGCGTCAAAAACTTAAGTATGAACGCCACATTCTTCAAAACACTGATCTTTCTAACTGAATCACCTATTAGAACAAAAACACCCTATTCCTTTATTTAAATGTTTTGGACTTATTCTCTTTCTGCAATTTATACTTATTCAGGGTGGGCCAAATAAGTCCTACTACTGTTAAACACAAGTAACTTTTGCAATAATCATTAATTTTGGTTAATTGTTTTTATACATAGAATATATTTTATGGAAATTATGTATGAAATATAACATCAGACAAATGTCCACCGTTTTTCTCGATACAAAGATTGGCTCTTTTTAACGCGTTTTCCATTACACCACATAATGTTTCTGGTTGAAGGCTCAGTATTTCGTCTCGAATATTTTGCTTCAGCTCTCTAATAGTCTCTGGTTTATTAAGATACACCTTGTCTTTTAAATATCCCCATAAAAAGAAGTCGGGCGCAGTCAAATCTGGAGAACGAGGTGGCCAAGGGAAATCTGAATTTTTGGGAATCAGACGTTCGCCAAAAATTTCACGCAGCAGGTCCATAGTTTGCCTAGCAGTATGCGCAGTTGCTCCATCTTGCTGAAACCACAAATTAGAATACTGATCCGCCATTGGCCGCAAAAAGTGTTCAATCAATGTTCTGTAGGAAGCTCCTGAAATCGATTCCGGCGTTTCATCCTCATTTTCGAAGAAATATGGACCGATAACTCTAGTGGCCATAACACCGCACCAAACAGTACATTTAGATGAGTGCAACTGATGTTGGTGTGTTGCCCTTGGATTTTCAGAGCCCCACAATCCACAGTTTTGTTTGTTGATATAATCATTTAAATGGAAATACGCTTCATCCGACATCAAAACATTATTTAAAAAATCAATTTGTGTGGCTAATTGTGTAAAACGAATAGTGTATTGTAGGTCTTGCGGTAGCAGTGCTTGCACAATTTAAATTTTGTATGGGTACATCTTAAGATCTAACTTTAAAATTGTACGCAATGTCGTTCTGGAAATGCCCAATTGGCTGGAACGACGGCGAGTTGAGACAGATGGATCATCTGCAAGACTTTGCCGCACAGTTTTCACGTTGCTTTCAGTGTGAATATTTCGATGGGCACCTCGTCCAGGACGGTCGGCCACTGAACCCAGTTCCTCAAAACGACCGACCAAAGTCCTAATCATGAAGGCTGTGGGAGCTAATCTGGAATTTAAATATTGCCGATATTTACGCTGCGTTAAAACAATTGATCGTTGATAAGAATAGAAAAACTCGATAATTTTAACGCGTTGTGTTGTACTGTAGGGTTCCATAATAAATTTCCAACAATTCAATTATAACCTACAAAACGAGAAAAATAAATATGTCAAAAAATAAAAAAGTTATTGTATTTGTGCTTAACATTAGTAGATCTTATTTGGCCCACCCTGTATATGTATGTTTGTATGTATGTACATATGTGTCTGCTTTTCCTCTTCGTTCTTTTAGTCATTCCGAAGAAAGCTCAGACTTTATTGCAGTTACTGGCACTGCTTATCGATATTGCCAGTGCTCTTGCTGGTCTGGTCTTGTTTTGCATGCGTGGATGTACATACACACATATACGAATGTGTAGATCTTAAGCTTGTTTTTATGTTGTTATTTATTTTTCTTTTCTTCTTGTTTGAGTTTAAATTTCAATTTTTGTTTCTGCTTCATTCGTCCTTTAAGGTCATTAAACGTAGCGTCTTCTTGACCATTTCGCTTTCTGCCGTTCGTCACACATTCCGTTTCTGTCTTACTTCAAAGTTTTTTTTTTATTTTTTTACAAAACTTGCAAAGTGTTTTCTTTTTTGGTTTTACTGCATATCAAGCGAACGCGCGAAAACAATGCGTATAGTGAAAAATGTCAGATTTTGAAGGCAGTCTGTTTTGAGTTTTAAAATTGATTGTATTACCCTATATTGAGGCACTGAATAAGAGAGTGAGTATATGCGTGTATGTATATAGTCAGGTATTTGATTGAAAGTTTCTAGATATTGGGAAAAATCGTAAATCTCACTTCGGCATTACATTAGCGAAGAGAAGTTAAAAGTTTCGACCGAAAATGATCGAAGCATTATTAATGCTGCATATATAATAGCTTTTTTCTTCTTCTTGATTGGCGCGTTAACCGCTTATGCGATTTTGGCCGAGCTTAACATAGCGCGCCAGTCGTTTCTTGTATTAACCGGCGCCAGTTGGACACACCAAGTGATGCCAAATCTATCTCCATCTGATCTTGCCAACGCAGAGGAGATCTTCCTCTTCATCTGCTACCACCGGCTGGTACCGCATCGAATACTTTCAAAGCCGGAGCGTTTATATCTATTCGGACGACATGACCCAGCCAACGTAGCAACTGGATCTTTATTCGCTGCGCTATGTCTATGTCGCCGTAAAGCTCATACAGCTCACAGTTGCATTGGCAATATGCAAAGGTTCAAAAATCTTCGCTAGAATCTTTATCTCAAACACTCCAAGGAACGCCTCAGCGGATATTATCATCGTCCAAGCTTCTGCGCCATACATTAGGACGGGCATTATGAGAGCCTTGTAGAGTTTTAGTTTTGTTCGTCGAGAGAGGACTTTACCACTCAATTACCTGCTCAGTCCAAAGTAGCACTTGTTGGCAAGAGAGATTCTAAGCTGGATTTCAAAGCTGGCATTATTATCGGTGCTAATGCTGGTTCCTAAATAAACGAAGTCTCTAACAACAACCTCGAGGTTATAAAAGTTTTATACTTTTAAAACAAGATAAGATAAAACGAAATAAATTTAAATTCAATTACATTAAATATAAATAGTATAATAAATAATATATAAAGCAAAATTATATTAAATAAAACAAATAAATGTTAATCAATAAAATTAAACAAAATTAAATTAATTTGATTATGTGAATTAATATAATTAAAGAAAGTGAAATTAAATTGAATGCATTTAAATTAAATTAAATCAAATTAAACTCCATTATAGCAGATTTACAAAGTTTGCTCTTGAAAAAGAAAAAGAAGGAAAGACTAAAAACTGTAAGGGGGAACTTCGGCTGCCACGTCACTTAGGAGATTGGGCAGCCAAATTCTGCATGATCATTTCACACACTCCTCAAATCAGTCGTTGTTCAGATTGCAACGAAGCAACATGTGCGAAGGCTGTATTAATTTTTTGTTTCGCATTTCCCTAACAAAATCTTATCGTCAGCCGAAATTCAATCACACACTCGCCCAATCAGTCGTTGTTTAGACATCAAAGAAATGTCATTGGTGAATTTTTTTCGTATATCACTAGCACAATCTTAGTTTTGTAAACACATCCCAAGTGACGTCAGCCCATCAGCTGATTCGCTCAAATTAACACAGTGCCAAATAACGATATGTTAAAGAGCACAGCTCCAAAAATCTTTTCCCCATGCTTTGTAATTCCGACATTTTCGTAGTTAGTGGTGTCAAATACTTGAACTAATACTACCGAATTAATACTACCGCCCTTTTAAATGAAATTCAGGTGATTTATGTTTACATGGTAAATAATTATTGGCATAGAAAGAATATTTTAATTTTTTATATTATTTTAATTTTTATTTATTTTTATCGTAAAGAGATAAATAAATAAAAAAACAAGGATATTTGAGATTAAAATGGAATCCATTGCTGCAGTGGTAGAAGCGGAAGATAGACAAAACAGGTGTTTACGAGTAGAGCGCAAAATACAGACGGATGCTATAATCTTTTTAACTTCGACAATCAAGCGCAAGTTCTTATATAAAAAAAACCACGTCGAATTCACATTGTTTTTATTTAAGCTCCATTTACCAACAAAGCATTTTCTTACATGTCCACTAGAATTATTTTTATTTATTTTATGTCTTTTCCCGATAAAGTAGAGAGTTCGCACAAATTTGTCGCGAAAAACTGTCAATACTCAACAATACCGATTTCACGAATTTCGCAATTGCGGGAGAAATTCGTAATCACTTCGGAATTGATAATAGAATTTTTCCGACGTTACCGGGATCTCCGACCGAATTAATAATAAGCTATGTTAAAAAAACGTTTTGATGTTTGTGTGGTGAGTTTTAGTACTTACAGTGCCGTTTTTTCTTTTCCTTTTTCTCCTGTGACGCCGTGGCAAGAAAGTAAATAGATTTCCAATAAGAGGTGCTATTTTGATAAAAGATCAATGTTTTGTTGCTTGTGTGGCACGTAGCGCCGTCTTGTTGAAAATAAACGTTGTCCAGATCAATACCATCCAATTCCGGCCATAAAAAATCGTTAATCATCTCTCGATAGCGTAATAAATTCGCCGTAACTGTTACTCCAGCTTCATTTTCGAAAAAGTAACGCCTAGTGACTCCGCCGGACTATAAACCGCACCAAACAGTCACACGTTGAGGATATGGAGGCTTTTCAACAATAACTCTTGGATTTTCTGAGCCCAAGATCCGACAATTTGGTTTGTTGACGAAGCCACCGAGGTGGAAATGGGCCTCAACTCAAGATAATTTTTCGATGGAATTCCGGATCATGTTCATGCATTTTAACGACCCAATCAGCAAAGACACGACGTTGTTGATGATCCGCCGGCTTGAGTTCTTGTGTTAACTGGACTTTATAAGCCTTAAGACCCAAATCTTCAAGACCCAAAATACGGTGTAATGACGTTTGTGGAATGACTAATTCCAAAGAACGACGAACATGAATTTTAATAATTTCAATGCGTTGTTTAGGCATTTATCGTTCCATTTTTATTAATGGCGTAGTTTCAACTTATCAAATATCAAAAAATGACAGCTTCAAAAGAGACATCTACCGAAACAACGGGAATTCAAAATAACACCTGTTATTGGAAAATCCTTTATGTGCATGCGTGTGAATATAATTTCTTGTATTTGGTAGTTTCAACTGATTAGCTCATTACCCCTACCACTTCATCGTGTAAGAAACAACAATTGGAAATTGAGATTTTTGAAGTGAAAACTTCTTTAGAATCGTTGGGAGTGATTTGAGAAAAAGTGAAACGAAAAAAGCGACACTCTTGGCTACGAATATTACATATAAACGTAGCGACGAACTAAATAACTTTTAGGCCAGCGCCGACAGCATGGCGCGATAGCCGAGCGGCTAGCAATGTGAGCTTCCGATGCAAAATTCTTGGTTCGAATCACAAGAAAAAAAATTTTTTTATACAGTTATTTTATTTTATTTTATGATATGTTTATGAGGAGCTTTTTTTAATGGCAGAAATACACTCGGTGTTTTGCCATTGCCTGCTGAGGGGTGAGCGCTATTAGAAAAATAGTTTTCCTTAATTTAGGTGTTTTCACCGAGATTCGAACTGACGTTCTCTCTGTGAATTCTGAATAGTAGTCACGCACCAACCCATTCGGCTACGGCGTTTGTTTAATTTTACTGATGCAAAAATGAGGAAAAATATATGAATAAAGTTTGCTTACTGTTTACACATTTTCCAAAGGTGACGGAGAACCAAAAAAAAAAGTCGATTTTCAAACAAATACGAGTGCATATGTGTAATTGTGTTAGAGTTTCGGTCACGCCCCAGCAATACCTGCGTGCATATGTGTTTGTAACATTCAAAAAAATGTAATTGTGTTAGAGTTTCGGTCACGCAGGTTTTGCTGGGGACGCTCATAATAGCAACCGCGTGTGTATTTTTATATTCGTAAATATTTTCATTTTTAAATATTTACCGCAATTATGCCGAAAAATAATACAGAAAAGTGTCGTGAGTATCGACAGAAAAAAAAATCAATAAATAGCATCACGGAATTCATTCACGAAAATTTAATAAAGTATACACCAGAAGTATCGCGGATACTTAGAAAAGATTACAATAAAGTTCCAATGATTTTAAGTGGCGATTTTAACGTAAATTTTGCATTGGACACAGCGGTTCCTTTAATTGACGTTCTCAATACAACATTCAATTTAAGAATGTGTAACAATCGCACTGAATCGACAACACGATCAAAAACAACCATTGACGCGGTATTTGAAAGATATGTTGACAACATCGAAACCAAAGCATTTGTACATATTTTATCTATCATAAGCCACTCGTATCATTTGTTGAAATTGAAAACATTGAGGATGAAAAAAAATTAAAATGAAGAAAATAAAATATGAACTTTATAGCAATATTATAATGAACCTATAATTATCCCGCTCCTAATGCTGCTTTCGTCTTATTCTCTCTCAGTTTGTTTTACGGAAGGTTTCACTTCTATCGCGTCTAACCGTTGGACTGGTATTTTTTTTTTACATTGATTACTTTTCTTGGTGATTAAATATCTTCTTAACACAGTAAATTGGAATTAAATGAAGAAGCAACGATCCGTCAGTTATTATCTTTGAGTATAAAATTTAAGTGTGACACGGTTAAAATTAAGCAAAAATAGTATTACAACTAAAGAACGACGAAAACTTCGATTTTTAAAGCCGAACCCAAACTGAATTTTCAAAGGCCCAAGTAATGAAAAAGTATTTATTTGTTGTTTGTTTTTCCACAAATCGTGGGACATACAGTTTTAGGCCGACTCCGAACGACCGATGGTTTTTTAAGAAGCTTTCTTATGGCAGAAAAACTCTCGAAGCTTTGCCACTACCTGCCGAGGGGCGACCGCTATTAGAAAAACTTTTCCTATGATTTGGTGATTCATGCACGGAGTTTCCAACCTGCGCGCTTCCAAGTGGTAGTCGCAAGCAATGACTTTTTAAAAATTCAGTACTTTTATTAATAAAAAAGCAAACAAACTTACATAAGTTTCATGTGTGACTTCATCAATAAAATTTTAAATTACATAAAAAAGAAATAAATAAGTGGCGCGTATACTTCTGTTAGGTGTTTGGCCAGGCCTCTCCTCCTATTTATGGGGTGCGTCTTGATGTTGTTCCACAAATGGAGTGACCTACAGTTTCAAGCCGACTGCGAATGGCAGATATTTTTTATGAACAGGTTTTCCATAACAGAATACACTCGGAGGTTTGCAATTGCCTGCCGTTGAGGGGCGACCGCTACCATTTTGCCGTTTCATGCAAGGAAACTCAAACCTATGCACTGAAAGTTTATACAATTGCTTAACGAAAAACTTAAAAAAATGTTCAGACAAGGTTAGGGCTTGTTTTTATTTTTATTTTTTTTATCAAATCCGTTCCGGTCGTTCTCTATTTAAAACCTTCGATTGTCTACGGGATGCCTACTGAGCTATTTAAATACGGGGATGCAAAACTGGTAGCCTACATGTTCCAATTCTTGCTGTGGTTGGTTCTCTCTCATGTATAAGCTCAAATTTAAATGATCTTCATTCGCTCTGACTTACCAGACCTGAATTTGTTAATTATTTTCACACTTGCTTATTCTTTCCGACTTATTCATCGGCTTTGTTGATATAAATATTAAAATTACAACCAAATTCTTTTCCATCGCATAGGTATATTCGGTTGACAAATAACTGCACATAGCCAGGGTGTCAAAAGGCGACGCTAAATTAATTAATCGAATTGACATCGGTTGTCGTTAAGAAAAGTTCCCGCTATGACACAAAATGACGCATTTCAATGAAGTCCTACTCACATTTGCAGTAACGTGTGGATGTATGGGAATAAGAGCCTGTGGAATAAATGTCGTATTGAAAATTACAACAAAACGCCGTTTGCCTTTGTGGCTGAGCATTTGTTATTCATAATTGTCTTGAGTTGGTGATTCGACGAAAGTTGCACCACCGCTGCTGACACTAGCAGTGACACTGTTAACAGTTGGACTGATGAGAGTCACTATTTGCCAATAAATGTACATACATATATACACATGTGCACATTAGGGATGCCACTTTTTCCCCGGTATTAGTCCCGAGATTCATATATTCATGTAATATTTTACAACAAGTTAACTCGAGAAAACTCATGAATATTGTTTTGGGAAACTCTCCTACGATTTAATAATTAAGAAATAAATTGGTTTTAATAATATTTTTTCATTTAAAGTGAAAATTAAATTCATTAGTAACAAATGAGATGACAATAATTAAATTGGTACCCATTTAAGAAACAAAAATTGATCGTTGCAAAAAACTTAAGAAACGGGGAAGAAGTCGGCTGACTCCGTTTTGTGAGGGTTTGAACTTGAAATGATAAAATCAGAACTTAATTTTACTATTCATGTACTTACATACCTGAGGTGGATGGCCGCTCAGCAAAATTATTTTAATGTACGAATATTAATATTCAGTCATTATTTGAAGACTTCAATATTGAATACAAACAAAGCGCAGCTAATTCCCACCCCAAAATTGTGGCAAACGCCAAATACATTTCAATGCATTCTTTCCTATAAGAGGAGATTTTTCTCACTACATTTCATATGTTTCGTAAGAAATTGCAAGTCTCAAAGATTATGCGATTGTTAACAAATAGTCTTGCGTTTTTTGTGACTTAAAAAAAAACCGATATCCCGAGACCACGGGATTGACATCTCTTGTGCACATATATATTCATGTATATAGGCATATGTATATTGCAATCTACAATGTAATAAAATGAATGAATGTGTGAATAATTTTCAAAACGGGGGCTTGTTGTTGTTGCTCGATCATTCGGCTTTGGCTGATTCAGTCACTCTCCCCCACCCAAATTGGGGGTCAACATGAGGGTTAATTTCATTTAAAGCGTCCGTAAAAATTTCTCAGAAAAATATATTATCTATGTTCAACGAAGACTTTTTTTTAATATTCACTTAGCCTTGAAACATTCCCTCCTATAATACAATAACTACATATAACTCAAATTTAAATTTATACCTATATGCGATTAAAATTGTAACGGATAGATTTCCAATAAACTTTTCTAAGTAAATTAAAATTGTAAGGCAACTTTCAATGTGAATGTATTGCCACTGGAAAACTTCACTCCAATTGTAAACACCCCAAAATTCAATTATATACTTATATTATATATATTGCCTGCCAAGGGGCGACCGCTATTAGAAAAATGTTTTTTCATTAGTTTTGGTTTCACTAAGATTCGAACCAACGCTCTCTCTGTGAATTCCGAATGGTAATCCATTCCATTCGACTACGGCGGCCGCCCCATAATTCAATTATTAGCGATAAATCAGACTATTTGAGAGAGGCAATGAGAACAGATATGCAGCCATGATGGGAAGAATAATGAGATGGCGCCAAGAATGATAGAAAGAAGATTGCGCCCATCAGAGCGTACGTGACGTCACGTTTGCTGAGTTGTGCAGTATTGCCAACCATTTGCTCTTCGCAATAAATTTAGTGCTTTTTTATAACCAAAATGCAAAAATTTTTAAGTTTAGTGTTTGTTTCTTTTTTTTAATTTAAAGCCACCGAAACTTTAAGTTAAAAAACAAACTATATTATTAAACAAAAAAAGGTTAAAAAAGGTCACTCTGAGAAGATTTTAGTGCTAATGAAAATTTTTTTACTCTTAGGTAATTTGAAAGTGAAAATTTAATTTTTGGCTCCATTTAAGGTTATGCAAAAATATTAAATGCCCCTCTCTCAACTCTTCTTAAGATTGAAAACCTTTTTACACATTTTAAAAGGCCTTTGAATTTATTGAAGGCGAATTAAAACCATAGAGGTGTAATCGTTTCTTCCGGTCATCAATCCTTAGTGAGACATAGGATATTAAGAGTTATATTCATTGTAAAAATAAACAAGAAAATACCAAAAATACTAAAGAAACCATACTGACATTTTTACAAAAAGAATACCTTATCTAGTTACATAACTTCAAATATAGCAAATAAGTCGTTCCCTTAACAAAAGAGTCTTCTTAACAAAAAAACCTCATAAATTAAATTGTACATAAGCATAACACATTTATTTAAAAACACACACACATTTTAAAGACAATTTGTCACGCATACAAAGTTCTTTAAGTGATTCAATAAAAATTTGTTGGGTTATTTTCTTTGACGGTAAATAGCAAAAAAAAAATGCTAAATCAAGTTAAGAAAATGGCAATCTGGCCATACTGGTGCTAATACAACGTCACTCTTTATCAAATTTGCTGAGAACAAAGTAACGGTACTACGATAGGCGCCATCTCATGATGGAAAGAATAATGAGATGGCGCCTATCGTGGTCCCGTTACTTTGCGCTCAGCGAATTTGACAACTAGTTACGTGATTTTAGCTCCAGTATGGTCAGATTACCATTTTCGTAACTTGATTTAGCATTTTTTTTTTTGTTATTTAGTTTCGGAGTTTTAGTTCTTTCTTCATGACATTTTTCTAGCTGTTCTAATTAAAATGTCATGTTTATAATTTTGTAAAATACAGTAGGTTCTGTTTTTATGCGGCTTTTTTTTTATGCGGTTTTGAAATAGTGCGGTTTTTTTTTTAAATTACAAAATGCATGTCGACCTATCGGGGATTGTACATACATATAAACAAGATTCTAAACCAGCTAAGCAAAAACTCATCACAGATTACATCAGAAATGCTAACCCTACAAGTATGGAACCGCCTGCATAACCATCTAGATCAGACGTGTACATTTCCTCAAGTGACGAAAGTGATTTTACGCCAAATCCTAAACGAATGCGCAACATATGGGTATTGTCTGATTCTATTTCTGACGTAAATTTATTTTCGATTCTGACGTTTCTTAAATAAAGATATAATTTTCAAAAATACAATATTTTGTTTGTGCGATTTTATTTAATTATTTCAGATTCATGCGGTCTATGGAACGTATCTATAGTAATAATATGGGACTAGTGCCCTTTTTTATGCGATTTTATTACATTATTTCAGATTTATGCGGTTCTTAGCACTTTTGAAACGTATCTACATATATTTTTACTATAGAACTGGTAGCTTTTTTTATGCTGTTTTTTTTTATGCTGTTTCTTGCGGAACGTATCTACCGCATAAAAACAGAATCTACTGTATACATTTTTTAAAAATTAGTTCGATAATTCACTCAGTTTTATTTAGCTTAACTTTTTCTTAACATCTGGTCGCATTGCCCGCGATTGCAGTTGCTGTTGATGTTCTTCTCTTTCCAGCAGTCAAATCTCTCTTCCGCTACTGTAGTGTTGCCTGGCTTTGGATTAAAAAAACGCACTAAAATGCCCCTTTAAAATACCAAATTTGTATTTAATTACTTGAAGAACTTTGTGTCTTTAAAATATGCGTTTTGTTTTAAATAAATGTGTTATGGTTATGTAATATTTAATTTATGATTTTTTTGTTAAAATAAACTCTTTAGTTAAAAGAACGAGTTTTTTGCTATATTTTAGGTTATATAACAAGATAAGGTACTCTTTTTGGAAAATGTCGTTATAGTTTCTTCAGTAGTATTTTGTTGCTGATTTCTACTATGAATACACCTCTTGATGCACTAAGCCACTACTATGGTTTTAAGTCGCATTCAGAAAATTCAAACGCTTTTTAAAATGTGTAAAAAGATTTTCAATGTTAAGATGAGAGAAGGACATTTAATATTCTTGCATAACCTTAAAAGAAGCCAAAAATTAAATTTACACTTTCAAAATATCAAATTTTATAGGCACCAACAAATTTTCATTAACACTAAAATCTTCTCAGAGTGGCATTTTTTAACATTATTTTGTTTAACAATACAGTTTTTTTTTTAATTTATAGTTTCGGTAGCTTTAAATTAAAAATAAGAAACAAAGATCAACTTAAAAATTTTCACATTTTGATATATAAAAAATCACTCAGTTTATTGCGAAGAGCAAATAGTTGGCAGCACTGCACAACTCGGCGAATGTGACGTCACGCACTCTCTGATGAGCGCAATATTGTTTCTATCATTCTTGCACTGAACTAATTCTCCCGTTCTCTCATTTTCTGACAATGGCTAGGACAAGAGAGTTCTGTAATAAGTGGTGCGTTAGGCAACTTTAGCTTTAGCTCATTTATGTATTTCTTATTCAGTTTCTATACCTTTTTATAAAAATCATATATGTATGTATGTCTGTAAATCCAAGTCTCAAATTCAACAAATTTTTGCATAATAAAGGGCAAATTTGAAGTTTCCTCAAAATCACGTTGATTTTTGTCGTCTTTTTTGATTTTGTTTTTTTTTTGTTAGCTGCTCGTCGTCACCGTGACAAAAGCTGCTTACTATCAAAATAAGTGAATAAGCGAAAAAAATTGTTTTTTGTAATGTTGAAAAAAAGTATTTTAAAATTTTGAAGGTAGTGCGTAGTTATTATTTAATAATGTTTTTTCGGTCTACTGTGAAGTTTTACTAAAAAGAGCTAGTAGCTTTTACCGCGTCGAAGACGGTATGGAAGGAAACACTCAACACCGTCAGCAAAAAAATGTTGAAAAATCAACGCAAATTTTAAGGCACTTCAAATTAGAACTCTATGTATTATACAAAAATTCTATGAGCTATAAAAGTGCTTACTTGAAGTTTTTCGAAAAAGTCTGATTAAAAAATTTTAAATTTTGATGAACAATTTTTTTATTTATTTACTTTTTTTTGAAATTTGCTCAAAGTTTGAAATTTGATACTTGATGAAAGGTACCGCACAAAAGCTTTGAAACTCCATGATATGTCTAGTTTAGGAAAGATTTGAAGGAAGGAAAAATGTTAAGATTTTCAACATTCTCATTTCTTTAATATAGAAATAGAGAACCATCACTTTACTCAGACGGGAAGGAGAATAGATTAGATCATCCGAAAAGTTTAAATCCAAGCTCGATTGAATGACTGTTACTGAAATGCGAATATTGCAGATGTCGGAAAAATATTTTATAATAATTTAAGTGACCCCATCGCTAATTCATCTGAACAACTAAAAGCGAAGGCAAACGCGCAATATTTAAAATGCAAACAATATTAACCAAAAACAGAAATTGGCGCCCTTTTTTGGAGGCAACACAGGAAGTCGCAACGACACACATGCATTCGCACATATAAAAGAAACGACGAAACGTCAAAAACAAAAATACTCGTGCATAGCCAATGCCATAAAGTGATATCCGTAGGAGGCATGCAATTGCCTATTATGTGCATGTATGTACATACATATTAGCATATATTGTGTAGTGAAAATGAATTTTTCATTAATTAAAATGCAAATAGCGCGCAATCATTAGCCATTCATCGAATAGAATAGCCGGCAAACCTCAACGAGTACAATACGGCCAGGCGAAAGGCATTAAAGAAAAAAATACAATTGAATCGTTATTAATGATAAAATGTCCCTCCCATGTATTATTATAGAACTTTTTGTCATTACCATTGTTTGTGTTTATTTCCAATTGCTTTTTTGGTTCTTCCTGCTTAGCATAATTCATAAAAAACCGAAAGACAATCAATGAATATTATTTAAAACTTTATATAAATGAGTATAGATTAGAGTGTTCCTTAATTTGTGATATCATCACTTATTCGGGTTTACCCTAAGGCGTTTACTTTTTCTTGATTGGCGCGATAACCACTTAAGCGATTTTGGCCGAGTTTAACAAAGCGTGTCACTCGTTTCTTTCAGTTGAACACACCAAGTGATGACAAGTCCTTCTCCACCTGATCTTTTCAATGCAGAGGAGGCCTTCATTTTCTTCTGCTACCACCTGCTGGTACCGCATCGAATACCTTCAGCTCCGGAGCGTTTGTATCCATTCGGACGACATGACCCAGTTAACGAAGCCGCTGGATCTTTATTCCCTGTACTATGTCTATGTCGTCGTAAAGCTCATCGTTCCATCGCCTGCGAAACTCGCCGTCGCCCACATGCAAAAGTGCAAATATCTTTCGCTCTTTCTCTGAAACATTCCAAGGGACGCCTCGTCGGATATTGCCATCGCCCAAGCTTCTACGCCATACAATAGGACTGGCATGATGAGAACCTAATAAAGTGGAAGCTGTGTTCGTAAACAGCGTCAAGCATTACTGCATCTTTAGACATGTGTGTTCTAGTGGTAATAACAATAATAAATAATAGTAGTTTTAACATACACTATATATTTTTTTAACCAATATCGTATTGGATAACATGAGAATGCGAAGCAAAGTCACAAGTTTCTTGGTTGTTGTATTCCTTCCAACTATACATTTCGTGAACAAAATTAATCTATATTCAGCCAAAGCCAAGCATTTAGAACTACACAACCCTGGTACTTCTTTCCAACTAAAGAAGTATTCGGGAGGCTTGCTTTCCAGAAGTCTCTCAGCGCAGCCCAATAGTTACCGCGCACTGAATTTACTCAGTCATTCAGTAAACTTCTAGATCTCTAAAAAGTCCCAAAAGGGTTCCGGTCCTAGCGGTTCATAGCTGATCAAAACCCTCGGATCCTAGCGATCCTAGCTGATCAAACTTGCCTTGCCAGATTTTCAGCGACCTAGCTGATACAGAAAAGTCAATCTAGTCATGCGCATGTGCAACAAAGCACCGAGAAGTTATGCATTTAATTTACTCGTACAAATATATCGTAAATAAATTTTCAGACACATACATATGCATGGGAGTGTGTATGTATGCACATTAGAGCGTACCACCTTACAAGAAAAAAAAACTCGCCGAACTTTGGAATTACAAAAATTGTGTTTTCCGTGCGAACGATAACTCGACAAAAAATGTATATATTTCTATGGAACTTGGCATGATTCAATTATTAAAGGTTTGCTCAGTTGTGACATTAGAATTCTGATACTCCCTTATTTAAGAAGGGCGAAAAATTAAATACCTTTTTGTTAAAAATGGTAGCCAAAAATGTTTTGTTTTTATTTAAATTACAAATGGTACAAACGGGATTTTCCAGGAATGGTATTAAAAAAAAGGTTATTAAGGTTATATATAAGGTTGTATATAAAAAGGTTATGATATTTTGTTAATTTATTAAAAATTGATTTTTAAATTGAGAACTGATCATGAATCTGGGAAGTTTCGCTAATATGACGCTATTTATTACCGAAGCATTATGACCGTAATGAAAGCCTTTCAGAGGAGAAGCGAACTCATCATAAATTTAGTTGACTAAAAATAAGCTGTGAGCTAAAAATAAGCTGTGAGCCGGACATGAAACACGGAATGATAGAACATATTGTTTGTAATAGCTGTGAATAATTATTATTCAACTTTCACGTTCATTGCCTTAAAAAGATGATCTATGATATCCAGAAAGCTGCTTACTGATGAAACATTTTATTATTGAATCATGCTTGGTACACATATTTCGTTTTATCCAAGATAGTTTGGTATTGAGTTGGGAGAAATTTGTCAACAACCACATCCACCTGCCAAATAACGATAATTTTCAAAAAAAATACCAGTCCAACGGTTAGACGCGATAGAAGTGAAACCTTCCGTAAAACAAACTGAGAGAGAATAAGACGAAAGCAGCATTAGGAGCGGGATAATTATAGGTTCATTATAATATTGCTATAAAGTTCATATTTTATTTTCTTCATTTTAATTTTTTTTCATCCTCAATGTTTTCAATTTCAACAAATGATACGAGTGGCTTATGATAGATAAAATATGATACAAATGCTTTGGTTTCGATGTTGTCAACATATCTTTCAAATACCGCGTCAATGGTTGTTTTTGATCGTGTTGTCGATTCAGTGCGATTGTTACACATTCTTAAATTGAATGTTGTATTGAGAACGTCAATTAAAGGAACCGCTGTGTCCAATGCAAAATTTACGTTAAAATCGCCACTTAAAATCATTGGAACTTTATTGTAATCTTTTCTAAGTATCCGCGATACTTCTGGTGTATACTTTATTAAATTTTCGTGAATGAATTCCGTGATGCTATTTATTGATTTTTTTTTCTGTCGATACTCACGACACTTTTCTGTATTATTTTTCGGCATAATTGCGGTAAATATTTAAAAATGAAAATATTTACGAATATAAAAATACACACGCGGTTGCTATTATGAGCGTCCCCAGCAAAACCTGCGTGACCGAAACTCTAACACAATTACATTTTTTTGAATGTTACAAACACATATGCACGCAGGTATTGCTGGGGCGTGACCGAAACTCTAACACAATTACACATATGCACTCGTATTTGTTTGAAAATCGACTTTTTTTTTTGGTTCTCCGTCACCTTTGGAAAATGTGTAAACAGTAAGCAAACTTTATTCATATATTTTTCCTCATTTTTGCATCAGTAAAATTAAACAAACGCCGTAGCCGAATGGGTTGGTGCGTGACTACTATTCAGAATTCACAGAGAGAACGTCAGTTCGAATCTCGGTGAAAACACCTAAATTAAGGAAAACTATTTTTCTAATAGCGCTCACCCCTCAGCAGGCAATGGCAAAACACCGAGTGTATTTCTGCCATTAAAAAAAGCTCCTCATAAACATATCATAAAATAAAATAAAATAACTGTATAAAAAATTTTTTTTTCTTGTGATTCGAACCAAGAATTTTGCATCGGAAGCTCACATTGCTAGCCGCTCGGCTATCGCGCCATGCTGTCGGCGCTGGCCTAAAAGTTATTTAGTTCGTCGCTACGTTTATATGTAATATTCGTAGCCAAGAGTGTCGCTTTTTTCGTTTCACTTTTTCTCAAATCACTCCCAACGATTCTAAAGAAGTTTTCACTTCAAAAAAAAGAAGCGAAATGACCAAAAAATACTAAATTTTTTACAAATAATGTTCCCAAGAAAATAATAAATACGATACGAGAAAATAAAAAATAAATAAATTAAATGAATTAAAAATGGACAGTGGCTTACCAACTTAATAAAACTCGTTCAAAATTTGTACACGCAATTCTCAAAACCGACATACCCTATGATCTGAAAGTACCGGGAATATTTAAATAAAACAAAACAGAGTTATATTTCAGGCAAATTTATTTAATCTTCTTCAAAATATGACCCGTCTGAAGCAACACACATGTGCCAAGGTTTAACCCAGTCCCCATGTACCCCTGGTAGGTCGCCGAAGGAATGGTCTTCAGCTCCTTCGTCGCATTCTCTTTGATCTCCTCTATTGAATAAAATCTCCTTCCACGAAGTGGTAACTTCAATTTGGGAAACAAAAAGTAGCAGCACGGGGCCATATCAGGTGAATACGGTGCTTGCACGATGGTATTTACTTGGTGTTTGATCAAATAATCCAGCCCGATTTGGGCTCGGTGCGATGGCGCGTTATCATCATGCAAAATCCTGGAATAGTTTGCCCACGTTTCCGGCCGGCCAGGCAGACACTAATGACCCGATGGCGCTAAAAAGTGACATATGTGTGTCTTACAGTCCTACCAACATAAGAAAAAAAATATGGACCGGTTCTGAGTAGTTCGTTTAAATTAAACATTCCCGGTACTTTCTGATTATAGGACAATAATGTTAAGATAGGAAAAAACCAAGTCCACTTTTTATACCTATGCTCCGTCCGTCCGTCTGATATTAGAAGCTTTAACTTTCATTATCGAAGAGTTTGTGGGATTTAAAAATTAGCAACCAGACCCAAATTAAATTTTACTTAAAGAATGTGGATATAAATAGCTCGGTCCGAACCACATTTAGCACTTCATTACTTGATTGTCATAAAATTAAAATTTTTGCCATAGCAAACAATTTGATAATTCTGTTGTTTGCAAATTTAAGTTTTTACTTCTGTCGGCAGTTCTCATTTTTTGTGCACATACCAGCATAAGTGCAGTGCTTATTTCACCAATCAACGAGACAGACAATGGCAAGAATGGAACAAAAGAGAAACGACACTGCAAGGGCAATCATAATAAAGAAAAAGCACGCACTTATTCCAAGCCTGACATGTTCATCTACAAAAGTTCGAGTTCAACTTTAACCAAAAGCGAGAAAGGTACATGAAGCAACTGTTGAAAGCACACACAAATACTCACCCACATATTTACCTGAATATGTATGTATGTATGTACGAACGTATATGTGTCGTATTAATCTGTCGCATCAAATCCCGCTCAACCATATCTTCTTTAACTATCTGCGCAATCTAAAGCTGAACGCGCGCCACCCGCCTACTGGCTGCCGAATGTTGTTGCATATCTACTTATTTCTCCAGGTAGGATTCTTGAACGAGTGTCCGATTGAATGGCCATATCGTGTTCGTTGGACGTGCCCTTCAGACTTGTTTAGCACGCGCTACATATACTACATACTTATATACATACGTACATATATGTATGTATGCATTGCTTATTCCAATTTAGCTGTACTCAAAAAGTCACCAGCTGCTCTGCTTGCGGACGAGATTTAAATGTTTGGCCAATCCTCTTGTATATGCTTTTATATAATATATTTTGCTCTTATTATAAGTTATTTTTTTAGTATATTAAATTTTTATTTTTAGACATTTTATTCATCGTCGATCCTTTGAATGTATACCTTTTCAATGAGTTTCGAATTTATTTTATTGTTTTCTTTCGGCATTGTTCTTATTCCAGTTTTATATGGACATGCGTATGTACATATATCCTACGAATGTCTGACTAGCTGCTCCACATACTACACTATAGTCCACAACAAAAATACTTGAATATTTATTGAAGCACTAACTGTGAGGGCAAGCGACATCATGAACCCACTCACGTGTTGTTGGACTTTCCGCAATGTCAATCATACCGACTTCCACAGCCACGCGTCAGCCGTCGAAATATCTACTATACAAGTGATCTTATGGGAGTTTCAGTGCTGCCAGAGTGTATTTTTTGCACAGGTACTATATGTACATATAACTGGTGTTTTTAAGAGCTTGAGAATTTAAAATGATAATAAAAAAAGAAATATAATTTTTTTCATATTCTTGTAGTTAATTTCATGGCATTTTTTTAAATTTGATATCCGGCATTTGTCCGCCAGGGGTATGAGTTACGTTATCTTCTCCATCAGTCCAATTTTTACTGCTTTTTCCAATAAATTTGAATAATAACTCAATCAGGAAAAATTCGACGCATTTGACTTCAATTCTTGCTCGAGCTGTAGTTTATAGGCACGTAAGCCCAGAATCTTACGTAAAAAGTTCCACAAAGGCCAACAAATTGAAAACTGTTGTAACGTCACTAATTTATCGATTATCACACAACCAATTTTTCCGCCGTATCTCATCTCTAATATTAATACCAATCTCTCTTCCCTTTTTATATTTGTACGCTTAACAAACCACATTGAAATTCGGCAACCTAATTTGAAATAAAGAAATATCACTACATCGCGATATTTACCGAATAAAAAGTATATATGTAAGTGTTTTCTTTATATTATTGGCAGAGGTCACTTGATCCAACAAAAACTATTCCGAATCCACATTGCAGCGATTCTGCAACACTTCGCGTTACAGCAGCAGTACTCACTTCGGTACGCACATTTCTTTATCTTGTTGATGGTTTTGAATCGAGAAGAGTAAAATTAGTGTGAAAACGATCAATAACTGCACGAATTGCCGATTATGTTGACCGTAAAGTGAACGGAGTTCTCTATGAACTTTGCGCTTAAATTTATTTTTATCAAAGTAATTTCTACAATTTGGAAGCGTTGTTCTGGCGTGAAGCGATTCATGATGGCTTGTCAAACCTTTTTTTTTTTTTTGTCGGGACAACTAGCAGGTGTAGCACTCAGACATTAATGTCCACTTGGATTCCCTTTTCATTTTCTTTAAATCTACCCGATCTCCGAAGAAATCTGAGTAGATCTTGTGGTGCCAAGGAGCCAAGGTGGTCGCTTCTCAACACATCAGTGCCAAAGACCTCAAACCTGATTCGAGCAAATTCGGATGCCGTCTCATCCTCCTGTCCACAAGCTGGGCAGGGTACACTGTCTGAGATGCCAACCCTTTCCATGTGCTTCGCCCACAGAAAGTGGCCCGCCATCAGTCCAACCAGCTGTCTGCACTCCCCTCTGCGTAATGACACAGCAAGGTTTGCGACAGTCGATCGAACATGACAGGTAACATCAGTTTAGTCCATCTGCAGCCTCTCTCAGTCTGCCAAGCTCGCTTGTGGGTTATAGTAACCGATTTGCTAACCGTGACTTTGATGGCCCCAGAAGGCCTCCCTTCTAAAGAGTTAAAGAGTCAGAGGCCTCGTTTCCCGCGATACCCACGTGCCCCGGGACCCATGTTAGAATCAGGCTGTTATGCCTACCGACATAGTTCAGCCTAGATTTACAGGACTCAACTACTCCTGATGTGGTTGGTCATGAGCGGAGCATGGCTATCGCTGCAGACACATATAGATCTGTCTCTCCACCGGTTCTCCACAACAAAGTTCATCGCTTCGTGAACCGCATACACCTCCGTTTGAAACACAGATGTATGCATTCCAAGAGCAAAGTGCAGTTTTGTCCTGCTATATTCCACGTACACCCCAGAGCCGGAGCCGTGCTCGGTCCTGGAGCCATCCGTAAAAATGCGAAAACAGTGTTTGCCGGGCTCATTTTCAGAGTTTGACCACCACTGAGCCTCTGGCAGCACTACACTGTATCTCTTTTCAAGTACGACTCTTAATGGCACGGAGTCAAGAGGCATGGAGAGAATCGTTGGATCGAAGTCCATGCCTTCTATGTTTTCCAATGCCGGACAGGGGCCGTACCAGTTCCCATTGTGTTTCAGCCTGCAGATGGCGTTCAAGGCCTCTTCTTGGATGAAAGCATCAAGTGGTGGCAAACCAATCAGAGCATCTAATGCCGGGCCTGAAAGAGTCGGAAAAGCTCCGGAGCAACAGATGGCCACAGTGCGTTGTAGTCTCGATAAGGTCCTCCTGTCAAACCTTACTGAAAAGAAATGTCAAAACAGTTTGCCATTTTCAGCACTCAAACCATAGTTATCAATATCGATAGGTCCCATGCAGCTACAAAAGCACCCTATATATGAGTACATTTACTTACTCCAAGCCTAAAAGAAACAGTTAATTCAAAAACACCAGACAATGGAGTTGTGTTTGTTTTTGTTACAACTCAATTTGTTTAAAAGTTTGAATTATTCTATTCCAAAACAGTAAACTTTTATAGGTCTGGGTTCATATAAAATGATCTCGAGAACACACCGTCTCCTTCCAAGCAATTAGACTCATCATGTTATAATACTCTCGATATAATTACAATAAAAACCCCAACTAAAATTGTACATTGATCTCTAATCCTCCTCAACCTTCGCTATAACTATGGTCCTGGTATTTTCGCTCATTTAACATTTGTGTAGAATAAGTGCTTAAAGCACGGATTTAAGAACGAAATTTGCAGAAGTAAAAATGATAACCCTAAGAGTCGAAAATCTTGGAGCCTGCCAGGTGAACCAGGTCCATCGACAGCGAAAAAAAAGTTCATGCTTTAAGTGTTATGTTGTGCATCTGGTGAGATCAGAAGGGTGTCATCTAATATGAACTCCTTAAACCATCTGAAACCATCACTGGCGCTAATGCGTTTGAATCGAGCTCTCAAAGAAAAGCGGTCGGAATGGGACGGTAGACATGACAAACTGATTTTGCTGCACAACAACGCCAGGCCACATGTTGCTAAATCGGTTCACACTAGAATATTGCGGAGGGACTGAATTGAGGTTAATAGTTAACGGCTACGTCTGAGACAAACGATAACATTTGCAATGGCGATAGCTACAATATTACGATCGCAAACAGCACCGGAAACGTCTTGTCACAATTTCAATCGCTGACACTTGAAGTGTTAACGGTGATTGTGTGTATAATGATTATTACGATAGTATTAAATGCAAGTAACGAGAACCGATAAATACAAAACCTGAATCATGTTGACGGCAGTGCTGGAGAAACCTTTGTACGCGATAAGCCAATTCGAAGTAAACATTTTTTATGATATAATTTTTAACACAAATATTTATAAATAAAAATATATATTGTATATGTCTATACGTGGTGTGTTCAAAAAGTATCGCGAATTTTGAATTTCCGCAAGTTACGTACATATATTCGAATTTCGATTTTTTTGTGGCGATATGTTGGTGCTCATGTCTCTCACTCAAGCCAACGACTTCGACCATTTTGAATGCTCAGTAAATTCAAAACGAAGGATCAAAGAACCTGTATCAAATTTTATGTGAAAAACGAAATTAACTGCGCGGATGCATTCAGAATATTGACAGTGTTATACGGAGAAGCTACTTTGGACCAAAGACACGTTTATCGGTGGTACAAAATGTTCTCTGAAGGCCGAGAAGATGTGAATGACGAAAAGCGTGCCGGACGCCCGAGCACTTCAACAGCAGACGAAAAAATTGATGAAGTGAAGAAAATGGTATTGCTCAATCGTCGAATCACCGTTGGAGAAGTTGCTGAGGGCCTAGACATATCGATTGGCTCGTGCCATTCGATCTTTTCAATGATTTGGGCATGAGACAGGTCGCCGCAAAATTCGTACCAAGACTGCTCAATGTCGACCAAAAGCAGCATCGCATGAACATTGCTAATGAGATGCGGGACTCTCTCCACGACGGCCCAAATTTGCTCCAGAGGGTCATAACTGTGACTTTGTTCCCGAAACTGAAGAGGCCCATGAAAGGACGACACTACGCTACGATTGACGAGATAAAGACGGCATCGAAGGAGGAGCTGAACAAGATAAAAAAATGAGTTTTGGAAGTGCTTCGAAGATTAAAAAGAAAACGTTGGCACAAGTGCATAATGTCTTATGGGGATTACTTTGAAGGGGACAAAATAGATATTAATGAATAAATAAATAATTAAAAAAAAAAAACACAAAATTCGCGATACTTTTTGAACGCACCTCGTATATATATATATATATATATAAATACATATATATATAAATAATAATTCGCGCTTACACCCTTTTTGTGACGTGCGTCTTGATGCTGTTCCACAAATGAAGAGACCTACAGTTTTAAGCCGACTCCGAACGTTAAAATTTTTATATTAGGAGGTTTTTCATTCATTTCATTTTGGTTTTTCACGGAGATTCGAACCTATGTTCTCCTCTGTCTCTGTAGTCAGGCCCCAACCCATTCGGCTATGGCGCTCGCCGTGAATAAAAAAAGTATTTAGTACACACCCACATACTTATCTAATATATTTTTATATAAAAATAAAATTATTTGTTTACTTACTAATGTATAGGTAAATAAAACAGCAACGTCTAAAGCGAGTGCCAATTATAATATAATTTTTTTATACTGCCCACACATTTAAAGAGTGCTTCAGCAGCTTCAGCACAATGCAATTTGCAAAGCCCATATCTAAAATATTAGCACATTTTACAGTTTGTCAAAGCTTTTGATATAACGGTGGGCTACCAAACACCTGCGGTTTATTGTTGATGATCAGAACTCTTGATTCAGAGTCGCTAGAAGAAGATGCATTATTATATCGTAAATGCCTGAAATACTAGAAAACAAGTATATTATTAAAACGGTCCCCGTTGTCAAACTTAATCTAGGAACAACGAGTCACAACCGGTTTAACCATTTCAATATTTCACGAATCGATTTCATGGAAATTTTGCCTTAAGAATTCCGATTACTAGGAGAAAAGTATCAGAGAAAGAGATAGGAAAGAAAAGAGACTCTGTCTCTAAATTTTCCAGATTCTTTAGCAAATCTAAAAATATCCTCCAGTTTGAGAAAACGAATATTACTCATTCTCATGTCATCGGAACCCACAATTTTTAGACTCGTTCTAGCAAACGCATGACACTCACGGATGCTCAGAGTTATCCGATTTTTCTAAGCAAGACAGGCAAATCAGGTTCTCAATGGTTTCAATGGTGGTCATATGCTCCATGAGATGTGTCCTGTAATAATATCAACCATCAACCAACGTCTTTCCTTCCAAGTTATAGAAGAAAGTCCGACAGTTTTCTGTTCGGACTTGTCACGAAATACTTTGCAGTTCTGTAGTGTTCTTGACCTCTTCCAAAACTCGCCATCGGTTTTCTCTCGTCATTCAATCACCTCTTGTCTTCTTTTGATCACAAAAGTTTGTTTATTACCCGTGTTTTGGGAGACCACATCAGATGAGACCTCTGGGGTTGCATTTGCTGCTTCTCCTTACAATGTTCTGTGAACTTGCATCACATCCCACTATTAGCCCCAGGTTATTGGATTCTACATATTTGACTACTTCTAAGCTCCCTTGAAAGAGGTGGCTGTAAAGAGTAGTAGGGTAGGTAGGCCGTAACTATGATACCTTCGACACTGTTCCCACTCTTCCAGTATTTTATTTTTGCAACAACGATATCTCTGGAGCAAAGCTGTTTTAACATCGTATGTTCGATCAAAATTCAATAACTAAAATAATTTAAGCATGAAATAAAATCATTTAAAATTTAAAATAAACTGATTTTAGAAATCACGTACGAGGTCTGTTCAAAAAATAAGGCGAATTTTCAAATTTCGCGGGCTACGTACATTTGGGCAAAATTCAGCAATTTTGGAACGAGCTTCGCTGCCACACGCTTCATGCCCAAAATTTCCGGAAAAATTGCATGGCATTAGCCAACCGATAGCCGACATCCTCAGCAACTTCTCTAATTGTGATTCGACGATTCTCCATAACAATTTTCTTCACTTTCTCAACATTTTCATCGCATGTTGATGGGCTGGAGCGTCCAGAGCGAGCGTCGTCATTCACATCTTGTCGATCTTCTGTGAAAAGCTTGTACCACTTTTAAACTTAGAGTACTCTCACCGTATGCTACTGTCAACACTTCAAGTGTTACTGGGCCTATAATTCCATCTTTTACACAAAATTTGATGCAACTTCTTTGGTCCATTTTTTTTCAATAGCAGAAAATCGCCGAATACGCAAATCACTTGTCTTATTTATGCCACTCGCAAACAAACTAAGTATGCTAAATTGCTAAAACCGTGAACGCATCGTCGATACGAGTGTACCAACATAAAGAAAAATAATAATCGAAAGTCGAATGTGCGTAGTCCGCGAAATTTAAATATTCATCTAATTTTTTGAACCGACCACGTATGTATTTATGCTTTTCTGTTTGAAAAAATCAATTATGTATGTGTATTTTTAAATTTAAAATACAACCTCTTTATACCTTTTATTACCATTTATTACTGTTTAGTACGATTTTTCCGGGTTTCTGATACATTACTAAATGTAAGCCATTTAAGTAAATTAAAATAAGTTCCTTGGAAATTTAAAAGTGTTATTGTAATAAAATTTTATAAAACACAAATTTTTACATCTTTCAATTCGATATTTCAAATTTTTCGGTATCCCGGGATTGGCAACCCTAGTGTTTACATGTACGCTGAAATTCACTACAAAAAAGGGCTTAATAAATAGTCTCCAGTAGCTTCATAAGCCTTTTGTCCGTCATGTTGTAAGCCACTCTTTTGCTAGATGTACACATGTATGGCCGCCGTGGTCGAATGAGTTGGTGCGTGACTACCATTCGGAATTCAGAGGGAACGTAGGTTCGAATCTCGGTGAAACATCAAAATGAAGAAAAAGTTGTTTCTAAAAGCGGCCACACCTCAGCAAGCAATATCAAGCCTCCGAGTGTATTTCTGCCATAAAAAAATTCAGCATAAAAACTGTCTGCCGTTCAGAGTAGGCTTGAAATTATAGGTCCCTCCATTTGAACAACAACATATATATATATAACTAGCAAACCCGGCCCCCTTCGCTGGGCACACTAAAATAGAATAGATATGGTTTAGAACAGAAAATATATGGTTTTCATATTATTTATTTCTTTATTCTTTATTCAAGCGCTTTGGCATAAACAATATTTTTTGTTTTTCTATTTGTTTTTGAGTAAAAATATAAATTGAAAATCAGGAAAAAAGAAGAGTGTTTTTAAATTTCAAATCAACGCATATGAATAAACAATCGTCTTTTTTCCTGATCATCCATGAATTTTTCGTTTCAATTTATATGTTTTATTAAGCATTGGAGCTTTTTTAACCATTATCCTTTTATATTTTTCAATAAAAAAAACGAAAAAAAATTGTTTTTTCCACGAACACATAATTTCATTCGGATTTCACATTAAATTCTCAAATTTCGTAAGAAATTATTCACTGTTCCAAAATCCACTCCAAAAAAATTCACAAACAATTTTTACATGTTGCACTTACGTTTTTTCCTTATGGCATCCAAATCAGAAAGAAATATTGACAGATTGTAACTCACACTGTCAATTTGACAGTTCAGTTCCGCCCCAAGCGTTAAAAAAGTAAGCGACATTATGGCTGGTTCAAAAGAACGCTGTACCCGTTGCCACTGCTCCGAATTACAACCAAACTTTACGAAACCCATTTTCAATACTTACTTAACAATGTGCATAAGTTTGGTTTAATTCGGTTCAAAGACACGGCGGGTCCACGTTTTGGCATATATTTCGAGACCCTAGTCATCAATAGGTATGAAAATTACCCCGTATTAAAGCACTTATCAACAGCTTTCATTTGATACCCATATTGTACATACACAACCAAAGGTTACCCGGGTCCACGTTTTGACCTATATCTCGAGACCCCAGTCACGTAGCGGCATGAAAAATACTCTGTACTAAAGCATTCACCAACAGCTTCAATTTGATATCCATATTGTACAAACACATTCTAGGCTCCACGTTTTGGTCTCTATCTCGAGACCCTAGTCACGGAGCGGATGGAAATACTCTGAACTAAAGCATTCACCAACAGCTTCCATTTGATACCCATATTGCACATTCACATCCGAAGGTTACCCGGGTCCACGTTTTGACCTATATCTCGAGACCCTATCTACCAATAGGTATCCAAACTATACGGAAACCATCTTCAATACCTCCTTAACAATGTGTGTAAGTTTGGTTTAATTCGGTGCAGACACGGCCGGTTAGCGAACACACACAAAAAGTTGACTTTATTTTATATATAAGATTTTTTCAGTTTGTGTCCGAAAAATCCAAATATCTTACGGAACCCTATTTTTTTCCAAAATAAATTGTAATCCATGTTACTCTTGGATAATGTAGTTTTCGAATGTTGAAAGAATTTTTAAAATCGGTCCAGTAGTTTTTGAGCCTATTCGTTACAAACAAAATTTTCCTCTTTATAATATTAGTATAGATATATATAATTGGCGCGTACACTCGTTTTGGGTGTTTGACCGAGCTCCTCCTCCTATTTGTGTCGTGCGTCTTAATGTTGTTGTTCAAAAAATATACATATATAAACAATATGTATATTAGGCCGAGTCGATTTGTGGGGAGGCAAAAAAATCGCCCATTGCTCTGTGAAAATCATATTCTATTGATCAAAATAAGAAACTTTGCCGAAGGAACCTTACCTCTACAACGAATTCTGAGGTCCCCCAATTTGGGTCGAACTTTTTAGTTTCTTTTCTCATGTAAAGGCCAAAAATGGTGATATTTTGAAATGATTGTATGGGGAACCCCCCAGGGGAGTTCCAGGGGGTGTGCCACTGGCGTGGGTGGATCAGCCGTCCAAAGTTAGTGGGGGTCGGTCATGCATTTGGACTCGATTGGAGCACTCTAAATGGGTCAAAGTGGGATTTTTCATTCGACCCATCAGAATTCGTTTTAGAGGTACGGTTCCTTCGGCAAAGTTTCTTATTTTGAATAGAATACGATTTTCACAGAGCAATGAGCGATTTTTAAATCGACCCGCCCTAATGTATATATATATTATATATATGTTGGGATATAGGTATGTAGCTTTATGCACTTATGATATGTTCAAATATATATAAATATAGGCAAGAAATGTATGTATGCATGTGTATGTACTTATTCTCTTTTTCTTACTCAAAGTGTCGTTCCTGTTTTTGTTATTATTGCAGATGCCATTGCTGTCATTGAAGTGCCAGCGAGTCGGTGGTTGCCGCGCCACCGCATGCGTGTTGCAAGAGCTTTCATCGTCGTCGCACAAATCCAATTGTACACGTTTCATTTCCGCTTCAAGTGGTCGTCTTCCTTAAAGAGGCTGAAAAACAGCCCAGCTCAAACTGCAATGCGCACAGTTATTCCATTGATATTATGAGTTCGTATATTTTGTTGTTGTTACGGCTGCCAATGGTTACAATTGTGAATTTGCTTTCCTTACAGCGTTGGTTAGTAGATTTTTCGGATTCTGACATTGAATGGGTAAGTTTGTTCTAAACCGGTTTCAGTTAAATTATTACGTACTATACAAGCTCAGCAAGCATACGAATGCATATGAATGCATATGTAGTTACTTACATATTTATCATTGTGTATTTAGCTGTAAATAACGTGACTCTAGACTAGCCTTTAACTAGTCCGTTTGAGGACAGTAGCAGTCGTTTCTACAAGAGTCGATTCTACGTTGCCGGAATTTATATCTGGCCAGGGAATGTCACTTCCGCGTAGCACCGGTGATACCATACGCAACTTATTTTTGTAAATATAAGTTTTTATATATAAAAAAGCGTATTAAAGCCGTAATTGGAAAATACAAATTTTGCAGGTAAATGCAGTCTTGGCTAGACTATATGGAGTATGAATATGGGGTGCACACATATTTTGTACAAAAATCAAACAAATTTTTTTTTCTAGATTCCTTCAAAAAATATAACGTATGTTCAATAGTACTAAAAAGATCTTGGTGCTCTCTCAAGACTAAACTCAAGATGAATTTTTGAAACAATTATTTACTCACTTTTTCACCAAATAAACACGCACATTATTTAAATGTATTTTTAACTCACACAAACAATATCATTATTTTGAAAAGGCTGTAATCAATTGATGCTTCAAATATGTACGCGTTTCATTAAACTCGATCATATACGCCAAATTTGTTTCCTCGCCTGCATCCAAGCGATGGTCGTACAACTCCTCGCCAAATATAGCATTCCAGTCTACAATAAAACCATGGAAAGCAAGACTTTTGTAACATAAAGAAGACATATACATATACTATACAGTATTTCCCGGTAATAAGCACTAGAAAAACTGTAAGAAAATTTCACCTCTTTATAAAATATATACACAAAAAATCACGATATAAGCATCCCATTATAGCACCAAAAAACTAGTCACTTTCTTCCTAAAGCACTAAAAATTAATTTTCCACTTATCTCCACAAATAAATGTGGGCAGCACTATTTCGACCTTGCTAATATTGAGCTTTCAGTCGAATATTACAGGCTTTTTTTTTAACTACTAACTAACGAATTCGTATATACAATAGTTTAAATATGTAGAACCCCATAAATGAACCAAAATTCAGTGTAAATTGGTAGCACATACATATGTACATATTTATTTTATATATGAAATCTCGATGTGTTCTTTATTTGAACGAAAATGTATGTATGTAATAGAAGTGGTTGTTGTTGTTGTATCAGCAAAAACATTTCCCATACATGTACGGGGAGTGTTGCCGAAGCGACAGTCCTTGGCCGAATATATAGTAAATCCGAGTCGTTCCGGTAACGTAGAACTGCAGTCGGTGGAACGACAGTAAAAGTAGTCGTTCATTACATCGGTAATGCTTATAGCGAGAATTTGAATATATCCACAGTCATTACATAAGCATCGACTCTCGTGAATTTTATTCGGTGCTTATATCCCGGAAATACTGCACATACATGCATATATATTTATATGTTTGTCAGATTTTAGTGTAATTTATAAATATGGATACTAGCGATACGAAATATACAGGTACATACTGCATTAGTATAAATCAATATGCTAAGTTGATTTAAGTTATTTTATCAAAAGTCCAAAATATAACCTAAACTCACCTCTACTAAAATTTTGTGAGTGAAAGCGCACCCAAAGCGTATATCGATAAGATGTTGTCCGCATTGAGTAGCCCATCACTTTGATGTTCAAAAGTTTTGGTTTGTCGCTATTGGGATGCTTCGATGGTTCAATACCTGGACGCGGATATTGACTTAACGCCACATACTCGTCACCTAAGCCGATGCCTCGCAGCAGTGGATATAAACTTTTGCCTTCACCACATGTCAATTGCTCACTGGACGGCGTATTACAACGTGGTAGTGATGGTAAATGAGCTAGATCCACCAATGTTGGAAAAATATCCAATAGTTCCACAATCGTATGCATTCGCTGAAATGTCTGCAGTGGGAATTCCGGACTCTGTATGATGAGTGGTACACGCAGCGCCACTTCAAAATTACTGTACTTAGCCCATTCGGCATGTTCGCCTAGTGACCAGCCATGATCACTGGTCACTAGCATGATAGTGTTACGTCTATCCACATGAGCGACAAATTTTCCAAACAGGTCATCTACGTACGCAACAGATGCATAGTAAGCTTGACGTATCTGCGAGCGCTGCACTGCTGAAATCGGGCCATAAGGAAATGAAATATTTTGGTATTTAAAGTCATCACGCGAACGCACATCAATGTACGGATTCCAAGCGACATTTGGCATATCCACTGGCTTATGAGTGTCTGTGGTATAGTTATTGAAATCCTCGACTCGAAATCGCTCAATAAACTGTTGTGGAAAGCGGAAATTTATGTGCGGTTTGTGAAAACCAAGAGCTAGAAAAAAAGGCCTTCGACGCTTGTAAGTATTAATGAAGCGTATGGCCTCAGCGGTGGATTCAATATCGGGCAACGTCTTCAGTGGTTGGGTTTGCAGATGAACGGGACATATAAGATTTTTGCGCAACACACCACTATTATCCGGGCATACTGGCGAATTCATATATTTCTCACTCGGTGGCCGAAAAGTCGGCTGCGACCAGCTGTAGGGATAATCGTCAGTATTATTCGAGGAGATTCCAGAATGGAACACTTTTCCAATGCCATAAGTATAGTAGTTGTGAGCTTTGAAATACTGCGGTAATGTGGTAAAGTTGCCAGCAAATTCACGCCAATAGTTGTAAAAGTCATAAAGGTGCAAAGTATCCGGACGACGGCCAGTGAGCATCGAATTGCGACTAGGAGCACATAGAGATTGCTGAAAAACAATTTCAAGAACATACGCATTTTGCACGTGTATTGAAATATTTACTTTTTTTATATTTTATATTAAACACACATAAATATGTACATATTTACATACCTGGCTATAGGCTCGTGTAAAATGGTAACTCTCATTCATAAAAGCATTCAAATGAGGTGTTTTTGCCAAATAATCACCGTAACCACCCAACACTGGCCGCAGGTCATCAAAGATCACAAGCACAACATTGCGACGCGATACGTTTCGTGCCGCATGCACTGTGAGTAAGAAGAATAAGTGCAGCAGCAATAGCAAAATAGGGGTCATCTTGAAAATGTAACATAGATTTCTCGACGCAAATAAAACGATTCACATAACAATTGGCTATGGCATTTATTCACATCGGACTTTACTCGTTGAGTCTCTCTCGAAAATAAACAACAAAATTGCAAAACTGTAGATCCGCCATTCGACGTTTTACTAAAAATGAGTTCCAAACAAATAATTATATGTACATATGTACATACGTATATATATTATAAAAATGAATCGAAATAACAAATATGTGTGCGTAACTACATTAGTGGACTTTAGTTGAATGCTGTGAGAATACAATAGCTCTTCAACTCATACATATATTTTCTTTACATTTACTCATAAGAAATTGAAAGTTTTGTCAATTGTTCCTTAATTTAGGCGGAAGTATGATTTTTAAGTAGCTATATTAATGCATGTAGGCATATGGGCTTATGTATGCACCAGCAGACATTAGTGTACGTATGTTATATACATTGTTATATGCGTAAAAATAAGTAAATCAATCTTTTTATAAATTGTTTATTGTCATTTTCCCCCACACCAATGTGCATGCATTATGTGTTAATGCATTTTCACAAAGTAACTGTCATATTTTAAGCATTTTGCGTACAAGTTTGGCAGCACTGACTTGACATTCAATGCTTTTCCGGCGCTTTGCTCTCATACTGTTCGTTTTGCGTACCATGTCTCTGCATTCTTTGTTTTTATCCGCACTTTCTATATGTTTATTCACACACATTTCTTTATTCTACTTTTATTCAGCATGTCGGCACAAATGCTAAAACCTGGAGTTTTTAAACACATTACTTGTCGAAATAATATTTACCCAAAAAGTACAGTGAAACGCTTTAGCGTGCCAAGTGAATTCGTCGATTGGTCAACAGAATATAGCAAATATATACCTCCGAATTATACTGCGCCACATATCAACGGGCAACCTTGGGCTGATCCGGACATCGGTTGTGAAAATTTTCAGCCGAAGTGGAATGAACTAGATGGCGCTGTAAATCGAGTGTCGCTTAACGGAATTTATAAAATTGAAAATGAATATCCGATAAATTCCTTTGGACGTACTGGCTTGCGGGGCCGCGGATTACTGGGGCGCTGGGGGCCAAATCATGCCGCCGATCCAGTGGTGACACGTTGGCAGCGGGATGCTGATGGAAATAAAATCTGGAATAGTGAAACAAAAAAGTACTTTTTCTTGGAGTATACTTATACAATTATAAGTCTTTTCAAAAAATATTTTTTACAGAAGCATTTTACAAATGGTGGCCATACAACGTCATGATAATAATATGTGGGCTATACCAGGTGGCATGGTTGATCCTGGCGAAAAGGTTAGTGCAACACTTAAGCGAGAATTCATGGAAGAGGCTTTGGATAGTTTTGGTGACTTTGACAAAATTCTTCGTTAGTAAACTTGTGCTTATTATATTTATGCTATTTTTGATTGCAGATAATCAGAAAATGATTGAAGAGTTTTTCGCAAAAGGCGTAGAAATCTATACAGGATATGTAGACGATTACCGAAATACAGATAACGCCTGGATTGAGACAGTGGCGTATAATTTCCATGACGATAACGGAACTGCGGTGGGACAATTAAAGCTCTCTGCTGGCGATGATGCTGCCAACGTAAAGTGGCTAAGCATAGATAGTAGCATTAAACTGCATGCAAATCATAATGATATAATTGAAGCAGTTGTAACTAAGTTGAACGCTCATTGGTAGCTCGGTACATACCTTGCATAGTGCCTGCGGTCATCTCAGGCCACGAATAGATTCGCTGCCGAAAATTCAAGGCGAATTCATAGGAGGTAACTTCGATAGAGCTACAAAAACACTTGCATGTATTTTATTTTAGCGATTTGATAGTTGAATTGCCCAAATTTCAATGTAATTGAACAATTAATTAAGCAAAGAAACAGGGCTCTTTGACATTCAAGTCCGCAAATCACAAGAAATTAGCTGCTTTAGTTTATATTATTAAATATATAATTAATTTATTGTTATTTCACCTGCCAATGAAACTTGGGACCCACTTACAGAGTAAGAAGTCACAAAAATTCCTCAATTTTGCGCAATTTCACAGTCAAGTTTTCGGGCTATTGATCACAGTTGCCAACCTCATGATTTAAACACTAGATTAAGGGTGTGTTTTTTTTTTTTTTTGGAAATTAAAACGGCAAACAATTAATAACCGTGTGTCTGTAGACCCATTACTCAAAATAAAAAACTGACCAAAAAGAGAAAATTGCCGGTTTTACTATTATAATAAACCAGATGATGTAAATTATACCATCGCTAACAAACGCTTCTATCGAAATCCGAAATAATATTCAAAATAAATTTCATGACCGCAAGTTGAAAATTATGATTAAGTAGGTTTTGGAATTAATGTATACACTTTAATGTATAGAAGCTAATTTTTTTACAGTTATGAATGAATAAACAGTGTGTTACTGAATTATATGATTTATATTTACTTTTTTTAACTAAACTAAATGTCAGGTTGGTGTAGGGTGCGCATACTGCAGATTAAATCATCGAGCAATTGCTTTTGCAGGGTCGCACTCATATTAACTATATAAATAAATATTTAATTCATATATGACATTCCTTGGCATATTGATGTCGAACGATTTGGAACATATTTGGAAAATTTCGCGTCTGAAAGTCGATCGACAAAATATTTCCCAGAAGTTTTATTGCAATTACTTAAAAAAAGAAGAAGAGTTACAAATATATTAAGAAATTATTGGCAATATAAAGCGATACATTAGTATCGGTATTGTTGGGTTTTCCAAAAAAATTTCTCCGATTTTATGGAATCTGCTTTGGTGAAAGAGGTTTTCTTATCCACGGAGGATAGCTAAAATAAATTTTATTTTTAGGCCATCAGAAAATTATTTCTTTGTCGAGGTCAAATCTTAAATAAGATATGTATATATCTGAGAAAATATTAAAATAATAACCGAGAATCAACGCAAAATTTGCCATCTTTTGCAAAATTGAAAAGAAGACATATCAGCTGGAAATGTTTACACATTTTTTTGTTGTCTACAAAATTACCAAAAACATATTTTATAACTTCTCGTTTTTTTGTTATTATAAATATTACATTTTATCGTACCTGACTATAATCAACAAATTTCCATCTGGCACACGAGACAAAAGTGCACAAAAGACCAGGTTACACAATAATTAATTTGTTTTCAAAAGGTGCAGTCATATGCTCTCAGATCATTTGTTTTCCCGATGGATAACATTTGCCAGCACAAAACGAAGGTCTCTCTTAGATCGAACTGTTACTTTACTCTCTCAATTTTTGAGTAATGGAATTTTTTCACGTTAACGAACGCCTGCTAGCAAAAATTAGGAATAATTACTACAAATTTTTGTATTGTCGAACACGAGTAATGAAATAATCGCTTGCAACCAACGACATAGCCACAATTTTATGATATTTTTGACAAGTCGTACGTGTGAACGATTTGTATATATGTACATACATGGTAACAGGTTTGTTCCAATTTAATACAAATCAGCTGTTCGTAAAATACAAGTCTTTTTTATTTTACATTGTTTTTACATGCGAGTCCAATTGCTGCAAAATATTTTTACAACATTTCGCCACGCACGTTATCCCATGGCAGTATTTACTCAAGTTATAAATCCATTGACAGGCTGTAATGAATGGGCTGTACATGACAATGACTATGATTACCAAATGGAGTTAACATGTACCGGCTTTGGTGATATGTTGCACGATCGTGAACGCAATCAAAAATACTATGGAGCTCTGCGAAAAGCCATAGCGCGGATGCATGCAGACGGACACGAAGTGCACGTTTTGGATATTGGCACTGGGACAGGCATATTATCAATGATGGCTTTAACTGCCGGTGCTGACACGGTTACCGCGTGTGAAGCATTTATGCCCATGGCGAATTGTGCGCAGCGCATATTTGCGGCAAACGGATTTAGTGACAAGGTACGACTTGTGAAGAAACGCTCAACTGAGATGCGTATTGGAAAGGACATGCCGCAAAGGGCAAACCTATTAGTCGCCGAATTGTTGGATACGGAGTTAATAGGCGAGGGAGCAATTGGTATATACAACCACGCGCATGATGAACTGCTAACGGATGACGTAGTTTGTATACCTGCAAAGGCAACATGCTATGCACAAGTAGTCCAATCGACACTTGCCTCTCAATGGAATACTATGAAAATTGTTGCTGATTTAGATGGCAACATACTGCTAAAACCACCCAAAGACGTACTAGATTGTAAGGGAGAAGCGGCGGTGCATGATGTACAACTTTCTCAACTAAGCTTAGACCACTTCCGTCCACTCACAAAACCATTAGAAATATTTGAATTTAATTTCAATCAAAAGATAAGGAGACATACACAAAGGCAGCAGTTGTTAGAAGTGAATGCATTGCAACCAGGGTCAACCGATATCGTGTTCTATTGGTGGAATATACAAATGTGTTCTAAATATGAGGACACATTAAGTTGTGCTCCATATTGGGCACATCCCGATTACAAGGAAGAAACAGATGTTATTCCTTGGCGAGATCATTGGATGCAGGCGATATACTACATCCCAAAACCATTACATATATCTAGAAGTGATGACAAATTTGTGCTTAATTGTAACCATGACGAATACTCCCTTTGGTTTGATGTGCATACCACACTGACGTCAGGGAAGAAAGAGGTACCACGCCACGCGTGTACGTGCAATTTTCACCTTGCCTATTCCCATTCACGTATTGGTCAACTAAATCAGTCTGTACGCAACAAAAGGTATCTAAACTATTTAGAACAGAACTTAACCAAAAACTCGAAAGTTCTTTGCATTGGGGATAGTTGTATTTTGGGGTTGGCTATAGCAAAAATGGGAGTCTCTTCCGTAGTACTATGCGAAAAGAACTCTTTTTCTAGACGATTCATGAATTCCGTTGCACAAAGCAACAACTTAGAAAACGTGGAGTTTGTCGAAAATTTAAATAATCTCGAGGAAATCAAATTGCCACATCTAACCCATATATTTGCCGAACCATACTTTCTATCCGCTATCTTGCCATGGGACAATTTTCTGTTTGGTCAACTTTTGCAAAAAATCATGGACAAACTGTCGCCAACAGTGCAAATATCCCCACATTCCGCTAAAATATTTGCAGTTCCTGTGCAATTCACCGACCTGCATAAAATACGTACACCAGTGAATCAATGTGAAGGATTCGACTTGAGCATATTCGACGAAATGATTAAGGTTCGTATAAACTTTTATTACAAATATTTTAAAAACGAAAATTATTTACAGAAAGCGAGATCAACATTACCTGATAGCAAAGTTGAAGCGCACCCGCTTTGGGAATATCCTTGCAAAGCATTAGCTACACCTCAAGAAGTTTTACATATTAACTTTCGAGATTTTAACAATGAATACTCCACAAACGGACTCATCACAATAGAAAGGTAGATTTCATATTAACAATCATACACCTTGGAAGTTCATATTTATACACAATATTGTTTATTTAGTGACGCCTCTTGCAATGGCATCGCGCTTTGGGTTGATTGGGATATCGATGGTGTTGGTAGTCCAAAGTCGTTTGTAAGCACTGGACCTGTAGAATCAATTGTACCAGGGAACTTTATTAAATGGGATATGTTTGTTCGACAAGGTGTGCACTTATTTGACGAGAGTTATCCAGTGTTTAATCGAAAGAGCAGCGTACGGTGGACATTACTTTATAAACCGAAATCAAGTAAATTTGAATTGGATTTTAATGTGAATAACCTCCCAACGAGTTAATCGAGCAACAGTTTCACCTCATCAAACCAACCGTGCAGGATAGAGTAAGTTTAGTTGTAAATTTAAATGCTCTTATTCAAATTGTATAAGTATTTTTATTTCATTTGCACAATTAAATTTACATACATATGTATATAACATATACATATGTACAATAAAAATTATATGTATGGTACTTATGTATTCAAACCAATAATCAGATAAAACTGTGAAAACACAAAGAACAATTAATTTTTTGGTATTTCCTGTTCCATTTGCGTCAGCACAATGTTACGGTCAGTCTGAGCACTCGGTGATGCCTGCTTTTGACCAAATTCGCCACCTTTCAAACGTTGGCGTAAATCTAAAGCGCGAATATCGGTCATTAAAGAATGCTGTTTGTTCTCCAGATCAACATCGATTTTCTGTGCATGTTCTTCCAATAGGTTATAATTTGCTTTAGCCTCATCGATTTTATCCATTAAGCGACGTCGTATAGTTTGAAGCTTTTGCACCTCCAAGCAAAGTTGCTCATGAGCCTCATCTAGACACAGTTCCATACCAGAACGTTGTGCACGGTTCTCCAAACGCGTTTCGGCTAGTTTCAGTCCATCAGTTTTATCTCTTAACGCTTGCTCCAAAGTTTTGATATCACACACAGCTCTCTCCATTTCTTCTTTCATCTGAAGAGGGTATTGAAAAGAGTAAAAAGAGTATTGAAATTGTATTGACTTACTTTCATTTGCTGCCATTGAAGCTCGTTACGGGCACGTTGCGTCTCGAATATACGCTTGCGTATGGTGTGTTCTGCTCGTTCCTGTTGTGTAATCAACATGTTGCGTGCCTTCTCACGGCAAACGAACAAGGACTCTCTTATAGCGTATGTGTCAGCCAATTCGTTTTCGGCCATTTGCTTTATATTTTTTGTATGCTCTAGCCACCCTTGGTAAGTGCAACAACTAGAAAATATTCCAAAAAAAAATTGACTTATTCACTTCCTCTGTTTAAGGTCATAGTGAATTATATGAACATATTGCGTTTTTAAGGATTTGAAAAGCAAAACGAAAAATCCGTTATTGCAAATGCATTAAGTTTGGAGAAACTAATTATCACAAATTATTATAAACATAAGGTATGTAATAATGAACTGTGTTCTACCTATAGATAGAAATTTCCCCTTACTTTTTTGGATTGCGCAAAGGATCAGGTTTATAGGTGATATTTGAGGCAAATTTATTCAAATCCAGCTGTGCTACGTCCAATTCTTCGGCTTCAGCTTTATTTCCAACCTCTAAGCCGAGTTTGAATTTTACCTCATCTAATCTTCTCAGCTTTTCCCAAGCTTTCTGACATTGATCGGCAAGAAGATGTTGATTGTTCTCGATCACAGCCAACTCATTCTTGATTTCGGTATCAGCATCGTCATAGGTCAATTCAGAGCCTAATCGACAGTCCCGCATTGTTAGACATTCAGCAACAACACTAATAGGAGTTTGCATTGCCTCTAGCTCGCGTTCCGTGGATGCCTTCTCTTCCTCCAGCATTTTTATTTCGCGCACAATGCGTTCCAATGTTCTAGCAATTGTTTCACGCCAACGCGCCAGCTCTGCGATACTGAAATAATATGATACATACATACATATGATAAAAAATAAAAATTTTCAGGTATCCCTACGCTTATATACAAATGTACGTACCGATCGGCCAACGCCTCGTTAGTTTCGTAATTGGTCCAGTCGCCCGCGATGCGTGTCTCATTTCGCAGAGTGCGTGAACTATGTCGAATGTTGAAAGCATCACTCCGTCTTGCGTCAGCCACATTTCGAAGCTGATTAACACGAGCATTCCAATCAGACAATGCCAAATGCTGTAGCGGTTTCTCCAATGTTATGACGGTATGATGAGCCATATTTAAATGTATTGTACAATATTAAAATATTTTTTTATTGATATAAAAAAATTATTTTGGTACTATTTATTTATATGAAATAACTCGTTATTTGTTAAAACTTCAATTTAGATATCTGAAAAACTCGAAAAAATCGTTCTAAAACTGCTTATGATATATTCGAGATGTGTCGAAACATTAATGTGAAGAATTACTTCGATTCAATTGTGTTGTATAGAAAGCAAATGGGTTGCTACAGGAATGCGGAAAAGAAAACAACAAAAACAGTATAAGTATGTATAGAATTCTCTCAGAGCAATTTTCCACCTAAAGCGCTTGTTTGTTTAGCAAACTTTGTTTTTTTTTATTGGTATCCTGTGGAAACCTATGAATAGGGGGTAGTTCCAAAGCGGTTGTCGGTTGTCGTAGCAGCACTAATTTGTTGTCCAGAACAAATTTTGTGTTCTACTTTAAACAATTTAAACAAATCCAACACAGACCACCCACATGTATGTACATGAAAGAAAGTGCCTTTCTTCTAGCCGTACCAAGCCCAAATATCTGTCCTCCCGACAGTGCGTCCTACGTTACCGGAACGACCCGGATTTACTATATATCGGGCCAAGGACTGTCACTCCGGCAGCACCTCCGCACATGTATGGGGAATGTTTTGCTGCTACAACAACAACAACATCATCTGTTCTTTTTCGATTTGGCTTGGCATTCGAGAAGCAGGTGTGGAAGATTCGAAATGACAAGAGTCAGTGGATTATATGTCGAGCGTAGCTATCTACAGTGATCTATAGAGATAGATAGATAGATACTTTATGAGGTTTGCACTTCGACCTCATTAGGAAGAGCTGCGTCTGGAGGATTTTTACGTGGCGCGTCCTAAACTCAGCACACCACCAGATATCCTGGGTTGTTTCGCCTTCTCACAAACGAATGTTAGGAACCTAGCCAGAACCGTCGTTCTGTGCAGAAGAGTCGTTCTGGCAACGGTGAATGGTGATCAGAGGCTTTCCTCACTTGGGTGGACTTCTACACATGGAACCATCCTCCAAGGGCAAGGGCCTATCCGAGCCGTTTGATACAAAACGAGGTTTCCGAGAGGGTGACTCGCTGCTGTGTGACTTATTTAACTTGATGCTGGAAAAGATCATGCATATGAGCCGCAGAACTTAATCGGTCAGGAAAAATATTTTATAAGAGCGTACAATTGTTGGCGTATGCCGATATAATTGGCAACATCGACCTTAACAATCGCGCTGATAGTTCTGCTTTTTCCAAAGTGGGTAAAACAGCAAAGCGAATGGGTCTGGTGGTGAACGAGGACAAAACGAAGTACCTCCTGTCATCAAACAAACAGTCGACGCACTCTCGTATCGGTACTTACGTCACTGTTGACAGTTGTGATTTTGAAGTTGTGAGGGACGTCATTTATCTAGGAACCAACATTAACACCGATAATAATGCCAGCATTGAAATCCAACGAAGGATCTCACCTGCCAACAAGTGCTACTTTGGGCTAAGTAGGCAATTGAGTAGTAAAGTTCTTCCTCTACAAACAAAACTACCGCTAGAGGGTTTTCGTGCCAATCAAGCATAAGAAGGGCCTTATAAGATGATTAAATCTCTTTTGGTTATATCCTTCCAATAACATAGGATTCTCCTTCTAAACGCTTGCACTCTAAGAGGGTCTTAATTGCTTTAAGAAGGGTTCCATCAGACTTCTTTTTCCAATTAATTTAGTCGTCCAGGATAAGGACAAAGTACATGGGACATGGGATTAGAGTTAATAGGCAGAAAATAAGGCTCCGATTTTTGATTCTATGCCCAACTTCCATATTCTGAGATTCTTTGTCTGCATATGGTGATTTTCACACCGATAAACTTATGTACAGGGTGCGCCATCTCGAGCTTCGGTATGGAAATATTGAATAACTTTGCTATCCATTGTCAGAAGGACTTGAGAAAAAATAATTTGGAAACGTCAATTCAGTACAATTTTAACGATGAATAACTTTACACCTAAAGAACGCGCGGAAATTGTGACCATGTATTTGGAAAATGGTCGTTCAATTGTGCTTGCTCAACGTGCATACCGTCGAAAATACCGCGGTCGTAAAGTGCCTTCTGATAACACCATACGCAATCTGACTAAAAATTTTGAAGAATCGGGGTCTGTAGCAAATCATCAACGTGTTTCAGTTCGTAAAAGACGCTCCAATGAAATTGTTGAAACTGTCAAGCAGAGTGTTTTGAAAAGCTTTTTGAAGCTAAAGTTCCCTGGCCGGTTGATGTCGAAAGGTGGCGATGTTGAGTGTTCTCCAAGATCGCCGGATTTGACGCAGCCGGATTTTTTTTTTGTGGGGCTATTTAAAAAGTAGAGTATACGCCAACAAGCCCTCTACATTGGAAGCGCTCAGGACCAACATTAGATCTGAAATAGAGGCAATATCACCCGAAATACTAGCAAAAGTAATGGAAAATTCGAAAAAAAGTGCACAATATTGTGTGGCTCGTAAAGGTGGTCATTTGTTGGATGTTGTGTTCTAAGTGCAGTTGAAACAGATTGTAAAGGACGAAATCAAATAAAAAAACACCAACAAACATTCAATTTTGCTAGTTGCTAAAGTTATTCAATGTTTCCATACCGAAGCTCGAGATGGCGCACACTGTACATATCGTCCCCTTAGTATAACAATAGCCTATGTGCTCATACGCTATTATTTTTTTTATTGAATTTTTGGATTCTCCATCGTCGATTTTATATGTGGTCAAAATTTTGTCAAATTCTAGTTCCACAAAGTGGGTCAAAACGTCAGTCAAAAAATAATAACTATTTACAGACATAACGAGATTTGAGTGACAGCTACTTTCGACAAAAAGTTTGAAATTCATTTTCTCAAAACATCAAAAAATTTATAGGCTATTTTAATACTAAGGGGACGATATGTATGTTTTCAAGCGAAAGCGTCCCTTTGCTTTTCATTCTAGTTAAAATAAAATTTAAACTAGTAAATCAGATAATTTTGTATTTACAGAAGGAATTTATTTGTTTGTTTGTTAACAGTAATAGTAGCGCCGCCAGTGTCGGGTATATCACCTGTCATCTTCGTCTAGTTCATCTAGGGGTAGGCCCAGGAAACATGCTGTTTCCACGGGATGGGTCCAGAGGGAGAGGGGTGTTAGATGAGTCGGTTTTAGGGGGCATGTGAAAAGGTTGTTAGTGTCGCGCGGGGTGCCTTCACATGCCGGACATATGTTTGGTATGTCGGGGTCGATTCTGGATAGGTAGGAGTTTAACCTGCTACAATATCCTGAACGTAATTGTGCTTTTACAGAAGGAATAAATTCCTTATTCCTTTACAGAAGGAATAAATATGTCTCGTTGTTTTATTAATATAAATTGAAGAAAAAGTATGCCACTACAAATTGAGAAGTCTAATAACAGGTTCACATATAACTAGATCATCTACTTTTTTGTGCTTAACTCCCAATCCGTAATTAAAAAGCGAGATTACCCATACAAAATTTCTGTCTCGAAATCCGATCCTTTTTTCCATACAACCCTTGCTATCGACAATTATTATTACGAATGTAAGGAGAAAGGTCAAAGTAAAAACTAAATAACATGAACGTCGCCAAAGGTGAGAGGTTTGTAGACATAATTCTAATAACATTTTTATTAGATATTAATTATGCATTCATATATGTTATGTTATTGTTATTTATAAAATGTATTACGTCGTTTGCGGTTTCCTCATATTGCTTCTCTTTGAATTTTCTTCATACCTTTAATAAGAATTATGCAAATCAGCAATACTAAGATATTCCATTAATTTCTATGAAGAAAAGGCTTTCACAATAGTGTTAACAGCTGACTGTCTAATCTGCAATATGTGAACAGTAATGTAATTTTTGGGGATTTATTGGTAATCACTGCATATATGAACGTACTTTAAAATACTTGAATTTCCCGATAGGAGTAACTACGAGTAAATACTCGATACCTTATTAAAGTACTGAGTACTTTTCGTACTCGTGACCTTCATGCAAGTACTCAGGTGGATATCAAAAATTTAATATGCGGCACTTCGTTTTCATTGATTTGTTTAATTTAAATCTCACAAACAACAATATTACCAAGCCATTCTCTGAATTTTCCCAAACATGTGATCTCGCCTCCTTTTGTTTATTTTGTCGATTGTTTCGTATTGGAAAGGTACCTGACATCAGAGTTGTCAAAATCACTTAAAATAAAGTAACTGTATTGGGAAGACACTACTTCCCGTACTCAATTTGTCTTGGGTTCAAGTTATAATCCGTTCTGATCATTTTGTTTTTCGCTACTAGTTTGGCAGCATAGCCTTTTGTAATTTGTAGCACTTACCAGTGAATATGAAATCATATGAAGTAAATTAGAAAAGCTCCTATTTCAAATATATTTTTGAAACTTTTTGCAAAAAAATGTATAACTTTGATAATTGATTAGTTCTTGAAAGCGTGTATTATTTACAGTTTTTTCATCTGTATCAATAATCGTCTGAATCTTGTTTTGAGCATGTATGTGTGTGCCATCCATGTTCCCTTTATTTCAGCCAGATATTATGTGCGGCACCCACGTACATAGAAATGGCACCACTTTTTGACTGTCAACCAATTGATTACATAAACATTGGGAACTGGGCAACTCTTATTGTTGAGAAGTGCAGCAAAATTTTGAACAAAATGTAGAGAAAATATCCGGCACGCCATAAATTTTTCTAATATATTGAACTTTTTCGAAACTAGCAATGTTACGTTAATTGATATGTCGAATGAAACAGCGCCGGTTGCACCTTGGCAACTTTGTTCAGTCATTGCTCATGCAATTGTTATTGTCGTGCATCTATGCAAGACGCCTGTAAGTGTGAAAGAAACAACTAATTAGAAAAACTACACACCCGGAATTATTGCCGCAGGTGAAGCACAAGAGAAAACGAATAAGCCAAATCGGTGAGTGGTGCCACTTAACGCGACATTGCTGGAAACATTCGACGACGACAAGAAGAAAAAAGTTAACGGCGAGCAAAAAGGCAAAGAGCGAAGAAGGTGGAACAAAAATATCAAAAGTCCACAATGGCGAGCACCGGTGTTGGTAAGAAAATTTCTCGTGAAAAATTAGAAAAAATCGCGTATTATTGTGCATTAAAAGTATTTTAAAGTGGCTTGTGTAAATTTTGATTTCATTTTACTGTGCGAGAGGAAGGTTTTGTTGGAACCTTTGTAAAACATGTGACGTACCATAGCGAGCTGCGGATGCTTTGCTAGTTTTTTTTTTTGGCTGGATTTTTGATTTTTCACATTTCCACTCGCTGACAGCAATGAGAAATATAAAATGTGAAGCTTTTAAAATCCGTAGCATACTGCTGATTGCGGAATATAAATTGGTTTTGGTCTTGTAATAAATGAAAGTGCTCACATATTTTGTGGGTATATATTTGCGATGACCATACCAGCGTGTACAGACAAAAAATTCTAAGGGTTGGGGAGGGGGTTAAAAATCAAGAAACCAATAATTATTATGCTTTAAGTTGGTCGATAAATGGACCGATGTCAATTGGCAGGGCGCAATTTTAAGGCAAGAAATTTAACAAATCAGGCATGAAACTTGAATAGGTACTTTCATCAATTCCATAATCTCAATGACTTGACATTTTCACTACACTTTTTGTGGTTTTTATTCTTTGCTTAGTTCATCCAGCCTTTGGTTCCGGTTGATGTGCCAATTTTTCTTATGTTGCTTTTATTATTCCACCACTATACTCGTGCCGCACACTTAAGGTCTTATTTAATTAGATTAGAAATTGAAGTGTTTCCATAAAAAAATGCAGTTTTATAGCGCGCAACGTTAAACATAGGTCCATGCTTCGGTTCATCCGTCCGCGAACAGGGAGTTATAGCAGCCGCGATTCAAACACCACTGGCTATGAATTTTTGTAAATACATTTTGTTATTTATGCCTCCACCAAAATGTATAATATGCGTAAATGAACCAAACCTTCCGGTAATCTGGTTCTTATTAGTTGTAACTAATATTCAAATGTTTTGAAACATTCTTTAAACTATTTAAATCTTTTTTTATTATGTGTGCATATATGTGCATCAAAGTAAGTCTCACGTTCAGCCTGATGCTCCCATTACTCCCCCCAACCAATGTTTTCTAGTACTAATGACTCATTGACAGTTGCGTGAATATAACACCTTGTTAATGCATTTATCAAATTCCCAGATTAGAAGAAGATAATCTAAAGAGAATAAAGATGAATACTTTCGTAGAATTGGGAAGGACGTTTTTTTATATTATTTGTTTATATTAAAATATTTTTTTTTTCTTATTTGAATTCCCGTTAAGAAGTTTCGACATCAGAAATTTTATGGTGTACAAGAGATAAAGGATCTAAAGTGGATGTTACAATACAAAATACTCCGAAAGAAACTTTAGCTTTGCCGTAACGTTTGACTAGAAGAAGGACATTTTCTTAGGAACGAAAATGATCAATAATAAAAAAGTTAGATCCCTAATATGTATAATATATGTAAAAAAATAAATAATTGGCGCGTACATTTCTGTTAGGTGTTTCGCCTAGCTCTTCCTATTTGTTGTGTGCGTCCTGATGTTGTTCCACAAATGCAGTGACCTACAGTTTTAAGCCGACTCAGAATGGCAAATGGTGGTTTTTCGTGGCAGAAATACTGTCGGAGGCTAGCCATTGCCTGCCGAGGGGCGACCGCTTTTAGAAAAAACTTATTCTTTTAGTTGTTCATGCACAGATATTCGAACCTACGTACTCCTGAATGGTAGTCACTCACCAACCGACTCACCTACGGCAGCCCCATGATTGAAGACATGTACCTGTCTGTTTAATATATTAGTACACACATCGTTTTAAAGAATACTCTGCATGCTAATTTCCCTATAAACGGTGAGTTTAAAAATAGGTGAAGTAAAATTTCTTATACATTTGCAGTGGTTCCGCGAAATTTTCGCTTGCTGGAAGAGTTGGATCAAGGTCAAAAAGGTGTTGGTGATGGGACGATTTCCTGGGGTCTCGAAAACGACGATGACATGACTCTAACACACTGGATCGGCATGATAATAGGCCCTCCCAGAGTAAGTATACATATAAGCATTCCACACATTGCGAATACGATTGACCCTTTTGCATCTTTCCAACAGACCCCCTATGAAAATAGAATGTATTCACTGAAAATTGAATGCGGCGATAGATATCCTGATGAACCGCCCGCAATACGGTTTCTGACAAGGATTAATATAAACTGCATTAATCAGAGCAACGGTGTGGTAAGTGTGTGTGTGCTCATGGCTATATTCAAAATCTATGTGCGGAGTTAAGCTTTCTAATTTAATGTCTTGCTTGGTAAATATACTAGGTTGATCACAGATTAGTGCCCATGCTATCCAGATGGAATCGGGAATACACTATAAAGTCAATGCTTCAAGAAATACGTAGAATCATGACATGCAAAGAGAATCTTAAATTGGCGCAACCACCAGAAGGCAGCGTTTTTTAGTTGATCACCTCAATTGTCGTTACTGGCAATTCAGCAACAGTTGCCGTTGCTGCTGCTGTTGTCCTGCAGTTGCTGTCATCAAAGTTGCCGAAAAACGAAGTCATAAATCTTCAACGTAAACGTCGTCGTCGTTGTATAAGTCGCCACCACTTGAACGTCTTCTCCTATGAGAACGTGTTATTATTATTATCATGCTTTTAAATTTAATTAATCAAGTTAAATCGCAAAAAGGAAACATCAAAGAAATAAAGTAACAAAAATAGTAATAATAAGTGGAAGAAATTTAAACAAATAATAAGTAACTAAGAAGGGAATATATGATAAACTTAATCACACAATCAAGTGAAATTTAGGCGAACACTTGAAGATTAAGAAGAGAACTACAGTAGTGACGAAATATGTGAAACAAACAAACATAGTATCTTACGAATTCATTAACACCATATACACTAGTATCACACGCCTATAATACACACACGGCCGAAGGAAGGAAAAATTGCATAACGATTAGAATTATAAATGCATAAAATATTTATTAATTAATGAAATATTAACTTCAACAATAGATACAAAAGAAAAGCGAAATATGTTCTATGTGCTGCTAAGTAATTATGCAACGCCAATGAAACGAAATAAAGTAGTAAACGATGTTAACATTCAGCCGATTGAAAGCGTGCATTTATATGAAGCTTCAAATATTGAACACAAAAGATATAAGCACCAAACAGCAAAACAACATCTATAGTGCAACACACACAGCAGGCAATTTTCCGATGGAGCGGCACAGCTGCTGCATTTAAAATTGTTTATTTTTTTGTTCTGTTCTTAAAAGCAAAATTTGTTGCTCGTTATAGATATTAATGTTCAAAAAATATCTTAATTCGCTCACTCAAGTTAAATCGATCGTGTTTTTCGCTTTTATTTGTAATTCTTTGGCATTCGAATTTTTTCGAAAAACATCAAACTCAGTAGAAATCCGAACTTGAATGAAGTATAAAGTGACTGTACAGAATGGTGCATTCACATTTGGCTTCTAATAAGGAAATTCCCATTTTCTTTAAGATTCTTTTCCTTAATTACTATAAAAAAATAAACTTAAAACATAAATAAATGCATTAAAAACCAAAATCTAAAAATAATTTCTACAATTGTGTGTTAATGTTTACATACGATTAATTGGCTGGCGGAGCTTTTGATATTCAACACTTTGGTGTTTACTAGAAGTAGGTAAACTTAACACCACTCAATGAATGTTTGACGTAATAAGGTTTTAGTATTGTGCATGACGTTCATGAACTATGCGCTACTTTGCAATAAAATACGTACATAACTGTTATTTTGCATGTACATACTAAACAGATTTAGAAAGCCTTTCACGAAGTATTGAAAAGAATTAGTGATGTATGGATCTACAAGATTATTAGCACACACAGCTAAAATTGCTTTGCCGATGCCTTAGCTGTAGCTTTTATATCTGTGGAAGCAAGAAAATGGGCCTACGCGACCTTTTATAATTGCATAGCTCTGGCGCACAATCCCTTGACTTAAATTCTAGAGGTTCATCGACGCGATAATATTAAATGGTGGGTGAAATAAGGAAACGACAGATAACGTGTTATAATGTCGTCGGAATGATTCGGGCAAGGAATGTCTGCGGAGCAGCACTCATCAAAAGTGGGAACTATGAATCGTAAGAGTCTTCGCTTTCCTTATTCGAGTCATACATTGCCGCGAAGAAGTGGATTGAAATCCGGTCGAGCAGTCATTTCAGCAGTATTCCCCAAAGATGTTTGGGTAATGTTTTACACTGTTACATTAAAAATTAGCGTTTTAATTCCGCCCACGGATAAAGTTACACCTAAGTTCTACACCGGAACTATAGGAATTTATGATGTTGATAAGCAATAATAAGCCTTTAATTAAATTGTCATCAATCGGAGCGATAATATCTAGAAAATTGGAAAGTTTTTCGAGCCGATACAGAACAATTATTAGGAAGAAACACCGAATATTTTGTCGTATCTTTAGCATTTTATTTGTAGATTTATTTGTTTATTTTAATCATTACGTTAAATGTAATCTTTAGTTTAAATTGTAACAATTTTTCTTAGATCTTTGGGAGTTTTGATTGCTGCCAATAATTTCTCCCCGCAGTGAAGTTTGCGCTTTTTTTTAGCCGACGGCGATGGTTGTGTGGTTATGTATAATTTGTATACATAATCTTGCTGTTTTAATGCTTTATATTGTTTTTTTTTGGGATCGCGTTTACTTTTCCTTTGGTGTAAAAACGATCTTTCTAGATTTCAAAGTAGACCACTTGTGTCTCTTGATGTAATATGTAATTATACCCAAAAAGGCAAGGATACCAAAGGCCTTAATTGTAAGCATCTTGCGGTCATCATGTTCTGGCTCTGAAGTCCATTTAAGGAAGGTAGCTACGTCCTTAGCTAATTGACTCGTTGTTGGTGGGGTACCATCAGAGTATTCAATAACCTTTATAATGAAAACAATTCGATAAAAGCAATGAACCAGTTCATGTTTAAACTATTTATCCTTATACCTCATTGTACAAGACTTGAGCCATGGAAATAGCACCGCCAGGGAAGTACGGGTTAAAGTACTGTCCTTCGCGCAGCACCACACCGGCTGGTGCATCATAGTAACCAGTAAGCAACGAAAATACATAATCTTCACCGCCTTTACGTGCTGATACAATGTAGCTCAAATCTGGTGGATAAGCACCGTTATTAGCAGCCCGAGCAGCCTCTTCGTTCGGATATGGTGAGGGGAAATAATCAGAAAGTTTGCCCGGGCGTTCATAGTAGTTTCCGGTATCGTCGGGACCATCTTTTACCTATATTTATTAGAAAAAATAAAGTTCTAAAATATATTTATTACTAGAAAATAAACCAAAATATTTTACCATTATTTGTTCAGCTTCTGCCTTAGCTTCTGCTTCGGTATGGGAAACACCAACCAAATTACGATAAGCTATGTAATGCATCGAGTGGCAGGCAGAGCAAACCTGCTTGTACACTTCGTAGCCGCGGCGGATACTGAAATATGTTTTGAGCATCAGTTTTTATGTTTAGGTATATACATACATACATTGGAATCTGTCTTACCTTTGATGGTCCAGTGAAGAGAGAATACCCTTATGGCTCCATGGCATAGCTGGTGGATGCACTTCTGTACCAGATGCTTCAACCGAGCTCTCCAAGGCAAATAGCAGAGCTCCCAAGCCGCCGGTGATAGCACCAACCGATGCTATGAGCTATATTATCAATAAAATACAATAATGGATTAGACAGAAGCTTACGTAATTCACAATTTAACATTATAGATTGTTCATTCGAATTTATGTTTTTGCAAAACTAGTGCACCACCACCCACTTCACCCTACAGAACATTGAGGTTATGTAGACTTTGGCATTATGACATACAGCAGGAATAAACATTTGATTAGTACAATATTACACACAAAGTGTAGGGAGACAAGATTCTCATGTAAAACATCATTCATACAGTAAAATGACGGAGCCATTAAAAAATCAGTTAACCAAACCTTCTTCTGTCCATTCGTCCATGCCTTGGTAGTCGACAGCTGTTTGGCCTGAAAATAAACAAAAAGTGTGATTAAAATCTCGAAAATTAGAATATTATGTTTTATAAAGCTTTAATAAACACATTCTATCGAAGAAACATGTGAAATAATACACTTTATAAAGCACTTTAATATTGCCACAGAATTGCCTGGTTATGTAAGCAACGCAAGAAAAACTTTCCAGCCATGAACTTAGTGATTTAAACTCCCGATAACAATCACAACAAACACAATTTTCCTACATTGAACAGAGAGTCAACGTTGCCTAATAAATTTTAAGTTATATTTTAAAATTTCTACAAAAGAAATAATTTTTTTTCACGCATTGCAAAACTTGACATCTCAGAAAACCAATGTTTTTTATACGGCATTTCTTACGAAATTTTGTGATTGTTTAAATCAGACTGTTAAATGGATTATGTACCTGTTGAAGACCAACTGAAGCTGAAGTTCCCAATAATTTAGAGCCACAAATTCTTCTTAAATTCGCCGCCATCGTGGCTAGTGGAGGTACAATAAGACTTTTTGAAGGATGAAAGAAAATTCGAAACTGGCCAATTGACAGAGACGCATACATACACACACAACTCATATGTGCACATCAATTTTATTCTTCGTTTGACAATTCAGCTTTCTAGTTATCACTTTTGACATTTCCACTCGTACTAATTCCATTTGAATATGTCCGCCATTAGAGGTACCTAAATCTAAATTAAGGTTAGACTAACGATACAGAATATACAGGCGTACCTGCCGAAAACTGCGACTTCATTTGTAGAGGATTTAACAATTTAGTGACGCCAAAACAGTAAATAAACAAATAATACAAATAAAGGTATGCAAGGGCAGTTTCCACTCACTTTCGCTTAGTCTGCCAATTCTTTTTGTTTATTTATTTTCTGTACTGACAGCACTAGGGAATCCATGATTTTGTTTTCTACTATTCTTGGTTTAGGTGCAATAAAATATTTTTCACAAATAAAATCAAGATATGAGCATATTTTTTATTACCCGATTCCAAATACTCATATGTTATTTTGACATATCTCAGAGGAATGAAATGAAAACGTTGGGAAATGTTGCAAATTTATTGTTGAAGTTTTTGTTGTGTAGCTCAAACGTTTATTGAAAACAAATCAAAAACGTCTTTTCTGACGAAACACATTTTCACTCTCACTCCTTTGACTCAATTATCCATCCATCCATATTAAACTCCACTTCCTCCTGGATGGCTGCTTCATTAATAAAAATATAACGATAATATATACAATTACATCGACATCAGATAACGATATACATTTTCACATTTCTCCAACACAACTGCAACGTCACGCCTCTCTGGTAAGCCCAATCTTGTTGTAATTGTTTTAGCAGTTCAGGCGCAGTGTAGTCAGCGATTGTCATCGTCTATAATATAATGGTAGGCCCAGGAAACGTGCTGTTTTGACAGATTGAGTCCATAGAGAGAGAGGTGTTAGGTGAGTGGGCTTGAGAGGGCCTGTGAATAGGTGGTTAGTATAGTCCGATATATCTTCACAAGTCGGACATATATTGCGAATGTCGAGGCCGATTCTGGGTAGGTACGAGTTTAAGTTGCTACAATATCCAGACCGTAATTGAGCGAAAGTTACGCGACAGCTGAAGCTCTTCGTCTGCAATGGGTGATGGTTGGACTCTGATCATGCACCGAACGTCGGGAGCTCAGGAAGGTGGTGAGAGTCACCCGATTAATGTTGTTTAATGTCTGTACTGATCTATCCAGTAATTGCAGATGTGTTTCGTTCTGGATCTTGTCGGCGTAGTTGAAGAGCCTCATCTCTTCTTACTCACTTAGGAGGTGGCTCAAACTCTGGCAAATGTCTACAGGGGTGATTCCTGTGGTAACACCCAATCAGAAATTGCTTGTTGAGCATTTTGCTGTAGCCTTTGACTGGGAGATCGGAAGCCTCGTTGTGGAGGTGTTGTACAGAAGACATCAGGAGCCTTCTCATGGTTGTTCTGCTAACAGTGGAGGAATGCTAGAGATTATTTGCAAGAAAAAAGTGAGAAAGGCTGGGAAGATAGAGTTCACTTTAGAACACAAGTCACACATATTATTACCAGATCTTGCTAATACCAGAGAAGAAGTTGCAAATCTTCAGGTGCTCCACCACCCAACATAGGCGGACCAAATGTTGGGTAACCAGTTGCCAAATCTCCAAATTGACATCGCTTATTCGGGGATCAACGGAATTGGCCTGGCGTAGGTAGTCACGCTCCTTTACTAGAACGGCTGCTTCGCAGAATGCGAAACGCGCACATCGGTAGGGTGAGGAAGACGGCTAAGGCGTCGATAATGAGTTAATGGTCTGATGCCAAGGATAGCATAATCGCCCTGTTAGTTCAGGCGAGCTGCTGCAATTACTCACTATCCTGGTGGGGGCGTTGTCTTTAAAGTGCTGATTGTCGAAGCGTCTATCTACTCCGCCAAAGGCTGTCCCCTACGGTCGTTTGGCAGGCTGGAATACTAGCGCTCGTGGTGTATGTTGAAGTTATTTCATTTTATTCTGACCTCGTACGGTACAGGCCGAAAAAAAACAGCTGGTCTACTGATATGACATTTAATAGATTCGCTGACTTAAAACCTAAATATTATCATCATTTTTAAATTAAAATTTTGTAAAAATATATTTGACTTCTAAGTTATTTAAATGAAAACACAAAACCAAATCAAACGAACTCACTGGTTTGCAAACGTCAGAAATGTGAGAAGTATCTTTCAATGTCTATCTAGCGACGTCGAATTTAAATTTTCCTCCCAAAAAGTAAAAGTGAGATTATACAATAAAAATTTCCCGACGAATAATTAGAAAATGGAACACCAAGCTAGTACGGATGTCACAAGAAACTTTTTACTGAAATTTAAATTAAAATTACCAAATTAAAATTTCATTACAAACAATGATTAGGGAGATAGCCACTTCGATTTTATTGATCTTCACTGAAAATACATTGCCGACACAAGCACAATTGCTATGGATAATTGCTTGTAGAGGCATAGGATAAAGAAACTTTGAAAGCACTGTCATTAAAATGTGAGCTTGAGTTGACTAATAAACATACATATTTACATATTTTGTTTTTAAAGCAGATTTCTATTGAAAGCTTGTTAATACGTGAAAAACTGTTCATGAGGAACGGTAATATCTATCTTTATATTTAAACAAAACTACTGGTATAATATGAGAATATTAATAATAAGCTCATCCTATCCGCAGTCATTATTGTAAAACACTGCACTATCGAAATATAAAATTTGGAGCGAGACCCATTCACCCATTACGTAGATACTTGTGAAATTTGTTTTTATGCTGTTTGCATTTATGTGTGTACGCACTTATCTTATTTCGTAAGTATAGTATATACAAGAAAAGTGGCTGATTCATTTTGTGGTAATGTTTATTTTATATGACAGGTTAAACCAGAGAACATTGATTATTACATACAATCAACGTTCTCTGGTTAAACTACAACTCTCTTTGGAATGCTCATTGTAGGGATGTATTTTACAAACTGTCACTAATTATATACAGGGCGCTTACATGCATTAATTTCTTGTTTAAGTGATTAGATAATGGATATGAAATATTTCCTGCTTTTTTACATGTATAAGTATTTGCGTATGAATTGAAACGCGTGAAAATTAGAAACTTGGTAGCACTAATTTTGTACGCAATTATTTCATAAAGGCACATAAAACTGTGCGCTTATTCATTCATACATTTTTTAATGAATTTATTCATGTCAATTTTGTCCCTTTGTTATGAATATTAACTTTGTCCTTTTGTTATGAATTATCCTAGGAAAAGAGATTAAAATATTACGAAAAGGTTTTATTCCTTCATTACATCTATCAAATTTCTAATCTTATTAATAGTTCGTTAGCCGAATTACAATTCGTGCTTTTCCAATTAAGGTGAAATTGCCAGATGAGTAAAATACAAAGCACTTTAAACAGTAGATAGCAGCTGTAAGGTTGCAATTTTGATATTGCTCCATTTACTTGGTAAATTTAAAATTTTTATTGAAGTTACACTGAACTATCAATTTATAGATTTAGCTTTATAAGGATGAAAAGTAAAAACAAAGTATATTACTATTGTTTTTTTTGCTCTACTGTTGCTAACTGCGTAATGTGCCGTGGAATAATGCAGTTAACCAATAAAACTTAACGTTTCGGGTATTCCCCCTAACGCACATGGATATCACGAACTATAATTTAAAATACAGGGTCCGGCGCTCAAAGTGCAACCAATTAAAAATGCCATAAATTTTGTATGGAAAATTACTAATATTCCATTCAAAGTAAAAAATGCGAAATTAAGAATCAATTTACTTTTGCTCGATATGACCACCTTTTGCCTTGACTGTGGCCTTTAGACGGTACAGACACGAATCGCAAGCTGCCCGAATGTGGCGCTTCAAGACTGGTGACTCTTTTAATTCGGACCTTGCTCTCCAAAATGGGCCAAAGAGAATAATCCACCGGACGTTATGAAGTTCGGAACGTTGTTTTTTAGCTATTCATGGTCCACTCGAGCTGTGTGAGATGGAGCCGAGTCCTGTTGAAACGTCCATGGTCTGCCACCGAAATATTTGTCCGTCCATGGCTTTAAAGCAACCTCCAGAATACTTTCCCGCTAATATTTCGCTTTTACCTTGACACCAGGCTCGTTGAAACGGATTGGGTACCACCCATTTGCGGTTACAGTAGTCCAAACCATTATCTATGGCGGGCGCTGCCTGCTGGTGGACAATCGATGACTCAAATTCTCGTAGTAATGGTCGGTCAAATAAACTCGGTCGTTTTGGGAGTTTATGAATTCCTCAATTTGAAAACTTGTTTCGTCAGAAAATACAGTTTTCGGAAATTGACCGCTTTCGGCTAAGCGAAGCAACTCCCTCGCTCTCTCAAGTCTGACTCGTTGCTGCTTTGGTGTGAGATCATGCGCCTTTTGGACCTTGTAAGGCTTGACTTTGAGATAAATTTTCAGTATACGGTCAGATATTTTCAGTTCTTTCGCCATTTGATTGCCACTTCGTCGAGGATTTCGATCAAGTCGCTTCTTCACTTTTTGAACCATTTCACGTGACGTTGCAGACTTTTGATGACCCCCTCCACGACGTTTGCTACCAGAATCATTGTAACGAGTAATGGTGTGATAAACAAATAATTTATTTATTTTAAGATGCTCAAGCTCACGAACAATTGCTGGTTGTGATTTTCCAGCCAAATAAAATGCAATCACACTATTACGTTTGAAATAGATTACTGATTTTCTTTTTTCGCATTTATTCTCGGCAAAATGCTTCCGCGCGCTTGTAAAAAATACGTTGGACTTTTATTTAGTCAACTAACTGACAGCTGATGCCTGTGCACCAGCTGCGCGAGCGGTCTGAAGTTAGTTACACTTAGAGTGCCGAGCCCTGTAAGTTAGCTGTTCTAGCAGTGGATTGGAGAACTTTTAACAGGGTGTACAGGGTAACAGGATATCAAAAATTAATGTTCTACCATGGATTGTAAATTTGTATTAAAAAAGTTAAAATTTATCTAGAATAAAAGAATCTGTAGTTTTGCAATCTGTATAGCAACCCTCAATCGTTGTCTACTACTAATTTGCTGGAAGAACATTATAACTAAGAAATTAAAAATTCAAGAAAAATGGTTTAAAGTTTTCGATTTCCTATGTCTCGCTAAGTAAAAGTAAATACACATTTTCACGAGCGGCAGCTGGCCTGATCTGACAACTGCTAATGCTGGTTTGATTAATGGACCATTTGCCCATTATTTTTTCGATTGAAACACCTGTCGATTTAATTTACGCGAATCATCGCTCCTATGTACATTAATTTTAATAAATCTGATTGCGTTGTCGCGAAATTCTCTGAAGACATCTTCGCCGCTCTTCCCGTTCTAACTGATGTACGCATAGGCGAACGCGGAAGGAAGGCTCCGGGGTATACGTGCAAATTTTCCAGCTGAAGTAGCTCTTCTAGCAAACGAGCATGACTATTAGGCCGATCCCGGAGACCAACCTGAAGATTCGGCAACTGGTTATCCAACATAAGCGGACTAAAGGGGTTGAGCATTTGAGGATACTCAACTTCACCTCTGGTGTGAGCGGACTTCGACCCACCGTAAGGCTGTTGTCGAAACCGACGAAGCACCATGATAGGGTGGCAATATTTGGTCGTCGTCCTACTAAACGGTTGCATAAACTGCCAAACAACCGTGCACCGTTTACTTTTTCCAGCGATGAAGTACACGTATTTATCGGGAAAGGGAAAGCTTCCAAAGCCATGGGCCCCGGCGGAACTAACATGCTGATGCTGAAAAATTTTCTCACAAATACATCACAAGGGTCTTCAGTTTGTCCTTTACCATTCTCATAATTCCTGTCAAGTGGAAAGCAGGTACAGTGATCACACTATCGGAACCTGGGAAGCCCGCCACGGGGAGTCCTATCGCCCGATAACTCTCAGTTCCTCAATAGTGCAGACACTTGAGACCTTCCTACTTCCGCACTTCACATCAGCATGGCTTCATCATCGCCATAAACTCGAAGGTTAATCATGGGCTTAACCAAAACCTTCAGTGCGAGAGCACCGTCATAGTAGTGTTGGACCTATTGAAAGCTTTCGTTACAGTCAGCTATTCTACGCTACAAGGTTATATTGAACAGAAGAGGTGGTCCGCGAACTAACTGTGTGGTCGGCAATCATCTGTTATTTTTCGAGATCACAACTCAAAATATAGGAAGATTGAACAAGGAGTGCTGCAGGATGCTGTCCTTTCATCTTTGCTTTTCATCTTCCATATTTCGAAGCTTCTTCAACCATCAGAGCGAGTTTCATTGTTCTCCTAAGTTGACGATTGCGCGATGATAGCGCCCGGCATTGACATAGATGGCTTGTGTCCCATACTGAACTATTGATTATCTCTCCAGCCTTACTCGTTTTTCACTGCGAGGAATATTCATCTTTCTCCCACTTATTCCACGGCGACCACGCTCTAGCCGATCGTAAGCAGCACCCAAATTTTGGGGATCGACGTTCCTAACTTTGTACAAAATACACAAAAATTTAACAACTTTCAAAAAACAACTAATTTTTAAATCAGAATCCCAGAAAGTAATGTAGTTTTATAGCCCAATCAATTTTAGTACAATAAAATGTATGTTTGAAGCGTCTGAAATGTAGCGTTGAATTTTGACAATTTTTTTTTGCATACGATGTTGACAATCTTCTTTCATATAAAATACTTCCAAATATGCGCATTATAGCCTTTTGTTATACAACGAACTAAATTTTAATAAAAAATTCTTGAAAAATATACCCAAATAGTGCGAATATTGTAAAAAGATAAAGTGACTTAATTATGTGAGCACAAGTGTATATTAATGCTTTTTAGCTTTACTTTAGAAAATATGTGAATGCTTGCATGGAATTTAACAAAATTAAACGTAATTTACCATATCGTTGTAGAATTCAAATGGATTTTTTCTCATGTATAATTTCAGACTCAACCGATATGGAAAAGAACGACACAGAAGATTCGTTTGAACTAATGCTAGAGAGCCTGAATGAAATTTCTCAGTTACTCGATAAAAAGCCACTCTCTCAGGCGCATCTTCTGTATCTGGCCGTGCATGTCATTGCACTACACACTGGATTCATACCGGAGAATTTATTTATGAATAACTTGAAAAGTTTATTTCCTGTGGATTCATGGTCAACATTTCACAAGAAGAATGTAAAGATATGTTGCTGTCAACAGCCCACTTATAAATACGATTCACCACATGAAACATATTTCACTGAAAATTTCATCACAAGTGTTAAATTAGACCAAGATGATATGAGTAATTTGAAGACTGTGCTATCTGCAATAGTAACGGGTGACTTTATGTTGATCACACTAACACCACATCCTTCGACACAATTGTTGGGTCGCAGCAGCTGTCTATCCATTGGGCGTTACGTAATATCACATTCAGAAAATCGGCATTCAATAGAAAAATGCTATCAGAAGTTAGATCAACTGCGTTTGCAATTGCGCAATGAAGTACTCATGCCGATGCGTAATAGTCAGCTGACTTTGATAGATGCTTTTCCGCAGCCGAGCTTTTTGGGAATTCCACGAGAGCTTCGATTTCGGATATACAAGTATTTACTCCCAGTTGAACGCGTCAAGCTTGGGCAAGTAAATAAATCCATATCCGAGGAAATATTTATATTTACATCGACAATTATATCGAAGCTTTCTTAATGCTTATACTGTACATACATTCATATGTAATAACAAAAGCTATTGAAAATAAAAACAATACAAATTAATATCTTTGACTTTGAAAATTTACAATAACAAAAATTTTTACTAGTTTTATAATCAGGTGATCTCAGTTGCGGAAATTTTTTTACGACCAGCTAGAGGGTTTTTATTTATGACTCTGTACAATGACCACCACTAAACTTTGCCTAGGTTTTCGCGTTCTATTTGCTGTAAAAAGTTATCTGCTCTTTGAACATATTGACTATCCGCTATGTTATGTGTCAGTAGAAACTATTAAGATTAATTTCCCGTTTTATTTTTGTACACTTTTTCATACTGAGAGCTGTGATGGAACTCTTTAGTACTTCTCAACCAAGTCCATAAAAATCAGGTGCGTCAGCATTGACCGTAATCATATTGTTCACCATTTTGCCCCACACGTCTGACCTTTTCGCTTTCTCGACTTCCATGTCGAGACGGCATCTTACGACCAGCTTTAGGAAATCTTTGTTCAATTTGTCGCTGAAAAATTCAAAGGAAACAATGCAATATGCGTTAGTACCTGTATGTAGGTAGGTGAAAGAAAGGGTTTTCCAATAAGAGGTGTTATTTTGATATTCAAAGAAAAATCGTCGCCTTTCTGTGTTAACCTCGTAACTTCATTTTTTTCGAAATTGAGATTTTTAGTGAAAAACACTCTTCAATTCAAAAGCCTCGTATCTACTATAAGTATCGTTTCAAATAAGTTATAACTTTTCACAGAAGTTAAGTAACTCTAAAAATTATTCGATTTACTGAAAATTATGATTTTGTAGATACTGTTTTAACACAGAAAGGGGACGAAATATAATACTATTTTTAAATATAAATAATTGGATGTTTATTTCATTATAAAGAGGAAGGTATGCCGTTAATAGTGGAAAATAACATCAGGCAAATGACCACCACGAACACGCTTACAGGACAATATCCTTTTCATGAAATATTCAATAACCGAATTGCAAAGTGGCTGCCCCATGTCCTCGATAGCCTCACGAATTGAGGTCTTGAATTGACCCTGGGCTGTTGGCGTAGACCTTCTCTTTCACGTGTCCCCAAAGAAAAAAGTCCCAAGGTGTTAAATCACAAGATCTCGGTGGCCAATTGTGATCACCTCTTCGAGAGATAACACGGTCCGGAAACATTTCTCGTAAAAAATCAATGGTTTCGTTGCTGGTGTGGCACGTAGCACCGTCTTGTTGAAAATAAACGTTGTCCAGATCAATACCATCCAATTCCGGCCATACAAAATCGTTAATCATCTCTCGATGGCGATAGATAACACCTGTTATTGGAAAACCCTTTATTATGTGACCTCCAATAGGTAGACATCTACAGTCACCCAGTGCTGAATGTAATAGAGAATATTGATGGGATTTAGGTTGGCGCACTGGCCCAGGCTGTCGAAGAAAGGAGAACCCAGTGACCTTAATCGTCTAGCTGTTAGTACCTGTATTTGAGTACAATAAATTATAATCGTTTAAAAATAAAATAAAATAAATTTAAATATACAAATTTTGTTCATGCCGGTTTTTCACAGTCTTGCGCGCTCGAAACATCAAAAGCCGAGTGGCTGAAGCGCTTGACATTTGCACAAATTGCCACATTTTTACATGGAATATACCATTCACAACATTTCCGCATTGATTGAGGTTTTAACAAGTCTAAATATTGGTTCAATTGCGAAGTTTCTCGGCAATTGTATATTTCATTCTTGTCGAGATGTTTTTTTTGCCAAAATCCGGATCTCCCTTTTTACAACTTTGCTGGAATTTGGTTAATATTTGTTAATAATTTGGATACGTTCGGCAAGTGTATGGCACCCTACGGAATATTTTGAAATCTGGATATCGTTAATAACTTTGCCAGCAGCGGGAACATAACAAAAAAAGAAAAATAAAAACCTGATCACCGTTTTGTTATGGATTTTGTAGTCTCCTTCTTCTAGTATTCAGATGTCGAGTCAGCGATTTGTTTTTTTTTTTTTTGTACAGAGGAGCTAGAAAAATAGATTTCCTTAGCTGCAATAAGCAGGGATTTCGATGCTTATTCTAAAGCAGACCAAAAGAGTAAAGGGTTTGCGTTCCCACGACAGTCGGTTTTACGTAACCGGAACGAACCGGATTTATATCCGGCCAAGGACTGTCACTTCAGCAGCATTCCTTGTATATGCACGGGAATGTTTAAGCTGCTACAACAACAAAAACATTAGAGGGTTTGGTAAGACAGAAGCTATCAATATTTCAAGGAGTAGTGAGTCCAAAGAGGATATTGCGATGACTTATGATTTTTGAAAGCATCACCGAGGGCTCGTTCTTGGGCAAGAAAAGCCGAAAGAGGATCTTAAACTAGCAAAGGAATTTTTTAGAATGAATCTGTGGGAATTTTAGAATGAATCCGATATACGAGGGCGGTTTAATAAGTACCCGTGTTTGATGATAGTCGGTGTTAGCATCTTGCCAGTGCTGCCATATATTATATCAAAATGACGGATTGATAAGTTAGTTTGGATTTGGCAGCTATTCGAGTAAGACATGTTTCGTGATTTTCCCTAAGATGGAAAAAGGGCAGCATCGTTCGGTAATTGGCTTTTTAATGAATTTGAATGAACCGAGGGAATCATTCAAAAAGTGCTCGAAAGTGCGCGAAGTAACAGAGGCCTTAGGTGTGTTGACCGGAACGGCAATTAATATTTTACATGATAAGTTGGCGATGAAAAAATTGTCGGTTCGATGGATGCCGCGATTGCTCACAAGCTACAACAAGCGAATGAGGCTATTAACTTCGAAGCAGTGTTTGGCGCAATTTAAGCGAGATCCGACAGAATTTTTGCGTCAACTTGTCATCGTTGATGAAACCTAGATTCATCATTACAGACCAGAGACTAAGCAACATTCAAAACAATGGATTTCACCCGATGAATCTGCTCCAAAGAAAGCGAAGACAGTCCCATCGGCTGGAAAAGTATGGCGACTATTTTTTGGGATGGGAACCACGTCATCCCTATTGATCTTTTAGAAAAAGGAAGAACAATCTGGACAATGCTATATTAAGTTATTGGACCGCTTTCATAAAGAATTTAAGGAGACACGGTCGCATTCGGCGTAAAAGAAGGGTTTTTAAAGGCGTAGTTTCTACTTCACAAATATCAAAAAATTACAGCTTTAAAAATGACATCTACCGAAATGGCGGAATATTCAAATTAACACCTCTTATTATAAAAACCCTTTATAACGCTGACAAATTGCCAAATTGCATAAATTGCTGCCGCACCCTCCGTATTCACCCAATATGGCTCCCTGCCACATTTTCTTGTTCCTTAACATGAAGAAATGGCTCGCGGGAAAAAATTTAATTCAAACGAGGATGCCATCGCCAAGACAGAGGCGTATTTCGGAGAGTTCGACAAGTCCTATTTTGTGGAGGGGTTAAAAAATGGCCGGAGCGTTGGGAGAAGTGTATCTTTCTAAATAAAAAATTAAAAAAAAAAAATGGTTTTCTAACACGGGTACTTATTGAACCTCCCTCGGAAGTGCTTATGCAGCATCGCTACATTTTTTCAATACTTTCAACGAGTACAGGTATCGAGTACATAACATACATGGCGGTATCGGTACGTCTTCCTATAAGTACACTTGCTTTATTTCCAATTGGACTTTGGGAACTTCCGTGTGCCAAAAAACGGAATGTTGCTGCCAGTTAAAGTACCGGAGGAATGTTCCATAGGCACATTCGGTGGACAGTTAGGACGGAAGCTTCTTTATTAAGGTGAGCTACGAATTAGGTGAAAACAAGGATTAAAAAATATATATACGTTGAGTCCGGCACCTCCGGGATTGCATTGGTACCTTAATATTTTTCGTTTTATCTTTTTGGAAATTACCTCCTCCATTGATTTGCATATGATTTAGCAGAACCGCATTATTTTCGTTATGACAAACTGTTATGTAATAGCATTGCTTTTCAAAGGATTTCATTCGAAAGTATTCAAATGGTTTGATACCGTCATGGAATGGCCAAAAGACAAGCGTTCTGCTCTTCAGCACATGTCGCTCAATTCTTTGCGCCTAAAGTATGCAAATTATTGTAACAAATTACGAAAGTTCGCAAACCGACTAGCAACAAAAACAGATCGAATGAGATACATATATATATATATATATATATATATATATATATATATAATTGGTGCGTACACCCTTTCTGGGTGTTTGGCCAAGCTCTTCCTCCTATTTGTGGTGTGCGTCTTGTTGTTGTACCACAAATGGAGGGACCTACAGTTTCATACCGACTCCGAAAGGCAGGTATGTTTTTATGAGGAACTTTTTCATGGCAAAACTACAATCTGAGGTTGTTTGCCATTGCCTGGCGAGGGACGACCGCTATTAGAGAAAATGCTTTTCTTAATTTTGGCGTTTCACCGAGATTCGAGCCTACGTTCTCTCTGTGAATTCCGAATGGTAGCCACGCGCCAACCCATTCGGCTACGGCGGCCGATAGAATGAGATACTAAAACAAAAGCATGACACGCCAGTTGGCAAGACAGAAGTTGCCACATCGCAATTATGATAGTTGTTAAGCACATGTGTAAAGTAATCAGTCTTAAGTTGAGCATGTGAACGTGTAAACGTGAAGTTAAGTGATTAAGAATTTACATTCAATGAAGTAAGTAAGTTGTATTCCCTCAGTTTATGACTTTTTTTTAGCAGTCCAGGGATCGAACTCTGAGGAACTATTGAGAGATGAAGCGATGAATGAATTATTAAAAAAAAAAGAAAGTATATGTTCTATAAGCATATCGCTTGATCCTCAATAAATTGTTGCCTTCACAAACAAATTTTTCTCTTGGCGAGCAGCAGAATTCTCAAACGGGCAGAGAACTGGCGCGTGGAAAGTGGCAAGCAATTACCAGCACAATACAACTTTTATTAAACTTCACAATGTGAAGTCCGAAATTCTAATGCACACTTTCGAACAGAAGCCTTCTCATGCTTGTGAGCATTGAACTAAGTGCATATACGTATTTACATATGTAAGAATTTATGAGCTTCATTCAACCTTGATTTACAAAATTCTACACAATAACAAAAGTACTGTCTTATCACCAGTATCTCGCTTAGTTGTTAGAAAGCTTTTGGCAACTTGCATTTGTGTCACAATTTTCGGCCCAAATCATCCGAGCGTCAAAAACAATAGTGTGAGTGAGCTTTTGCTGAGGAGGTACTCTGCCAGAAGAGAGACAACGAGCACGAAGAACAAATCGAATTGATATTGGTGTGTTAGAAAGTTCATTCACCCAAGTAGTAGTGCCATTTGTCATGTTTTGTTTGTCCCCATGGTGCATCGCTGTGCTCTATATGTACTTTGAATGTCAGCCTAGAAAAAAGGTCCTTACGGTGTTTTTCACACATTCTGTGCAGCACTAGAAACCATATGTAGGTGACTATGCGCATTTATTTGGTAATTTTGTGTACATATTTATTTACAAAAATGTGTACATTCTTTTGTGCGTAGGAGTATACTCGTAAAGTATATTAGGGTGACCAAATCAATGATAAAGTTCACTTTTGCTTATTTAGAGCGACACTAATGCACAGCTTATATAGTACATCAATGCATCAATACTCCCATGAACCACGGAAAATTAATTACTTGGCAGAAAGCATAATCGGATCATACAACAATAAAACAATAGTTAAATACACGTGTTGAGTGAGTGAGTTGCAGGTACAGACTAGCAAATTAATTTAGCTCCAAAGAGTGTCTATAATTAAGCGTTAAATTCATTGATCTCGATGCCCAACAAAAAAGGTGTCTGTCTTCGAATCTGACCCATTCTTACTTGTACTGTATAGTATAGCATAAAGCGCATTTTCATTGTGAACAAATGCTCCAATTGAGAGAACAAAAAACTGATAGTTTTTGGTCTGAATTTCATTTTGGTGGTGTACATCAAAACTTGTTTTTCAAAAATTTCTATTTTCATAATGAATTTTGTTAAAAAAACCCCGATTGTTGAAGCTTCTGAGAACATCCAAGAAGTAGTGATACATTTATTTTGATACCTGAATGATCGGTTCTTTCGCAAAGACCGTTGGCATTACATAACACCGAACTCGAACTTTTCGAAAGTGGCGTACATTGAATTGATTGTACTTTCCGTCCACTAGTGTAAGTCAAAGCTTTCGATACTTAAGGTATTTCAACAAGAAATCAGAAAAAATCAGTAATACCGGAATTATAGAGCTTTCTTCTATTGAAAAGTAGCAGGCAATGAATTATTGTCCTTGTCAGCTCTCGGCAGGCAATAGCAAACTTTCGAGAGTATTTCTGCTATGAAAAAGCACCTCACAAAAATCATTTACCGTTCGGATAAAACTGTAGGTTCCTTAATTTGTGGAAAAATATTAAAACGCACACCGCAAATAGGGGCCGAGCTCTCTGGCCAAACATTCAACACCCTTAAGCGTCAATACCTATACAACATTTGCATATAGGCATATAGTATAAGTAACTTCCAAAAACGTCCGCACTATAGAAACGGTTTGATCGCCATAACTCAAAAGATATGCCTCTTATATTCACCAATATACTCGTAGTTAACTGGAGTCTGGCGTTGTCACACCAGTTTTGAAGTATTTATAATGTAACCAGATACCTCTATTAGACGGACACTTCACCTAGGCAGCCAAATTTGCTATATAAAATCTGAGGTATCGGAACGAATTACCTTCTGGTTGAGCAGATACCTCTTTTGGGCGCCAAACATTTACTGACGGAGAGTTTCCGCTCAACGGAGGTTTCACTGTATATGGCTGTTAAATGCCTTAAGCCTTAAGGATTGTTTATACCTTTAGTTCCAGCACGGAAACAAATGTAAAACAAAAATGAAGCTAATTCTTATTGTCTTCATAGCGGCCAGACCCAGAGTCGCTTTTGCCACCTGCTTGGTTTTGAGATTAAACCAAATAGTAGTCTCAGGAACTCGTCATTTTAGCATCTATTCAGCAACGGCAATGGTAATGGTGGTGCTGTTCCTTAAATCTACGCCACAAGCAGTTTAAATCAATAAGTGGAAACTGTGCATCAAAAGTAGCTATTCTTCTTTGAAATTTGGCAAGCAGATTTCCAAAGTCATTGATAGCGAGTATATCCCATCACACTTATCTGATGTAAAGGGTGGTTAAGTTTCAAGGGCCGGTGTTGATTTTGAATAAAATACAATTTTTTTAAGAAATTATTGTCATTTCTCTTTATTATGATAATATTCGTATGGCTCAATTACGTATGGAACAAAATATAGGCCAAATGGCCGCCGCGGCCTCGGTGGCACACCTCCATCCGTTGGTCCAAATTTTCGATGACGCTGAGGCATAATTGAGGTTCTATGCCGTTAATGTGCCGAATTATCTCATCCTTTAACTCTTGAATTGTTGGCTTATCGACGTACGCATTTTCTTTCAAATAACCTCGAAGAAAGAAGTCCAACGGTGTCAAATCACATGATCTTGGCGGCCAATCGACATCGTCGCGACGTGGGATTATTCGGCTATCAAATTTTTCGCGGAAAAGAGCCATTGTTTCGTTAGCTGTGTGACAAGTGGCACCGTCTTGTTGAAAGCACATATCGTCCACATCCATATCTTCCGATTCGGGCAATAAAAAGTTCGTTATCATCTCACAATACCGAACACTATTCACAGTAACTGCCTGACGGGCCTCATTTTGGTAAAAATACGGCCCAATGAGGCGCCGGCCCATAAACCGCTCCAACCAGTCACTCTTTGTGGGTGCATTGGTTTTTCGGCAATCACTCTTGGATTATCACTCGCCCAAATGCGGCAATTCTGCTTATTGACGAATCCACTGAGGTGAAAATGTGCCTTATCACTGAAGATGATTTTCTTCACGAAGTGCGCGATATGCATTTTGATTTGAACGCCTGTTACCATAATAAGCCTGAATAACTTTAACGCGTTGCTCGATTGTGTATCTTTCCAATTGAATTAGTCTAAAATTGAAAAATGCCAAATGAAGTGCAGAAAAAAGCTTGACGTTTACGTGTGGTTCACATTTAATATCGACCTTTGAAATTTAACCACCCTTTATAATACATACTTATTTAAGTTGCTTGGCCATTAGGTGTCTTAGGAAACGTAACTTTAAACTCATTTTTGTGTGAGGGCGAAGGGATCTCTTTAACCTTCTATGTCCAGGTAAGAGAATAACATTCGATTTGGTCGAATTCGCGGATAGCTCATAAAGTGTCAATAATATTTGTGTTATTTGCGCTTTCCTACAAACTACTCGGAAAAAGATAGAAAGAAAAAGAAAGACCAGTTCACCTGCAACAAACATTGAAGTCGACAAGAAAATAATTAGTCAATAATTAGTCAATTATTTAGAGTAGAATGTAACGCTAAATATTTTATAAAGTTTGAAACGATCTGTGAAAACCCAATGCGCTTATCTGCCTGACGGGAGATAGGAACGTTTTAAGATTTCCTGCATACATATATGAAGTGGGTGTAAATATAAGTAGTTTTGCATCGAGCTTGCAAATGAATTTATAATACCAATCATTTCTGTCAGACATGATTTACCAGGCATGTGATCAGACAGATGAATATAATAGTATATGAAAATTTAAATCCTCTTCCTTCAATTTCGATAATACTGCGGTTTATACGGGATACTCGTACACCTCCTTTCGGCGTGTTACAGTAGCTCCGCGGATAGAGTAATAAAATTATACTATACATAAAATATAAAAATAAACGAAATAACTGGCAGGCATAAAGCGCCAGATTTTGAGCATCGATTGCATATATCAATGGGGATATTACTGTACAACACATTGTTACATACACATAATCAGAGTGGGTCCTCTGAGACAACTACAATAGGCAGCAAATGAACGAAATGCCACCGTTAATGCTCCAACTATTCTCGAAAGCTTTGAGGCGCAATCGTTATTATTCGCTCACTCTCAAATTTTCCTTAACGTTACCGGATGTGAATGGTGGCAAGCTTTTTGCCGAATGTTACCGATGAAACTGGAGCAGCGTCAGCAAAAAACGAAGGATTGGTTTTATGAGTATTTGAGCCAGCTGCTTACAACTCTCGCTTCTTACTAATATATGTATACACACGTGAGTGTATCTAAATACGGAGTTATGTATGTATGTATATATATGGATACAGCATCCTGAAGATTATGTGAATGATATTAATTCATTCAAATCAGTTTTGTTTCGTTGGTGCCAGCGCATAGTTTGGTAAACGGACGGGCAAACGGCTAAACGGTTAAAACGATTGAGCTGTTCTTGTGGGCCGTCACTTTTGGTATATAGTTATTAAAAATGTGTGTGCGCGCGCTTGTTTACTTTGAAAGCGAAGAAGAAAGTGAAATTAGTGAAAGAGTGTAATATTAGTACCTTATCCATATAAAATAATAAAAAGAGTAGAATAAGTGATTTATATTCATATGGCTGAGCATTTATAAGTATTTTAAAATATTATTACCATATATTGATGGAGTATCAGCTGTTCATAGGTGTATAACGGTGCAAAGTATATGCAGCAATATGAAATGTATACCTACGTCTGATATGCCTGAGTTTTGCAGGCACCTTTTGAATTGAGTTTGTTGTGACTTTATCAATATACACACATTCATTTGTACATACGGTCGCAGACAAAATAATAGTACCAGTATACTCGACAAAAATAGTAAACATATGTGATAGGATTTAGAAATTTTATTTTTTTAAATATTATATTGCATTACAATTAAATCGATAACTTTCAGTTTATCAGTTTAGTATACAAAATTTTCTTACAATCTAAAAATAAACTTAAAGGGCGATATCTAACATTAAAATTCCTTAATTTCATTGAAATAAAAAAAAGCAGTTCTTATATTCTTCTTATATTTATTTATTTTATTTAATTTGTACACTTTTTCATCATTAGTTTAAAAAGTTTGTGTAAAGTCAGAGAGATGGCACCACTGGCACGTATCGAGGTTATATTTAGTTAGTAGCACCTCTTGGTTCGGCCAGATCGGTCTATTTCTTTGTGTTTGGGATTCCTTTCAATCGAGGAAGTCGCGCTATTTTCCTTTTCCATCACGACAACGCACCAGCCCATGCTTCAGCAGTTGTGGTCGCAAAATTAATGGAGATATGGTTTCAATTCGTTTCAAATCTTCCCTATTCTCTGGACTTGGCTCCCTCGGACAGTTATTTGTTGTCCAAATTGAAAAAATGGTTGGCGGGACGAACATTGTATTTAAACGGGGAAGTGATTGGCTATTTTTCAGACCCGGACGAATTCTATTATTCGGAAGGGATCTACTAGAACAGTGTTGGATTAAGTGTATAAGTCTAAAATGAGACTACATCGAAAAACAAAAAAAAGTTTTTACGAAATAGTTAAGTAGTTTTTATTTTTGCACGGACTTTTCAAAGGACTCCCGTACATTCATGAGCATTATTAGAAATTCATACAGCATAGTGCCTTTTTCCGATAATATATATATAATTTCTGATATATGTATAAATGTATAATTGGCGCGTACACTCTTTTTGGGTGTTTGGAAGATCTTCTCTTCCTATTTGTGGTGTGCGTCTTGATGTTGTTCCACAAATGCAGAGACCTACAGTTTCAAATCTACTCCGAACGGCAGATATTTTTTATGAGGAGCTTTTTCATGGCAGAAATACCCTCGGAGGTTTGCCATTGCCTGCCGAGGGCCAACGCTATTAGAAAAAACTTTTTTTTAATTTTGGCGTTTCACCGAGATTCGAACCTACGTTCTCTCTGATTTCCGAATGATAGTCACGCACCAACTTTGAAATAAGTCTTTAAAAATCGAATCAGACGAAGAAAGCTGATGCTATAGGTAATATCGGTGGTCATATTATTGATGATATTAGATCACTTTGTAGCAATAGGGAGTGGATGTGTAAGCTATGACTATTAGATGAAAGAGATCGTTTTTTGTCGCAACTTTCATGTTTACTTTTCCTTCAGAAGTGACAGAGAGTCTGATATGGTTTTAAGCGGTTTTCACAAAGATTAACAGCGGAACAGTATTTTCCTCTCAAATCTCACTGAAAAAAACTTACAGACTTTCAAACTGATGTTATCCGATGTGTGCGAGAAAGTCGACAATTCCTACTCAGTATCTCCTCCACAGCTTGGTGTCAATGTGTACTAGGCCTCTGGGTATTGTGAAAGCAGACGAGTGAGTAAGGAAATAGACTTCGAGAATCGAATTCATGCTTGGTGTTCTGTTTTCACAAGTTAAGCAGAGCATTACAGTAGCTACTAAAAGATTATCGAGTTCACCTTGAATAGTAGGCAACTTAGAGAGATTCTCAAAAAGTAAAATACGGCTTTCCCCGATAATATGTACTAACAAGGCATTGGACTATTTGTCAGGGTTTGAAGTTCCTCTTAACGATTTCCGTGGGAGTTGTAGAGATGAGGAAGATTAGAGAACATTCAGCGCTTCCTATCTGGAGACTCTACACTTCGAGGGATGCGCTTAAGGTTTCTGGAGATCATTGCTTCGAGCATTTGAAAAGTTTAGGATGGAACTGGAGGTCACTCTCCTCGGTCCTATACAATGAATTGTATATCAAGTTTTTTATCGTGCTCTTCCGTCCAACCAAACGTAACCTAGAGCAGTTTTAAGTTTTTAGATAATTTCCAAAATGATGGCTTTTTAAGAAAAACAGAAAAAAAACATGACAGAAAACTTTCTTAGCCCTGGAGCAGAATTTTCAACTCTTTTTTCGTTAAATTTTTATTTATAAATAATTTTCTTTGTTTTTGCGAAAAATAAATGGAAATACGTACATATGGGATATAAGGAAATGTAAGTATGTGTGTACGAGTTCATATGTATTTACTATATGAAAACGAGTGCCGCATCAATTTTTCGTTTCTATAGCTTTTTTGCATCTTGTGCCGATTTTGATAACATTAAAGAAATAACTGGAAAACTGATTTAAGGGAGTTGGTTAATCAAACAATGTCACAATGTAAAAGTTTGTAAGTCTGTCGAAATTTGAGTTCTGCAACCACCACCGAAAGCCGCCAACGAAAATTGATGACTGTTCGCCGTTCCTAGAATGAATATCGAATCGGGCTTCAATAAGTAAAAAATGTGTAGTGATTTTTCTATGTAAGTAAAGGAATTTCTTGTTCTATGGCTGAAGGCGTTGCTAATGATAATTTGAGTATCTATGATGCTTGCAACGCTTGCAACACGTGTGCTGCAGTGAAGTGTTTTCTTGCGCGTGTAAAAAGTTTGGCGCGTAATTTGGCTTTCGTTCGGTATTTAGCTATTAATTGAGTGATCGCAATTGGAAAAGTTTAGTCGGAAACGTGTGGGAAAACGTGCGACTAGTATAAAAAGTTTCTAAATGCTGACGTGAAAGAAAAAATTCAACTAAAATCGATTTAAAAGTAAGAAACCCGTAAAAGTAAAAATAAAATTAAATAAATATACGTACATAAGATTCAAAAAGCGTCTTGATGTTCTTGCGTACATATATGAAGCTGCTCGTGAATTATTTAAATATCGATAAAAGTTAGATTCAAAATATCAATTAACAAACAAAAACAATACTAAAATATATTTGCGCATATGTACAGAGTGAGCAGGTTACCTTCAACGCAGGTCGCTTAACGTTTTTGCACTTAACGATCAACGAATTACTTAACAAGCTGGATTATAATACAGAGAACAACGGGCCATGGGAAAAGAATCCTTCCGTAGCCGTGAGTGCTGCTGGCAACACCGGCGGCATTGTTGGGGGCGCTGGGGGTGGCAGCGGCGGCGGTGGTCTTGTTACTGGCATTGCGACATCGATGGCGTGTGGCGCGAATATTATTGGCGCTACAACAACAACAACAATAGCAACATCAACACCAACAACTACAATAACTGGTATTAAGCCACTGCAACAACAGTTGCAGCAACAATTGTTGCATCAACTGCAACAACGACAGCTCCAGCAACATCAACAACAACATTTACAGAGTGCAGTCGGCGTTAGCGCTGGCAGTGGCAGTGTGTCAGTTGGTGGCCTCAGTTCTACCGCTGGCGGTCATTCCCATTTGCATGCCACCCACTCGCACCCACATCAGCATACGCACACCCATGCACATGCACATGCATATCAACATGTGCACCATCAAAATGCTAGCGCCACACTATTACAGCAACAACAAAAACAACTGCAGCACCAGCACTCGCATCCGCCATTGGCGCCGCATTCTCATCCACCGTTACAACATCATGTTTCACTTGGCGGTGCAAGTAGTCATCGGTATCAGTCGATGGTTGCGGGTGTTGCCCAACCGCAACTACAACCACAACAACAGCAACAGCATCAGCAGCAGCCACAACAACAACAGCAGCACCATCATCACCGTCAACATTCTACGCCGCAACATCATCGTTCAACGTCGCAGCATTCTGCCTCTACGATAAGGCGTCGCACGCTCTCACATGCTTCACGCTCCTATTCAGCATCAGCGGCCGCAGCAGCAGTGGCTGCAGTAGCTGCATCATCCAATGTAAATGCAAGCGGAAAGCATGGCGGTGGCGGCGGCGGTAATGGCAGCACCAGTATACATGTCAACACCAGCGTGGAACGCTCACGTTGTCGTTCACCGATGATGTTGTGCCACAGTCACAGCGATGGCGAGTTTCCGATGTACAAAGGTGAGTACGAGAATTGATAAAAAACAAAAACCATGTACAAATAAAAAGGAATGAAAAACATTAAAAGAGGTGTAGTATCAAAGGAAGCAAAATAACTCAACAAATATGGGTCCGGACACAAACGGTTTATTTTTTTCTGAAAAACTGCTTATTATGCACACATCAATTTTTAACAATTAAAAGCAAAAACAGAACACAAAGTTACATAAGATGTCCAAGTGCCCTCCTTTCATTTCCAAGCAAGCACAACATATTTGTCTGAATAATATTCGAACTCTTTCTAAATCCCCGGATTTGTTGGCATTTTTTATTAATTCGTGGCTGCAACTCTTCAAAGAGTAATGCATTCAAATATTTGCAAAAAGATCAACCATTACGTTTTGCAGAAAGTTTATGTAAGTAAACTGTCGGTTTGGTAAAACAGCAGTTACTATTGGTTGGAAACTAAATAATTGCGGAAAATCAAAGACAATTTTTTCATGGAACTAAATAACCTTATTCTGGCCATTTTGATCAATGACTTTTTGCCATCTTTCAGGCAGCATCATAATCCCACGTTCATAAAACTTCTGGTTTTTATTAGCAAAAAACTGAATCAGGTACGATTTGACATCATCATCATTATTGAACCTTTTACGATTCAAGGAGTTTTGTAAAGATCGAAAAAAAGTAATCAGATGGTGGAAGGTCAGGACTATATGGTGGATGTGGCAAAACATCCCAACCAAGCTCCAATAATTTTTTCCGAGTGGCCAATACAATTACTTTTCGATTTGTCAATTCGGGCCGCTTTTCTTCAACTGCATTGTTTAATTTCATTAGTTGCTCAATGTAGACATCAGAATTGTTCGTTCGGTTGGGTGGTAAGAGTTCAAAGTAGACAATTCTTTTGTAATCTCACCAAACTGAAGTAAATCGCAGCTGTTAATGCGTTGCGTTAAATGCGTTTCTTTCTGTTCGTGAGGAACGGATGAAAACGTCGAAAAAATCAAGGAAATGGTGCTGGAAAACCATCATTTAAGTTTGAGGGAGGTGGATTGCCAATTAACCGTGTCTCACGAATCAATTCGCAACATTTTACACGTTCAATTGGGCGTGAGACGCGTTTCAGCTCGACTCGCTCCAACGTTTATCCAGCGCATCATAACAGGTGATGAGACGTGGGTATGTCAGTTTGACATGCAAACTAGTCAACAGGCGGCTGAATTGCGCTATCCACATGAGCCTAAACCAAAGAAACCACGTCAAAGTCGGCTAAAACTGAAAGTCATGCTACTCGTTCATGCTACTCGTCCTAAATGGTTCTACGGTAAATAAAGAATATTATTTGGAAGCTATGAGACGTTTGAGAGAAAATGTGCGTAAGAAACAGCCCAATTTGTAGAAAGAAAACTCATGGATTTTACACCTTGATAACGCACCGTCTCACAAGGCTCATATTGTGAACACTTTTTTGACCAAAAACTCGACAAATATCATCGAACAACTATCAAATTCAGCCCCCTGTGCTTTTTGCTTTACCCAAAACTTAAATTGCCCTCCGCGGACGCCGCTTTTAGTCGATAGAGGCCATTAAGGAGAATTCGCGGAAGAAGATCTCTTCAAACGCGTTTAAAAGGTGCTTTGATGACTGGACTAATCCTTGGCATATGTATATTGCTTCGAATGGGGCCTATTTTGAAGGCGACAAAATAAATTTTGATGATTAAACAATTATTTTGCGTTTTATTGAACAATTCTCGGTACTTTTTTGACAAAATGTTTATGGTACGGCTCGTAGAAGATTTCCCTGCCTAGGATGATATGCTTCGCGTACTCGGCCCCGGATTATGCTCTATTATGCTCTGGCGACTTTTGTTTGCCACATCAAAAAGGCGTCGCGGTGCAATGGACAGCCCTGCCAAGCGAAAATTTGTAACATTGTTGAATTTAAAATAATAAGTCCGATGTTGAATAAAAGAATTGAAGAACATTTAAAATTCTTACTGGAACATCCATTACTACCGATGATGTAGTGATAATCTCTCTGTACAATGTTGACAAAGGAAAGCTTTATTCTTCAGCTACGATATGAATATCCAAGCAAAAAAGCAGTATTAAAAATATGCAAGTAACATACATATATATGTACATATATATATATATTAGGCCGGGTCGATTTGTGGGGAGGCAAAAAAATGGCCCATTGCTCTGTGAAAATCATATTCTAGGGAGCAAAATAAGAAACTTTGCCGAAGGAACCATACCTCTAAAACGAATTCTGATGTCCCCCAATTTGGGTCGAACTTTTTAGTTTCTTTTCTCATGTAAAGGCCAAAAATGGTGATATTTTGAAATGATTGTATGGGGAACCCCCCAGGGGAGTTCCAGGGGGTGTGCCACTGGCATGGGTGGATCAGCCGTCCAAAGTTAGTGGGGGTCGGTCATACATTTGGACTCTATTGAAGCACTCCAAATGGGTCAAAGTGGGATTTTTCGTTCGACCCAAATTGGGGGACATCAGAATTCGTTTTAGAGGTATGGTTCCTTCGGCAAAGTTTCTTATTTTGATCCCTAAAATACGATTTTTGCAGAGCAATGAGCGATTTTTAAATCGACCCGCCCTAATATATATATATATATTATATATATATAATTGGCGCGTACACCTTTTTGGGCGTTTGGCCGAGCTCCTCCTCCCATTTGTGGCGTGCGTTTTGATGTTGTTCCACAAATGGAGGGACCTACAGTTTTAAGGCGACTCCGAACGGCAGATATTTTTTATGAGGAGCGTTTTCATGGCAGAAATAAATTCGAACCAACGTTCTCTCCGTTTTCCGAATGGTAGTTATGCACCAGCCCATTCGGCTACGGCGACCGCAGAAAGTTAATAATAAATTGTAAATTTCTTTTCCTTTCTTTCTTAAAAAAAAAAAAAAAACCGGGAGCCACGTGGAAAATCACAAAACCCATTGGCATTTGTACATACAAATACCGTCAAACCGGCAAATGGCAAACTATTCCATACAAATAGTTATTATATTAAAATCGACATAATTGAAGAGCTAGTAGCAAGGTGGGAAGAAAGATAGAGAGAGAGAGAGGGGCGCATAATTGAGTAACTTACACTGAGCCAAGTATGATAAATGAATGCGATGCAAGTGCACAAGCCCTAATAGCCAACCATTGCAATAAACTCACACACACAAACGTACAGTGAATACATACATATGTGCATGCCAAATACAAAACCATAGTCATAAATATTCTACAATAATTCAATTGGAAACTTTGCAATGCTTTAGAGGTAACAGTAACTCACACCGTGCAAATGGCAATGACTTTCTGTATCCTGCCACAATGATTTATACGTACATATATGCATGCTTTGTATGTAATTATGGTTTTGGATGTAACAAGCTCTTGCCGCAACTAGCCTCGAAATGTCACCATTTGATTTCACCATTAAACACGCAATAATTCGTACCTACGAACAGACCACCACCTCCACTTATTTACTGCGCTTGTACTAACAGAGAAGAGCGTCCTTTGCACAAACTTAAACTAAGGGGTATGTTTTTGAAAGAGAATGCATGTATGCATGCACATTAAGGTGGACATTTTTCTAATGGCGGAGTTAAAAAAAAAACACAAAATATTATCTTCTTAGAGTAACGTTTTGAGGTGACCTCAACCTAATAAAATTTGAAAAAATAAACGAAACTTTATACAGCTGTAAATAAACGTCATGCCACAGATTTTCAGATTTTTTTTTTTGTCGGGACAGACTAGCAAGTACAGCACTCGGGCACAACGAAGTTTATTGTACTGCACTCGGATTCCCTTTTTAATTTTCTTTAAATCTACTAGACTTCCGAAGAAATTTGAGTAGATCTTGGGGTTCCAAGGAGCCAAGGTAGTCGCTTCTTAACACATCAGTGCCAAAGATCTCAAGCCTTATTCGAGCGAAGACTGGGCAGACGCACAGAAAGTGGTCCACGGTCTCATCCTCCTCTCTACATGATGGGGAGAGTGCACTGTCTGAGATGCCTACCTTTTCCATGAGATTTTCCATAGAAAGTAGCCCGTCATCAGTCTAACCAGCCTCCTACAGTCCCCTCTGCTTAGTGACAGGCGGAATTGCGACAGTCGTTCGGACATGACAGGTAACATTAGTTTTGTCCATCTGAAGCTTCTCTCAGTCTGCCAAGCTCGCTTGTGGGTTAGAATTACCCGTTTGCTAATCGTGGCTTTGTTGGGCGTGTTAGCATCAGGCTATTATGCCTATCGACATAGTTCAGCCTAGATTTACAGGACTCGACTACCCTTGAAGTGGCTGGGAGGCTGTTTAAGACCATGAGCGTAGCTTAGCTGTTGCTGCAGACTCATATAGATCTGCGTCTCCATCTGTTTTCCCCAACTAAGTTCATCGCTTCTTGAACAGCATACACCTGTATACATTCCAAGAGCAAAGTGCAGTTTTGTCCCGCTGAATTCCAGGTATACCTCAGAGCTGGAGCCGTGCTCGGTCCTGGAGACATCCGCGAAAATGCGAAAACAGTGATTACCGGGCTAATTTTCTGCGTTTGACCACAGTTGTGTCTCTGGCAGCACCACTCTATATCTCTTGTCAAGAACGCTCATGGAGTCAAGGGGAATGGCGAGGATCGTTGCATCGAAGCCCACGCCTACTCTGTTGTCCAATGCCAATGCATCTAATGCCGGGCCTGAAGTAGTCGGAAAAGCTTCGGTGCAACAGATGGCACAGTGCGTTGTAGTCTCGAAAAAGTCCTCCTGACTCCAACGAGAGCGAGTCTACTCATCCACGTCACTGATGCATAGGTGATAATAGGTCTTTTCATAGCCGTGTGGATCCATAGGATCTTGCTAGGAGAAAGACCCCACGTTTTCCCAAATACATCCCTGCACTGCCAGAAAGCTGTCAGTGCTTTGGATGTCTTTGTTTCAACGTGTGACTTCCAAAGAAATTTACTATCGAGGATTACTCTAAGATATTTGAATTCTTCGGACAGCTGGATTGTGACTCCTTTTAGCTCAGGTACAACGAGTCCTTCTGGTGAAGAGGACAATACTAGTCTTGGTAGGGTTTGCCGATAGCCCATTCTCACAGCACCAAGTGTCAATAATACTCAGAGTTTTCTGCACTTTCCTACAGATGTTCATAAGCGAAGGGACAAAGGGCCAAACAGGCAACGTCGTCCGCATATCCTTGTGCGTAGACTTCCGAGTCGTTTAAGGTGGTGAGCAGAGGATCGATCACCAAGCACCAGAGCAATGGAGACAGCACACCGCCTTGGCAGCAGCCTCTATTAACCCCGGATGTCACTAGCAGATCTTCCTCTGCTCGCACCGAGACGATTCTTTGGGCCAGCATCGAACGAATCCAATTCACCAGCACTCGGTCTACGCCGTGCCTACTAGCAGAGCTGCTCATACTATTAAAAGTGGCATTATCAAACGCCCTCCCCATGTCTAGAAAGCTGCTCATAGCGTAGTCCCTCCCGTCGATGGCCAGCTCTACCTTAGCAACAAGGCTTTGCAGTGCCGACTCGCAGGATTTTCCACTTTGATAGGCATGCTAAAATAGAGACAGAGGGTGAGCCTTCAGCGACTTCTGACGTATGCGCAATGCCACCAGCCGTTGGAGACTTTTCGGCATGAAAAAAAGAAGAAAGAAGATTTTAAGTTTAATGTTTTGTAACTTGTATTTAACTGCAGTACTATAGCAAAATAGTAGTAATAATAATTAATAAAAATCGACACAAATTATCACCCACAATGCAAGCTCGTTACTGAAAGTCATTTGATGTCACAAAATACATGAATAATACGCGTACTAAATAAAGTTACCTTACAAGGCTATAAAAACACTTTGAAATCAATCTAAACACTAACAACAACCAAAATCTGAATATAAGTTTAGGTACAAATGTATACACGCATTTTGGCACATAATTTTGGAAAGTGAAAATTAAAAGCTTGAATTTCACAGTCCCTTTCAATTAATGGTGTGGTGTCTAGGGTACCTCTTAACATACCTATGATCAGAAAGTACCGGGAATGTTTAAATATAACAAAACAGAGTTAAACTTCAGGCAAATTTATTTCATCTCCTTCAAATTTATTTCATCTCTCCCGTCTGAAGCAACACACATGTGCCAAGGTTTAACCCAGTCCTCCATGCACCCCTGGTAGGCCGACGAAGGGATGGCCTTCAGCTCCTTCGTCGCATTCTCTTTGATCTCCTCTATCAACTGAAATCTCCTTCCACGAAGTGGTAACTTCAATTTGGGAAATAAAAAGAAGTCGCACGGGGCCATATCAGGTGAATACGGTGCTTGCACGATGGTATTTACTTGGTGTTTGGTCAAATAATCCAGCACAAGCATCTCTCAAACGTTTCAAAACGGATAAATAATATTCTTTATTGACTATCTTATCCGATGGAAGGTACTCACGGTACACTACGCTTTGACAGTCGAAGAAAGCAGTCAGCATCACCTTCCCGATACTTTTTGATCATAGGGTATATATTATATTTTGTTTTCTGGAATAGAAAGTCAAGTTTCTGCAGATCTACTAAAAGTGGTAAAAAAAAAGATCACTGCACCCTAATGCACAAGTAAGCGTGTATGGGACTAGGTGCCTTTAACGGGCTTCTTATCACAGGTTCAAAAAGTAGATATATAAAACATTCTTTATATTATTAAGACAATTCTAATACTTTTGCAATTAAAAAATAAGGGGCAACGCCATTTAATATATATTTTTTAATTAAAACGTTCTCCTTCGTACTTTTCGCGATATTGCATTAACACTATTTAACATTTTTGATTTAAGTCTTAACACAAATAATTTTAATTAAAGCTTGGTAATTTTTTTAAGACGACCTTGCCCTTTTTATTTCCAACTTACAACTATTTTTTCACGTCAAAGATTACATATTTACCATAATGAAATTGATTGGTTTTTTGAAGCGCGAAAAATAATTATGTTTGATTCTAAAGGCAAAAGGCGAAGACCATTTTGACGTGGTCCTAGCATTTGAGTGTTAAGCAAAGTGCGATGATTGGTTATCAAAGAGAGTGTGTGTATGTATGAAAAAATGAGCGAATTACCATTCTAAGTAGCAGTTAGATTCTACTCAAATCCTTGCCATCTTTTGAGGCTGAGTCCTCATTAGAGCGTCGAGAAATAAAATTTGCTGGGAACGCTCAATCGCATTCTGCCCATATAGGTACCAGGGCTCAGAGGCATACATAGGAACGAAGTAGCGGATGCCTTGGCTAAAGAGGTTGTGGTTAATAAGAGCCAATAATTAATATTTTAGAAACGAATAGCTAATTCTATGAGACCTTGGGGCTACGCCGAGCGGGAGGGATGAAATATAATAAAATTTAAATGCTGCTGTTCTTTTCGAAATACGTATTTTGAATTTTGTTAGTTTTATCAGAAGTTCAGAAAGCGTACGTTGTTTTTACAAAATGATTTCCGTATGCAAAATGATTTGAGGCAGTGTTCCTATGTACACACCCTAAAGGTCGAAAATGTCACGTGAAGACGTTTGGGACTGCTTCTCCGAAAAAGGATTTGGCAGAGTATTTGTTCTAACCGGCAACTGGAATGCTGAGTTGATAAATAAACATTTACCAAAGAATAATATTAAGTCAGTGGCGAAGATGTGTGGAAGAACTAGCCACCGAACGATCGCAAACATTGAAACCGTGGATGTGTAAAGTGGGAACAGCGAAATGATTTTGAAATGTCGGGTTGGCATCAGGCTACTGTGAAGGCTAATTGAAAAAATGAAAATGCTACGAGTGTATATTTATATATATAAGTTCTCGCTGTTTTTTTTTTTGATGAAAATACAACTGTATTCTGAGAAAATGGTTACAAGCGAATCATTGATTCATTTTCCCATCTCTCTGGTAGATCTCGTATACCGTCGCAGTAAAACTGTTCACTTTTTAAGGTAGGTAGGTTTTAACGCGCTTGGCAACGTGAGGCCGAGCGTTGTCATGCTGTATAATCACTTTTTCATACCTCTCCGCGTATTGCGGCCGCTTCTCGCGCAGTGCTCGGCTCAATCGCATCCATTGAAGTCGATACCAATCCCCAGTGATGGTTTCGCTTAGTTTTAACAGTTCATAATAAATAACACCAACTTGGTCCTACCAAATACATATCTTAACCTTCGCAGCGTGAATATTCGACCGAGGCAACGACGTATAAGCATGACCGGGCATGACCCCATGACTTTCTTTTCTTTGGGTTACTGTAATGAATCCATTTTTCATTTTTCATCACCCGTCATGATGCGATGAAGAAAACCCTTCCGTTTTTGCCACCGCAGCATTTGTTCACAGGCGAAAACACGACGTTCAACATCCCTTGATTTTAACTCATAAGGAACCCAAGTCCCCTGTTTCTGAATCATTCCCAAAGCATGCAATCGCTTGGAAATGGATTGGCGGGTAGCTCCTAATACTGAAGCCAGCTCCTCTTGCGTTTGACACGGATATTCATTGAGCTATGCCTCCAATTCAGCGTCTTCGAAGGTTTTTGGCCTTCCTTGACGCGGACGGTCGCCAACATTAAAATCACCGTCTTTGAAGCAACGGAACCAATCTCGGCACGTTGTTTCACTTAAAGCAGCATCTCCAGAAACTTTTTTTAGCTCTCGATGCGCTTTAGCCGCCGTTTTTTTGGAATGAAAGAGGAAAATCAACACTTCCCGCAAATGACGATTATTCGGCACAAAATAAGACATTTTTACAAAACCAAAACTCGTATGATACCAAAACAAAATCACTAATGTGTCGAAGCAGTTTGATTACCATATATCTAAGCTTGGTTTATGACGTTTAGGTTATGCTAGAATCGACTAGCACACACTGCTGGCGGCATCTATTGACAAACAGCGGGAACTTAGTTGCGCACCAATATATATAAAAAATTGGCGGTTATACCTCTTAAAGCCGACTCCGAACGGCAAATGGAGAAATAAACTGGAGGTTTGCCATTGCCGGCCGAGGGTCTAAACAGTCAAGGGTCAAACAGTTATCAATGCAAATTCGGTTGATTTGGAGCCGATTACCTCCACAACATATGCAGAAATTAACACAGGGTATTACTCGAAGATATGGAGCCGTTATAGCTAAAGGTGTTGACTCTACATTTTATTGTAAATACATAAAATAGGTAAATATTTTTTACTTAGTAAATATTTATATTATTTTATTTATAAAAAGTTAAAAAGTGTATATTTTCAAGTACATAACTACTTATTCGTATGCGCACATAAAAGGGTATAAAACCCACACTCAATGTTCTAAAAAAATTAATCATAAAACCCAAAAAAAAAAAAAAAATTCTCTGAATGAAAACCAATTAAATATAAATCACAATGGAGATATTAAATACTATTAGTCGCATGGGAATAAAGAAAACTCCGCTCGCCGCTTATTTTCAGGAAATCTTTCCAAATTTCTTTCAACCGTGGAAATTAATTCTATGTACACACATAGATTTAAAAATGGGCTGCCCCATCGAAAGTTGTTGTAGTGAAATAGCTTTGTTGCGTCATAAATTCCTTTCCTCTATACCACCACGCTTTTCGTTGCCTTCATACTTTGTTTTTAACGCATGTAGCTACATGCACACGGACGTACGGGAATCTATGCTTTATTATAAGTAGCCATTTTAGGCAATCATACAAAATAGAGAGTCTCAATTTTAAGAAAGGCGATGTCGCAAAATTTTGGTGAGCAAAAGTTTATTATTATCACTTCTTCATATTCACGAAAAGTGCGAATGCGGGGACTTTTCACTTACTTATACTGAATTGGAACTTACATACATATGGTATAATGTGAATAATATAATATGTATAGAACCCATACTTTTATTGTGCGCGTACGTACTTATATGCAGGAATATGAATGGGCATATCTGATATTATGAGTATTTGCTACTTTGCCTTCATGCATTTGTTTACTATTTTTTCACTTCTAACTAACAGCTAATTTATTATGCAATCAAATATGCTCGCATATATCTGGAGAGTGTGCATATACCATCGGTGCGTACGCCCTAAGGTATGCTAAATAAAATGATCTGTCAAGTGTCTATTGCTTTGCAATGTACAAAGATATATCATATATTATATTATGAAGCGCATAACCGTCCATGGTCTGCCACCGAAATGTTTGTCTGTCCACGTCTTCAAATCAACCTCCAGAATACTTTTCCGATAATATTTCGTATTTACCTTCACGCCAGACTGGATGAAAATGATTGGAGAGCGCACATCTGCGGTTACAGCTGGCCTAACAATTATCTGTGGCGGGTGCTGCCTCCTGGTGGCCAATCGATGCCTCAAATTCTCATATGAACGGTCAGTCAAATAAACTCTATCGGTTTGGAATTTACGAATTGCTCAGCTTGAAAAATTTTCTCGTCAGAAGACACAATGCTCGGAAATTGACCGCTTTTGGCCGAGCAAAGCAACTCCTTCGCTCTCTCAAGTCCGACTTGTTGCTGCTTTGGTGTGAGATCATCTGTCTTTTGGATCTTGTAAGGCTTGACTTTGAGATAATTTTTCAGTATGCATTGGATGCTACGGTCAGATATTTTCCGTTCTGTCGCATTTGATTGACACTTCGTCGGGGATTTCGCTCAAGTGGCTTCTTCACTTTTCGAACCATTTCACGTGATGACCACCTCCATGACGTTTCGCGATGCTACCATTATCAGTGTAACGAGCAATGGTGCGATTAACAAGAACTTTATTTATTACTATTACGTTCGAAATTCATTACTGATATTTACGCGTTTACTCTCGGAAAAATGTTTCCGCCCGCTTGTAAGCAATAATCTGTACTGTCTTTTAGCCAACTAACAGTCAGCTGATGCCCGTGCATCAGCTGCGCGAGCGGTCTGAAGTTGGTTATACTTCGAGTGACGGACCCTGTAGTTTTGTTCACATAACGAATGTACAGGTACAGCATAAAAAATCGAGTTAGGTATAGAGACATATAAATAATAAAATTATAAGAGGACTAAATTCGGCCATGTCTGTCCATCGATCCTCGGTCATCGGTTAATAACCGCGCACACCTCCCACATTTTCAAATCAAAAAAATGATACCTTTTTCATAAATAAAGCAAAATTACTCAAATTGAGTAAGAGTAATGAACCCAAATCCGACCCAGAAATCTAAAATTTTGGTAAATGCGCGCATCTCGATAGCGACTTATAAAAACTCTCTAAAATTTGGTACACGTATCGCTGCCATCTCATTTAGACTCGACATATATAATATATTATGGGATCGGTTAAAAACCCCGCCCACTTTTTTTAAATTTCCGTTCATCACTTTCCTTTTACAAGCTATAATACTCATTGCATATGAGTCTCTTTGATTCTAAAAATAACAGCTTCACTAAAATGTGTGCGGGTATGTAAAGTTCGATACGGACAGAATTTAGCCTTTCTTACTTGTTTATCTCTATTTTTATGCTTTATAATTATCTTTAACACTATCTTTATTGTTATTTTTTTCCTTAAGTGAATATATAACTTTTACCCTTGTCCTCATATTAAGTATTTGAATTTTCCTTAATCTTTGTCTTTAACTTTAGCTATCTTAAGTTTTGTTTTTCCCTTTGCTTTTATTTTTTTCTTCATCTACATATTCACTTTTACCTTCGGCCTTCAGCTTTCAGATTCCTGTTCATAAACCGCTTCCTAACACGTTTCCTCTCTTTAGTATCAGAAGTAAGCATATATTTAGGAGGCATATATAATTACACGTTTTATTTTGGATTTTTGCTTTATTTGAAATTTCCCTTTAGCACCAAAATCCCTTTGGAATGAAACCGTAGATTTAGTTTACCCTTAGGGAGGTGTAAAGAAAACCTGTTGGCCTATTTATATATAAAATCTAACGGTCTTTTGATATTGCGGTAGATATAGATATGAACGAATTGTGGGTTGTAGGCGGATTTACTTATACTTTCAGCAATAAGTCGAGTAGTTATGAGAATACAATTATTAAGCGACTGCATTTTATTTTGTGACCTATATTTGATGTGTAGTTTCGGACATATATCGATTTTCTCTTGTGTGACAAAAAAAAAATCAAACGCTGATACTTGTAGGGAAGATCCTCATCCCCTGTATATCCTGGGGTAATGAAGGTAGAGAGATACTACTTGGGTTGGTGATAGTGCATATAAAAATTCAGAAAATATATATTTGTAAAGGATTTGAATTAGCATCCTGTAGGACACTCAGAGAGAAAAACTTTAGAGGGTAAATTCAGACATTTTGTGAATGTAAAAATGCAAAAATTAAATTTATTACATTTGAGCTGTAGTTTTGCGCATATATTAATTTCCTCATAAGTGATTCTTTTAAGGCTATTATTTTCTAGAATATTCAAACTCCAAAATTTTCTTATTTGGCTTTCATTGAAATAAATTCATTAATTCTGTCTAAAATACAATAGTATTAATGGACATCTTCTGGCTGCCCAAGCTCTTACGTAGGTGGTCATCTCCCGCAAGAGTTCATTCATTGATGCGAAGACAACCGCATCAAATACAACAATAATTTGAAATTTCAAGGTTCAACACCTTAAAACCATAATCCATGAAATTAAAAGAGGCAGAGTTCACTTTAATTCTGTGTACTAAAAGTACATATATTTTTAAAGTATATCTTGTATACATAAATTACACAGCCCTCTGCATTTCAACTGTGTCTCAGTGGAATGAATGCGGCCAAGTGTTTCCAAAGAGAATTTTTGTGCTGAAGAGGAGTACAGAGCATTTTTTTAAGCTTTTGAAAGATAATCACGCTAAAATTAAATTTTTTATCAATAAATTAAATTATCTCTTCTCTCATTGGGGTTCTATTTTATTTCCTCTGATTTGAAAATCAAAAAAAGGCAAAATACAAGCAACATTTAATCGAATAAATCGTATTGCTTATGGCATTTTCTCGTGTTGTAACTATTACACTGCTCTGTACTCGAAATGTAATGAAAATAGTTATACGGTCAGGTGTTCAAACTGTAAGAGGGAAGAAGTACGAACACCTCATTTTCTCTCAACACTTGCTAACATTTAGAGTCGACTGAATGTCGATCACCTGCTAAACTGAAGCAAAGCTAATATCGGCAATCGCACTACAATGTTAATGCTCCAATTAATAGAGCCTTGTCTGAGTTCAATTCTTTTTCGAATTTGTTAGATCTATGGCATACTTGATTCAAAATCAGCACTCTATAATAGATTGAAATACTATTTACCCTTAAACGCATTACCATAAAAAAACAATCGTATGCTTTGTAATTTTTCCTTAAGATTTTTAAGATTATTTCACAGCGATTCTCACATAAAATAAATGGCTTTTAGTGGACCTCGAACCCATCAGCCTGAAGCGTCTCATGTACCTTGAATACGTTCATATAGTGGACGCAAGAATATGTTTATATCATTCTGTTTATATCCTATTATTGCTTCTATTACAGAGCGCGTGACGTTACGTGACTTTGGTGCAGTTGTGCAGTATTGCCAATCTTTTGCTCCCCGCAATAAATACGAAAATTTTGAGTTTGGTGTTTGTTTCTCTTTTTTATTTAAAAATTACAAAAACTGTAGTTAAAGAAAATGTATGTAAGAAGATTTCAGGGCTATTGAAAATTTGATGATTCGTATAAAATATGATGTTATGAAAGTGCAAATCTCATTTTTGCTCCATTTGAGGTTAGGCAAGAATATGGGATCTTCTTCTCTCAACTCTTCGTAACATTTAAAATCTTTTCGTAAATGTTAAAAAGCCTTTGAATTCACTGTCTACGACTTAGAGCCATAGAAGTATATTCATAGTAAAAACACAAGCACCAGATAATACTGAGTAAATCATATCAACCTTTTTGAAAAAGGAGTACCTTATATTAACCTCAATATAGCAAAAAAGAAATAAAGAAAAGAAAAGAAATTCTCTTAACATAAGTTTTAAATACAAGAATGGATTTTTAAAACTCTTTCTATTGTACATAACCATAACACATTTATTAAAAAAACCCTCACAGTAAAGAAAAATTTGTTAGGCATACAATGCTTTTTAAGTAATTCAATACAAATTTGGTATTTTCTTTTCTTTAAATGGGCATTTTAGTGGTTTTTTATAGAGAAATTTGCCTGCTCGAAGGAGAAAAAGAAGAACAAACTTGGAAAAAATGTAAATAAAGCGAAGAAATGTCACACACAAATAACCCGCGAACAATCACCAATACCAACAATAATCGGCATCGCCGTCAAAGTGACCTGTTGATAAAAAACGTAAAGCTAAATAGAACTGAGTGAATTCTTGAAGTAATTTAAAAAAATGTATATTTTACAGAACTAAATCTCCGAACCCAGAGAATAAAAAAAAGAAGCTTATTCAAGTGAATAAAATAGTCATTTACTGAGAGCAAAGTCGCTGTACCACGATCGGCGTCACGTTATTATTTTCTTCATCATGTAGTGGACGCTTACTCATAATTTGGTGAATAATTTAATGCCCTGAAATTTAAACCAACCATGCGGAATCGTATTCTCTATCAAACCACATATTACGGGTACTATAGCGTATGCTTTTTAATGTCTAAGAAATCGGAAATTTATTAAATAAGAATGCATTCACCAAAACCCTTTTTGTATGAGAATAAACAAATGCAACTTAGCTGCTGTGGGTTATTAAATAAGGCATTTATTTTTATTTTAATTTCTATTCATACATTTATAATTCAATAGTTTCCTTTATTATTTTGGAATTTCTTCATTCGTGAGACCCAAAATTTGCTGTATGCATGTCTGTGGTCTCTTTCTCTAAATGCAACTTTAGTGAAATTTTAAATTAAATTGAATATACATAAATACTTTCAACTATAAGTTAAATCGAAATACCAAAAACATACTTACGAAACCATTCAAAACGAAAAGGGAAGGCAAAAATTAACGTTTTGTCGGACACTAGACGCCCATTCGTTTTCACACAGCTAAATAAACAAGGGACAACAACAGAATATGAAGTGAGCATTACTTTAGAAAAACATATCGAATATTGCAACAAAACAATTTCGAGGTCAGACACATCGGCGCTCAGTCTCTGAAGCGTAGTGTAGAGACCACAGTTCGCGCCATTGATTACTTTTCTTCTTAATTCTGTTTTTGAATGTGCTTTATGCACCCACAACCTCAGACCAACACAAAAGTCTCACTAAATGTGAGTCGATTTATTCACTTTTATACAATGGCACTTTGCACTAGTAAAAATGAAATAAAAATTAATTTTTACTGATAACTGAAAATTTCTCCTGTTAGTTAAAAATCAGTGCACAAGAAAGGAATGTATTTCAAAATCATAACATAACTGTGAAATTACTTTTTAAGAACTTATTTTTACATGTGTATGTAACATAAGAACAATGAAATCGAAAAAATTTTGGAAAGCGTATGCTCGCCAAATAATAATGTTCTTTCTTCTTCTTTATTTGCATATTCGATTGCAAATGATTAGCGAAATGTTCGTCAGGGACGAGCGTTCTTTAAAAAATTGTACAGTAAGCGTTGTAATAACTGTTGTAATAACTGTTAGCCAATAAGTTTTGTACGTAACTTTTGCAAGCTAATGCACCCAATCTCTTGCCAACAAGTGCTACATTAACTAAGAAGAGTCGCTGAACTCTACTTTACAAGGCTCTGATGAGAATATCCGATGAGGCGTCCCTTGGAGTGTTTGAGAGAAAGATTCTGCGGAAGATTTTTGGACTTTTGCACATTGGCGTCGGCGAGTTTCGCAGGAACGACTACATAGCCATAGCGCAGCGAAGAAAGATCCAGTTGCTTTGTTAACTGGGTCATGTCGTTCGAATGGATACAAACGCTCCGGCTCTGAAGGTATTTGATGCGGTACCAGTTGTTGGTAGCATAGGCAGAGTAAGGCCTCCTATGCGTTGAAAAGATCGGGAAGGACTTGACTTCACTTGGTGTGTCCAACTCGCGCCGGTTAGCACAAGAAAGAAACGACTGGCCATCTATATTAAACTCGCCCAAAATCGCGTAAGTGTTTATTGCGCCAATCAACAAGAAGAAGAATACACCCAAAACCAAAAGTCAAAGTTTTTACCAGTTTAAAGAAAATAGTTTTAAGAAATCGTTACCGTGCAAATAATGTGTTGTAAAATAAAAGGAGCATAGAACGAAAACGTGGTTCTGGCAGAAAATATCATTTAATGACTCTAAAGTTCGCACTGCTTAGGAAGAAGAAATTAAGGTACGAAAATCGTATAGTCAGTTAGTAAAAAAATACAGAGTTGCAAAGAAATACCATTAAAAAATACTTAAAGTTAATAAACATTCAAGTTACAGAAAAACAACTAAAAATCATTAAATTTAGACTCCGCAAACTTTCCAAAATTATTTTGCTTCTAACTCTGGGTAAATTTATATAATGGATGACGAGTCGTGAAAGGCAATGAATGACAACAAAAATATTATTATGAGTCTCCCAAAGAGCTAAATACCTGCCAAAAAGTACCCTGCATTTTTTAGGCGGTTTGGCTCTGAGTTCGCAGACTTATTGCGAAAGATGTCCACCTGTGCTTAGGAATTTATTCATAAACATCATCAATGCGGCAAAATAATATTTTGTACTGATTTGACGTCTTCTCACTATGCCAAACCATTTCTCAATGCTTTGGATGCAGTTGAAATTAAACAAATTGCGGAGGGACTTAAATCCGTCAAGCGTACCACAGTTAAGATCGATTGAGAGTTTCTTAGCTAATCTTAAGAGAAAGGCATATATATAACGGATATCGTCCAAAAAACGTGAATTGTTTGATTAAAAAGATTAAAAAAGAATTGAAAATTATCGATCAAATGGCACTTAAAAATAATGAAGGAAGGGCCGAAAACTGTACGACAAGCAAATCGCAAGCTCTTCGTCTGCAAGAGCGGTGGCTAAACCTCGGAAACGGCAATCAGGGAGCAAAAGTTCTTGAATCTGGAAAGGGATTATCGGTGAATGTCGTATAAAAAATTTAGGAATTGATTTACTGAAAGGTAAATAAAGCCTTTCTTCAATTTTAAAAATAAAAATAAAATGTTAAAAATATACCAAACATACAAGTACGAGTAGACATATGTATATAAGTGCATATGAACGATTTCACAACTTAGCACCTCAATGAGTTCTGTTTCAGCGTCTATTTCTGCATGAGAAATGTTCAATTTAGAGCCGAAAATAAAATATTTTGCATAAAAATATCTTCGATATGACAGCAGTAAATACAAAACACGTACGAGTATAAATAAATACGTACAAGGCTGTATATTAGGGCGGGTCGATTTAAAAATCGCTTATTGCTTTGTGAAAATCGTATTCTAGGGATCAAAATAAGAAACTTTGCCGAAGGTACCATACCTCTAAAACGAATTCTGATGACCCCCAATTTAAAAATATCACCATTTTTGGCCTTTACATGAAAAAATCAGCTAAATGGCTGTGTTTTTTTCTTTATTTTTATTTATTTATAATAATATTTATTATTTATTTATAATAATATTTATTATTTATTTATAATAATATCTATTTTTTTCTTAAGAAATTTATTTAGTCAGAACATATGTAAATGAAAAAATTAATTTAAGTGAGTTATAGAAAAGAAACTAAAAAGTTCGACCCAAATTGCGGGACATCAGAATTCGTTTTAGAGGTATGGTTCCTTCGGCAATGTTTCTTATTTTGATCCCTAGAATATGATTTTCACAGAGCAATGGGCGATTTTTTTGCCTCCCCACAAATCGACCCGGCCTACTGTATATGTACATATATATACTTATATGTATGTATTTAAGAACTCTGAATATTTACAAAATGCAAAATTAGATCTCTCACCCGCAGTGAGAAAGACTGAGAAATTGTGGTTGCCGACAAGTTGCTTGAAGTTGTGGCATAATAAATACTTAAGACGCTGGAATGTGTCTATGGCAGACGCCCTGAGGCATAGCAAAGTGTCTTAGGGTGGTTCTCTTAATGCTGTATGGTTGTGAAGGCACTTAAGATAGTGTTAGTTGGTTTTTTCAGCATGTCACTTGCCAAAAACCGCACATTTTGAATTTGAACTGTTTTGGCGCACTGCTTAACGAAAATCATTGCTAACTACATCTCAGTCCCAAATACCGCAATGCTTTCGTACTCAAAACGTATACGAGTATCTGCTGCGATGAGTTGCTGTTGCTACTCAATTCAAGTTAGCTGCATATTCAAGTATATACATATATATATACATACATACTTAAATACATATATTCAAATTTATAATTTTATGCTGCCAAATTTCTGCAGGCAAGTGCCAAGCTGAAAAGCGAACATTCTTATCGTTGTCGCGCGATGACTGACTTTGACACGAAAACTTAGTACTCGAGAACCTTGAACCTTTATGCTAAAGATTGTGTAGATGATGGCTGGTGAAATTAGTATGTTAAGTGCGACTAAACGTGTGAATGCGCACGCGGTCAGCAGGAGTCGGCAACAACAACAAACGAAAATTCTTTGGTTGTACTTATTTGCATATATAGAAATAAGCAAAAGAAAAAGGACAAAAAAATCTGTATATATAAAATTGATTTAAAACCTATTCGACAGCTGAAAGTATACACATGTGTATGTACATATGTATTATATGTATTGGAAATGCACAATCAAATGCGACCCGGCACATTTTGTTTGCGAAGCACCAACTTAATAAGCTTTATACCAATATTTGAAAGCATTATTATGCATAAATACAGTTAATATGCGAGTCGACAGGTAGGGCTACTATTGTTTCCCTCAAATAGGTACATATATCCTGTCAGTTGACAGAATCACGTGGGCAATTAATAGTTTTTCCCCTCTAAATCTCCTGGTTCTGACGATATCTTGTCTGTGATGCTTCAGAAAACAAGTACCTCAGTGGTTCCTGTCCTGCAAGAAATCTACTTGGCGTGTATCGCTCTTGATCACGTCCCTGCCAACTGGAAGAAAACGAGGGTTGTTTTCGTACCCAAGGCAGGGGGGAGGGGTCTCGATTCGGCCAAAGACTTTAGGCCTATAAGTCTTACTTCATTTATCTTAAAGGTGTTTGAAAGATTCATTGATTATCATATCCGAAAGCACATCGAATCCAAATTATCGCCAGCACAACATGCTTAGCTGAAAGGGAAGTCCACGGAATCAGCCTTTCACGAGGTTATAGGTACTGCGGAAAAATCTCTGAAGGGCAAACAATTCACTAAGGCGGCCTTCATAGATAATAGAGGATGCTTTTAATAACATCAGAGCGGAGTCAATTGTGACTGCGTTAGATAGACTAGAGGTGGAAATACCTATCTGTCTCTGGATCTCGTTCCTGCTTGGTTGCAGGGAAGTTAATGCGGTGGCAAGAGGGGCTAAAGTCATTAGATTCGTTCAAAGGGGAACGCCGCAGGGTGGTGTCCTTTCGCCCCTACTTTGGCTAGTTGCTATTGACGAAGTTCTGATAATGCTAAATAAGGCGGCCGCCGTAGCCGAACGGGTTGGTGCTTGAGTACCATTCGGAATTCACAGAGGGAACGCAGGTTCGAATCTCGGTGAATTATCAAAAGCAAGAAAAACATTTTTCTAATAGCGGTCGCCCCTCGGCAGGCAATGGCAAACCTCCGAGTGTATTTTTGCCAAGAAAAAGCTCCTCATAAAAATATCTGTCGTTCGGAGTCGGCTTGAAACTGTAGGTTCCTCCATTTGTGGGACAACATCAAGACGCACACCACAAATAGGAGGAGGAGCTCGGCCAAACATCTAAAAAGGTAGAAGCATACGCCGATGACTTGGTCCTAATGGCAACGGGAGCGCTTTCCTAAGTCATGGCTGAGATTTTGGAAAGGCTGTGCTCAGTCGCTGGGCTACCACTTGCGGCCTCCGAGTCAACTCTGACAAAACGGGGCTGGTGCTATTTAACAGAAAATATAAACCTCCATCCTTTCGACTTTCCAAATTAAACAGCCACATTCTCCCACTTTCACCGGAAGTTAGGTATATTGGAGTGATACTTGACTCTAAGCTCCATTGGAAGCTACACATTGAAAATCGGGTAAAGAAGGCCAGTATAGCCTTTTACTCCTGCAAATCTAAGTTCGGTAAAAAATGAGGACTCAAGCCACAGGTCGTGCTGTAGATGTACAACGCAGTGGTTTTGCCAGTTTTAACGTATGGATGCCTGGTTTGGTGAGAAACTCTTCGGCTACAATATCACTAAATTGGGGAGGGTGCAAAGGACTGCATGCATTGGCATCACCGGAGCAGGTAAAACTTGCCCAAGTTCTGCCCAGATTGTCGTTTTTCACTTATTTCCCATCGACTTTTACGTTATTTTTATCGCAGCTCAAAGTGAAATCAGGTTAAAGGTTCCAAATAGCAAGATTGGATCGAGAGGAAAATCTGCAATGAAAGCTTGCACCTCTGCCTTTACTGACGGTTCCAAGATGGAATCGGGAGTCGGAGCAGGGGGAGGAGATCAAATATCTTGGGTGTTCAGGTAACATTTCTCTAATCTGGGTTCCAGGACATAGGAACATAGAGGGAAATGAGATTGCTGATATGCTTGCCAGGAAGGGGACTGAATTGGCCTCAGAGACCTCCTATCCGGCCATCGGCATCCCCTTGGCAGTTGTTAAAGGGGAACTGCACAAATTATTTCTAAGGAAAGAGCAGAAAAGATGGACCTCATTTTCTTCATGTGCTATTTCGAAAACCCTTTGGCCCTAATAATAAATAATATTTAAAAATATTAATAATAAATAATATTAAAAAAAATTACATTATATACATATATATATTACATTATATATATATAATTAGCGCGCACACCCGTTTTGGGTGTTTGGCCGAGCTCCTCCTCCTATTTGTGGTGTGCGTCTTGATGTTGTTCCACAAACGGAGGGACCTACAGTTTCAAGCCGACTCCGAACGGCAGATATTTTATGAGGAGCTTTTTCATGGCAGAAATACACTCGGAGGTTTGCCATTGCCTGCCGAGGGGCGACCGCTATTAGAAAAAACCTTTTTTAATTTTGATGTTTCACCGAGATTCGAACCTTCGTTCTCTCTGTGAATTCCGAATGGTAGTCAAGCACCAACCCATTCCGCTACGGCGGCCGCCAATTACCCGACCAAAAAAAAAACAAAACACAAATAACGAAGGAGGATTTGATACATCAATCTTATGCAAAATTTTCAGGTGAATCAAATATAATAGTCGCATATTATGAAAGTAGAATGTAAACCGAATTTTTATTTTTAGTGAATTCAATAGCCTTTACAGAAAAATAAATATTTTTCAAATCAATATCTCGAAAATCGTTCAACTCCAATAAAACTTTAAATATAAGTTCGCGCCTTGAAATTACTACTAAATTTGCAAACCTCTATTTTTACCTTTAGACGATCCAATGCTCGTCTGTTTCTATACTGTAAATAAATAAAAAATAATATGATAGAAGCTTTTTGCAAAAGTTATAAATCTTCCGATGGGGTGATTAATTCTGAACCACCTTGTATATATAAGTACAATTATAAAGAAGCGGTTTCGGCTATTTGAACATGGAAGAGAGACCTGTGAAAAGTAGTGCCCGAAGAAAACATCAAAAAATTAGTACTGACTGATATATAACTAAATTGCGGCTGATAGCAGAGGAGCTCCTTATTAGAAATGTATGAACTGGACAGATTTTCCATGACCATTTTCAAACCGCTCGACGAGCATTGAGAATTTGTTTAAGAGCGATCGCCGTCATTCATATTTTCGCGACCTTCTGTGAAAAGCTTGCACCACTTGTAAACATTTTTTTGACTTAGAGTACTCGCACCGTATGCCACTGCCAACATTTCAAGTGTTTTTGGGCCCTTAATTCCATTTTTTACACAAAATTTCATGCAACTTGATCAATTTTTTTCGATAGCTGAAAATCGCCGAACACGCAAAACATTTGTCTTTTTTATGCCACTCGCAAACAAACTAAATATGCTATATTGCTAAAACCGTGAACATATCTTCGATACGTGCGTACTAACATATCATAAAAAAATAATAATAGAAAGTCGGATGTACGTAGCTCGCGAAATTTGAAAGTTCACCTTATTTTTTTAACACACCTCGTATATACATACAAATGTAAATATAAACTTTCAAACCTGCTGATGATCTTGTACGTTCTCTTCATATAACGAATGCTCAATTTTTTTTAATGGAAGAAAACATTCAACATCGTCAGCAAAAAAAAAAAAAAAAAATGCTGCAAATCAGCGCGATTTTGAACTACATCAAGCTTACAGTTAGTTATATTGTATCAAAATTCAATTGGCTAAAAATGCGTATTCGAAATTTTTTCAATAAAAAGTTTGAAATTTTGACGAAAATTTGTTGAATTTTTTTTTTTTTTCATTTAAATAAAGTTTGAAATTTTAATGGTTTTGTATGGTTGTATGGTCGTTGTAAGAAAATGGACTTCATATGTTTGGGTAAAAATTATCAAAATTAAATACATAAATTGTCCAAACTAGTCAATAAGTCCCTATGCTTTAGTTTTTAAACACACTGTGTACGCTATGTTAAATGATAATACTAATAGCCGTTAACTAATGTGAGACACAGCAATTTGGCTTTTGTGCTCTTGCCGGCGAGAACTAGTACTCAGACTGCTAATTAACCAGCTTTGGTGATTTCATTTTGCTAACTGTTGCAATTTTAGTCTTTACGGCGACGCTCTGAATGGAATACGAAAAAAGCTTTGCCAACGGGAGAATATTAACGATGCCAAGTAACTAGTTAAAGATTGAAGGCAATTTGTAACTGACACATAAAAGAAACGAAAAACTGCTAAAGAAAAAAAACAACAAAAAATCAAATGTGTTGTAAGCGGAGAGAATTGGAGTGACCAATGAATGCAGCGAGCTAGAGAGTGAAATGATGTAAAGTAATGTAAACAAGTTTAAAAATATTGGATTGTAACAATAACTGTTTGGAAGGAATGTGAAAAAAGAGCAAATGAGCACAAATTGCGATTTCAAGTATTTAAATTAGTACCAGAACCATGCATACCAATTGGGAGAGTGTTTCATTATGGTTGCGAGATACTTCTTACGCTTTTTTGCAGTTGACTAATTAACTTTTTTCCCGTTTTTTCTTAATTATATGCATACATACGTATATAATCTTTCACATAAATAAATAGTTCATTCGATATGCATTGTGAGCCATACTTCGTGGTATTGGCACATTGAAATGCGCAGAAGCCATAAAGCAGGTTGTCAAACCAAGCCGTACGGTAGCGTTTAGCGGCGAGCTTTAGTAGGCTTGAGTGGAAAGAAATGATTGATTTTTAATTTGTATATGAAAGTGAAGTGTTTTCTGTTTTTTGTTTGGTTTTTAAGGCCAAACTTAAATATGTGCCATGTATTTTAAGAGTTAAAGTGTGAAAAGCGCGCATGGTAGAAGAGAATTATGCCAATATCAGTATATAAAGTGATTTATAAAGTGAGAAATAAAGTGAAAAGGTTTTACTCAATATTTCCATACATTGAGTCCAGGCTAAACTATTTCCGTTATTAATTATAACCGTTAATTTCAACATGCCGTGCTGCTTTTTTTAAGTTCTAATGAACAACATGTGAAACGTAAAAATGCTCGGCAATCAACAATAAAAACTGAAGTACATATATATACGACCATATTTCTACATGGATATGCATGTATGTGTGAATATTTAAATCATAAAATGTGAGAATCTTCTGTCAAGAGCAACGGAAAATTCGAATAACATCGGAAACTGCGCCAAACACGAGCCTAAACTGCCATAAACAAGTACTGGTTTACTAACTTCGAATAATGCGTAGCATGTGTTGTGCTGGGGATCAGCTACCTGCTGGCACGCGCTTCAATGAACAATCAACTGTAATGCCCCAGCGCTATGATGAACAGCTGGAACGTACTTTATCCGCCAACCGGTTGACGACAAAATCTCATTCGCGCACGCATTCGCATTCGCATTCGCATTCACACCAACACCGGCCACAGCCTCATCGCCATCACCATCATCATCATAAACATCATTATTACCAGCCCCACAGCCAGCGGCAATTTTATTATCACCAACACGGCTTGCAATATTCATATCAACAGTATGGTGGCAATGGTAATGGTGGGAAGGCGACCAAAAACTGCTGCAAACGGAAACTACTGCATTTCTTTCGAAAAGGTAAGGATAGGGGTTTTATTGGGGGCTTTAAGTATAATTTCAGTGTGTGAATATTTCGCTCTGAAATGAAAACTTGTAGGACTAACTAAATAGTTTTTGAGAAATTTACGCATAATACATATGATAAAGATATAATAAAAAAAAGTGGCAAAAAAATTATGTATCCAGGTTGGTTTTAAATAGCTTTTTTCGCTTAATAAAAAAATCTTTTCGAGTGAAGAAATCTTTATTATATTATTTGTATACTGTGAGCTCTTTAGTTCACAAGTCTCAAATATGTTTGACGTACAACGTCTTTGTAGTAACTTGAAATCTTTCGATAAGGTGATTATATATATTATATATAGTGGGTGTTTGGCCGAGCTCCTCCTCGTATTTGTGGTGTGCGCATTGATGTTGTTCCACAAATAGAGGGACCTACAGCCGACTCCGAACGGCAGATATTTTTTTTATGAGGAGCTTTTTCATGGCAGAAATACAGTCGGAGGTTTGCCATTGCTTGCCGAGGGGCGACCGCTATTAGAAAAATGTTTTTTTCTTAATTTTGGTGTTTTCACCGAGATTCGAACCGACGTTCTCTCTGTGAATTCCAAATGGTAGTCGCGCACCAACCCATTCGGCTACGGCGGCCGATTACACACCAGAAATTGGAGGAGGGGCTCGACCAAAGACCCAGTAATGGATGTAAGCTCCAATTATATATACTTTTATACAAGTTTATACAAAGAGTATTTCAAAATAAGCGTCAAAATATTGTTTTAAATAAAACATATAAAACTTTAGACTCCTTCAAATTTCACTATTTTTAATTCAAGTCGGCCTTTAAAAAATATATCTGACATCATTTAAATCTCCTTTGAAGTGTCGACTCCTTCAAACGATTATTTTATATATTTCATAATAATCTTCAATAATTTTAACGCGTTGTTCTATCGTGTAAAATTGCTCATCTGCCCACTTGACAAATGCTAAAGATGACATAAAAAATGTAACCGTCTAGGATTCACTATTTACTACTCATATCTAGGCATCACTCTTGAATGCCCTTTTATAAATTTTTTCCTTCTTAATATTCAATTTATGAGGAATGGAATAAGTGCTCACAACTGTGACCATCTCCATGATTTCCTACAGAAAGAAATTGTGGGAACTATCGCTTTGCTGTTGCATTCGATCCTGCATTAGGCCCACAAATAGCATACTGGTTTGTGGTAGCCTGATTGTAATGGTATTCTTCTTCTTAATTGGCGCGATAACCGCTTACGCGATTTTGGCCGAGTTTAACAAAGCGCGCCAGTCGTTTCTTTCTCGTGCTAACCGGCGCCAATTGGACACACCAAGTGAAGCCAAGTCCTTCTCCACCTGATCTTTCCAACGCAGAGGAGGCCGCCCTCTTCCTCTGCTACCACCAGCTGGTACCGCATCGAATACTTTCAGAGCCGGAGCGTTTGTATCCATTCGGACGACATGACCCAGCCAACGAAGCCGCTGGATCTTTATTCGCTGTGCTATGTCTATGTCGTCGTAAAGCTCATACAGCTCATCGTTCCATCGTCTGCGATATTCGCCGTTGCCAACGTGCAAAGGTCCAAAAATCTTACGCAGAATCTTTCTCTCGAACACTCCAAGCGTCGCTTCATCGGATGTTGTCATCGTCCAAGCTTCTGCGCCATACGTCAGGACGGGCATGATGAGAGTCTTGTAGAGTGTTAGTTTTGTTCGTCGAGAGAGGACTTTACTGCTCAGTTGCCTACTTAGTCCAAAGTAGCACTTGTTGGCAAGAGAGATTCTACGTTGGATTTCAAGGCTGACATTGTTATAGGTGTTAATGCTGGTTCCCAAATACACGAAGTCTTTTACAACCTCAAAATTATAACTGTCTACAGTGACGTGGGTGCCGATACGCGAGTGCGCCGACTGTTTGTTTGAAGACAGGAGGTACTTCGTTTTGTCCTCGTTCACCACCAGACCCATTTGCTTTGCCTCTTTATCCAGTTTGGAGAAGGCAGAACTAACAGCGCGGTTGTTAAGGCCGATGATATCGATATCATCGGCATACGCCAACAATTGTACGCTCTTATAAAATATTGTGCCTGAGCGATTAAGTTCTGCGGCTCGTACGATGCTCTCCAACATCAGGTTAAAGAAGTCACACGACAGCGAGTCACCCTGTCTGAAACCTCGTTTGGTATCAAACGGCTCGGAGAGGTCCTTCCCAATTCTGACGGCGCTGCTGGTGTTGAGCAACGTCATCTTACATAGCCGTATTAGTTTTGAGGGGATACCAAATTCAGACATAGCGGCATACAGGTAACTCCTTTCTGTACTGTCGAATGCAGCTTTGAAGTCGACGAAAAGATGGTGTGTGTCGATTCTCCTTTCGTGGGTCTTTTCCAAGATTTGGCGTATTGTGAATATTTGGTCGATGGTAGACTTTCCAGGTCTGAAGCCACACTGATAAGGTCCAATCAGTTGGTTGACGGTAGGCTTCAGCCTTTCACACAATACGCTCGCTAGAACCTTATAGGCGATATTTAGAAGACTAATCCCGCGGTAATTGGCACAAATTGCAGGATCGCCCTTCTTATGGATTGGGCAGAGCACACTTAAATTCCAATCGGCAGGCATGCTTTCATCCGACCATATTTTGCATAGGAGCTGATGCATGCACCTTACCAGCTCCTCGCCGCCATGTTTGAATAGCTCAGCCGGGAGTCCGTCGGCGCCCGCGGCTTTGTTGTTCTTTAGGCGCGTTATCGCTATTCTCACCTCGTCATGATCGGGTAACGGAACTACAATTCCGTCGTCATCGATTGGGGTATCGGGATCTTCACATTCTCTATGACATGCGCAGCTGTCACTGTTTAACAGGTTCGAGAAGTGTTCCCTCCATAATTTAAGATTGCTCTGTACGTCAGTCACCAGATCGCCGTCTTTGTTCTTACAGGAAAACGCCCCGGTCTTAAAACCTTCTGTAAGCCGCCGAACTTTCTGGTAGAATTTTCGGGCGTTGTTCCTATTGGCCAGCATCTCAAGCTCCTCGCACTCACGTATTTCGGCCTCTCGTTTCTTCTGTCGGATAATACGTCTCTCTTCCTTTTTCAGCTCTCTGTAGCGATCCCACATGGCTCGCGTTGCGCCCGATCGCAGCGTGGCTCTATAGGCGGCATCTTTTCTTTCTGCGGCAGCATGACACTCCTCGTCGTACCAATTGTTTTTTCGGGCTCGCCGGAATCCGATTTCTTCTTCGGCGGCGGTACGTAGGGAACGAGAAATGTTGCTCCATTGCTCGTGTATGCCGATTTGTTGGGCAGTGCTTTCGGAGAGCAGGAGTGAGAGTCGAGTGGCGAATCTTCTGGCTGTCTGTTGTGATTGCAGCTTTTCGATGTCGAACATTCTTTGCGTAGGTAGATGCACGTTTTTTGCTGCACAGAGGCGGGTGCGCAGTTTGGCTGCAACAAGGTAATGATCCGAGTCGATGTGGGGTCCTCGGATCGTACGTACATCTAATACACTAGAAGCGTGTCTTCCATCTATCACAACATGATCGATCTGGTTTCGCGTTTTTCGATCAGGAGACAGCCAGGTAGCTTGGTGGATTTTCTTATGCTGGAATCTGGTGCTGCAGACTACCATGTTTCGGGCCCCGGCGAAGTCGATCAGCCTCTGTCCGTTACCGGATGTTTCGTTGTGCAGGCTGAATTTTCCGATTGTGGGACCAAAAATTCCCTCCTTGCCCACCCTGGCGTTGAAGTCGCCAAGCACGATTTTTATGTCGTGGCGGGGGCAGCGCTCATAGGAACGTTCCAGGCGCTCATAGAAGGAATCTTTGGTCGCATCGTCCTTCTCTTCCGTCGGGGCGTGGGCGCAAATTAGCGATATGTTGAAAAATCTGGCTTTGATGCGGATTGTTGCGAGACGCTCGTCCACCGGAGTGAACGACAGTACTTGGCGACGAAGTCTCTCTCCCACAACAAATCCGACACCGAATTTGCGCTCCTTTACATGGCAGCTGTAGTAGACGTCGCAAGGTCCTATGGTTTTCTTTCCTTGCCCCGTCCATCGCATCTCTTGGATGGCAGTGATGTCAGCCTTTACTCTCACGAGGACATCAACCAGCCGGGCAGAGGCACCTTCCCCATTAAGGGACCGGACATTCCAGGTGCATGCCCTCAAATCATATTCCTTATTTCGTTTGCAGGGGTCGTCATCAGTAAAGGCAGTTCTCATCCGAGGCTTTTTTAATCTTTTCATTGGGGGGGATTTTTAAGTGGCGGGTCCCAAACCCAGCGCACAACCAGCTATCCTGGAATGTTTCGCCTTCTCACGTTAGCTCACTCCCGAACGGGTGTTCGGAAGTTAACCAGAAGATACGTGGGCTAATCCCGGACGTTGTGAGCTGCTTGAACCATATGTAGAAGAATCGTCCTGGCCACTCCCAAGTGAATGGCGATCAGTAACTTTCCCCACTTGCGTGGACTTCTACACATGGAACCATCCTGGTATTGGGATATATGTATATTGAATTTTCTATTTCTTTCCCCTGGCTTTGGAGCGCTTTACCAAATAGGAAACTGTGAAAAGCTTTTTTGAAACATAGGGTCACCTTTACGTCGCTGTTTTCAAAAGTCAGTCTTTCTCTGATATGCAACTTCTTCCACCATTCTCATAGATTTGAAAAAATGCAACGAATTTCCACTTGCTTTGACATCGATGATAATACCATCAATTTACCACAGTACTTTCACCATTTTTTTTATATTAAATTTGATAAGTATTAGAATTTGATAAGTAATAGAATTTTATATAGAACACACTTTTTTTTTAAGACTGAACTCTTTTTTATATGTTTCACTTTTATTTAATATTGTAGCTGGTAAAAATGAGTATTTTAGATAATGCTTGAACCACTAGTCTGTAAGGTATTGAAGCCATGGGCTTAAGTAAATAATTGAATCGCAATAATATGGCTACTACGGCGTGTGCTGTCTTATATTTTAGATCAACATGTAGTAATGCTCTTATCTCAACTTGCAAGTATGCACGAGGGACCCTTGCAGGTATATCACCATTAGTGGCTTTAATAGTCGCCCTGACATTCGCTCTTTCGAGTCATTGAACTAAAATAAACAATAAAGACAATAAGAATCCTACTCTTTAAAATTAGCGTTTGAACTTAATTTTCTACAACTACCTACCCCTCCTTCTAGACAGTCTAATAATAAAGAGCTGTTTTTTGATACCTGGGGTATTTCACGACAAGCTGAAATAGCCTTTAGCCAAGAAAAAGCCAAGACAAATTGATCCTGATGATGAATTCGTTCACATTTTGGTTAATTATATCTATACCAGATATGGAAGTATGTAGACATTTTATTAATAGCCTGATTATTTGACGATAAATGCGTTTCCAAAGAATGAAAATGATTATTTCTTGAGAAAGTTTTTCATACCGAAACTTTTATATTATTAATTTTAAATTTTGCTAGAAAATTTGATGCGAAACGAAACTATGGAAACTTTGAAAATTTTTTTTTCTCAATATTTTTTAGTTTGAAATATATATATTAGTAGTTTCAGGTATTATTATAATATCCTAGATGTTTCAGAGTGAAATCTGCAGCAGTAGAGAAGATTGGTAAAATATTCCACATACATACATCTCGCAGTTAGTTGTAAAAAGCACGTTGATAACAGAAATTGTGTAGCAAAAAATAGTATAAATGCAAGTTGGAGGACTTTTTTACACTCAAATTTTCACCCAATATTGAATGCAAGTGATGGAAATTGAGCCTAAGCATACTTGAATTTCACGGTATGCCACATGTTCGGTATGCACAGCAAGAAGTGTTATTAGACAACAGAAAATGTGAACGATAAATATTTCTTATCTAATAACTGCTATAGAGTAATGATTTCGCTATACATCTTATATCTTTTGTGACTAGAAGATAAATATTTCACGTACCTTTAATTAACACAAATAGCACTCTTCTGACAAAATATTCTCAGCAAAACTACATTACAAAGCCGGGGGTGACTAAAATAGCGACCTCCGTGCACCTCGCGATGCTGGACCCCACAAACACACAGAGTAAGCTTCGAGCTCTAATGTTCTAATGTTTTGCTTGGGATCATCAAAATGGAACCATTTTCCCACACTTGGGCCAGGTTTATTATCAATCTTCAGAGTTTTGCATCTCGCGTGGATCTTCATCTATCAATGCCACTAACTTTGCGTATTCAAACTTTTCTAACAATCCGGTAAATTTCTAGTTCTCCACATAGAAATCAGAAATTAGTGCACATATTAATCGTACAATTATTCGATGCATCTTATGAATAGACTTGGCTGAATTGAAAATAAAAAGCAACTCTTAAGAGCCACTGTCAACATCTTCCAGTACAGAAAGATACAAATTTATAAACTTTAATGAACAGGAGTTATGCAAATATGTCTAAATTTAAATGCGTGGAACTTTTCACGGGACATCTTCTCGCCGATACCATTTATTGGGAAACTGCTTTTTAAAGAACAATTTATTTAAAAGCATACAAGCATAAGGGACGCTTTATAAACTTGGACTGTAGATAACAGTAAGATAGTTGCGGAGATAAGAAACCTGGACACCCTTACATTTAAAGGGTATGGGGTCAAGAATAACTTTCCGTTAGTAGGCTACTTTTTAGTATAAATTCATACAATATGTGAATTTTTTAATCTTAAGGTGTTTGTGCAAGCAGCTGAAAAATTGCTATCTTAGTGTTTCTGACATTATAATAGTTTTTGAATAAAGATTATAGTTTTAATAAATAATTGCGTGTACTCTTCCCACTTTTATAATAAAGTATCAATGAAAATGAAGAAAACGATGGCCGCCGTGGCCGAATGAGTTGGTGCGTGACTACCATTCGGAATTTAGAGAGAGAACGTCGGTTCGAATCTCGGTGAAATATCAAAATTAAGAAAAAGTTTTTTGTAATAGCGGTCGCCCCTCGGCAGGCAATGACAAACCTCCGAATGTATTTCTGCCATGAAAAAGCTCCTCATACAAAATATCTGCCGTTCGGAGTCGGCTTGAAACTGTAGGTCCCTCCATTTGTGGAACAACATCAAGACGAACACCATAAATAGGAGGAGGAGCTCGGCCATACACCCGAAGAGGGTGTACGCCCCAATTATATACACATATATCAATGAAAGTTTTAAAGTCATGTCCCTTATGTACATATCTATAAAAATATGTCTGCATTTCCACCATAATAATGTATTTATAACGCTAACCATTGTGTGTGAGTAATATTGTACACTCCTATCTCAGGTTGAAGTAGACTTATATGTATGTATAAGTATATTGTACTTAAAAGCCTATAAGTTACATTATCATTTTCCTTCACAAAAATGAAAGTGCAGTAATTCAGTTAAATTGTAGCATAAAAGACAAAGTGTACTCCCTTTCATTTCTCTAAAGTGTGCCTGCTGAGGCGTATGAGTTATGTATTCATATTATATTGAAAGCAGACTGGATGGTTACACAGAGCGTATGAGTAATGCCGCCTGTTTACTATCGTAATTATGTGTGTCAGGTGTAAATTACTGTACTGTGTAGCACGTAGCGTCACCTTGTTAAAACGCTGAAATGTCATTTGGAGAAACATAAAAATCGGTTAACATGGATCGATGATGTGAATGCACCGGCTTGCATGTGACGATGTGTGGGTTCTCTGGTCCTAAATGAGGAAATTCTGTTTGCTAACATTGCTGGCGAGGTAAAAGAGTGTTTTATTTGAAAATATGATTTATGCTTAAAAAGTTCATTGTAAAGTTCATTGGATGTACCGAAAATGAATCTGATAGTTATTTGGATTCAGCTCTTGTATCAATTTAACTTGGCTAAGACTTCTTGCGGTGGTCTTTGTTCAAAAATCTCAACATAGAACTGCGTAAAATGTAGACTTCATGAGATCGATGGTGAGTTGATGTTGATGCATGTTCTCGCATGCAACAGCAGCGATGTTTTCCGGCGAGTACATGAGTGCGGTGCTTTACCCAAAAGCGAACTTGTTTCACAAATGCATAAATATTATATATTGCATTGTAAGCCTTTAATTTTTATCGAATTTTCCACGTAAAATTTTCACATTTTGGGAATATGTTTTTAATGTCTCCCAGAAGTAGTTTATGTTAATCCCGAGGTCCTGAAAATTTTTAAATATGGAATTGAAGGAAATTGCTTATCACAAAATTTCATTACAATAAATGTGATGACCGAAGTTGAAATATTTTGTAATAGTAGAGATAGGCGCCTTTATCTCCAAATGTGCTGATTTTTTCATCAACAGGTTTTGTAACAGGTTCAAGTCAAGACTTGAGGTAAATTTTTAAATGCACTAGTGCTAATTATTTGTTTTGTTTTTTTGTTACTTTAGTTTTATGCGATTACTTATATTTGCTTTAGAATAAATATGTTTGTGTATATCTTTCTTTATTTGAAAATTCTTAATACAGAATGTAAGCGATCACAGTAATAAATTGTTTATTAATTTTCATACAAATGTGATTAATTATGCTTTATTCTTTTTTACATTTAACAAAACTATAAAATATTAATAGGACTATGGTTAAGTTCGTGCGGTTTTTTTTTCGAAATTTGAAACTTTATTGACGTAAAATGGTTACAAATTTAATATTCAAAGTATTGTCCATCGCTTGCTACTACTTTTTCCCATCTTTCTGGCAATTCACGGATTCCCTTTGTGAAAAATTCGGTCGGTTTTGCCGCAATCCACGAATCGATCCATTTTTTGACTTCATCGTAATTACGGAAGTGCTGGTCAGCCAGGCCATGTTGCATCGATCGGAAGAGATAGTAATCGGATGGCGCAAGGTCTGGACTATACGGCGGGGGGGGTAGGACATCCCATTTGAGCGTTTCTAAGTATGTTTTGACCACTTGTGCAACATGTGGCCGAGCATTGTCATGTTGCAAAATAACTTTGTCGTGTCTATCGGCGTATTGCGGCCGTTTTTCTCGCAGTGCTCGGCTCAAACGCATCAATTGTCGTCGGTAGACATCCCCCGTAATCGTTTCATTCGGTTTCAGTAGCTCATAATACACAACACCCAGCTGGTCCCACCAGATACACAGCATAACCTTCAGGCCATGAATATTCTGCGCCGACGTCGATGTTGAAGCATGGCCAGGGTATCCATACGTTGCCCGACGTTTTGGATTGTCGTAATGGACCCACTTTTCATCGCCAGTCACAATTCGATGCAAAAAACCCTTTCTTTTGTGCCGTTGAAGCAGTTGTTCGCATGCCATAAAACGGCGTTCAACGTCTCTTGGCTTCAATTCATACGGCACCCAATGGCCTACCTTTCGGATCATTCCCATGGCTTTTAAACGTTTGGAAATGGTTGATTGATCAACTCCCAAAGTTTTTGCAACCTCTTCTTGCGTTTGAGCCGGATCTTGATCGAGCAATTCCTCCAATTCGGTATCCATGAACTTTGGCGGCGCACCCTCGCGTTCTTCGTCTTCCAAGCCAAAATCACCACTTTTAAAGCGTGCAAACCACTTCTGGCACGTTCGCTCAGCTAGAGCATGCTCACCATAAACTTCCACCAAGATACGATGACTTTCGGCTGCTTTTTTCTTCATATTAAAAAATTCCCCGCAAAAACACATTATTTGGCACGAAATTCGACATTTTCAAGTGTGGAGGAATAAAAATATTGTTGTTTACGCTTCAAATAAAAAACTTATACTGACGTTTGTGCCTTACGACAGTAGCTCTCCAATGAATGTTTGGAAATGTGGATCGATGGAATAATAATCAAGTTACGCCATCTGTTGTAAAACCGCAAGGAACTTATTCATAGTCCTATTAGATATAATGTTATGGTAATTGTCTCTGCTTCGGGCTGCTTCAACGAGTTGCCCAATAGTCCTTAATCCTGTCCACTCTCTGATATTGCATATATTTTTGTTAATTTTGTTTTAAGTTTTTTTTAATTTTAAAACTACATTGGATTTGTATATTCATAATCAGATGTAAATAAAATAATCATAAATAAGATGTAAGCTTTCCTAAATCACAAGGTTTTTAAATTAATTACTATTTTACTTTAAGGTTTGTCTTTAAAAATGATTTCTAAAAGCAGTTTATCTTTAATTTTTAATTATTTTATTACATGATTCGTTCAAATCCATTCAGTTATTGAATATTTGCTCATATAGTTGTCTCTCAGTGTGCATTCCAGGAAAAGTACCAAAATTTCGGGACTATTTTAAACATATCTCGAACTTTCGGAATTAAAATTTTCCGCTAATATTGACATTCCTTATACATAAAAAAAAAAAAATACTAGGAAACGCAACTGGTAGGAACTTATTTTGCTTTCTGAACACGTATTTGTAATCGTATCGGTAGAAAACTCTTTAAAGGTTGGTTGAAGCTTGTCATATAAATATTTTGGAATCTTCCACTTTAGCATTAACCTCTTATAGATTTCAATTGATAATCGAGTAGCGAATTTGTTATATGTTGCAACTACTAAGATTACAGTTTTCTGCGCAGTCGAGCATACTTTGTGGCCCTTATCATCAAATATTTTATGCCAGCTTCCTCCGACGTCATATTTTTAGGAACATATGACTATATTTTTCAATACATTCGAAAACACAGAACCTACATATATAAGTAGTTATCAGTGTGGAGAGGGTATTTCGTGGTCATCATTCGGATGGGCCCGAGGCCAAATGTTATTAAGGGGATTTTCTAATAGTGTTCATTGATACATGGGAAATAACGTATCTCAATCGGACCACAACAGGCAAATATGACAGTCTTTTTGCCATCGAGTTGAAAAAAATCTATTCAACATCTGTCCTACATTAGGCAGCTGGTTTGTCAGTGTCTAACTCAGAATGAGTACCTACATGGAAGAAGGAACACTCTGAACCGTTTAGAAGGCAACGGGGAACCAGTAAGGTAAACTCTTATGAAAATCATACAATAGTGATTTATAAATTTTATGGAAATACAGATGCTAGTTACCTAAGAGACGATTGTATACCTGGAAATCACTGGTTAAAAAAACTAATCAATATTTTTTCAAACTTTTTTTTTATTTTGAAGATTGAACATTGTCATTTATGAATGAAAAATAATATCGTTCAAATGACTGCCACGACTGGCTTTACAGTAGGCCCTTCCATCAACCCAATTTTTTAGCACGTTTTCGATTGTTTGGGATCGAATTTCATGAATGGCAACTTCGATTTCGTGTTTTAAAGCGCCAATCGTTTCTGGTTCGCATAGCATTTGTCCTTAACGGCTCCCCACAAAAAATAGTCCAACGGGCTTAAATCACAGCTCCGAGGCGGGCAATTGATATCGGAATTCAAAAACGCTAGCCAAAAGTTCGAGTGTAACTTTGGCTGTGTGACAAGTTGCACCGTCCTGTTGAAACCAAATGTCGTCCATGTCATCCTCTTCAATTTTTGGAAACAAAAACTCGTTGAGCATGTCACGGTAACGCTCGCCATTTACTGTAACCGCGGAAGAAAAAGAAGACTCACCACTTTGGAAATAGGTTTTCAATATTTCCCAATTTTGTTCAAGCATATAGCGTCGGCCGCTGTAGCCGAATGGGTTGGTGCGTGACTACCATTCGTAATTCACAGAGAGAACGTCGGTTCGAATCTCGGTGAAACACCAAAATTAAGACAAACATTTTTCTCATAGCGGTCGCCCTTCGGCAGGCAATGGCAAACCTCCGAGTGTATTTCTGCCATGAAAAAGCTCCTCATAAAAATATCTGCCGTTCGGAGTCGGCTTAAAACTGTAGGTCCCTCCATTTGTGGAACAACATCAAGACGCACACCACAAATAGGAGGAGGAGCTCGGCCAAACACCCAAAAGGGCCAATTATATATATATATATATTATATATGATGCTTTCCATTTCAATTCAACCGGGCTGCTCGGGTCATGTTCTTCGATTTCGATGTAACTTAAATATGTTGCTCTCTGGTCAAAATAATGAGACACGTATTTTTTTGTTCGCCCGAAAAAAATTTTTTTCAAGAGTTATCGGCAATTTTGTTTTTTGCCTCAAACTCGATTTTTTTTAATTATATAAGAAAAAAATTTTTTGAAATGCCCATAACTTAGTCAAAAATGAACCGATTTTAATAATTCTGGGTTCAAAATGATCGTAATTACTTACACAAGCGACTTCATGTAGAAACAATTGCAAAAAAGTAGTTGAAAATTTTTTATTTAGTAAAAAAGAAAAAAAATTTAAATTTTTTCAAAATTCAATATTTCAAAAAGTGCATTTTTTTTTTTTTTATAACTTTTTCCAAATCAAAAAAACATCTCAAACTTTAATTGAGCTGCATGCCTAGTAGCTAAAATGCGTTGTTTTTGAGTAATGAATTTTTAAGTAAACACCCTGTTTCGCACTTTTTGTTTTTTGCAAAATAAAAAATTTTCAACTACTTTTTTGCAACTATTTCTACATGAAATCGCTCGTGTAAGTAATAACGATCATTTTGAACCCAAAACTATTAAAATCGGTTCATTTTTGACTAAGTTATGAGCAATTAAAAAAAATTTTCTTATATAGATTATTTCCATTTCAATTCAAAAGGGCTATTCGGGACATGTTCTTCGATTTCGATGTAACTCAAATATGTTGCTCTCTGGTCAAAATAATGAGACACGTATTTTTTTGTTCGCCCGAAAAAAATTTTTTTCAAGAGTTATCGGCAATTTTGTTTTTTGCCTCAAACTCGATTTTTTTTAATTATATAAGAAAAAAATTTTTTGAAATGCCCATAACTTAGTCAAAAATGAACCGATTTTAATAATTCTGGGTTCAAAATGATCGTAATTACTTACACAAGCGACTTCATGTAGAAACAATTGCAAAAAAGTAGTTGAAAATTTTTTATTTAGTAAAAAAGAAAAAAAATTTAAATTTTTTCAAAATTCAATATTTCAAAAAGTGCATTTTTTTTTTTTTTATAACTTTTTCCAAATCAAGAAAACATCTCAAACTTTAATTGAGCTGCATGCCTAGTAGCTAAAATGCGTTGTTTTTGAGTAATGAATTTTTAAGTAAACACCCTGTTTCGCACTTTTTGTTTTTTGCAAAATAAAAAATTTTCAACTACTTTTTTGCAACTATTTCTACATGAAATCGCTCGTGTAAGTAATAACGATCATTTTGAACCCAAAACTATTAAAATCGGTTCATTTTTGACTAAGTTATGAGCAATTAAAAAAAATTTTCTTATATAGATTATTTCCATTTCAATTCAAAAGGGCTATTCGGGACATGTTCTTCGATTTCGATGTAACTCAAATATGTTGCTCTCTGGTCAAAATAATGAGACACGTATTTTTTTGTTCGCCCGAAAAAAATTTTTTTCAAGAGTTATCGGCAATTTTGTTTTTTGCCTCAAACTCGATTTTTTTTAATTATATAAGAAAAAAATTTTTTTAAATGCCCATAACTTAGTCAAAAATGAACCGATTTTAATAATTCTGGGTTCAAAATGATCGTTATTACTTACACGAGCGATTTCATGTAGAAATAGTTGCAAAAAAGTAGTTGAAAATTTTTTATTTTGCAAAAAACAAAAAGTGCGAAACAGGGTGTTTACTTAAAAATTCATTACTCAAAAACAACGCATTTTAGCTACTAGGCATGCAGCTCAATTAAAGTTTGAGATGTTTTTTTGATTTGGAAAAAGTTATAAAAAAAAAAAAAATGCACTTTTTGAAATATTGAATTTTGAAAAAATTTAAATTTTTTTTCTTTTTTACTAAATAAAAAATTTTCAACTACTTTTTTGCAATTGTTTCTACATGAAGTCGCTTGTGTAAGTAATTACGATCATTTTGAACCCAGAATTATTAAAATCGGTTCATTTTTGACTAAGTTATGGGCATTTCAAAAAATTTTTTTCTTATATAATTAAAAAAAATCGAGTTTGAGGCAAAAAACAAAATTGCCGATAACTCTTGAAAAAAATTTTTTTCGGGCGAACAAAAAAATACGTGTCTCATTATTTTGACCAGAGAGCAACATATTTGAGTTACATCGAAATCGAAGAACATGTCCCGAATAGCCCTTTTGAATTGAAATGGAAATAATCTATATAAGAAAATTTTTTTTAATTGCTCATAACTTAGTCAAAAATGAACCGATTTTAATAGTTTTGGGTTCAAAATGATCGTTATTACTTACACGAGCGATTTCATATAGAAATAGTTGCAAAAAAGTAGTTGAAAATTTTTTATTTTGCAAAAAACAAAAAGTGCGAAACAGGGTGTTTACTTAAAAATTCATTACTCAAAAACAATGCATTTTAGCTACTAGGCATGCAGCTCAATTAAAGTTTGAGATGTTTTTTTGATTTGGAAAAAGTTATAAAAAAAAAAAATGCACTTTTTGAAATATTGAATTTTGAAAAAATTTAAATTTTTTTTCTTTTTTACTAAATAAAAAATTTTCAACTACTTTTTTGCAATTGTTTCTACATGAAGTCGCTTGTGTAAGTAATTACGATCATTTTGAACCCAGAATTATTAAAATCGGTTCATTTTTGACTAAGTTATGGGCATTTCAAAAAATTTTTTTCTTATATAATTAAAAAAAATCGAGTTTGAGGCAAAAAACAAAATTGCCGATAACTCTTGAAAAAAATTTTTTTCGGGCGAACAAAAAAATACGTGTCTCATTATTTTGACCAGAGAGCAACATATTTAAGTTACATCGAAATCGAAGAACATGACCCGAGCAGCCCGGTTGAATTGAAATGGAAAGCATCATATATATAGCGTCCCATTTCGTAAATTTCAAACCTTTAAGTAAATTATGAACACATTTGACATTCATTTGTGTTATCGTTCTCAAAAAAATAGGTGGTTCAAAAAGCAACGCTATATGGCCCACCCTGTAGTAAGGAATAAAATGTAAACAAGGAATATAAATGAACGGCGCTCTACTTATGTAAAAAAGCTGTAGACCCCAAATTAGCTTACTGGATGTATACTCGTACTTATAGAGCTATTGTCAGACCAATTATGACCAGGGCCACTCGAGTATCATTGGCATATTTTCAGCTATTCCTTTTCATCCAGAGAAGTGTGGGAAAATAGTGTAATAAATAATGAAAATGTGGTCAGTTTATCTACTGATGGCTCAAAACTCAATGATCAAGTGTGAGGTAGTGTATACTCCGAAACTATGGGCACTAATTTATCCTTTCGCTTGCTTGATCATTCCAGCGTATTTCAAGCTAAAATATGGTCAAACTCGCTCCTATCATGTAGACACTCTTCTAAGGCAATAAAGGGGGATTACAAATTAATAAAAATACTTGCACAGTATTTTTATATTAATCTACTTTGGGTGCCAGGACATAGTAATATTCAAGGTAACAGTAAAGCAGATGAGTTAGCTGAATTGGGCTCCTCGCTTCAAGGCCTGCATCGACGTACCCATGGCCTTGGCAAGATGTAAACTTTTAATAGATAGACACATCATTACTGTTGCAAATTACAACTGGAATTAGTTAAATCCCTACGCTATCGCTAGACGAACGTGGCCAGAATGGAATATAGGACGAACTAAGAGTTTATTTAAATTAACTAGGAATGATCTAAGAATCGTAGTAGGTGTCCTATCTGGGCATGATAGATAATAGATAGGGGCATCATCCAATGGCTATTGTAGAAGGTGTCATACAACAGGAAGATACAATCGAACACTTTCTATGCGGGTTCATGGCTCTGTATACAAGACGGTTGATATTACTCGGTCTCGCATTTCTGGACAACATTGCGGATGTTGCGAATCTGAAACTAGCTAGTATAGGTAACTTTCTGCATTTGCAAAAAATGCTCTAAGCTCAAAGGTAACCGTGAAGGGATGACAGATGAAATAATAAAACTAATAAAAACATCGAAATCTATCTATCAATTAAATTAATTAATCAGAGAAGCTGGAAGCTGCACATTATCATTTCAATCTTGTATCCCGAGTATACATTCTGGCTATTTCAGGCAATTTTTTCGTATGGATCGATAGTTTGATGGAAATCTCTATGGAAAGATTACAACATCAAACTACTTGGCGGAATACAAAGATCACGGTCTGTGCAATTAGAACATCTCCCAGGGAGGCTGTTATTCCCATAAATCTACATATCAAGAAGATGATAACCATGTAGGTTAAACGAAGCGAGCTACTGGTAGAAAAGAACGTATGGTCATGCTAGTCTATTATTGCGGCAAGTTCAGTATATATCGGAGAGGACTGATTACATCGGCCCGACGGTAACATTCAACAGGGACTTCACCACTCTTTCATCATCTCAGGAGAAATGGAGTAAGGAATTCTCAATTAACAACTTGGAAAACGATACAGATGGCTCCAAAATGGATTGTGGTGTTGGAGCAGGTATATATTCCGATAGACTTAGAATGGAAAAATCGGTACGTCTTCTTAGTGCCATCGGAAAGGAGCTTACAGATTTCTCTTTTAAGGCAATATCGCTATTCTTTCGGATAGCCAAGCTGCAATCCAGGCGGCACTGGATTCGGCTACAACAACCTCTAAACTTTTGGAACAGAGAAGGAATAGCATTACCGCTTTATGGAAGGAGAAAATGTCAACCCTGTGCAAACTATACCTCGAACAACCTGCTGGATGGTGCGGAAGCTCTAGTTGGATTCTGGATGAATCACCACTTCAATCAACCAACCGTACCCTAAAAAGAATACACTTCTGCTCCTTAATGAAAATAACAATCAATCAACCAATCAAACAATGACGACGCCGGTTACAGCATAACATTAGTTGAAATTCAAAAGCTGTACGTCGTACGGATAACAAAACACGTGGTCCTTATGAAATTCCTGGAGAAATTTTTAAACTAATTGACGAAGAAATGTACGTATTTTTAATCACATTAATGATACCGGAGAGTTTACAGGAATATTGATTTGTAAGTTTATGAATCAGTCAGTAAGTTTAGTTTTAGTTATGCATAACAGAATTTATAACAAACAGATGTTCGGAAATTGATCGCGTTAGTGCAAGCGAAGCAACTCCATCGCTCTCTCAAGTCTGACTTGTTGCTGCGTAGGTGTGAGAATACGCGCCCTTTGTATCTTGTAAGGCTTGACTTTGAGATCACTTTTCAGTATGCTGGAGATGCTACGGTCAGATATTTTCAGTTCTGTCGCCATTTGAATGGCACTTCGTCGGGGATTTCGCTCAAGTCGCTTGTGAACAATACTCTGGACTGTCACTTAGCCAACTAACAGGCAGGTGATGCCCGTGCATCAGCTGCGCGAGCGGTCTGAAGTTGGTTACACTGAAGGGAAGCGATGTTTTGGACGGAAGCAGTTGTAATAGTTACGAAATAGGATGAATCATGGAATGCAGCTAAAAATAGAAATATGTATAAAGAAATAATATAGTAATAATATTTACCCAATGTAGTTAAGAACAAAAAATATATAAAATCTTACATTCGTTAACGAACAAGCAAATAAGGAGGAAGAAGAAGTTTATTACTCGACAGCCAATGGCATTTCATGAAATCCATTCGCCATTCAGAAGTGGCAGAAAGCTGAAGGATACAATCAGCTAAAACTATACAAAAAACTCAAGTAACTGTCATCTACTCCCGTACGGAAAAGCAATATAAGTACACTTGTGAGGAAATGAAAAAAAATCTCGTACAAGCTTTTTGAAATATTTCTGAAAAAACATTGCTGAATCGTTTGCATTTTCCAGGTTTTCCAATTTAAGTGTAACTTACAAGGGGCGACTGCTAATGCTATGACCTAATTGCAGATAACTCTGATCCAAATTAATATAAATAAGAGTTACTTTTCTATTAGGTCATTAACCAAGTATTCCTGGATTAAGAAATAGCACCATGCTGACGAAAACTGAAAATTCTTGCAATTCGAATCAATGCGCTGTAATTTTATGCCTTGCTAAAACAGGAAATACACCGAAACAAATTTTTGATGAAATTTCATCGGCTCTTGAGAACTTTGCAACCTCAAATACATATATTGGATTCTTTCCATTTCAATTCAACGTATTTTTTTGTTCCCCCGAAAAAAATTTTTTTCAAGATTTATCGGCAATTTTGTTTTTCGGCTCAAAATCGATTTTTTTCAATTATATAAGAAGTTTTTTGTTTTTTAAATGCTCATAACTTAGTCAAAAATGAACCGATTTTAATGAAAAAAACTCTTTATATAATTGAAAAAATCGATTTTGAGCCGTAAAACAAAATTGCCGATAAATCTTGAAAAAAATTTTTTTCGGGCGAACAAAAAAATACGTGTCTCATTATTTTTATCAGAGAGCAACATATTTGAGTTACATCGATATCGAAGAACATGCCCCCAATAGCCCGGTTGAATTGAAATGGGAAGCATCATTGATAACAAATGGGCGCGGTTATTTACAGAAGGAAGATAAACGTGTGCCGATGAATCTAGTATGGGCCGCCCAGTGTAAAGAGGTAGTTACCGAAGAAAATGTTCAAGAAGTCGAAAAGTTAGTACTGAGCAATCGACTAATTAAATTGTAGGTGAAGGCTTATGAACTACAGATTAACAAGGAATGAAATGAAAAACTCGTGCTTGTTGAGAACTGACAAGCAGTATTTTTTTTTTTTTTTTTTTTTTTTTTGTCGGGACAACTAGCAAGTGCAGCACTCAGACATTAATTGAGTCCATTGTACTACACTTGGATTCCCATTTAATTTTCTTTAAATCTACCCGATCTCCGAAGAAATCTGAGAAGATCTTGTGGTGCCAAGGAGCCAAGGTGGTCGCTTCTTAACACATCAGTGCCAAAGACCTCAAACCTGATTCGGGCGAAGGCGGGGCAGACACACAGGAAGTGGTCCGCCGTCTCATCCTCCTCTTCACAAGCTGGGCAGAGTACACTGTCTGAGATGCCCAACCTTTCCATGTGCTTCGCCCACAGAAAGTGGCCCGTCATCAGTCCAACCAGCCGTCTGCACTCCCCTCTGCTTAATGACAGAAGGGTTTGCGACAGTCGATCGGACATGACAGGTAACATCAGTTTTGTCCATCTGCAGCCTCTCTCAGCCTGCCAAGCTCGCTTGTGGGTAGTAGCTACCCATTTGCTAACCGTGGCCGTGATGGCCGCAGAGGGGAGTGGCAAAGCGGGCTCTGGGCCAAAGAAGTTGGCTTCAGAGCCCATCTTAGCTAAGGAGTCAGAGGTCTCGTTACCCGCGATACCCACGTGTCCCGGGACCCATGTTAGCATCAGGCTATTATGTCTACCGACATAGTTCAGCCTGGATTTACAGGACTTCACTACCCCTGATGTGGTTTGAGGGCTGTCTAAGGCCATAAGCGCTGCTTGGCTGTCGCTACAGACACATATAGATCTGCCTCTCCATCGTTTTTCCACAACAAAGTTCATCGCTTCTTGAACTGCATACACCTCCGCTTGAAACACAGATGCATGCATTCCAAGAGCAAAGTGCAGTTTTGTCCCGCTGGATTCCACGTAGACCCCAGAGCCGGAGCCATGCTCGGTCCTGGAGCCATCCGTAAAAATGCGAAAACAGTGTTTGCCGGGCTCATTTTCTGAGTCTCCCCACAACTGAGCCTCTGGTAGCACTACACTGTATCTCTTCTCAAGTACGACTCTTGATGGCATGGAGTCAAGGGGCATTGAGAGAATCGTTGGATCGATGTCCATGCCTTCTCTGTGTTCCAATGCCGGACAAGGGCCGTACCAGTTCCCACTGTGTTTCAGTCTGCAGATGGCCTTCAAGGCCTCTCCTCGGATGAAAGCATCAAGTGGTGGTAAACCAATCAGAGCATCTAGTGCCGGGCCTGAAGTAGTCGGAAAAGCTCCGGTGCAACAGATGGCCGCAGTGCGTTGTAGTCTCGATAAGGTCCTCCTGACTCCCACTAGGGATAGTCTGCTCATCCAGACCACTGATGCATAGGTGATGATGGGTCTTATCATAGCCGTGTAGATCCATAGGACCTTGCTAGGAGAGAGACCCCACGTTTTCCCAAAGACACCTTTGCACTGCCAGAAAACTGTCAGTGCTTTGGATGCCTTTGCTTCAACGTGTGATTTCCATAGGAGCTTACTATCGAGGATTACTCCAAGATATTTAATTTCCTTGGATAGCTGGATTGTGACTCCTTTTAGCTTTGGCAGAGCGAGTCCATCAAGCTTCCTCCTTCTGGTAAAGAGGACAATACCAGTCTTGGCGGGATTTGCCGATAGCCCGTTCGCACAGCACCAAGTGTCAATCCGATCCAGAGTTTTCTGCACTTTCCTGCAGATATTCATAAGCGAAGGGCCTGTTACCAGACAAGCAACATCGTCCGCATATGCTTGTGCGTAGACTCCCGACTCGTTTAGAGTGGTGAGTAGAGGATCGATTACCATGCACCAGAGCAATGGAGACAGCACACCGCCTTGGGGGCAGCCTCTATTAACCCCAGATGACACCAGCAGATCTTCCTCTGCCCGCACCGAAACGATTCTTTGGGCCAGCATCGAACGAATCCAATTTACTAGCACCCGGTCTACGCCGTGCCTACTGGCAGAGTTACACATACTGTCAAAAGTGGCATTATCAAACGCCCCCTCTATGTCTAAAAAGATGCCCATAGCGTAGTCCCTCCTGTCGATGGCCAGCTCTACCCTAGCAACAAGGTTTTGCAGTGCCGACTCGCAGGATTTTCCACTCTGATAGGCATGCTGAAATAGAGACAGAGGGTAGCCTTCAGCGACTTCTGACGTATGCGCAGTTCCACTAGTCGTTCGAGACTTTTCAGCATGAAAGAGGTCATGCTGATGGGTCTAAAGCTTTTGGGGCTGGTGTAGTCGTCTTTTCCAACCTTTGGGATGAAAGCGACCCTCACCATCCTCCAAGAGCGTGGTATGTAAGCTAGTGCCAGGCATGCCGAGAAGATTTTCTTCAGGGCCGCTGTCACGAACTCCGCACCCTCCTTCAGCATGGCAGGATATATGCCATCTGGTCCGGGCGACTTGTAGTCGCCAAAAGATTTGATGGCAAATCGAATGGCGGCCTCATTCGCCACAGATCTGGCAACGAACCAGTCATGCCGAGAAGGTGTAGCAGCTTTGACAACTGCCTCTATCAATAAGGGCTGTTGCCGGCTGATGCTTATCTGATTACCAGGAAAGTGAGACTCCATCAGCAAGCTGAGTGTCTCACTTTTCCGCTCCGTGAAGGAGCCATCAGATTTCCTAAGTGACCCCAGCTTTGCCGTTGGGTCCCTTTTCAGGACCCTAACCAGTTTCGCCGTGTCACTCAGAGATTCAATACCGCTGCAGAATTCCCTAAATGAGGCTTTTTTCGATTCCCGAATAAGCCTCTTGTAGTTCTTCTGAACATCACGGTATCGCTCCCAGTCCTCTGCAAGGTTAGTCTTGAGGGCCCGGTTTAGAAGTTTTCTCGACTCACGCCTCAACATCTGGAGCTCTCGATTCCACCAAGGAACGGGAGTCCGGCTCGGGAGAGGTCGAATTGGACAGGCTGACTCAAAACAATCGGTTAGGGCAGCGTTGAGTTTCTCAACAGCCGCCTCAATGGCCTGTTCTTTTCGAAGTCTTGGTGGCGCAACGTCAAGGTCCCGCAGCGCCTCCCTAAACTTCTGCCAGTCTGTTTTTCTTGGGTTTCTAGAGGGCAATGGCATTTGTGCCTCCTCGCCACACTGAAACTCAATGTACCTGTGGTCCGAGCACGAATCTTCGGCAAGGACTCTCCAGCTCTTGATTGACCACCCCAATTTTAAGTTTGATAGGGTTAGATCAATCACCTCCTGCCTTCTAGCCGTTACAAACGTTGGCTCTGAGCCCTTGTTTTGTATGTCTAGGCAGGAGGACGCGATAAACTCGAATAGTCGAGAGCCCCGTCCATTGCACTTGCTGCTGCCCCAGATTGTATGCTGGGCATTAGCATCGCAACATAGGATGAGGCCCAGACTGCGCCGCTCACAGAACCTCACGAGACTAGTGGCCTTCCCGGGTGGTGGCCCTTCCAGAGCATCGTAAGGAAAGTAAGCAGATGCAATCACAAACTTCGACCATCCGCGTCTACCCCTATAACACACCTCAGCCGCTACCAGGTCTTGGCAACAGAATTGCTCAAGACCCGTCACAGTGAGGTGGGATGATACTATAAGACCGGTCCTAGGTCTGCTAGAACTCCTGTCATATAATAACGTGGCCCCTTTCAGCGCACTTAAGCCACAGAGACGGCCCCTAAAGACCCAGGGCTCTTGCACTGCTGTTATGTGGGGTAATGTGTGCAGCTGGGAAAGCCTTCTACTTAGTAGTGCAGTAGCGGCTTTGGAATGCTGCAAGTTAATTTGCGTCACCGTCAAGGGACGATAGCTACAGGAATCGTCCGAGTCAATCATTTGGGAAAGACATGGAAACTGGCCGTCCCAAAGAAGAGACTCAGACGGTTCCCGTACCGTGAGCCCATGACATCAACACTGGCCTCGTCCATTCGCACCACAAGAGTAGCCCCTTCCTTCCCTTCCCGGTTTTTACTCTTAGTGTACGAGACGACTCGCCAAAGCCTCGTGTTGACGCCCGGATTCTGGGCACGTATACAGGATAGGACATCCGCCGTAGACAGGTCTGGATCCGGAATCCAGCAGATGGCCTTCCTGAGGGGTACACTCTCCTCGCTGTAAACTGCGAAGCGAGTGGTCCCCATGGGGGGCACGTTATTGACCACGGTCCTGATCCACTCGAAGTTGGCCAGAGACGCGCACGTCACCTTTATGGTGCCGTCCTTTGTCTCATAGCCCTTCGCGTTGGCTTCCGGACCTGAGGCAATAACCCGACGCATCAGCTGGCTTTTGCAGTATTTGATCTCTGCATCCGTCAGCTGATGGTCAGGCCCCAGTTTTCCAATCACAGCCACAGGTCGTGGGCCAGCAGCCTTCTCGCTATAGGATGGCTTGGCCGCACCCTTGGATGTGCTTGGGCGGAGGTCCAGCACCCGATCCTCCACTGACGAAGATTTCGCCGGGCAGACAGCTGTGCTGGACATTTTGTCGAGGCGCCGATAGGGACGTGGCTCAGCAGAACCTTTTCCCGCCACATTGACTGGCGCCAAGACCGCGCTCGTACCTTGGGGGGTCGTGGCTCGGCCATTGGCGGCAACCGCAGGGCAGGGAGGTGTGCTGCTTTCAGCCACCGTCTTTCTCCGCTTGCCTCGAGAGCGAGACAACTTGGGAGTGCCTGTGCCCACCGTAGACTCGGTAGCTTCCGTGGGTGTCACTTCCGCTGACCGAGGTCGTTTGGAAGACACAGACGCAGAAGGGCCGGCAGAGCCACATGAGGATTTCTCCTGCATGAGCCTTGCCCGCCGCTTTCTTCTCTTCCTCCTTGCCGCGCTCTTCGATTTCCCTGCTTCTTTGGGAGGTCGTGCAGCCACCGAAGAGACCTCACAACTCAGGCCCTCAGAAGCAGGGAAACGTTTTTCAGACTCTGAAGGAGAGGAGATTGCGATAGCAACCCCCGTCTCCTCCAGGATGCGCTCTCGCTCGTAGAGCTGAGAGACTTGGGTAATGGTTGGGGCCTCCAGAATCCATGCCCCTGCCGCCGAAACGGGTGGATTGCCACTTGTGTGGATTCCACCTGGAGTAATATTACCATTGTTTTCCATTACCATTGGTTTTTTTCGGGACTCCTCCCTAGCCAGTTTGGTTCGCGGATGGCACCCTGATTCTATGCCAACTTTGAGTCATCACACGAGTGTTGAACCCACCCCATCAGGGAAGGCCACTCTTGTGATGCCAGGGCTCCCTATCCACCACCTGGGACGCGCCCGATGGGAGATCAGGCAACTCCACACGGGAAGCAGTAACGATTGGAGACTTGAGCAGAGTATTGAATTTGTGTCAGAGTCATTTGGACAAAATCTACACCAAATTGTGACCGTTAATGAAACCTGAGTGAGTTCCTCAGTAATCCGGAGACCAAGAAAGAAACGACGAGGAGGAGAAGGCCACCAAAGAAATGCAAAGTAGTAAAGTCGGAGTTGTTGTGGCAACGAAGGCATTCGCCATATATGTACGGCCGTGTATAAATCCTTGGCGTTTCGGTAGTGCAAAACTGAATGTCGTGGGAATGAGTCGGCGCCGAAAATTGTGACTACCATTTTGCTTGCCTAAACGGACTACAATTTACGCTTGTTTACTGCGTCAGGCAAATGAGGCTGTTATATACACAGAACAGACGTGGCAGGTATCTGCAAGACAACGGGCACCTACGTACCACTTGCGTTGCGAGGGATGTCTTTGAAGTTGCGGGGCACGCAAAAAATTGACTAGTCTCTTTAATTACTTTCACTTTTCCCTTCTCTAAAATTTAATATGGCGTTATGGAGAAGAAGATTTTCGAACGACAGTGAGATGAAAGCGTCCATAGGAACTTATTTTACAGGGCAATCGAAAGAATTAGTTTCAGTGACATAAAAGTATTACTTTCACAATGTGAGTGAGAGTATATATATGTTATATCTTCTGCTCAAATATGAACGAGACGGTATCAATAAAACGGTCCGCGGATGACATATGGCAAAAATAAATTTTATGTTTTTTGGTAGGACTGTTATAAGCTTACATGGCAAATTTCAGCGTGATATGTCACATAGTTTGTTTTCTGTGCTACTGTAAACAAGTCAAGCTCGAGTGTGTTCTTCGAATTTAACGATGGAAATTCAAGTTGAACAAAGAATTTGTTTGAAATTTTGTTGTTCCAACAAAATTTCGGCTTCAGACGCCTTAAAAATGTTGCAGACAACCTATGGGGACTCTGCTCTATCGCGTGCACGTGTTTTCCAGTGGTACAAATCGTTCAAAGAGGGCCGTACATCGGTTGAAAACTTGCCTCATGAACGTCGTCCAGCAACATTAGTAAACGACGAAAACATCGGAAAAGTAAAGGAAATTGTGCTTGAAAATCGCACAAATCGCAAAATCGGTTAACGCTGAATATTATTTAGACGTTTTAAAGCGTTTGCGCGTGAACATTCGTCTTAAAAGGAAGGAATTGTGGGACAACAAGTCATGGTTCTTGCATCACGATAATGCACCAGCTCACACATCACGTCTTGTTCGCGATTATTTGAATAAAAATAATGTTAATATCGTTCCGCAAGCACCGTATTCACCTGATATGGCTCCATGTGACTTTTTCCTGTTTTCCAAGCTCAAGTTGCCGCTCCGTGGAAAACATTTTGAGACAATTGAAGTCATAAAAGAGAATTCGAAGAACACACTCGAGCTTGACTTGTTTACAGTAGCACAGAAAACAAACTAAATATGTGACATATCACGCTGAAATTTGCCATGTAAGCTTATAACAGTCCTACCAAAAAACAAAAAATTTATTTTTGCCATATGTCATCCGCGGACCGTTTTATTTATTGATACCGTCTCGTTCATATTTGAGCAGAAGGTACATAACACCCTTTGTTTGATGTTTGAAAAAGCTCTTCCTTCTGTTTGTGGTGAGCGGATTGATGTTTTTCAACACAAATGCTCGTCTATTACAGCTTTATGCGGCCTGGTAGCAGCTGACGATTTTTTCTGAAGAGTTTTTTCGTGGCAGCCATATACTCGGAGGTTTGCCATTGCCTGCTTTGCCGCAATTAGAAAAATAATATACTTTTCCCAGCATTTGGTGCTTCGTGACCATGGTTTCGAGCCCGGGCACTGCCGAGCGATAGTCACTCACCAACTCTACTTATATAATACATTGAAGAATAAAAAATATATTAATATAACATAATTTTCATTTCTTAAGGCAAAATCGTCTTTATTTACAAAAAAAATGTTTTTCTTTCAATGACAATAATAAAAAAAATTGCTTCCCCTGACGTACCACATGCCACTGCCGTAACTGATTGGGCTGCTTAGGTACGTCTGAAAAAAAAAATTCGGTCGATTATTCATCAGGAGATATGTCACTATGGTGGGTAGCAGATTTACAAAAAAAAAATTTTCTAGATATTTTATTTGTTTATTGGAAAAACAAAAAAGAAGGATTATTTTCACGTTCTCGCTCTTAAAAAAATTGAAAAATGGATTATAAAATTATAAATCTGCTACCCACGAGAGCCCCAAGTCTACTCAGCATGTTAAAAATTCAAATCAATCGGTTCAGTACTTTTTGAGAAATTACTAACGCCAACTCGGAAAAATAGTTTCGAGAAAAACATGGTTAACGCGCTTATACCTGGGCGTCGTACTCCAAACCGGTCTCGTTTTAAAGGACTGTAACGTCTTAACTACAACGAATTTAATACAAAAATTTGCAAGTATATTTTTGAAAGTATAAACTATCATAACATGAAAAAAACAGTTCTAGACCAGAAAAGTATCTTAAGTATCTTAAGTATCTTCGGACGCCAACTTATCAAAGTTCCCTTGTATCTTTGGCAACATTCAGCCATTTGCAATGTGCCAAAGCCAGTGCACTAGAATAATACCATTGGCCATATGCGTCCAAAGAATGAAGCACATGCCACTGCTGTACGTAAATTTTCCAAATCACAGAATCTAATCCTTGGTGCCTTTACACGTACGAATGGTTTTCACCCACGTGCACGCCATGTGAATATGAATTGTTGAGTGAGTATTACGAAGTTGTTTGTGCAAGCGACCGTTATCTACGAGTGTGTGTGTTTGCTAACATTTGTGTTGCATGTTACCATATTATGTTACAGGCTTTTGAAATAGACGCATTTACTGAGAGGCTATCCGATGATTTGCTTTGAATTTGCAAATGCTTTCGATTTAAGTTTTTGCACAAACGAGAGAGATCCCCACACAGTGTGTACCATTGGAAATCGTACAATGATTTTGTTTTACTAGTTTATCTAGCAATTCCTGAATTTCCAATATAACTGTTTTTATATTTTTCGAATAGTTCAAGTTTACTTTGCAAGTGGTTACTATTAACAAATCAGAAGTTATAAAAGGTGTTTCATTTAGAAATTTGCACATTTGGTCCATAAAACGCATTTAAACACAGAGTTGTAGACTGGAATATGTACAAACGCAATTCTCCTTACTTGTATATAGATATATAAAGCGTTTTTCAGTAAGAGCGCTTCAACTTTTTTTTGGAATAAAACACAAACGGTTTGACTTTTTTAACTAATTTACTTTTAATCGGCCGAAATGACAGCAATTTCTCGTTCAATATTGGCTCTGAGCTCACAAATCGTCGCCTGCTTGTTACTGTAGACCAATGACTTCACATAACCCAAAGAAAATAGTCTAGAGACGTCAAATCACCCGAGCGCGGCGGCCATTCGACCGGTCCATTTCTGGAAATAATGCGCTCATCGAACTTACTCTTCAACAAATCAATTGTAGCGTGTGCTGTGTGGCTTGTGGCCCCGTCCTGTTGAAACCACATGTCGTCTAAGTCCATACCATTAAATTGCGGCCAAAAATAATCGTTTATCATGTCGCGGTATCGATTTCCATTCACAGTAACGTGGCGATCGTTCTCGTCAACGAAAAAATATGGGCCAATTACACCGCCGGCATGTAAACCGCACCAAACAGTGATTTTTTCGGGATGCAACGGTGCCTCATGAATCACGTGTGGATTGCTTTCCGCCCAGTAACGCATATTTTGCTTGTTGACAAAGCCATTGAGCCAAAAGTGAGCTTCATCACTGAAGATGATTTTTCGACTTTAAACTTTCTTAACAGAACACGCATTTTTATAATAAAATTCAATGATTTGCAAGCGTTGCTCAAGTGTGTAGCGTTCCATGATGAAATGTATACTAATGAAGTTTACAAATGACAAGCGAAAAATAAAAAATATTGCGTCGTTCGCCCTCCCTATCGGAACAAAGTTGAAGTGCACCTATTGAAAAACGCTGTACATATATATTTGAAGCTTAGACTCTTTTGGGTTGCTCTTGGGTTACTCCTTCTATTTGTAGTGTACGTCATGATGTTTTCCACAAAAGAAGGTACCTCGCTAATTGGATTTCTAAAAAAAATCTCCCTTCATAAAATCCAGTCTGATGAGTCTGATCAGTATCCTAACAATGTTTCTGAGAATGTTTGCATTCTTCTAAAATTTCCAAAACATTTTGAAAGTGATGGCAACCTTGTAATATAAAGCTTTGTTTCTAAAGCTTCCAAAAGTTAAGAAAAGTGTTTTGAAATATATTTTATTATATTTTCGTAAATAATCTATTCCCATTTCTCGCTAACATATTCTGGGTATATAAAGTTCGGTTCATCAAGTAGTTAGAACATATTTATTAAATATAGAAGTACCACTCCGACCCACATATATTTTTTGTTTCACTGCGAAAGTCAAGTTTCCATCCTTACAAGGTTAAGCTACTGTACAATAGAATAAATACCGTTTTTATAAATATCTACATCGCAGAGTCGTCTAGTGTCGTAGATACTAAACTGTAAGAATTGGCGTCAATTTAGTATCTTGAAAAAGTATGTCGCGTATATAGAGCGTAATGGCGAAAACCGATGGAAGGTGGACTCTGACTATTAACTGTAGGGCCTCCAAAATGCTATCACCAAAACTGGATCTTAAGAGGACAAAATGTCTGCTTGTATTAATCAGATCAACAACCAGCGTTCTCACAACTGTTATAACGGGTCACTGCGTATTGGCACCCTAGTCAATAGAATGGGTGTACCGCACAATGACTTCTGCAGGAGCTGTGGATATGAAGAAAAAATTGAGTCGGTAAAACACCTCTTCAGTGAATGTCCTGCACTGCAAAGAAGCCATGATAAATATTTGGGAAATTTGTAAAATGCCTCACTGGAGGCGCTAGAGTTACCTTCATTAAAAGATCCAAGTGGTTTAAGCAACTTAGGTGATGGAAATCAAATGCAGGTATCACAATGGGCCTTGTCTTGTCACAATGTGTCTTGTCACAATAGGAGTGTCTTGTCTTAGACAAGTAACCTGGCTAACGTTACCTACATTTTTATATAATAAATCTGACTAAAAAAGTTAGAATTGAAAGTAATACAAAAAACCTTGTACGTTTTTCAGTGGCATTCACTGTTTGCAAGCAGATATCTATTTGTAGTAGAAATGCAGTTACTCATTTACTCAGTTACTCACACGGAATTTTTTTAAAGTTTTGGTTTTGTTTTGATAAAGTATTTGCTCAGTTTGGTAAGCGTATCACTCTAAAAGTAATTCTCTGAAAGTCACAGAGGTCACCAAAAATGATAAGAGCTTCTAGAGAATTTAAGAATAGGCTTGAATAATTTGCTAGAAAAACTATGACGGTTTGAGTACTGTAGATGAAAATAAAATGCGTTGCTTCGCGATCAATTACCTTCAGTAATGGGCACCGCTGGATCTCATGTCACTATTGTTCAGGTATTGCCGCATAAGTTTTGCAAGAATACCAAAATTCTGATATTGCGTTCTGCCGAAAGCGGCTTTTAATTCAATAAAGTGACAGTGGGCGCAATTTTCCTCAAGGACCTTTTCTAAGATTTACTGTGTAGTGTATAGTGAGTATAGCGAATTAGAGTCTATAGTCAGTCTAAAGCCAAACTTTCAAGTTCAGTAAGTTTACTGACGAAAGATCTCAAAATTTCACGCAAAATGCACCATACCACCTTGCTTGCAATACTAAAATTACTATTTCTAAGGTTGTTGGCTTACATTGTTCTTCTTGTGGATTGAGTAGAGCTCACTTAAATTCCTTTCACCAGCAGACTCTGGCCACCCATCCAACCCGTCATAGTCGGGTTATAGGACGGCAGTCCGTCGATTTGGCTAGATCGATTAGGTTCCTCAGTTTCTTTGTACGTTATACCACTACTACTTAAGTAAAGTGAAGAAGTGGTATCTAAAATATTTAAGTATACTCTGCACGTCTATCAAGAAGTTGCCGTTCTTATTCTTGAAGGAATTCATCGTAGTATGGAAACCTTCCGTGACCCGTTGAACATTGTGGTATTGTAGAAGTCGCGGGAATTATTCGGCTAGTTTTTATGCTCTTCGCTTCTCGACAGACAATGGACACTGAAAAAGTTCTTCATAAAAAACTATCTGCTGTTCGGAGGCGGCGTAAAACTGTAGGTCCCTCCATGTGTGGAAAAACATCAAGATGTCAGCACACACCGGAAGAAGAGCTCGGCCAAATACCAAATACAAATTTGGTTTTGAATAAATTTTTTAATAAATACAAAAAAAAAGATTTTGATTGATGGAAATCTTTATTTTTACCTTTGCACGCTCTATTGCTTGCCTGTTTCTATACTGTAAAAAGCATAGTTAGCTACTATGAACTGTGTGAACTATACATCACAAGTGTCAAATATGATTAACGTTCGACACCATCTGCAAAAATTGTAAATCTTCCGATAGGGGGATTAATTTTGCGCCACCTTGTATTACATTCATTATGTTCAAGGGAGAATATTATTTGGAGCGGGCGTTGTTGGGCAAAGGATTTCATATTTGGAGCGACTTATTGATGAGGCAAAAGCAAAAGTTGTTAGTGGCGATTATGGCAGACCAATTCAACATTCCTCCACTTTTTCTCCAGGTGCACTATCTTTACTAGATGTTATTAAAAGGTAAATATATTTAAAATCACTATTGGGTATATTATTTAAATAATTAGAATGTATACCAATTTTCGTGTTATGAAATACATTTTACGGGTTCTGATTACAATTTTCTATTCTAAAATACATTTTACTATTTCCCAAGTACAACTGATTATTTTTCAATACATTTTATAGTTTCTGAAATACAATTAACTATTCTGAAGTACATTTGACGCTTTCTGAAGTACTCTTGGAAAAGGTTTAGCTCTTTTAGGTTCATTAAAAGTGATTGGAGATTTATTCACCGGTACGTATGTTGTTTTTTTGAACAATGCTGTTGATCTCACATCCGTGTCTGAGAAATTTGTCCAACGCTATAAGAACACTTCATTCATAGTGCCTAGATTTACGATTTCCCTAGGCTTTCATGTATACGAATCTTTGGTAGTAAGGCGAGGCATACGAAACTCTTGATGCTTTTTGGAATCATGCGTAAAGTCAAGAAGCCATAAGGCTCGCGTATATTCACTGCTGATACAAATTGTCCTCGCTCTAATGGTAAGGGGGATCTGTTTTCCTTGTACGCACTTCAGCAATACAAATTTGATGATCTGATGAATCTCAGATGGGTCGACAAACCGGTGAATGAAAATATTTGAATACTGGATTACTGAACTGTTCACGGAAAGTTAATGTCTATTTCATAAACTCTCCAAATGCAATACACACAGATAAATAAATCTTCTGGAAGTGAAGATTGCACATAGATGTTTGATACTAGAAGAAAACAATTTATTTATCAATATGGAACGAATACTGATTTAAATATTTCTTATTTTACAAACGAACACTACTGAGTAGTTTATATTTAAAATAATACTAAAACGTCGCTATATGACGTCCAAATACAAAATGACTCAAAAATATATGAATTTGGCTATGAAAACTGCAGAAATTTCAGCTGGAATGCTACATAAGTGTATGGGTGTGCGTGTGTTGTTTTTAATTTGGTTTCTGGCAAAGTTTTATTTCCGAGAAGTAAACTAAAATTTTAATATATAAACGAAAAAATGTTTGCTATTGACACACTATTTCGAGTTTCTAATGGTAAGTTATAATTTGTTGCGAATATATGTCAAGCTCACAAGCATTAATACATAAATCCATGCAGTGTGATTGGCCGAGTTTGTCCTCCAATTTCAGTGGTCCGAGTTTCATGAGTTGGCAGCACTGTTAATAACATCTGGACCAACTTTTATGTGAATGTCATTATCAGTAATATATTTACGCTTGTGTTTCCAAACGACCAAGAGTGCATTTTTCGATTTTTACAATGTCTGATTTGATTGAGCAGAGAAGTGCCATCAAATTTTGTTTGCGGAATGAAATTTTGGGCTGCGGAAACGTTTAGCATATTACAGAAGGCATTTGGTGATTCGACCATGTCGCAGAAAAATGTTTATAAGTGGTACAAAGACTTCAAAGAGGGTCGAGAACGTGTTGATGACTTGGAGCGCTCCGGAAGACCATCGACGTCAACAGATGACCAACACGTCAATAAAGTGAAGGAGCTAGTGCTCAAAAATCGTCGGTTGACTGTTAAAGACCTTACTGATATGATCGGAATATCACAAGGATCTGTGAAAACCATTTTGAAATACCATTTGGGCCTACGAAAAGTCAAATCTCGTTTGGTACCGAAAACTTTCAATTTCTGGGCAAAAAGTCGTCGCGTTGATGTGTGTGAAACAATGCTTTCAGATTATCAGGACAAGCTCAAATGCATCAGACCGAAAAGAGCACGTCAAAGTCGTTCAAAAATAAAGGTCATGATGACAGTTTTTTTCGATTTTCGTGGTGTGGTGCACTATGAATTCCTTCCACCTGGTCAAACTGTTAATAAGGAATATTATTTGAGCATTATGCGTCGTTTACGTGAAGCAATTCGTCTAAAAAGACCAGAATTATGGGCCAACAACTCTTGGTTTTTGCATCACGATAATGCACCGTCTCACACTGCACTCGTTCTTCGTGACCATTTCACCAAAAATTCCACGCATATCTTTTCGCAACCACCGTATTCGCCTGATTTGGCTCCTTGTGACTTCTGGCTATTCCCAAAACTCAAGAGACCACTCCGGGGAACGCGTTTCGAGTTGATTGAGGAGATAAAAGCTGAATCGAAGAAGGTGCTGATGGCTATACCGGAAATGGACTATTTGGCATGTTTCGGGGATTGGAAAAATCGTTGGCATAAGTGTATTTCATCGAGAGGGGATTATTTTGAAGGGGATGAAATTGATTTACAAGAATAAATAAAGATTTTTCATTTTACAACCAAATTCACCTTACTTTTTGCCCACAGTAGTATATAGCTAAATACATATGTAGAAGTATAGATAATTGGCACTTATATCCTTTATTTGTTGTTTGGCCGATTTGCTCCTTCAAATTGTAGTGTGCGTCTTGATCCTTTTCCGCAAATTGAGAGACCTACAGTTTTAAGCCGACTCAGAACGGCCGATGTGTTTTGAGTGAGAGTCCTTTTCCTGGCAGAAATACATTCGAAGGTTTGCCTTTGCCTGCCGAGGGCGACCGTTATTAGAAGACACTTTTTCTTTCTATCATTTGCTGTTTCATGCACGGAGACTCGAAACCAAGCACTTCCTGGTAGTCACCCACTTATCCATTTGGCTATGGCGGCCGCATATAAATAACAAATTTGACCTCATTTACTAATTAATAATATGTAAATGCTAAAAAATGGAATGCAAAGAATTTTCCTAAAATATTCTTTTCGAGTAAATAGTTCGATATTATATTAATCAGTTTAGTAACTGCCTCTATAAAATGGCAAAAAATATGAAGATTTCGCTGAGAAATATAATTTTTTTTTTCTAAAATAACATTAAAAATCTATCCTATCAGGTTTCAAAAAAAAAACATCCTATTCTAAATTTGACCGATCGAAAGTTTTACATAGTAATTTAAGCGTTTATGGGTCAGGAAATTTCCTGCTAAGCCCATCATAGAGTATTAGATAAACCGTTTTCTTACATTGTATACCTCTAACAGTTATCGATCATGGGGCCAACAGAAATATAGTCAGACAAAATCGCACTTCTATGTGTAAATGAAGTACAGATAAATTCAAAAAAGAGCAAAAAATTATTGCTATTGAAAAACCAAAAATTTGTTCGATCCCTGCTGTGAAAAATGAACTAGTGAGTTGATTTCTGATATGGGAGATCGCGAGATTTAGGAAGCCTCACCAAATTGCGATTTTTCTACTAGAATTCTAAAATGTATTATATTTTAAGTTTTCCGTATTTTTTTTTATGAGTTCAAATATTGGCTTACAATAAAACACAAATTAAATGAATGAAAATTAGATAGTTCAGAAATTCATTATTTTCTCGGTAGATGGCTTTAGTTGTCGATATCTCGTAAAGTATCGATCAAACAATTTAAAGCACGTTGTCAAGGTGATATTTCACACTAAAAAATTTGTTTTGCTTTTTTTGTTTATTCCATTCAGTTGTGAGTTAAAGGGTGTTAACAATGGAAGCCAACAAATAGAAAATTCGGTATATTTTACAGTTTTTCATAAAAGCGAAAATGCAACCTAGGCCATTGAAATTATGAATGGTGTTCATGGTGTCAAAACTGTAACAGCTATTTAATTATGAACGTGTACATTTGGTTTCAGGAACTACGTAGATGAAGCATCCTACTGTGCTTGTATAAGGTCCGGTACTCGAAATGTAACCAATTATAAAGGCCTTTAACTTGGTATTTTGGTCCATTCGAGGACAAAGGGTTTTTTCAGCGTATCGAGACTGGTGAATCTTTTAGTTCGGACCTTGCTCTCTAAATTGGCCCAGAGAGAGTGATCCATCGGACTCGCGTCTGGTGAATTTGAGAACCATTAAGTGGACGTCATGAAGTTCGGAACGTTGTTTCTTATAAATTCTTGGTTCACTCGAGCTTTGTGAGATGGTGCCGAGTCACGTTGAAACGTCCATGCTCTGCCACCAAAATGTTTGTCTGCCCACAATTTCAAATCAACCTCCAGAATACTTTCTTAAAAATATTTCGCATTTATGTTGACGCCAGACCCTATGAAAACGATTGGAGAGCGCCCATCTGCGGTTACAATGGCCCTGACCATAACCTGTGGCGGATGCTGCCTCCTGGTGGCCAATCGATGACTCAAATTCTCGTATGAAATTTAAAATCTTTTTCCAATTTTCTTAAACTACTCTATTTCTTTTATCGAAGATATATTATGAATGATTGTAAAGGCAGGAGGGGAGCCTGCATCATGCACTTCGATGTTCTCTACCCTATCGACCATTGCGACAATGTAATCAGCACGAGCTTCGTTTTTCTTTATTTTTGGGAAAATGTAGCCGGTTTATTACTATAATAATAATAATAATTAATAATAATTTAATAATAATAATAATAATTAATAATAATAATAATAATAATTACTAATAATAATAATTATTAAAAATAATATTTAATATTTAATAATTATTATTATTATGGTGAATATTTTAAAAATTTTGCGACATTCTGGAGCTTATTGTCCCATAATTTGTATGGATGCACGGCAATACCTCAATGCGTTCTGAATTTTCAGTGTCTCTTTCACAGAATCAACAGATGAAATGTTCAGGACCAATTAGAGGCATGGTTGCCTTTTTTTAGCAATTCCATTTCTCTCATATTCCTCATGTCTAGGAACCCAACCTAATAATACTGTGCTGAAGTTCTCTAACGTGTGAAAAAGATTCAAGCAATCACTTACCAATTTCGAGATGTTTTTAGTTCAGAGCTTTCAAAGCTCCCTGACTGTCTGCAAGTAAGTAAATGTGGGCTCCGCTCATTTTCCTATGGACATAATTCATACATCCCACACATATCTCGATGACAATATTTTTGTTTGGAAGATTCTGTTCTTGGATTGTTGGTGGTTTAAGATATAGATTAGGTTAGGTTGACCTGACTGGTTGAAAGCCATCACATAAACCTATTGGTCCCTACTGGTACCAGATGGAGCTTGACTCTTACGTTTCCTTGTAGTAGACATCTTGTAATACGTCTGCGTCTTTTGCGAATCTAAGTAAGCTCTAACCCCGAGGGACATTCTAGCCTTTCATACTGTAGAGCTCCTAAATATTTCATTCGGGTTCTAGCTAATACAGGCCAAGAACATAGAAGGTGTTCAAGAGTTTTCCTCTCTTCTAGTTCATTGCAAAATCTGCAGCTATCATTGTTTGCAATTGCCATCTTGTATGCGTGTGCCGCTAACAAATCGTGGCCTGTCAGTATACCTACGTTAGTTCTGCTTTCTTTTCTAGACAGGGCTAGTGCGAATCTGGCGTATTTGTCTGCATGATTTTCGCTGTTTTACAAGTGGCTAGATTATTCCACCTCTTGTCCATCTGCGTTTTCATGTACGCAGCGATCCCATTGAGGTTAAATACGGGTTTCAGTATGTCGATTTCTTGTTCAAATTGTCTGTAAGCAGCGGTTTTGGCAATCTTATTAGAGAAGTAAGATAAAGGTGAAAGATTTTGTGAAACATACGGAAAGTTGCAGAAATTAATATATTAAAATCCAACAATTACGTAGAAAATACTAAGTTAAGTTGTATTTTATTGCTCTATGGTTTTGGTTATCACAATTGATTGTGAAACAACATACAAGATTTTGGATTTAATGATATTCATCTTTCTAAAATCTGTAAAAGAATCGTAGCAAATTAATGCTGTACAAACAAAAATACCACGAAGTGTAGTATATAAAGAAACCGGTTACTAGGCACATATGGATGCCAATTGACATGCTTTGTCAATAAACTATATACTTATGTGGCAAATCCACGGGAATGGCTAAGTTAAAAATGTAAATGATTGAGTATCGTTCATAAGATAACCTAAAATTACTTTATGGTTTACATCGACCTTTTTCAATTCTTTTCTACCTAATGGTATGAACTTATGTCCCTTTTCACTTACTTTCAAATTTCATCAATGGATTAAATGGCAACCGCAATCAGTTGTCAAAGCTTACACAATCCTTTATTTTTGAATCATGACCCGGCAAATATTGTACTGTCTGGAAATCGGGAAACTTGTTAGTGTAACGCTAGCAAGTGGAAGTAATTTTCTAAATTTGTTTGTTTTTAGATAGTTGAAGTCAGATATTGAAATGGATTGCCAAAAGTTTTAAATAACTTTGCTGAAAGTTTAAAATAACTTTTACGCAGGTAAGTTAAAATAATTTAAAATATTTTAATGACGTGTACGTATTTGGTTTTTGTTTTCTTATTTGGTGAGATAAAGGCTATTACTGCTATTATTTCTTCGCCAATATTTCGACCTCAATTAGAAGTCACCTTCAGGAATTTTGGGTTACGCCTTTTTGGCTGGTCGACTTTAGCACTTTCATTTGCCTTGTCTGACCATAACTTAAATATGCGCTCACGTATGCATTTGCATGATTTTACCTTGTTGTTGTGATATGCATAAATGCGTACATTTGTTTGCACACACAGAAATTGTTAGGCATAAAGCATTTACATAGATAAGTATCTGTAGTTTATTGCTTTCGCAAGCATTTTAAATATTTTGTTATTATAAATTTTTATTAAAATTACAATTTTAGAACATAACTTTTTCCAGTGAACGTGGAATATTTTCTTATTTGTGAATTATTTAAAATTTTATATTAACCAACATAAACAAAGAAGCTTGGAGTTGAGTCTAAGATAATTAATTTTTGTATGCGATGGCGCAAAATTAATCATCCCATTTTATATATTTTTGAATAACTTTTTTACTAAGTACAAAAAATGATTTAAAGGTGTTCCTTTGCTTGACCCTTTGTATACTACATTCCGAATTCATCAAATACAACGCTACAGTACAGGAAGCTGTACGCATATCATGATGTGCAATGGGTTTAGATATTATATTGCGTCTCCGCACGCAAACTCTTTTTCATTTAGCATAACACAACTGGAGCTTACAAATGTTTGGCTTAACTATTAAACATTGAGCGGCCGCAATACACGGAGTGGCATGGAAAAGTGATTCTACAGTATGACAACGCTCGGCCTCACGTTGCCAAACCCGTTAAAACCTACAAGAAAACACTGAAATGGAAAATCCTACCACACCCGCCATATTTTCCAGATATTGCGCCATCCGATTATCACCTGTTCCGATCGATGGCACATAGTCTAGCTGACCAGCAGTTCCATTCATAAGAAGACATCAAAAAATGGCTTGATCCGTGGATAGCCTCAAAAGATGAACAGTTTTACCGCGATGGTATACGAGATCTACCAGAAAGATGGAAAAAGATAGTAGCCAGCGATGGGCAATACTTTAAATGATTCCCTTGTAACCATTTTTTCAGAATGAAGTTGTATTTGCATAAAAAAACAGCTAGAAATTAGTTCCGCACCTAACACGTAACATTTTCCCTAAATTGCATAACAACATGACTTCAAGCCTTCTTCTCTGGATTTATACAAACCTATTTTCTCGCAAAATCATTGGAGTAAAACATTTTAAATTTTACCTTAATGGAGTGCACAAATAACACTTCTTTACAGCAAAAAAAAAACAAGAAATTCAGGCTCTATGTTATCGCTAAGTGTCCAAATATCCATATAATGTTTTCTAGTGGCCTCTGTAAATTTCGAGATATTGCCAAATAACGGTTTTGGATTAAAAAAAAGCTAGATTAAAAAAAATGTCTGATATCTGGAGAAACCGCTAAACAATCAAAATAAGTGATGCATCAAATTATAGACATACAAAATTTGCTATTTCTCGGTTCTGTTTAATTTTCCATCTAAGTTTTCACGTTTTCAAAAGGCTTATAAAATTACAAAATTTGTTTTTTAGTCGAAATATGAAAGTTTTTTATTCATATTGTAAGAAATACATGAATGAAAATACGATTCCTGAAAATCTAGTTTTGCTTATTTCAAATTATTTGCAGAGCGCGACACTCGATGAAGATACAAAATACTCTTTATGGAAATGTGCTAAAAAATTTAAAACCCAAATAAAACATCAACCACCATTAAAAAAAGATGAAAAGATGATGGGCCGTTTTAGTAGGAATATATAATTGGGTATTTGTCCGAGCTCCTCCTCGTATTTGTGGTGTGCGTCTTGATGTTGTTCCACAAATGGAGGGACCTACAATTTTAAGTAGACTCCGAATAGCAGTTATTTTTTATGAGGAACTTTTTCATGACAGAAATACACTCGGATGTTTGACATTGCCTGCCGAGGGGCGACCGCTATTATAAAAAAAAAATTTCTTAATTTTGGGTTTTCACCGAAATTCGAACCTACATTCTCTTCGAATTCCGAATGATAGTCACGCACCAACCCATTCGGCTACGATGTTACTAAATAGAAAAAGGCGAAAACTTCGAAAAATTTTGAAGAATTTCTTCGAAAAAGTTCTATCAAATTACGGAGAAAAGAAAAATTACAAACAAAACAACAACAACTTATGACTTTACAAAAAAAAAGGACGAATACAAACGAAATAATAACTTAATATAGTTAATATATACTTAGAAAATAGAACATAAATGAATAAAATATAGAAAACACTCTGATATCACATGAGAACAAAAAAAGCATTAGCGGATCACCCGACCAAGGCATATGTATTTTTGCGAAACGTTTCTAATGCAATGTTCGCTTAAAATATTTTCCGAAACTTTCAAAAGGTGCCCAGATTATTGCATTGCCCAAACCGGGTAAAGATCCTACTACCATATCATCATATAGACCAATAAGCTTACTGCCGACAATATCTAAAATTGCTGGAAAATTACTGCGTGATCGGCTAAGCCAAATTCTGGACAAAAAACAAGATCATCAATTTGAATTCAGAAAAACCCATTCGATTATCCAACAGATGGATGCCTACACATGCCACAAATGGTTGCCCACGTTTTCTCTGTTGTGATATTCATATTGGCTACTTACTAAGGGAAAAGGATATCAACGGTAGAATATGTGGATGTCTAACATTTGGGCCTTTTGGTATAAACACATATATTATATATATGTCTTTATATTTGTTAATACTCATATTGGGTAGTCGAAAAAATCTTTTCGTATTTCTAATCAAACTTTTTTTTTTAATTTTTATAATGAACTTTATTAAACCAAATATGTACCATTTTGGTCGACCACCTTTTGCCATTTTTCTTCTAGAGACATTATTCCATCAGTGTAAAACTTTTGTGGTTTCTCGGCGAAAAACTGCGACAAGTAATTTTCACAGGCTTCTCTTGAAGCCAACTTTACTCCATTAAAGGAGTTCTGCATTGACCGAAACAAATGGTAGTCCGATGATGCAAGGTCAGGGCTATATGGTGGATGCATCAAAACTTCCCAGCCCAGTTTTTGCCGAGTCATCAAAGATGTGTGTGGCCTAGCGTTGTCCTGATGGAAGACGACGCCCTTTCTGCTGATCAGTTGTGGCCGTTTTTTTTTGATTGCTTGCTTCAATCACATCAGTTGTTGACAGTAAAGTGTAGAATCAATCGTTCGAGCAGGCTGGAGCAGCTCATAGTGGATGATTCCTTTCCAATCCCACCAAACACATAGCATAACCTTTCGAGGCGTCAATCCTGGCTTTGCGACCATTTGTTGAGCTTCACCACCCTTGCACCATGATCTTTTTCGCACATTATTGTCGAATTTGATTCACTTTTCGTCTCCTGTTATCATTCGCTTCAGAAATGGATCGATTTCATTTCGTTTCAGCAAAGAATCACAGATGTTAATTCGGTTCATTAAATTTTTCACAGACAATTCATGTGGTATCCAAACATCGAGCTTCTTTTTGTAACCAGCCTTTTTTAAACGGTTCAAAACCGTTTGATGATAAATGTTTAGTGCCTTGGCGATGTCATGGCAGCTTATGTGACGGTCCTGGTCAATCTTTTCCATAATTTCATCGACTTTTTCAAGGATAGGTCGACCGGAGCGAGGTGCATCTTTCACATCGAAATTTCCAGAACGGAAGCGAGCGAACCATTGTTGATACAGCATCATCTCCGTAAACTTCACAAATTTCATTGGTGGCTTGCGTGGCATTCTTCCCTTTTTATACAAAAATTTCAAAATATAGCGAATTTCTTCGTTATTTTCACTCATTTTTGAACAGCTATAACTTTTTTTCAACTTCTCCGAATTTAATTTTTTTTGGTTAAATGAAGCTTAAAATGTCACCTTTCTAACACCATATGATATGACACAATGTGATTGGTAGCACTGGAGATAGATGACTCCAACGACATCTATTGACAAAATACGAAAAGACTTTTTCGACTGCCCAATATAATACATTTATGATCTTTCCACAAAAGCACATTTTCGTCTAAATACTTACGATTGCAAATGTTCAACTTCTGAGTTTTCTTTTAAGCAGTTTTAAATTAAATTCCAATACATTGAAGGCATACATGAAGTATTTCTCGGATTAACCTGAGTTTACACTCTCGAAAATCTTATGTTTATATCCATTTTTACAGCCAAACAGTTTGGTTTGAAAATGAGGTTGGAGAAAGTGTATATATCATACTATACCACACATACAGATAAACATAATAGCGGCTTAAGTACCATACTGAACGTACAAAACTATGGTGATTTTTGATAATCCCTGACGATAATTTGAATAGACTGATTTCAAATTTTACGCTCAAATAAAGTAAAAGGGATAATCGGAATAAATAAATAAATATATGTCCGGTGTCCTTTTAAGGCCAAAAGCTGTGTCTGTGCTTTTAAGAATGTATGTACATTTTTGCGTATTAGGCTTTTAGTGATTTTTGTAATGACAATCTTCCCAAATATGATACATAAATCGCTGGAAATTAATGAAAACACTAAATTATTTATCTTTGAATGAGATGGCCTCCACTAAGTATAATATAAAGGCTCCTATGTCCCAGGAGTTTCCTCTAAATTCGAATTTCAATGGCTGTTATGCACGTAATGTTGTATGTATGTATGTATGCATGTATATATACTATAGTATGATTAATATTATTTGTGGGTTAATGGTAGTCGTGGGAGATTGATGAATAAATTTAAAGAAGATTTTTTAGCTAATTTGGTTTAAAAAGTTGGAAAAATCTTTTAGTTTTAATCTGACTGTTACATAAAACCTTGGCAAGTCTTTGAGAGCGTATCTGGGAAGGTTTAGTCCTTTAGTCTAGATATCCCGGAAAATTGTTAATTAAATCATACTTGTATATTAAGGCGGGTCGATTTAAAAATCGCTCATTGCTCTGTGAAAATCGTATTCTAGGGATCAAAATAAGAAACTTTGCCGAAGGAACCATACCTCTAAAACGAATTCTGATGTCCCCCAATTTTGGTCGAACGAAAAATCCCACTTTGACCCATTTAGAGTGCTCCAATCGAGTCCAAATGTATGACCGACCCCCACTAACTTTGGACGGCCGACCCACCCATGCCAGTGGCACACCCCCTGGAACTCCCCTGGGGGGTTCCCCATACAATCATTTCAAAATATTACCATTTTTGGCCTTTGCATGAGAAAAGAAACTAAAAAGTTCGACCCAAATTGGGGGACCTCAGAATTCGTTGTAGAGGTATGGTTCCTTCGGCAAAGTTTCTTATGTTGATCCCTAGAATATGATTTTCACAGAGCAATGGGCGATTTTTTTGCCTCGCCACAAATCGACCCGGCCTATTGTATATATACTTGACATAGAGAATGATATAATTGGCGCTTACACCCCTTTTTCTTGTTTGGGTTCTCCTCCGATTTGTGATGTGCGTCTTGATGTTTTCCACAAACGGAGGAACCTACAATTTTGTGTAGCCTCCGAACGACAGATGGCTTTTTGTTTGTTTTTTGTGTTTTCGTTTTTGAGGAGCTTTTCCATGGCAAAAAAATACTCGGAGGTGTGCCATTGTTTGCCGGTGAGCGACCACCATTTGAAAACACTTTTTCTATCAATTGGTATTTCGTGCCCGTGGTATCGAGCCTGGGCACTTCGAACCCATTCGGCTACGGCGGCCGTGCTTATAATGCTTAAAAATACATTTTTTATGAAAAACTAGACTCGCAAAGTATAGCCCAAAATATGATCGAATGATTTTGAAGGTTTTGTGATTCGATAGTTGATACATTGCCTCTTTGCTGTACCTTCTTCTACTGTTGTTGTATCCTCCTTAGGTCAATATTCCTCTGAACTTACTGAACATACACCCGTGATCACAATAATAGCAGAGCGACTATGTTTTGACGGAAAATGCGTATCTGCCGTCACTTTATGTTCACTTCATGTTCATGGCCAATGATACCGGGGATATCGAAAAAAAGAACAACGTATGCTGACTTTGTTTTGATTTCTCTGGGTTATATTTGAATATCCAGGTCTCAACTTCAGTGATTAATAAATTCACTAAATTTTTGAATTGCCCAGATTTCATTCAAAATTTGATCAGAACAAATTGTTTGTTTATTAAAAAATATATTTCAGAAAATGAAAATGGCTTTACTGCTCATGGAAGCCAATGCATTTTCTCCAGTCAGCAGTGGATACCTCCAAAATGAGCTCTTTAAAGCCTTCAACAGCTTCTTCAGTCGTTGAAAAACGGTGACCACGCATTTTATTTTTCATGTTCGGCCACAAATAGAAATCATTTTGTTGACAAGTCAGAACTGTATGGCGGGTGAGCCATTAGTTCGATCCTTTGAGTTCTCAAAAACTCTCTTGTGTGAGCCAATATGTGAGAGCTCGCTCTTTTGTTGAAGGTTGATTGGCATTCAGTGGTTCGTGTTTCTGTGTTCTCCGAAAACTCAGAATTGATTGCTTTAAATTTCTCTGTTCACCTGTTACGATGTCGTAGACGTGATTTGAACCACCACGGCTGAGTTTCTTCAGCATTTCTTTAAACCAATCGACACGAGTCCATTTCTCGGCAGTTGTCAAATTAACCGGTATCCCACAAGAACTATCAAATATTAATGCAATATGTATGTATGTATTGTAATATGCATGTATGCTGGATATGTCCAATGATGATCGTGCGTTATCGTCTGACGTACGGCATCGATTGTTTCTGGAACAATAAACGAGGTTGAACGGTCCTCACGAAATTCATCCCGCAAGAAACAGCGGCCATGTTGGAACTTTTTGTACCAGCATTTCGTAGTGGTTAAGTGTGGTAGTTCAACGGCAAAGGTGAAGTAAGCTGATCAATGCACCTATGTCTCAGTAATCACGTTGAAAATCGTAATAAATCGGCGCACGAAAATTTTTACGAGTTAATTTCATTTTTTGGGCGAGATGAATTCCGAAAATACCATATTTTTCTATAAAAGTATCGAATTATAGCTCATCAGAAAGTGATTCTGGAAATATTGTTCACATCTTAAATTAGAAAACATATTTTTTAAAATTCAAATTACTCGATGTTCAACAATTGAAAATTAGGTTAGAGTATTGGTTAGTATTGCAAACTATAACCTCTGAGTGTACACTAAAGCAGACACTAACTTTTTCATGCACATATTAACTAAACTAAACCGCAGTCGAAGTGGCGGTGATGCCAATGGCCACGTAATCCTTTTAGTCCTTGTAACAAGTTTTCAAGTAACTGTGACAAAGCGAAAGAAAAAAAAATATTTCATATATTACACGAGTAAAAGTGAAAACGAAATGTAAAGAAAAAGGATTTGTTGCATCATGGTACCAACACATTTTCTCACAAACACACACAGTTACACTTCAATATTTGTATTAGCCTAGCGAAAAGCAGAAAAATGTAGGTTTACACCACGGATTCTAGCGTATTAGTAAATATGTGTGTATACAAGCTGTGTAATGCTTACAAAAATGAAAATAAAAAAGTATAAAAACACACATACGAGGGTGTATGTATGCTTATATGGAATTACATAAGTACAAATGTATATATACGTCTGTATATAAACATTTGGAATTTACAATACTGTTGGATTGCTATTTTTATTTGCCACTCTATGAACAGAAGTAACAATACAGTAAGCTGAATTTGAGAGCAAAAATAACAAAAGTACTATACAAGTACATACAGTGAAAAGGGAAATTGACAAAAACAAAAATAAATCTGAGAGATCGTAAAAGTAACTGCAATAAAAAAATGCCAAGCAAGTGAAACGAACAAAATAAAAAATGACAAATGTTGCAAACAACATCTGTAATACATATGTTCACATAGTACATGTATGTACTCGTACCTACCGATAAAAAATATTTTGTTGTAGCTCTGCATGGAAGTACCAAACTAGTATGGAAAGATTGAAAGTCAAAATACTGGTCATTAATAGAAACATCTTACTAGTACGTCAGTGACTAGAATAATACCAGTAGAAAATTATCAATTGGTCTGCTAAATAGTCCTTAGTCAACAACAACATTGAGAAGAACGAGAACCCAAAGAGTCTTGACGGAGCACGAGCAACAAAAGTAACGAGTTGAAGCAACCAAAGTTGCCCTGTATGGACGCAGTCTTAAGGTGCCGTTCATTCGCCATTTCTCTGCTCTCTATCTCTGGGCTCTACTCGCTTGACGAAAAATTAGCATGACATAGCAACAACAAAGTGATCGAGAAATATTCGCGCTAGCAAGTATGGTTATACTTCATAAAACTAGTATAACATAACTCACACTTTTCAGTGCTGCCAAATCTCTCTTTTCTAATATTATGTAAGATTCTTTAGACCGCGTTCATACAGAGAAACTTTTGTTGCTTCAAATTATCTCTTGGTGTTCCTGTCGCGTTCACACATCTTGCAATTTTTAGTTTTTGGTCTACAGTCAACAACAACATTGAGAAGAATGAGAACACAAAGGGTGTTGACAGAGCACGAGCAACACAAGTAATGAGTTTGAATGCGGTCTTGGTAATACTCATTACAGTGCTGCCAACATATGTTTATATACATATGTCTGTTGCTTCACCTATTAGCCACCTACTAAAGATTGGCGAATCAAAGAGAGCTACTAGGCCCAGGTCTATCAAATAGAGACATCAATTAATTAATATTTGCATGGAGTTTATTCACTTTGTACGGAGACTGTATCCACAAGTCAGTAAGCTTAGAGGAAAGATTTATACAATAATAATATTAGACTAGCTCAGTTCAAGTTTTAAAACGTCAAAAAAAAAGAAAATAAATAAATAAAAAAATATTACAATTTTTCACACCCTATGTATATAAATATATTTGGCACTTACATCCTTTTTGGGTGTTTGGCCGACTTCGAACGGAAATTGGCTTTTTATGAGGTGCTTTTCCTTGGCAGAAATACACTCGGAGGTTTTACATTGCCTGCCAAGGGGCGACCATGATTAGAAAAAACTTTTTTTATCCTTTGGTATTTCATGCACGGAGACTCGAACCCACGTACTTCCGTAGTCACGCACCAACTTATTCGCCTGCGGTGGCTGCCATCATTTACGCAGGAATTATTTCCATGCACTTATTTAGCAATGTAATATTAACCATTTTTGCAGCAACTAAATTTTTTCCAAGCACTCGAAGCGGTTTTATTCTCTAAATTCTGTTATCAGAAGTCGGTGACTTACCTGAAAGAAGCTTCATTTAATTTTAAGAGAAAAATAAATTCTCCCTATGCTTTTAATATGAAATACGAGTATAATATTTTAAAACGTTAAATTCGAGTGAAGCGGATGTTCTTATTTAATTTTAACTAGTCTAAAAATGGTTATTTTAGAAACATATTGGACTGGAACTTTTCTTGGCTTATATGAACTGCTGATACATGCCCAAACAATTGGCATTCTGTGGGACATCCTTTAGTTAAAATTACCACTTGCTAACATGGAAAAAATGGCACACGAACTGGTTGAGCTGAAAAATGAATTGGTCAAAACAAATATTTTCCCTGCAAGGAGATATACTATTGCATTAGTAGTATTTGCTGCAGTCAGAACGAATTGCTTTTTGTCGACAACTATAAGTATTGCAGCAATCATTCTTCCATTCATTTTATTCAGCTGTTGTTGAAAAATATGTGCAAAGAAAATTATGTAGAACAAAAGAACAAAAATAAAGCAATACTTCCCTTTAGTGTGTATCAGTCAGTCACGTTAAAATTGTCGAGATATCGGTTGGATTCTTAGCAGAACTACGCCCCTTTATAAATACGAAGAGTAGCAATCCACTTTGCATTTGGGCATTTCTATTCTACGCGTGATCCACTTCACTTTTAAAATCCACGTTAAGTGGAGGTGCATTACACTTTGGCTCTTGGCTCTCGTTCAAGAAAATTCTATTTTAATGATTTTCGCTTTATTTCATATGATAGTTACTAAAAATACAAGAGTTTGTAATTAGAAAATGTCCGACCTCAAAATTGAAATATATTTGTTTTTAATTAAATCGAATTAATGTTAACAATGTTAACAGCAAAAGAAATTCAAGTTTTTTATATATGTATTATAATCTAAGGGAATCCCCTGCTGTCTAGAGTCTTCGAAATTTCGATTTCTAGTTCTAATTTTTTTAAATTTAATAATTTCGTTTATTTTCGTAAAAAAAACTCAACAATGAGTATATTTTCTGTATTTAAGGCGTGTTCTTTTGTAATTGTGTTTTTTTTTCTTAATGCCGGCGATCGATGCGATCGACATCGATTAATATTAGATGCACAACTCTGATTTGGCCGATTTTGCTTCGAAATTTAACTAGTTATTTAAAAAAAATTAATATATATTTACTTTTCCAAATACTGTCAGTCATTATTGCTTTTCTTCATTTTTCGAGTAGTGCACGATTTTCGTACTATGAAAAATCGTCACCAGTGCTCGTCTCAAATGCATGAAACATTCGTTTCCGGCTCTTTCATCTTTATTAAGTAGAACCTCCAATTATAAATCTCCAAAAATTTTCTGTTTTCCTCGATATTAAAGATACCGATATTTATTCCCAAACCCCATATATTCGTTTTCTTATACATACACTTTTCCCCTTGGATTTTATGTGCAAACCCACCGAACTTTAGCTTTAAGTAAATAAAAGAATGCACTGTAACCTTTGAGCCGTTAGAATAGAATAGGTACATTGGTTCAATAAAAAAGTCGGACATACATATCATGCAGCTTCAAATTCAAAATTCTAAGAAATGCAAGTTAAATATTTTTATTTTTTATTGAGTATTCAAATAGTAACAATAATTTACAAATCGATTACTTCCTCCTTATAAAAAATGTATCATGCAGCATTCGCAAAATTGGTGTCAAAAAAGAAATCGGACATCTGGCATTATTGCGATTGCTTGGCATTTTAAAACGGGGATCCCACAATTAATTTGCTCTCGGTAGAGCAGTGCAAAGAAAGACCCAAACGTAACAAATTAAAATACAATTTCAGTCATGTTTTGTTGAATAAAAGTCCAAATTATAAACTGGGTAGATAGCCTGGGCACAGCTCCATTGAAGTCAGAAATTTAATTATTATGTGTTGGGTATACGAATACGTTTCCGATATAGTTGAGTTTGATGATATTATGTGAAGTATGTGCCATTGGAAGCTACACTTTTACTCCATATTTCAGGCAGTATACGGATTCCTCTGCCGAAAAATTCGAGTTTTTTTTACTTGATCCATTCATTGAGCCAGTTTGCGATGCTCTCGTAAGAAGTGAACCGCTCTCCAATAAGGGTTGACTGCATTGATCGGAACAGATGGTAATCCGAGAGTGCAATGCCTGAGAAATACGGCGGATGGGGCAAGATTTCGCACTTCAGTGCCTCTAAATATTCCTGGACCGATTTAGCAACGTATGGCCTGGCGTTGCCATGCAGCAAAATCAGTTTGTCATGTCTACTGTCCCATTCCGGTCGTTTTTATTTGATAGCTCGATTCAAACGCTTTAGCTGCAGTCGGTAACAGTCGCCAGTGATGGTTTCAGATGGTTTAAGGAGTTCATATTAGATGACACCATTCTGATTCCACCAGATGCACAACATTATCTTTGGGCATGAATATTTTTTTTCGCTGTCGATGCACCTGTTTCACCTTTATATTTCTCGTCGAAATTGCCACTTTGGAACTGCCGAAACCACTTTTTACACGTTGTATTTGATGGAGCATGATTACCGTAAATATTGATCAATATACGATACGAAAAGATTGCTGATGAGCTTACTAGAAAGGCGTAGGGGTTTCCTACCCAAACATCAGCCTTCCCTTGATTGTTGTTAAAGGGTAATTGCACAATTTATTTGACCCTTTTACCCCCGTGCAGTGGGCGCAGGACGCAGATAGTTCAGGGAACTCCACACCATTAAATTTTCATACTCGTAGCTGTGTTTAACGGTCATTAGACGATTGGTATACACTCAGTTACGCTAGGTGACTGTTGAGCAGTTTTTCTGTAAATGTCCGGGTTTGGCAGTTAGACGATTATGAACACTGGGTACTCCTTTCTTCTCTATTATATAAACAGCTCTGGTTTGCTGTAGATATCTGCACATTGGAGGTCTCAAAATGGTACAAAAACGGCATTTTAGTGCTACTTGGGGAGTGCCAGTCTGGTACTTCAACCATTTCACCTACATACCCACCCATATCATAAATTATTACTGAAATTCTGAATTGGTGGTTACAATTTTAATTTTTTTTAGTCGATCGAAATAATTATCCCGCAATAGCAGGCTATTCGTGCTACGATACTATAGGCAAATTGGAGGCAACATTTTTACTATTGATTGTCAATGCGATGCTTTGGACGAAATAATGAAAATGTTGCTGCAGTTGTGCTTCAGCTCAAAATGAGCTGAATCAGATGAGTCCACGCTGTTCAAAAAAGTTATTCATGTTCTTATGAGATATGGACTACTTTTAGCTACTACAGTTTAGAAACCAAACTATATTTGAATATGTAATAGTGTGCAGTATATAACACATGGGCTGAAAAGTCCCGGGCCTAACAAAGAAAACACTTTTTTTCAAAATTAGCTTTATTAATCAACGTAATTTCCAGCAGGAACCCCGCAATCATTCCAGCACCGCTCTAATATTTGAATACCACTTTCGTAGAACGATTTATATTTTGCCTCAAAATAGGCCTCAGTTTCAGCGATAACCTCTTCATTTGAGCAAAATTTCTTATCGGTGAGAATTTGTTTATGTTTGCGAATAGCCAGTAGTAGCTGGGAGCCAAACTTGCAAACACGGTTGATGTGGGAACAATTCGAAGATCAATTCATGTAGTTTTGCTATTGTTTTGATTGAATTATGACACGGTGCGTTGTGAGCAACAGTGCAGCACCCACTTTGAACAGAGCTTTCTCATAGTCAAATGCTTATGTAGTATAACTCATATACATCAGCTAACTCACGCAACTCCACTTTTCAATCATTCAAAACGATGTTGTGCATTTTTTGATGTTTTCTGGTGTTACCTGTTACCTGGTTCATCTTCGATGTCTCTACGACCACGTTTGAGGTCAGCTAACCATAGTTTTATTGTTGTTTCTGATAGAGCGGAGTCCCCATAGGACTTTTCAAACCATTGGTTTGTTTGAATAGCATTTTCCCCCTCAAGAAGGAGTGTGAAATGAAAACACGAACTTCTTTTTTATCCATTCTTTTGAAAATAACGTCACTTTTAGAAAAAACTAAGCGTCACCCTTAGAACAATAACTCACAAACAAATGAATAGAATATTAAGGCGAATAGAGTACTGAAGGTGACGTCATTAAAAACAGTTACTTTACTTTGACGTCAGCTCCCTTCGCAATACAAAACAAACGAACAAAACAAACAAAGGTAGGAGAAATTGCATGTTTATGAAAATTCAGTAAATGGCTTAGTAATATTGTGATTGATGAGATTAAAACTAAAGAATCTAATGCAAACGAAGTGTCGTGTGTTCAATTGTGAAAGCACAAATTAATATAAAGCCTCCAAATGCAGTTTGTTTGCGTTTTTATGCGGAAGAAGCCTTGGCTAGAAAGTATTTGTGTGTGCGTATAATTTCTTGTGTTTGGTTATTTCCATTGCTTTCGCCTAGTCGCCCCTCTTCTTCTTCACAAACAAGTAATTCCTCCACTTTTGTTTGTTTATTGATGGACTCTCACGACACGGCAAATCCGGAAGGCGCAATCTTCTTCTCTCATTCTTGATAGAATATCATGGCATTTTAACTGCCATTTTTTAAGGTTAGTACTAACTGATAAAGAGGTGAATGCAACAAACTAGTGCCATCTATGTGTTAAGCCCGGGACTTTTCAGCCCATGTGTTATGTATGGGCATTCTATAGAATCAGTTTTTAGCTGTTTTGAAATAATATGAGTTTTAGAATAGTTTTGCTTCGTTGCCCACATAAGTATTTCAAATGCCACCTACATTGGAAAATAACAAATTTTCTTCTAACTACCATGATTGATATAATTCCATGTACAAAAGTTTGTCTGCCCAAAGTAAATTTTATTTACTTATGCAGGCTATTTAAAAGTTTTCTATGGTCCTTTCCCTGAATTTGTTGTTTCAATCTTAAATTACGATGTTTCTGACTAAAAAAAAGTTAGGTAAATAAATTTGTATGTACTTATATTTTCATAGTACCTACCTTTAGTTGGATACAATACCCAATGTCTGTAATATAAATTGGTACTTCAACCAGAAAATGTTGCAGGATGTTCATATACACGAGTACATATATATTTACATATCTATTTTCTTTTGTATTCTTTTATTCACTCTTTTTCATATATTTTTATTCCTATTTAGCTTTCGTAGGTTTGTATATACCGATACATATATATGTATGTTTTTATTCTTCTGCCAACTAGACAAAGCTTACGACCTACGCGCCAAACAAAATTGGGTCTGGGTCAATGAAGTGAAGTGATGTATCTTCTTTTGAAGCAGGGCAATTTGTGGTAAATAACATTTCCTTTAGCAATTTAAGAAGATTATATACATACACACATACTCATTCGCGATTTGGGTTTGCATATGGGACTGGTATACTTATACATATATTGGATAAGGTGGTAAGTAAGCCAAACAAAAATAAAAAAACACCAGTCTAACGGTTAGACGCGATAGAAGTGAAACCTTCCGTAAAACAAACTGAGAGAGAATAAGACGAAAGCAGCATTAGGAGCAAGATAATTATAGGTTCATTATAATTTGCTATAAAGTTCATATTTTATTTTCTTCATTTTATTATTATTCATCCTCAATGTTTTCAATTTCAACAAATGATACGAGTGGCTAATATGATAGCTAAAATATGATACAAATGCTTTGGTTTTGATGTTGTCAACACGTCTTTGAAATACCGCGTCAATTGTTGTTTTTGATCGTGTTGTCGATTCAGTGCGATTGTTACACATTTTTAAATTGAATGTTGTATTGAGAACGTCAATTAAAGGAACCGCTGTGTCCAATGCAAAATTTACGTTAAAATCGCCACTTAAAATCATTGGAACTTTATTGTAATCTTTTCTAAGTATCCGCGATACTTCTGGTGTATACTTTATTAAATTTTCGTGAATGAATTCCGTGATGCTATTTATTGATTTTTTTTTCTGTCGATACTCACGACACTTTTCTGTATTATTTTTCGGCATAATTGCGGTAAATATTTAAAAATGAAAATATTTACGAATATAAAAATACACACGCGGTTGCTATTATGAGCGTCCCCAGCAAAACCTGCGTGACCGAAACTCTAACACAATTACATTTTTTTGAATGTTACAAACACATCTGCACGCAGGTTTTGCTGGGGCGTGACCGAAACTCTAACACAATTACACATATGCACTCGTATTTGTTTGAAAATCGACTTTTTTTTTTGGTTCTCCGTCACCTTTGGAAAATGTGTAAACAGTAAGCAAACTTTATTCATATATTTTTCCTCATTTTTGCATCAGTAAAATTAAACAAACGCCGTAGCCGAATGGGTTGGTGCGTGACTACTATTCAGAATTCACAGAGAGAACGTCAGTTCGAATCTCGGTGAAAACACCAAAATTAAGGAAAACTATTTTTCTAATAGCGCTCACCCCTCAGCAGGCAATAGCAAAACACCGAGTGTATTTCTGCCATGAAAAAAAGTTCCTCATAAACATATCATAAAATAAAATAAAATAACTGTATAAAAAAAAATTTTTTCTTGTGATTCGAACCAAGGATTTTGGATCGGAAGCTCACATTGCTAGTCGCTCGGCTATCGCGCCATGCTGTCGGCGCTGGCCTAAAAGTTATTTAGTTCGTCGCTACGTGTATATGTAATATTCGTAGCCAAGAGTGTCGCTTTTTTTCGTTTCACTTTTTCTCAAATCACTCCCAACGATTCTAAAGAAGTTTTCACTTCAAAATTTGCTACAGGCACCATGTTTCCTCATATTTGATGCTTATGCACTCAAGTCTCCTACAGTCTTGGGTTAGACGTGTTGATCTCGGTTGCCGCAGAGGGCTATTGAGGGTGCGCAAATATGTTTTTAAGACATACCGATGTTGTGGCCTCTCAAGCACAGTACCTCTATTGTCTAGTTCTTCGAAGAATTGTTTCGTCAAAACTTTGAGACTCATTGTTTGAAGAACGAAGCTTGCACGTAGTAAGTGTCTAACAGACTATATCTTTTTCACCGCTGCAGCTCTTAGAGAAATCATTGTATGGAGTTGCGAATGGACAATAATGCATTGCTCGTTAGACTTTCTATGAGAATGCGTATACTTCCGTTCTTTTTTCATACATTGTTTGCCAAAGAGAATGCGATGCTCCATTGTTAGGAGCTCCCCTAGCCTTTTCCTCTACTAATGGTACCTCAAGCTCTATCTTAAACCCTTATCCGCGCTCTTGTCTGCTTCCCCACTTCTCGAAACATCACTTTATCCCGAAATCCAATATTGATTGATGCTGTGCTGTCGAAGAAAGCCTTTCAAAATTCTTAAAAACATTTTGAGCTAGTCGTTACCGATCCAAAGGCCTTCCTCTCAATCTGACTGTCTGCGAATAAGGAGAGTTATGAGGGTGCGTGGCTCATCATGCTTACCCTTCCCGCCATGCTATTGCATAGATCTTGGCTAGAAAAGCACAGTAGTAGGGTCTGGAGTCTATAAGTATCCCTCCATGAGAGTTGCTGGGTGATGCCGTCAGATTCTTTTCCACTTCCCATTTTTGAATCTCATCATCGCTTAAAAGAATATCAGATTAATTCTGACGCGATCACATAGTCTCAACTGCTATGTCTCGCACCTGTTCTGTTTAAGGCAGCAGTAGAAAAACATTTTTTTTCATCATCTTGGCTCTGCGCTTCCAACTAAATTTAGAGTCAGAATATTTTCAGTTTCGACAGTATTATGTAGATTTGCGCATTATGTGTCGAGAGTCCTATTGACTAGTCACAGAAAGTGACTAGTACAAGTGGAAGAAGTAACCCTTGATCGGTCATTCCTCTCTATTTAGTAAGTCTGTTAAGGTTTTTTAAGATTTTAAATTTTTTTTCGATCTAATCTGCTCAAATGAAGACTAATAACAAGGTTTGAGTATTAAATCGATTTTATTATATGTTAAGCTCAAATTTTACTCTTCAACAAAAGGCGAGTGGATCTCACTACGAAACGACAACACCAAATGACGTAAACATTTTTATACATTCATATTTTGACCCAATGAAGGTTATAGGCATGTTTTTATGATGGAACTCCCTTCCCACAGCCCCCAGGCCGCGCCACCACTCACATTCGCCACTAATAATCGAATATTTGCTTAAATTTAATCTAAAAAATCTTAGTGTTTCCTATTTCCCACTATTTCTAGCACACTCTAGACTTCATAATCCGCATAAGCTTAATTAATAAAAATAATTTGCTTGATATTTTTCTGATTGGTTGTTTTGATTTTATTCAACGAGGCACAGCAACGGATGCCGGGTATTGTAATATTATGGTTATTAATAAAAGAATATTTTATATGAAATTATTGTTTGTAATTCTTTGTATATGTATATAATATCCTTAATCCCTCAAAACTACTCTTACGCGCGCGGGGCCGCGGGTTAATGCTAGTTTCATGTATATTACAAAAGGCATTTGATAGCGGGTTTCAATAATTTTATTATTTTTGTAGGTATTTTTCTTAACTAGCTTTTAACTTAGTATGCTTCCTTGATGAACGCCAGCCACTAATATAAATTCTTCAAAAATATATTCAAAATATGATATTCGGTCTTTAGGTTTTCACCTCCGTACCGGATTTCCCTAGGCATTAAGGTTAAACCTCCATGTCAAACAAATATTTACAGTTTTGATTTGAATTTGTACTCTTACACTTCTGTATGCGTATGCATAGGCACCTAAAAGGAATGGAACCTATGCAGAAAGAAGAAATGTTACCTAGAACCATTCTTACTTCAATACTTACGAGTATTAATCATTTCTCAGCGTATGCGCATACAACAAATTTCTTGCAGTTTTTTTCTTTGTTTTAAGTTTGTGACAAACCTTGAAAATAGCGGATTTAGGTGATACTTGAAACTATTGGCGGCTCATTCAAGCAACCATCTTCATATTCCGCTTGGCGCTATTTTCGAGCAGATTCTATTCAGTTGGGCGTGAACCGCATTTAGGTTGCTGCAACCAAGGTTACAATGACAATGTGTCAGAACGTGTTTGTCTTCTTCGTAGTCATTTGTATTATAAATATATTGTGTAATATCTATGTAATATATATATATAGTATTTTTTTAACCAATGCGCCTTTTTTAAGTCCCACAACGCACTGTGATATTTACACTTGTGATATTTATTGTAAGACGCCTAGCACTGTAAGCAAACTAATGAATAGCTTTCGTGTAAAAAAAAAATTATGTAAATATGGGTTGTTGGATTTCAGCACATATATTTATGCATATGTTTATTTATGCAACTTATATGTAAACATACCTATTAAGTATATGCAGTTGCATTTACGACTTTATGTGAACATTCGTACATACTACATAACCTGCAGGACGTGCCTATCAGAAGCTCCAACACATTCAAATATTCTGACATCGACACCAACGCCTGTAAACATACACTTGGAAATTAGCGACATTTCCCTCTTTTTTGCCCGAATTTATGCGTATCCTCTTTTGAATTCTCACTCTCATAAGCTGTGCCAGGGAGAAGGGGGGATTTTCTCTGTGCGTTTTCAAATTAAAAGTGTGTGGAAAATTTAAAAACGAGTATATAAAAAATATAATTTGCACTGCTAAGCTTGTTGCTACTGGTAGGCGACCAACAATTTGGAAAAGAGAAATTCCAGTGCTCCGTCTATTAGTTGATTAGTTTTATATTTTTCATTAGTGCTCCATTTAGTGAATCTGTCCAAGTGAAGAGGCAGCGACATGTTGGTCCAGAATGAAATGATAACTTTCATTGCCATATGACTAAAGAAACTGAGGGGAAAAAGCATCAAGAGGTTTCTAGCGTACTCCCGCTCGCCCTAGAGATATATTATAATATTATTATTATTTTATTATACACTAACACATAATTAACGCATACATATACATATAGATATTATAATTAATTCTCTTAAATAATTCTATTAAAGGCTGGGTTTTATGTATATGTATAAGATTGTATATATTTAAATATTTTATACTTTGCTATACTTCTTTGTTAGTATATCTGAAAGATGGTGTGGAAACTAAATTTTTTTTTTTAATACCAAAGTAATTACGGCAGCCAATAAGCTGAGTCTTTGAAATTCGCTAAGAGCCGGTTAACGGCATAGATAATAAAATGTGAAACTCTTTCATTTTGTGAGCGGCACCCAGGTTCCCAATTTTTCGGTAAATTCCATTGAATGAAGGTGATTGAGAATCGTTTTAGGATCGTTTAAATAACTCAAAAATATAATTAACATAATTTTGTAGAGCAGAAAGAGTTTTATCGAATGATTATTTACCTTTACTTACACCTTTCCCAAAGAAAATATAGCAACGCTATGAACTAACTCCCCAACCCATGCACTTCAAAAAAGCATTTTTTTTATCTTGTTCAGCTTCTCCTTCGATACTGTCTTTATCTCGTCAATCGTAGCGTAGCGTCATCCTTTCATGGACCTCTTCAGTTTCGGGAACAAGAAAAAGTCACAGGGGGCCAGCTCTGGGGAATACGGTGGCTGTGGCATCAGTAGTGTGTTATTTTTGGCCAAAAAGTGTGAGCAGGGTGTTATCGTGATGCAAGAGCCAATTTTTGTTCTTCTACAAATCTGGACGTTCCCGGCGGATTGCTTCGCGCAAATTGCGCATAACTTACAGGTAATATTCCTTATTGACCGTTTTACCCTGTGGCAAGAACTCATGATGCACAACGCCCTGCAATCGAAGAAAACGGTAATCGAAACTTTTACATTCGACCGAACTTGGCGCGCTTTTTTCGGTCTTCGTTCGTGCGGCAGCTTCCATTGAGATGATTGAGCTTTGGTTTCCACTTCATAACTATAAACTCACGATTCGTCACCAGTTATGACCCTCTGGAGCAAATTTTCGTCGGGGACAGAGTCCAACATCTCATTAGCAATGTTTATGCGATGCTGCTTTTGGTCGAAATTGAGCAGTTTTGGTACGAATTTTGCGACGACCTGTCTCATGCCCAAATCATTAAAAAAAAATCGAATGACACGAGCCAATCGATATGTCTAGGTCCTCAGCAACGTCTCTAACGGTGATTCGACGATTGGCCAATACCATTTTCTTCACTCCATCAATTTTTTCGTCTGTTGTTGAAGTGCTCGGGCGTCCGGCACGCTTTTCGTCGTTCACATCATCTCGGCCTTCTGAGAACATTTTATACCATCGATAAACGTTGCTTTCGTCCAAAGTAGCTTGTCCGTATGACACAGTCAACATTCGGAATGCATCCGCGCACATAATTTCGTTTTTCACACAAAATTTTATACAGGTTCTTTGATCCATCTTTTTGAATAGGTAAAAATCGAAGACGAGCCGAAACACGTGCAAGCAAAGCAGCTGTCAACAATTAACTGAACATTCAAAATGGTCGAACTCGTCGGCATGAGTGAGAGACATGAGTACAAACATATCGCCACAAAAAAATTGAAATTCGAATACACGTAACCAGCGAAAATTCAAAATCCGCGATACTTTTTGAACACACCTCGTAATGCCTCATTCAAAACTGGGTATGAGTGCCAATTTGAAAGAAATTTAAAACATGTTTATGTATACAGTCACTTGCCGGTGTTACCAATTACTAAAGACTATCCTGTCAAACTAGTGACGAAAAACTAAACGAAAAGAACGGACCATAAATTGAATCAGATCTCTGGGAGGATCACATCGTTGTTGTTGCATTTGCGTGCACATTTTTTATCCGGACACCGATAACTGACCACCGGAGTACAGCTGTTACAGGGTGTTAGCATTGGAAGTCAACAAAGAGAAATTTTACAGTTTTTAAAGGCGAAAATGCAAACCAGGCCGCTAAAATTGTGAGTGGTGTTTATGGTGTCAATTTTGATTTTGTCAATTCCGTTCAGGCATTTTTGAGGTTAAAGAAAATGTTATAAATGTAGGAAATGACGGACATGACGAACAGACATAATAGGAGACAGAGCGCACAGTGTATGACCGGACTAATACGGACAACAATGTAACGCAACAAAAAGACCGAGATTACCATACCGCGAACATACCCAACGAACACGTTGACGATACGAACGGCAGGACAGATAGAACATTGTGAACCAAGCCGCCATCAAGCGAGGAACGCACAGGAACAAATTTTCTAAGATGAAGTAATAAAGAAATTGTCTAAATTAAAGTAAGAACAAATTGTTTAACTCGGAATCCTACATAAATGTCGATAAAATCATAGAAATAATCGACATTGGCCGGTATGTTACTAGTCGTAGAATCCCCTAGAAGTTAAAGATCGACCTTAAAACAGTTTTAAACCATTTACGCAAAGCTGGATTCTAAAAGAAGTTCGATGATTCGATGCCATACCAATTAACACCAAAAAACGCGATGTAACGAATTTCCATCTGTGAAGCCTTGGACAAACGCCAAACATCCGATATTCTGTGCAAAAATGATCCTGGTGAAAGCGTGAGGAAGCAGCTCAAACATTGGCCAAACCGTGACTAATGGCCAGGAAAGTTTTACTGTGTATTTAGCGGGACTTGAAAGGAATCATTTATTATGAGCTGCTTCCGTGTGGACAAACATTAAATTCAGATCCTTACTATCAACAACTGGATCGTTTTGAAGTTAGCGATATGTCCAGAATTGGCCAACAGAAGAGGTGTTGTGTTCCATCAGGACAACGCAAGGCCACACATGTCTGTAGTGATATGTCAGGGAGCTTAGTTTGGAAGTTTTGATGCATCAACTATGTATATAGTCCGGACTTGATGGAGTGATATGAAATTGGAGAAGAGAAGATTGTGAGAATCAATTACTAGAATTTATCGTCGATAAGCACCAAGACTTCTAAGTGGCAACAAATTGTACAAAAAAACGGTGCATATCTGACCCACATCGGACGATAGAAACCATTTTAAATAAAGTTTTGAATTTTTCGCAAAAATAATGGATTTCTTGAAATATTGTCGATAATTATTTGCATTTGAACCTTCAGGTGGTGACAACATATATTTGTTTAATTTAATTTATTTTTCCAGGCAGTGCATCATAAGATGCTCTTGAAGTTCAAACTATTTGAATTAAATATATATTTATTATTTGAATGCATTAATTGTATTATAATTATTATGTAGGGGCTTAGCACTACGATCTGAAAGATCTATTGTGCACCTTGCATGGACTCAAAGTATTTCTCTGACCGCAACTCCTTCAAAAAATGTTTGTATTTGCCCTATTTTACTGAGTTTTATTTGCTTACTCTTATACAAAAATTTGCATTTAAGGTAATATAAATATTTCCTTTTTATTTCTATTTGCAGGTAAGTTTTCGGCATAGATGGATGTGTCAGCCAGAGATGTGTCAATAGGAGGTAACAAAAAATTCTGCCTCCGTCAGGAGTAGATGAAATGTAGAACTACATAGTTATGCCTGGATATAAGTACAATCTAATATGTGAATTTACCTGCACCAATGTACGTTTGCACATAGATGCAGTTCAACGGAGTTATTCGCCAACACTTTGTGCTTACAAATGCATATATGGTACATACAATACCTACCATATGCAAGCAAGCTAATTCTGCCTACATAATATGTACATGTTACTCATACGCCACGGCGACCATTTAAGCCTTCGGTTATACTACAACATCTATCAGCATGTACAGTAGACATTTTGCGTGCGCTTAAATAAACCCATATGTACTATTTATATACGTACGTATTCACATGCATGCCTAGTTATTTGCATGTATGTACATTTGCTAAAAGTCTACTGTGGCTTTCAGTATTTTGCTTTTACTACTCACACGTAAGTGAATAAAGGAAATGTTGCTGTTGATTTTTATGATTTCTTCAGCCTACATTGTAGACGACTTTTCTGATATGTGCAAATATACATATATACATTTTATCATTAAACCTTTTGCGTAGAAATCAGCACTTTTGTACTTCCTCATTTTTTTTGTGGTTTTATTTGGTTTGTTTCTTTTCTTTTCTTTACGGATTTTTTTGCTTGTGAATATGCATGTTTTTATAATGATAAGATAACAAACTCCAATTCGAAAAAGACATGAGGAAACAATTTCAGAACGCAAGAAGAGTTTTATTATGAATGCTTGCAGACAATGTAATCTGATCCTGGTTGTTGCAAACTGTTATTTACATATAAATTTATACTGGAATACTGAAGCGGTTGTAGATGGTAGAAAGATGTAGCTTTCTTCCGAACTGCAAACATTGTGATAAATAACAATTTCGGTTTACTGAGTGGTAAAAGAGGCTGCCGTGAAGCCCCACCTGAGTCTTACTGGCCTTATGAGCATCAGAAGGTTTCGTTGGTTGCCTGTGCCTATAAGAGTGCAGAGGGGCCACTATGGCGTGGTGAACCATTTTGAGGAAAGAATCACACTATAACCCGTGTCTGCCTGTTTTTGGAGTATATTGCCAGTAAGAATCCTTGTATTGATGCTTATTTTTATTTAATGCCATACAACCTTTAAATCGGTTTAGGTCAAAATTTCCGCTCATTGATTTTGATTGCTATAAACTTGATAGATTACCCCAGCATGATTTTCTTTGCCTCTTCTCTACTCCGAGTCTATAATTTGGGAGGTCTTTGGAGCCTTTCCTGGCTAATTTATCTGCCATCTCATTTCTAATAATTCCTTGCTCTGGCTTATGATATTGGAGATGGAACTGTCGTTCTGCTACCCGACCATGACGATGACGCAGCTAAAGATCAACAAAGCCACGGGAGCCGACGGACTGCTGGCTGAGCTATTCAAACATGGCGGTGAGGAGCTGGTAGGCAAAAAATGTTCGGATGAATGCATACCTGCTCTGTGCCCAATCCACAAGAAGGGTATTACTGCAATCTGTGCCATTACCGCGGGATTAGTCTTCTAAATATTGCCTATAAGATCCTAGCGAGCATATTGCGCGAATAGCTGAAACCCACCATCAACCAACTGATTGGATGTGGTTTTAGACCTGGCAAATCCACCAGTGACCAGATATTCACAACGCACCAACTCTTGGAAAAGACCCATGAAAGGAGAATCGACACACACCATCATTTTCAATACTCGAAGCGCCAGCAGAATTGGGAGGACCTCTTTGAGCCGTTTGATACCAAACGAGGTTTCAGGCAGGGTGACTCTCTATTGTGTGACTTCCTTACCCTGATGCTGGAAAAGATCGAGAGAGCCACAGAACTTAATGGCTCAGACACAATGGGGATAAAAATCGATTTTTTTTTTTGCATGTACTACAATGTAAAACATTTCAAAAATACCGTGTTAAAATTTTAAGTCAATCCGAGCAAAACTTTTTAAGTTATAGAGCATAAAGCCGAGCCGCCTCAAACATCTGCCGAGACGCAGCAGTTGCGCGCGTAGTCCGTTACAAACTTTAAACGCGGTTTTCTCGAACCCTTTTTTTTTTAAAGTGCGTAGTCATTGGCATTTGAAAACTACTCAACCGATCCTTTTGAAATTTTGCACACATATTTTACATATAAAAAACCTCCTCCCAAAGTTTTTTTTCGCCATTTTTTTTTATATTAAGGTGGTTTTACACCTACAAAATGGCGGCATTTTTTCGTCAAAAATCACTTTTTACTTCAAACGACTACCAAATGGCTGAAAATGAAAATAAATCGTCAAAATAAACGTTGGGGGGAAGTTTAACTCATAACTAATTAAATTATTCGATTTTTTTGATTTCAGATGATTCTACGCCGAGATATGCTGACTACTGCAAAATGTATTTTTGAAAAGACGTCTACGTAAATGTGCTCTCATTCGCTCATTTTGCAATATTTTTACATGAAAATTTTATCAAATATTCTTGAAATGTTACTTTATAATATGCAACAACTTTTAATAAACTGACTTGAACCGTTTCGCTACAATAAATTCATGAGTTTTCACACCACCATTAATGTTAATGTTTAGTGCGCGATTGCCCCATAGGCTTATATTAGTCAGTATAGAATAGTCAGTATAAAATACATAAATAAGCAAAAAATTGTAAAATTAATATTTAAATGAAATTATTCAAAATTTAAATACAAAAGTAGTAATACAATAATAAAGTAATAAACACGAAAAACATAAGTATAAATAAATACATAAAATATTAAAATATTTTTTAATAAAATATAAAAAGTGGGTAACAAAGAATAAAATGTTGAAACAACAAACAAAATAACTTAAAGCAGATAACCTTTGATCTTTGTAAGAAGTCACAAACTCAGACTTGAATCTCTTACCTACGCTTTTTAATCATAAAATATATACAAATTTACAGATATAAGCCAACACACAAAATAAAATATGAAAATATTATTTGCATTCAATTAATTTTTACCAAATTTGCTGATTTCCTATAAAGTATTGAATTTTTGTGTTTGCTTTATACAAGGAAGCATTTAATTAAATTGTTGGCTTAAGAGTAAAAGATGAGCATTTTTAAAAGCAATCTATCCCACATACCTTAGAGAAACACTAATTTGTGTACCCTTTTGCATATGTGCGCGTTGGTATAGAAAAGTACCTGTTGTTTATTCTATCCACTCACCAAAGTAGTTACTTGCACAACTTGAGTTAATTGGGTGTAATCTTTAAATCAATTAAAATCTTATTTTAATATCTTAAACTGTTGCCAGTCTATTGTAACAAGAGCCACACTAAAGAAAAGTTATGCATTTATGTAATTGCCCTTGCGTATAATATGGATTTATCTGATAATGAGCTAATTATTTATTGTATTTGTAAGTTGAGTGCGAGTTTGTGCGTTTCTAAGTATGTTGCTTAATAAATATTGAAATTGATGAATTAAGGACCATTTAATCATTGCCAAAGCGCGCCATCATAACTTTGATGGAAATATTAGATGAAGTAAAAAGTTCTCACCGTTTTTCCATTGCACTCGATACTACACGAGTATATTGGACCCACAAACAGCACACAATTTTTTTGCGCACATTCTCCAATTACTCATTTTAGTTGTAGTGGTACTGAATCAATAATAGATTAGATTACATAGTTTGGCCATCCGCTGGGGTGAAAAACAAAATTTTAAGAGTAACTTCGGCTGTCGAGTACCCGATGACGCGGGTCAGTCACATGTAATCTTACACTCGTCCGATAGTTGTAGTTTAGACGACAACGAACTAAGTCAATGGCTGTGTTGCTTTTTTCGCATATTATCAACACAATCTCATTTTTTTTAGTAAACAAACCGCCCTCATGATCCATGTGACGCCAGCCAATCAGCTAATTATTTCAAGCTCACTGAGAGTCGGTTAACGGTATGATATTGACCACATCTCTGAAATCTTTGCACTTTTTATCTTCTTTTAATTCTATTTTGGGGCGCTGTCCTTACATACGATTACATCATGAGATATGGCTCACTAAGTGCATATAGCCGAGAACATTCGGAACTTTTTACTTAAACTAATATTTGCAAATATCCTTAATATACATACAGGGTCCGACGCGCGAAGTGTAACCAACTTCAGACCGCTCGCGCAGCAGATGCATTGGCATCAGCTGTGTGTTAGTTGGCTAAATGACAGTCCAGAGTATTGTTTACAAGCGTGCGAAAGCATTTTGCCGAGAGTAAAGGTGAAGAAAGAAAATCAGTAATGGATTTCAAACGGAAAATTATAAACAGCGATTGTTCGTGAGCTCAAGCACCTTAGATAGGTTTTATTTGACCGACCGTTATTTGAATTTGAGTCATCGATTGGCCACCAGGAGGCAGCGCCCGCCACAGATAATGGTTTGACCCCTTTAACCGCAGATGGGCGCTCCCCAATCGTTTTCATCTAGCCTGGTGTCAAGGTAAATACGAAATATTATAAGAAAAGTATTCTGGAGGTTGCTTTGAAGCCGTGGGTACACAAGTATTTCAGTGGTAGACTATGCACGTTTCAACAAGACTCGGCACCGTCTCGCAAAGCTGGAGTGAACCAAGAATGGCTAAAACACAACGATCCGAATTTCATAACATCCACACAACGGCTCTCAAATTCATCATACGCGAATCCGATGGATTATTCTCTTTGGAGAAGCAAAGGTCTCGAGGGACTGAAAAAGCCATTGCCCGCGAGTGGCCTAAAATACCTGCAAGTCACATTCGGGCAGCTTGCGATTCGTTTCTGAACCGTCTAAAGGCCATAGTCATGGCAAAAGGTGGTTAAAGTAAACAGATGCTTAATTTTGTATTATTTTCACACATTTTTTACTTTTAATTGAGTAAAAGTAATTTTGCAAACTAAGTTTATGGCCTTTTTAATAGGTTAAACTTCGAGTGCAGGACCCTGTATATATTTTATACACCTACACGCACATACATGCATATACATAACTATATACTGTGTGCTATTATATTCTTAATAAATTCCGTTCATAAGTTCTATGATTATGTATACAATAATTTAACGATAAATGAAATGCCTCGAATGATTAATGATAAACGCACAAAGCTTTTATGTAAAGGCACTTAAAATGCAAATTATTTTATTAATTTGAGCACTGATAGCCAATCAAACAAAATAAAGCACAACACTCGCACTGACAGGCAACCTCGAAGTTGAATGGGAAAAAATCTTTTCCAAATTTAAAGCAGTATTTACAAATTTAATTGAAAGTTTAATACTTTTCAGGTCAAGAGGAGTAATTTACTTATATATTTCATTATTAACAGTTAATAAATTAATTTTAGTTTTTTTATATATACAAGTATAAATACATTTTCGTTGTTTTTTTATATATAAGAATTTGTAAAGTTAGTTTTCTAGAAGTGGATTCGACAAAACAAAAAATGTTTTTCAGCTTTAGCTTTTTTCTATGTTTCAATAATAAAAACACAGTAAAATAATAATAAAAATGTCTTTAATGTTTTGCTTTTAAATATATTTCCCTTGAATGTTAACACATACATTTCTGCATTCACTTGAACTAATTTCCAAAGCTCTTTTTCCACTCAAAAGTGGATACCTCTAAAACGAGCTGTTTAAAGGTTTCAGCAGTTTCTTCAGGGGTTCGAGAACAAAAAAAACATCAATAGGTCCCCAATCAATTCTGCTGCCATTACAAGCGTTTTTGGACGGTCATCACACAAGAATCACGACCACGTTGGAACTCGTTGTACCAGCGTTTTCCAGTGGTGAAGTGGCTTCAACGCCAAAAGTCGAAGTAAGTTTATCAATGCACTCCCGTCTCGATAATCTACGTTAAAAATCATAATAGATCATCGCTCAAAATTTTTCGTTGTTAATTCCAATTTTTTGGGTGGGATGAAGTTTTCCACATACTGAAAAAAAAAAAAAATAAAGTGAAAATATTGTATGTAAGTTTGTGCTAAAGGTTAAATCCCCATGATCTAATGAAATCTGGATCACAGTCACGTTTCTCTTTAAACAAAAAAAAATTTTTTATATTTTGTATATACAGTGTGGTTCAAGTACATGCATTATAAATGATTTTATTGCAAACTGGTAATTTTGATTTTTTATTTGCTCATGTGACCATTTTTCGGTTCAGGACTTAAACCTGAAACTGTGCTGGGATTAAAATTTCGCAGTCATCCGCGAAATCAAAGTAAAAGGGAAGAAAAACACACCATAACCCGTATATACATATGTGTAAGAATTTTTTTTCGTAGACTTAATAAATTTTTGAATAAATAATTGCCGCTTATACCCTTGCCTGTGTGTTTGGCCGAGCCCCTCCACTTATTTGTATACGTCTTGACATTTTCTGTAAATGGAAGGATCTAAAGTTTTAAGCCGACTTCGAACGGCAAATGGTTTTTAAGAGCAGCTTTTTCAAAGCAGAAATATATTTGGAAGTTTATCATTGCCTGCTGAGGCGCTACCAATATTAGAAAAAAAATTTATATCATTTGGTGCTTCATGCACGGAAGTTTGCGCTTGTGCACCTCCGAATGGTAGTCACGCACCAATCCATTCGGCTACGACAGCGGAACAACTTAATAGTCCTTCTAATTTTTTTTGTGATCCAGCGAATATTTAATACGAATTCACAAGAAATAGAAACCAAATAAAATAAACTTTTGTTTAGATATTTATTTCAAAACTCAATTTAGCTGCATGCAAAAGTGAGATAAAATATGGTACATGGTAGTCACCTTTATACCTCATTTCCTGAGCAATACCGACCCATAAGGGTATGTAGTATATGCAGCATAGTAAGGTGAATAAGGCGAGTACGGTGAGTAGGAAGTGTAGGGTGAGTAGCCAGTAGCATAAGGAGCAATAAAAGGTGCAGTATAGGCCGCTGTAATCGGTGCTGCCACCAGTGATGTTGAGTAGGAAACCAAGGGCGCAATAATACTAGGCTTACCTACAGCAATAGCGAAAAGCCCGAAACAGCAGAGAGTAAGCTAAAGAAAAGAGAGAAATATAAAAATTTAAATAATGCACTGATCCTTTGCAATTTAAATTTATATTATATAACCTACGTATTTTAACATGTTCTGAAAATTTGAATTTGAATTTGTTGCGTTGTTATGCGAGATACACGCGTAAGTAGCTTAGTACAAATAATACTGGTTAATTAAATGTGTGCGAATTGCGGTTTTATATAAAAATTCTTTAATTCATCAGTAGCTTCTGAACAGCAACCACCAACTGCCACAGATGTGCGTAAAAATAGGCTTTACAGCCCAAAGGCTATTACTTCACCTGCTGCTCGGTAGCAAGCTGTGCGATAATGGCTACGTTAAGTGCTCATTACTGTCACTAGCAAAACAAAAAAAAAAGGGGGCGAAAAAATGTATGTATGTCTGCAACTAAATGGTTTTCTCTTTTTTAGTATTTTTTCAACCATTTTTTTGCATCATTCTTGGCTATCCATGACACGTCCGTGCCCATCAAGCACATTGCGTGTAGAGGATGGCATTGATGGTGGCGCATTAGTTAGCCAAACACTACGTATATCTATTTACAGCTACGGACAACTAAATAGAGCCAACATGCTTTGCATCTCTTTGGAAACAGGTTAATTAATATTTTATCATGGGCAATTTTTACCAATTTAGGTTATTTTTTGTAGAAGAATTTTTGCTAGAAAATATATATCAATTTGTGTGTTGTAAATTTACATACAGATTAATTCCGCCGTGTTTTGCCGGCATAATGTAATCAGAAAAAGTTCTTAAAGGAAAAATTCCAAGTTTTAATTTGGGCAAAATAAATAAATCTTTGAAATTTTTCAATTCTTTTACATTTTTATTGGAGTGTACGGAGAAAAATTCTATATAAAAAATGTATTGTTTTTTTCTTTAAGACCAATAATTATATGCCTTATAATTCAAAGTAAAAATATTGTATTGTACTTACACAACAAGTCATACAGACCGATTAGCCTTAGCTCATTTTTCCTAAAAACAATGGAAAAAATATTGGATCAGCACATACGGGAGAATAACTTGGTTAATTTCCCACTGCACCAACTTCAATTTGCCCACCAACAAGGTAAATCTACTGAGACTGCAATACACAGTCTGGTAACCATTATTGAAAAAGCTATTGAGTCAAAACAAATCGCACTTTGCGCTTTTATTGACATAACAGGAGCTTTCGATAATACGTCCTATGAGCCAATCAACAACGCCCTATCTCAAAAGGACGTACCTAAACCCATCAGACGATGGACTATATCGATGCTGAAATCCAGAACGATCAGTACAGAATTAGGAGGAAGAATAAAGTCTATCAAGGCCACAAGAGGTTGCCCGCAAGGAGGAGTACTCTCTCCTCTTCTGTGGACACTAGTAATAGATGAACTTCTCCACAAACTGAACAACCTAGGATTCCACACCCAGGGCTATGCTGATGACCTGGTAGTATATATAGTGGGCTGGCATGAAGAGATCATCTCTAACCGCATGCAACAAGCCCTCAACATAATAAACAAATGGTGCACGGACAAAGGGCTCTCTATCAACCCATCTAAAACTGCGCTAGTGCCGTTCACCAGGAAAAGGAATATCAACATCAAATTTCCTGTCCTGAATGAATCGACTCTACAACTCTCCACAGAGGCGAACTACCTTGGTATCAACCTTGACAAAGCGCTTACCTGGAACTCGCATCTTGAGAAAGTTACTGTAAAAGCCACAAGGGCATTCTATGCCTGCACAAGGCTTTTTGGTAAAACATGGGGGCTCAGCCCCAGAATGACCTACTGGACATTCACTACAGTTGTTAAGCCTATAGTCACTTATGCTTCCATAGCATGGTGGCCCAAAGTTAAGCAACGAAAGGCGGCAAGCGATCTTAACAAATTGTACCGCCTCATCTGCATCGGTATAACAGGAGCAATGAAAACATGCCCAACTGACGCTTTGGGCGTGCTCCTAGGTATACCACCGCTTCCCATCTTAATTGAAAAAGAAGCAAGATTGAGTGCCTTAAGACTAAAAGGCAACGCCGATCTTAAAAGTGGAGATATGAGAGGACATCTAAAGATCTTAGAAGACTTTCGACACACTCCTATACTACACAGGGTGGATACAATATCTCCCAAACCCATTCTCTACAGAAACTTCCGAATTATTATTAATGAACGAACAACTTGGAGAACTAATTCTATCAATTTCAAGCCTGGATCTCAATTATGGTTCACTGATGGATCCAAGCTGGAAGATGGTAGAGCAGGGGCAGGAATCAATGGGCCTAAATTTAAAAAATCGATTCCGATGGGACTCTACCCAACAATATTCCAGGCAGAAATACATGCCATTGAAATATGTGTGAGAGAATGCCTTCGCAGAAAAATGAGAGGTACTCACATCTACATACTCTCAGATAGTCAAGCGGCTCTAAAAGCCCTTCTATCAACAACTATCACCTCTAAATTGGTAAATGATTGCCTAAACCTTCTCAACATGTTAGGAAACCTCAACACAGTAACTCTAGTCTGGATTCCGGGACATGAAGGGCATGAGGGGAATGAAATGGCTGATGACCTCGCAAAACAAGAAGCAAATATGCAACTTACTGGTCCTGAGCCTTTCTGTGGACTCACGAAAAGCCACATTAATGAATTCCTCAGGAAATGGGGATAAAGGAAATTTGCTGCACACTGGCTAAATTGTGCCGGTCAGCGTCAAGCCAAACAATTTCTTAGTCCCAACAAAGGAGTATCAGACAAGCTACTCTCACTAAACAGAGTAGATCTGCGTCTTTTAACAGGATACCTCACAGGTCACTGCAGCCTGAGGTATCATTTAAATAACATTGGTCTATCAGAGACCAATGTCTGCCGCTTTTGTGAAATGGATATAGAAAGCTCAGAACATGTGGTTTGTGAATGTCCTGCGCTGGGCAGACAAAGACTTCACCACCTTGGTGGTATCGTAGTATCTCCATGTAATCTTTGGAACAACAAACCCACAATAGTGCTAAAATTTATAAAAAGCCTTAAACTCTAGGGTTACAAAAATAGGTCTTGCACAATAGATCAACTCTGGTCGCAGTGCGTAATGGCCTTCTAATAATAATAATATACAACAAAATCAAAATTTTGTACTGTATTTAGAGAGCATAGTCAGAAAATCGAAGCCATGAAGTTGTATTTCTTTATTCACATGAGAATGTATTGAAAAATTTTCTTTGTGAAATTTCACTATACATACTTATGATATATTAGCGTACACATATCCCGTTTTGACCTATTTCTGCCGCCTAAGTTGAATTTTGAACGTTTTGTGTTAAGAGACTTATTGTAGAATTTTATGGATACAATTTAACCCGATATGACCCACCGTTATAAGTAATTTTGTTCCGTTTTCACAAAAAAGACAAAAAATACCCATTTATTGAGGAATTAAAAGGTAAAAATGTTCAGCAATAATGTTCCACGTTTTTTGCATAGAACTGATAAATACTCGTAAATCATTATAAGTGGCACAAAATTAGTCACCCATCGAAAGATTTATTATTTTTGCCCCCTTAATCGAATCAAAACAAAAAATATCGTAATTTCAATATCGAATGAAACCAACTGGCGTTGCGACGCATCTTCTAGTTGAAGCTCTACTTTCGGAAAGAGAAAAACTATGCAAATGATTGAAAATTTGTGCCATGGGGAGATTAACTCAACACCAATGTAAGAGAGGCAAGCGCCAAACTATAGCCTCAAACGCACACTTCATTTGATACAAAAATGATTTTTTCTGCAAAGTTAAGTTTTCTATTGTATATTTCATACTATATTGCGATAATGAATAAACAGGGTAATAAACAGGGTATGCAGGTACTTTATTTATTTTGTTTTATTTAATTCCTCAACATAAAATACAAAATGTCCACTAATTTCATTTTGTAAAGCAAAAAACAAAACATACAGAGCATTCACGTCGCAGTTTAAAAGAAAATGAAATAAAACATAAAACAAAATACAATAATTAAAATATTTGCATACTCTGTTTTTCCATTTGCGCCAAATATTATGGAATATAGAACACTTTACAAAAAAATCGTATTTGGATCAAATAAGCTGTGAGTGACTGTATATGGTATATGGTCGTCGGCTCCCACTTTTGAAATTCAAAGCAATTCAGCACAGTCACGGAATGTCCACACAATTAATTCTTAGCTCCATTTAGTTGTTCACATCTGTATGTGGTTATTTATGTGTGTATTTGTAAGCATACAGTAGTTATTATGGGTTTGTGCCAAGCAGTGACGCGCACAGCATACTAATTCGCTCACATAGCTTTGGGTTATTTTCATCCAATTGTTAAGTTTTTGTTTGTTTTTTAACACATTTTTTTCTCGTTTGCTATTTTAGTCTTAATAATTGTGCGCATTCGTGTTCATAGACTCATAAGAACAATCCAGTCATCCCTTTGTAACATTTTTGTGTATTTAAAATCATTCTGAAGATTCTGTGTTATTGTTCTTCAACTCTCTAATCATGCAATAACTCAATTATGACGGCCAAAAACAAATTGGTTTATAAATTTACTCACACAGACGACACCCATATGCGCGCATATGTATACATATCTACTTATGTTTGCACAAATTTACATACATACTATACATACTAACATGCACAGCTGTTGAGTTGTGAAAGGTCAGGCAGCATAAATAGTTCGAGCTTCCGAATTAGTATTGCCGTTGAGTAGCCTCACGTGCGAACATCTATTTCCGAGTTGGATGCAGATATTCAAATATATTTACGTGCATATTTTGGCATACGTTTGTATCTTAAATATTCATTTATGAAATGTTGTTTTAGTGTTTGCTTCGAATGTATCGTATAAATCCTCAAATTGCAAACGTGCTGGGAATAATAATTTAGTTTTTTGAAAGGAAATGAATTTATCAAACGACGTATGAGAGTGAATCACACCAGTCTGAGGTGAATTGCTTAATTTTGTGAAACATTGCTTATACATATATTCAGTTCAATAATTGGAAGGAAATCTATATTTTATAATCTCGTTCAATTAACTTTTTAATCCTTCTGTTGGGGCAAGCTCTCGGTAGATTAGGCTAGGTTGGCCTGGCTGGCTGAAAGCCATCACATAGACTTATTGGTCCTTAGTGGTACCAGATGGAGCTTGACCCTTACGTTTCCTTGTAGTATACTTCTTGTAATATGCCTGCGTCTTTTGCGAATCTAAGTAAGCTCTGAAGCTCTAATCTCATCTACAATTTCGTTTCCTCCAACGCCCTTATGCCCAGGTATCCAATAGATGTGTAACCGTCTGTCTGCGGCTAGTCTTTCTATGGCTTTCCCGGTCTTAAGAACGTTTTTAGATGAAATTTCATATGAGTTTATTACCTTTATTGCCGCCTGACTGCCAATGTATGTATTTATGTTGGAGTTGCTTGATGTCCTTGATAGAGCCATTTCTGCAGTCTTTCCTATCGCAAAGACTTCTGCTTGGAAAATACTGTAATGGTCAGGGTCCTTAATTGCCCGCCTGATGTTCAGCTCTGCGCAATAAATGCCACCTACTCCGTCCATAATTTTCGAGCCGACGGTTAATATGTCAAGCGTATTGGGGCTAAGTTTCATACCTCTTTTCCACCCCTCTTTTTCTATTGTTGTTCGGAATCTCTTCACGCAATTGTATTTCGGAGTCGTATAGTCCATATTGGTTCCATAACTCATACCTATTGAGCTATGATCGAATATTTTACAGGTAAATTCACCCGTTGCGTTCAGTCTTACGGAAGAACTAGCTGCTAGATCTTCTACCGCAATGTCAATCGGTGGTAGGTTGAGTATTATTTCAAGTGTTGCCGTAGGAGTAGTTTAAACTGCCCCTGCTGTGCAGAGTGCACCAAGACGTTGAATACTTTCCATAGGTGTTTTGTGTGTAATTTTTCGCAATGCAGTCCACCAAACTAGAGCACTATAGAGTAATATTGACTTTACAAGAGCTGAGTAGCACCAATACGTTATTGAAGGAGATATATCCCATGTAACTCCGAGGATTCTTTTACGTGCATATAGTGCGTTACTGGCCTTTTTCTTCCTCTCCAATATATTGTGCTTCCATGATAATCTGCTATCCAAAATTACTATGGTGAAAAACAAAATTGTGCTAGCAACTTTGGTTGCCATGTCATGGTGAAAAAGCAAGCAGTGAGCAAACCTCGGCTACCACAACACGGAGGTGATTTGCTAGCCATATTCACATACACTCCTTCAATCAATCGTTGTTCAGACGGTAACTTGAGTGAGAACTGTCCTAATTTTTATCGTATATTACCAACACAATCTCAGTTTTTCGTAAAAATAAAACGCTGTCATAACTCCAGTGAAGTCAGTCAATCAGCTGATTCTTTCAAATTCACTGAGAGCCGGTTAACGGTCTTGTATTGGCCACACTTTCTGAATTCCTTTCATAATATTACAGCCTATAGTCTCCAACTTAACCAGTCCGTTAACCGCCGTTATTCATTTATTTCTGAAATTTGTACATTAGTCGGTGCTTCAAGAGCCTGTACATTTTAGCAGCAGTGGATACAATCGGTTTGTGGTAACTGAAATAGGATATATGTATATGTTCTTGTCGCTTGTGTCGATATAGTGAGAAAATACGACATCTATCGTTCTTCCTGATTTTGTTGTTGAAATATAGCGGACATTACTCATTTGTAAATTCAGTTGATGTTTTAAAATTTCCATTAATTTCATGGAAGTGTCTGATGCAAAATTTACTTTGAAATCTCCAGTTAATATGATAGGTTTGAGATCGTCGCGTTTAGGAAGAAGTTTACCACCATCACGAGTGTATCTAAATAACAAACCATGTAAAAAAGCGATAATGTCGTTTATATGTGAATTCGGAGCTATGTAGACACCCACAATTACTATGTTTTGTCCATTTATCGCACGGCACACAGAAATAAAAATATCACCGACATCTTCTGCTTTAGCTGCGTTTGATGTTGACTGTACTAATTATACTTACAAATACTCAAATTAGTGATGTCAAATCGGGTTCAGTAAAGCACAGCAGTTTTTCCTCAACAGTACAAGTGAACTGTGTAAGATAGATCTTTCATAATCACAATATACTGATAATTAATTTCTTCGTATATATACTAAATTTGACATAGTATATTTATAAAAATGTATCAATACATACCTGTTCTATATTAACTGGAAATTAATTTACAAATTTTAACTTCACTTTCACTGAATCTATATTGTATTTAAATATTATTTAATAATAATTTTGATGAACACGCGGACTACACAAATCCGCGTCGTTTTCCACTTGTCTAGGCGTTTGAGTCTCGAATTACAAAAGTGTAGAGCATGCAAATTTTCAAAAATTTCAATTCTTTGCTGACAAAGACTTGTCGGGGGTTAAAACATATTCGACGAACTGGAATTCTGTAGATAAGATAATCAATTACTTTCTATATTTATCGGAATACTTCAGTACTTTCTCCATTCTGGTTTTACGTACTACAGGTTTTGTAAGCTTTTAGCTGAAAACTAGGTACAATCACAATATAGATTCACATCGAGGATCGTAGTTGCTGAACTTTGAATGTTTGTCAGCGACTAAGCTGCTTTTAACCCATAATGATAATATAACAATAAAAGAGCCTTTAAAATGATTTGCCTTTGCAAAGTTACATATATAAATATATATATATATATATATATATAACATGAGACCATAACCTCAACCGTTTCTTAACCATAACGATATTTACTGCCATCTATTGTTGGTGTCATAGCCATAAGCAGCCGATACTTACTTATATTTGTTCATTTCGAAAGTGCAGAAACTAAGCAAAGGATAACAACATAAGCAGTGACGAGAAATTAGTAATTTGTTCATAATTGTAATGGTATTTTATACGACAACGTAGCAAATCAACAATCAGATATTTATGATTACGGCGAAAAACTAACATTAATAGGTCTGTACACGATTTTTTTAAAGTATACCTACTTATCATTTTGATCACTCGTCTATTTTTAACTGCTTGCAAAAATGCATACTTTAAGTCAACATTGAAGATTCCATTCCTCACAACTTCAGCTCAAGCATTTGTCTATGATTCTGCATGCCTACGTTTTGTTAAAATTTTTATTCAAGGGTTAGGGGTAGTCAGAATTTTCAAAAACTTGATTTTTTTTTGCGTTTTATTAAAGTATACTATCTTAAAAACATTGTGTGAAAATTTGATTTCAATCTGACAAATAATTTTCGAGTTATTCAACAATTAACAAATGGCGCTCGGACCCTCCTCGCGCGATAGCAAAACTTTAAATGCGTTTTTCTCAAAACTATATGTTTTGAACTGGTAATCAGTGTAACTTAAAAACTGCTGGGTAGATTTCAATAAAATTGATACTGCTTTCGAAAAACATAAAAAACTCGTGTCTGATCGAAGGATTTTTTTTCCAAATTTTCTTGAAACAATTAATTGTCGATGTTTTTCTCGAAAATCTGAAAAATATTTCTTGAGGCCGACATATTATTAATTTTGAAAAAAAGCTTCAATCAAGCTTCAATCTATTAATAAAACTAATTTCTCTTGTCAGATTGATTTTAGATGAAGAAAAGGGCTTCACACAAAGAGCGATAACTTGTACAATTATTAAATTTTTTTTGAAATTTTGCTTAAGTTAAGTCGAAGCATGATGTATTAATGCTATGCTTTTTTTTTGTAAAATAAAGCAATTAACTAGCAAACAAAATTATTGGAAATCATAATTTTTTCGGACCTCTGACTACCCCTAACGCCTTTAGACGAGTTTCTGAAACCATTCATGCCATCACACGTGAGTGAAAATAACGATGGGACTGAGAGTTACTGCTTTAGCCACATTGTAAAACTCGTGGCATGTTCAACGACATCAAAATGTACTTTTGTTTGATTACAATGCAGGGAAAATTAAAAATTTGTAGTGGCACTTCTGTTAATGACGTAAGACTTGAATTTAATATCAGGTGATCGCATAATATTTCTATCGGCTTTACACATATATACATGCATATATCATAACTGAAGACGTTAGACCTTTCACTCTTGGCCTATGCCGCGCAATGGAATCACAACCTTCATCCTCATCCTTAGAAAATTATTAGATTTCGGCGCAAACTGGAAATTGTGAAATAACTTTGACCTATCTAATCCATTTCCATAAATTAATTTTAATTCCACAAAAGCTATTGCACGAAATCCCAAATCCATACAAGGAGATTATGTCACAATGGCTACTTACAGATTATATATACTAGTATATTAATAGTTTATTGACCTATAATGTTCATTGATAGTAGTTAATTCGACGCATAGCAAATGAATATCTCCATGTAGCTTTATATATTTCAGCTATTCCAATTGCACTACGTTTTTGCAATTTATGCTAATATTTCCCAACCCACACATTAGCTGTGTGCGCTTCTGGCACATTACTGACAAGTAATTTTGTCTACTTGCCCACCCCATCCATTACCCAAAAATTGTATTTAAACTCAAGCGTTAAACGAATTTGTCACCAGTTCAATTTTACTCTACTACAGTAAAACAACAATCAACAACAAAACAGGAAAAATGTTCAAATATGTAAGTGAAGTGCACACTCGATAATTTTGAAATCCGTTAAATTTTATATATGTATGTACATACGTGCGACTAGTTGTATATAATGATAAGTGTAATAATCCTTTATTAATTGTTTGTTAATTCCCTTCTCAAACAGTTCGCTCTCGTAGTCGTGGCCCTCTTCGCCTTCGCTGCTGCCGAACCCAAACCCGCTGTTGTCGCACCATTGGCTTACTCTGCTCCATTGGTTGCTTCGCCATACGCCGCCACCTACGCTTCCCCATATGTTGCTGCTCCCTATGCCGCCTACGCTTCACCTTACGCTGCTTACTCCGCTTACCCATACAGCGCCGCCTATGTGCTCCGCAAGTAAATGAAAGATGCATGCCAAACTGTACAGCTGACAAAAAGTGCACGAACATTTGGTTTTGAAATTTCCCGGAAATTATAAGAAAAAATAAAACAAGAATTAATACCGAAAATACGAGTTTTATATATAGAATGAATTGTATTGTAATAACTACATAATAGTAAGTTTCCACCGCAGCCGCTAGCGTGTTCTCTGCCGCTATCGTGTTCTTAGCGCAAACACGAAACAAAACTCCTGTCAAATCCCATACAAAATTAAAACACAACTCCATACCTAAACTCACTTTCAAAGCGTGTTTTGTGGGTTTGCGTCTAATTTAAAGCGTGTTTTGTTGGGTTTGCGTCTAATTTAATTATTAAGTGGTGGCAATGTTGCTCATTTTCCTCATTTTTTATTGCATTCGTAGCCGAGTGGGTTGGTGCGTGATCACCATTCGGAATTCACAGAGAGGTCGTTGGTTCGAATCTCGGTGAAAGCAAAATTAATGAAAACATTTTTCTAATAGCGGTCGCCCCTCGGCAGGCAATGGCAAACCTCCGAGTGTATTTCTGCCATGAAAAAAATCTGCTCATAAACATATCATAAAACAAAATGAAATAAATGCATAAAAAAAAAAAAAAAAAAAATTTTCTTGTGATTCGAACCAAGGATTTCGGATCGGAAGCCCACATTGCTAGCCGCTGGGCTATCGCGCTGTGCTGTCGCCGCAAAATAATGTATCATAAATCTGTTTACCATACCAAAGACCATACACTTTGCAAACACATTTCGGTGGAAACAGTTGACAGTTCTCATAAACACAACTCCTGCAAACACGGTGTTTGCTTTTGGTGGAAACGGGGGCTAAGAGTAGTTACGACTTACATGGTTGACAAGGCATCTTATTTTCAGAACTATATACCTATATATTATATAATTGGCGCGTACATCCTTTTTGGGTGTTTGGCCGAGCTCCTCCTCATATTTGTGGTGTGTGTCTTGATGTTGTTCCACAAATGGAGGGACCCACAGTTTCAAGCCGACTCCGAACGGCAGATATTTTTTATGACAACTGTTTCTTAATTTTTTGATCTTTCGACGAGATTCGAACCGACGTTCTCTCTCTGAATTCCGAATGGTAGTCACGCACCAACCCATTCGGCTACGGCGGCCGCCTAGATCTATAGTGCTGGGAAATTGCCGCTTGCGATTCACCACTTCTCTGTTGGCTAGAAAATTCACATTCAACTGGAAGTGCCAGCTCAATTAGCCGTGACTGATGTCTCGAATGATCTCTCTAATCGTACACGTGAATGGAAAACCGTAACTAGAGCTTATAGAAAAAAGGCTAACCAACCTTTAGTTATCGGTTCAAACCAAAAGATAAAATAATGAATTAAGTGTTGTTCCTAACATGAAGTGGCTGCACATATCGTCATGCTCTAACACTGCGATTACAAATTTCTTTCATGCTAATTAATATATATTCTAATCAAAAAGGATATCCCGGTTAAGAATTTCAAGAAGATCAACTTTAAGCTAGGCGTATCTGAGTATTTTTATGACAAGCTTTCGAATGCGGATATATGGCCTTGGAATGTAAAAATTCGGCCATTTACTTTTTTTCAGAAAGACGTCACTCCAGCTGCAGTTCCGTAACTACCGCAGCTAACTCGAGCATTAGTAATAAATGATTAAAAGTTTATTTTCAGAATATATCTGAATGTATATGAAAAGTTCTTCCTTAGACTTTGATATTTTTATATTCGTTGAATCTTGGCTGAATGAAAACTTTTCCCATTGTGAAATTTTTGACCTCAATTTGTATGATGTTTTCCGTAAAGACCGTGATCCTGTCAAATCTGGATCTTCTAGAAGAGGTGGTGTTCTCATTGCTATTCGGAGAAAATTTCGGGCGTCATTGGTAACATTTACAGATTCCTACATACTCTTTGATCAGCTTTGTGTACGTATTTATGGCTCATCTGGAACCGATTATGTGCGTGCATCTTACACATACATTCCGCCGAATAGCCCGGATTGTTTATAATTTACACATGCTGACAATGTTATGTCATTAGCATCAAGCATCGCTGGTGACAGTCATCTCTGTGCCCTCGGTGATTTTAATTTGTGTCGCCTAAGTTGGTCCCCACTTAGAAACTCGGCTACTTTTACGGCTTCTAACGTAAATTCTTCAGCCGAAATTCATGTCATTGATAGGATTTTAAGCATAGATTTATCTCAAATTAATGATTTTTATAATAGCCTTAATATAATCCTATATTTAGTGTTTATATCCAATAACATCAACTACACCACATATGTCAGAAGGTACTGCTGCCATATCATTAGTTGATAAACATCATGTTCCTCTTTCCCTTGAGTTAGAATTTGACGAAGTTTCTGAGGTATCCCATGAGCCTAACATCAAATTCAACTACAACTCATGCGTTTTTCAATTTTTAACAAAATTCTATTAAGTATTGACTGGGATAATGATGTAACCTCTTGTTTTCATTTCTTTAAGACTAAGGTTTCTGAGTTTTGATTAAAGCACATTCTTATTTATCATAAGAAAGTATGTAAGACACCTTAGGCATCTAAAAAAAAAACAAATTTTGCAAACTGTATAAAAGGTCTGGTGACCTAGTGCATTTCGCTAAATTTCAGTGCCATTTAAAGGAATTTAACCGTTTGAACAAGCTCTTGTATAGAAATTACATACTGAATTTCTAAAACAATATTAATTTGAGCTCGAAGGGCTTTAGCAATTTATCAAATCAAAAAAGTCTTGTTCGCCTATGCGAAGCAATATTTTTTATAATAGTAAATATGCGAATTCTGCCATAGAATTTGCCAATTTATTTGTTGACATTTTTTGCTCTAATTTTGAACCCGACTTGGACTTTGATTCTAGTTTGCCGTCTAATAGTTTTTCGCCTCTTAATTTTGGATCATTTTGCCTATCTGTTACTGATGTCGTCGAAGCGTATTAAGAAGCTCAAGCCCGCATCGAAAACTGACTCGGATGGCCTTACGGCCATCCTGCTGAAGAGCTGATTGTATCTTGCTGAGTCTCTTACAACTATTTTTAATAAATCGTTGTCCTCCGGTATCTTTGTTGATAACTGAAAATTAACAAAAACAATGTTAGCAATTACAGGCCGATTTCGAAGCTATCGTCTGTCTCACAACTTTTTGAGATAACTGTGAATGATAAGTTATATTTTGCCGTCAAAGGCCTAATATCTACCAATCAGCATGGTTTCATTGCAAGCCGCTCTACTGTCACTAATTTATCTATTTTCAATGACTACTGCATTTCAGCCTTCCAGAATAAATTGCAAGTTGATACAATTTATACAGACTTCTGTGAAGTGTTTGACGAAGTATCGCCCCGTATACTCTTGTCGAAGCTTGCGTCAACGGGTATATACTCCACGTTTTTGTCATGGATCAAATCATATTTGTCCAATAGGCACTGCGTTGTAGCCATTGATAATACGTCATCCCATGCATTTCTTGAGCCCCGCAGGGAGGTATTCTAGGACCCCTCCTTTTTATTCTCTTTATTAACGATATTACTTTTCATTTGCTGAACCATGGTTGTATGCTCATGATCTTACAATATTTGCGGTGATTAACAGTGCTAGTGACTCTGAAAATTTGCAATCCTCCTTACACAATGTCCGGAACTGGTGCTATTTTGTCACTAAATATCAGCAGATGCTTTCACGTAAAATATGCGAAATGAACCAATACTTTGTATACTTCGTATATTATTGCCATTGAAGAAATTAAAGACTTAGGCGTTATTTTCGGCTCTAAGCTAAATTTCACCGTCCATGCATTGTTCTGCATTTACTAACCCAAACACTCTCAAAACAGTGTATTTTGCCACTGTTATTTGGAGACCGTTTAATCGGATTGAGAGAGTTCAAAAAGTTTTTCTTCGCTTTGCGCTCCAATCTTTAAACTTTTCTGAACCTTTCCCATCGTACCGCTCTCGATGTTTATTGATTGACTTAAAATCACTTAATAGCAGACGATCTATTATATCGTGCTCATTTACGCTCAAATGATATGAATATTTCTGGGACTATTGATTGTCCTTCCCTTTTAAGTAATATTCAATTTAATATTCTTAAAGAAACTCCGGCGATACGCAACCTTTAAAATTAGCTGATCGAGAACCAATTACGGGGTGAATGCTTCGATTTCTAGGACATCTGCAGATTTAAATTTGTTTTTCAATTCTCGTTTTTTCGTAGTAATTACTAAAGTATTGTAAATTAGCTTAACATAGTCTGTAAGAATGTATCCATTCAAAGACAAATAAGTAAATAATAGCATTCCATGTGATTTTCTACGCACCAAGTAGTGTATACATAGAACGACTGAAAAGCGACTAACTATTCGAAATTTTGAACATGGTGACCTCCTAGAGCTAAATTTTCCAAATAACCTAAGGTTAGAGTGACTTTAATTAATGGCCACTAGAATACATTTTCTTTGGTCGAAGCGTGAGTATACCCTACCTAATGATAAGACTAGGTAACGTTAGCCAGGTGCGTGTTTAAGACAAGACACTCGGTGGCCCTAAGGCCCATTGTGATACCTGCATTTGATTTCCTTCCACTACTTCTTAGATCTTTTTAAAAAGGTAATTTCCCAGGTCCTCAAAGAATCAATCGCCAATATATTTGGCACGGCTTCTCTGCAGTGCAGGACATTCACAGAAGAGGTGTTTTACCGACTCAATTTCTTCTTCATCTCCCCAGCTCCTGCAGAAGTCACTGTGAGGTACACCCATTCTACTGGCTAGTGTGCCTATAGTGCAGCGACCCGTTATAACACTTGTGAGGATGATGGCAGTTGATCTTTTGAATCCAATTAGACATGTTGTCCTTTGAAGATTTAGTTTTGGTCAGAGCGCTTTAGGAACCCTGCAGTTCGTAATCAGAGGATACATTATGTTGGTTTCCACGATTACGCTCAGGTCAATCGCAGTGTCTAACTCGTTTAAAGAAATGCTTATATTCTCTACCACTCGCTGAAGGTCCAGCTCCGACCCTATTCTTGCACACTCATCCGTTATTTCATTTCCCTCCACTCCAGAGCGACCTCCTGCATTCTTTAACACATCTTGAATTGATGCGTATTGAGACCAGTGCCTTGATACCTGCTTCTTTATCAACAAAAATGGTGAGATTTGCTGGAGGTAAGTCCATCAGTCTTATTGTTTTCGCTGCTTGGTCTATAGCGTAGATCTCAGCTTGGAAGACGCTGCACCAGTGTGGGAGTCTAAATGAGAAATATAAAGATGATTGTTTCCAGTAATCTCCCGATCCAGTGCCATTGTCCATCTATGAGTCGTCAGTATAATTATGGTGACCACTATCATCTGATATGACTCTGGTGTGCCAATCCTTCCTGTCGGATATTCGTATTTTATACTCTCTTTTCAGATCTATCTTGGGAACCATATAGTCTGTTTTTGAAGCGTCTTGCAAGTGTTCCACATTTAGTAAGACTGATGCATGACTGACGTGTTTCTTTTATCATGCCTGCTGTTTCAATCCTGGAAGCAGATTTGGTCGCTATCCTTTTAACATATACATATATCAATGAATGGATGCCTGAGGCGTCGATTCGAGCGCACTTGTTGTTCCTATACAAGCTAATCGTTGGACTTTTATGAGATTCTTTAGGTAGGATTGTGTCTGTACCGCCTCCCACCATACGACATCTCCATAAGTCAAAAACATAATAGTTTGATTATAATATTTACTAAAAACTACTTTCCAATTGATATTATTGCGAATAATAATATACAGTTGCTTGGTATGTGAACCCATCTTTTTGCGTTGAAATACATTTCTTTAACAAGTCTAAATTCATATCGAAATAAACAAAAATACAAATCTTTTTCGTTTAAAATCTTTCATTTATTATTTTTTATCATTCACGAAAAACTCGCTAATCAAATGAGCAGTCACATTCAGTCTCTGTTAAAAATATTTATATACGTCACTCATTTATTTGCGAAGCAAATAAGCAGCGCTGTATGGGTAAGCAGAGTAAGCAGCGTAAGGTGATGCGTAGGCGGCATAAGGAGCAGCAGCATAGGCAGCATACGGAGAAGCGTAGGCGGCGGCGTAGGGCGAAGCAACCAATGGAGCAGAGTAGGCCAATGGTGCGACGACTGCGGGTTTAGGCTCGGCAGCAGCGAAGGCGAAGAGGGCCACGAATACGAGAGCGAACTGTTTCAGAAGGAAATAATTAATAAAGGATTAACACAGTTATCACTGTATTGAATTATTCATAAATATAAGAACTTGAAAGGATTTCCAGATTATCGAACAGGAAATTCACTTACGTATTTGAACATTTTGATTATTTTGTAGTTGATTGTTGTTTTACTGTAGTAGAGTAAAGTTGAACTGATGATAAATTTCTGTGAGACTTGAGTATAAATACTGTTTTACTCGTATGTAAAATGTATTGTCGTATGTATGGCTTTGAAATTTCAATAACAGACCGAGTTTGTATGGACAAGTGGGCAAAAACAAGTGGCATTATTGACCTAAACACGTACATGACTTGATGCCTAGTGAACATTTCATGAATATGTAGGTATGTGAGTACAATATAATATCTTTGTAAATATGAATATTATAATCAATAATTGGTCTACGCACAAAATATATGAGGTTAACAAACATTTAATTTATGTGTTATAATAAAGGCGAATGATTTGTATTCACCAAACGTTAAAGTATATACCTACTTTGTATTTCAATGGAAATAAGTAAACGCAGGTATTTTATTTTAAAATTAAGCTAAAGAAATTTCAGCATTATTCCTGCTAATATTCAAAAAGCTTTTTTGTTAAATATAAATACATTTGGAAATCTTATAACGGCTTTGGCCTGAATTTTTATACTAAGATTTATAAAATCTTCTGCAAGACAATACTAGAAGTAATAAAGTGAACCCAATAATGAGCCATTAGTGTAGCATTGACACCAGCGAAACAGCCAAGTGCTTCCTGAAAAGGCCTGACAGAGTGGTAGCAACATTGCTTCTCAGGACTTCATAGGGATAATTACGTAGCACCACTGATAGGAACGATGTTGGGAGGATATATTTTATTTGGATATTGGAGGATATATTTTATGAGGATAGTATAGAGTATATTTTTGACAACCTGCATTCTCTTTACTTCGACCAACTGCTAGGACTCTTCTTAAGAATATGTTAAGTTTGTCCTTTGAATTCTCTCTGTAGGGTTTAAGTTCCCAGAATGGTGGACTATGCAGTTCCATCTACAACTGACACCACAAGTCTTCGACAAATAAATGCAGGAGTACCTCAAGGCAGCGTTCTTGGGCCTCTGCTGTACCTTATCTTTACACATGACCTACCGTCTGATCCTAATTACGTCACAGCAACGTTTGCAGATGACACCGCCTTGATTGCAGTTGGTGAAACTGAAAACGAATCGACAGCCACATTACAAACCGCGTTAAATAAGATCAGCCAGTGGACTAATACATGGAAAATTAAACTTAACCACACAAAATCTGTACACGTAGTTTTCACAAATACTAAAATACAAAATATACCACTATACATAGATGATCAACAGGTCCCATACTCAAACTATGCGAAGTATCTAGCTATGACACTTGACTGCAAACTTCGATGGAAAGAGCATGTCAAGAAAAAGAGGCAAGAATTGGACATCAAACTCAAAAACATGCAATGGCTCATGGGTAGCAGTTCAGCTCTTACTATAGAAAACAAGCTGTTAATTTACAAGCAGATACTAAGGTCAGTATGGAGTTATGGTGCGCAGCTATGGGGGTGCGCCAGTCAAAGTACGAAAAGCCAAATCCAATACTTCCAAAATAAGGTCCTTAGGTGCATTGTCAAAGCACCATAGTACTGCAGAAGTTCCGACATTGAGCGCGACCTTAAAATAAACTTCGTCAACACTGAAATCGCAAAGATTGCAGTTGCCCATAAAGAAAGACTATTAAACCACATCAATGAAGAAGCACTTAATTTAATTGAAACCAACGGATTAACACGAAGGCTCAGACGCACTAAACCTAGCGATCTCATACCTCCATAGAAATGCTCTATGTCATGTAGAGTCGAAATTGTGTAATGTTATCATAATTAAGTTGCTTGTTAGTCATTTGTAAATATTTATGAACTAGTTGCAATAAAACATTAAAATAAAAAAAAAGAAATGTCTGCTAGATTATTTGGAAAATTTCCTCCCACCCACAAAACCTTTTCATTAAATTGAACGTCTTTCTTAAGTTTTCGCTGTAAATGCCCTTAAAATAAACATAATTACCATAAAATCCTTGAGCTTTTGAAAAGGCTTATATAGTATAGATCTCCATGCAAATATAGTTCTCCGATAAGTAAAATTCTGCCCTTCGAAGAGTTTGACTTTGGACATAAAAAGTTAAAAAATCCATAAATAAGAAGAATCTCCAAATGCTGTTTTCTAAAAATCAGAGCGACGGAAGGGATTAGATGAAAAGCGTAGTCAATATAGATGTCTATCGCCGTGAGCTCAAAAAAAGTTAGAAAAAGGTGGCGTGCGGGCAACGAAGCAATTTTGATCATTTTCCCAGATCTTATGACAAAAAAAAGACAATTCCAGGTTGTTGAAATTGTATACTTATACACAAAGCACGAAAGCCGAATCTCTCATGAAGGAATCTTATCGGATGCCATCCAAACCGACGCGCTGCATTCTGACGCCGCTTATTTTCCTTGTTGTCATTGATGAGATACTAACTACATCAATCGACAATGCAGGAAAAAGAGGAACCGAATTCGATGGAACTAGATTTTGCTGATGACATCGTTCTATTCTCTCAACGCAAATCGGATATGCAAAGCAAGTTGAATGATCTCGTAAAACATTGTAGTGCCGCTGGACTTAAAATCACTCCAAAGAAAACCAAAAATTTGGCAGTACACACGAACGATGCATTCTACAACATCGGAAAGGAAAATATTGAAAAAGTAAACGTTTTTCAATACCTTGGAAGTCAATTCATTGCGGAAAGCGGATGCAAAAATGATGTACCTACAAGTGCGCAAAAAACAGGAGGTGCATTTGCAAATCTTCGTCCGGTATGGCAGTGCAAGCAAATGCACATTACAACAAAAATACGGATTTTCAACATCAATGTTAGATCACTTCTACTCTACGCCTGTGAAACATGGTGTTTGTCTGAGGAAATTGTACAGAAGCTTCAAGTGTTCGCGAACCGCTGCTGGAGATGCATTTGGTGGCCAGACAACTGGATATCTAACACCCAATTGCATCGACATTACCATCAAACACCAATCGCAACTGAAATAAGAGAACATAAATGGAGCTGGCTTGGCTATACCGTAGGGAAAGGTGGCACTGAAATCGGCAGACAAGCGCTGGACTGAAACCCCCAAGGACAGCGCAGAAGTGGTAGACTTAGGGGCTCTTGGTGAGGCTGCATCGAAGAGGTATACAAAGCCGTGGACAAAACAATGACCTGGCAGAAAGTGAAAAATATACCCGAGAATCGTACAAAATTGAAAAATTTTACTTTCGCCCATCCTATGCCCATAACGGAGACGAAGGAATGGTAATGATGATACACAATGCCGATAAGCCGACATATTCAGATATATTCGTCTATGTTTATATAAGTATTTGTTTAAAAAGTTCCATCTGGCCAGTATGGACAGACGACTAGCTAGGAGAAACTCTTCATCTATCTGAATCTCCGTCACTACCAAAGTATGATGAAAGGTTAGCTCCTTTTATAGTGCACGTTTCGAAGAAGGAGTAGTGACTCATATGTAGAAAACATTTTCCGAGCGCACTTTGTTGCAATACTTGGTTCTAACATTCAGAATAAAAGAGGAACGATGTGCTGATCAAAATAGCTCGCGAGTGACACTATCTGAAGTTGGAGTCTATTGGAAATCGAAATGCAAACTTCCAGGCAAAAATAAAAAAAAACTGTGTATCTTTTTCTGCCAAAACATTTTCATTTGTATGTAAATGTGTTTCCAAGAGGTTGCACGAAAATATTGACCCATGTAATCATCCATGAATTCATGCATGCATAAACATAGTTGGCACCTACAGCATTTTTTAGGTATTTGCTTGTCTTGCTGCTGTCCTATAGTTATTTAATTAATTTAATTTTATGTCGCCTCCGAACGGCAGATGGTTTTTCCGTGGTAGAAATGTTTTAGAATGCCATTACTACCGAAGCATGACCGATATGTGAAAAAAAATCGTTCTCTGCCTTTTGATGATTCATAGCTATACTGCGAATGTTTAGACAGGGCCTAACGATCAATGGTCGCGCACAAATCAGCACGGTTAGTATAGGAAAAAAATCATAGTTATGCAATTGAAGGAATGCAGATTTAGTTTTGGGTAATATTATTCTTGACAGGAGTTGAAATCAAATCAGTTGTCTTATTTCAAAACTACGTACCCATTTAACGCCGACCTTGCAATATCAGTGAAATGACGGTGACAAAAAGTTTAATTAATATGCAGCGAAGCTACTAAGTACCTGCCGAAATAATTTAGCTAAACTTAAGAAAAATTAAAATAAAACCAAACGTATACTCGACTAAAAAACGTACGTGCTCAGGCCAAAATTGTCACTTTTCGGGGTTCAACATTCGAACCGACGTGGCTTAGTAAATGTACATACATTCAAACATACATATATTAATGGGAAACAAATATTTTTGCGAACGCATGTAGTTTTTGTTGTGCGTATGTGCCACGCAGAAAATTCGCAAAATGTGGAAATATATTTAAACTCGAGTAGTACACCACTTCGATATCAGTTCTATTTTGCTCTTCTTTAGTAAAGCAGCTATCAAGCAACCAAAACATGTTCAAATATGTATGTATTCATATATTTTAAATTACACTTTACTCAAATTATACTCAAAAATTTTATCCACTTGCAGTTTGCTCTCGTTTTCGTGGCCCTCTTCGCCTTCGCTGCTGCCGAGCCTAAGCCCGCTGTTGTCGCACCATTGGCCTACTCTGCTCCATTGGTTGCTTCGCCCTACGCCGCCGCCTACGCCTCTCCGTATGCTGCTTACACTGCTGCGCCTTATGCCGCCCTCGCTTCACCTTACGCTGCCTACTCCGCTTACCCATACAGCGCCGCCTATGTGCTCCGCAAATGAGTGTGAGGGTAATTGACTGGATTGAATGCTTTACCAATAATTTTAGACCGTTGAGAAAAGAAAAATAAAACATAATAAAGATCAATAAGGAAATATTTTTTATTCTAACCAGATGTCCAAATAGTCCAGTGGATTGGTCAGAGGTAATAATAGTATTTGGTTTTACATTGGAATGTGGTGCAATTAAATTAATTAAATTAGTTTATTATGGGTACCGCCAAACGGTTCTAACTGAATTTGGTTGCTGTCGTCAGAGGAAAAAATTATAAAAAATCAACGAGAAGCTATAATACCATAATAGCGGTCGCCCCTCGGCAGGCAATGGTAAACCTTCGAGTGTATTTCTGCCATTGAAAATCTCCCATCACTGCATACCAGGAATGCATCTAGAAATTATAATTAAAAACTGTGTTGAAAAGTTTTTGGCATTTTCCTAATTTTTCTATAAGTTTGAAGGTTGGTTTTATGAGATTTTGCCGGAAAAAAAAATCAAAACTAGTCAAAATGTTGAATTAAGCGAATTGAATTAATTTACAAACATTTTTTGGGAATTTTACTGAAAACGTTTTCAAATAAAGGTTTTTTTTTCGAACATCTCGTTGAGACATGTTCATATTTCGCTTTATCATTAGTTTCACTTTTGCCTGAATAATTTCACTTTCCGCTTTTCACTTAATATGAACGTCATCTGGAAATTTTTCACTTCTTTGCACTTCTTTACATTTAAGTTATTTATTTTTTATTTAAAAATACAAATACATCTAATTTCATTTACTTTTATTTGATAAGTCAAACTATAAAATAAATTCAAAGCGACATTTGTGTTGAACGACCTGCAGAGGAGCGACTGCTTTTGGGAAATCATTTTTTAGCACTTGAGGTTACTTTAATGTTTTTGATGAAATAGAAAAGGCAAAAGTTAGCAAGTAATGTTGAAAGCAGTTCAAATCTATATGTTTGCGAAACAACCACGAAAGGGAGACACAAATCGACTGAATGATATATTCAAAAGTTACTTTTAAGTTCTAAAAACAAATTATACAACTTCTATTAAATGTTGCTGAGAAGAAAACGGTAAAAATACAAGAGTGCATACATTTCGAACATAAAAGGACAGAGGAAAATATATTTTGTTTCAAATTTGATTTGATTTCAACTACGGCTTTTCGTTTAATGTAGTGGAACTTTAAGAGCCGCTAGATCGAATCCAACTTGTGAGCTACGAAAAGCGAAAGGCGCACCGGTCAAATTAGACATTCTGTGTAACTCTTTGCCGCAAAGTAGCAACTGTGGTTGAAGAATTTCTAATGATACTTTTGTTTACCCATAATTAGAAGCTACGTCCTTTAGCGCTGTTGACCACCACACAAATGTGATTAGGTGGTGTACATACATATGAACATAGAAGCCTATACATGCCTATATGAACAAGTATACTTTATACGTCGTACCCACTTGGAAATTTTAGCATGCGTGATTTTTGGGACAGCTGAGTTGCTCTTGCGGAAGCTGAGTTGCTAAAACAAATGTTTTGTGTCATTTGAGAGCTGCCAATTATAAAAAATCGGAGTCATTGTTTTGCATAAGGTGTTCAAAGTTCTTCATTGCCTCCTTCTTTAACTCATAAATATTTTCCTAAAAAACGCCTAATGTGTGCTATGATATTAACGATATTAAATATAAAACAAGTAAAGACGGCTAAATACCCTGGCTGAGATCCTGCTCCCATTTGTGGTGCATGTTTGATGTTTGTTCTATAAATTTTACTTGCATCGCATTTATTTCTTTGGCTTATCTATTTTACCAAATTCGAGTAATTCTGCTTTATTTATAATAAAGATATCACGTTTGTTATTTTTTGTTGAAAATTACCCTTATATGGCTGTCCTAGCGAGCGAACCACTTGCACAAATATTAAAAATTCGTCCGTTGTGATACCATTCAGAGATTAGGAGAAGGAAGGGAAGAAGAGATCTTGAGAAGAGGATGACGACCAAAGATGGCTAATTCACGTTCATAGCTAGCCGCTTTAAGTACTGATGAACTACGCAAGATGTGTGGTATTTAAACCCGCAATATTCACAGGTGTAGCGAAAAATAAGAGCTCAAATATTTAAATCTTTGCCCAACGAGAGCAGAAGGTGCTGAGGTGATTCCACCTCGTGCTCCAGACAGTTTTTGCAGAAGGAACTTGAGACAATTTCAAGTCTCAACGCATGATCAGTTAACGGACAATGCTCGATAAGGATGCCCACCAAATTCGAAAGTTGCAGCTTTGTTAGCCTTAGAAGTTCCCTCGTGGGCCCTCATCTGCCTGTTATCAGGGGAACTTGGGACCAACGCTCGCTAATTTGACACGAGGCCCAACAATCCAGGAGCAGACCACAGGTTCTCAAGGGAACACCAATACTCTCATGTGTACCAAGCTTCATTAAAATATGTGGTACTAATTTATGCTTGATTGTATACAGATCACATTTTTAAGTGTTGTTGTAGAGAATATACAATAAAAGTAAGCTTAGGTGATTCTTTGAATAGCAAAATAAATTCAGATGTATGAGTGAACGGCCGCCGTAGCCGAATGGGTTGGTGCGTGATTACCATACGGAATTCACAGAGAGGTCGTTGGTTCGAATCTCGGTGAAAGCAAAATTTGTGGTGTGCGTCTTGATGTTGTTCCACAATGGAAGGGACCTACAGTTTCAAGCCGACTCCGAACGGCAGATATTTTTGTGAGGAGCTTTTGCATGGCAGAAATACACTCGAAGGTTTGCCATTGCCTGCCGAGGGGCGACCGCTATTAGAAAAATGTTTTTCTTAATTTGGTGTTTCACCGAGATTCGAACCTACTTTCTCTCTGTGAATTCCGAATGGTAGTCACGCACCAACCGATTCGGCTACGGCTGCCGCATTATGATAGCTAAGAAATATATTATACATATTTGGAAACTTGGTGTTAATGTCTAATTTGGCATAGCAACACCGCCAATACGCTCAAGCAAAAAGACCAAGCACTCATACCATCAAACACTTGACTGCCTGTCAAATTCATACCAAGGGTGCTGTCAAAAATTGGGAAGAAGAAAAGTGTTTTTACTTGTATTTTTTATATTGTGGAGAAAGAGAAAGACAGGGGGATAACGGAAAATAAAAATATGATTGTGAAAACGCAGGGAATGCCTACTTAAACATTAAGGCGTATTCGAGTTGCCACTTCTCTGCTCGTTATGTTAGGTTCTGCCCGTTTGACGGAAAATTTATATGGGGAAGCAAGATTCGCCTGTAGCATGTGCTGTTTGATGGCTGTTGGATGGCATTTGTTTCGTTCTTGGCCAAAAATTCACGAACAATGATGGCACTGTGCGACGGTGCGCTATCATGGTGCAAAATCTATAAACTGTTTTCTCACAAATTGTTTCTTTTTTGGCCGATTGATTCACGTCGAGGCTTTTTTCGCTCGCGTGAACCAGCAACTCGAGACGATTTCGGCCAAATTAGGTTTACATTTTTCAAGTATTTAAAAAACATTTATACGCAAACAAGTGTACACAAATAATACAATTTCACGAGTTTATTCACTAATATGCCGAAAACCACAAACTTTGATAAATATTTTAATATGTAATTAGTTTTGGTATGATATTTAGTGAAACAGTTGCCAAGATGTACCCTAGGTTAATAAGGCCACGTATCACAATAATACAAAATTTTCTGCCACCCTTAATGCGTGTCACGGTCAGAACAAACCTTGTAGTCCCTGTTTGGCTAAGACCACGACTTTAAAACTTCAAATCACTCGGGCGCTACAGCAGCGCTGCTCGAGTTGACACTTCATACTTCAAATCCAAAGGGTAAGTCTGCCTAACCTTCTGGCAAAAATTCGTTTTGCACAATACCGTTGTAATCCATTAAAACCGTGAGCATCGCTTTCTTTTTTTACTGAAAACACGTTGTTTTTTTGGTCTTGGTTCATTCGGAGCTCTCCACTCACACGCCTGATGTCTGATTGCGTGTCGTAAACCCAAGTCTCGTCTGCAGTAATAATGAACATCTTCCCATTCATGCAACTCGTAAACGTAAGCAGAAAAAGTTTCTCAACATTTCTAATGTTTTCGCGCCATTGAATTCATTTTTATTGCAAATCTTAATACAAACTCGGCATTGCAAATTCAAATACATTTTTGAGGTATTGTAAAAATTCGAAAACGAAGGCGCAATAGATTTACTCAAGACGACCTACCTCTTACAAATGTCAAGCAATGGCGATAAAATGCATCCTGGAATATATGATGCCATTACTATACATCTCCATTTCCAACTGGGTACATGTATGTATGTTTGTACGAGTATATGTCCATTAGTAGCTGTTTACATGGAAACTCTTAGTATGCACATCGAACACTCTTAAAAATCCTTTTGTACACTACATTTGCTGCTTTAGCTCATGGCCAGCGGACATAGCTCACATTCAAACGGACAAAGCATTTAGTATTGTTTGAAAGCTTCACTTAGCCGTCTTGCAGCACGCGAAGGTTGAATACGAGAAATGTTCGGGCTGAGTATGGTTGTGCAAGCGTTTGTGATTGGCAGTCGCAGTATGCAACTTTACTATGCAGTATTTGCGTGTGTGTGTGTGACGATATGATTGTAGGAAGAGTTTTGTTGAAGAGCGTACGTAGACCGGAAATTTAATTTCATTGTTGAAGCTGTATTCGTGTCCATTCATTTCGTATTCGCCACGCTATATTGTGAGCTACTTTGATTCCATATTTAACTCATTTCGTAATTGAGAGTACATCATGAATTCCTTTCAGTGAATTCAACGCCATTCCGCACACATGTAAGTATATAAGTATGTACCCTGGTGGAGAAAGCCAAACTAGTAAGGATGCATTCTAGTTCAGATACGTGTATGTAATAGAAGAAGCGATATTAGTTCGCCTTTGTCTAGAACAATACCAGTAGCAAAATTATCAATCTGTCTGCAAATCGGTTGATCTTGTTTTAGATAAAAAAATTTTAAGACACGTCTACAGACGCATCAATGCATCGCGATGATTATGTATCATACAATAGATATTAATGAATACATCCATGTTATTTGTTATTTCACTTATTTAATTATTAACTATTAAATAATAATTATTACAGAGTTGCTTCAGAGTTATAAAAAAATGTTATTTGAAAGTTTTAGCAAAAATGAGTAGCAAGAGGAATATGGGAAGAGTTGCATACAACAAAGTAAAAAGGTATATTTTAATAGTTTACCAATCCAGTTTCCCATAGAAATTGTGAGGTGTTGCAGCCTTCTATTCAAGTAGAAGAAAATTGCGCATGTTGAAGGGCTTAATGGGCTAATACAGATAGTCCTGAAATTCTTGAAGAACATGAAAATTCGTCTGGGCATTTCGAGCTACGCTCATTTAGAAAGAAAATCTTAGATCCGATAGCACTACATCTTAAACGCCTCTAATTTATTCATACTCGTAACCTTTAGTGTCCATGCCTCCACATCGTACAACAAAACAGACCAAACGTAACATTTAAGGTACCGAAGACGTAGTTTTATGTTCAAGCTTTTATTGGACAACCAATTTCTCAGTCATTTGTCCATGCTTCGCTAAGCCAACATCCTAATCCTTAAATCGGGATACTCTTTGGGTCGGATTGTCATATACATAAATGTTTGAATTTGTGATTTGTTGAGAGTTTTTTGAAACAACCATGAATTTTGTTTTTTGGATGTTAATACTTAGGCCGTATTGCAAACTTTTTCCTCTGTCTTCTTTAAAGAGGTATTGCAGGTCATTAATTTTGTCAGCCAATATTGTGGTGTCATCGGCAAATCGTATGTTATTTATTATTTCGCCGTTGACTTTTATTCTTAAGTTGACTGATGCCAAAGCTTCTTCAAATATATATTCCGAGTATAAATTGGAGAACATTGATGATAAAACACATCCTTGGCGAACTCTTCTTTTGATTGAAATATCACTCGTCACATCATTTTGTAGTCTCACGGTCGCAGTTTGGTCTCAATACAAGTTAGAAATGCCGAGAAAGATAATTTTTCCCCTAAATTTTGGGGGTGGGAAATTCGAATTTCGAAATACCTGAATTCTGCATTTTTGACAGTTCCAAGTGACATGAATTGTGTGAAAGTTCAAGTAATTTCTAATATAGTCGACAAAAAAGTCAGTAAAACTATTATTATTTTTATTCTCACGCCACTGCCCCCAAGCATCCAATGTGGTTGCCAATGAGGTCGCTTCTTAACACATCAATAGCCCTCAAGCCTAATTTGAGTGAAGGCCCGCTAGACGCACAGAAAGTGGTCCACCGTCTCATCCTCCTCTCCACATGCGGGGCAGAGTGTACTGTCAGAGATGCCTACTTCTTTCATGTGCTTCACCCAATACTTAGAAGCGACCCAAAGTATAAGAAACAGAACAGAACGTACTCTACATAATCAGCTACCAAGTTATAAGTCAATTCTCTAGAATTTCAAATAATTTTTATAAAAAATTTGCAAACAAGTTATTCAGCTAAAAATTATTCCTTTTCAGAAAAAAATATTACTACTACTTCTCAAACCACTATTTTTCCCTTTTTCGGAGCTCGTTTGGGATAAAAGAAAAGGGAAAATGGAAAAAAATTGTTTTTCATGATGAGAAGAAATGGAGTAGGGAAAAGTCTCCCAAGGAGTTTCTATTCAGAATCGGGCTGATTATCAAGATAAATGTAAATCTATAATAAGCTTTACCAGTCACTTTAATTGCATACAAAACAGGGCCGTCGCACCGAAAAATGTATGCTGCAATCGAACACATAATATATTAATTTTATTAATGCTTCTTAAGTGAATATTATAATTTTATTTCTTTTTGAAACTTTGAAAGGATTTGTTTCAATCATTTTAGGAGTTACTTATGGTGTAAATTTGAACCAATTTTTGAATGCTAAGCCAATTACTACCTAAAAGAAAATTAATTTAATTTTAAGAAAAAACTAATTCTGTATACACTTTTAAAGTGTAATGCGAGTAGAAAATTTAAAAACGTTGGAATTGGACGTATTGGCTGTTTTTATTTTACATTTTAACTGGTCCAAAACTGGATTTTTAGAAACACGGATTTTTAGAACAAGAATTTTTTTGGGTGGTACGAACTGGCATTTTGCAGATGCGTAGCAGGACAATTGATATTCCGTAAAACATCGCTGTGTAAAAATACCACTTGCTAATGTGGAAAACATGGCACGCGAACTGGTTGAGTTGAAAAGTAAACTGGTATTACTTTAGTTCACAACTCGTATTTTCCTTGCAGTGTACTTATGCATGCATGTTTGTACATAAATTAAACAGACCTTGCCTTGGTTATGCGGCTATACTCCACCGCTGCGTTTCCTTCTCACATACAACACATACATACATATTTGCGTTGCTTAATGCATAAATAAGCAAGTGTGGTTTGCCACTCACTCCCATTCTGTTTTATATGACTTCAGCAATCTTCATTGTATCGTTTTGCATTGCTTTCATTATTCTTGTTATTATAAATAAAAATGGCGATTCGCTGTCGGCCTTTTTGGGGGAACAATGCTTTTCACCTTCGATGCTTTTAAATTGTAGAAGCGTATTAGTAAAATATGTGCAGCCAAGGTGCTTGTGCATGACACTGCGGCCAATTCTACAAAGGCCCAATGGTCACAAAGTGGCAAACAAATTATTATAGGCAATTACAGATTTACGATATCATAAAATGCTATGGAGAAAATGCTCGGATCAAATTTGGATCGTTTGTCCGTAGACATAGTAGTTTTTGGATCAAAATTGGTTGGAGCTTTTTCCTCTTTGTTGTCAAAATTACCTTGAAATTTTCATCAGACATCTATTAGGGGAAGATAAAATCTGCAATAAAAGAACAACAGAAAACAAAATTCTTTTTTAAAGATTTGAATAAATAACAACTCCAATTTTATGTTTTTTTGGTTCACTGCCGCGGATCAAATTTTTTTAATTTCGAGATGCCCGAAATTACTTTTTGCACTTAAAGTTTGCCCTATTTTTAATAAAAATCATCACAGCACAGATGGTGAAAATCTCAAAACTTTTTATTGTATACTATAAAGTATGCTCGTGTAGATCATGCATAAATATCAGTGACACCGATTTACCGAATTTTGGACCTTGTTTTCATCGTTTACAAAGGGAGCAATGAGTAACTGGATCGCAGATTTAACGTTGTTAAGTGTCCCACCTATCTCTCGCAATTTCCCTTGTTTGGACTGCGCCTGGGGTTGCTGCCAACTCGAACCTGACATTAAATATGTACCTCTGAAAAGAGAAACTTCAGTGGAAGGAAGGGGAACGAAAGATACTAAGTTGAGAATCATCTCAGCATAAAAATTATTCCTACGTATTCAAAAATTAGGTCTAGGATACACCAAACATATGGAAGGTGCCCCATGCAACGTAGAAAGTATCTTACAAATTGGCAGCAGAATATATAATATAAGAAACAGAATATATAATATAAGAACTATGGACTTATCTGATGTCACAAGAAAAACTGGGGACCGAGTGACGTGGACTCGAATTGTAACGGAAGGAATGGTTCACCCCGAACTGTGATGCTATGATAATGATCATTATTTCATATGTTTATATTCGCGCGCACTTTTGTCCAAGTGCATTATAATTTTCTTTACATAACGGTTCTATACAACAGCTTAAAGGAGTCGCGTACATACAAATACTCGTATGCTCAGAATGATGAGAGTACATAGTCGATGTAGCCAAGTCTGTCCATCTGTGCTTACAACAACTTGAGCCTAAATTAATATATTGGGTTGGGGAATAAGTTCATAGCGTTTTTATATTTATTTTATTTCACAACGATTTGTTTCCTGTTTGGCAAAGGGTAAGTATTCATTTGATAGAACTCTTTTTGCTCTACAAAACTGTTTTATTTGTATCTTTAAGTTTTTTAATTTTTTATTAGTTTTGAGGCTTAGAAATAGAAAACCCAGGTGGCAAAAGTCAACATTTTCGACACCTGCTCTTCATTGCTTTTCATCGAGATCAATAAGTTGCTGAAACAGCACGGTACAATTGCAACGTGTATAGTGTAAGGTATCACAGACGAGTCTACAGCAAGGAAATGGTTTGCAAAGTTCAAAAATGGCGACTGAATTCGATGAAGAAAATCTCAAATCACTTTTGAAGGAGAACCGTCGCCAAACCATTCGCGAAAAAAAATTAACTGCGATCATAAAACGACTTCAACTTCAATAAATGGGATTTATCAAAACATTGAGAGCCTGGGTGCTGCAGAAGCTCAACGAAAAAAAATAAAGTAGCCTTCAAATTGCTGCTCAGCATCTCGCCCGCCATCGAGCGATACGCGGTCTTAAAGAGCGCTTTTTGTACCGAATCGTCACGGGAGAAATAATGCTTATTCATCAATATGAAGCAAAGAAAGGAGTGGGTGGCTCCAGGAGATAGGCCAAAGCCGAGCGTCAAGTCGGATATTCATCCAAAGAAGATCCTGATATGTGTTTTGTGGGACTGGGAGGGCATGTGCCATTGGGAAATGCTCGAAAAGAATGCCACGGTCAACAAGGAGCTCTACATTGCCCAGCTATACCGCGTGAATGAGGCTATTCGACTAAAATATCTGATCGACATGGTGAAATCATAGTCCTTCACGAAAACGCCAGACCTCATGTTGCACAAGTCGTCAAAGCCACACTCCAAGAGCTCGAATATGACGTTCTTCAACATCCGCTGTGCACTCCGGACCTTGCACTGACCTCTTACCATCTTTTCCGCTACCTGTCAAACCATAGGAAGAGCGTTACTTTCGATTACAAAGAGCACCCTAAAAACGGGCTCAACAACTTCTTTCACACCAGACAAGACGATTTTTGGCGAAACGGCATAAACAAATTTATCCAGAGGTGGGAAAAGGTTGTAAACACCAACGGCGAATATATTATATAACTGATTAAATTAATGATATACTTATTGTTTTTTGTTTAAATAAAAGTCTTCGATAAAAACACTACGAACTTATTGCCCAACCTAATATTTCAATGAAACTTGGCTCACTATTACTCTTTGTCGAAGATAGTTTGGTATTGAAAATAGGCGAAATCGGTAAGTAACCACGCCTAACTTCCAATATATCAGTTATAAACTAAACAAAATTTGTCAAATTTTCACCCGTCAGATGTTAAGAGCTATAGATCTCATTATCTATCAGCATTTTTGATACAAACAATTAAAAGCCAGTCTAAATTAAATTTTACTATTATAAAATGTGCGCAGGTATATAAACTTCACTACGTACGGAAATTAGCACTACTATTAAGTAGAAAACCAGTAGCTCTGTTTGCAAAGAGTTTTCCATATAGCATAACACAAAAAGAGGCAACAAATTTAAATTTTCCTGAAGCTAATGTAAAATGGTACTGTTTGTGGTATCTGTGGGAGCTTCCTATTTGTGATAGTTAACTAAACTACATTTACAGTGCATTGTCTAGCAACTAAATGATTAAAGTTTCGAGCATTTTCGATTTTATTTTGTTTTATTTTTGTGCCGACAAAATTTGTCCTTCGAATCACCAATCATTTCTAATTACTATCACATGTCTTCTCCTAAATTCCATTCACTTGCGGAGCACATAGGCGGCGCTGTATGGGTAAGCGGAGTAGGCAGCATAGGGAGAGGCGTAGGCGGCATAAGGAGCAGCGACATACGGGGAAGCGTAGGCGGCGGCGTAGGGCGAAGCAACCAATGGAGCAGAGTAAGCCAATGGTGCGACAACAGCGGGCTTAGGTTCGGCAGCAGCGAAGGCGAAGAGGGCCACGAAAACGAGAGCGAACTGCAAGTTGACAAAAAGGTTAATATCACGTAATACAAATTAAGCGTAATTTTAAAATATAAAATAAGAATACTTACGTATTTGAACATTTTGTTTGTTTTGTTGTTTTTTGGTTGCTTTACTAGAGAGGTGCAATAAAGAACTGATGTCGAGATAGGGTATTTTTCGAGTTTAAATACATTCCGATTTTAGCAAAGTTTCTGGGTAGTGCTGCACATACATGTATACGTAAAAAGTACAACTAAACGCATTTGCGCAACTATATTTTGTTCATTCGCATTTACATATATGCATACATATGTACGTATTTTCAATAGCTAAACCTCGAAAAGTGACAATTTTGGCCATAGCACGTATTTCTTTTAGTTAAAATTTCATTTAGTTTAATTTGAATATTTGTGTTAAGTTTACGCTAAAATGTTTTGGAATTTATTTAGTAGCTGCCTGGCATTTTAAACGAATTATTTGCCTTTGCCATTCCCTGGTTCTGTTTGGCAGACAATTGTTTTAATTCAATTAAACGAATATTAAAATACAATTTCAATTCCTGAGAGGAATATTGCTAAGAAATAAATAGGAAAAAATCCTTTGTAATACTTCCTCTTGGAAATACCTAATATTCAAATATAAATATAAATTATTAATTGAAGAAAAAGAACCGTTTCCTTTTAGTGGAATAGTTTTATTAGTATTGATTTTAGCCTCAGCTGACAAGTACTCGTAGATGCACAGTTCCATATTTTGCCTAGTTTTGTTGCAGATAACCAAATTTGCCGTGTGTTCCTACCATTCGGTAGTATCCAAATGACAAAAAAGGTTTTTTCTAATAACGATCGTCCCTCGGCAGACAATGACAAACCTTCGATTGTATTTCTGCCCATAGAAAACCGAGTACCGTTCGAAGGTTGTATAAAACTAAAGGTCCCTCCGCTTTTGAAAAAATGCACCAAGACGCATAGCTCGGCCAAGCATCCAACAAAAAGGGTGTATGCGCCAGTTATATAATATAAATACAATATATAAATAATATACATCATAATATACATGCAGATACATAAATACAAATAACTAAAATAGAATTGGCTTTATTGCTCGTTCTTGTAATTTAGCATAAATTTTTAATTACACATTTTCATCCTTAAAATGCATGCAGTAAAAGAGTTCAAGTACTCTTAGTACTTAGTTTTTAAAATTCACTTTATTTTTTATTCACTCAACTGCGGTACTTTTTTGGCGGCATGTAATGATGATATCAGTCCCTTTTCAATCACTCTTCTCCATCTTGTACAACCCAGGGCCAACTGCAGTTGGGCCACGCTTAAAAACACTCAACTATGTATGACAACCGTCATATGGAGTTTTCCAATACGGTCAGATTGAAATCTTTGATTTTTATTTTGAAGGTCCATGCATGCTATTATATGTGGAATATGACTTTGTTCAAATCTTCCGCAGCTTTGTACGGTGACACTGTGCCGAGAGGTCTACTTTTTAATGCTGTATAGATCCGGCTGCACTTGAGTAATAGTCGGAGTTGGTCGGTAGTCGGCCTTTGAGAACGTACTTTAATTACGGCTGATTGACATATACCTGCGACAGAGCAGCAAAAGTCTAGCGAGGCCAAATCTCACGAGCTTAGAATCGTACATATATCTCCTGCACGATAGATAGCCATCCACGGAATTCATACTAAAGTTTCATCACTTGATATGTGGCGCATCATAAACTATCAAAGTTAAGCTCGTACATAAAAGCCACATGATGGTTTAAAAGTTATCCCATAGCGTAAGGAAGAGGTTCCAATGATATCAAAATGGACTTAGGACAGGTGTCATATTGGCAGCCACAAGACCCACTTACCTGCACCACTTGCATGGGTTGCTCAATCGTGTAATTTTCCTCATTTTGTTGGCATCAGTGACCGAATAATGAACAGATTTCACCATCGACTCGACCTTATTAGAAAACCTTATTATATATTATGAGGGAGAGAAACAAGAGAAATATATTAATATTATTATTTTTATAGCATTTATAAATAAAATTACAAAAAATTGTAATCGGTTATGTAAAAAGTGATCGTAAATTTAAAAAAATTATTTAGTTTTCGAATCTATTAAGGCCTTCAAAAAGTAATTTAAATAATTGAGCAAGTTAATTAATCTCAACGTTTTTTTAACTCTCGAAACAGTTTTTTCGAAACGTTTTTCAGTACACGTGGCGATTCAAGTTGAATATCATCATTAGCATCGAAACCGTTTCATGAAGTAGTTTTTTTAAGTAGGTTTTTTTATTTTAATAACTAGAAGTCGCACGGAGCCAAATCAAATCGCTACGATGGCTGCGGAGCTCTATGGATAAATTTTTTTGCTCAAATGGTTAAAAACAATAAATGCGGTGTGAGACGGTGCATTACTTTTTATGGTCCAAAATTAACACTTTGCGATCGGCTAATTTTTGTGATAAGAGTACCAGCTAGTCGGATAAAATTTAGCTTTTCGGAGTTATTGGACCTTAGTGATTTAAGGCAAACATATGGAGACTAGAAGATACAGAATTCGTTGAACTGATGTATTGTGTTTAATAGTAAAGCTTTGTACTGATTTCGACTCTACTGATGGCAGAAATTTACCTCTCCTCTTAAAGACATCTCGTTGCCAGACTGGCTGCACTGCCTTTTACGATGACTTGCGAAGCCATCAACCGCAAAAGGTTAAGAGTTGCCGCACCACAAGCCTGGCAACTTTTTTATCTTCTTTAAATAAATAAAAATATAGTTGTCCCCTATCGGTCCCACACCGCAATTTGGCCACAATAGTATATTCCCCATAGAAAATATGTCAGCGGCACCACATCATCCTTTAGGCTTAGTTTGCATAATTAAATTTTAACAATCTTTAAATATTAAAAAAACAAAAGTTAAAAAATTACACTTGTTAAAACTTCCATTTTGAAATATTCTGGTTCATTTTGAAAAGCCAATAAAAAACTCGCTGCAAAAATTAAAAAACGGACCATCTGTTAGAATGCACACATATGGCACGTGCTTTCATTTTAAAATATAACTGTTTAATTTTGCTTTTGTTATTATTATTCATAAATTTATTACTTATTTACCTAACAAGATGTGAGTGCCAGTCTGCGCTTATTTATTTATATTCTAGTATTTATTATTATTTCTACAAACAAATATTACACAAACTTATGTACGTATGTATGTATATATTAGCGAAGCGTCACTCGACGTTGGGCCGTGTACGTGTTTAGGTCAATAAAGTCACTTATTTCTACCCACCTGTCCTACCCACAATTCGTAGTGAATCTTTAAAATCGAAGAAAAACATACATATGCACACACATATCTATATTCGCAAACAGTATTTAAGCTCGAGCCTCAAATTAATTTATCATCAGTTCAATTTTACTCTTCTACAGTAAAACAACAATCAATTACAAAATAATCAAAATGTTCAAATACGTAAGTAAAATTCACACTCGATAATCCTGGCATCCTTTCAATTTCATATACATTATCAATAATTGAATATAGTGATAACTGTGTTAATCCTTTATTAATTGCAATATTTCCTTTTCAAACAGTTCGCTCTCGTATTTGTGGCTCTCTTCGCCTTCGCTGCTGCCGAGCCTAAGCCCGCTGTTGTCGCACCATTGGCCTACTCTGCTCCATTGGTTGCCTCGCCCTACGCCGCCGCCTACGCTTCCCCATATGTTGCTGCTCCTTATGCCGCCTACGCTTCACCTTACGCTGCCTACTCCGCTTACCCATACAGCGCCGCCTATGTGCTCCGCAAGTGAATGGAATATAGCTGAAAAAGACTGGATAAACACCTTGAAAATAATTTTAGAAAAAATAAAACAAAATCATAAACGATAAAGAAATATTTTTGTTATTTAATTGGATAAACCGCTTATCCTTCGGTGGAAATATGTGGGCGTTGTGAGAATATTTGATATAATGTTGTTGAATGGTTTGTGTATCCTTTAGCTCTACTACTTGGGAATTTTTTTTGGTATATTACATTACATTTGTTTTTATCGAAATTTGGATTTATTTTCATTTCACAAGCAGAAAAATCTTAAATTATAAAAAACTAGTGTTTCAATGAGAAAACATACAATTTATAACTATATAACAGTTATAAAATTATAAATTTTAGTAAAAAGTGTTGATTAATATTTTCCTAATCGCTAGGAAATTTGATGGCATTAATGATGGGCAATATATTTCAGTATTTTCTTTCATATAAAAACAAAATATATTGGAGTATTCGCCATATGAAGAAAATGTATAAAAAGAAATTCATACAAAATTTAATGTACTATAAAAGTTATCGTAACCGAATAAGTTGGCACATGACTAACATTCGGAATTCGGAGAACGTAGGTTCGAGTCTTGGTGAAACACAAAAATCAAGAAAATAGCGTTCGCCTCTCGGCAGGCAATGGCAAACCTTCGAGTGTATTTCTGCCACGAAAAAGCCGTATCGGCTTGACACTGTAGGTCCCTCTATTTGTGGAACAACATCAAGACGCACGCCACAGATAGGAGGAGGAGCTCGGCCAAACAACCAAAACGAGCGTCAGTTGTAGTTATGAAAATTTGTTAAATTTTTTTCAATTTTTTACAAAATTTGAAGCTTTAAGTTAATTGGTTTTTACTATAGTACAAGCTATATTTTAATAAAAAATAAAAACTAAAATAATATATTGGTCAAAACTTTATAAAATATTGCGCTGCAATTATTGTGAGCAGAGGTGCAACTGTTATAAGTAATTTCAAAAGCAAACTGTCATAACTTTTTTTTATTGTAGATATGAAATTTTATTCGCATTTATTATTTCCATCAACTAATAGTTATTTCCAATGAAAAAAGTGTTTTGCTTTTCTGTAAGTCTTATTAAAAATATATTTTTTTTTAATTTTGCCTAATAAGCGTTATTTTCAAAAATTGTTTTATTTCGTTATACATGACTTATATCCTTTTTGTTTCAAATCTCGAAAAATTAAACTTTTTTATAAAAATGTAAATAACTTTATTTACTTAATCGTTTATGAGCAACATTAAGCCTAACAGGAGAAGATATTTTTCACTGCTATTTTTGACTTCGTCATCTACATGGATATTTGAAGCTTTCCATGTATGTTCGTATTTTGGACGTATCACAGCGCTCTAATATTGTTCTTAGTATATTTGATTGAAATCTTTGTGTAATTTCGATGTTAGAGGAACGGACTTGAAATAACGCAACAAAAAACTCTTTAGTGATGTCAAATCACTTGCCATCGAGAGCCAGTGCAGTTTCCAATTTGTATAGGAAAAAGTAAACCTTGCCAGTAAAAAAAAAGGAAATGTCATTTAAATGACTTCGACAGTTGGCTCTACAGTATAGTAACGCAATTTTTTCAATACACTTTTACGAATCTCGTCATTTTTGTCATCTGTAGCAATTTCGATTTCATATTCCAATTCTTTAATGGTTGGCGTAACATTTATCCTTAATGGTGTCCTGCAAAAAATAGTCTAAATCTTTTAAATCGCTGACCTCTAAGCAGTAAGTCGACATCAACGTTCCGGCTGGCTGGGCGATTTTCGAAATTTCTTGATGGTTCTTAACATTTTCATTCTGTGTTCAAGCGAAAGCGACCCATTTTGTAAATGTCTAACATAAAACAAATTTCAGCATATCACGGGGTAATATTTTAACTGTCTAAATTACAAAATTGATGTTCTAAGTTCCGGACGTTAGATAAACAATTTCGCATTATTATATGATGTGTATTTATACCCTCATAATTGGAGCCTCCATTTTTGTTGTACGTCTTGATGTTGTCCCATAAATGAAGGGACCTACCTTCTACTCAAATATGAACGAGACGGTATCAATAAAACGGTTCGCGGATGTCATATGGCAAAAATAAATTTTTTGTTTTTTGGTAGGACTGTTATAAGCTTACATGGCAAATTTCAGCGTGATATGTCACATAGTTTGTTTTCTGTGCTACTGTAAACAAGTCAAGCTCGAGTGTGTTCTTCGAATTCTCTTTTATGACTTCAGTTGTCTCAAAATGTTTTCCACGGAGAGGCAACTTGAGCTTGGGAAACAGGAAAAAGCCACATGGAGCCATATCATTTTTGTTCAAATAATCGCGAACAAGACGTGATGTGTGAGCTGGTGCATTATCGTGATGCAAGAACCATGACTTGTTGTCCCACAATTCCTTCCTTTTAAGACGAATGTTCTCGCGCAAACGCTTTAAAACGTCTAAATTATATTCAGCGTTAACCGATCGGCCTTGCGGAAGGAACTCCGAGTGCACCACACCTTCGTAATCGAAAATAACAGTCAGCATAACCTTAATTTTTGAGCGACTTTGGCGTGGTTTTTTGGGTTGATATACGGCCCTCTTTGAACGATTTGTACCACTGGAAAAGACGTGCACGCGATAGAGTAGAGTCCCCATAGGTTGTCTGCAACATTTTTAAGGCGTCTGAAGCCGAAATTTTGTTGGAATAACAAAATTTCAAACAAATTCTTTGTTCAACTTGAATTTTCATCGTTAAATTCGAAGAACACACTCGAGCTTGTCTTGTTTACAGTAGCACAGAAAACAAACTATGTGACATATCACGCTGAAATTTGGCATGTAAGCTTATAACAGTCCCACCAAAAAACAAAAAATTTATTTTTGCCATATGTCATCCGCGGACCGTTTTATTGATAACGTCTCGTTCATATTTGAGTAGAAGGTATAGCGTAAGGCCTGTTTTCCCCCTAAAAGTCGAAGAACCGATCATTTTTAAAATTTGGATTTTATAAACAACATTTTCAAGGCAGAAAAGCGAAGGTTACTATAAAAACAATAATTTTATATTTATAGTGAAAACTGCAGAACATTTTACTTTTTTTGAACCATGTATTTGTTTATGGCGGCAGCTGTAGCCCAATGGGTTGGCGGTTGACTCCCATTCGGATTTCAGAGAGAGAACGTAGGTTCGAATCTCGGTGAAAGAGTTCTTTCATAGTGAAATATAAAGTGGGTAACTATGAGGACTTATTAGTAGATACATAAATCAACTAAATTACAACTCAATTGACCAAATGTGCATTTGCATACAGGGAAGTGAATTTAAAAAAAATTATAAAATTGATTTACATATTCGGCCACAGTAATGTAATAAAAGTTTGCTAACAAGCACATTCATACCATTTGAAACATGCACTAAAAATGTTTGCCCAACAATGAGAACAACTGGAATTTTCGTTTCAAATCAATTTTAGTTTTTATTATTATTATTTTTTTTTTTTTTCAAATTATGTCCTATTCATTGCCAATCAATCAATTCCAATCACTATCACAGTTCTTCTGCTACATTCCATTTACTTGCGGAGCACATAGGCGGCGCTGTATGGGTAAGCGGAGTAGGCAGCGTAGGGTGAAGCGTAGGCGGCATAAGGCGCAGCAGCGTAAGCAGCATACGGAGAGGCGTAGGCAGCGGCGTAGGGCGAAGCAACCAATGGAGCAGAGTAGGCCAATGGTGCGACAACAGCGGGCTTAGGCTCGGCAGCAGCGAAGGCGAAGAGGGCCACGAAAACGAGAGCAAACTAGAAGAAAAAATTATTGAAAATTAAGGATTACAATTTTCGTTTAAATGAATACACGTAAATGAATACTTAAAACATTGTGCAGGTATGTGAATACTTACGTATTTGAACATTTTGTTTGTTTGATTGTTTGGTTGCTGTTGTATTGTTGAAGAACAAAACTGAACTGATGACAATTGCGTTTATGGCGCTAGTTTAAATACTCTTTACAATGTGCGCACTCCAACGGTTTAAACCTTCACGTTTGAAATGGACAGCAAAGGCTAGTATTGCTTAAGTTTTGTTCGAAAATATGTATGGCAGAGTGAAGTAAAATACATATTTTGGTCAAAGCATGTGGGATTGGGCATTATTTGAGGCCGCAAATTACCCCTATATATACATACATAGGAGCCGTTTCCTTTGAAAGTGGTGGGAGTGTATCTTATTTTATATGGAGATATTTAAGGTTTTGAGTTTTAATAATCAGAAAAATATGGATATATGTATGTTATTACACGAGTTTTGTATTTTTTAAACATTAAATTGATTTAAATTTAGTATAATGTAACACATTAAAAAATTAATGACACCAAAAGGACTTACACCACGTTCAAAGCCAGCAAAAGGTAAAAATCTTACATTCACCAAATATTAACTACAAACCAATTTCCATTCGTTTTTTTGAAATTTTTATTAAATACTTCAACAATAAAAAACAAAATAAAAATGTATATAGCCTTTAGATGTTTATATGTTTATCACAAAGTTCGGTCACGTATTTTAATACCAACGTTTACTTGAATTTAAATCGAAAATGGTAGAGGCGCACAAATAAATTAAAGTAAGAAAACTAAGTACTTAATAATTTATGCAAATATTATATTTGTATATGTATGTATGTATATCTATCTTTTACGCCCCCAATGTTATGTTTGTTTTTGCGCACTTTATTTTTTTTTGCATTGAAATTTGCCAAAATTTGTGTTGACAGTTTAAGGTCTCCTTTTATTGTTCTGAGCCGATAAGTATCTGGTCTTGGTCTGCGTCAAAATTGTTGTTGTTGCTGTCAAGTATTTGCATTAACGCTTGTAATTATTTTAATCAACCAAAAGTCCAAATAATGCTGCTAAATATTACATGGAGATACACAGCCTCGAGCTGGGCTTTGGCACAAGACTACATATTATATAATGACCGAAATCGCCTAACTGACATGTTACAGTTCACCAACAGATGTTGTTGTGGTTTGCCATAACGGTGAGTGTATTAAGCAGAGGAATGATGGAAGTTGAAATGCCTGCTGCCTTTAGGCACTGAGTCGCTTCTTGCATACCAAATGAATGGCTACTAACGCTTCGGTTATCGATGTTTGCTATGGCCAACTTTTCAGTGTCACTCACACAATGCCAGTTACATACTCGTATGCGCTTTCGGTGCCTTATTTCTGCTGGCCTATGAACCTAAAGGCCTTTACATACTTGTGAGACTTACAAATGTTCGATTGTCAATCAAAAGTATATTATTAGGATTCAAAGAAAAAACTTGCAAACATACTTTTACTTATCTTCACGTCAGTGTATACGGGGTGTGTTCCAAAAATAATAATTTTTTTATTTTTTCGAAATTATTTATTTATTCATTAGTGTCTAGTTTGACCCCTTCAAAGTAGTCCCCTTCAGAATAGAATATATTTATACGTACGCTTTTTCTAATTTTCGCACGACCCCTGACAAAAAGCGCTTTCGTATGACGTTTGCTTTCAAGGATGCGGACTTAATCTCGATTTTGGCACATTTCCGCCTTCTAATAGCTATTTTTTATTCCGGGAACAAGTCGCAAGGGCCAAGTCCAATGAGCACGGTGGTTGAGACAAGATTACACTACTATTTTTGACCAACAAATTCAAGTTTTTTTAATTTTTTTCGATGTCAAAAATCACCAATCCGCAACAAATCACACCTAACCTAAGAAACTAAATGTGTCATAACTATAGTTGGAACTAGAAACATATGTTCAGGGCGTGTATTTCAACAAAACGAAAAAAAAAATCGAAAATTGAATGGCTTGCCGGCGAAATTTCAATACGATTCGTGTGTACTAAAATTATACAATATTTCTGAAAAAATATTAATCTTTCGATCGAGAGCTCGCAGAAGTGTCCATTTTCATAAAATTTTCCCAATAATATTCGGTACAAAAAAAATACAACTCATAGCTTACAGCTGTATTAATAGTACAAGATATGTCGGAGAAAAGGCGGGTGGTTAAAGCCATCATTCGAAATAGTTTGGTTTTGATGAATTTTTTTACCGATTTCGACCCATTACAACTCTAGAATTTTTAATCTTTAATTTTCATTATTTTTTATTTAATTTGATTTGAATTTCACATATACGTGCAATATGCCAAGTCTTGGAAAAGGCCCATGAAAGGAAAATCGATTTTAAAGTCGCATTCGCCAGCACGAAAACGAGTTGCCTATATGTCGAGGTGTCCGCGCGAAACTAATACGGTTTTGCAAAATGATGTTGAGCAGTTTTAGCTACTCCGTAAGAATTGAGAAGGGCCCCTCCGCTGCAAAAAAAGATTGTGCCACAGAATTTTGTCTCTCAGGCACTATTTATTATAAGAGCGACCAATTGCTGACTTATGCCGACGATATTGAGACCATCGATCAAAGCAACCGAACTGTTAGTTCTGTCTTTTCCAAAGGGGATAAAGAAGCAAAACGAGTGGCTCTGGTGTTGAACGAGTGCAAGACGAAATACTCACCTTATGTCATCATCGGCGCTCTCGCGTACCGGCACTCAAGTCACAGTTGACAGTTAAGATTTTAAAGTAGTCATAAACTTACCAGCAATAACACCAGTAATAGCGTCAGCGCTGAAATATCACGGAGAACTTCTCTTGCCCACAAGTTCTACTTTGGAGTAAGTAGTATTAAAGTCCTTTCTCGTCGAACAAAATGAACATTCACAAGTATCGCATTATGGCCATCCCATTTGCATGGCACAGAAGCCTGGACGATGGCAACATCCTATCTCGCGTCCCTGGGAGTGTTTGAGAGCAAAATTTGGCGAAGAATTTATGGATTTTTGCGTATTGGCGACGGCGAGTATCGCAGGCGATGGAACAATGACTTGCATGAGTTTAACGACATAGTGCGGTGAACAAAGATTCTGCGGCTCTCCGGGTTGGTCATGTTGCCGAAATGGATACAAACGCTCCGGCTCTGAAAGTATTCGATGCGATACCAGCTGGTGGAGCAGAAAAAGAAGAAGACCTCGTTTGCGTTGGAAACATCAAGCGGGGGAGGACTTGGGTTCGTTTCAATGGCGCGCTTTGTTAAATTCGATTATTTTAAACTTAGCCTAAATACCTTTCGGATGATGTATGTACATATGTAGTTATTGTAATGAATTATTTTTACATTTTTGAGAGGTCTTTCCTCTGAATCTCATGGGACTGGCCTGTATCGGCGAGTATTTGAAACATTTAAATTTAATAATTTTGGAATCCACAAGCAACAAAGAAATAAATAAGCACGTTTAGCATTAAGGTATATATGTGTGTATATATAAGTATATAAAATCCTTTGTTGGGAGTGTGGCAGAGCTCCTTCTCCGCTTTGTGGTATGTGTCTTGAGATCGTTTTATATCGCCTCCAAGCGGCAGCTTGCAATTTTTATGAGGAGCTTGGCGGAGGATTGCAGAAACACATTCGAAGGTTTGCCATTGTCTGTCGAGGTGTGGCCATTATTAAAAAAACTTTTTCCATAATTTCCAGTGGATTTCGAACAACTTTGGCAGTCTCACACTAACTGTTTCATAGGCATACATACATATGTACCATATATGCTTCTGTATGTAAATGATTAGCATTACTTAATATAATATATAGTTATTGCGCTCTGCTATTCTCATTTACGCATCAACTTTTATTTTATTATTAAAATTTAGAATAAAATGCTTTCCCACAGCAGCTGCCAAAACCGCAAATAAACTTTCCGTTTTTAGACTTACACAATAAACATCAATTCATGAAATATTTAGGACACATACCTACTACAGGTAATTGAAATTTAAGCATATAAAATAGGAATATAGGGCCTTTCAAGTTTGAGCTTTTAACTCACCGATGTTCTGTTTGAGCAGCTAAATAGTTTTCCCAATAACAGGTGTTACAGGTGAATGGATTACGCTATCGAGAGATGGTTAACGATTTTTTGTGGCCGGAATTGTATGGTATTGATCTGGACAATGTTTATTTTCAACAAGACGGCACTACGTGCCACACAAGCAACGAAACGATTGATCTTTCACAGGAAAAGTTTCCGGACCGTGCTATCTCTCGAAGAGGTGATCACAATTGGCCACCGAGGTCTTGTGATTTTTTTCTTTGGGGCCACGTGAAAGAGAAGGTCTAAGTCAACAGTCCAGGGTCGAATCAAGACCTCAAACATGGAATTCGTGAGGCTATCGAGGACATAGGGCAGCTACTTTGTAATTCGGTTATGGGAAATTTCATGAAAAGGATATTATCCTGTAAGCGTGGGCGTGGTGGTCATTTGCCTGATGTTATTCTCCACTATTAACGGCATACCTTCCTCTTTATAATGAAATAAACATCCGATCATTTATATTAAAAAATAGCATTTATCTTTGAATATCAAAATAACACCTCTTCTTAAAAAACCCTTTATAATAGTTCCAGTGACGTTTCTTTTGAGAGGTGTTAAGTGGAAAATTTATATTTTACTAAAGCAAGTTTGATTTCGTATACATACAAGTAACTACGAAAATTAGAGATCTGTGAACAATATATTTCGCAGATATGCAGAGTCTGGCATATAAATTTTAATCAAAATTTAAGGGGTTACAAAAGTCCACCAGCATCTAAAATGCGCTAAAAGAAAAACTGCTTTAAGAAGGGATAACAATAGAAGTAAGCATACAACAAATTATATATTGTTTATTAGTACTTAAACTTTATAAAAAATTTATTTTAATTTTTCTTTACAAATATTAGTACATAAAAAATCATGTAACCCAAAGTACAATGAAAAAAAGTTGCTCCAAGGTCTGTATCATTTCTCCTTGAAATGTTTATGGATCTGTAAAAAGTAAAAAAATTCTTGTAAAATAAAATTGTAGTTATAGTCTGCCGAGCCGGATTTTTGAATTTGGAAAAACGTTGCAATTTACGGCATTTAAAATAAAAAAAGTATGCGTTTTACATCGTAAATGTCACACTTTAATTATGCTTATAAAAATTTTTAATAAAAATATCAAAAATCAAAACTTTCAAAAAACTTTCAAATATTTAAAAATAAAGCCACATCAAAAAATATTAAAAACTGTATGAGTCATCATGCAGACCGTGCCGGAAGAAGTAATTTCGAGAAAAACGAGTTTAAAGTTTGAGGTACAGGAGCGCGCGAACCGCTTTCTACCTAGTTAATGGGCTGTAGAAGCTATAATATTGAGATTTTTCGCATGAAAATTTGGCAGCATATTCTTAAGATACTACACTTTCGAAATATCGTAACCCCTTAAGTCAACTATATATATATATATATATAATTGTCGCGTACACCCTTTTTTTAGGGTGTTTGGCCGAGCTCCTCCACGTATTTGTGGTGTGCGTCTCGCAATCGAAGGTTTGCCATTGCCTGCCGAGGGGCGACCGCTATTAGAAAAAACTGTTTCTTAATTGTTTGATCTTTCACCGAGATTCGAACCGACGTTCTCTCTGCGAATTCCGAATGGTAGTCACGCACCAACCCATTCGGCTGGGGCGGCCGCCTTAAGTCAACTGACCCGACATAATACATAAAAATACGAGTACGCATTCGTTCCAGTTGTTCAATTGAAAATATCGCTGCTGTAAAGAAAAGTCAGGAAAGTTGAGGAAACTTGACAATAGAACTGTGAACGGCATGCAGCGATCACTTTTTTTACCCGTTGCAGATGGTATGTGTATTGATGATTTGTGCTTTCAGCTACACGCTGATATCGGCATGCCATGCGTAAGAAACCATAAATTTATAACCAATGAAAATCTGGGAAAGAAAAATGTCATGATATTCTGTAGCCAAGATCTCCCTATTTAACATCTTTGGGCACTATCTCAAAAATAGAATTTTAGTGAATAAACCGGAAAAAATTAAGCTCAAACTAGGCCTAATTGTCATCAACAATTTCAAAACTCAAATTTCGAAAACATAATTTGCTATGTAATTACTAATATATGTGTAAAGCTTGGCAAACCTTGTAGAATAAAATACACACATAGTTGCATAAATACAAAATCTTTTATGTGTTTTATAATAGACATGTGTTTTTCTATTCCGCATTATTTTAAATAACAAAACAGTGTTGACAATTTATCAAAATATACTTATATGCACATACGCATAAGTATATATGTATATGCAAAAATACGATGAATTTGCAAATACTAGGCAATTTATTATATCCTACTAGCCAAATACATATCCACTTTTGCATTCTGCACATATGCATGCCAATAAATATTTACGTTTGTGTATGTACATGTGTAAAATAACACAAAAATAAACACAAATAATAGATGGATTGTATTTAAGCTCAACCAATCAATGAATTTGTCATCAGTTCAATTTTACCCTACAGCAGTAAAACAGCGACCAAACAACAAAATAGTCAAAATGTTCAAATACGTAAGTATTCACATGCGTTTATCCTGAAATTTCCTTCAGCATACGTATGTACATACATATGTATGTGCATATGCGTGTGTGCATCCATATGTCTAATTAATTAATGTTCAAATACAAAGCCACAATAAACTTTTATTTCAATTTTGTAGTTCGTTCTCGTTTTCGTGGCCCTCTTCGCCTTCACTGCTGCCGAACCTAAGCCCGCTGTCGTCGCACCATTGGCCTACTCAGCTCCATTGGTCGCCTCCCCCTATGCCGCCGCCTACGCTTCCCCATATGTTGCTGCTCCCTATGCCGCCTATGCTTCACCTTACGCTGCCTACTCCGCTTACCCATACAACGCCGCCTATGTGCTCCGCAAATAAGTGGAATGTAGCAGAAAACCTGTGATAGTGCTTGGAGTTGATCGGCAATGAAGAGGACACAAATTTATTGAAGTTAAAATGAAAAATAAAGCAAAGTTTAAAACTTAATTTTTCTACAAGTCAATTCTAATATAATTGTAGATATAAGCGTTGACGTCTAGAATATTACACTAAATATAGCCTGTTACACACATACATATAGCGGCCGCCGGAGCCGGATGGGTTGGTGCGTTACTACCATTCGTTTTTTCTAATAGCGGTCGCCCTTCGGCAGGCAATGCCAAATCTCCAAGTGTATTTCTGCCATGAAAAAGCTCATCGTAAAAATATCTGCCATTCGGAGTCGGCTTGAAACTTTTTTATCATAGGGTATATATGAATATATTTATGTATATCTGCATACATTTCATCTTAATAGACATTTTATTCTGTAGTGCTCCTAAATTATATAACTTCTCTAATCCAGGTGGGATGCTCATATTTTTATTGGGGTTTGGAAAAATTGACCACCCTGAATAACGCTCTTAGCATATGAGGTTTTGCTTTGCCGGCACGAATGCAACGTGAATACATTTTTGAAGTAATTAAAAAAAATTAAAAAAATATAAGCAAACGTCATTGAAGAAGTTTAACAAAAAAGACAAACTGAAATTAATCAAAAATTATTAAAATTAAAAAACAACTTTAAAGAGGCGGGTACTGAAAATACCGAAAATTATCATAGTGAGAGTAAGGTAAAAATATTTAAAAATATTGAGAATAAGCCGAAACTCAAGCATCTCGAGTTTAAGCAGAAAGCATTATTTCAAAAAGTTACATCTTCATATTATTGTTGATCGAATTTATTAAAAATATCACTATATAGTTGATGCAAGGCAACGGAATCAACAAAAAAAAACTTGAAGAAGATTTTGGTGAAAGAACTGCAACTTTGAAGGAAGACAGCAGAAAGGCTGAATTGATGGATGTTTAATTTCCTAATTATCTAAGCGTTTTAGTTTTGTGTATTATACCAACGAAATATCTTATAAATATTTCTAACTGCACAGAAGTTTCACAAGAACTGGAATATAATCAAAAAGAGTTTGAAAGTCGCTTTAAAAGCAATGAAAAGGAAATCCCACAAAGCTGCCTGCTTCAGGAGGAAATTAGAAATTAAAGCGAATGAGGAGAATTGCATATAGTTCAGAGTGAGGTGCAAATATACAAGTGAGGTAAGAGCCGTACGAAAGCTTTACAACTGACTTAGTGGAATTTATTGTAAGTTTTCTAAATGGAATAGAGGACAGAAATATATACAATTTTGTTACTCTTTTGACTATTAACAGAGGCAATACGTGATATATTTTTTAATTAAATACTGTATATGATTAAAAAATACTTTTAGGGATATTCTCCGAAAAATAATAAAACCATATAAATTGACTAATTAGGCATATTGTATTTATTCAAAACAGATGCGAGTTAACCAATTTTGTGAATTACGTTTGTATTTCGTATTGAAAAACCACCTTTTTGGTTCTTTTCCTCATGTTTCCCTGCTGTATGGTATCACATCAGAGGAATTTGGATTCTTTGTCCAAGTGGGCCACCTCGCGTGGGCAGCCCATATGATGCCCATAACCGGGGCGCGGTGGTCATTTGCCTGATGTTATTTTCCACTATTAACGGCATACCTTCCTCTTTATATAATATGTAATGAAATAAACATCCGATCATTTATATTAAAAAATAGCATTTTTCTTTGAATATCAAAGTAACCCCTCTTATTAAAAAATCCTTTATTAAATAAATAAATTTAAATTATTCAATACAAGAGATTTACATATATCTTAGATAAATTGATTATACCTATTCTTTTCCAAACACTCAAGACTTTAAATATTTTTTGCGGAAACGCTTTCTTACATTTATTGGATGGTCTTCTTTACGGCCGTGTCATAATCTTTTCATGCAGAAGTTTAAATGCCAGTAATTAATTTTGCCGTAAACACTTGAGGCATAATGGCACAAACCTACGACTTTATCAGTCCACGCTTTTCAGCGAATTGCACATCTTGACTTAGGCATTCTTGAATATTTCTTCATAAATAAACCACATTCCATATCTTGTAAAGTATCGATCAAACAATTTAAAATGTAAGCTCGTTGTCAAAGTGACATTTGACATTAAAAAATTCTTTTGCAGATTTTTGTTTACTCCATTCAGTTGAGAATTAAAGGGTGTTAACAATGGAAGTCAACAGAACGAAAATTCGGTACATTTAACAGTTTTGAAAAGACGAAACAAATAGTTTGATAAAGACGAAAATTCAACCCGGCCCGCTGAAATTGTGAGTGGTGTTCATGGTGCCGAAACTGTAACAGTTAATTAAGTGCAATTTTGCTTTCGTCGATTCCGTTCAGGCATTTTAGAAGTTAAAGAAAATGTCATAAATGTCGATAAAATCACAGAAATAATCAAAGTAATCCGGCATGTTTGCAGTCGTAAAATAGCCCAGGAGCTAAAGATTTACCATAAAACAGTTTTTAAACCATTTCCGCAAAAATTTTACGACCGAATGTGGTTGCAGGTATTTTGGCCCACTCGCGGACAATGGATTTTTTCAGCGCCTCGAGACTGATGAATATTTTTGTTCAGACCTTGCTCTCCAAATTGGCCCAAAGAGAATAATCCATCGGATTTGCATCTGGTAAATTTGAGAGCCATTGAGTGGATGTTATGAAGTTCGGAATGTTGTGTTTTAGCCATTTTTCGTTCACTCGAGCTTTGTGAGACGGTGCCGAGTACTGTTGAAATGTCCATGGTCTGACACCTAAATTTTTATCTGTCCACAGCGTTAAATCAACCTCCAGAATACTTTCTCGATAATATTTCGCATTTACCTTGACGATAGGCTCGATGAAAACGTTTGGAGAACGCCCATCAGTGGTTACAGCGGCCCAAACCATTACCTGTGGCGGGTGCTGTCTCCTGGTTGCTAATCGATGACTCAAATATCCGTAGTACTTGTAACAGTTGGTCAAATAAATTCTATCGTTTTGGGAGTTTAAGAATTGCTGAGTTTGAAAAATTGTCTTGTTAGAATACACAATGTTCGGAAATTGACCGCTTTTGGCCGAGCGAAGTAACTCCTTCGCTCTCTCAAGTCTGACTTGTTGCTGCTTTGGTCTGAGATCATCTGCCTTTTGGATCTTGTAAGGCTTGACTTTGAGATAATTTTTCAGTATGCGTTGAATGCTACGATCAGATATTTTCAGTTCTTTCGCCATTTGATTGACACTTCGTCGAGAATTTCGCTCAAATCGCTTCCTCACTTTTTGAACCATTTCACGTGACGTTGCAGACTTTTGATGACCCCCTGCACGACGTTTCGCGATGCTACCAGTATCATTGTAACGAGCAATGGTGCGATAAGCAAACATTTTATTTACTTTAAGGTGCTCGAGCTCACAAACAATCGCTGGTTGTGATTTTCCAGCCGAATATAATCCATTCACACTAATACGTTTGAAATCTATTACTGATTTTCTTTTTTCGCGTTTACTCTCGGCAAAATGCTTCCGTACGCCTGTAAACAATATTGTGGACTGTCATTTAGTCAATTAACAGACCAGCGGTCTAAAGTTGGTTACACTTCGAGTGCCGGACCCTGTATATGTAAGTGAAGCCCATTTTGTCTTTATTTATTTTAATTTGTTTTTTATTTAAATATATAATATGTGTATGTATATACACATATGTAATTTTTTTCGTCGAATGCATATTTAAATTTGATTTACATATTTTATTTGCTGCTTTCTTCTAGTATTTATTTAATTTTACAAGTACTTTTCCTACTGGGAAAGACAAGAATGTGATAATACATATAATAATAGCAGATATTGTATTTAGAGCTATTTTGGAATTGTAGTTTTTCCGTAAGCTCTTCTTAATATATGGTGCAAGGGTTTTTCATTAGCTTCTCAATTCATAACTTGGGCAAGGCCCTCTGCCTTCGCTTATAATAGTACAGTACATAATAAAGAATTACCGCTAATGAAACGCGCTTGACAAATACCTTCGAGAAAGGAGAAAGTAGGCGATTGTTAGATTTGGGAGTATTTAATAGATTTCTTCTCGTTTCCATATTCATTTCTCGGCCAAATGGATTTTCTACTGGAGTGTTTATGAACTGACACATATCTGTGGCGTACATACTTAGTGTTGCACAAAGTGTTTCAGTTTTAGTTTTTCTTCGTAGCATATAAGTTACATGGTCTTAGAAAGTTTATTATTACTTAGATGTTGTTTGTCCTCGTATTAGCGTTTCTTAATATGTTGCAGATGTGCTTGGGAAGTCTTTATTGCTCAAAGTGAAGTTATGAGTTAAGGATATGGTCAGTGTGGGTTGGGTGTGTACGCGGCCGAATTGGTAGCGAATGGGTAGAGTTTTTATCTCATAGGTGTTGGTGGGTGATTCTGGGATGAACTAGTCAAATCTTGTTATTCTTTGTTTCAGGGTTGATTAGGTTAATTTTTTTGTAACTATTAATTTGTAGTAATTTGAGAGTTGGGCCAACAGTGTATTGTGTTTATTTTAGAAATTCAAGATTTTTACCGCAATAGCATTGATTTTGGTTTATATTTCAAGTTTGATAATGGCTAGCAGAGCTGTCTGCACTTTTGCGTAATTTTCTTTAGTACTGGTTATTTTCAAATATGGGAGTATTTACTTTTATTATACAATAGAAAAAAAAATTATATGTATATGCTAAAAGCTACCACTGTTAAGTTAACATTTTCTGTTAGGCCAACAAAACTCAGCTGTGATATATATGCACATTGATTTTTTACAATTTTTTTTGCTGGCGGTCTTGTTCTGCATTTTTCTCCATTTAACGCATGCTCGACATTTTTTTATATGGAAGAAAACACTCAATACCGTTAGCAAAAACAAAAATTGCCAAGAAATAAAGTGATCTTTGAGCCTTTTGAAACTTGAACTTTAATGTGCTGCAAAATTCAATGAGCTATAAAATTGTAAACCTGGATTTTATCTAAAGATTTGTCGTAACAAGTGTGAAATTTTGATAAAAATTTGCCAATTTTTTATAATTTTTAGATACAAAGTTTGAAACTTTGTTTATATAGTTTTTGTTGTAGTATGAACTATATTTTTATAAAAAAAAATTTATAAATACTTGAAACAACGTACATTTAGGGGCACACAGAGCGTTAACTAACTATAGCTAAGGGACTTATTAACAAATTTTTATAATTTACTTGTTTCTTATTTAATTTTAATAATTTTTTACGCACAAATATGTGAACCATTCTCTTACAAAAACGATACATGAAATACAAATTTAAAATTTTGTGCAAATTAAAAAAGATTCAATAAATTCGCAAATTTCCAACTTTTAATCAAAAGCAAAGTTTTCTGCATATGCAAATTAAAAAATAAAAATATTAAATATTGATTTTATTGCTGGAAATCTTGTGCATGCTTTTATATGGAAGGAAGCATATTTTGCTATTTTATCATTAAAATACTTATGTAGTTGTGCAGCCAAAAGTACGTTGCAATACGTTTATTTGATCAATTTAAATTCAAAGATCTATAAAAAAACTCTAAAAAATATCTTTTATTCTAGTTGCCAAGCAACTTCCAATAGTAACTAGAAGTTTCTCGACGTTCGTTTTGAAATGCTCTTCGTTTATTTACCCATAACTTTACTACATATCGATCGTTTAAGTCTAGCAGAGGCCATTTTCTACTAGACTGAGTTAAGATGATTACAAAGAACTCAATACTGCATTAGTTTTGAAAGCATAGTCTCCATATGATAGAACCAACCGCTATAGATTAGATTAGATAAGATTTGTGGGGGGTTGGACAAATCGAAGCACTCAATCAGGAGACCATTGTACTACACACGGATAGATTTCAGTAGAAAGTATAGAGAGATAGGAAAGATAAAATGTGGGTGGTAAAACGGAAAAATTTGTTTGAGGTAAATTTTCCAAAAATCTGTTGGATTCATTAATGAATCTTAAGAGATCCGGAAGAGTATGAACTGTATCCATACTCTGTATATCGCAACCAAATTAAGTCTGATTATGGAAAACGCCGGACAGCTGTAGAGAAAATGCTCTGCAGTGTCGTCATCCTCAAGATAGGATGGGCATATCGGGCAGTCGATGACCCCCATGGCAGCCATATGCTGATCACAGGCGTTGTGCCCTGTGACTACACCCACCAGTACTCGCGGGTCCTTTCTGTTGAGTTGTAAGAGAAAGGTCGCTATTTCTTGTTTGGTTCTTTTACAAAGCACTTGGCTACTCTGCACGAGTTATAACCTAGATCAACGTTCTCTATTGGCAGACCTCTTGAAGTCGTCAATCCATAGTTGAATCGATGCAGTATTGATACCTAGAAAGGGTTCAGAGCCTAGTGGCATACTTGCAGAGCCTTCATTAGCCAGCCATTACCAGCTAACTCGTTTCCTGTAATACCACAATGTCCAGGCACCCAAATAAGGTTAACTTTGTTGTAATTTGCAACACTGTTCAGTTTTGTCTTACATTCACTGACTATCTTCGAAGAGCAGCGGGGTAAGAAAGGGCTTTCAGTGCAGCTTGACTATCAGTACAAATTCTAATACTGCTACCCCACTTTTTCTCAATTAGCCAGTATGCCACGTTCAAGATGGCATAGACTTCCGTAAGGAATACCGTGGCTATCTGTCCTTTCTCGTCTAAGTACCATCCAGGTCCGCTACCATCATTGGTTTTGGATCCGTCAGTGTGGGAAGTGTGTTCATATCCCGTTAATAGGCTTTCTGGACTTAACCCTTAATCTATATCTGGCATCAAAACATCATACTTCCTACCGAAGCTAACGAAAGGCCCCAATTGTCCACTGACATCGAGAATAGTGTGCACCGCTCCGACAACTGGTGGTATATCTGACAGTGGCCAGTGATTTCTTCATTTCCCCAGACTCCATTTAATTTGAGCCTGTACGCCGCTTTCATCGATTCCTTTGGATTTGAAGATCTAGAGGTTATAAGTTTAGAATGACATTGAGGTCATCACTAGATGTCGTACTCATAACACCTGTGCTACCCAAGCACACACTTCCCTGTAGTCTGTTTAGGAGTTTTACTGTGGAATTAATCATTGTATCCTTGCACCATATTACAGAGGCGTATGTAATAATGTGTCTTATCAGGGTGATGCACCAGGAACCTAAATTATGTCAACCGTGAATTGGTTGCAAGCAATATTCAATAAAGCCGTCGGTGATTTCAGTCAGATATATCAAATTGATAAAATTACTTGTCGCAACCAGATATCTATGAAAGAAGATTCGTTCGTGAGATTCTGTTTCAGGCCCTATATAATCAGTGTTCTATTCGACACCGGCTAGTACAAGATTACCTTTATTTTCTTTCCTTTCATATGCCTAGTTCACTTACTTGGCAGACAAGGCAAGCGTAAGCTCTCATTAAACACATCGCCACATAGCCCCATCCCACGTGCACGTCGCCTTCTATACTCCGCCCTTCTTTACTTGCCTTTATTTAACTTTTTGTGTATTATCATACAATCTTCTAAATATTTATAGTTCTTTGACTTTGCGAATATCGGGAATATCGCCCCCGAATTAAATTGAAATCTCTTTTCATTCAGGAATACTTTAAGCTGTGCACTTTACTTAACTTCAACACCCACATTTGCCCGTTTCGTTATATAATAATATACCCAGTAAGAAAAGCTTAAACTATGGAGGCGAATTTACTAAAATGAATGATAATACGAAATTTGGAAAACGAACGAAACGGAACGGTACATATGTATGTCAGTAGAGTTCCTTTGGTTATCTTCGAAATGGATGTTGTCAATGAGTTAGGCCAGGAGGTTTCAAACGATGAAGTCTAGGGATAATGTACAAGAGACTGTGGAGCATTTTTTGCGCATTTACCTAGCTTCGACGTGTAAAGATGCGAGTAGCTACAATCCCATTGTTTCAATTTATTTATTTAGCCTACAGGATATCCTTACAAACTAATGAATAAACTTAATTTAAATCTAGTCAAATTGGAATTAAAATCTATAAGGTGCGCATAGTTGTTACATAGACGTACGTTAGCAATTGATTTCGACGAGCAAATGATTATGCCTCTCGAATTTCGCTGGAGGAAAGGAATGGAATTGCAACTTATTTTTTTATACAATTCGTAGGTTTGAATGGGGACAGGTTATAAAAAAAAATAAATAATTGGAGCGTACACTTCTGTTAGGTGTTTGGCCGAGCTCCTCCTCCTATTTGTGGTGTACGTCTTGATGTTGTTCCACAAATGGAGGGACCTACAGTTTCAAGCCGACTCCGAACGGCAGACATTTTTATGAGGAGCTTTTTCATGGCAGAACAGGGGACAGGGTATAGACATGTAAAATTGAGAAAATCCTATTCTGTTATCATTTTCCTGATATCACTTATTTCACTTATTTTATTTACAAGGCTGACTGAATCCAAAGTAAGATTTATTCTTTTGCAATCAACTTACAAAAGAACGCCCACAATTGCTTATATATACACTGGTGATCAAAATATATGTTCGGTTTGTAAAATTGAATAATTTCAAAGAATATTTGGTAATTTTTTTTAATCTTTATATATAAAAATGAATGTTTGTCTGTATGTCATCGATGAACTCAAAAACTGCTGGACCGATTATTATAAAAATTGGTATATATATGTATTTTTCCGCGGAGAAGGTTTGTAGAATATGCTCATTGATGCCACTCGCTACCAGGTGGCGCTGCGGAGTAGCAACTTCTGCCCGTTCAACTGATTGTCATGACAATCAGTATTACCATGTATCTTTACACAGAGGAAACGAATATGACATGTTCATAGATATAACTTTTGATTGAAGACATATGCTTGACAATCGCTAAAAAGGCACTGGTGCAACTGGGAATGCCTGCTTCAAGCCGACCTGCAAACAATCTTTTCGATCGTGATTTGCAACGAAAAACACACTATGATTCTGACGAACTGGGGACATTCGTTAGAACAAATCTTCGGCAGGTTGTTTAAAAAAATATGCCTGCTTAGACTTTCAAATAATTAGAAAAAAAGTATGAACTATTGTAATAATTCGGAAACTGTCGATTTCCCTGCAGGGTATTAATTGAAATAGATGTCTTGCTCAAAATTATTTAAATGTCGGTCACCAACAAGCAGAACATTTTGTGTCAGGGATTTCGCGTCGAGTTCAGTTGAGTTGTTGGCAGTCCTTCAGCGTTCGCAGTTGTAGCTTGGCTGTCATCAACATTTTCATGGCCACTTAAGTGCGCAAGTTGATTCACCGCAGCGTCTTGTATTTAGTTGGCAACGGGTATTTATTTTGCTGAATGGTTATGCTTGTGTAGTGGTATGTGCATGGAGTGTATAGGTTTGTATAGTAGCATCTGCACAGGAATTGGCAGTTGTCGCTTGTCACTCCAATACTTACGGTTAAAATATATGTACGTGCATATTAAGAGCAGCCACAAATGCTAAAGTATTTATTTTTGCACGCTTCGCACATCTCCAGATAGCTTGAGGATGAAAAATGCAAAAATGTACAAAACTGACTAGGCATCTGTAATGGGGAAACCCCAGTCACTTTGGACTTAACGTCACCATGAAATGGTGTATGGCTTTATCGACTAATACAGGGTGGGCCATATAGCGTTTGATTTTTAAACCACCTATTTTTTTGAGAATGGTAACACAAATGACATGTCAAATGTGTTTATAATTTACTTAAAGGTTTGACAATTACGAAATGGGAACAAAATTGGGAAATATTGAAAACCTATTTTCAAAGAGGTGAGTCGTCTTCTTCTTTTCTAATTCTCACATCGGTGGCTACGTCAATAAGCAAAATTGTCAGATTTGCTTGAACAAAATTGGGAAATATTGAACACCTATTTTCAAAGAGGTGAGTCTTCTTCTTCTTTTCTGATTTTCACATCGGTGGCTATGTCAATAAGCAAAATTGTCGGATTTGGGGCTCAGAAAATCCACATGTTACTGTAGAGAAGCAAATGCATCCACAACGAGTCACTGCAGTTTTTGGTCTGGCGGCATCATCGGGCCATTTTTTTTCGAAAATGAGCGAGGAGCCGCGGTTACAGTAAATGGCGAGCGTTAGCGTGACATGCTCAACGAGTTGCTTCCAAAAATTGAAGAGGATGACATGGACAACATTTGGTTTCATCAGGATGGTGCAACTTGTCACACTGCCAAAGTTACACTCGAACTTTTGGCTACCGTTTTTGAAAACCGAATAATCAGCCGAAATCCGATATCAATTGGCCGCCTCGGAGCTGTGATTTAAGCCCGTTGGACTATTTTTTGTGGGCAGCCGTTAAGGACAAATGCTATGCGAACCATCCAGAGACGATTGAGGCTTTAAAACACGAAATCGAAGTTGCCATTCTTGAAATTGGAGCCCAAACAATCGAAAACGTGCTTAAAAATTGGGTTGATCGTGGCAGTCATTTGAACGATATTATTTTTCATTCATAAATGACAATGTTCAATCTTCAAAAAAAAAGAAGTTTGAAAAAATATTGATTAGTTTTTTTTTATAGCCGATTCAAAAATCAAACTTTACATGGCCCACCCTGTATCTCTGAAAAAAAATTATCTGACAAAAAATAAGAGAATAAACACTTTATGTAGAATGAAACTACTAATATTTATTTCATATAGACTTTTGATTTACGAATGTCCGTTCTTGGTTCTTAAAGGGTCAAAGTAAAATTTTTAAAAACTAAGTTTTTTAACAGGGAAAATTAATAACTGGAAAGCTAGTGAGTTGTAATAAACTTTATCTTTTTAAAAAACAAAAAAAGTAATACTTTTGAAAGCCACAATTAAAGTAAATTGCAAGTTTCGGAAATACTGCAGGTTAGTAAAAAAATACAAATATAAAAGGGCTCTGCAAGAAACATTTATGCGTCTAGAATCATTTGCTAGGATAGTAGGACTTATCATCAACGAAGAAAAACCAAATATATGGAAGGTGTAGCGCCCAACACAACACATACATATGTAACTCACAAAACGGCAGCTATAACTTTGAAATGGTCAATAAATTTAAATATCTTGGAATTATGCTGAGCGCACAGAAAGATACATCTATTGCCACACAAGACAGGATAAAGCTGCAAAGAAGTCTTACTTCGCACATACAAAGTTGATGAAGTCGAGATTACTTTCCAGGAGTGCAAATCAGGTACGTCAAAGCGCAAAAGACTCGATGTTACGCTCACATTATACGAATTGAGACATTGAAGTAGAACTCTAAAAAAGATCTTCAGCACAAATCCACAAGCCGACAGAAGAAGAGGCTGGCCGAGAAGACGATGGAGAGCCGACTTTGGAGCTATGGGCATATCTGATAGCAAACGAAAGGTTGATGACCGAGTGACGTGGAGGCGAATTGTAACGGAAACAATGGTTCACTCCAAACTGTGATGATGATGATAAATTGTGCATGCAAAACATTAAACAGATTTACAGGCACCTTGTTTTGGTGAAGCTTAACCACTTTAACCTAATCATTCCAGTTTTAAAGCCGCAATGTAGACAACAAGCCTTGTAACAGTTAATGTTTCTTAAAATAGTTATATTAGGAGAAATAAAAATTCAAACACTTCTATGTAATGTGAAACTACATATCGACATTTACTTTACGAAGGGTGATCAATTTAGAGGCATGAGATTTCAAATTTAAATAAAACAACGAAATTTAAATTGATTGGGCAATTTTGTGGCATTTTTGTGTAGAAACAATCATAACATTTATTTTTTAAAGATAATCCCTTTCAAATGTTGGCCGCAACTGCGCCGTTATTTGGCCTTCCGTAAACACCAATTTTGAATGACTTTGAATGACCGATGATTCCTCCAGCCCATAGACCGCACCAAACTGTTTTCAAATACATCAAATATTGCTTATTGACGTAGCCACCAAGCCAAAAATGAACAAAATTGTAATAAAACAACGTGTGATCTGTCAAAGAAACCCTATGGGAAAAATATCTTATCACCTTTTATTTATATTATAAAACAAAAAACAATTCAATTTCATAATTATTGTAGAGTTGAAATTCAATCCATAAGTACAAAACATTTAAAAATTTAATTGAAATTATGAAAACAAATAGAATTTTGCAACTATTCATAGCTCTTTGAGCTCACCACAGCTATTAAACCTTCGGAGATATTCGACAAAATTACCAGAGGATGAAATTTGTTGTTAGGATTTTAGGCAGATATTAAGATGTTACAAATTGTATCACCGGGGAATAATATTATATAAAACGATTTTTGAAGAGCCCAAGCCTGGTGCTTCGTTATCTTAAATAAGGAAGTGTGTTGAAATCTCAGTCTCTTGATTTCAAATGAAAGGAGATATTAATGTTCCGTAGGGCTCTTCGAGTGTGTATCTGCCATCAAAAAGCTTATGTTGCATCACCCTTACACTGGTAAGTGTTTAGTGACTCCTTATTTGACTCCAGCGAATTTTATTATATATATAAATACAAAACCGTACACCAATGGACATCTCGCGCAGGGCTGGGGATAAACGCGAAAAAAACGGGCATGATACTTTTGACCAGGAAGTATAAGGTCCCGGCGTGGAACCTCGCGAAGGTAGGCAACAACGAACTACTTCTCAAAGATCATGCGAGGTACTTCGGAGTAATGCTGGACAGTAAATCGCTGTGGAAGCACAGTGTTGACGAAATGGTGAAAAAGGCCAGTAATGCGCTCTACGCATGTAAAGAATGCTGGGCGTTACTTGAGGTTTATCATTCTCACTGATGCATTGGTGCTACACGGCAGAAGTTAGATCGATATTTCTGTATGGGGTCTTAGTATGGTGGACTGCAACAAGAAAACTGCCACTGAAAAGGATTCAGCGACTTGCTGCTCTGTGCATAACAGGAAAACCACTCCAGCGGCGGCGCTGGAAATGATACTCAGCATGCCACCTATTGATTTTAAGGCGGAAAATCTGGCAGCGAAATCCGCGGGGAAGTTAGTGCCTGCTGGAGTATTCACCTGTAGAACCTTCGGACATAGCTTAATAGGAAAGAGGAGTTCAGGTTGCATAGACTTTATGACTCCATACTTTAATTGGGACAGAAGGTTTCGTACTACAATTGAAAAGGAGGGACGGCACAAAGGCATGAAGCCTGGCCATAGGACTTTTCATATCTACAGGGACGGCTCTAAAACTTTAGACGGAGTGGGAGCGGGTATTTACTGCTCAAAACTAGAGATTAGAAAACTTATCAAGCTGCCAGACTAGAGAAGTATTTTCCAAGAGGAAGTTTTTGCTGTGGGAAAAGCTACGGAGCTAGCCTACACAAGAACAAGAAAGAACTCAATAATTAATATATACGTGGACAGCCAAGCAGCAATAAAAGCAATAAGCTTATATTGTATTCAGTCCAAAAATGTTCAATGGAGCAGGGATACCCCAGAAAGCCACAAACAGAAGGCTGCACATCTATTGGGTACCTGGTCACAAAAGCATTATAGGAAACGAAATAGTAGTGCTGTTAGACTACCATTTGAACAAGCGAACGACATACTAAAACCGCTAAATACAGTATACAACGAAATGGACGACTACATGAAAAAGCGAGTGGAAGATAGCTGGACTAATCTAACCACATGCAAAACAGCATCATATCCATTACATGCCGTACAAACAACTGACTTAATTCGTGCTTGCGCTCTCACGAAAGGACTGCAGAACTATCATAGGTATGCCAACTGGTCATAATCTATTGGCTGCACATATATATAATCTGTTCCGCAGCCGAACGGGTTCGGAATTCAGAGTACGTAGGTTCAAATCTCCGTGAAACATCAAAAAAAAGTTTTGTGTTTTTTTTAATAGCGGTCGCCCCTCGGCAGGCAATGGCAAAACTTCGGGTGTATTTCTGACATGAAAAAGCTCCTCATAAAAAAAATCTGCCGTTCTGAGCCGGCTTAAAACTATAGGTCCTTCTATTTGTGAAACAACATCAAGAAGCGTCGTGTACGCGCCAAATTCCGAAGACAAGCTATGCCTTTTACTATTGATCCCATAATTTCGATTCTAGTACTGCAGTCAGGCATGATAGCATCGCTTCTAAGCCTTATCTCATATCCATTACTTAATATCTCGAGTGATCTTTAAGATAAACCATAACAATATTATAGTAGTATTCTTTGAAATTACTTAATATACATATATGCATATACCATATATTCCGTTAATAATCAAACTTAGAGAGGCACAGCTTCTGTTAAAAAATTTCAACTAAAAAACCTAAGTTCCATTAAGATAAGTCTCGCTTTAGGCTTTGTTATTTAATTTAATTTTTTTTTATTATGTTTCAACAACATTTCATTGCCAATCAATCAATTCCAATCACTATCACAATTCTTCTGCTACATTCCATTTACTTGCGGAGCACATAGGCGGCGCTGTATGGGTAAGCGGAGTAGGCAGCGTAAGGTGAAGCATAGGCGGCATAGGGAGCAGCAACATATGGGGAAGCGTAGGCGGCAGCGTAGGGGGAGGCGACCAATGGAGCTGAGTAGGCCAATGGTGCGACGACAGCGGGCTTAGGTTCGGCGGCAGCGAAGGCGAATAGGGCCACGAATACGAGAGCAAACTAGAAGACAAAAAAAATCATTTTATTAGGATCAAAAATTTGGTTTAATTGACTGCAAATAAATAAACACTTAAAGCATTGTGCAGGTATAGGAATACTTACGTATTTGAACATTTTGTTTGTTTTTTGTTTGGTAGCTGTTTTACTGTTGTAGAGCAAAATTGAACTGATGATAAATTCGCTGAATACTTTAGCTTAAATACAATTTGGTTAAAGTATTGTTTTATTCTACAATCGTACAAACATATGCAAATACTTGTATGTGTACAAACATACCAATGTAATCACACATTCTATGTGGGCATATTAACTTAATATGGATATGCGAACTAAAATAAGAGCTCGGATTTTCTTGGCCTAAACACGTACCACACAGTCAGTGCCAACGTGCCTATTTACTTATTCAAAGCTATACATTTTAACTGTGTGAGGTCAATAAAAAAACTTCATTGGAAGACTTGCTTTAATCAACCCATCAATGTATTTTATGTATTTAAGTTAGTCTTTTGCTTGCCGCCGTCATGCATACTAAATACATACTTTTTGAAACCTCGTTAAAGACAAAGGGTAATATTAGTTCAATCAGTTGTTGGACTATGTTATTTATTCAATGATATGCATACATATACGGGGCTGCAGGACCAAAAATACTAAGCCGTAGCAGTATTGAAAAAAAATCACAATTCGGTGAATGGTGTGAAAACAAGTTTCATGCACACAGCGCATGTTTCCAGTGAAATATCATAGCCATAGTCATCAATAATACGCATTATTGATGGATCGATTGTGGGCTTAAAACGTTACTTATGTAATCACACTAAGATAAAATCAGGGCGCTCGAATTGTCACATCGGTGGACGTACGCAAAACTATTACGTGTTAGGTCAATCGTATTTCCTGAAGGGGATGTTGGCATACGAATGCAAGCCGATCAAATCACAATGGTTTTTAAATTCCAAAGCGCGTTGGATTGTATACTAGATTCTTAATAAATGTGAAATTCTAAAAATAATTTAAAAATTACTTGAATTAAGTAAAGCTTGGTTGTTGTTGTTGAAATGGTTGGGTATTTCTGCTGAAATAATCCTAATTAGCGACCAGCACCGATTTACTACCACTGTCCTCGTGTTATGATGTCTTGTTTTTTTTTTTGTTTTTTGCTTCGAAGTCAAACCCATTTAGTGAGCTCAAAGTATAGTAGGAAATTCTTTATCTCGATGTTTGAGATCTCAATAATTTGCAATAAGAAAGGCTTACGGAAAAAGCGGAGTCGTGCCCTACCTAGCCCTGGTCATTCACATGAGTAGTGGAAAAGACTTCCCTTCACCCCTACTGCTTGACAGCTTCTGAAGATGGGATTGAAGGGGAGGTGGAGTTTGGCTGCATGATCCCCTATCTTCCAATGACTTGTAAGGGTTGCAGTGATGCGTGAAATGTTTGGCCGGGAGCATACCAATAGGTGATTCGTCCTTTGGATTTTGTACGACGGCCATGTGTTTTTTGTTGTAATACAATACATGTAGTTAATTGTAACCACCTTCTTTCGGCTAAAGCATGATAGTGTGAAGTAATGAAGACTGCCACTGCCTCTGCTATGTCTAGTGTCGAACCTTTTCTTGCTAGCTCTCATCCGCTATCTCATTACCTCGTATGTTCCTATGACGGAGAACCCATATCCGGGTAATTTTAAGCCAATGGCTAAGCAATTCTAGTTCCTCTCTATACTGTAAGACTAGTTTGGATGAAATGGAGTTGGAGCCTAAGGCCTTGATAGCTGCTTGACTGTCTGAGAAGATAGCTACTCTTGCACCAACTTTCTTGTAGAGTTTTAGTGATTTGCATACTTCTCTGATCGCTAAAAGATCTGCCTGGAACACGCTTGCATAATCAGGAAGTCGAATTGACTGAGATAGGTTGAGCGGCTCCGAATGGAAGCTAGTTCCCACACCACAGTTCATCTTAGAACCGTCAGTGTAGATTTCAATATCGTATTTTCCAATCACATTCTCTTTGTCCCATTCGGCTTTCGGTGGAAAACGTACCGTAAAAACTTTCTTGAAGTTAAGGTCGGGGACTGTGTAGTCTGATCTCTTTTTGATCAGCGAGGATCCCTGTAGGTGGATCTTACTGTGACCGTACGACCTTATTGTCCAGCTTCCTATGTCTCTGAGTCCCATCGCGCTGCAAGTAGCGATTGTTTGTATATGTAAGTCTAATGGTAATAGATGAGTTAGTACATTGAACGCTTCAGTAGGACTGGTGCTAAGCGCTCCTGTAGTTAAGATACACACTGTTTTTTGTATCATGTTCAGAAATACACTCAGAGGTATGCCATTGTCTGCCGAGGGGCGACCGCTATTAGAAAAATGTTTCTCTTAATTTTGGTGTTTCACCGAGATTCGAACCTATGTACGTTCTCTCTGTGAATTCCTAATGGTAGTCACGCACCAACCCATTCGGCTACGGCGGTCGATGAGATCTAAGATAACACCTAAGTATTTTTCGTTTAATTTTGGTGGATTAAAGTTGGGTATCATCAGTTCAGTTTTGCTCGGATTTACACTTAAACCACAGTCTGTGGCCCAATTGCTGAGTAATCTCAGAGCTCCTTCCATAATCTCCCTGATTATGGTTGGAAGTAAAACCTTACATGCACCATTTTTATTTTTCTATTTAAATTCAAGTCAAAGCGAAGGATATGAAAAAATAAGAGGTAGCTGATAGATCGTAGTGATCTATTGGCTTTACCGGACACAACGTCAGCATTTTATAACTTATTTTCGGAAATTTATTTCTAAACCATCCATTACATATTTTTCAAACGTTTACGTTTGCTTAAAGTGTAAGTGTGAAATAATATCGCTGGTTCTGTAACTCCTTTTCCTTCGGGTTCAATGCATTATATTTAATCCTGCAACTGCAAATTTATTTAAAATTGTATGTATTTGCAAAAACTTCAGTTAACTTACATTTTTTCTGTATTTATTGTAATTTTTAATATTAAGTATCAATATTTTAAGTTTGTCAACTTTTGTACGCACCCGAATTCAATTTTGTGATACTTTGTTATAATATACATACACAGTGGCAGTTTAATATATGCATATACTCGTATTGTTACGAAATTGTTACTTTTTATTCAAAAAAAACTTCTGACAACTTCCCCTTAGTTCGATTCCTGGATTGTTAAATAAAAAGTCACAGACTAATGGCAACACAACTTTCTTCATTTATTTCTCATTTTATCGTTTTATTTTACCCTAAGCGCGAGCACCTCTGCTTATATACTCGTACATTTATGTGCTTAATAACTATCGTAATTTCTCAAGAATGATAGCGAAAACTATTGCACTTTCCGAATTCGCCGTGTCGTAAGACTCCATCAATAAGCAAACAAAAGAAAGGGGAATTACTTGTTTGTGAAGAAGTAGAGTAGGCGAAAGCAATGGAAACAACCAAACACAAAAAATTACTTTCACACATACTTTCTTGCCACGGCATCCTCCGCATAAAAACGGAAACAAACTGCATGGAGGTAATTTCTAGATTTGGCAATTGTCTGATTATAAAGGGTGGTTAAGTTTCAAGGGCCGGTCTTGATTTTGAATAAAATACAATTTTTTTAGGAAATTATTGTCATTTATCTTTATTATGATAATACTGGTATGGCTGAATTACGTATGGAGCAAAATATCGGCCAAATGGCCACCGAGGTTTCGGCGGCACACCTCCATTCGTTGGTCCAAATTTTTGATGACGCTGAGGCATAATTGAGGTTCTATGCCGTTAATGTGCGGAATTATCTCATCCTTTAACTCTTGAATTGTTGGCTTATCGACGTACGCCTTTTCTTTCAAATAACCTCGAAGAAAGAAGTCCAAAGGTGTTAAATCACATGATCTTGGCGGCCAATCGACATCGTCGCGACGTGGGATTATTCGGCCATCAAATTTTTCGCGCAAAAGAGCCATTGTTTCGTTAGCTGTGTGACAAGTGGCACCGTCCTGTCGTCCACATCCATATCTTCCAACTCGGGCCTTAAAAAGTTCGTTATCATCTCACGATAGCGAACACTATTCACAGTAACTGCCTGACGGGCCTCATTTTGGTAAAAATACGGCCCAATGATGCCGCCGGCCCATAAACCGCTCCAACCAGTCACTCTTTGTGGGTGCATTGGTTTTTCGGCAATCACTCTTGGATTATCATTCGCCCAAATGCGGCAATTCTGCTTATTGACGAATCCACTGAGGTGAAAATGTGCCTTATCACTGAATGTGATTTTCTTCACGAAGTGCGCGATATGCATTTTGATTTGAACGCCGATTTTCATAATAAACCTGAATAACTTTAACGCGTTGCTCGATTGTGTATCTTTCCATGGCTCCAATTGAGTTAGTCTGAAATTGAAAAATGTCAAATGAAATGCAGAAAAAGCTTAACGTTTAGGTGTGGTTCACATTCAACATCGGCCTTTGAAATTTAACCACCCTTTATATTCCTGTACGAACCTTCATACAATAAAAATCTCCCATCGCAAGTCTTGTTTTTCTATACATAATTATTTCAAAATTTGAGGCCTCTACTGGCGACAGCAGATATCGTCCGACTGGGTTGAAATTTGGCACACACTTTATTAGTCGAATAGTGCAACTTTTCCGCACTATTAGAATTTGATCCTAAAAAAAAATTGTTTCGGGCCACTCTACTACATAAACTTATCTTGAACATAAAAGCATACTTTCAACATAAATATTCCCAATTTGAACTGTACAAGGCTTCAAATGCTGTGGATGATAATCCTAATCATTCCACCTCGGATGAATCAATCCTACGAAATCCGGAACGCAACCTCAATAGATGAAAAGATGGTTTGAAATGGCTATTCATGGCGTGTATCGAAAAGACTTGCTGAGCCCACATGTCGCCCAAAAAATGTCGCACTTATGGCTTCCCAACAGGTCGATATTCGCCGAAGCGGAGGGTACCATTTCCGCCATACAAGGTGGTGTGATTCCAACAAGAAATTACATTACATATGTAATGCGAGATCCAATTGCCGCTGCAGACAGATGTTGAAGATGCAATAGTCGAAGTGAGACCTTAGACCACGTGCTACCTGGATGCACCACACTGGCAAACTCTATGTACCTGAAGCGACTCCATGATATCGCAAAAATAATTCATCTAAAACTGACGCAGATGTACAACTTCAATCAAAAACAAAATACGATACTTGAGATATATCCCAGAACCTGTTCAAGAACACTCCAACTACCTTTTGTATTATGAGCGAACAATTTTAACGAATGCAATAAGAGACCACAAAAGGCCAGACATTTTCTTGATCGATAAATCTCCATCGACTCTGAAGAAAAACATGCAAAAAACATATGCAGAAAATATATCAAAATATTCTGACTTAGGGATTGATGTCAAATGCCAATGAAAGTTAAGGAAGACGTACATCCTGCCAATTGTCATCTCAGCGCACAGTTAGTGTATACAAATTTAGCAGACAACGTCAAAACACTTCAGCTCACGCATTCTCTGATTTTTGACATGCAGAAAGCAGCTCTTAATACCTGCCATATGGTTCGAAACTTTGTACAGTGAATACTTTATTCTTTATCAATTTGTCAATTATTTAACATTTCTAAGTGCAATATTAGTTATAATTTACGTACCTGTTATATAACCTTGCAGCTAAGCTGCCGCCATTTAATGTTAGTTACTCCTCTTTGGGATGCAATAAATAAAAGTAAATAAATAGGAAATTGTAAATAAAGCAAATTTTATGAAACGAAATTCAAAATAAATAAAATTTAAATATAGATTAAAATAAAATAAAACAAAATGAAATAAAATAAGACAACTTCAAGTTAAATCTAAATTAAATACACAATTAAAAGAAAATAAAGTAAAATAGTGTTAAAGTAAAAACCAAAAATAAATAGAATTAACTAAAAATAATTAACTTAAATAATGTTAGTTAAGTTTTCAAGTATATAATCGAGTGAATTCGCTTCACTGTGCGATTGAAAAAAAAAATTAATCAATAACTAGATAATGTGATAACTTTAATGAAGAATATGGGAATACAAGCTGTAAACTCCAAATCAAATACAAAGGCATTTTCGATAGAGTAAAATTGACACTTCACATGCGCAACATGTTTCTCTCTCTTTGAGTTAATGTGATATTGTAAGTATGCAGGCCAGCGCCCTTAAAGTGGCGATCGCCGAAACAGAATTTCGGTAAAAAAATTATTTTTTTAATTTTCCACCACTGCTCATTGTGATGAAAACAAAAAGTTAAGTGAAACTTGAGAGACATTTTCACATTGTCAGAACATAAAAAAATTGAAGCAAGCGTTTGCATTTCAAGTTCATATCGAAAGCAACGTTATATATATGAGACAATTTTCAATTCTTTTGCCAAATTCATTGTAGTTTGAGTTTATTTTTGTGCCACTGACAATTTTTTGAAAGAGTTGTAATCACATTTTGTACATTAACCCACCTGAAGTATGAGTAATGAGCATGCCTATCTTCGTTGATACGTACCTATGAAACCCCCGTTAATGTTACATTCACCAAAGAACACCCTCCCAACGGCATCACTATAGAGGTACCACTAATCGAGGCACTGCTTCTGCTCATCATTTCATTTTCGTTGCACGTTCACGTTATACCAAGCGGTTGAACGGTGGCGAATGTTGTCAACAACTTAGCGGCTTAAATTTATTGTGAAAATTGTTCGACACTTTCGTAATGGTTCTGGCATTTCCACTCTAAAGTTTTTTATATTTGTTTTTGGCATGAGCATGTCGGTAACTTTTCGACGAGTGTTTTCTGTAATTAATGTTGCGGCTGCTGTTGTTGTTGCCATTATGCATTCCACAAACCAGTGAATGTATGTATGTTTGTGAGTAATTGTATTTTCACAAAATTTTCACTAACTCTCTTGCTACGTTTGCCGTCTACGTAGATACATATGTATGTATGTATGTACATAGTTGGAAATGTTGCCAACTGCATTCGAATAATTGCAAACGATAAAAAAGAACGAAACAAATTTGCCAAGTTACGTTTTAAACGGCACTAAATGTTTCCAACACTAACAAGAACAAGAGCTGTGTAGTGTAATAATATCCGTTACTCTGGTTTTTTCTTTATGAATTATAGGGCCAGAGAGACTTTCCGTTAGTTTGTTTTATAATAATCGCCTCGTGTCTGCATACGTAGATATGTAGAGATAAATGCGCCATGTGGGAAAATCCACTAGTTCAGAACTATTGAAAATGGTGAAAGTTTGCATTTATTCCCTAACAAGGCTGAACTCTAGTTAGTTTATGGGGTTTAGGGGTAGTCAGAATGTTGGATTTTTTTAAAGTAGAATATCTTAAAAATATTGTGTGAAAATTTGAAGTGAATCCGACAAATACTTTTCGTGTTATTCAACAATTAAAAAAGGGCGCTCTCGCGCTCCGGAGCCTTCGCAAAACTTTAATTGGGAACTGGTGATCACTTTAACTTAAAAACCGCTTCTGAAACTTCAATAAAATTTATACTGCTTTGGAAAAACATAAAAAACTCTTGCATGATCGAAGGATTCTTTTTTCAAAAATGTCGTTTTTTTACATTTAATTCTCAGTTTTTTTTTCGAAAATCTGAAAAATATTTCCTGAAGCCGCCATCTTGTGGATTTGGAAAAAACGCTTCGATCAGGCAGATTGATTTTAGATGAATCTCCAAGGGCTTGTAATGAGCACCGCAAGGGAATTCTGGAGAAACGGGCTTCACACAAACAGCAATAACTTTTACAATTACTATTTTTTTTTTTTGAAATTTTGCTAAAGTCAAGTCGAAATGATTGAAGTCAAAAATAAATGATTGAAAATCATCATTTTATCAGACCTCTAACTACCCCTACCCCCTTATGCGGGTATGTAAGCAAAATATTCTGTCTTATTTCCAAGAGTATTTTTACCAGGAAAAAAATTCTAATAAAACGAATTGCCATTCAAGGCAACAAAAATACATGCCTATGTTCCAGTGCAATGTTCATTAAAGTGTCGTTTGCTTGCCCTTTTTATTCAAATGCCATAAAGTTGGCTCGTTTCAGTGTCCGCTTCAGGAGCCAGATTAAATATTTGCTCAAAGTTCTGGCGGTATTTAAAGCGCTCAAATTTCAACCTTATGTCTGTTTATGGATTTCGCATCCAGCGATATTCAGGGAAATCAGAAAAACCATAAGCATTCCAATACAAAATACAGCCTCTCAATTCCTTACAGCGAAGTATACGACAGAGATGTCTCTGGTGTCAATAGAAAATTTAATCAAAATAAGAACACTTCGCATGGTAAATTCGGGTGGAAAAATTCGTGTAATAGGAAAAGCGACATGTAGTTCATTTTTTGCAGACTGGTGACAAGAATGAGTTTTGCCGAAGATGTGTTAGGCAAAATATGGCATTCTACTGTCATCAGGAAGTTAACTGCACTTCATAGTTCTGTTAAGTTTCAGAAGTGTCAAGTATTTCTCCTGCGGATTATTCCTTGCATTTCTTGTTTTTCGACTACAGCTGGCTGTCAGAACTGACCGTATTTTTCTAGAAAAAATTACATTTAAATCTCGTCTTTTTTATTTTTTTTTCTTCAAATAATTGGAGTATTTGTTTACTTGTTTTATAACAAAAAGTACGCATTTATGCTTAAAATAAAGGAAAACATAATTTTCTGTTGGTAAATGTGAGTAATGCGCGTTTTTTTTCGTAATAATGTAGTTCTGCCCTGCCCCAGGGTTGGAAAATTTTCGTCTTTTTTCAGAGGATTGCGTATTATTTTCCGAAAAAGTTGCGCCCTGACGAATGTGCAACAATTTCTACCCGATACAAAAAGTAATGGTGAGCGTCAAAATAGTTGTGCGAAAGCTTGAAATATTAAATTTTATTATATTCAATTAATTCGATTAATTTGTGGAAGCATTAAGTTTTTCGCATGACGTATAACAACATTTTCTTATGTTGCTGTATGACAAAGTACCATTTTTTGTCGAAAAATGAAGATACTATTAATAAATTATCCCTATTTTGTTCTCTGAGCTCAGGCTGTGCCTAAAAAATAAATTAATATTATTAATATTAAATATTATATATATTATTAATATTATGATTAATAAATAAATAAAATAAATAAATTATTAAATTGCTGCACCCGCAAAGTTGCGTTCATATATGTAATGTTTCAATCATAACTTACTTTTGGGTTTGCTACCGCCAGCGAGTTTAAGCGCAAACGCCAGCCAAAACACTTATCAAATCCCATACAATCCCGTGATTTTTTTCCTTTTGTTATTGCAATATTATCGAAGCATGGCAACAATATTTTTCAATTTGATTGGCTGTCGGCGTGTAAAATTTTGATATATACACATACCTAGTTTTGCCTTCGGTGGTAACGTAGTAAAACTGATATCTAATGAAGAATGTACGAGCGCGTTTGAACATCTAAATGCCTTATTTAACTGAAGTTACGCGTAAAATGCGATTAAGGTAGGCTTGGTAGAAATGGGCTAGCCTAGTCCTTAATAGCAATAACAACTTTGGCGAGATATTAAACAGGATTAAGCGAAAACGCAATGGATCATGGTGTCCAGTTCACATTATTAACACCGTTTTCTCATCCGTTTACCTTTCTCAAGTTGCATATACTCAACTCAATTTAATCCCATTTGGATGTCTTCCCCATTAGTCAAAATTTAGTCACTGGCAGATTGGCTCCCATTTCCAAAACAAAAACATCAAAAATTCTCTTAACTAGTTCAGTTTTTCCCTGCATGGTTTCAAACTTTCATATACAGTTTATCTGTGTGTGTTTAATGTATGTATGTATATATGTACATATACTTGTGCTCACATAATTAACCCAGTAGAAAAAAGAAGGAGTGAAAAGCGATTACAGAAGCTCTTATTTGGAATCGCGAGGGCCTTACCATCTCCATGATTTCCTTAATTATTTTTTATATGAAATGAGCCAAAACGCAAGGCATTGCACTTTCGCTTGCGACGGAACACCTTATAGAAGGTGTTATTGCAAGTCATTATGCCACCGCTTGTACGAGAATGCTTTTGAGAAGGAGCTGTCTTCAAGCGCTTCACAAACGCCTGGCAGTATGCCCTTCTTGCTCGCTTACTTTGTAAGGGCTGCAGGAAGTCGTCTTTGTCATGTGATGTTATCTTACTTCCAAACAGCAACGATAATTTCAAAAAATTATTTTAATTTTAATAATTATAAGTATTTTAATAGATGATTTATTTATTTATTTATTTTTTATAAATATGAATTTTAAACAAAAAAGATAAATAAATGTAATTAAATTATTATATATTATATATTAATGATAATAACCGAGTGGATAACATTTTCTTTCTGTCGGTGGTGATTGAAACATCTATTTTCCCATTAAATAGAATGTGCAACATCTTTTTCATAACGTCTAAGTCCAACAAGTGCATGGGCTCCAACGGAAATTGTGTGATCATTTTTATGCCAATTGTTTGTAGACTGCTTTGATTATTTTTAAACATCTCTTTGTGAAAATCAGGTTGTTTTCTTTCATTAAAGTCATTGTCGGTTCTTAATAGCGATGATTTAGTTTTGAAAGTTGTAACATTTTTAATTCTTTCCCCTCTCTGGTAACATTTACCGCAGCCTGCTAAAGCGTTATGACCCATAGTATCACACATGAAGGAACGTGCTGGTGTATCACATATAAAAGCTCTGATTTCGAATTTAAATTCCCGGCTATTCAGCACAAGGCCATTTAATTAATTTAATTTACACTCACTCTTTTTATTATAAATTTTACTTAAGTTATTTCTAACTTTCCGAAGCTCGTCTTTTCATCACAAAAATACACTTTTAATAAATTTACAGAAATGAACGCGTCATTTTTTTTTTGTTTGTACCGCCTACTGTAAATTTCGACAATTGTGTATAGGTACAAACGTTAGCTCGACAGTTTATTTTGTAACACCTTGCCTACTCACTTCTCGAGAAGGAGCACTGGAAGCGCTCTGTGAGCAGTGCTGTTGACATAAGCATTTCACTTGCTTAGAAGCTGTTCTGTAATAGCTTATGAAGGCAAGATATTGCACCATTTCCTTCTGGGAAGTCACTCCACCTTTTTACAATATTCGCAACATATTTCTTGCTACATTTTTTTCTCTTCCACCTACATATTTGTGGCGTGCGTCTTGATGTTGTTCCACAAATGGAGGGACCTACAGTTTCAAGCCGTAGTTATGTGTATGTAGGTATATATAAAAATGGAAGTCTTTTATATGGAAGAAATGGCGCAGAATCGTATGAAAAAAATATTGTGATACGTCAACGCGTTTTTTGAACAACTTCAAACTTTCATTTTGTTAAACTAAAATTGAATAAACTATAAAGCTGCATACAGAGAAGTTTTCTAAAAATTCTAATTAATTTTTGCTGATAATTTTTTGAAATTTTTGTGCATTTTGTACAAAGTTTGGAACTTTAATTTATAAAATTTATAAAGTTATATTCTTATAAAAAATTTACAAAAATTGAGCATGAAAAATATTTCGAATATTGTAAAAGAATGAAGTTACCTGATCATGTGCGCCCCAGTGTAAGCATATACTTGTATGTATGTGATGCGATTGCGTTGGCCACATGCGGCTTTTATGATTCCAAATTAACCAACAATTGGTGTAAGTGGCAATTAAAGTGGTGAAGGGATTTCAGTTGTAAGGAATTATTTTGTAAATTTACGTTGTTGAACTCTCACTATTATTATACTGCACATGCGCATACAGTCATACTATCAAACACACACACTGTACTATATTCATTCATACGTATACATAGGTACATACATACATGCGGACACACATACATATTTATTGCTTCATGAATAATTGGCGATAGTTAGTCTGAGTGGCCACTGAGTGTGTAAGGCTAGACACAGACAGGTATTTTATAAATGCAACTTAGGAGTGTAGTTGAAGGTTACTGTTACTATTTGTTGGAAAAAAAACACGATTATGAAGCTCAGAGTGCCATAAAATGAATTCCACTTTCTTTGTTCACACTGGTGTGCTTTCGCTGTGACCATTGAAAGATTGCCCTTTCAGGCGCTTCATGCTCATTTTAGTATTCTTTTTTACCATGATTTTTTTTTTATTATTACAAAAAGCTTTTTCTTTTTCGCGTTTTACAAAACGCGTCAGTTGCCAATTATAAAGATCAAGTCAACATATTTGGTGTTTTGTTGTCGCATTGACTATTTTCATCGTTCGAATGTTTCTTCCATTCGTAGAAACTGGTGCGCAATACACAACGTTTGACTATGCCAGCTACTCTGCTCTTAAAAAGGCTAACACGATGCCCACGGAACAGCGGAAGTTGAGCACAGGAAACTGGTTCTAAGTCATATTCCGACAAGTCCTTAAACTATAGTGGTAGACTTTTGTAAAACTGTTATTCCTCCTGTAATAAAAAACAATATAAAGTACCCTGGCACAATGCTGCGTTGATTAAACTTCGAAATAAAAGAAACAAATTTGTCCGTAAATTCAAAAAATATAAAACTTCAAATTTCTTTGCTCTGTATACATAAAGAGTATTACAAGAAATTCGTCTTTTTGGATACATTTTTAAACAGAAACTACGTTCTTAGACTCGAAGAAAGTTTAAAATCTAATCCAAAAGCGTTTTGGAATTTTGTAAATTCGAAGAAATCTAATTCCAATATTCCGTCCGCTCTGTTTTTCGGTCACAAAGCTGGTAATACTCCTGTCGATGCCACTTATCGCTTCGCTGAGTTCTTTACGTCCAATTTTGTATCGGCCTCGGACAGTGAGAAAAATGTTTTCTTCGATATAAAACCCTCTATTGACTTCGGAAAGCTGTATTGTACATTGAAGATATCTTTAGAGGCCTTACTCGACTTAAAACTTCTTCAAACACTGATGTTCATGGTCTGTCTGCGGTGTTATTCAAGCAGTGTGATTCTTTACTATATAACTTTTGTTGTTAATCTTTAACAAATCTCTAACTTCGGGTACTTTTATTGATGCCTGGAAATTGAGTTTCATTTCACCCATTCACCCAAGATCGTTAATAAAAACGGTATTAGTAACTACAGGCCTATTTCAAAGCTTTCCGCCACTGCAAAGCTCTTTGAATGCATCATCCACAAATTGCTTTTGCTGTCAAGAACATGATGCGTCCGAAGCAGCATGCTTTCTTTCCGGGCCGCTCAACAGTGTCTAATTTAGCTGTATTTTCGGATGATTGTATCGCTGCCTTCCAATCAGAGCACCAAGTTGCCACCGTTTATAATGACTTCTCTAAGGCCTTTGATCGGGCTTCCCATATAATAAAAATACAAAAATTAGCTTGCATTGGCTGCCACTCAACCATCTTAAGTTGAATCTCATCTTAATTGCAGAATCGCCATTGTTTGGTCGTCGTCGACAATGTTATGTTTCTTCCTTTCGTTGCTTGCTCTGGGGTTCCACAAGTTAGTATTCTTATGCAGACGACGTTAAGACTGTGAATTGCTGCAAACAGATTTAGATAATTTCACCAACTGGTGTATCAATAATCGTCTATGGCTCAACATAAATAAGTGCTTCCAAATTACCTTCTCCAAGCGTGCCACTGTTATTGACTCCTCTTATCACATATCAAGAACACCGCTGCCACGCCATAGCTCCGATTTCTCCGACCCTTATACGCTTTTGTATACGGCGTTTGTGCGTTCTAAACTGGAATATGCATCCTTCATTCGGTCTCCGTATTCTACAAGGTGGCGCAAAAGTAACCTTGCGATGTTTTTTGGCTGTAACTTAAAAAAAAAAAAAATGAAAAACTTTGATTCTTCTTGAGGACTATTTTTATTTTGTATTTTAATTTTTTTTACATCAAGTCGAGAATATGATGCCATGTAAATGGCCGCCGCCACAGTTGATTGCCATTTGAGCCCTTCTTGGCGGATATTGTCTTTAAGAGCTGCAAGAGTCTGAGGCTTGTTGACATAAACTCGCGACTTCAAAAAGCCCCACAAAAAGAAGTCTGGAGCGCTCAAAGCAGGTGATCTTGCTGGCCAGTGCAAATCGCCAAAACGGGAGATTAGGCGCCCGGGAAATGCATCTTTCAGCATATCGGTTGTGGCACGTGCAGTGTGTGCCGTTGCACCGTCCTGTTGGAACCACATGTTTTCCAATCCCAATTCATCAAGTTGCGGCAAAAAGAACTCGTTGATCATTGCTCTGTAGCGCTCACCATTCACAGTAATCGTTTGGCCCGCGACGTCTTCGAAGAAAAAATGTCCGATGACTCCTCCAGCGAAAACAGCACACCCTACAGTGACTTTGAGCGGGTGTAATGGCTCTTCGTGGGTTACACGCGGATTTTCAGTGCCCCAGAAGCGTGAATTTTGCTTATTTACGTACCCGCTAAGATGGAAATGGGCCTCATCACTCAGGATTATTGTAGATGAAAAATCATCTTCCTCTTGGTGGTGATTAAGGATGGCTTGAGCGTATGTTAGACGCGATTGGCGGTCAGCAGCTAATAGCTGATGCACCGTCTGGACTTTGTACGGAAACATCTTCAAATCTTGTACAAAAATTCGCTGTAAAGACCGTCGACTGATACCCATTTGCGTGGCCGTCGTCTGGTCGGTGTCGACGGCGCTTCCATGACATCCTCGGCTACAACAGCAATATTCTCTGCAGAACGGCTACTCCGGGGTCTGCCACGCCTGGCAGCATCTCGTGTTGTGCCAGTCTCTTCGAGGCGAGCGGCTAAACGTCGCAGTGTTTCACCAGTAGGCGTTGGACGGCGAGGAAATCTGCGACGAAATTCACGTTGTGCCAAAGTCACCGACCGATTATTGGTCAAATAAATAGTCAGCAATATTCCGCGTTCTGGAGCAGTGTAGCGTAACATTGTTTATTAACGTGTATTTCGCATGTGTTTACTACAAAAATGTCAATCATTAGGGGCCAATCGCAAAATTTATAGCATTTTCTGATAGGAGGATTACTTTAGCGCCACCTGTTACGTGCCATGCTGCTAGAATTGAACGAATCCAAAAAAGTATTCTTTCATTTCGCGTTGCGTAATTTACGCTTTTTGGATCCCATCTCTACATATAAAGCGAGATGTTTATTGACCAACTTAAAATCATTGCAGAGGAGCAGAATAATCCTAGCTTTGTCTTTCATTTTTGACTTCATCCGTGGAGCTGTTGACTGTCCGGTGCTTCTTAAGAGGATTCTTTTTAATATTCCGGCCAGAGCTCTGCGTAGGTCGGAGTTCTTCTATGTTGCTATTTCAAAATCCCTTTATGCTCAGAATGCTCCTATTACTAGAACCTTAATTGAGTTTAATAAAATCTCTAAATTTGTTGAGTTAGTTTTTTCATTTTCAAAAGATCACCTATTAAACATTTTTGAATATTTATTATAAATCGTTTAATTGTATTTTCTTTTTGTATTGCCTATTAACCTCAAAATATGTCCAATGAGCCTATAAGAATTTATTATATTTATTGGCTTAATAAATAAATAAATTTGCCGATTTTTCAACGATTCGAATTATACTTTCCACACTTTACATACACTAAATCACACCCTAAAATGGGCACTGCCATTACTGTTTACTGGATTCAAATTAGCACTGTTTACTTTTTGCTCCGAAATTAAGTTCTCTATTAAAATGAAATTATAAATGTCAACAGAATTCTGGAGTTGCAGTGCTCCAACTCTTTGTGTGATGGCAAAATATATTTTGTCCTCTCCTGTTTATCATTACGAGCATTACTTAACGTCTTAACACTAAATTCTTTATGTTTTCTAGTGAAATTGCCAATCGAGACAGCAAATTCAATGTAATTCATGTAATGAAATATTTTAAGTCGCACATTGCCAAATTTGCAAAGCAATGAGCTGGAATTGTTCATGTTTTTTGTGACGCTCATATTGGCAACATCTTTGATAGTTTTATTTGCCCCACTGTGAACTTTCTTTTTTACAAAAAAGTGAATCCACAAGAGCCTCGGCGTCCTTCTTTGCTCTTCATCGTATAAATCAAACAATGCTCTCAAGCGTGGGGGCTCAACTTATTGACTAGCTTGACATTTTCAAAATGACGATGACAGGGCACGGCAATGTCCACACTTAAAATATTGCCATTGCAATCAATCAAATTGGACAGTTGTTATAAAATGAGCGATGATGACAAAAACACTCTCAACTGGTCTTCAAAAAATGCTACAGCTGAGATCACTTGATTCCAAAACTGCAGTCTAAAAAAATTCATAAAAATTCAGATATTTCTCAATAAAAAAACATTACTATAGCTAAGAAATATATTAAAAATATGTTTTATTGCAAATTTTCCACGTTAAAGGTATTATTATTATTATTTTTTTTTTTAATTCTAATTTGGCATAGCAACCCCGTCAATAGGCTCAAACAAAAATGCCAAGCACTCACGCTATTACACACTCAGTGCCCGTCAAACTCACACCTAGATGCCTATTAAAAAAAATGGGAAGAAGAAGAGTATTTTCACTTGTATCTCTGCACAATAATTGAGGGTCGAGATGTTGAGTTCAGCAATAAGCAGATAGCAGAATCCATATTGGTGAATCGGTTTTGAAGCGGTTGATTTTTCAACTTGTCCATGTGTTGGTGACTCGGTCGGATATGTTTCTTAAGTTCCCGAATTTAGATGCTTAAAGATGATTCATCTCCTTACTGATGACTAATTTTGTGTATACATAAGTAACGTCCCATTTTTTATATGGTTAATAAACCCACTGACACAAAATTGGACTCCGCGACTAAGAGCTCAACAAGGAGCCACAATTGAAGAGCTGCAAAAGAATTTGGCTTTGGGTTAGAGTGATTGGGTGAAATTAAATTTTCAAAGGAAGTAAGAGTTGATGCAATAGATAAGACCAACAATGAAATTCAGAGTGGAAAGCTTAGCGTCAGAGATTATGGCTAACAATTTCTGGGATACCAAGACAATTTTATTAAATGTTTATTTGCCTAAAGTAACTAAAATGAATGCCCAGTACTACGCTAATTTACTGGCCCAGCCGACATGCCCGTCCACACCATGAGGGCAAAGCAGTCCTTACAAGCCACGGAATTCACAGAATTTGACCATTCACCCCTCGTTTCAAACCTGGCAAACAGTCACGCGGTTTTCAAATGCGAAAAAGGAGTTACGGGCACGAAGATTTTCGAGCCAATGCAAAAGGTGTATTTCACTTGAGAAGGATTAGTCTAAAAAATGTATAATATTAAACTATAATTTTCATTCATTAAGTACCCTAGGCCACGTAATTATCAGCCACCCTTCGTAATATTTGAATTGCTGCTAATTTGATGACCCCACCAATTGAATATTCAATTTTTTTACAACTATTACCCAGTTACATAGCTAATGCTGTATCGAGTCTGTCAAAATCTATTATTTCTGGCCTGATTGGAATGCGTTTCCATTAAACTATTTTCAATTTGAGAGAATACCCTGTATATTCTGTTCAGATACCTATTCGACCACTACCTCGCTGTGCAATAAATTTCAGTGTTCTCTTATCATTTAGAACAATAACAAATGCAACTACAGTTTGAATGTGTCTTGCTTATCTAAATCATCCTGTCAAAAGTGGAATGTAATTGTGACAGATAAACGTGCCATTAAAAATGGCGCATGAAGAAGATGAGCTTTTGATAGGGAATGCGGGCAGGTCAAGGATATTAGGAACTGAAGACGAGTAGGGTTTGCTGCAAAAGTTTAAGGTGTATGGTATATTCTATTCTGTACATATATAAGTATGTATCCATCCGCTGACATATCTATGAGCTATAAGACAAATTTATAAACTTACATACGTACGTATGAACTTACTGGAGATGTCAATGTTAGTGTACCGATTCATGATTATAAAATATTCTTAATGCATATCATCCCGATTTAATTGTTTTTAATTTTAATATTGGGAGGTTGAATTAGTTTTAAAGGTTTTTTTCGAAGATTTGGGGCTTTATTGTGAAAAAACGGTACAAAATATTTTATTCGAAGTATTGGCCATCGCTAGCTACAACTTTCGCCCATCTTTCGAGCAATTTCCGGATGCCGTTTCTCCAAAATTCTGGCCGCTGCTTGGCTATCCATGACTCAACCCATATTTTGGTAGCCTCGTACGAGGAGAACCGCTGGTCCGCCAAATCGAGACTCATATGCCGGAACAAATGATAATCGGAGGGAGCTATATCTGGACTATACGGCGGGTGCGGTAACACTTCCCAGCCAAGCGTTCCAAGGTATTTTTTGACAGGTTGAGCAACATGCGGCCGAGCGTTGTCATGTTGCAAAATAACCTTGTCGTGCCTTTTTACCGTTTCCGGCCGTTTTTCTTTCAATGCCCGGCTTAAACGTATCAATTGCAGTCGGTAACGATCCCCCGTGATTGTTTCGCCCGGTTGGAGCAGCTCAAAATATACGACGCCGACCTGATCCCACCAAATGCAGAGCATGATTTTCTTGCCGTGAATATTCTGCTTGGCCGTCGACGTTGATGCGTGGCCGGGCAAACCCCATGATTTTTTGCGTTTTGGGTTATCGTAGTGGATCCATTTTTCGTCGCCAGTCACCACCCGATGCAAAAAACCCTTTCCGATTTTGTCGCTCGATCAGCAATTCGCACGTAAAAAATCGCCGTTCGACGTCGCGCAGCTTCAACTCGTACGGAACCCAATGTCCTTGCTTTTGGATCATTCCCATCGCTTTTAGACGCTTGCAAACGGTTGATTTATCAACGCCCAATAATTCAGCAAGCTCTTCTTGGGTTTGGCACGAGTCCTCGTTTACCAATTCCCCCAATTCCGCGTCCTCGAACTTTTTGGGCTGGCCAAGACGCTCCTTGTCTTCGGTGTGAAAATCACCACTTTTGAATCGTCGAAACCAGTACTCACATGTTGAAATCGACGGAGTATGGTCTGGGTAGGCCTCCTGCCTAAAGAATCATTGGGTATAACGTCTATTGGCGTAACTGAAACTGTTAATTTCAAAATGTCATAACTTTTTTTTTTTAAATCGTACAATAATTTAAAAAATGGGTTTTAAAGCTAAAGAGTTGTACTATGCGACCTTTTCGTCGAAAATTGAAAAAAAAATTTTCTATCCAAAAAAAAATTATCAAAAATGGCTAAAATGGCCATTTTTTGACCTTTTAGGCTTCATTTACCAAAAATCCTGACGTGATGGAGCATTTTGAAGGTCAGATTCGTTTTCAGCGCATAAAAAACTACAAGAAACAAGTACAGCCATTCTAGAAACTCACCCTCGCAGGACTGTGTAATTGATGGTCATCATTAACACTGGCCGATACAGCTGCGATACTTTCTTGAGTTCGCACTCTACGTAAATTTAGTCACAATAGCTTGAATAGCCGATTCAGTGGGTCGATTAAACTGACCATAAAATGGAAGAAGCGCGCGATAAACTTCTTAACAGAACACGCATTTTTATAATAAAATTCAATGATTTGCAAGCGTTGTTCGTTTGTAAGACGATTCATGGTTAAATTATAGACCAAACTGAAGATGTTTGACAGTGAAACAAAACACGAAACGTGCGTCAGCTATTTAAACCAACGGTTTAAAAAGATAATAGCTAAAAAATCACCCGTTATAAATGTTTGACGATAGCGGAAAAGAAGAAATTAATTGAAAAAGTTGAAGGAGGTGAGAAGAAAAGTGATGTTGCAAAAGAATTTTAGATTCCGCTCAGTACTCTCTCAACCATAATAAAGAACAAGAAGAAAGTTACTGCTGCTCAAACTGCTGGAGCACGGAAAAGACTAACTAAAGGTGAATTTCCTCGTCTGGAAGCAAGTCTGGACATTTGGCTTAAACAGTGTAGAGCACAAAAGGTATATACGAGTATTAGCGGAACTTTGTTAAAGAAAAAAGCAAAAGAGTTCGCGTCTACTCTAAACATGCCAAACTTTGCGGCAAGGGAAGGGTGGCTTACAAATTTCAAAAAGAGGAATGGAGTCGTGTTTAAAAAAGTTTGTGGAGAAAGTGGAACTGTTAATGATGCTGTTTGCTCAGATTGGCATGGTAAAATGAAGACACTGATTGAAAACTATGATGCCCGAGACATTTTCAATACTGATGAATCTGGCCTATTTTTCAAATGCTTACCGGACAAGACGCTTACTTTTAAAGGTGAAAAGTGTTATGAGGGAAAACATAATAAAGAGAGGTGGACAATTCTATCATACTTGCAGTAAATATGAATGGATCGGAAAAACTGAAGCCCTTAGTAATAGGAAAAGCAATGAAACCGCAATGTTTTAAAAGAGTGAAATCGTTTTTTACTGATTACAAAGAAGCTTGGATGACAACAGAACTTTTTAACAATTGGTTTGTAACAGTTAATGGTAACATGAAACTACAAAAGAGAAAAATTTTACTATTTTTGGACAATTGCACTGTCCACAATAGTCCTTCTACATTGTCCAGCGTAGAACTCCATTTCTTTCCGCCAAATATAACGACCAAACTGCAACCATTGGACCAAGGGATCATCCATCATTTAAAGACGTCGTATCGCAAAGAAAAGGTTAAGATTGTTTTTGGAATCTCTCGATAAGCATCTAACTACGAATACTCGTATCACTGTCCTGCAGTTATTTTACTGATTGACCAGGCATGGAGAGCTGTAACACGCGTAACGATTCTCAACTGCTCGGGTTTCGTAAAAGAAGATCAGCGATGTGAGTTTTTCTGACTATTTTCAAGTGGATGAAGATGTTACTGTCTCAGGATCACTAAGCGATGGCGACATTTTATCTGCGACAGATACGAATGAAAAGAGCAACGATGAAGATGAAGATGATACATCAGAATCTTTGGCAGAGGTGTCAGTTAAGGTAGCAAGAGCCTCATTCGATAACTTACAAAGCTTTTGTCTACAAAACGAAACTGATGCAACAGCATATCAGGCACTTTTTCTCCTTAAAAAAAAAGCATGATTGAAAAGTCCGAACAGCAGCAATGTGCTTCGAAGCAAACCCGTATAAATGAGTTCTTTTCAAAGATTAATTAATTCACATTATGAATATGTAAAACATTAGCAGTTAAATAAAAGCACTTGATAATTCGAAGTTTTATTTATTTTCTCTCAAAAATTTCGAACTATTTAATATTACAAACACTCGAGTCGACTTTAGTATATTTACATACGAGGCACCCTCTGAAAATCTCAGAAAGCCACCCAAAAATTAATTTAGTCCAATTTTTTGACAATGGGTGTGGGAACTCATCATGAATCGTTTAATAGGGCGACATCATCGATCCTTATTTCTTTCGGAATGAGGAAGGAGCTGCCGCCATTATAGTGAATGGCGAGGGCTAGCGAGTCATAATGACTGAATTTTTGTTTCCAAAAATTAACCAGCTAAACATCGACGATATTTATAAACGATACAAGCGACAAGATGACGTAAATTGCCGTAGAGCGCGCTTACCTATCTATTTATTGAAACATTGAAACCACTATTGACATCCTAGGGCCAAAATTGGACTGATCGAATTTACCATGTCGTAACCGCGGCCGATATATGGCGGATATCTTCTTCTTCTTAATTGGCGCGATAACCGCTTACGCGATTTTGGCCGAGTTTAACAAAGCGCGCCAGTCGTTTCTTTCTCGTGCTAACCGGCGCCAATTGGACACACCAAGTGAAGCCAAGTCCTTCTCCACCTGATCTTTCCAACGCAGAGGAGGCCTTCCTCTTCCTCTACTACCACCAGCTGGTACCGCATCGGATACCTTCAACACCGGAGCGTTTGTATCCATTCGGACGACATGACCCAGCCAACGTAGCCGCTGGATCTTTATTCGCTGCGCTATGTCTATGTCGTCGTAAAGCTCATACAGCTCATCGTTCCATCGTCTGCGATATTCGCCGTTGTCAACGTGCAAAGGTTCAAAAATCTTACGCAGAATCTTTCTCTCAAACACCCCAAGCGTCGCTTCATCGGATGTTGTCATCGTCCAAGCTTCTGCGCCATACGTTAGGACGGGCATGATGAGAGTCTTGTAGAGTGTTAGTTTTGTTCGTCGAGAGAGGACTTTACTGCTCAGTTGCCTACTTAGTCCAAAGTAGCACTTGTTGGCAAGAGAGATTCTACGTTGGATTTCAAGGCTGACATTGTTATCGGTGTTAATGCTGGTTCCTAAATAAACGAAGTCTTTTACAACCTCGAAATTATAACTGTCTACAGTGACGTGGGAGCCGATACGCGAGTGCGCCGACTGTTTGTTTGAAGACAGGAGGTACTTCGTTTTGTCCTCGTTCACCACCAAACCCATTCGCTTTGCCTCTTTATCCAGTTTGGAGAAGGTAGAACTAACAGCGCGGTTGTTAAGGCCGATGATATCAATGGCGGATATCATATTCTAAAAATAAACTCCAATATTTTAATAAAAAAATATGCATTCCAATAATATTTCTGTTTTGCATTATCATTTTAAGTTCTCAATCCCTTAAAAAACACCCGATACTTGCAGCATAGTTCTAAGCCATTGCAAGGTATGGTTTCAGCTGTATAAAAATTAAAATTTTCGTGCAACATAAATTTAAGTCGAAATAATTTCTGGACAGACTACTTTATTAAAACAAATCAAAGGATTTTCTATGTAGAATTTTTCGATATTTCAAACAAATGTATGAATTGATTTTCATAAACAAGTAAAAAAAATCAGAATTTTAAACATCTAACTTTAAAACAATATTTTCCAAAAGGCATTTCTGTTGCTGCCGCGAGCTACAAATAATGCAGGCTACTTATTTTTAACTCGTTAACAACTCTTTCAAAAGAATATATTATTTTCTATTCTTTATGGAAATATTTTTTTGAGTTTTGTTTTTTTTATTATAATTTTTAATATTTTTTTGCATTTATTTAATTGTTCCAAACATTGAAAATTTAAATCTTAATAATGTGGCAATCCTTATTGCATGGGTAAAAAAATTGGACAAAATCAATTTGGGGGTGGCTTTATTTCAGAAAACGCTTCATACTTTGTGCTATGAAAAACGATTTTCAAATTTATAAAGGAACAGCAAGTGCCGGTTATATTTTTGTCAGGTATTTTTCAATTTTATGGTTAGGCTTCGAATATCGCACCGCAGATAGATTTATAAGCTCCAATCCATACTATTAAGATCCTACCGGCCTACTAGCCTTGGTCCTCAGACAGTCACACAATACGGTGGATGTCATCTAATACGAAATATGAAGAATGTATGTAGATACCCCATTAGGTTAGTCTCAGTTCACGCAGTTAAAGCATTCTGTAGTGGGGCACGCATAGGCTCTTGACTCGACATGAAGGGAAAGTATGTTCCAAACTTGCGTAAAGCCGATTTGAGTAGATCTCTGATTTTTTCATATAAGAAATCCTCCAAGAATTATTTACCCGAATCAAAAACCTTTTTATGACGCCAGTCTTGTATATTTTGGACTTCATCTTGTATAGCGTTTTTTATTAAAAACTCAAATGAACAAAAGCCAACTTTTTCAGTATATTAACGATTTACTCGAATAAAGCAAACATTCCTTTTACTTATGTAATACGATGTCATTCATTTGGCTGTCTCGGTTGGCTACGCAGTAGCGCATCCTATTAACCCAGTTTTCCAACACCTTCATGATGGTGTTGGGGCCGATCTCACGAACGACCTGCTCGATATTCATCTTAGGAACCCGAATCGCTAATGGATTGTACGCATATTATTGGTGATTCACAGCATCCCCCAATAATAAGTATAACGGCATCAAATAGCAGCTCCGAGGTGGTCAATTGACACCGCCAAGTTGGCTAATAATAAAATTACTGAACTTGGCGCACAAAAGATCGATTTTGGCGTGAGCTGTATGGTTATTCTGCTACAACCCCAAGCCATCCAGGTCCATGTCTTTCAATTTTCGAAGACAAAAAATCGTTTATCATGCTTCTGTAACGGTCATCCTTGACCGAAATGGGTGCGGTGCTCAAACTCACACCCACCAACAGAAACGTATGCCTGTACGCCCGTATCAGCTGACACAAACAACGATCTACGATACTACGGAAGGGAACGGTGGTGAGAATTCATTTACATGAGGCTCTCATTACTTTCATCGTATCAGCTGATACGTGCGTATGTTTCCATTGGTGAGTGTGAGCAGGATTATTGTTGAGATTTTCCACGGGAAAAACTGTCACTGTCAAAATAACGTATGTTTAAAAGACACTAAACACATACAGGGTGTGTTTGAATTTATTAACTATAATACATAAAAGAAAAAGGATATGTGAAATGGAAAAAAATTTCAAGATAAAATTTCGTTAGTTCAACTCATTAAAGCAGACCGGTGACCGATTTCATCTACTTAAATCACGTTATGAGTCTATACCAAAACGCATTTTTGAAGTAATTGTTAAAAACGGTGCTCATACACATTATTACAAGTGTAAAACAAATAACAGTTTACGACCAAAACGTACCATATTTGTGAGTTAAAATAGGTTTTAATTAAAACTGCCATTGAGGCCAGAGGATTTTTTAGCAATTACCTTTCTTAGGACATAATTGAATTAAACTATTCTTTTCTGACTACTCGAAAAGAAATTTTACACAAAAACCATTGGAAAATATTTGGTCTTAATCAAGTGAGAGGTAGCGTATTTAAGAAGTACGACGACACGTGATCGCTTACATGGAGCGCCACAGCTTTATATTTATAGAGATCCAAGTCCCACGATGGAAAGGATTTTAGAAAAATTTGCTAAAAATAAGCTAGCAGTCGAAATCATATTATAATTTTTATTTTATTTTAAGCGGCTCAACAGCTGATTTACTTGCATTGTCAGAAAGTCCTCTGCTACTTCTTCTTTCCACGGTGGTGTGGGTCTTCCTTAGCTTGCTACGTTTGTCACCTGAGGCGAAGGGGAACAAATCTCTTGCACTCTATCCGGTTCCATGTGCGAAACATGTCCTGCCCATCTGATTTTTGGTGACTGTCGGTCTGACTACGTCCTCCTTGTATTATATCGTTCATCTCGTCATAGGTTCCTTTTAAGCTGGAATCAGAAATATTGCTCAAATTCGCTATTAAATATCTCAAAGTATTGTGGGTAGTTCGGCTTGTCTGGAAACCGTTGCGTAAACTAGTGATGTTTTGATAAAGAGTTGCTAAGATTAATTAGTATGTAAATGTTTCACTTTAATATTAGCGATTTAAATCAATAATTCTGCTTTCGGATGCTTCCTTTTCGGTCCACAGTTCATTCAATTAATATTGAAATTTCTCATTTTATAGTGCTAGTATTATAATATCTTATCTAGCACACAGATAAATTTATTTATTTTATTTTTAAAAGCTTAAATAACAATAGAATTGCTAAATAAACAAAAAGATAACGCAGCGCTAGCAACGGAGGCTTTCGGCTGGGACAGATAAATTATATTCACACATTTGCTGGTCAGCGCGCAACACTTTGAGAGTTTTCTCAGAGAGTGCTGCGAAAAGAATACGAAAATTTGAGAAGTATGACGCCGAGTGTAAAATTAATGCAACACTATTACGAGAAAAATACCATTAAAAAATCTGTAAAAACTAAACAATAAAATGCGTAAATCATCAAAATTAATATTCAACATCCTGTGTTTACCAGTAACTCTCAAACTGTCCAGCAATCAAGTTTGCACAGCACTGTATCAATAGCCATTTCTCGCATGCAATAAAAACAGTAACAAACACAAATACCTTTGTGGTTGGCAATACCTTTTTACATTCCACAACGCACGGTTGCACAAAGCATTTTTGAGGTTGGCAAGAAAAAACAACAAAAATGTTAGTTGATTCTGAAACGTCTTTGTTTATGGGTGTATATGATTGTTTAACGCGTTGCGTGTGATAAAATTCGTGTTGTCTCTCGAGAAAGCTAGTGAGGGAACTCATTAGCCGGCAATTATTTTATCATTGTGTAATTTATAATATACTTTACTTGGAGTATTTGTTTTATTTTCCTGATAAAAACCTAGCCAATAAGGCGACTACATATGCGTTGCTATTAACGCATATGCACTTGTGCTTGTGGGTATGTTAGTGCGTGTAAAATATAAATTATTGCGTTAAGACCAGCATACGGAATGCTGTATTAGTATGTGCCTCTACACAAAAGCTTATCGGCAATGCGCCAAAGAGTTGTTTGCAAAAAAATTCCTGAATAAAACTTAAAAATAGTTTTTGTTTTTGTAATAATTCGCAAACGAAAAAAGGGAGAAAGAAAAGTAAAAAGCGCAAAACTGGCTAATATTAAGTGTTGGCATTTTTTGCTTTGAAGAAGGAGTGGCGAATTGGTGAACATAGAGAGCAAGCAGAACGAGTATGTTCGCTCCGTCTGCTGGAATTACCCAGCCAGTTAATCAAATTGTGTAAAATATGAAAATAAATTGGTGGCATTATTAATAGAATAAAATAATTAATAAAATGTTTAATAAAGTAAAATTATCAACAAATCCAAACTTTTCTGTGTATACCCCCTTTTATCTCATTTCAATATTTGCTGTTTCAACCACTCGTTATACAATTCTTTACGAATACGAATGTGAAGTGCAAAAAGCATAAAACCGGTTCGACCACATCAGTTAGCAAGTCAACCATCCCAGTAGACGAAATTATTTGAACAAACGGCTGGTCACACAGCTGTGAGGACAGTTCAATTGCCTGTTTGCTTGCTGGACTCGCAGTTGCCGTTGCAGCCCTAAACCGAAAAAGTGAATAGCAAAAACAAAAAAATGTAGAAAACACCCAGTGTAAAAGCAGAAATTCAAATAAGCAGCAGTGCAAGTGGAAAAGCAAATAAGTACCTAATATCTAGAATTCTGAAGTGAAGAAAAGTTTTTATTGTGTGTTATTTGGCATTTTTATATGCGCCGCCATTGCACTATTCATTACTTCGCGCCATCATCGCTGCCTTGCCGCTTTTGTCTGCATTTTATTAGTGGTATTTATTTTTGTGTCTGGCCAAAGAGTGGATTCAACAAGCCGGTATAGACGTGCGTGAATTTCAGAATTTGTTCCAACACATTTCGGAAGGATTTTGTATGTGCAACTTGTTACTGAGTGTGGCTACCTGTTTGGTTATACGCCTACTAGTGGTGGCAGGTGTTTATCGTTACAATGAAATGGGCAAAATGAAATAAACCAGACTCTATTATTACCTACTTGAAAAATTATGATATTTAAATTTTAAAATACATAAATGTTAATAAAATTAATTGCAATTGTCTTGTTTGCAGTGAAAATACCGAATTTGATGAGAAGCAGTCGATGCGTGTGCCAATCGATACGTATTGGCCCCAGTAGAAGGGGCAAAGTGATTTCGGGAATACTGCTGTTTCCGTGGCGCCGCAATTTAATGGCGGATTCTTATAGAACTCGACAAAAGAAAACGAAATGAAAGAGTAAATTTTTTTGATATCTCGCTTAGTTTTCGAGATATTAAATAAAAAATAATAATAATAATAATAAAATTTTTTTCTGCAGTTTCGATAGAATGCGGCGAGATAAGACAAAATATAGGAGTAAAATTTTTCGATTCCCGTGCTTCAAAAAAATAATCCTCATCAGTCTGACTCCGGCTACGCAATCCACAGTATTTTCATTCAATATCTCGAAAACTAAGCGAGATATCAAAAAATGTTACTCTTTCATTTCGTTTTCTTTTGTCGAGTTCTATAAGAATATCCGCCATAAGATTGCGGCGCCACGGAAACAGCAGAATCCCCGTGATTTCTATTTACCGAGCTACAGTTATTAAATAAAAAATTTGCTAAAATGTTTCTCTTTTCTATCATTAATTGTCCGAAAATAATTACACCTAGGGGTTAAACTCCTCTTTTGATATTACTTATTGGAATTGTATTCTCAAAAAAAAAAAAAAAAAAAAATTGGAAAATATGGGTAATCACTTAAATTTAATATATAATATTATAAATAACAATGTATAAAACGTTTGAAGGTCAAATGAATAATTTTCCAAATGATTATATTTAAATGAAAAACATTACTTTATTTTGCTCGATTTTAATATTTTCTATTGATTTGAGGGGACCGATGGTCTAGAAATTTCAAAAAATCGATTTTTTTATTTTTTCGATATTTCGATATATTTTAAGAAGACACTGTGATTTTCATGCAGAATTTCCCAATATTATAGCTTCTACAGCCCTTCTACTAAGTAGAGAGCGGTCCGCGTGCACCTGTACCACAAACTTTAAACTCATTTATCTTGAAACGACTTTTTTCGGCCTGGTGTTGTAAAAAAAACCTATTCCACCGAATCGTCTGAAATTTTCATATGTTGTTCACAACATCAATGGCTATCGCCCGTACTAGAATCTTATTATTAATTTAATAATTTCGTATTTTTTCGATTAAAAAACTGAAAAACACTGATTTTTAAATGTCAAATTCAAAAACGCGCCATTTTGTCATTTTTTTTTTTAGTATAGTACAGGGCATAGCTGCAGATTAATAATTTTTTTTGTTTTTGTTTTTCAGATAAATAGAAGAGCTAAAATGGACAACACCGCCCAGGCCCAATTTCTCGGGAGGGTCAACTTCAGCCCCATTTTTTAAATTATTAAAATTAAAAAAAAAAAAAAATATTTTATTTGTATGTAAAAGATGTTAAATGAAAAGCCGAAAAAATTCAAATTTTTTTATTACAATAAATAATTTTTTTTTATTAAATAAGTAACTTTAACTTTTTCAATATTCATAATATTTTTTATGCTAAATTTTTTTTCCTTAAAAATATCAAAGTTCATAACTTTGCACGAAAATCACAAAACTTTAACAAATTAAAACCAAATTCTTTTACAAAATCGTTCAAAAAAAAGCTTTTTTTTTGGATACGATGTTGAGAATTTTCTTCCATATAGTCGTAAAGTAAAAAAAAATTTTCAAGATTGTATTATCTTACATTACGGATTTTTAAAAAAGATAAAGTGCCTTAATTATGTAAGCACGAGTGTATCTGGATACATGGATATACATATATTAAGCAATATTTATAATAGAGAACGTTGAACTTTGGTCATAACTAACTATAAAAATTAAATTCGGTTTCGGTTAGGTTTCAGCGAACTTAAACTTTTAGTTCTTGTACCAAAGCCCACATTTTATATTGATCAAAGGTGCATATAAGGATATACCTTACGATCAAAAAGTACCGGGCATGTTTAAATAAAATTATATCTCCTTCAACATACGACCCGTCTGAAGCAACACAAATGTGTCAAGGTTTAACCCAGTCATCCATGCACCTCTGGTAGGCCGAAGAAGGGATGGCTTTCAGCTCCTTCGTCGCATTCTCGTTGATCTCATCTGTCCATTGAAATCTCCTTACACGAAGCGTTAACTTCAACTTAGGAAACAAAAAGATGTTGCACGGGGCCACATAAGGAGAGAATACGATGCTTGCACGATGGTATTTACTTGGTGTTTGGTCAAATAATCCAGCACAATTTGGGCTCGGTGCGATGACGCGTTATCATCATGCAAAATACATGAATTGTTTGCCCACATTTCCGGCCGTTTGCGACGTATAGCATCTCTCAAATACTTCAAAACGGATAAATAATGTTCTTTATTGACTGTCTGGCCCGATGGAAGGTACTCATGATGCACTACGCCTTGGCAATCGAAGAAAACAGTCACCCCGGTACGTTTACATCCTCATCTATTGGGTGGTAACTGAACCATTCTTCAGTGCTGCTGGTTAACTTTATATATCGAATTGGTGAAAATACCAATGACCTATTGTTTCTACATTACAGTATAAAACATACTCGAACATACATATGTAATTAATACATATTCATATGTAAATACAAATAAAATATTTTTACAATCATAAAATATCTGATGAACTGAAATTAATGTGGTTGAATCATATTTACTTTTTTTGCATTTTTATTACACAATAAAGAGACTTGATTTTTAAAAAGTTGCTTGTTTATTACTTGAATATACTCGGTTCAGTTTCGGCCTTAAAAATCGATGATCGGTCGTTCTCTAATTGTTAATTATGATTTGACGGCAAAATTTGTATATATTCAAAGCCGATAATCATTATACCTTTTTCATAATATTTATTTATATATACATACATATTTAGGTTTATTATATATTTCACGAACAAATGTTGATAAAAATACATATGGATGTGTATGCAAGTATTCATTTATAGTACAGGGTAGGCCATTTAAAGCGGGCCCATTTGTTTCTGAAAAAAAAACATTGAAAAAAACATTTTTTTTGTGTTGATATGAAAAATCATTTATTTTGATTCAAGGAGATTTGTTCCAGCTAGTTTTTGAAAATGATATCCTTCAAATGTTTGCCTCTGGCCTTGATGGCCAAATGTGTCCTTTTTTCGGCGTTTTCCATCGTTTTGGCCAATATTTCGGCCGGTATGGCGGCGATTTCGCGTCGGATATTGTTTTTAAGTTGAGTTAGAGTCCTTGGCTTGTTGATGTATACCTTGGATTTCAGATAACCCCACAAATAAAAGTCCGGTGGCGTCAAATCTGGTGATCTCGGTGGCCACGGAAAATCACCATTTTTCGAAATCAACCTTCCAGGGCATAATCAAGCCGTTTCGGGTAATCAGCCGGGTTTAATTTTTGTGCCATTTGAATTTTGTACGGAAACATTTTCAAATCGATGCGAATTATGCGCCTGAGTGTTGTCCTGGCGATGCCTAATTCCTGAGAACGACGATAACTCGATGTTCGCGGAGCCTCCTCAACACTGGCTCGTACAGCCTCGATATTTTCAGCAGAACGTCGTGTACGTTGTCTGGATGCGTGGCTGGTATTGCTGAGACTACCGTGGTTAATAAATTTTGCGTATAAACGCTGTAAAGTGCTTTTGGATGGCGCACTTTTAACTTTATTTTTTTTTTTAAACGCACGTTGAGTTTTCACAATTGAGAAGTTATTTTGGATGTAAAGCTGAATTATTTCAGCGCGTTCTTTTGGAGTGTACTGCTCCATGGTAAAAATTGTCTTGGACTGACGCTTCCAACGCGCTATGTCATTAGTCGATCTGACGTTCCTGTCAAAAGTTATAGGGTTGCCAGATGGGCCCGCTTTAAATGGCCTACCCTGTACTATATGTATGCATGCATATGCAGATATATGCAGTGTACTCTATACTACTGGGCACCTCCCATAAACGGACAGTTTTTTAGAACTAAAAGATTTTTAAGGGTTTTTGAAAATGTTTCCCTCATGAGCGGACAACCCTCTTTTAACAGGACGCGGACACTTGTTTTCCACCCCAAATGGTATTTTATGATAATTCTCCATAACCGGACACAACATTGTTTTAACGTTTACTCTCTACCATATTCGTACAGCTGTTGCTTGTTCAAAAACACTTGCAAGTATAGAGAGGAATCCCCTAAATAAAAAGAGCTTGTTTTTAATGGAGTAAAAACATAAATATGTTTTTACATGCATACGTACTTGAATCGTAATTCCTTAAGCAATGTTCAGGCCTCAAGCTGTTTGCGCCATCGACAAACAAATATCGAATTTTACGTTTTTGGAGTACTGATGTCAATCCGGGCAGAAGAAAGAGTCTGTTAAAGCCTTAAGGTCTTGAAATATTGATAAATTGTGCTACGAATGATTTCTGAAGGCTTGAAATAAAGGCACTCCTTTGTCAGGCACACTTATAAGGAGCAGTGCTAAAGAATTTTCAGTGAGACTCAATCACGTCGATTTTAGTGCATCATCTATTAAGATAATGTAACGAAAAGGTATCATATTTGATTGAAGGATATGATTCGCGTAACATTTTTGCCATTTTTGGCTTTTTTTTCCGAGCATTACCCGATGAAACTTTTGCATTAAAAGGTAGAAAATATACAGGCGGAAAAATGTCTAAGTATATGCTCACGATTTTACATTGCGTCAAAATGGTTGGATACGCTTCCGTCTTTTTTTTTATTGGGATATTTGCAAAGCCTCGGTCATTTCGTAACATAAATTTGTAGAATTTACTCGTTACGTGGCGATCAAACAAAAAGGCTTGGATTGCGTGTGATTTGATGACAGATTTTCATGTGGAGCTCGATAGAAACATATACAACTCTTCGAGCGGAGTGTCGTGCTATTTTTTAGGTAATGCGGCTTCCCATCCTCGCGATCTAAAATCGAAAAATGTTAAATTTATTTTTCTCACAGCAAACACAACAGCATTTTGTCAGCCCCTTGACCAAGGCATAACGCCTTTTAAGTTCATGTATAAATCATTATTTTTAAAACACATTTGGTTTCGCATGAAAGAGACAAATTCTGCTATGGTGTTGCCAAAATCAATCAATTTATTAGATGCTGTTTATTTCATACACAAAACGTGTGAGCAAATGAGTCCACTGACTCATTAAAGCTGGTTTTGGCAATACAAATATGCCCACTAACGATAGCGGTTGGACCGCAGATGTGCTTCCGCTATCAGCACTTGCTCAGTTCTGCAACGCTATTAATCGAGTTCAGAGCGAAATCCAAGATGGCGGAAGACTATCTTAATTTAGATAATGAAATATTCATTTATGATGAAGATTTGAAAAATACCAATACTGAAGTGTCAACTGTTTCCCAAGAATCGGAGTTGAAGTCTGGTTGGTCTGAAGTTGAAATAGAAAATGAGATTGACGTCAAGTTAACTTCCTATAAAGAGGCTTATTTAGCTTAAAGAAAATTAAAAGCTTTCTCTCTGAACCAGAACGACCTTAAGGGCGTTAAACTGCTTACTAATCTTCAAATACATCTCAAAGATACTGAAATTAAAGGAAAAACTCGCTGAAACTAAAATTTCTGACCTTTTTAAATCAATTTTTGTTTTGTAGTTCTTGAAAAAATTTTGGTGAAAGTCCTTTCTAACTAAAACTGTTTAAATATTACACATTTTTATGAACTCGTTTTATATTTTTCTCATAAGCGGACAAATTTGTCAGTCCCTTAGGTGTCCGCTTAAGAGAGAGTACACTGATATATACATATATATATCTGTCGATCTATATTTATTTCAACATACTTATATACATACCTTTAGAACCATATGCGTATGCATAGTTTCGGGTACGCTTTATGCTAGGGAATAATACACAAAGAATATTTTTAGTTAAGAACAGTTAATTTTTTTTGTGAAAGTTGATTTTTTTATGATAGATATATGTAAATCGACAATCGTCTTAAATATTTAATGAACTCGTTCGATAATGTATGGAAATTTTCCCAGCCAACTCTTCAATTATTTGCAAGTGGACTCCAGTAGGGACGCCCACAGAAGTGTCGGAATAGTTAACAGTTGCATGGAAGTAACTATGCTCTTCCAGGCTGTCATAAAATGCTCACAAATCAATAAAAATGGTCGTGACCTTATTCTTTAAAACACTTCAAAGTGTCTATTCCAGTTTCGCACTGGGATGCAATAGGAAACTCCCCAAACAGCCATTGCCCTTTGTTCCGACGACAATCGGCTCTATATTAGCGGATTGAATCGGGCTTTATATCTTACCAGGGGCTGTCACTTCAGCAGCACAACCCATTCGCTACAAGTTTGGTAGGCTATTTCTATGTCCCACTGAAACGTTTCAGTTTCAGGATAGTTGGTTTAAATAAATAGAGCAATGAACCCAAAAAAAATTGCTTATTCGGCAATTCTGCCTAAAATTTCAGCGTAACGTCTTCTTGACATGTCGTTGACTCTGACAGAACTCTAGACATCTTTGGAAATCATATTCCCTATAAAATTGGAAACTTGCATTTAAAACACTATTATCACCCTGTTGCCAAGTTACTGAACTTGGAAGCATTTTAACTAATTAACGAGAACTTGAATATGAAATCGCTTTTTACGTTTCGTAATTTTGATTTAGCTTAGCATTCGGTTTTATTGGTGGGGTAAAAGTAAACAAAATCGTAGGAAACAGCACTTAAATTTATAAATTTAATGTAGATAAAATATATTATCGGAGGTCTCAGCACATTATAAATTTGTTAAAGACTAGTAGATACTATAGTGGCATTACCATCATTTGGCTAATTTTTCATTCGGCACTCAAACGTTGTATATATTTTTATTTATAAAATATTTAAGTTATTTCCAATATTTTTCGAATTTGTTTTTGGAAAATGGAGTACAAATATGGTAACATGTATAAATAAAAATGATGTTTTAACCCTAAGTGTTAATACTTTCAATACATTAATGGTAGAAGAGTGCAACATTTTAGAAGTATTTTTTGTTACTCACTGTTGATCAGTTAAAAAACCATTTTGCCAACATTATTAATTGGGGCCAAACGCAATTTATGAAGTTTTTTTGTTTTTTTTTCTATTAAAAGCTAAAATTGGTTATAAAATATGCAAGCAATAAAAGGCTTTGCAAAATCTTTTAAATTCAACGCAAAATTAGTGAAAAATTAGTAACATGAAAAATTGTGCCCTTCACAATAAGAACGGCTGTATATCAAGTAGTGTCAACCGTTCTCCATAGTGCAAAAAATAAACTTTTTAATTTACATAATCTTATCAAGTTTTTTATATTTCGTTATCTCTTATGCTGATAGCGCACAAATAACCACATTCACCACAAGCGATAAACCAAACTGCACGAAGTTCATAATATTTTCATTTCAAGTTTAAGTTTTAAGGAAATTCACATAGTTTGGTTTTATTTAAAATTTTTCTTATGTGACAATTTGATACTTATAAATTACATTTTCCAACGCATAGTGAATATATAAAATATTGCAAAAATACAAAACCAATGATGTGTGAGTAAAAAATACCGAAATGTTGAAACATGGCAGGACCAGTCTAATTACTGGCAAAAACAATACAAACAAAACCTTTACGTTCAAAATTATCAAACGCAGAAAATCAATACAAAAAGGAACTCTAACACACTTAAGTGTGTATTGTTTCAGTGACTTCTCAATGCGCCCGATTAACAAAGGCGAGAGGTGGACGCAATAAATGCTAATCTGATTTTTTTTCATTGATATTTGCATACAACACCTTATAAGATAGATTCGTAAAATATTTTCTTAAATCAATCTGAATTCTTAAAAAAACATAATATTTAATTTTTACAAGATGGGTGCAAACTAAAGTTAATAAAACTATAGCGGTTTATCCACTAAAATATTGCTTTATGGTATTGCTTCTAATACAATATAAGAAACGTGTGCTCGTTTTGTATCATTTAAGCTGATCACAGGGTGTTTCCCTCCAATCTTTCATTGCCTCTTTTGCCATTCCATCGATGAGTATTTTGGGACCTTTAGTTTTGATTTCATGCATCAATGATATTAGGTTCGGTTACGTTAGGTTCACCTGGTTGGCTGAAAGCCATCACATAGACCTATTGGTCCTTAGTGTTAACAGATGGGGCTAAACCTTTACGTTTCTTTGTAGTAGACGTATTACAGTATGCGCCTTTTGCGAATCTAAGTAAACTCTTAAGCTGTATCCCCGAGTGACATTCTAACTTCTCATATAGTAAGGCTCCAATGCATTTCAATCTGGTTTTAGCGCTAACGCAGAGTAAGAACATAGAAGGTGTTCTAGCGTTTCCTTCTCTTGCAGTTCATTGCTATTTCAACTTGGACTGGTTTTTTCTTTGGTAGCAGAAGTCTCTTTAAATAAAAAAAAGCTCTTTATTATATTACTCTTGCAAAAGCTCGAAGTGTTTTAAATACTTCCTAATCTATTTTGAACAAAATGATTTTGTCTGCCGAAGTACTTAAATACCTTGGTGTTATCTCTGATTCTCACTTTTCTTTTAATTCTCGCACTCCTTTTATTATCTCTAAATCTTATTGGGCTTTGTGCGTTGTAACGGTCTAAAACTGATGTATTAATCTCTTATTCGTTCTACAATATATTATGCTGTGTTTCTTTTGAGACCGTAATCTTAATTTGTTATGTGGAGACTTGTTTCGAAAGTTTGTTCTTCGATTTTAAGGTTTCTGAGTCGGTTACTCTTACAATTCGTTGCGAAGATAAAAATTCTTTCTCATTCGTTTTTGGTATTATTATTGAAAGTGTTTATTGTTGGTCCTTACTGCAACGCATTCCTTCCTGTTACGCTGAGTATTTTAGCAGTCACAATCCTTTCTGTCCAGACAATACCAGTACTAATTTTGCCGTGATTGTTCCTTTAGCGCATGCTCTTCGAGAATGCAAGGAGATATCGAGTTCTGCTTTTCTTGATTTCTCACTATCCAAAGAGTATTTCCTCAATTTGCTTTATACTTCTTTTTAATGCTTTATTGGTAAAATTAGTTGGTGGTAAGTATCCGCTTCATTGGATTTAACATTATTACTGATGGGCTTTACACAAGGAATTTCTGTTGGCCCCCTCTTTGTTTTCTCCTTATTGATTATTCGCGCTTTACTTGGTGAAGTTACCTTTTTAAAACATCCTTTTTACTTTTTTAAAATATCTGCAATACTATCAAAATGTGTCGGACAAAATATATATGTATGTAGTCTGTAACGGTCATGAATACGAAATTGTTATTTGGAATCTCCACTTAACGTAGCGTACACCATATTCTGCAAATTAGGTTTAACCAAAAATTTTATATTGAACGTTTTTACTACTTAATAAATAAATAATAATAATAAACTGAATTATCACTTTGATTACAAGTATCATTTGAGTTGTCATGATGGAATCCGTTAAATTTTCTGCCGAACAATTTTAAGCGCTTTAATAGAATCTCGTGCCTTAATTTCATTGTGAATTGTAGAAATCAGAGTCAATCCTTCGACCAGTAGTGGTAGCTCATATTGTACTACTCCCTTCCAATTCTATTAAACACATAAGATTACTTTTCTTGCTACAACCCCAACACTGCTACCATTTGAAAAGTGCATAATATCAAAACGCCCCCCGAGCTAATAAGCTCAAGTACATAAAACAGCAAACGAATTCTTTCCGAAGCGCACGCAAGTACAGGGTATCTCTACTCTCCCTAAGTTAATAACCTTCAAATCAGAGGTGAGTTTTTTTTTGTTGTAGAAGCATAAACATAGAATCCAGTAACGTATAACTCACTCTCGTGGGAATGCTGAGTCGTAATGATTCCTTTGTGAATAATAAGAAATTATAATTAGTAATCGATTCGTTCAGTCCACAGCAAATCAATTTATTACTTTTCCAATTCTTAGAATTAATTTCAAACCCTTTCTTCAATTCCGTTACTAGTAATTTATTTTTGTAATTATATTAGAATTTTGTGCTAATGTAAGTTTTTTCTAGAAATGAAATTTTGAAGCAAATTTTACTATTAATATTAAAGTGGCTTTAAAAATGTGGACAAACTATGCCTCAGCTTTGATGAGTGACGTGAGTACAAATTCGTGGTAATTTTTTTGTGATTTCTTATGCTAAAACGCCAGACTAAAAATTTGCAATACTGTGGTTAATTTGGCTATGCGGTTTGCTATCTGAATAATATAAGTCTTGCTTCTCTTGTTTTCTATTACTAGTTTTGTAACATTTATTTGACTTTTCACTCCTCAAGTCTAGACATTACGAGCCCTTTTTTATTTCGATTATTTAGCCTCATTTATTTTTTGCCCAGATATTGCCACTTTGGTTCGTTCTAAAAAGTAAACTTCAATCGAATAGAATTTCAACCCTTGGCATGAGTGATGTTTTTTCAACGGTTCACTCCAGACACCTTTTAGCTGCATTTCTCACACAGTCGTAATTGATATTAAGAGTTTTCCACCCACCTACGAGCATATAAATATTCTTCTGCCATAATTGAGTTGATGCTGGGGGTGTAAACACAGTAGACACTCGCATTAAATTAGTGTTTCAAACACGCAGCGGCATGTACCCACATAAAAAATGCTTTTCGTTCTACGCATATACCCATTTTAATGGCTCTTCTCTCTGCATACATATTTGCGATGCTTTGCAATTGTATTTATTTTTTGGTTGTATTCTGGTTTCATTGGGGCTGCGTCATTGGACTTTGGAGCATTGCTTCAATGCCACTCCCACACTATGTACAAGCTTATGCACACAGCAAAGTCTGCTTGCTTTTTCTTGTCAAAAACCTGACTTCCAGCTACATATTATTTATTTGTGTGTATGTATGGCTATGTCATCACATTGTCCACAATCCCATCAACGCCGGTAACAGCGCCAGTGCCATTTGCTGCGTCGTATGCCGTCCCTTGTCGTTCCGCTCTTACGTTCTTCTTGCCACTACCCGTTTAACTCCTCTATAGGCATTGCTATTCCATATTCATCCTTGTACCTTTTGCCTTAGCTGTTGCATATTTTATGCGTCCACCATTCCCTCACTTTCTCATTGATTCGTTAGGTTGTTGTCAATGCCTTTGTTGTCTCCCGTATGTTTGTTGCACGTGCTCACATATTTACGGCATGTGGTAAATACATATATACGCGTATATCACTTTCAAAAATTCTTCGGACTTATTTATGTATATTTTCTTGTTTCATGTTCGTACATTGCTCTCGTGGCAATGTTTTTCTTTGTGTGTACTGCTTTGTTACAAATTGGTTTATTGGTGGTGCAAGTTGTGCGCCTACAGTTTAAACAAATTCGCAACATTTTATGTATGCACTGGTGGAAATAAATTTCGGTATGCACTTTGCTACACATAAACTATACATAAAGTGTCTATGAAGCAAGTGATTTTAGTGGTACAGATTTCTCATTCCAGACGTTCCAATATCCAAATCTCAAGGGTTAGACAGCCTTCATCTAGTGATGGTTACTAATAATATCCACAATAGATTGGCGCATACTATACATCTTTGACAGGTTTTTAAGCCAGGCCTCGCCCTACCGGTTTTGCTAGCATTTTTCTTTCTAACGTATTAGTTGTGCTGAACGGTCTACCTCATATAGATGGCGTCGAAAGGTTGTCACACTGTCTCAAGTTTTCGAAAAACAACTCCCAGTGTATTTAATCGACTAGCTGCCAAATCCGGACATTTACAGAGAAAGTGCTCAACAGTCTGATTCTTTGAAAGGTCCCCTCAACTTCTGCAATGGAGGTTAAATGGTAAACCTAGCTCTTCTGCGTGTGTGCCGAACGTTCAATGACCGGTAAACAAAATTGAATGTGTGGAGCCCCAGAACTTTCTAAGTCGTGCGTCTGATGTTCTGCGGCCGAAGGGTTTTCGAAATAGCAAATGAAGAAATGGAGCTCCATCTTTTCTGCGCTTTTCTGAGAAATAAGTAGTGCAATTCCTCTTTAACAACAATCAGAGGGACATCAATGATCGGGTAGGAGGTTTCTAGGACCAGCAGCTGAAACACAGCGCAAAAAATTCCCTATAAATGTTTACTGCAGTACCAGCCTTTGATCGCATTTAAATTTGAGTCGTTCCGGTAAGTTAGAACTGACTACAATCAGATCAGTGGTGGATGTAGTGGTATATCCAACCAATGACATTCACTTCACTCCCCGTTCGACGTGTGTTTTTTTGACAAAATTACTTTTCACATACATATGGTATGTCTGGCACGTGATGCCAAACCGCACGACACTAACCACCCACACTAACATCCCCCATATAACAGCGTGTTTCCTGGATCTGCCTATCTTTAGTTGCTAAAGCTTGGCAGGGGCTCGTGAATAGTTACAACAACAACAAAAATTATATTATGTTAAAGTTAATTTTGACTATTTCGAGCCATATAAAAGGACGAACATGAAGAACTTATTATCGAGTATAGTTCGAGAGAGAGCGACATTATATTCAGTTGCTTGTCAAACTAAAAATAGCTCTTGTTGTAGTTGATCTTCGGCTGAATGTTAGCTCGCAGCATTCCAGGTGGTGTTTTTGGAGGTTCCTCGATGGCACAAGTACAATCTAAATAATGAGATTACGAGTATTACTAATAGTAATAATAATAGTAGGAAAAGTATGTAAGTCCCAGATATAGCGGTTACTTGGGTAATATTTTCTGCTTTCACTGAACGAATAACGAAGATTTCCTTGAACAATGGCGGGTTTACTTTTATCCCTATCTCATCTATATTAGCTGTCTCACTAACTTACCTGCCTACCGGCTTCGCTTCGTTGTATATTCCGAAATATGTCTTTTTTTGCCCGAAATTAATTATTTCTAACATATTTTTTTAGTACAGGGTGGGCCATATAGCGTTTGCTTTTTGAATCACCTATTTTTTTGAGAATGGTAACACAAATGACATGTCAAATGTGTTCATAATTTACTTAAAGGTTTGACATTTACGAAATGGGACGCTATACGCTTGAACAAAATTGGGAAATATTGAAAACCTATTTCCAAAGTGGTGAGTCTTCTTCTTCTTCCGCGGTTACAGTAAATGGCGAGCGTTACCGTGACATGCTCAACGAGCTTTTGTTTCCAAAAATTTAGAGGATGACATGGACGACATTTGGTTTCAACAGGACGGTGCAACTTGTCACACTGCCAAAGTTACACTCGAACTTTTGGCTACCGTTTTTGAATTCCGATATCAAATGGCAGCCTCGGAGCTGTGATTTAAGCCCGTTGGACTTTTTTTTGTGGGGAGCCGTTAAGGACAAATGCTATGCGAACCATCCAGAGACGATTGATGCTTTAAAACACGAAATCGAAGTTGCCATTCAAGAAATGGGAGCCAAACAATCGAAAATGTGCTTAAAAATTGGGTTGATCGAATGGCCTACTGTAAAGCCAGTCATGGCAGTCATTTGAACGATATTATTTTTCATTCATAAATGACAATGTTCAATCTTCAAAATGAAAAAAGTTTGAAAAGATATTGATTCGTTTTTTTTTATAGCCGATTCAAAAAGCAAATTTTACATGGCCCACTCTGTATAAAGTTCCAGGAATCGTGTGATAAACTTACAGTTGTGATACAGGCGTAATAATTCTTGTAATCTCAACTGCAAAAGTTGTTCTGAGGTTTCATTATGTAGAAGACAGCTGTGTTATTCAGGGAAAATGACTAATTATTCGCTAAATGTTGCAGAAAAAGTGGTTCTATCCGAAGTGGTTATATGATTAATCTTTTTTTGTGGTATTCTATAAATATATATACATAAAGTTTATAAGTTTACAAACTGTGTACAGTTATGTTCAAAATAATATAGTGCACTTGAGTTCAGGAATTGCTAAATTCGGTCCGGACCGCACTTTATATACCCGCATTTTTTATATATTGGGAGGTTGAATTAGTTTTAAAGGTTTTTTTCGAAGATTTGGGGCTTTATTGTGAAAAAACGGTACAAAATATTTTATTCGAAGTATTGGCCATCGCTAGCTACAACTTTCGCCCATCTTTCGGGCAATTTCCGGATGCCGTTTCTCCAAAATTCTGGCCGCTGCTTGGCTATCCATGACTCAACCCATATTTTGGTAGCCTCGTACGAGGAGAACCGCTGGTCCGCCAAATCGAGACTCATATGCCGGAACAAATGATAATCGGAGGGAGCTATGTCTGGACTATACGGCGGGTGGGGTAACACTTCCCAGCCAAGCGTTCCAAGGTATTTTTTGACAGGTTGAGCAACATGCGGCCGAGCGTTGTCATGTTGCAAAATAACCTTGTCGTGCCTTTTTACCGTTTCCGGCCGTTTTTCTTTCAATGCCCGGCTTAAACGCATCAATTGCAGTCGGTAACGATCCCCCGTGATTGTTTCGCCCGGTTGGAGCAGCTCAAAATATACGACGCCGACCTGATCCCACCAAATGCAGAGCATGATTTTCTTGCCGTGAATATTCTGCTTGGCCGTCGACGTTCATGCGTGGCCGGGCAAACCCCATGATTTTTTGCGTTTTGGGTTATCGTAGTGGATCCATTTTTCGTCGCCAGTCACCACCCCATGCAAAAAACCCTTCCGATTTTGTCGCTCGATCAGCAATTCGCACGTAAAAAATCGCCGTTCGACGTCGCGCAGCTTCAACTCGTACGGGACCCAATGTCCTTGCTTTTGGATCATTCCTATCGGTTTTAGACGCTTGCAAACGGTTGATTTATCAACGCCCAATGATTCAGCAAGCTCTTCTTGGGTTTGGCACGAGTCCTCGTTTACCAATTCCCCCAATTCCGCGTCCTCGAACTTTTTGGGCTGGCCAAGACGCTCCTTGTCTTCGGTGTGAAAATCACCACTTTTGAATCGTCGAAACCAGTACTCACATGTTGAAATCGACGGAGTATGGTCTGGGTAGGCCTCCTGCAGCAATTCACGGGCTTGGGCTGTATTTTTTTTTTCAAATTGATGCAGAAAAGCAAAGCTTCCCGCAAATTGCGTTTCGACGGCACGAAAGTTGACATACTCGGAGCACGAAAACACTGCGTTGTTTATACTTCAGCGAAATGACAGATACTGATAAACAAAGCCTAAGGATGAGGCTTTGTCATGAATATATATTCAGTATTGCCAACGCGATAAAGTGATAAATAGCGCCATCTGTGTGTCACCTTTAAAACTAATTCAACCTCCTAATAATTATTATTTTTGAGCTGCATGAGAAGTATGGTTTGACAGCTGAGCATGGCAAACTATGTTGACAGTTCTGTTCTGTAAGGTTTTTCCATTCTTTATAAATCGTTTAACGCTATTGCAACTCTTACAAATTGTGGAATTTACTTTGCAATACAATAAATCTGTTCGCGAAATTCATAGAGTGAAGTGTTGAAGAAGACGCCGAAATATCGATTCGTAGTCGTTCTCAACTTTTACGTAAGGATCTTTGCTTACATGCCTATAAAACTCGGCTCGTGCAAGAAAAGAAGTGAGAACCAAGCTGCTTGAATCTTAGTCCCGCGAGAACTGGGCAGCTAAGGAGCAGGTGCTGAGATGATTCCACCTTATCCTACATACAGCAGACGCAGATAGTGCTCCGTGAGGATGCCCACGAAATTTGAGAGATGAGATTTTGTCATCCTCAGAATATCCCTCAAACGCCTCTTATCCAAACGTGGCCAGAAGGACTTCGCGACCTTACACGTTCGTGTACTTGCCCAGCGCTCGCTGAGTTGGTGCAAAGCCTATCTTTCCCGCAGTAGAGCGCAGGTTGTCAAGGGGATCCCGATCCTCTTCTTTCGCGGGCACACTATCTCACAGGTCCTTTGTCTTGCCAGCTCGTCGGCTTCGCAGTTTCCAGCAATGTCACCAGGTACCCAAATTATCCTTATGTCGAAGAATTCTGATACAATCGAGTGAGAGACCAGGCATTCCCTGACCAGTTTCGAATGCACCGTAACAGAGCCTAGGGCCCTAATTGCCGCTTGGCTGTCGGAGTAAATATTTACTTCTTAACAGTTATTACGCAGGTAAGTAGACAGTCAGCTGCTTCTTTGATTGCGGCCACCTCTGCTTGGAAGACACTGCAGTGCTCCGGTAACCTGAATTTGAGTTTGATGGGGAGCTCTTTACAGAATACTCTTCCTCCAACCCTACCGTCTAACTTCGAGCCATGCGTGAACAGGTTAACCAGGCCCTGTCCCCAAGTGTTGCCCCCTGTCCAGTCCTCCCTTGATGTAATATGGGTGGAGGAAGTTCCGCTTGGGCTAAGCGAGGGCACACACTGATCCGTCAGCGGGGGGATGAACTCAAAGTTTCAGAGGATGCTTGAGTGCCCATATGTGAGATAACGCTTATAGCCCAAACCCCTCAGTCTGATTGCGGTACGTGCAACGGCAATTCTGCCTGCGATGTCTATAGGTACCACAATTAACATTACATTAAGCGCTAGAGTAGGAGTTCGAAGCTAATTCGATATTTCCTCGTGAAAAGGACAAGTTCGGTCTTAAGATGTTTCACCGATAAGTCGCAGTCCGCTGCCCAACCTGGAATGTGCATATGTACTTACTTTCGTTAAATTGAATTTTTAATAGAATATCAATCAATCGTGTGTGAATCAATGATAGTTCCCCTATATGCCTGAGATACTACATATTTTCAATGTAAGGACTACGAAGTACAAATTATCATGTCCCATTGTTACACATCTTATCACTTCGCATTCGCATTTCTTCTATAGTCATACATATGTGTAATGAAAAAATAAATGAAGTATAAAAAATTAGAAATCTTAAAATCAGTGCGAATCAGTGTTTTATCCCCCAAGTGGCATTACTGTAAACCGCCAGCCATACGAAAGGTATTCAAGTGCTTAATTTGCTACGAAAGCACGGTAAAAGCAGCACCAAAAAAGAATCATAATAACTAGAACGCTCAGCTAGGGTGATTAAAAGTCTGTAAACTATGGAACAATGAGTTCGTTGAACTGAATTTTTCTTGCCAACGCTGAGCCACTCCGTCTCCCCTTCGCATTGCTGTTACCATGAGTAGGTACTCACTGTTTTGTTGCTCTTTTATTTACACGTAGTTTGCTACTAGCCGTGCGTTCTGTTTTGCTTATTTTTGCTACTTTTATTATAATTATGTGGGTAATTTTTTTTATTTTTCCCTCATTCTTCGCATTTTCTATTTTTTGTTTTGCCACTGTTTCTGGTTACTTGCAAAAAATCTAACCATACAATTACAACTCTTGTCTGCCTGCTTGTCAGTCAGCTGTTTTTGCGTTAATAGTCGCACCGCTAAACAATTTTAGTGTGTCACTAGATGACAACAGTTGGCTGTTGTTTAACGTGTTCTTTAAAGTCGTGCGCTTGTAAATGATGAGCGTGTTGGAACACACCGTTACACATTTTTGCTCGAATACATATATGTATGTATATAATATGCCTGTCAAAAAGTTGGCGGGAATTGATCATCTGCATTGTTTATGACCATTTGTACGGAAACTTAGTTGCGCAACCAACGTTTTCACCTGATATTAATCCGGATAAATCTTTTTCAAAACTCAAATTTCCACCTGTTGTCTGTCAATCGAAGGCATGAAAAAGACCTCGAGAAGTGAAGAAGACGAGAACTGAAATCGATTTCGTTGGAAAAAAGTTTTGAAGATTGGATTATTCGATGTCTCGGTTCCATGCGAGTAATACATGATAAGAAGCCGCACATTTGAGGGCGCACATATATATCTAATATATATAATCTATATCATAAATAGATAATAAAAATAGTAATAAATAACCAATGGGAGTTGATATCAAAAATAAATCGATAATAAAAGTAAAAATCTATAGAAGTAAAAAAATAAATAAAAATCGAAACCGAAACCGAAGGTAATAATATTAACTCGATAATTAAAATGATATTTCTTATACATATCATTTAATGGCGGAAAAAACCATTTAGTAAAATATCCAAATCTGTAAATGATACGTAAATCCAAAGTCTTACCCTAATCAGTCAAATAGAAAGTGGTTCCATATTAGTTTCAGTAACACCGAATTAATGAAACATTTTGCGCCAGTTTAATTATTTCACCAAATTTTGTTCTGAGTAAAGATACATATGTATCTACTCATAAATATGTATCATATATTTACGTATTACTCTCTGACGTACCCCTAGTTTGTACCATTTCACATCTGAATTTATTCTTCTTTTTTATTTGATTCTCATAAATGCACATTTAATACCATCTGCCTTTGTGCATCCAACATTCTGAAACTTATTTCGCGCATTTGGTAAAAATGTTTACTTTTGCTCTATTTACTTCTCTATTGCCTTGCGTTGCTTTTACTAAATTACAACACTGCAATGGCACACACTGATTTTTGCCTCAGTTCTTAAGCCTCGTTCTCCCCTTTATACTGTTTTCCTCTTCTCTATCCTACTTTTTAAGTACATACAGTAGGTTCTGTTTTTATGCGGTAGATACGTTCCGCAAGAAACAGCATAAAAGAAAACAGCATAAAAAAAGCTACTAGTTCTATAGCAAAACTATAGATACGTTTCAAATGCTAAAACCGCATAAATCGCATAAAAAAGGGCACTAGTCCCATATTATAACTATAGATGCGTTCCATAGACCGCATGAATCTGAAATAATTAAATAAAATCGCATAAACAAAATATTGTATTTTTGAAAATTATATCTTTATTTAAGAAACGTCAGAATCGAAAAATAAATTTAAGTCAGAAATAGAATCCGACAATACCCACATGTTGCGCGTTCGTTTAGGATTTGGCGTAAAATCACTTTCGTCACTTTAGGAAATGTACACATCTGATCTGGATAGTTATGCAGGCGGTTCCATACTTGTAGGGTTAGCATTTCTGATGTAATCTGTGATGAGTTTTTGCTTAGCTGGTTTAGAATCTTGTTTATATGTACAATTCCCGATAGGTCGCCATGCATTTTGTAATTTAAAAAAAAACCGCACTATTTCAAAACCGCATAAAAAAAAGCCGCATAAAAACAGAACCTACTGTACGGTACTTTAATTTCTAAACCATAGCCCGCTAATTAGTATGTACTTACCCACACACATACAAATGCATGCAGTTGTATCGATTTCAGATTATTTTTCTGTAACAAAAACAGAAAAAACTCCATATAAAAGCCGTGAAAAGCATGCATCATAATTCTTAAGAAAACCTAAGCACAGTTTTTGTTTTAATTTTTCTTCTAGTCGTACACGGTTCACAACAATATTTACTACAAGTATATTAAACTTTCTACTACCCTTTTTTATAGTTTTTGTAATTTGAGGCAGAACAAAAACACCTCGGAGTTTCTGAGAGTGCATACCCATAATTCCTGGGTGAAAGTTATTGAACTACATCACTTTGGCAGTTTATGAAAAATTGTTCATGGCCAATATCTTTCTATTTCAAAAGTTAAGGAAGAATTAACTTTTAGATTTCTTTCACAAACCAATATAATCTGAATATTTTCTGAATTCTTAAAGTTGTTGGCCTCGTCTTCATTACCTGCATGAATTCTGATTACGCTAATGCCGTGGCTGTTTAGCAGGCTAGTCCAGTATAAAAATTCTTGATTTCGGCCAAATTATTGTTTTTTTTTGCCTATAAAAGAAGAAAATATGCTGCTGTTCATTTCAACTAATTTTGAATAAAAATTTAGTTAATGTTTCAATCAAAGTCATACACTTCTAATCAAAAATTTCGGAAAATTTTTGAGCGGTGAAAGTTTGAAGTGCCTCGAAAATTGCTATGATTTCGGATTTTGTTTTTCATTGACGGAGTTTGAACTTTCCCTTCTTATGAGGGTTGCCTTAATATAATTTACGCCTAATAATAAAAACACAGTAAAATAATAATGAAAATGCCTTCACTGCTTTTCACAATATTCTCTTTAGAAGTCAATACACTTCAACATTCGCTTGAACCAATTATCAAAGCCCTTTTGCCACACAGAAGTGGATACCTCCAAAATGAGCTGTTTAAGGGCATCAACGGCTTCTTCAGACGTTGAAAAATGTTGACCTCACATTTTATTTTTGATGTTCGGGCACAAAAAGAAATCGGGGCTGTAAGGCGGGTGACCCATTAATTCGATCTCTTGAGTGCTCGAAAACTCTCTTGTGTGAGCCGATAAGTGAGAGCTCGCACTGTTTTCGTGAAGAACGATTCGACTTCGACGGTTCATTCTTTTTAATTCTTTGAGAACTTCTGGTAAACAAATGGTTGTGTGCCACTCGGAATTGACTGTTTTGAATTCCTCTAGTGGTATAGTTGCGACATGACCAGATTTTCCGAAAAAATAGGCAACCATTTACTCTCAGCTGCTCCTTCCGCGAAAAACTCTTGTTGGATTAAGATCTTGGATGTTGGAAAACCCATACCTTCGATTGCTGTTTTGTTTCCGTCTCATATGCATAATTTCAAAATTCGTCACCAATTACGATATTATTGGCGTGAAACATTTCTTTTCTCTTCCTGTTTTGATACATTGTCAAATTATGCGATATACAACCGGAACAAATCTTCTTGACGACCGACATGCCACATGATGATTAACGAACACTTAAAAACTCATTGCATTTCAAAGAGGTTAACTGTGGAGCCTCAAGGCCAAAATCGAAGTAAGTTGATAAAGGCCCTCCTGTCACGATAATCTACGTCGAAAATCGTAATAAGTCTCGCATGAAAATTTTCACGAGATAATACCATCTTTTGGTCGATATAATTTTTTTATCAGAGTGATTTTTCAGGCCTTTGGCTTCAACTTTGTATAACAGTACCTCAAATACGCACGTTCCTTTAGCTGTCACCTTCTCTTCTCTGGCCCAATAAAAACGTGGTTGGCGCAATTAGCTTGTTGGTAGAACAGCGTACGACTAAACCACCAGCTTTAAGCTATCGATGAAGTTTTCTCATTTAAATTTTGTTGGCGTATCTTTTGCGAACTTTATCCTAATACCTCCATAGGTTTTAAATTTAATTTCAAGCCAGCTGGTAACCCACTCATGAGTTAGCCTTCCTGGGGGGTTTTGAGATCTATACATATCCGACATTCTTCAATAGTTATTTACTCTTCAATTCTTTAAGGCTTACCAAATCCTACTTTTTCACTTATTTCCTATATAGTGTATTCATTTTCATTTCACTTTATATAATTTTCTTAAAATAGGTCTCATTTTATCTTTCACTGTAATTGCGCAACTAAACTTCACAAAGCACAAACATTTTGTTTAATATCACATCTGGTTGCATTAAATGGAATTTTACTACTTCTTCGTATTTTCGTGTGCCCAACTGTTTTGTAATTATCAAGATCTCCTTTAACTGCAATTCACGGTCATAAAATGTTTCATTAAATTGGTCATTACGTGTAGTATTCCACTTCTGCTAGCTGTGCGATTAATTGCGAATACTTCGGGGGGCTTTTGTTGCTCGATACCGAATTAAGCAATTTTGCAATCTCAAATCGTAAAAATTATCTTTTGGAACTTCATAAATTAGTTGGCCATTCATGATCTTAGGATTATTTGCAAATATGAGTTTGCAAAATTGCCTTGTAGTCATCTTACTGTTCTTTACTTATGCTTCCACTCGTTCATTACTGAAATCTAAATGCTGGCACCTGATCTAAATGCTAGAAGCTAAATTTTAAATCTTTTTTCCCTAATATCTAATGGTACTTCTATGCAAAAATGTCGCCGTTCCACGGTGTACAAATTGTTCAATGTTGAACTTAACCCTGTAAAAAGGGATGTTTTTTGCGTAACGGATCTATCTGTATCTGGCACACGCATCTTTCAATATTGGCTCTTTAGGTAGTCAGCTGATTTTCAGCCACTCATGCTGGTCAAGTAAAAAGTAATTAAATATTGACTGCTGGTTATTTTATGCTTAAAAAATACTTATTTGTTGCTAATTTCGCATTTCCTCTTTTATTTGTCTGGTCTACTGTTCATTCAATACGCTTTAGTAGCCAGTTGGATATGAGACGATTCCATTGACTACGTATTTCTGCAGAACATAGCCACCTCTCATTGTGTATTCTCCTGCAAAAGCAAGTGTGTAAATTCCATTGTTCTACTTGATTACCTACTTATGGGCTGTGTTCGGTAGTCTGACAGGCCCATTGTCACCAGCTGTCAAGTGGGCTATCAACTTCAAATGCTATACTCTGCCACATTTTTATTTTTAATTTTCTCCTTCCTGATTTTGGCAAGAAATCAACAGACGTTTTTGAAGGCAACAGCAAGTAAATGGAAAATCCAGACATGCAAATTTAACATGAGATTTATTAAAAAGCGAAGGCTGAGAGCACACGTGCTAAACTCCTTTTTATGTTATTGTCTTTAGGGGTTATTTGTGTTTTTTTGCGAACGCCTAGCGAATGCAGCCCGAAGGAGATACTCCATAATTCCAATTGAGTTTTCTTTGTAATTGAAAACGTTTTGTGCGATGGCACTTGAGTAGAGTGCAAATTAGCAAATGCCAAAAGATTTTGCAAAGGGATGAGTTTGAAAGGATAAGGATTGTGTTGAAAAAAGGATAAATCTATCTAGATGGTGTGGAATGAATAGAAAATGTGAATAGCAAAAATTTCGAAGTTTTATCAGAAATAAGCATTTATATGCTGACTTGTTACATGAATTTGCTTTTATTTGCAATTTCCAACAATCTCCCTAGTAATGATTAGAATCCATGTAAAGTAATCTCAGGTGCGCCAAACCAATACAGTTCTCATATATACAAACATGTATGTATATGGCCTTGCGAGACGAGATTTTCTAAATAGCCGATGCAATGTGGTCTCAGCTGTAGAGAAACTTTCTAAAAGGTTGAAAAACTTATATATTTCCTACTAGACTTTTTACCAAATATAACAGGCTCTCCTAAAGGCTGTATCTTCAGTTCTGTTATAATCTGCTTGCTTTATAAAATTTGTTCGAAGTTCGCATGCTAAGTATAGAAGGTTTACTTTTAGGTGACAGTTAACTTGTGGGTATAGGCAGATACCCAGACATCTAGCAATAGCAAATGGCAAAGTTAGTACATCGATTCGAGTGCCTACCTTACTTGAGCGGTACATACTACATAGTCGAAACCGAATAGCAGATTAACTGCCAGAAGACATAGTAAAAGTTTGAGAGGTTGTTTTCATACGTCTCCTTAATCTCCATTTCCTTTGTTCAAGTGCTTATGAAAGTGTCTCTCATACCTATGTAAATTCTGTATGCGTATTTAGTAGATCTTCCTATTTCTATTTTTACCTCAGGCTAGTCTACTTATCAGTTTTCCAGAAGAACACTATATCATACCATGACTATATCCTTGGGACTTCTTGTGACCTTGGGTCATAGCTGTACATTCTGTATCGACTTTACAACTTTGGCCAAGTCAAGCGTCCAATAAATGAATTTCCTCGCTTTATATAATATTTGCTTTACCTAACCATTCGCATAATAATTTAGTATCTGTAGTGTGCCCGATGACCTCTTTTGTGTCCTTGGTATCTGTTAGTTTGGAAAAAACTAAACTATTATTATTTTATGCCCCATTCTCCCTGTAAATTCAATTAATCCGTTTGGAAATGTAACGAAATCAATAAATCATGACAGTTGATTGATGCTGGCTATCTAAGGACTTGTCTTTGAAAACACTAAAATAGTTTTGAAGGCTGCAAAACAACCCTAAATCCATTTCGCGTTATTCCGTGAAGGTCGAAAGCCTAAACTTAGTCTCTATTGTCGCAAAACTGGACCACCGTTTTCTTTTTAAACGGAGACAAAATATTTTTCCAGTACTAAGTTTGACCATTTGTTTGCTGACCATACCAACGCGAAATAGGTGAGAGTGTCTTTACGCAGTGATTCTATGGTGGTATCTGCATCTAATATGATACATATAATTTGCACTCTCCGCTTTAGCTAAGATCTTCCTCTTATTTGCGGTGTGCGTCTTGGTGTTGCTCTGCAAACGGAGGTACCTGCAGCTTTAGGCCGGTAGCTTTATGGCTAGCTTTTTCATGGTAGAAATACACTGGTTTGGTTTGCCGTTGCCTGCCGAGCGGCACTTGGACTTCCGAATGGTACTCACACACCAACCCAATCGGCTACGGCGACCACCTTACACTCTACACCTTAGTTTAATATAGGGTTTTTCAGTAAGAGCGCTTCAACTTTTGAACTTTTTTGAATAAAACACAAACGGTTTGACTTTTTTAACTATTTGTTTTTTTTATTATCGAGTTTGAACATATACATTTAAGTATGAAATTCGATTTCTTTTGCATGACCACCGCGTGCACGTTTTTCGAAGTCCAATCGTTGAACCCAATTTTCGACCACTCTTTTGCATAAATCGGCCGAAATTCCAGCAATTTCGCGTTCAATATTGGCTCTGAGCTCACAAATCGTCGCCGGCTTATTACTGTAGACAGTCATTGGCCCCAAAACGGGACGGCTTGTTAAATGGACCGTAAAATGGCCGTAATGCTCTTAAAGTAGCAGCAACAGAACGATTATTTTCATAAAAAATTTGCACGATTTGCAATCGTTGCTCAAGTGTGTAGCGTTCCATGATGAAATGTATACTAATGAAGCTTACAAATGACAAGCGAAAAATAAAAAATATTGCGTTGTTCGCCCTCCCTATCGGAAAAAGTTGAAGCGCACCTATTGAATAACCCTATATATAATATAATATTTATCTATCTACATATTTATTTTACAAATAAAGTGTCTTTCAGAAGTGACGCCTAGATGTCAGTAGTCAATAATTTCTACTCGCGGCCTTTTCTTATGTCATCTTTGACATTTGTCAAGTAGACAGCTGTACAATTTTACAGGATAGAACAACGCATTAAAATTATTGAAATTTATTATAAAAATGGTCGTATCGCAAAATTCGTGATTTTTGTGGGGGAAATATTCGTTGGAAAAGTCAATAATTCAAAGATTGGTGAAAAAGTTTGAAGAAACTGGGTCTGCCAAGGATAGAACTGGACGTTCTGTTGATAATAATGCCGATATAAAAAATAACCTGAATTAACACAAATTTTGACAGGTTTTTTTTTAAACAACAATCTAGCGCGTCTTTTGAAATACCCCTTATAAATAGCAAACAGTATTGGTGGTGTACTCGAACATTCGCAAAATGGAACTCAATGCTGAACTGCAGTGAATGTGTAATAAATATGTGAAGACTTTATTATTTTGATTAATTACCAGAGCTATTAAATGTCTACGCATACGATTGGCAGGTTTTAAACCGTATTTATCTTTCCCACAGTGAGTGTCGCATCATAAGCGAGTTGATTTTACATAATTAACTGTAAAATACCAAAACAAAAATAAAAAACGAAATTTAAGTGAAAATAAATGAAAAGTCGAAAAATCGTGTAATGCGGTGATAAAAGTGTATACATAAGTTGATTATCAATTAAAAAAGTGTCATAACACTCAATATGATGAAGGAGCCGATAAAAATTGATGGGCCCCTCATGCTTCCTTCATCACCTTAGCGCTTTTCCCACAAATAATATAAAAAAAAGTATTTCGAAGTTGCTGATGGGTGAGTTTCGTGAGTAAAGCCCATTGCATGTCGGTAGAGTGATGGATGAGCAATCCGAAAAGAAAAGCAAAATAAGTAACCGAATAAAAAATTAATAAAATAAAAAGTAAAAAAAGAAAAACAGACAGTGAAATTGAAAATTATCTGGGAATTACGACACCCTTCGAACGACTAATAAATGACCACAATAACAATTAAGTAGCAGAAATAAACAACAAATAATTTAAAATAACAATATTTGCAGCAGCAGCTACAACGAAATAATCACCAAAACCACCTTCGCCATGTCGATGCGCAGCAATAAGCTGAATTCCTCGCAGTCAGCGTATCCGCCGCCGCCACAGTCACCGCAGCTGCAATATCATCTGCCTCATCATCAGCATCAGCAACAGCTGCTGCAACAATTGCAGCAACAACACAAATTCCAACAGCAACAACAGCAATTATCACAATCGCCACCGAGCGTCGCCCAGCAGCAACAACAGCAACAGCAACAAATTATAAATGCTGCTGCCACTGCCACAAACAGTCGCAACAACTTGGCCACCCTAGTCGCGGCCATCAATAATGAGAACAGCTATCAGTTGTCGGCGGCAACGGGCAATTCGCCAGCCATTAATGTCACATCGCCCCCCTCGTATTCAGCAGCCATAGCCGCTGGTAATAGTGGCGGTGGCGGTGTCAATGGCGGTAGTTTAAGCGCTCCCATACTTGAGGGCCATAAAACGAATGCTTCACCATTCCAATTTTTAAATCACTATCAAGCACAGGATCTCTCAAATATGCCAAATTCACAGTTGGTAGTGGATGCTGGCGGTGGCGGTGGCGGAGGGGTTGGTATTGTTAGTGAGGAGAATGTCGAAGAGTTGGATCCGCAACAGCAACTGTGTGTGGTTGCCAAGATGCAAAAATCGGTAACGATTACTGTTACACCACAGCGCAGCAACTCAATGGACTATTTAAATTTCGAAGAGAAGCGTCAGTTGATAGCTTCATCGTTGTCATTATCGGATATTTTGCATTGTAATCCAGCTGCAGCTGGTAAAGAGGTGGCTACCAATGCTAATGGTGAGTTAATTTCTTTTGGAAACAATTCTATATGTAATTAAGGTCACATAGATTGAGATTCATTAAGGCAAAATGGTTTACTAACGTTAATCGGTATTGGGCTTAGATAACACAGATCACTATTTCCAACTGTCGCTGTCTTTCGTAAACATCTTTCCTTAAGCTTTGAGTACAAAAAGAAAAATGTAAGTAAAGCAAAGATGAAAATTCAAAACTTGGCAAAAAACGGAACAAACAAAGAACATTTCCGTTACATGCATCCGCATCGATTCATTTAGATAAATTCGTGTATGTGTGTACAAAATTTAAACTGGCTCTTTCAGCGTTTTAATTTTGTTTTTATATTCTTATAAACTCGCTAATTTTTATCGATATTTACACTGTATTGGAACCAAGGATTATAGATTACCAGGTTTGCCCATCCCAAGAAAAATTGCGAGAGTAACTTCGGCTGTCACGTCGCCGGAGATTCGGCAGTAGAAGAACCCTGCTCTGCACGTATTTACACAGATTTTTCGTATATCAGCAACACAATCTCAGTTTTGTCGCAAACAAACACACCTCATTTACTGAAACATGGGTTGAGTAAAACCAAGTGCAATACTAAGGCAATATTGCATAATCAGTTTATACCCCTGAGTATCAAATATATGATTGACTATTTTGTCATTATCATTCATTACAAAAGGGCTTCGCAAAGTAGAAATTATTGTTCTAGCTTCCTGTGATATTATTTGTCTCTTTTTCTCTTATAGTAATTCCATATAAATGACAAATACAACTGCTAATCATCTTTGTGCTTACATGCAATTATATATACCTATATAAATATAATTGGCGCGTACACCATTTTTCGGTGTTTAGACTCCGAACGGTAGATATTTTTTATGAAGAACTTTTTCATGCCAGAAATACACACATGCCTGCTAAGAGGCGACCGCTGTTAGAATACATTTTTTCTTAATTTTGCTGTTTCGCCGAGATTCGAACCGACGTTTTCCGTTGCAAATGGTAGTCACGCACCAAGCTATTCAGCTACTGCTCAATGTGGCTATCACAAACACCTCAATGTCTAAAGTGCTCAGCAGTGTCGTGTAGGGATATATAATTCATGTATTATAGTATGTACGTATTTGTTTTGTGGACGTGCTTGTGAATGTTCAACATTGCGCTTATCATAAGCCAGACGGTTGATTGCACTTTAATTGCCCACGCTTGCCTAACAAAAACAAAAAAAAAACCAATACGAGTACAACAATTGAACCATAAAAACAAGAAGGAAGAAAAAAATATGAACGAAAACAAACGAAAGTGGAATATAGTACAATAAAAAAAAAACGAATCGACGAAGTAAAATAAAATTTGAACAACTAAACTTAAGGTTTACTTTTTTATCATTTTTCTTTGATTAAAAATACCAAAAATTCAATTTCTATTTCGATGTAGCTACATGACTGGTTTTTCAAATTGAATGAGACTGACATAACCAAACAAAAAAAAAAAAAAAAACGAAAACGAGAAAATTCATTGTGAAGAAATTACGTAAAATTGTGGGGAATTTGAAATAAAATCCATGCAAATTCTGCAAGTTGAGTGCAATAAAAATGCACCATATTTCATTGAGGTACCTGAAATGGCGTTGTCTAAATTAAATTACACAAATTTCTCTGCTGTCTGCTGGAAAATTTTGAATGAAGAATTTGTTGCTGAACTATTGAAAATTCTTGTATGTCGGCAAGCACGGAAACGAAAACGGAAACAAATACTGGCACCCCACACTTCCGTCATGGCAAATGTACGTTCGTTTTGGTTCTTTTCCTTTTTCGTCCTTTGCTCTTTTATTTCATACGCAAAAGTTTCTATTGCCATCAGAAAAGTTGTCATATTCTTGAGCGCAAAAATTCAATAAAAATCGCATTAAAGTGTGTTCATGGTAATAAAAAAGCGCTAGAATTGCTCTACAAAGTTTGTACTTTTATAGATGAACGATGCATACATATGTATGTGTGTATATTTAGACATTGGAAAATGATCCTTTTTGCCTGGCAAATTTTACACCCTCTAATCCATAAAGTGCAGTTAAATTTTTTGTGACAAGTATGTGATATTTCGCCTTTATGCTGTACAGAGGGAAACTATGCTTTTATCTTCTACCATTACTAGGAGAAGTACAATTTGTTCTGTTCTGAACCATTTCCAGCGTGCAATGGTACAGTAATTTTTGCTGGGCAAAATGTTTCTTTCATCAAATTGTCACTTTGATGGATAATTTTTGGTCTTAACGAACGCGTATATGCAAAGGTTAGGAATACTACTACAAATTTTTGTGCTGATGTCAAAATTTGTGAGAAAGTGAATGTGGTAATTGGTTTCCCAGATCTTTTGTTTGTCAGTTATTACTATTATTCGAGATTCCCAAGGTTTCGGAACATGAGAAAGGTTTGAAACATAACGAAACATAATTATCTCGTTTCTTCAAGAATCTATTAATTTCGGATATATGTGACAGTACTATATATGGCGGTAGCAACAGACATCAGTCTTATGCACGCCCAGACATACATAAATAAAAAATATAACTACAGTACAATACGAGTAGGGTGAACAAATTCGTGCAAGGCTTGTTCAGTCAACCAAGATTGTCCACAGAACTCAAATCAGGAATTTAAACGCAATTTAAAATAATTCACTCATTAAATAAATACATTTTATTTAAAATATAATTTCATATTCAATTCAAACCTTTTTATAATTTTTCAAAACCCTCTTGTAATTTTTTTCCAAAAAAGTTTTTTCATCACAGACGTATTTTTGAAAATTTCTAAGGGCAAGCGTACTATCGAGAGAATTTGTGTTTCCTTCGGACCACTCGATAGCCGTGTCAAAGACTTTTAAAGCTTTTAACGCCATTCTAAGATGCCTTTCATTCAATTCTTAATGTTGTTCAACTAGCCAAGTATAGCTCATTAATAAAATAAGATAATACCAATTTTAAACTTTTATAAAAAAAAGTTAGACTAATTCCACAAATTCTTTATCCTAATTTCACGGTTTTTAATTACAACTTCTGGAAATATTTGTGGTGTGCAGTTTTATAGCCTATTAAAGCTTAGTTTAATAAAGCTTAAAATGAAAGTTGCTAAATCACGTTGATTTTTTATAATTCTTTACTTTGAAGAAAAAAGTGTACAAGAAACGAGAATTTTGAGCTACTTCAAACTTATACTTTATTATACTAAAATCAAAAAGGCTAAAGCTGCATATCTAAAAAATTTCTAATTGTAATGAAAATTTTGTGGGATTTTTCTAGTTCTTGTATAAAGTTTGAATTTTCGTTCATGTTTAGTAGGGAATGAATCACCACTGAAATTGAGAAATATGTCCATTAATACCCTTACTGATGTTTTATGTGCGTATGTGGAAGAAAGATAATGTGAAATCAACATATTCATATTTTATTTGTTACAGAGGCGCCCACTGGTCGCCAACCATGACATGCCAAGTGCAAGGATCCACTGTCTCGAAACTATGTATTGGCTCCTATTGTTGCGCTGTATGTGCGCATACTTTAAATAGCAATTCTTATTTTTTTCCATTAAACAATTTACATCAATTCTCTAACTTTATCATAGAGTTTGTTGCTGGTGCAGCAATTGTTGTCGAGAGAACAATGTAGTAGACATCTATACTCATTGTGAAACAAAGCACGTACAATAACAAAACGTCGCCAGTGACATTTGTATAAAAGCATGCACCTACCTATATATGTACGGATGTATGTATGTACACGTGCATATGTGAACGTATTCTTATATACGCAAAATGTATTTGTTCGTAGATGTAAGGCCCTTGAAATGCCTTATTTATATCTTTTTGTTTGGATTTCGACGCACCACTATCCTGTCTATCCTATAAGCCTGCCAGTTTTTGTGTGGAAGTTATATTGCTTCACTTGTGCAGCCTATTCCACCTCGTCCATATGACGCACACTTCACCGCAACCCAACGTCGTTATGTTGGCGCATGTCAATGTCGTGCACTCTGATCACACTATAAGTTGGCTCGTCCTTAGTTCTTTGCGATGTATGGTAGAATTTCATTGTTTTTGGCATTAAGTAACTTTTGGTAGTTTGGTCAGACTTTTTTGCTTGTTTTTATCGTCGTATCAGTTCAATTTAAGGATTAGCAGTGGCTATTTTGTTTTCAAATTGACGTATGTACATACATACATATGTATAGCTATACATTAGGGAGGAATGAATTATTATCATTTCTCTAATCGCTTTTGGCGGACCTACAGAAAGTTGTCTTTCTATTCCAGAAACAAGGGTGCAAAATATGATTTATCTCCTTCTATGCCAAGAAGTACCCCCGGTACCCTTAATTTTTGGAAACAATTTTAAATTCCACCGTTTCATGTTCAATTTGTAAAATTACTATACCTACTCTTCTAAAATTGCCAAGATTCATAATTGGTTGCCATTAGTGTTAAGATTGATTTAAAAGTGTTTTCATGGCCTCCTGAGGTTCAACGGTTTTATAACGCTATTTAGTATTATTGATGCACTTGGGGGCATCGAATGACTTTTAGTTATGAGTCTGCATTGTGGTTGCTAAGTTGTGTAGGTCTTATTAATTATTAATTTTTTATTGGTATTAAAACTTGTATTCTTTTCTACTTAAGTACTGCATTAAAAAACAAGTTACAAGCGGAAAATCTTTTATATTATATTTTATATATTTTGTGATTTTTATTAGTTCTTATAATATAACTTCTCATTGCTATGCCATTTCAAAGCTCAATGTAAAAAAAAATCCCATATACTATCACTCCATCTTAATATACATACCTACATACTTGCATACATGTGTACGGGACTTGCATATTAGAAAATGCATTAAAAGTTTCAGATATTCTGTAAAACTTTTCTTCCCATCGAGTGTGCTTTTATTTGGGCATTGAGTTCACAAATTTTTTTTTTTTTTTTTAATTCTGAAAAACAGACATGAACGACAAATGGTATTCGTTAAACAAGCGGTACAGTTTTTAAATGTATGTGAATACAAAAGCAAGGAGGGTGATTCCATATGTAGAAGTCCCCGCAAGTGGGGAAGGTTACTGATCGCCATTCACATGGGATTGGCCAGAACGATTTTTCTACATATGGTTCAAGCAGCTTAAAACTTCCGGGATTAGCTCATGTATCCTCTGGGTAGTTTCCGAACACCCGTTTGAGCACCCGAGCCAACGTGAGAAGGCGAAGCATCCCAGGATTGCTGGTTGTGCGCTGGGTTTGGGACCCGTCACATGCGAGTGTTTCGCAAAAATCCGCATCAAACCAGATCGATCATTTTGTGATAGATGGAAGACACGCTTTTAGTGCCTTAGATGTACGTACGATCCGAGGACCCAACATCGACTCGGATCATCATTACCTTGTTGCAGCAAAACTACGCACATGCCTCTGTATAGCAAAAAAAGTACATCTAACTACGCAAAGAATGTTCGACATCGAAAAGGTGCAATCACAACAGTTAGCCAGCAGATTCGCCACTCGACTTTCGCTCTTGCTCTCATTGAGTACTGCCCAACAATCCGGTATGCACGAGCAATGGAGCAACATTTCTCATTCTCTACGTACCGCCGCTGAAACAGAAATCGGATCCTGGCGAGCCCGAAAAAACAATTTGTGCGACGAGAAATGTCATGCTATCGCAGAAAGAAAAGATGTTTTTTATAGAGCCACGCTGCGATCGGGCACAACGCGAGCCATCCCACATGGCTACCGAGAGCTAAGGAAGGAAGAGAGACATATTATCAGAAAGGAGAAACGAGAGGCGGAAATACGTGAGTGCGAGGAGCTTGAGGTGCTGGCCAACAGCAACAACGCCGAAAATTCTACCAGAAAGTTCGGTGGCTTACAGAAGGTTTTAAGACCGGGGCGCATTCCTGTAAGAACAAAGACAGTGATCTGGTGACTGACATCCAGAGCATACTTCAATTATGGAGGGAAGACTTCTCGAACCTGTTAAATAGCGACAGCTGCGCATGTCGCAGATAATGTATACCCGATACCCCAATCGTTGACGACGGAACTGTTGTTGCATTACTTGTACTGTTTTTTTATACTGTCCCATAAGTAAGTTCTATCGACAATCTTTTGACTGCCTGTCCAACGTAGTTACCTCGAAACTAGAGTTCCCGAATTATGAGAGACGCTGTTGGTAGCCATGGAGGCAGCTTTTCGCGCTTCCGCTATGCAACCACTTTTTATATCTATCTGTTCTCATTTAGATCCAGCTGTTCTCGAAAATATAGTGATCGGATTGGTCACGCCGGAAATGTAAATTTTTACCTTTGGCTCGTTTTCTCTACAATTTTTAACTTCAGAAAAAAACTATCATTCGGAATTCAGAGAGAACGTAGGTTCGAGTCTCGGTGAAACACCAAAATGAAGAAACAATTTTTCTAATAGCGGTCGCCCCTCAGCAGGCAATGGTAAACCTCCGAGCGTATTTCTGCCATGAAAAATCAAGACGCACGCCACAAATAGGAGGAGGCGCTCGGCCAAATACCCAGAAAGAGTGCACGCGCCAAATATATATATAATTTCAAAAATATAGCTCCGTCAAATTAGTACTGCTCGACGCGCAAAACCAGGTACTGAGCAGACTTTCGCAATGATGTATTTCATACATGGTTGTTAAAAGAAACTTTCGAGTCAAACATAGCTCCAAGATCTTTAATTTCGCTCACATTATGCAGAACAACATGCGAAATGCAATTGGGCGTATTGCCACCTTTCAAAATCGTCCCCACGACAGCCGGTTCTATATTAGCAGAATAGCACACACACTGTCACTCAGGCAGCGTTATCCATACTTGTATGTTTATGGTGATACAACAACAACAATATTCGAAATCTTCGCATATGTCATATTCAAGATTTTGCTTATATTTAAAGATACATTTCAATCACCATAAGTTAAGGCCGGTGGTTATAGTGAGAATCATTAGATAGTCTGCATAAAGTAGAGAATTTGCAATTGAGAAACAGCTACTAATGTCATTTATACTATACTCGTACATAGGACAAACAATAAAACAAACCTTAAACGTTACCCTTGGAAGCACTAAAGAAGTCACAAATTATTTTTATCCTGTTGGATAAATAGCATTTTAGTCAATGCAAAAAGCAGGAATGAAAGTCTAAACAGACAAGTTTTCGATTAGTTTTCAGTGAGGGATTATGGTAAATAAAAGGCTCGAAAAGTTAGAAATAGAAGAGAGTTTTGAAACGAGCCTATAATTACTAACATTGTTTTTCTTACCACATTTTAGAATAGGAGTTTCTAATCATCAATAAATGTGGCTCAACGATGGCAGTACAGTTTTGCATTAAGTGAGCAGACATGTCATCAACATCAGTTTCAATAGAGCGCTTATGTGAAGTTAACACTTTTGAAATATCTTCAGACAATAATGGTAGAGGACCAACATTTAATAGATGCTGAAGAAAATTTTGATGGGGATCTAATATCATCAGAACTAATTCGATATAAAAATGTCAGCAAACAGATTAAGCACGTTTTTTGGAGCCTCAGCAAATTTATCGTAATCGAAAAACTCCAAGCAGGGATATTTGAACATAATCTTTTAGATTTGATATAAGTAGATGGAATGTATTATAGATTTTCCGCATAAATTCCCTTTAAAATTCTGGTATTTAGTCTCATAATGGTATCAAAACGGCGCTTTAGTGCTACTTGAGGAGTGCCAGACCAGCACTTCAACCATTTCACCTACCTACCTGTGGTATTTAGTAAAAATAGTATTAGTTTTTAATTAACTTAAATCCTTTATAATAGTTTCCTTAAGGTTTTTTTAATCGTTAACTTACTATTCACATTCTGAAATTTTTCAGTTTTAGGATTTGTTGAAATCATATTCGTTGCCAAGTCTGACGACTGTCTGCGACAACGGGACTCTAGTCAATTGATTTTATGGATCTATACATAATATGTTTCTTTGTCTCACTCTAATAAGATATGCATAGAAAATTAAAAACACGCGTATAAATATCTGCGCATTCATACATACATGGCGACAAAAACAAGGCCCACCCACCCCTTGCGATTCACATTTAATTTTTTTAATTTAATTTTTATTAAAAATGAATCAAAATTCACACACTTTGTATGAAATTCAGAAATTTTTGAGTTATTTTATAATTATAGTAACTTGGAGAGTAATTGAAAAAACGTAAACAGAGAATTTAAACTAAAAACAAAAAAACAAAATAGATGCAGCGTCAGACAAGTGCCACTTCCTAGGTTATCACTGAGCTCAATTTAGAATTTCTGTGCAATAAAGAACGCCAAAAAGGGCACTAATTCTGAGCCAGTGAATTTCCCTACAGGGTAAACTCTTTTCAAAATCAGCCATTCCGCCTCAGTGCATTTGTATGTCTCCATCTATTCGTTGATGCTGTTGCTGGTGCAAACAGTGATGATGACTACGTCAAATGCTCGCGATGTTGAGGCGTAATTGTTTAGTGTGTGAGCGTGTTACACTAAATCAACTAAATGCGCCGCCAACTAACATCCGCCAGCAGCCGCACCTCATGGCTAACAGGTGTGTTTTTGAATTTTGTTGCTTATTTTACATCGTGTCAAAAAAATATCGGGAATTGTTCATCTAAAAAGCGCGCGTTACCCATATGTATAATTTTTTTTGCTGAAATGATAGTACAACTGTCCTTTATAGCTCCGCAGAGCTTGAGTGTAATCTGTCAATTGTTGTTTTTGGCATTTAATTATATCAGTCAACCGCAGGGGTGCTCTGCGATTTTCACTATTGATAAAAATATTATAATATCTTCAACGGATGAAAACGTCGGCACAGTCAAGAAAATAGTGCTGGAAAACCATCAAAGCATCATTTAAGTTTGAGGGAGGTAACTTGTTACCTTATCGTCTCTCACGAATCAATTCCCAACATTTTACACCATCAATTGGGCATGAGACGCGTTGCTGCTCGACTCGTTCCAAGAGAGTTGAATTTCTTTCAAAAAATTCATCGGAAGAAGGTGGCTGAAGACATGCTTGAGCAAGTGAATTCAAACCCTACATTTATTCAACGCATCGTAATAGGTGATGTGTCGTGGGTATATAAGTAGGACATGCGAACCAGCCAACAGAGGGCTGAATGGCGCTATCCACATGAGCCGAAACCCAAGAAACCACGTCAAAGTCGGTCCAAAGTGAAAGTCAAGCTACGCGTTTTCTTTGATTATCATGGTGATGTGCACTCGGAATCCGTTACAAATGGTTCTACGGTAAATATTACATGGAAGTTATGCGGCGTTCGAGAAAGTCTAGGAAACGGCCCAATTTGTGAAAAGAAAACTCATGGATTTTGCACCATAATAACGCACGGTCTCACAGGGCTATATTGTTGACACTTTTTTGACCAGAAACTCGAAAAATATCATCGAAAAATCACCGTATTTACCGGATTTAGCCTCCTGTGACTTTTTCCTTTTCCCAAAACTTAAATTGCCACTACGCGGACGCCGCTTTGAAGAGCTGGAGAAGATCTCGTCCCACGGGTTTAAAAGGTGGATTGGTGACTGGACTAATCGTTCGCATATGTGTATTGCTTCGAATGGGGCCTATTTTGAAGGCGATAAAATAAATTTTCATGATTAGACAATTATTTTGCCTTTTATTAAACAATTCCCGGTACTTTTTTGACAGAATGTATAATATTAGTGCTACCGGCTGACTAGCGCGTATGCACTAGGGATGTACATTTGGTCGATTTGTACGAACCCAGAATTTTCGGAATGTCGCCATTACCATCTCGGGATTTCGGGATTTCGGTATTTAGGTATTTTTTATTTTGCAACAACTTAACATGAACAAAATTTTGTCAATGTTGTATCAGCAACTCAAATAAACCCTTATAAAAAATAGTAAATAATTTGGTTTTAAAAATAATTCCTTATTTACAGTCAAAGTTTTTTTATAAGTCACAAAATACACGGTAATAGGTAGATTTGTACGCATTTAATAATGCTTTATCGTGTACATATCTAATAAAATAACTTATCTATTTCCAAATACGCTCAATGCAAAAAACTTAAGAACGAAGAAAGAGTTGTTGCCGTTGTAACAGCACAAACATTCCCCATAGATCTGGGTTATTCCGGTAACGTAGAATTGAACGGAGGAGGAGTCTTTCGACCTTATTTTGTGTGGGACAAATCCTCTATAACAAAGTTTGGACTTGAATTGATAAAGTCAGCACTCCAATTTATTATTTATTTACATATTATACATGAAGTTGAATACATCTCAAATAATAATACCGGGTGTTTTTAAGAACTTGAAAACTTCAAATTATAATACAAAACAGAGATACTGTTGGAATGATGTGTTTGTTTTTTTTTTTGTCATTATAATAAAAATTCTCTAAGTGCTGTAACTGCAAAATTCTTTTCAATGTTCCTTTTTTTGCTTTAAAAGACATTTTCTACCCCTACCTTATTTCATTTACTTCAAAAGAAACTACGAAAAATATTTGTTAACAAATCCGCGATTTTCGGCGCTTGCAGTATATCGCAAGTCCGGGATCCGGGATTGATATCCCTAGCATGGACGACTCGATGCTGCTACCTTTCATTTATCTACTCACAGTAAGTTTCCGATTGTTCACACTCTTATGCCCGGTTGCCTCATCCGCCGTCACTACCGCCGCATGTATCGTCTAACATTTTAATCTTTCTATGCAAATTTTATATAGCGTTATTATTTTCTGTAATTCACTAAACTCACTGGGGTATGAATGAACGAATGAGGGAGGGTATACGAGTATTTTTAATTTTTTCCCTTCCAATATGAAAGTTGCGCGGCGCACAAATGTAGAGTCGGTGGTGTGGTGCATTATTATTTTTTATATAAATATGCATGTAGTAGGCGAATTCCTATGTATACGAAGGGGTTTGCAATACTTACCAATACCTACACGGCTTACCCTGGCGGTTCCTTCAACGTTTTTTTGTGTGATAAATTGTAATTTTTAAAATATTTTCAACTATTTAGTAGTAAATCTTATTTTAATGAAAATATATGTATTAGGTGGTGAACAAATTTCTAACCATTTTCCGCTATATGCCTTTAATAAGCAGGTATATATAGCTTCTGCTCAAATATGAACGAGACTTTATCAATAAAACGGTCTGCGGATGACATATGGCAAAACTAAATTTTTTGTTTTTTGGTAGGACTGTTATAAGCTTATATGGCAAATTTCAGCGTGATATGTCACATAGTTTGTTTTCTGTGCTACTGTAAACAAGTCATATGAATACATTTCATCTGCTGCAGAAGAACAGGGCAATTGACGAGATCCCAGACAATGTAGGACGGTAGAGGTTCTATAAATTTAAGTGACTGAAGACCGAAAATGAATATACGCTCAACTTTTTCGGTTCTGTGGGAATGCGTAGCATAAATCGTTTTTCTGGGATAAGTATCTTTGTAGTTTTTAGCGTGGGGTTGCAGATAAGCTAAGATAGAATAGGCCCTCGGTACAATAAAGCTAATATAGTTAGCGAACGAAGAAAGGACTCAGAGGTCTAAGAATTCATTGACAGTTGAGAGCTGAGGAAGTTATCGTTCTTCTTTATTTTTTAAGAGATTTCACTTACTCATTTTCTAAAATGCGACTTAGTTAAATTTTGCCAGACATGACATATTTTAGCAGTGGCACTAAGTCCAAATTTTATTTTTATGGATTAGAATACATCTTTTTGTCGTAATGTACATGGTTCATAGATGCCCAGCACTTGATCGTCTATCGTAACACTGGTAGGTGGAACACAGTGTATCGGAAGCGGCTCTGCCCAACGTTCCTCATTATTGTATTTGAAACTCCTACTGTGTTTCTGTTATCCAGATGATACGTTCAGAATTAGAATCCTGTGTAAGTTTTTTTAACCGAGTTGTGAAATGGAACATTTTTGTACTATGGATTTGGCTTGCAATGGATTTGGCTAAAAAATACAAAAAAACAATTATTAATAAAGGAGTTACAACAGCAGTTACAGCAGTGCAATCCAATGTTCAGCTGACCAAAAAAACTCTTTCGAAAGACTTTTAGATCGCGCAAAACAGTGTATCGTTGCCAGAAGAGACTATTTTTAATCAATAAACTCTAATTTATCAGAACAAAGCTCCTGCCGTTTCTATTGTAGCTGAGTCTTCTTTGTTTTGGACTTCACCTTGTATATATGCATGTTTACCTATATATTTTCTTAAGCCTTATAAATCGAATCAAACTCCAAAAAGACGTCTGAAAGTGAATTAAAATTTAAAAAAAGTTTTTGAATCGATTTGCAATACAGTTATCACGTCGAATTCAAAGCTCAAAAATTGTACATTCGATGAAATTATCCACTCAATATGCATCATATCTCAGCTCATTTTGGACTCTTGAAATATTTGTAAAATTTCACAAATGCCATTGATTTCGAATAAATTTCACATATTTGTCATTACAATGACAACATCGCAAAAATTTCGTAAAACATTGAGTCATCATCGTTCGACACACAAGATACAAACACTGGTTGCCTCACATTCCGTCTCGTTTGTCATGTCTATCGGTTGATTTCGCCTCTCCCCGCATCACAGCTGATTGTTCGTCAACTATGATGTAGTATGACTAATATTTCCAATTTCGCGCAAATATAGTCTATTATATAAGTGTGTATTTTGAGCAAATGCCTGACGGTAAACTTTTGTTTAACTTTTTTCAGTTCAGTTTAGTTAGAGCGACTAGTTCTCCAAGTGCACGTATACACATATCCATACATATTTATTAAAATTTTTCCGCGATCCAAAATAAACAGGTTTCCCACTTGGTATTTTCTTCCATATGTACATTCCTACATACACGTACATACATACATGTGTACTTAAAAATTGTTAACTTGCCGTTTTGTGTACCAAACGAAGTATCGGTTACTCATCAGCCGTATTTAGACCTAACGTTTCGGTTACCTCGTGCTCTAATGGACTAGTGTTAGTAGTGGTCGCCGTCGTCGTAGTAATTGATTGCAATTGAAGTTTGTACCTTGCCAGGCAAGCGTGTGCTAGCTAGCGGTGTTACATGAACCGGTTTTTGCTCTGCTTTCCTACTTTAATTAGTGAGTAGGAACCGGTTATTTTGTGCACTGCTACAGAGACAATTTCCATTTGTTTTATTATTATTGTGATAGTTTTAAATTTGTTTTCGCGCTATGCGCAAAATTTTCAGTACCAAAAAAATTTGCCGCTATGTATTTCTAGAAGGCGGCATTTCGCTTTGTGCCAATTTTAATCTTATCATTGCAGAAAATGTATAAATATTTGGAATTGTTTTAAATTTACTTACCTTATCGCCAATTGCTCTTTCTGACATTTTGAGTGCAAATAAAAAAAAACGCAGAAAAAGCGAAATCGCAAAGTTAAAGTGAGTTTTTCATATAAAATAGTGAAAAAGATAAATTTTAAATTTGTACACAAACTGTAATGAAGTCAAAGCTTCAAATTTTTATTTTTCGTATGTATTTTCCTAATACATATTGCCTGATTTGTAAAATTTATGTTTGCCTTATCGAAATAACAAAATTGCATTAATAACCCAGATTTTTATTTTTATTTTTTAATTCTCATAAAATAAGCATTCAATATTTTCCATAGCTTTTTCTTCCTACAATAAGCCAAAAACAAATTTCAAAGACATTGCACCCTGCCGAAAAGATACACTAAAACTTTATTGTTTGAGTTCACTTTTTTATTTTTTTTTATTTTCTTGTTCGCTCCACTCGGGAGCATAGGGCTTCGACAAGATTCAGTCTTGTGTTGGTTTCGTTAATCTATTTCGATTTCCGACCGATTATGTGAAGGCTAATCACTAAAAAACAAAAATGTGATTAGCCTGCTGCTATCAGTCCTAAGTAGTGGGAATGCCCACCTGTTGTTGTTGTTTAGGAACAACGCCTTCTTACTACTCGAAGCGCCATCTGTATGTCACATTTTTCTTGTTTTAGCAGCCAAGTAATGCGCTGACTTTTTGTGCGGGAGTAACGATTGGAAGGATAAGGTTGAGGAAGGAAATTATTATTTTTTTTTATGAGAAACTAGGAAAGTAGGTAAGATTGGAAAAGTGCGAGGACCGCGCTTTACGTGGGATTCGAACTTAAGACCTCTGGGATGGCAGGCTGGTGCACTTACGCTAGATTACCGAGGCCGGCAGTTCATTTACTTCACCTTATAGGTGTGGTCAAGATATTAGCGCAATATTTTAAACAATCATTCCAGGTAGATGCCAAACTCCTGTGACCGACATGCAATCTCATTTTGATATTATCGGTATTCTAAGGGTGCGTTGTCGCAGTCATGCGAGGTGCAACTACAAAAAAGATTTGTCTTCGAAAAATAATGCTTAAAATTAAAATAAATTTATTTAAAACATAAAAATATATACACGTCCACACATACATATCTATAGATATATATATATATATATAATTGTGTATCTTATATTTACATCTAGTTTTTATTGATTCCGACACAAGAAAATATTACTAAAAGTAAATTTAAATTTCATATATTAAAACAAAATGTCCCCAAAACCCCAAAAAAAAATATTCTCACCGAATTGATTTAAATTCACAGCGGACATATTTTCTTTCTTATCTTCATGTTGATTTTTATTCGTTTTTCATTGTTTTTATTTTTTTATCGCTAGGCTTCATCAGCAGGTGTCAGCGGTTGCTCGCCACCACAAAAAAACGAAAAAATAAGCCTTTAGATTCGAGTTGAGCATTCTCTGCTTTACTTTGCTGATCATTCTCTTTTTCATTTCAGTTTAGAGCATTGTTTTGCTGAGAAATATTCACCACTTTTCTCTTTTTTTTAATTTTCAATAAAGGGTGTTTTAATAAGCGCGATCTTTAAAATGGCCTAAAAACAATATGTTAGGGCAGTGGTCTATTTGAAATGTTGGTCAATGGTAGCAATAATAATGGTATATAGTTTCTTTCCGCTTAAAACACTGAACCCAATTTTCGGCCACGGTTTTTCAATATTTTTGCTATTGAACGAAATCTTATAAATCTCACTTTAATTGTGTTTTTGTGTCGATTTATGCAATAAATTATAATGATTTTTGAACGCGCATAACCTGTCTATAACCCATTAATGATTATTTCTCATCTGACTTTTCCGGTAACAAATACGACCAAACCAAATAAAAATAGCAGGTGTACCCATTTGAAAACCCATTACCATACGAGCGAAATTTTTTTGTATTACGTTTAGAATGTACTGAATGAAAGAAAAAGCCTAGCGCCAAAGTTATTTTAACGTGTTTTTCAATCTCACCACTAAATTGGTTGCCAGAAAGAAACTCAACTCGTTTTCACTCGCAGCTGGAAGTCTCGCTAATAGCAAACCCTTTGTAGTCATTCTAATAAAAAACGTAATGTTTTTCTTCTTCATCCGCTATTGTTGTTTTAAAATACTCCCTTAATCTTGGGGGAATGATGCTGGAGTGGCAGTCCTTCCCTGTATATACATTTGTAAATCCAGGTCGTTTCAGTAACGTTGAACCGACACCTGTGTTTTTTCGTCCCATGCTCTCATGCCGCGTTTCAAATTGCTTTCAGTTTTTCATTTCATTTGCTGCGACTATTCTTTGGCTGCAAAAATCCAAGCTGTCAAAGCGAAAGCAATACAATAACATACCAAAACCGAAGCCAGTGACACCAGAGTCACTTTTTTGCAAAGATTGTTACAGCACAACAGCAATTTAGCAAAAGCCAGAGTTTTGCTGAGACGCGAATTTATACTAGGTGAGAGCAGTAGTACAAAAACGCAATTTACAAATGTTATTTTTCCAGATTATTGGTTTGACTGTCAAAATTTCAAACCAAATGTCAACGAACAAAATTTATAAATTTTTTTTTCAGCTTAATGATTTGACAACGAACTCACAAATACTTAAAAAATTAAAACACCACTTTGACATTCATTTCATTTCATTTATTCAAACCACCAAATATTAATATCACTTTGGCTGAGCTGATTGAAAGTGCGCAGTTAAAGCTACATCTAAACGAACAAATTATTTGTACAGTGCAAATTGAGGTTTCTGTCAATTAGCTTGTTTTTGGCATTAATTATATCAGTCAACCGCGGGTGTGGTCTGCGATTTTCACTAAGGATAAAAATATTGAACAAAGAGTTTGTCTTAAATTTGGTATTTTGAAGCGGATTTCGTGTACCGAAAATATTGCAGAAAGGCTATGGCGAGTGTGCTGTATCAAAAATACTTTCGCAGAAGGCCGAGAAGTCGTGGAAGATTTGCCCCGATTTGATCGCCCATCAATGTCTTCAACGGATGAAAACGTCGTCAAAGTCAAGGAAATCATGCTGGAAAACCATCAAACCATCATTTGAGGGAAGTAGCTCGTGATCTTGGCGTTTTTCTCGAATCAATTCGCAACATTCTACATCATCAATTAGGCATGACACGTGGCTGCTCGACTTGTTCAAAGAGAGTTGAATTTCTTTCAAACAATTCATCGGAAGAAGGTGGCTGAAGACATGCTTGAGCAAGTGAATTCGGGCCCAACGTTTATCCAGCGCATCCTAACAGGTAATGAGACGTTTGACATGCAAACCAGTCAACAGGCGGCTAAATGGCGCTATCCACATGAGCCGAAACCCAAAAAACTACGTCAAAGTCGGTCAAAAGTTAAAGTAATGGTATACGTTTTCTTTGATTACCATGGTGTTGTGCACCGGGAATTCATTCCAAATGATTCTACGGTAAATAAATAATATTATTTGGAAGTTAGTTGGTAAAAGAGAGATATAATATCACACCGACAAGGGGAAACTATCAGAACTTTCCCATGGCTAGAACGAAAATGTGTAGTTGGATGAGGATAGTGATGATGATAATATGAATGCTTATATGATAGTCAGCTGTCTTGTAGGAATCAGTATAAAAAACATAAATATGTAAAAAAATGATATTTAAATGAAACCATTCAAAATTGAAATACAAAAGGAATATATAATAATGTAATGAACTCAAAAAACTTAAATATAAATAAATACATAAAATATGGCAATTTTTTTTATATAACATGAAAAATGAGTAACAAAAAGGAAAACAATTTTTGAAATAACGAAAAGAATAAGTTAAAGCAGATAACCTTTAATTTTTTATAATTTACAGATATACAAATTTACATACATAAACCAATACCCAGTTTGCAATAAAATCACATTTATTTAAAATGTATTCATATTTGTACACAAGACGAATTAAAAGTAAAAGCCGAAAAGCATATAAGAGACTTTGGAAAATTCTAAAACCACACATTAATTTGATTTATTACGCTTCTATTGAATTTATTTTAAAACAAATAATTATATTGTAAATTTTAAATCGCTTCATTTTTCCCATTACCGCAAAAACGAGCTGTTTTCGTCAGTTATTTTTGGTAGTTTACATCTGACAGCTCTGTTACACGTGCGCGATATCTACTCAACTTTTTTAAGTATTTTACGTACAGTATCGCCGTGAACATGCTGGCCAAAGTAATTTGAAATGGTTTTACATATTTTAGAAGCCAGAACGTGGCTTTGATACAACTGAGCCAGAAGAGTAACTTCTTCCCATCATTTGCCCTATTTCGCGGAAAGATTTGCCTTCATTTCTAAGTTTCAGGGTAATTTTTCTCTCGCCGACACCGATTTGCTTAGTTTTGAGGGCCATCGCTATTTCTTGTAGAAAAAAAATCTTTAAAATAACTCCAAAGTAATGTAGTCACAGCACAATAAATTACAAACTAAAATAAAACCGTTATTGGGTATGAATAACATACACTACATACTGTGGGGAATCCCTGTTTTCATGTGTGCGGAAACTTTTTCTGCTTCGTTGAAGTGAAGTTTTTTGTTTTTGTCGCTCTAGCGAAGTCACCTTCTAAGAATTCGCCTTGCTTACCGCTCTAAAAATTATTTTCAAGTTCATGAACACTCGCTCTCAGCGCTTATCGCACAACGTAAAAGCCAATGAACACGGCACGTGTTTGACTGCTAAAAATAACACAGTTGCCACACGAAACAGCATACAAAATTTATATTTATGGTAGCCGTAATTCGAAAGCTCCTAGAGAGATGAAAGAAAATAATTTTGAAAATAATGTGTAGTGCATATACATATTTATATTTATAATACATATACATTTGTATGTAGAAGGTGGCACAAAATGAATCATCCAATTTTGTTCTTAAAATGGGTTTTTACTAAATAAAAAAATGATTTGATGAATGATGGAAATCGTTATTTTGACCTTAACCCGTTCCATTTCTTGGCTGTTTGTATACTTCAGCTTTCCAGTTCATAACTGTTAACTATAATTGACGTACGGTGCCATTTGCAAAAGTAACTAATCTTCCGATAGGATGATTAATTTTGTGCCACCATTTACATATTAAATAAATTAAATAAAACTAAATCTGTATTTTGTAATGAATTTTGGTTTGCGTTTCTTACATTTCATATCGCCGTTTTTTGTTTTTTTTTTTTGTCTATGTTAAGCCTATTGCTTGCCTGTCCGTCTGCGGGGCAGAATAATTCGAGCAAAAACTAGTATATTGTAATGGAACATGGCACACATGTTAATATTTGTTCAAGAAAATGGGCGAAAACGGGCAATAACCACGCCCTCCTCCCATATAACTATAATTTGTAAACAACAGAAAACGTAATGTCTCTGTTATAAATAAGACAATATTACTTTCAGTTGGTAGAAATGAATGAACTCAAAAATATAAATACGATCTTAAACGCACTTTTTACATGCTAAGACTAAATATCCCTCTTCCGTTCCAAATTAAATTTGTTACTATATATAATATAAAGTTCTATTCAGACCGAATTTAGCACTTTCTTACTTGTTCTTTTTGTCCATTTTGTCGTTTTCTCAGCTGTGTGCACATCATTTTTCGATTCATTGCCCCTCTTTACCTGCCAGCTCACTCATATGTATGTACGTGTAATTGTTGACCGCAATCCCAGTAACTTTGTGGCATTGGCGAGTTCACATTATTGTGACGAGCTGTTGGTGATTGCGTCGATGATTCATTTTTTTAAATCGTTTTTTGTTGATATTAAAATTTACTTGTTGTTATCGACGTGATTGTTCTCGCGGAAAATGAAAAAGTATTACATTAGAGGGGTTCTCTATACCTTGTAAAACCCTTGCAAGTTGCTAGAATTGCGAGGTATTCTCAAACACAACAAAAACATTCATGCAAGAAAATATTTCCAATAACTGGAAAAACTGTACGTGCAAGCGCTTTGCTTTTGAAAACTGTTTATTTTCGTTTACTTTTACATTTCTTGTCTTCAAAATAGTTTTCATCCATGCGAAAGCAGTTTTTTTTTTAATTTTTCTTATTAAAAACAACCATAAATAACGATGATGAATTTCAGGAAAAAAAACATGGGCGGATAATTTTTCCAATGCCAAAGCACGAACTGTTGCTGAACGGTACCTACATATTATTAGAATTTGTATAAGAAAATTGCGACTAATAAATTTTAATTCCTCACACTAGAATATTCATCATACATATTTTGTTAGTTTCCGATAGCTCAGCTGTGCTATTATTCATCTTAGTATATTAGTGAAAATGGCTGTATTGCTGATCAAAATATTCTTCCTGGAAGTTAATACTCTTCTTCATTCACTGGATCCAATTTTCAAAGTACTTTTGCCACTCATGAGTGGTTACCTCCAAAATGAGCAGCTTAAAGGCTTTAACAGCTTCTGCAGGCGTTGAAACATGTTGACCTCGCATTTATTTTTGATGTTCGGGAATAAAAACATAAAACGATAACGGAGAGCTCGCATTATCTTGGTTGAACAACGATTGGTCTTCGACGGTTGTTTTTTCTTAACTCTCCGAAAACTTCTGGCAAACAAATGGTGCTGTATCACTCGTAATATATTGTTTTAAGTTTTTCTAGTGGTACAGTTTCATCATGACCAAATTTTCCTAAAACAAGGACTATAATTGGCTTTGAGGCATAACTTTTGTTGGATTAAGCTCGTTTTGGAACACGTTTATTGTCGATTGTTGTTTTGTTTCCGTTTCATATGTATAGATCCAAGATTCGTCCCCTGGTTTGATATTGTAGATGTGCTCTCGGAACTACACCAATCGAGTTCGGTTTTGGGTAATTGTGAAACTGCACGGGATCTAACTAGGTCAAATCTTATAGACGACCAAATGTCACATGACGATCGACGGCCACTTTGGAACTCGTTGTATCAGCGTTTCACGGTGGCTAAATGTTGTGCTTCAGGGCTAAAATTCGAAGTAAGTTAATAAGTAATAAATCATCGCACGAAAATTTTTACGTGTTAGTTCCATCACTTGGACGAGATGAATTTTTCAACTGAGGAGAAAAAATTCGAATAGAGTTCGTAATTGAAAACATTATATTATATGTAAGTTGATGCATGAAAACTACCAAACTTTCGATAAAAATATCGAATTATTTATTTATTTATTTAGCTCATCACACGTGGTGTTTCGAAAGCGCAAACTATAAAACGCAACCAACGCGTTTCACCAAATACAAAGCTGTCAAAGAGCTTTTTTTGATATGGAAAATTACCTTTAAATTGCCATATAGTATGACTCCATCCGATGCATGCACCGTGAGATATGGACCAATAAAGCCATCCATAGAAAAATTGTCAGAATTTTTTATATCAGTGAATATTTATATGAAGTTGGGCAAACACCAACTGGGACATATTGTCTCACCTGGGTATATCTAATTAGTGATGCTGTTTGTTTCTATTTCCATCGCCTCCAATTGAATATACATAACTCTCTCTTTGCTACTAACCGCATTATAATTAACTGTATTTAAGGTTCTTTTCTGTTTACTTTCTAATTGCTTCTTGTAAATCTATTAATGTGAGTATGTATTTACAGTTTTTCTTCTTTTAAAACATTTCACATAGAGCTTTACATATATCACTTTGTTAAGGTAGCTGTGTTTTCCGTTGCTTTTAAATCGCTCTTTAGGCCTTTCGTGAATTTTCGGGCTTCTTTTATGGTAGTTTTTAAGTGCAATATATATACTATATATATACAGTGAATGCCACTCAAAACGGTCCACCTGCGCAAACTTAATTTTTATTTTTCCACTTAATACAAAAAAGCTTAAATTACAGAAAATAGTCAACAGATAAACGTAAAATTATTTCATTGATAACAGAAAGTTTCCAATATTAACCACAAATAACCGATATACATTCTGAATTGTTCAATAAAACGCAAAATAATTGTTTAATCATAAAAATTTATTTTGTCATCAAATCGCCTTGTAAATGCGTTTGAAGAGGTATTCTTCAGCTCCTTCCAAGAATTCTCCTTAATGGCCTCTATCGACTCAAAGCGTTGCTTGCGGAGTGGTAGTTTAAGTTTTGTGAAAAGGAAATCCGGTGAATACGGTGGTTGTTCGATGATATTTGTCGAGTTTTTATTCAAAAACGTGTTCACAATATAAGTTTTGTGAGACGGTGCGTTATTATGGTGCAAGATCCATGATTTTTCTATCTACAAATTGGCCGTTTCCTACGCATATTTTCTCTCAAACGTCGTATAACTTCAAAATAATATTCTTTGTTTCCCGTAGAACCATTTGGAACGAATTCCGAATGCACAACATCGTGATAATCAAAGAAAACAAGTAGCATGACTTTCACTTTTGACCGACTTTAGGTTTCGGCTCATGTGGATAGCGCCATTCTGCCGCCTGTTGACTGGTCTCATCACCTGTTATGATGCGCAGAAATTGGGTTATAGTTGGATCCGAATTCACTTGCTCAAGCATGTCTTCAGCCGCCTGCTTCCTATGTATTTTTGAAAGAAATTCAACTCTCTTGGAACGAGTCGAGCAGCGTATCATGCGCAATTGATGGTTTAGAATGTTGCGATTTGATTCGTGAAACACACTAAGGTCACGAGCTACCTCCCTCAAACTTAAATGATGGTTTTTCAGCACCATTTCTTCGACTTTGTCGACGTTTTCATCCCTTGAAGACATTGATAGCCGACAAGATCGAGGCAAATCTTGGCCGTTTGGTTGGAGTTTTCGGCCGTCTGCAAAAGCCGTGTACTGTGTTTTTGGTAAAGCGTTCTTTCTGCAACATTTTCAAGGATTCGGCTCACGAAATCCCGTTCAAAACAAGAAAAATTCTTTGTTCGATATTTTTATCCATAGTGAAAATCGCAGAGCACACCCGCGGTTGACTGATATAATTAATTAACATATCATGCTTTAATTCTGCGACACTATAGAGGACAGCTGTACCAACATTTCAGCAAAAAAAGAAATTTAGTCATATGTGTAAGGCGCCCTTTTAAATGAACAATTCCAGATATTTTTGTGACTGAATGTGTGAAAAGTATGAAACTGTAAAACTATACATAAAATAATCAAGCATTTCACTGAAATTACTACAGGGCTTTGTGGGATATCATCTTGGAATGTGAAACAATTTTAATATATTAGGAACAGTTTCCACCATTGTTTTGGCATAATCTTCATATATTTCTTTCCACTCTTCCATAAGAGCTCTCGGTTGCTTCAATTTCTCATTGTGCGCTTCCGACTTCCAGTTTCCAATTATTGTCATAAGATCTTAATAATTTTTCAAATAGGGTGATTGTGGAGGGGTTTAGGGACTTAAGGGCAATTCTACAACCGCCATTCTGTAGTTAAGTAGGCGAAATGCCGTGGATTGTTATCCTGATACAAATGAAAGGTATTTTCTATTCCCAGCTTCGGTGTACTTTGTTTCGGATTTTCTCTGCCCACACAAAGAACAGTTTTCCAATTCCTGCAGCCGAATATTACATTACATGCCCAGCACAATATTTAACAATAGGGCGAAGTTGTTTTGGGCTCAGCTCTTTATTTGGCTTCCGTAATAAGATTACTCTCTCGTCTGAACAAAAAAAGTTGAATCTCTACAAAAATACGTTTTTCTAGAACGCAAAATCTTTCATAAAGTGGGTGTGACTGCATTCTAAACGAATTTTCTTATTTCATTCACTAAATAATGTTTTCTTCAGGCTCTTCTTCCATGCATTCAATGTTAAATTGTTCTGCTAACATATCTCGAAGAACTCGGAGCACTAACGCGAGGATTTGATCTTAATTTTTGGAGAATTCAACGCAACACTCAGAACTTTCTTACCATCATGTTTTGGTTAGTTTGCGACTCGTTTTTTTATACATATCTAATATATTTTTTATAATACCGTGTGATCGTTTAACAATGTATTTTATTACTCTTTGACTTTCACCACTTTTATAATGTTAACTTATTATATTTCGCATTTCCATTGCAGTTTTTAGAGCCATTCCCCGTTAACGCACAATATCTGACAAAAATGTGTGTTTTTCTTGCAATCGGTTGCGTATGTGTTTGTGGTCCACATAACATTACTAATCAAGGATGGTAGATTACCATGTTTGGCCTTCAGCCATGGTGAAAAATGAAATTGAGAGAGTAATTTTGTGTGCCACGTCACCGGGTACTCGACAGTAGAATTCAGTCTACTCATTTCACACGTATTTACACACTCATCCAATCATTCGTTGTTCATACGCCAACGAAGAAACATGAGCGTAGATTGATTTTTTCGTATATCACCAACATAATCTCATTTTTTTTACAAAGGAACCGTTATCATGACCTCGGTTATGTCAGCCAATCAGTTAATTCTTTTAAATTCGCTGCGAGCAGGTTAACAGTCTGATATTGGCCCAACTTTCTGAATTGTTTTCACCATGACATCTAATAAGGCATTGTCACGAAAAAATATTCCACATAAAGCAAAACAAAGACAACATCTGACTAAAAGCTTTCATAGGAAACTATTATATGTGTTGCTATTAATGAGTGAGTTATTTTGAGTGGCGCGTAATATATGGCGAGTTTCGTTTCTTTCTCGTAAATATTGAAAATGTAACCATCTAACTCAAATCATTTTGCTATCCAATAATATTCAATCTCTTTATTAAGATTCGAGAGAAATAAGTAAATATTAAAAATAAAAACCCAGTTTTTGCAGTTTTATAACAAGTTGTGTAAAATTTCCGCAGGGGGTCATTTGGAATGGCACTCACTGTATATACATACATACGATCATTCATGCATCCACGCAGACATCACGTATCACGAAATCTGCCCATTTGAGTAGAGCAGCACAGTTTGTTCACATTACACTGGGTTAGTAGTGGAACAAAAAAATTTATATGTACTATAGTATTTCTTAGCAAACAAGTATACGTATTAATACAATTTTGTCCGTAACAGTGAATAATGAAAAAATAATTATATGAGAACAATATCATTTGTCTATTTGCTTTACTGCTTTGTCAAGCTCTCCTTATAGCTCATTTACGATGACTTCAGTTAAGTACCCCTATTATATGTGTGTGTATGCATGTTTTTACTATCACCTTTTTTATTTTCTAATTCAGTTTATTTTAAACCCATAATATTTTGATTGCTTTGAGAGCGCATTATTGTCGCTGATATATTTTCTAATCCTCAATTGCTTCTTTCTATTCTGGTTTTCTATTTATTTTGCTCTTCTGTGGTTTGAATGAATATCTTTTTTTATTAAGAATGCACGCATAAAATACACACATAGTTTCTGTTTTAACTTTCTCTTTTTGCTTGTCGTGTCGTTTTGATTGCCCGTCCATGAAGTTTTTGTTTGTAAATTATTTCACTTCCACTTTATGGATTCTATTGTTTATTTCATTACCGGTATTTCTGTTGTTCTTTTTTATTTTTAGTTACAGTTTTTTCATGTGTTCGTGGTGATATAAAAACCTGGTTAAAGAATTTTTGTTGGCGCTAATTAGTGTGTAGTATGTATGTGTGTAGAGTATATTTGTAGTTGCTTTGTTTCGAATTACAGCTCAGAAGTCATCAGTAAATATGATATAAAGTGAATATACGAGGTGTGTTCAAAAAATAAGGTGAAGGTATAAAATTTCGCGGGCTACGCGCATTCGACTTTCTATTATTAGTTTTTATTTTTGTGTAGGTACATTCGTCTCGAAGATATGTTTACTTTATTTGTAAGAGGCAAGTGTTTTGCACGTTCGGCGATTTTCTGCTATAGAATCTTGGCTCTCCTGTACACTTCCAATAGGACGATTGGGCTTTGGTTTCGATGTCATAACCATATACCTATGATTCGTCACCAGTTATGACCCTGTTAAGCAAATCTGGATCATCGTTGACGTCATTCAACAATTCTTGAGCGATGCTCATGTGACGTTGTTTTTCGTCAAAATTCCTGAAATTTGAAAACGAACTTCGCTGCCACACGCTTCATGCAAAAATTTAGGGAAAGGTTGCATTTCATTAGCCAACCGTTATGCCGACATCTCTCAACAACGTCTCTAATTGCGATTCGACGATTCCCCGTAACAATTCTTTCCACTTTCTCAACATTTTAATCGGTTGTTGATGTGCTGGGGTGTCCAGAGCGAGCGTCGTCATTCACATCTTCTCGATCTACTGTGAAAAGCTTGTACCACTTGTAAACATTTTTTTTTTTTTTTGACTTAGAGTACTCTTACCGTATGCCACTGTCAACATTTCAAGTGTTTTTGAGCACTTAATTACATTTTTTACACAAAATTTGATTCAACTTCTTTGATCCATTTTTTCCGATAGTAGAAAATCGCCGAACACGCAAAACATTTTTTAGTTATTTTTGTCTCTCACAAGCAAACTAAACATATCTGCGAGAAGAGTGTACCAACCGAAACAAAAAATCATCGAAAGTCGAAAAGTCGAAAGTTGAAAATTCATCTTATTTTTTAACACACCTCGTTTGTAGGCGCTCACCAGGGATGCCAGTCTCGGCTTACCGGTGGTTTAAGGTTCCGTAAATGGCGGCTTAGTGCTTGACTACCATTCGGGAGTGAGTAAGTTTGAATCTCCGTACAAGAAACTGTAAAATTATAAGTATTTTTCTAATAGCGGTCGCCCCTTGGCAGGTAATGACAAACCTTCGAGTATATTTCTGTCATGAAAAAGCTCCTCATAAAGAAAAAAATTCGCTTCGGAGTCGGCTTAAACTGTAGGTCCCCATTTGTGGAACAACATCAACACGCACGTCACATATAGGAGGAGGAGTTCGGCCAAACGCTTAACAGAAGTCTACGCGCCAATTATTATTATTTTTTCAATACAGGCACTAGTATTAATTGCGAGTTCCCGAAATATTTTAAATATCAAATTGAAAGAAGTAAAAATTAGTTTATTAGGAAATTTGAGTGCAACAAAAATTTTCCAATTTCCATGAAAAGTTTTAATTTACTTATATTGGAAACTGCATCATTAATAATTGTACCTATATTAACTCATTCAGTTGAACTGAGTATTTTCAATTAACAAATTTTTGCAAACCAGCTATAGTGTTAGTCTATAGTGTCGCAGAGTTTGAGCGTGATCTGTCAATTAGGTTGTTTTTGGCATTTAATTATATCAGTCAACCACAGGTGTGATCTGTGATTTTCACTTTGGATAAAAATATTGAACAAAGAGTTTGTCTTAAATGTTGTGCCTTGAACGTAATTTCGTGTACCGAATCGTTGAAAATGTTGCAGAAAGCCTATGGCGAGCGTGCTTTATGAAAACTACGGGTCTACGAGTGGTATAAGGCTTTTGCAGAGGACTGAGAAGTCGTGGAAGATTTACCCCGATATTGTTGCCCATCAACGTCTTCAACGGATGAAAACGTCGACAAAGTGAAGGATATGTTGCTGGAAAACCATCAAAACCATCATTTAAGTTTGAGGGAGATAGCTCGTGACCTTAGTGTATACCATCAATTGGGCATGAGACGCATTGCTGCTCGACTCGTTCCAAGAGAGTTGAATTTTTTTCAAAAAATTCATCGGAAGAAGGTGGCTCAAGACATGCTTGAGTAAGTGAATAACAGGTGATGAGATGTGGATATAAGTTTTACATGCAAACCAGCCAACAGGCGGCTGAATGGCTCTATCCACAAGAGACGACAATAAAGCGTCTAAAAAACGCGTCAAGGTCGGTCACAAGTGAAAGTCATGCTACTCGTTTTCTTTGATTATCATGATGTTGTGCACTCGGAATTCGTTGCAAATGGTTCTACGGTAAATAAAGAATATTATTTGGAAGTTATACGACGTTTGAGAGAGAGTGTGCTTAGGAAACAGCCAATTTGTGGAAGGAAAAATCATATATCTTGCACCACGATAACGCACCGTCTCACAAGGCTCATACTGTAAACACTTTTTTGACCAAAAACTCGACAAATATCATCGAACAACCACCGTATTCACCGGATTTCCTTTTCACAAAACTTAAATTGCCACTCCGCGGACACCGCTTTGAGTCGATAGAAGAAGCCATTAAGGAGAATTCGCGGAAGGAGCTGAAAAAGGTGCTTTGGTGACTGAACAATTGCTTCGAGTGGGGCCAATTGTGAAGGCGGCGAAATAAGTTTTGATGATAAAACAATTATTTTGCGTTTTATTTAACAATTCTCGGTACTTTTTTGACGGGAGGTGAAACTGCAAGTTTAGCTGTAATATATATGCATACATATGTACATTGCATATTCGTGTGTTTTCACAGTTAGCTCAAAAGCGTTAATGAATTGGCTTGTGCTGTTCAATAGCTGACATTTACTTGAATATATTTGTACAAGTTGTGTATATGTTTGTATTTTTTTTCGTTGTTTTCTATATTAATTATTGCTGTCAAAAGACCCTTTATTTGTACTCTTAATTGTGGTGTAGTATGTTTTGAATCGCACTTTTTTTTAGTTTTAGATTTGCCTGTAATATAAATATAATTTTATTTAGCGGCATTTTATTGAATTTTTACTCCTACTAAAAAAGTTATGCCCGAAAATAAATTCCGGGATGAATCCCGAAGTCTCGGGATAACTTTAAATATATCTCGGAATCTCTGGATAAAATGTTTCTGCCAAAATTTGGCATACCGAGTGACTACTACTAAAATTTTTCAATTCTGGCTTATTTGATAATCCATTAACGAATCCTCAGTCGATGAACTGAGTTTTTACTGTAAAGGTCATTTCATGCCTTTTCAACTAATTTGTGAACATCGGAATTTCATTCTTAATGAATTTAATAAACAGGGGCTTCCAAGTTTCCGTGCCTTTGACAGCCATCGCAGATCGATATTAAAAAAAACTACGTTAGTGCATTAGAAACCTTTATATTCCTCTTGTGCTACTCTTTGTTGTTGCCATTGGGCCAATGAGCCATTGTGCCACTTTTCTTCGAAGAAGCTGCAGCTGGAGAGGGGCCTAGAGCCAACAGATTGCAATATGAATAACAAGGTTTCTATGTATGAATATTGAAGACCTGTACTATAGTTTCAACCAGTCGGTGCGTCATGCCACATTGCCAATTGCCGAAACAATTAATTTATTGCAAACTAATTGAAAAATGTGAATGTCTGCCATGAAACGTGTCTAATAAAAGCACTCATTTGCTGCCATTGGGAGGCGGCATAAAAATGTAGGTCCCTCCATTTGTGGAAAAACATCAGTACTTTACTTGTTGTGTCTATTCTTATGTTATTCCTAAAAGCAATGTTGAATTTTTACGACTAAATTTACTGAAAACAAATGGCAAAATAAAATTACCATTATATCACATTTCTTACTGATTGTTTTTATTTATAAAATGTCTGATGCATTTTCTATTGAATTAATTCATTTCCTACACTTTTTCTCTTTCTAGGTAAGAATAAATATTCTGAAAATATACCAACCTCACATCCAAGTAAGTTTTATTAGTTTAAGCTAACATATAAAGAAAATATTTTCGCTAAGAAATTCTTATTTATTTTTGAATTTATTACTATCAGTGAAAGTTTAACACAAGAAATATGAAATATTAATTTAAGCGTTTGCTCGTATGTGTTATATATAACTTATGATTAATTTGAAATTCCACAATATTCATACTGCCAGAATTTTAAGTGATAAACTAATACATATTTCCGCGCTTTCGTGTGGGCAAATATTTCACTTAATCAAATTTACTACGCCGCTTACTATAAACTTTCTCATTTTCATTTTTGTTGTTTTTATTGTCAACACTATGCCTCCTCCTCTACTTCCTTTCATTCACATTTCAGTCTACCTATTCCGTTTGGCGGCGAAGCATTCGTCGCTTCCGCTTCCTACAGCTGAAAGAATTATTGAGTTGAATGTTGAGTGCTTTTGACGGAAGAAAGTACTTATAGCGGATATTGAATCAAGTTGTTCAGCAAAACACGCTCTCTTCACTGCTTATATGCAGCTGCTCCGTAATAGGTGGTCATTATTTGCTTATTAATTCAAGTACTCGCGATTCGCGAATGGGTTGGACTTTTCTGACTTCCCCTTTTTCTTTTTCCTCCTTCCGCTTTTGGAGCTACCTAAAGTGGTGTCACATCAATACTCACCTAAGTACATACCTTTGACGCTGTATGTGTGTGCTTGTGTTTATGTAGAAACACACACGTTTTTCTCTGCTTCATTTACGTTCCTCACTTCGCTTGCCAAACATTAAATAGTTTGTTTGCTGGTGTTGCCATAGAAGTACGAGTACCTGCAGCTGCCATCCACAAAAGTTCATACTACTGTCTAAACAGCGGAAGTGCTTATGAGTTGGAACTATGAGAGAATTGTAAAAGAGTGTTGCAAATTCCTTTTTCGATTTTGAGCTTCTACTTTTTTGCCCACACATATTTTTTTTTGATTTGGTATGCAATTAAAGAGGATGTAAGCTAAGGTTGTGGTGACAAAAATCCATTCCGGTGCTAATTAGAGATGTAAAATGCTTGGAACAAAATTGGCTGGAAATCGTATGGTTGACGAGAAGAGGTTTGACATTGCCGGAGGGACACGTATTTATATTCGGCCAAGGGCTGTTACTCCGGGGTTATCCCCCATTTACATACAACAACAATAACCATAAATTATTATAGAGGCAATATCATCTGCTTACGGAGTCGGTGACTTTTCAAAATACGATTTACTATCATTGTCATAAACCATTCAGAAAGGTACAGTAATACCATGGTGGAAGGTGTGGCCAATAACAGGTTGAGGGGCTCACGTAAATGGGGTTACGAAGCGGTTTATTTACGAAAAAATAAGAATAAAAAATAACACAATGTCTGAACAACGACTGATTGGACGAGAGTGTGAAATTATCGTGCAGATTTTGGCTGGCGAATCCGCTGTGACGTGGCAGCCGAAGCTCACCCCACAATTTTTTTTTTCACCGTAGTCATTGGCTTAACCTGGTAAATCTATCATCCTTGCAGTAACCCATTCGACAAAGTACAGAGTAAAATGAAGGTGAGCGCGCTCAGGCTGGCCATTGATTCAGCACACATTGTTGCGAGTGGTGACACAACTGCCAAAGTCAGCTGTTGAAAAAGTGAAAGTACTTTTGTGATAAATACTTCAAATAAGAGAAGCAAAGAACTCTCAACATATACTCTTCCAGCATTGATAAAAAGTTTTCCGAAAATCGGAAATAATTGCTTTAACTTTGAGACTCACTATTTGGAATTATTACCTCAAACTTTCTGTTATCTAAGTCTTGTTATAAATATTACCTGGAAATAACAAAATTATGATGATGGTTTATGCCTCTAATTTGTACAGTTTTAAAAAAGGGAACAAAGAGAATAACTGAACAGTAAGTGGATCGAAACTTTAAAACCAAATTAAAAACAAAACATTATATATGGTACAAAACATGGTATATTATTCTTGCAAGTATGTCATGGTGGACCTGAAATGAATTTCAGTGAAAAATCGTTACATCGATGTTTTTTTGGTTTCAAGCTCTAAACTATTTTAAGCAAAAAAAAAACAAACCGAAAAAATCGCCAGAGTCCGTTTTTACAAAATACATTTTTGATATGGTGGAATATTCAGGAATAATGATCATATTTTGCTTATGCACATGGCAACAGATTTTCTTTATAAAGATATTGCAACTCATTCAAACGCACGCATCATAGTGAAATTCCTGGTGACGGGTGAGAATCCATCGAAAATGGAAACCAAATTAAATCCAAGTGACCGCAAAATCGATCAAATAACTTCGTTTGTGCAGAAACAGATAGTATTATAAGTGATATACCTAGATAAATTTGGTGGTAGCGCAAAATTGGTCACCGTATCGGAAGATTTGTAATTTGTGCAAATGGTGTCGTACGTCAAACACATTTGATACTTGTGAACTGTGTAGAGAGTTGCAATGGAGCAGATAAACGTCAAAATAAAGACTGACTCAAAATCATTTTTTTTTATATTTATTAAAAATATTATTCAAAAACAAAATTGTATGTATGTAATACCAGAGGAAACAAAAGATTATAACTTTCTTTTGCCACATTTAGACCCGTTACTAATTTTACCAGTGCTCCCCACACTTCTGAAGTAACCGCGCGAATTATATATTATAACACTGGAAACTAATTCCAACGACCGGCTGTGGCCTTTGAATCCGACGACACTGTTTAGTAGGATAATTTATAATAATAATTTATATTAAACGTAGTAATAAGTAAATGTTAAGAATAGTAATGATAGCTAAAAGAAAAAAATAAAAAATACAAGGGAGGAGTGGGTGGATGTTAAGATGTCATTCGCATCGAGCGTTCACGCAACTTCAAGCAATAGCGGTAACTTGAAGAAATGGATTTTTTTTGAAAAACCGTTGCTCACTGAGGAGCTGAGTCGAAGCAGAAGTATACCATATGCAGTGGTACAAAAACGGTGCAATAAAACCTAAACTGATAGCTACTGATTTTTATCGATTATAAACGAGCAATTGCTATGCGATAAGGAAGTAAGGAAAAAACTATCACGTGTGAACTCAGCCTTAGAATATTCATATTTCTCAACTTGATTGCCAGCTTAGTATATGTTAATGTACGCCATACCAATCCGTAAGTGTTTAAATTCGAAATTCGGTAGTTTTCATACGTTCATCGTGTCTATGAAAATTGTGCATATATTGTATATATTGCATATATGGTATTAGGTTGTTTAATAAGTTTTACGGTTTGATAAGAAAAACAAAATTTTACGGTTTGAAATACACTTTATTATTCAGCATAACCTCCCTGAATACGCTTGTTCCAACGAGATTCCAATTTATGAATTCCATACCTGAAATAAGAATCTGGAATGGCTGCAAAATTCGCTTCCAGAGCTGTTATAACCTCATCATTTGATGAAAAACGCTTTCCATGCATGCATTTTTTTGGCCCGGAAACAAATGAAAGTCACTGGGAGCCAAATGTGATGAATACGGTGGATGCTCCAAGGCTTGTACGACTTTAAATTCGGCAAGCCAGGTACTGCACTAATTGATGGCAAAAAGTCTTTATACACTTTCAAAATTTCTTTGTGCTTTTAAAGCTTCTAAAAATAAAAATGCAACCACCGCATTATACTTGATTTTTTCCATTGTAGAAAATACTATGACACATCGATATTAAATGTAAACAAAAAACGACAGATTGAAATGAAACTGCACATACGTCCATATGAAAAGTTTACCAACATAACAAAAAAAAAAAATAAATTATAAAAATGTAGGCTAGTAGAAACCTTCTCTCTTATCGAACCGCAAAATTTAATAAACAATCTAGTTTCTGAGTCGGAGAAAGAGTAAATTATTTAGTGCGTTGCTATATTTATGCATATTCTTGAACTTTCAATGTGTTTAATATTTGCTTTTAAATAACACACATTTTAAACTATCTAAATGTACAAAGATACCGCAAGATAGTGTACACTGAGAATACATTAACACGAAACTTAATAAAGGCATGGAATTTGTAGCAAAGCTACTGTATCTGTTCCGCCCGAGTCAGCGGTAAGCCGAAGCAAAGGCTGCTCAGTATTTAAGCAGTAGTAGAAGTGAATGACAAAAAACTAAAACAAATAAAACTTAAGAATTGAACAAATAGACTGCTAAGTGACCAGCTGTTCCAGCTGAAAAGCAAACGAAATACATTTCAAAGAAAGTTTCTGTATAAAACGAAACAAATGTGTGGAATTCGGAATGGGAAAAGGGAAGGGGTTGGCATATGGTCACTTCTGTCCATTTGACAGTCTGTCGGATAAACTTGCATTTGAGCAAATAAATGTCAATAATCAGCTTTGCATGAAAAAAGCATACAGTAAGGCAAGACAGGTCCTTCGTATGTATGTATGTATTATACATACATATGCACTCGTATGTAGTGGCTTCATTGAGAGGAGTGTGTCTGTTCTTTCCTGGATTTTTACTGTTTGTGTTCTTGGCTTCATATATGTATATTATAAATAAATCTTATACTCATATAAATGTGTGAGAGATAGCGATAATGTGTAACTGACTGCTTTACATACCTTCGCGACGTTTGAGAGCCGTGCCAGAGCAATATTTCCAAGTAGGCAAGATGGGAACACGGGGGAAATCTGTATCGATCGGTGCTGGTGGCTCTGTCTTCAGTGATGGGGCCAAGATGGAATCGGGAGTCGGAACTGGGTTTTTCTGTAAGTCAGTCAATTTATCTATTTCCTTAAAACTGCCGAACACTGATAGTGTTTTTCAGGGGGAAATCTTTGCGATATTGCAGCCATGCAAAAGGTTATGGAACGTAGGAAATATTAACATTTTTTCCGATAGTCAAGCCGCGATCAAGGCTCTGACCACGCTATGGTGCAGATTCAAACTGTTCACCTCTTGTAAGGAGGAGCTCAAATCTCTTCTGTGTGGAGGTAACATTTATCTGATATGGGTTGTTGTTCCACAAATGGAGGGATCTGTTTTAAGCCGACTCCAAATGGCAGATGGTTTTTAATTAATATAGTAGCTTTTTCATGGTAGGGAAATAAAATTGCTGATGAGGTTGCTAGGGAGGGATCGACTGAATTGGAGTTGACCCGGTCATCGGCATTTCCCTGCCTGTTGTCTAAGAGGAATTGCACAACTTATTTCTCAGGAAAGCGCAGAAGAGATTGAGCTCCATTTCTTCGTATGCTATTACGATAACCATTTAGACGATCGGCACACACGCCGGAAAGCTAGATTTATTATTTAATTCCCATTTCAGAAGCTGTGGAGCTCTTTCTTTGCAAATGTCCTGTTTTAGCAGATATGCGATTAAGGTCACTGGGTGTTCCTTTCTTCGAGAGCCTGAGTCAGTGCTCCAACCTAAACCCCATCAACTTTGCCCATTACATCAACAGCTCTAGTTGGCTGCAGATATCTGCCCTAATGGTTTTAAAAAGGCGCTTTGAGTGTTACTTGAGGAAAGATCGAACATATAACCTAATCTCAAATAATTTTGAAAACCATAGAACAAAATCAGGATAGAGTAAAAGAATTCACGAAAAGGTACTAATCTCTAGTGGAATCATTTTGGCTACTTACTTTGATTCTGGCAGCTCCAAGTGATTGCTGTGGTCTTTTAAATTTTGTTTTCCACCTTTCCTCTGAAACACAGTGCTTTTATTCATTAAAATTAAAATTTTCAAAACTTAGGTGCATCTTTGTTTTTTTAGTTATAAGCAGAACAGCTTTTTCGACAATCGGTTTTGTGTATAATCGAAAATAAAAGAAAACGATCAGAATCTGCAACACCACATGAAATCGAGGAAGCGACTTTCAGTTCTGACTGTCTGTCGGTTTTTACTACGAAAATAAGTTGCATTTCGCGCATTAAAGTCGTATATTGTCCACAGGACACGGGTTGATAGTGTTGGCATTTCGTATGAAAAACTTTAAACAATTTGAAATTATCATTAAGATCTGTGATGGATCTCACCACATATGAACAATCTCTTTGAGTGATAATAACATTATTGTGCTTGCAATTTGGAACGCGGTGTATGTGAAAAGAAATCGTAGGGGTACGAGTTAACATGTGTAGGTAAGAACCAGTAAAAAGTGGCGCAAAATTAATGATCCAATTTTGTTTTTGAATAACTTTACAACTTTTTGAATAAATACTAAATAAATAAAAAATTTTTTGACAGATGGAAATCTTTAAATTTACCTTTTCGAGCTCCATTGCATCTGCAGCTGTCTAGTTCACAAATGCCAAAAATGATCGACGTACAAAATAATTAGAAATTTAACGATAGGGTGGTATATTTTGCACCATCTTGTGGTAAAAATTGCAAATATCTTTTAAGAAGAGGTACGTTGCGCCACCATGTATATGTAAATTTATTTGAAAATTATATTATATGTAAATTTTGTTTTTGCAATTTTATTGAAATTTTTGAAAAAACTTTGTTTCTGCAATGACGAATTTGCGGTACATATTTCACGATAACGGAAAATTATTAAAAAAAAACAACAATCCTTGATTCTTTGATTATTCACTTCTCTGTTGTTTTTCACTTTCACTTTGTCGCGCACCTTACAAAAAATTTGTTTAGTTGGCATATGATTTACCATATGAGTGCCAATCCGTTTGCAAAACAGTTTAATCGTTCATGTCTAACAAATATTAAAGTTAGTGGAATTGTGCATAATTAAACTGAATTTTTGCATGTCAGACGAAGTGATTCAAATCAATCAGAGTCAATCATTTGTAATCATTGCATATAAAGTAATTTAAGAGTAATTTTTAAAGTTGTGCTACCACCTTCGAAGGTTCACTATTTGCTAGGATAAAATAAATATGAACATACACATTTTTGTTTGCTAGGTTGGCATTATAACTATACAAGCAGTTTATTAAATGATGATTCTAAGGAAATTTTAGGCGAACTTTGCGATTTTTCTTGGAAATTAATCGCTTTTCGGCCCCGGCCTTTATGGATTAGTTGGTTCTTTAATAATTTCTTCCTTTTTCCATTCTTTTGAAGGAATTATTATTATTTTTTTTTTCCATTTGTAAATCTTTATATGCATGTATAAGTGTGTGCATACAGTGTCCGGCAAAACATATCGAACTGGGTATCTACCATACATTCACTTGACATGGAAAAACTTTCCACAAAATTTTCCCACAATACTTTAATTTAAGCAACTTAAAACGCAGATATTTTACTAAAATTTACTTATAAATATTATTTAGGACATTATATTAAGTATTCTACGAAATTCGCCAAGGGAACTTGGCATGGAAAAAAAACTACGCGTGAAAATATCTATATTGAACTCGTTATGAATGATAAAAGAAGTATATGAGAAATACAGTTATTTGAAAGAAGCCGTAAGCACACAAATCATTTGGAATATTTGCGTGTTTTTTTTAATACAAGTTTTACCATTTTTAATATAACTATAAATGTGCCCTCAAAAAGTATTACCTCATGAATTTAGTTAAAATGGCAGAGAAAATCATTCGTCAGAATTTAAAAACTTAATAAGGTACAATTACAAAACCGGTTAATCGCAGAAAGCCATTAGTCCTCCAAATCAACAGCAGATTTTATTTAAAAAATTTAAATAATCGGAAACCATAAAACACCGTATTGTGGAAGACGAACACGAAGTACTAATATTTTACAATAAAAAAATTAAAAACGATATTTAAATTTTGTAGGCTTTTTATTTAACTTCTTTTACTACATACAGAAATGAAAAAAAACAAAGGTTTTTTTTAATTTTAATAAATTTAAAAATGGCGCGAAAGTTGACCCTCCGAAAAATTGGTCCTGGACGGTGAAACACAAAAAAAGTTATTAATCAATATGATTGAAGCTACATATCTATGTCCCGTACTAGAATAAAAACAAGCTTACAAAATGGCGCGTTTTTTGAATTTGATATTCTAAAAATCGGGGGTTTTCAGGTTTTTAATAAAAAAATACGAAACAATTGAAATAATAATATGATTCTAGTAAGTGCGATAGCCACTGATGTTGTGAACAACGTATTAAAATTTCAGACGATTCGATTGAATAGTTTTTTTGAAGTGAAAACTTCTTTAGAATCGTTGGGAGTGATTTGAGAAAAAGTGAAACGAAAAAAGCGACACTCTTGGCTACGAATATTACATATAAACGTAGCGACGAACTAAATAACTTTTAGGCCAGCGCCGACAGCATGGCGCGATAGCCGAGCGGCTAGCAATGTGAGCTTCCGATCCAAAATTCTTGGTTCGAATCACAAGAAAAAAAAATTTTTTATACAGTTATTTATACACTCGGTGTTTTGCCATTGCCTGCTGAGGGGTGAGCGCTATTAGAAAAATAGTTTTCCTTAATTTTGGTGTTTTCACCGAGATTCGAACTGACGTTCTCTCTGTGAATTCTGAATAGCAGTCACGCACCAACCCATTCGGCCACGGCGTTTGTTTAATTTTACTGATGCAAAAATGAGGAAAAATATATGAATAAAGTTTGCTTACTGTTTACACATTTTCCAAAGGTGACGGAGAACCAAAAAAAAAAGTCGATTTTCAAACAAATACGAGTGCATATGTGCAATTGTGTTAGAGTTTCGGTCACGCCCCAGCAAAACCTACGTGCATATGTGTTTGTAACATTCAAAAAAATGTAATTGTGTTAGAGTTTCAATAAATAGCATCACGGAATTCATTCACGAAAATTTAATAAAGTATACACCAGAAGTATCGCGGATACTTAGAAAAGATTACAATAAAGTTCCAATGATTTTAAGTGGCGATTTTAACGTAAATTTTGCATTGGACACAGCGGTTCCTTTAATTGACGTTCTCAATACAACATTCAATTTAAAAATGTGTAACAATCGCACTGAATCGACAACACGATCAAAAACAACCATTGACGCGGTATTTCAAATATATGTTGACAACATCGAAACCAAAGCATTTGTATCATATTTTAGCTATCATAAGCCACTCGTATCATTTGTGGAAATTGAAAACATTGAGGATGAATAATAATAAAATGAAGAAAATAAAATATGAACTTTATAGCAATATTATAATGAACCTATAATTATCCCGCTCCTAATGCTGCTTTCGTCTCATTCTCTCTCAGTTTGTTTTACGGAAGGTTTCACTTCTATCGCGTCTAACCGTTAGACTGGTATTTTTTTTTCCTGACAACGGTAGGCTGAAAAAAGGAGTTTTGTTAGTTAAGTTTAAAGTTTTGAGAGTGGACGCGTGACGAACCTGACTCTAACTGCTAAAACGGCTGTAGAATCGAAAGTACTGGGAACATCTTTGCAACCATTAAGAATATACTGTCAATTCTTAAAAGCCTATACCTTCGAATTATCAAAAAAAAAACTCGATTTTTTGAAATTTCAAGGCCACCGGGACCCCTTAAAAATTATTTTTTTGGAAGTTTTGAACCGATGGTCCAAACGAATGAACAGAATGTAGCATTAAATGAACTCCAAGAGGTGGTTATGCATTCAGTATGCAGTATACTCAAGTTATTTTTACTAATTTTGTTTTTATTTCAGTGCCCACAATATTTATATATTTTTCATCAGAAGCCCAAACATATATTTATAAACTTTTTTTATTTGTTACACCTTATTTGTTGCTCTATAATTAACCATGTGTAATACATTGAGATCTAAGGTCCAAACCACCCACTTTAAGTGTTTCCCATTGAGCTTTATTATTGTAACTGCAAAACATAATTTGTTCGAGAACTGGAGTCGTTCAAATTGAAATAGAATGGTATTATTGAGATTCTAGGAATCAAAACATTTTAACCGCCTTGATCAGCAACCTAATTCCACTACATAATGTTGGCGAATTTATATCGGGCAGTTCCACTTTATGTGGCGGCAATCACGGCTGGTCCGCCGTAGCAGAATGAAAATAACAATATCTTCCATTCGGAGCAGCCTTAAACTGTAGGTTACTCAATTCTCGAAAAAAACCTCAAGACGCACACCACAAATAGAGGCAGTAGGATTTTAAAAAGTCTTTTAGCTAATACGCAGCCCCATTAGTACCCACTACTGTGTCTATCGAATAGAAAGATTTTTTTTCCGCATTACATTTTGAAAGTATTAAGATATTAACTGCATCCTCATGCTCATTGGTAGCTGATAACACTGCTCTCTCTCTTTAAACCAGTCAGTACAATGACTAAGTTGCAAGCTCTTCAATTAGAGGGTGTACTTTCTCAACCAGTTTTGCATTTTGAATCAAAACACAACTACTTGTGCCCACTTGATCAATGTGTCCACTTGTCGCTGGAACCTGCCCGCTGTCTATTTTCAACAATATTTAGCTTATCTTCTCCGGAAGAAAGTATTCTCTTAAAATGTTTTGAGGTAGTAGTGTATTTACTCACGGCCAAAGGTAAGACATTGTCCAAGAAGCGCTCACTTCGTAAGGAGTTTATAGCATTTAATCTTTTCGAGAATATTGAAACCAAAGTACTGTAAATTTCGGCTTACTCCTCTAAAAACACTATTCACCAATTAGATTTAATTGAACGTTACTGCTTTTTAATGCGGTGAAATGAGCTTTCTTGAAGCAACACAACAATAACGAAAAAACAGTAAGCCACAAAATAAATCAGCAAATATTTGAGCGCACATTTTCTCATTTTTGGTTTATCTGCTTATTTCCCTTGAACCTAACTCGGCACATTTGGCACACAGCGAACGGCGAGCATACACACAAAGAGCTTTCTTGTGCAAAAATGCTCCTTTTTAATTTTGGTTAAATAATAACTAATTTTATTGATACTGAACGGAAGTAAATATTTCAAAGTGTGATAGTTTTGATATAACAGCAACAATTGATGGTTTTTTACCATATTTTTACATATTGTTACGCCTCTTTAAGGGGTTAAGGGTAGTTAGAGACTCGAAAAAATGAGGATTTTCAATACTTTTTTTTGCTAGTCAATTGCTTTATTTTACAAACATAAAAAACATAGCATTAATACATCATGTTTCGATTTGACTTTAGCAACATTTCAAAAAAAATTAATAATTGTAAAAGTTATCGCTCTTTGTGTGGAGCCCGTTTCTCCAGAAGTCCCTTGCGGTGATCATCACAAGTCCTTGGGACCTGATATTGTGCCTGATCGAAGCTCTTTTTTTTCAAAATTAACAATATGGCATAAATTTTGTTGAAATCTACCAAGCGGTTTTTAAGTTACAGTGATCACCAATTCAAAAAATATAGTTTTGAGAAAACCGCATTTAAAGTTTTGCTATCGATTTATGTAGAGTTATATCAAATATTTAATTACTTACACAGTGCCATCCTTGGCTATATGTATAATAGTTCATCAGCCGTCATAACAGCTTCCAAAATATCGATTTGCTGTCGTTAGCGCTCAGTTGCTTGCAGCTGCTGCTAGCTACTTGCTCTCGAACGCTCCGGAGCGTCCGAGCACGCTTTGTTAATTGTTGAAAAACTTGAAAAGTATTTATCGGACTCACTTAAAATTTTCACACAATATTTCTAAGATATTATACTTTAATAAAATGCAAAAAAAGCATCAAATTTTTGAAAAATCTGACTACCCCTAACCCCTTAAAGTTTCATTTAAATTATGTTAAAATTAACCTTTCCGGATAGCTAAGCTTTAAACTAAAAGAAAAAGATATTAAGCATTCTCTACGAAATTACTACATTCCGTACGTATTTCGGAACTTTATTTTATAAGATGTAGATATTAGCGGCCGTCGTAGCCGAATGGGTTGTTGCATGACTATTTCCTGTCACTCATTTTTGATAATTTTAAAACCGTATAACTGTAAGAAACTAATAGTATTTATATTTATTCAATAATTAAAATGCAGCTACACGAAAAAAAATTAAATTATATTATAATTTTTTTACGTCAATCACAAATTCAGGTTTTGTCACCGCTATATTTCGCCCACAGATAGTGAAAGGTGTCTCCGCTTGCTTAAGTCGTGGGTGCATTGCTCATGGTTCTCTTATTGAGCATTTGTCGATTTAGCTAGCGTCATTAACTCGCTAACACAAATTAGAAAATATAAGTGAAATAAGATGTTTCAGTTCATTCTTTCAATTCAATAAGATATATATGAAGCACATTCTAGAAATTTGTATGTATCTATGTGTGTATGTATGTAGCATGTAATTAAAACAATTAATTTACCCCCGGGCATATTGCAGGGAGCTAAATGTATAATAATTGCCATATTTTTCTAATGACCTCAATAGAAATTTGTTAGCGCTCGTGTATAGCATCTGTGCACACGCGCCCAATACACATACACACGTTGAATCACAAAGTAAGCATTTCGATTGATTAAACTCCGCATGCCCTCGCTTATGCATGCAATTTACACCAACAGATTCGATATAAATTTACTTTTGCACACAATATGGCATTTAAATTTCCATTGTTGCAATACTTACACAAGTCTGAGGCACAAACTCAAAATAATGTAGCACTTATAGTTTTTCTTGGTATGTGCATACACACATACAAATGTTTGTACGCAAGTAATGTAGTAGTTGTAGTTATAGTCATGTCCAAGTGCAATTTATAAATATTTCATTATAATCGCGCTTGTCAATGATAAATGACGATGACACTTGCACAACAGTTACTGTTTGCTGCAAGTGGCCGCTTTCATGTCTACGGCCGATCGCTTACCCGCCCGCCAACGCGCCTGGCATGTGACGGTTGCAAATTGTTTACTTCAGTCATCACGCTGTTGTTTATAGAAGTGTGCATTTTGCAGCGCTCAACACCATTACTTCACCTCACCTATCTACGAATGGGGGCTTTGTTGGGGCATGTAATAAAAAAGGTAGAAATAAAAACAACTGTGATTTTTTCGCGGCAAGGAGAGCGTTAGAACCGCAGTCTTTGGCTAGCGAATTACGACCAAGTAAGTGCCATAAAAAGCTCCTCTTAAAAAACCACATACCGTTCGGGGCGGCGTAAAATTGAAGGTTTCTGCATTTGAGGAAATTAAAGGAATACATACACCACTACTAGAATGGAGGAGCAGCTCGGCAAAAAATAAAAACAACCTATTACATATAAAGTATATGGTGTGCTACTCGAATATCTCTCGAGCAGCAAGATCTACTGGCGATACCCAGATATCACTCTTTAAGAAGTTCGCTTACGTATTTCTTGGGTATACCTTTGCTAGATTAAAATTCACATTCTGACTGAGAATGTAGAGCGATGCTAAAATAATGAGTTTGTGGTTTTCTCCGGGGAAGCAAAGTAGAATTTTTGAGATTAAGACTTTACAATTGCCGCTGTATTTATGAATTCACGCCTACGGTGCACATCCAAAAACTAGTTCGTTAGTACACTTAGACTTTGGTCTCAGAATCTGGCTTTAAATACTTGGCAGCTATTTATCCATTTTTGCCTGCTCTATCTGATGTAAGCTCTGACAGCTTCGAAGTTTGCAGAGGCACGTGCTTTTTATCGTACTTTCGTGAACGATATTGCATTTAAATTATTTTGTACAGCTTTTATTGTCCGTTGTGATTGTTTTGTTCCTCAAGTAGGCCTCAAGGGTGAGTTATTCTGTTTCTAACTTCGATACCCGCAATTCGTTTTCCCCCGCAACTTAAAAATCTCTTATAAAAATAGCGTTACGTCATATACAAAACATAAAATATTCATATATTGATTTTTTAGTCCCCTCATATTCATACCATATTTAAATATTTGGCCTGAATAAATTTTGCGGTGAACATACTTTTCGTTTGTCGCTGCAGCTGCTGCAATGAATGTTTGCTATTAAAAATTTTAAACTATTGTTTTATACATACGGTCATAAGGTATGTGAATATACTATATGTGCATATAAATACATTCCTATATAAGCATGTATATTCATATACATATTTTGTGTTACATAGGTGTAGTAGTAGACAAAAGGTGTACAAACTAGACATGCTTTGCCCGCCGCTTTATCAGAGGGCTCCGGTTGTTTTCGTCTTATTATTTATGAGTACGTGCTGTAGTTATGAATGTACGTGTGTATGTACCATGCCCCTGGGTGTGCTTCCACAGTTGCAATTAATTGCGTTTATATATGTACATATGTATGGGTGTATGTAGTATTTTCATATGCATCTAAATGCATTTAAAGGGCGATCCGTCTCCGGTGGTCTCCTTATAAAAAATCAGTAAAAATAACAAAAACTTATTTTATTCGGTATATTGTTAGTATTTAGAATATAGTCTAAAAACAAATATTTCCTTTTATGAAACACAATGTTCTGCATGTTCGGCAATACAATTTGACTTTGGAAATAAGTTTGGAATATATCCCAACGCTGCTCAAGCGTAAAACAATTCATTTCGTGCCGCCGAGATATGATACTGACTTTCTTTCAACAGTTCAAGCGGAAAAGAGTAGTCACTGTCAAAATACTAGGTTGTTCAATAAGCTTTGCGATTTGATGAGAAAAATACAATTTTACGGTTTCAAATACACTTTATTATTCAGTATAGCCTCCCTGAACACCAATACGCTTGTTTCAACGAGATTCCAATTCATGAACTCCTTATCTGAAATGAGAATCTCGAAGGGCTGCAAAATACGCTTCCACAGCTGTTATGACCTCATCATTTGATAAAAAACTCTTTCCATCCATGAATTTTTTTGGACGGAAACAAATGAAAGTCGCTGGGAGCCAAAAGTGGTGAATACGGTGGATGCTCCAACAATTCGAACTTTAATTTATTGATTTTTGACTTTGTCAAAATGCCCCTGTGACACGGTACATTGTCCTGTTGAAAAAAATTATTTCCTTTTTGCAAACTGGGTCTATTTTCACGAATTTTTTTCTTCAGCTGGTGAAAATTTTAGAAAAATATTCAGAATTTATTGTTTTGCTAGCTTGCAAACTAAACCTCCATTTAAAATTCCTTTTCCATCCCTGATGTTTCTTGGCCGATTTCGTGACACAAACACTATTTAGCCTCTTCTTTCGATTTAGGATCATAGTGGCTCATCCATAGCATGAACCGACGCACAAAATCCACTTTATCCTCTCGAAAGCGCTACAAATATTGCAGAGAAAGTCATAAAGTTGTTAGTGAATGCGGCACCCATTGCGCATACAGCTTTTTGAAACCCAATACTTCAGTCAAAATATTGCCAACATTGCCAAATGAAATGCTTAGGGCTTCTACTAAATCTCTTTTAGTCACGCGACAATTTTCCAATAAGGTGTCCTGTATTTGTCCAACGATTTCTGGTGTTATTGCTGTTGTCGCGGACGTTCTTGACTTGAATCGTCTTCAAGTCTTGTACGGCCACTTATAAATTCAGCAAGCCATCTTTCTGCTGTTCTAATTGATGGAGACAAATCCTTATACACTTTCAACATTCGTTCATAAATTTTCTTTGCTTTCAAACCTCCTAAATTAAAAATTCAATCGCTGCACGATAACTGCTTTTTCCAATGTAGGAAATAAAGTATCAATATAACAAAAACAATTTAGGCTAGTAGCAACGTCCTCTCTAACAGAATCACAAAATTTATTGAACAACCTAGTATATCAACATAAACATATATAGGTTAAACGTTAAATATGTAGTAATATGCTATATACCTCAAAACGCTCTTCTTACTAAATTGTTAAATGTAAAATAAAAAAAACATTAACTTTGTTATGTTTCTCCTGTGAAACTTTAAAGTCCTTAAAAATATTATATTGATGAAAAAATTAAAAACTGTATATGCAAAATTACTACGAGTTTATAAAAGCTATAGTTTCATGTGAATATACAAATTTGGCTGGTTAACAAAAAATATTGATTTTTGTCGCACGGTGTAATCTCTTTGACATAGATTTGGCTTTTTAGCATTGATTTTACAACGGATCATACGTTTTTTGATTATTCAATCAATAACTATTATTATCTCATTTATCAGATTACCCAATTTTGTATCTCGATAATTAAGTTTCTGGCGTTTTTTTAATATTTAGAGATATGATAAAACTGCAATTGGCACTGCACGTTAACTTTGTCTGAATATTGAATTTTCTACGCCTCGAAAATCTAAGGCTTTTCTCTCCAGTCAATTGCCTCTATATGTCAATATGCTTCAATATTTATAAATAATAACCAGCTGCTGTTAACCGGTTGAATTACAAATACGTAAATATTTAAAATATTTTGAATTCCAACTTTATAGCTGCACACACACTCAGCTTGTTTCTCCTACTATTTGTATTTGCATAATACATATACTTCCATATGTTTCGATTCGAATAAATAATTGACTAATAGGTACTTTATGTACTTTACATACATACATACATTCGTTTTTTTTTTTTCTTTTTTTGTTTTTTGTTTTAGCTAATGAATACGAAATCCTTCTACTAAATGTAAATTTTAAAACTGGCTTTGAACGGTTTCCTAATCCTCATGTAATTTGTCTCAAATGTTTTATGCTCTAAAGCTTTTCTGTCATTTCTTATATGAGTTAACTTTTTTCAGAAACTCAGATTTTTTTTAACAATCGATGCCATCTTCAAATAGATTGCGTACATTATATCAAACATTTATCAATTCTGGGGTGTTCATTTGTATCTCTATCAACTCGTCAACCGTCATCCCCTGCTTGAAATTACATACTAAATAGTCCTAACCTCTCAATATGTGGTGTACACTTTCTTGTGACATTCACTGTACATATGAACATGTAATTTACACCTAAATTGCCCCTGAAGCTTTCTTTTACAAATGCCTTCTTTGGAGCTAACTTCACATATCTATATACATACATGAATATCTCTGGAAATTGCATAATTTTGTGAATCATTTCTACATATTTAGGCGTTCAAGTGGCGTTTAATTGCAGCACTTAGGCGGCAAAGCAAATATGTAGCAAAAAGTGGGTGCCAGTTTGTGCACATGTATGTATACACATATCAACTTTGCGAATATACGTGTGTATGTATGTGCAAACCCTGCAGGGAAAAATGCTAGTTGTGCTCTAGAATACTATCAGTTCACTTTTCAGCTCAATCAGATTGTGCTCTATCTTATCTTCATGTTAGCAAGGGGCATTTTTATCACGGGGTTGTCCTACGAAATGTCAATTGTTCTGCCTGGTTGTTCTGCCTGGTTGTTCTGCATGGTTTAACATTTAAAAATTTGTCCAACCCTGCACTCGAAGTGAATGCTAATTAAATTAAAACACATTTTTCAAAAAACTAATAAATAAATAAAATTTAAGGTATTTACTTTAGGAACATAAATAAAATGCTAGTCAAATTTCGGATTCATATTTTATGTGTCCGGTTGCAGCGAGAGTTTTTCATATTTTTTTGGAAAATCCGTTTTTGGAAAACCCGGTTTTTATTCAATAAGGTACTTTTATTTATTGCATTTCTGGTTCATCGGCGCTGGTAAAGCTTATTATAGATTCTGAAATAAAATACATCATCATCAAACAACTCGATTCTGAATAAAAACTCTCCGGGAGTTTTTTTCCTGCTATTTTTACTCTTATCATGAATAAAATTTTCTAGAGAATTTTTTCCATGTTCTCTTTCCTCTTATCACAGACGAACTACGGAAAAGGGAAATTGTGTTTTGGAGAAAAAAGGGAGAATATGATGACATTTTCAAATGATTTTTCTGGGCGCAGTACACAAAAAATTTAAGAATTTAAACTTTGCATGGAATACAGGGTCCGGCACTCGAAGTGTAAAAAATTAAAAGGCCATACATTTTTTTTTTAAATTTACTTTTACTCAATTCAAAATATGTGAATATAATACAAAATTTAGAATCAATTTACTTTTGCTCGATATAACTACCTTTCGCCTTGACTATGGCCCTGAAACGGTCCAGAAACGAATCGCAACCTGCTCAAATGCGACTTGCAGGTATTTTGGCCTACTCGCGGACAATGGCTTTTTTCAGCGCCTCGAGACTGGTGAATCTTTTAGTTCGGACCTTACTCTCCACAATGACCCAAAGAGAATAATCCATCGGATTCGCGTCTGGTGAATTTGAGAACCATTGTGTGGACGTTGTTTTTTAGCCATTCTTCGTTCAATCGAGTTTTGTGAGACGATGCCGAGTCCTATTCAGACGCCTATGGTCTGCCACTGACATGTTTGTCTGCCACCTCTTCAAAGGAACCTCGATGCCAGGCTCTATGAAAACTATTGGAGAGCGCCTATTTGCGATCACAGTGGCTCAAACCATTACCTGCGGTGGGTGCTGCCTCCTGGTGGCCAATCAATGACTCAAATTCTCGTATGAACAAATAAACCCTATCCTTTTGGGAGTTCACAAATTGCTCAATTTGAAAAATTTTCTTGTCAGAAAACACAATCTTCGGAAATTGACCGATTTCGACCAAGCGAAGCAACTCCATCTCTCTTTCAAGTCTGACTTGTTGCTGCTTTGTTGTGAGATAATGCGCCTTTTGGAGCTTGGAAGGCTTGACTTTGAGATCATTTTTTAATATGCGGCCGATGCTACAGTCAGATATTTTCAGTTCTTTCGCCATTTGATTGACACTTCGTCGGGACTTCGCTCATGTGGCTTCCACCTCAACTGCCAGACCCTGTAGAATGCTACATTTTTTTTTAAATCCAAAAATCCCACAAGAGCCAAGAGTTACTGAGAAACATGATGCAGGGAAATCTTTGAGTTGCGAGAGGATTTAACGAAGGCTGCAATGTATACATCCACATTTTTCTATTACCTAACAACTTTTCATATATGGAATTGATATTTATTGAACACTGATGCCAAATTTTTCTACGAATCATAGGCAAATTGCGATAAGCTATTTTTGTTTTCCTATTTTTGTTTTATTTTTATTTTTTTCGCTGTAAAAACATAATGTGTTTTAGACTATCAATAATCTGGGTTACATTGACTTGGGCAACTATTGTATATTGTAAAATACATTCTAGCTGAAAATAGAATAGTTATCCTTGCCTTTCGCAAAACTTAGTGCCGCCTTTTAAGGTTCAGTCAATTATCACATTGCGTTAAGCAAACTCTTACATAATCCACTTTCCTAACTACTTAAGTAATTTACTTTTTCAAGCTACGACGCCTTTGGTCAGTGTCGTAAGATGCTCCGTACTGCAGTGCAAAATCGATGTACAGACATACGAGTGTATATTTTTAATACGATAATTGACAGCCACGTGTGAAAGATCACACCTCGATAGATAAACAACTTTATTCAAGGTAAGGTGTGGCTGCAATGCATTCCAATAAAAAAACAACACTCGTAAGCTTTTATGTGTCATGAGAAATTGCAAAAAAATAACAAAAATTATAGACTACCACATTTCGGTTTTATTTTACAATCAGTCAAACTTTTTAAATTTTAAATCGTGGTCAAATAAATCTGTATGTGACTTGAAAGGTGTTCTAAGCTCTAAGCCGCTTTCTCACAAAACTTCATGAGGATAATTTTTGTGGAACGTTTAAACCCCCGCTGATTTCGCTTTCGACAAATTTTTTATGAAAATTCTAAAAAGTCTAAATAAAACATTTGAGAGACGTTTAAAGTGTGCTTTGAAAATATTAATCAGACGATTTCAAGCGCACACCACAAATAGGAGGAGGAGCTCGACCAAACACCCAAAAAGGGTGTACGCGCCAATTATATATATATATATATATATATATATATATATATATATATATATATATCCAAACACAAAAGACGTCAGCTGAAGGGTTAACTCATATTTTACAGAAATATTTTTACATTGAAAAGACAACTGTTAGTTTATTGCTTATTAAAAATGTCTGAATATAAGCACCGCTTCTAAAAATAAAATGGGTTATGCATTCGTAAATATCTAATTATACACATTAAAATTCCAGTCTTGTCTTAATAAAGTGCGCGATAAGCTTAGTAGGTACGAACAATAAAGCAATGCAAAATAAAATCTATTTTAAGAGATGAGCTTGGCTTTAATTTGCTTTATTAATTACTAGACACACACATATGCACATATATACACAGCAGTGAATAAGTATACTAATTGTTTACATTTTTGTTTTTTGCTTTACTGATATATGTTCGCTTTATTTGTTGATTGATTCGATTTTATAAAGCGCATCAGATTTTATTTGCGACAGCGGTAAGCCGAATTATTTGAAACTTCGGGACGAGATATCCATACCTACGTACTTTATATCTGTAGGTATGTAGACTGACTCTTTAGATTGTATCTGTAACTTTAGTCCAGGAAGTTGGCCTTAAACGGAAGCATCCACAGAAAAAGCTACTTTTCACACAAATTAACTTTTCCGCCAAAAATTGAAGTTGATAAGCATTCATCCAAATTGGATTGCCGATCATTCAAAAAATCCCAGTTTGTCAGGTGAGGGCAGTTTCAATTTACTGTGCGCCAACAGTTCCCATACATGAGACGACTTCGTATCGAGCGGCATAAGGGCAAGTGTGCAATAAACGAAGTCAGCATGCTTCAAGACGACAACAATGTTATGGCAGTAATTAGAAATCTCAACGCCGAAAACACCACTTCCGTCAAAGCTAATAATGAAATGTCATCCCCAGTACCGGTGGCAACAGGGGTAAGACAAGGCTATAGCTCAAGTCTATCACTTTTATTTTGATTGGGAACGAGATAATATCTGCTGTAAAATCTACATGGGCAGAAGGACATTTGTTAGGAAATGAAAGCCGAAGTAGATAACCACATGTGTAAAGCAGTTTGAATCTCTGGATGCCTACGCGGTGTAATATGGAGGAATAAGCGTCTAAGCTTACAAAGCAAAATCCGAATTTATAAACAATATAATACCAGATCTATGTTATAATGATGGGAGAAACAGACGACTAGGAGACCACCCGTATCCACGACAGTAAGTTCTAAGTTACCGAAACGGTGTCGGGCAATGGACTTTTCAACAGGACTCGGCACCGTATCACAAAGCTCGACTGAATGAAGAAAGGCTAAAACACGAACTTCCGAACTTCATAACGTCACACAATGGCTCTCAAATTCACCAGACGCGAATCCGATGGATTATTCTCTTTGGGCCATTTTGGAGAGTAAGGTCCGAACTAAAAGATTCAACAGGCTCGAGGCGCTGAAAAAAGCCATTGTCCGCGAGTGGGCCAAAATACCTGCAAGCCACATTCGGGCAGCTTGCAATTCATTTCTGGAGCATCTTAGGGCCATAGTCAAGGCAAAAGTGGTCATATCGAGCAAAAGAAAATTGATTCTTAATTTTGTATTATTTTCACACATTTTTTGCTTTGAACTGAATACAAGTAATTCCATTAAGAGCGTGTTTGGCTCTTTCGCGAAAAAGAAGTACTCACCATTGAGGAATTAGAGGGTTAAAGTGTCTTTCAAAATTTTCTACGCAATGATGAATAATGTTATTATGAGTAAAAGAGAGACACAGTATAGACCTACAACTTTCTAAGGACTTAAGCATCAGACTAGCAGAATGTGATAGTATGAGACCAATAAAGTTCAGAGATTGAAGAGTATATTTGAGAAATATTTTTTGCATATTCTACATGAGACCTAACAAATTATGTACTGTCTTAGATCTGAAGTTCGTCAGCAAAAAGCAAATATTTGCCACAATAATATAAAAAATGGTGAAAATTTGAGTCCACTCTTTATCAAAATCTATTGTCGGATCTTTGTTTTTATTTTTTATATCAATATTTTCATTTGGTCCTATTACAAGGCGATGCTTTCTTCAGTCGCACTACAACCAAGATGAAGCCATTGGCAAAATTTATGCTGTTTGTGGTCCAAGCCTGGTGTTGATGCAATACCAAAGCGATGACTCCAGCGATTCCGTTTTCACAGCCAATCGTTTAAAATGTTATTAAAATCATGGAAATCGTGAAGAGCACCAACCGGCATATGATCACTCTTTCCTTTGTCCAAGAATTGCAAATTAATCAGAAAATTGAAACCTTTTGAATAAGGATAAAACAAACCTTGCTAAGTTCATCATCGAAGTAAAGCCTAAAATCTTTGGCAACTATTACTCGTATTATGTGTATATATTCGTTTTTATGTTATTAAATGTTGAACATTACCGAGTAAAATTTTCCGCACAATCCTTGGTGCAAAAATACACAAAGAAACCTCTTTCTTTGAATAGCAACTATACCGAGTCCATATGACGTCAATTAATTTTCTGAAGCCATGGAGTACTATGTACTATACTTTTGCTCCCGTATGCCGTTATCGGTTTTGCGATTGCCACGATTGCAAATAGACAAAGCATTGTTTTTCATTTATGCAGATGCACTTTGCATTTCTTAATTAACAGCAAAATGCAAATTGTGGAGCCAATCATTATTTGCTTCCACACTGCAATTGGAGCACTTGACTGACTAACTGTTCATTAACTTTTTTTGCTTTTGTTTACTAATTTCAATATAGTTTTTTCACTTTTCCTTCACTCTGCTAAATTTTCGCTTATTTGCTTGTATTGCCTTGTTCAAGTGTTTTACACATTATTTACAATTAATTATTTATGCGAGAAGAATTAATTGCGATTTTTGCAATATCGTATGGCTCAGTTAGTAGCTCCAAACTTGGCTGGCTTGCAGCTGTATGATGCTGCTTTCGTTCCAGTCTTTGTTGTTTGTGTTTTCTCTTCATTTTTTATTTTCATTCCAAATCTGCTACTTGTCAGAAAAGTATAAACAACGCAGCAATGCAATTAAACACAAGCGCGCGCACTCCTCCTTTACAGTGTGCTGCACACACGCATTACTTAAATTTTTTTCTAATCCCACTGTAATGAGCTTCCCGTTGATTCTTTATTGATTTTAATTTTCTTTTTTGTTCCTATTCCACACTACTCCCTTGAAGTTTCTGTGAATATGCAAGCCACAAAGCGGCTATTTTCTTTTTGAAATAAACTTTGTTTTGTATAGGGTGTTTAAATGTTTATGTTTCTTTTTTTAATTCAAATGAAACCCATATTGTGAAAGGAAATCCATTGTCTGTTTATTGACGTAGAGGTTCAACAAATCCTTTTGTATTGAATTATTTGATGTCAGGACTAGTCTCGAGGATATGAGTTCGTCTATTATCGCGTGCAGTCCGATTTTGTTGAAAGCCTTTTCTGGGCTAGTATTCTGGTAAGAGTAGAGTATTAACTACAGATTAGCCTTTTTCGAACCATATTTGGTGGCTATCAACTGGATAGTCCGACACAAACCACCATAGTCTGTTGGCAATCATTTTGAGAGACATGAGTTAAGAGATATGGGTCTGTATGATTTTATGGTAGTTTTTATTTTTGCACCTGGTTTTAAGATGCGTATATGTAATTAAGCTAGTTGGGTAGGTTTGTGGAATACAGTTGCCTAAAATATTGTTACAATGGTTTTGATTTGTGTGTGTTTTGATTTCATATGGAAGATTACGCATCATTGGGTATGGCATTTTATCTGTTGCCAGTGTCATGACTTGTAACTTCAATAGTGCTGAAAATAGTTCGAATTAGCTAACTTTAATGCTTCACTTTTTAGGGCTTTTGGGGATGGCGGGTATTGTGTTGTGTATTGAGGGATGAATATTGTATGCGCTGTTTTGGAATATTAAGGAAAATTTACTATTTGAAGCATTTTCGAACCGAACTTTACAAAATTCGTTTGCTATATCGCTTTCGTTCTTACATTTTTTGTTGCTTAAATTTTTCGTTTTGCTGACTTAATGAGTTTAAACATTAAAGGGCCGGGGGGCTGTTTTCCGCAAAATTGTCTCCCCAAATTTTGCTAGCTGGCGTGGAGGCATTACTGCTAGATGTGAAATCACTCATGGAGTTCTTTTTATGCGCGAATATATCTAAATAGAGATGTCTCAATAGCTCTACAGATGCCGATTTTTTTTGTTGAAATTTTTAGGCATAATTCAAGCTCTGTCTTAATAATTTGGCGTCGATTGTCTTTGAAAGCTTCAATTGTTTCTGGTTTATTAGTGAAAACTCTATCTTTGACATAACTCCAACGAAAATAGTCTAAAGGCACTATAGTCGCGAGACCTTGTCGGCTAGAGAACTGCAGAGTATCGTGAAATTATTCTCTTCGGGAATGTTTCTGAATTTTGTACCGACACAGTTCACTAAAATTTTCTACTTAACTTTTGAATCCTGGCGTTGTTGGATAACTATAATGAGTAAAAATATTCACACTTTTGCGAAATGCTGTTTTTATAATATAGATCCCACTATTTTCTAGAGTTGTTCATTATTTTTATACTTTCCTCGAATTCATTTCAGTAATTTGTGAATTTTCTGTTTAACAAAGGCCAAAAGAGATGCCATCGTAATTGCAACAGCTGTCAAAACAAATCATCGCTAAATAAGGAACTCAAACTTGAATGACCCTGTGTGGTGGTTAAAAAGTTGTGCTGAGGAATGAATGAAATTTGCGTGGCGACAAAAACGCGATTTTGCACAGTTTGTTGCACCCACAATTAGTGCGTGTAATGTATGTGTTTTCGTTGGAATTAGACCAAGAAGTTATGTTGAAATTCTATAAAGACTGTGTGTTAAATATCTATAGCGCATGGCACTTATTGACATGTTTTTAATTTTTAATTTTAATAATATTTCTTTGAAAATGTAGTTTATTCTTCTCCGAAAATCATATAAATCCAAGTTCCAAACTTTTTAATCAGAATGTCAAAAAAATGTTTGAGCATGCATTTAGGTATAATAAAATGTAGGTGTGAGGTGCTTAAAGAGTGCGTTTATTTCTGGCATTTTTTTGTTTTTTGCTGCCTGCGTTGTGCGTTTTCTTCCATATTAAAAAATATATATAGAGCACCGGATTTGAATACTAAACTTATAGTGTAAGTCGGTGATAGGTAAGTGAATCAGAAATAGCTGTTCAACCTGGTCTCTCACCTTTGGATCAAACTCTATGAAGCAGAATTACTAAGGAAATTGCTTGAAAGGATGCCAGGGTTATATGCTGAAATTATAAAAAAGAGAGATTGATGTTATCTTAATACTATGTTAATATGATATTATTGGTAATGTGTGCTTTTAAAATAGTAAATGTATACGCTCGAATCGGCTTACTCTAGATGGCGTTAGAAAGATATGGTTTTTAACTAAAAGACTTATGAGATAGTTTTGTGATTGTTCGACTCAGTATTTTCTTGATAAAAAGATGGTCATCAACAAAGAGAAAGTACGCTATCGGCTCAGTTCCGAACCTGATGCTAACTGATGATAAAAAATGGGTCATTTATGACAACACCAAGCGAAAACAGCAGTAGTCGAAGCATGATGAGTGGGCGCAAATGTTGGTCAAGCCACGATTGACCATCAAGAAGGTATTGTTTTGTGTTTAGTGTGATTGAAAAGGAATCAACTACTATGTGCTGATTTCCTACAGCCAAACTCTTAACTTGGACCTGTACTCTCCACAATAGAACCGAATGATGGAAACGTTCGTACGTATGTATCCATCTTATGGTCGACACCAGACACAAAGTGGTTGCCTCTCGGTCCTGTAAGAATATTTCCTGCAGTGCTGCTTGTGAAAATCGATTGTTCACCAATAAGGACAAGGGTTTCAATGAAATAATGGGATTATACAATACCTTCAAACTGCACCAAGTTTTCGAACAAAACGATACACACATACTTGACCGTGACCAAAATCTGACCTTTCTAACTATGGTAAGCAAAGCCTTTAAGAAATTTTTTCTTTTTCCTTCTTTTATTTTATTTATTATATTTTTTAACTACATGTATGCAAATGCGAGCTAACATATTTTTTCTCTCTTTTGCTCTCTTTTTAGGTGAGTTGTCCCCAAACCACCAGAATCCACAATTCTCCACATTGCAAAGTCGTAAGTCTTCCTTCTTTCTATTTAATTTTTCTGTTGTACCGTTTTTAGGAAAACGCTATACGGTTTAATAGTCAGTAATTTCTTACTAGTTGCTCTGTCTTATAAAATTACCCGCCATATTGCTGTACTTATAAACGTATATATTTTTATTCAATCCCGTACTGTTTGAGATGCAGTGGGTGGCAGAGCATTTGTCCTACGACAAGTGCACCACGATTCACCAATTCTGAGCTGCTTACACGCACATAATATTTACATGATACACATCTGTGGCAACCCTGCAGTAAATCGAATTAGCTGCAACTAGCGCATAACTAGTTTCATATGGAACAGTACTGGAACTTGCTCAACGCCCACGCAGTGTGGCAATTTATGAATTTTCGAGCAAGCGGTCCATTTTATTTGGCTACATCAATCGAAGCTAGTTTATCCACAAATCATTTAGACTTTACATATCCCCATAAATAAAATTCCAAAGGTATGATATCACACGTCTTATTGGAAGCACCAAAAAGTCGTTGTCCGATAGCGTTCGCCATTCACTGTTACTTTCACGTCTTTGGAGCGATGATTCCTCCATCCCATATTCCGCACTAAACGGTTGTTTCCAATGGATGTAATGACTATCCTTGAATGGCTTCGGACTGCTTTTCAGCCCAAATACGGCAATCTTGCTTACTGACGTAGCTATTAAGTCGAAAATGGGCGTCATCGGTATACACCATACAGCATAAGTTGGCAGGATCGCGCGATGAACACTTTTCACAGAGCGCTGGTGTTCGTAATATAATTGTACGATTTGCAAACGTTGTTGTGACGTAATATTTTCATGGTGAGTTGTCAATGATCACTGAAAAAAATTATGTTTTTAGTTTGACAGTAGTCTGTCACAAAAACCTATTGGAAAATGTACCTCCAATCTGATCTTCCTTTTTTTTATGACAAAATTAGTTTTATTCAATTTGAATAAGCAAAGCTAACAACCTCCATCACAATTGGAACTACTAGTGCCTTACTTTAGAGATCGTATAACGACAACAAAATACAGTCCGCGCCGTATCGCTGCCTTCACCCACCCACTTTCTTTCAATAAAACATGATTTTAATTCTATATGAACAGTTTGTGGAGTCGCCGAACCAATTTTTTTTTTAATTTGGAAAGAAGAAAAAATCGTAGAGGACTGTGTCTACTAATAGTATGCTGGATGAATATGCGGTTTGTGACATAGTTCATAAAATTTTTCCATCAGGACTGCGGATTTGTGGTCTCCCTACTGGGGAAGCACACTGCGGTGCCGAATCGATGGTGCAGCTCTGCATAATATCCAAACTTTCCAAGATCATCGATGTGAATGACGCGGTGCGTGTCCCAAAAACTGTCACCAATACGTTGTCGGCCGGCAGATCTACCTTGACTCCTTCGTCAGCTTTGATTCACCAGGATAAATTGGCTGTTCTTTGGTCTCTATTGTATTGTGTGTATTCGCCCACGAATGCGAAATGGCGTAAAAACTCGTTCGTGTGGTGAATTGAATTGGGTGGTCATAATACTCCACACGGAAATTAAGGCAGTAGTCTGCTTTACAGGCTTCAAAAAATCGATTTTTTTGTTTTGTTTTAAATCTCTTCCAAAACTATCCAAGAATATGTCTTTAAAATTCCAGAGGCCAATTCGACATATTTTCGAAGCTAGAGCAGTTTTGGTGGCCGAGCGTCGAGCAGGTGCGAATGCTCAGGCAGAACTTTAAAGCGCGTTTTCTCGAGTTTTCATTTTCACAAGTGTTAGAAAACGGTGCCGGCGATAGCAAAAAGAATATATGTCCGATCGAAAAAAACCAAAGTGATCTAGCTTCAGTATTAAATTATCTTCTATTTGAACTAAAAAAGTTGGACAAAAGTATTATTTAAACTACTTGTTTTGCAACTTAAAGTCAATTTTTTTTCTTAAAAAAGTGAATTTTTTTTCAAACTTCGAAAAAATTTGGAATTTTATAACTTCTTCGGTATTTTTTTAGCTCATAAAGAAAAGAAACTTATAAAAATTAAAAAAAAATTTGGTTCGACTGTTTCAGATGCATCGCACGACCTCCATCACCGGCACCGATTTACAAGTGCAGACTCCAGGCGCTCCAGAAAAATACTTACAACTTTAAAAAATTTCAATATTTTTTAAAAATAAATATTGTTTTTTAAACCTTAAATATAGTACACTATCGTCTTAAAATTCCGTTTACCGCAATCATTTCCTTCCCTTTCAAAAAAAAATGCTAAAAAAACGCTTTTTTTCGGCTTCTAAAGCAGACTACTGCCTTAAGTAAACCAGTGTTGAACTGCTACAGTCGAAGCTAAAAAGCTCCAAAATAATTTTCAAGCTGATTTCCAAGCTTTGTTTGACTTATCGAAAACTATTTGACAGGTCAGTCAGAAAATTAGCTTGCGGTCTTCGGAAAAAATACTTCTTGCCATGAAAAAAATATAGAACTAGAGGTGGCAACACTATTTCCTGTTTTTTTTTTCTTGTTTCGAGGTATTTATTGATCAAGTCATAACATATGACTGACTTCCATCGTGGACATCAAACAAATTTTTTTTTTTCAATGATGGTCGTCCCCTAGTAGGTAATGATAAATTTCTCAGTGCATTTTTGCCATGAAAAAGGCCACAAAACTGCAAATCCCACCATTTATTGTACAATATCAAGAAACACACCAGAAATTGGAGAAGAATCATGGATAGCCGCGTGATAATAATAAAATGAACGCGTCAATTATTAATGTACATCTACCGTTTTGTACTACTTGGGATGCATTCACTGAGCGCTTGATAAGGGAACAGCTGTTAAAGTAAACTATCTCATTTGTTTATCTGCAGGGAATTTTACTTTTACTTATTTACTGTTGCTTCACATTCATTCACTGCTTGCTTTGAATATGTAGTTTATTTATGATGAGAATCTGCGGCGTTGATTAACGAAGATGCAAGCTAATGCATGCCAGGCTTTCAGACATTCCATTCAAATCTCTTCATTGACTTCTTCCTATTATTTTTCAATGATTGCGTTTGCGTGGTTGTGCTTAATTTCAGGTCAACTGAATTGGTTGTAGTTGAATTTTATTTGTAACTCGACTTAATGGAACTCTTTGTGCGTTTCTGATGTGGAATGGTCAGTTTATGCCATCTCGAACGGTAGACCATTTTTTATGAGAAGTGTTTCATGGCAAAAATACGCTCAAGGTTTACCATTGCCTGGCGAGGGGCGATCGCTATATAAAATATTTGTTCTGTCATTTGGTGTTTCATTCCCGGAGATGCGAACCTTTTCACTTCCCAATGTTAGTCATGCAGCAACCTTTTCGGCTAGGGCTACGCCAAGTATATAAATATAATCTACGCATGTTTTCGCTATTTATTTATTTTCAACAAATTGTTTTATAGAAATATAGCTTATTCCATAACAAAAACCATGCTCATCCAAGTTTGCACTTTGTACAAGATTCATCAAAATTGGGAAAATTGTTATCAAAATGATGAACTTTTTCATAAGAATTTTTAAAAATATAAAAAAAATATAATAAATTACAAGTTTGAAGCGGTTTAAAGTCCTCGTTGATTTCTGATAATATTTTACCCTGACGGTGTTGTGCAGTTTCTCTTTATAAAGAAGAAAAATCTGCATGCGTTATGTGGAGAAATTGGGCAACATCTTCAAAGAAAAAAATATAAAAATCAACGGTTAGTTATAGGCAACTTTAAATTCGCACTTTATGTCAACCTTAGACATTTAGTAATTTTTATAAAAATTATGGAAATATAAGCGTAACATTATTTAAAGTATATTTTTTTTTACAGCATAAGAGGGATACTGCATATAAGAATTATATGGCATAGGATGGATAATTACACATAAGAATTATATGACATAAAACGTAGAACAGGTTGATATTTATTTTACTGATGAGGTATCTGCTAGGGCTGTCGGAGTTATTCGTTTTAGTCTTCGTTTTTGCAGTTCTGAATGTGGAATTTTCAGCACATCTTCGTTTGTGGGTGTTAGTAGTTTGTGAATATGATACAGATCTCTGTGTATATCGTCATTGGTTATGTATCAGCCTGCGTTTGTGATAGTCCATGTTTTCGCAGAAAGCCAAATTGATGAGAGGGAATGATGTCGGTGGATTGTATTAGGAGATGAAGGCGGTCATAAATCAGTTGTTCAAATAGCTTCGACAAAATAGGTAAGAGACTTATCGGCCTGTATGATGAAGGCTTGTTGGCATCTTTATTTGATTTTGGCAGAGTAATTATTTCAAAAACTTTCCAAGGCAAAAGGAAATATTTGAGTCTTATTGACGAGTTGAATATATTCCTTAGATACTTAATTCCATTGTCGGGTAGATTCTTTATAATTTGTTCATTAATTCTGTCATAGCCTGGAGTTTTTCTTGCTTATGCTCTTAATTTTTGTCAGTATTTCATGTATGGTCACTTTTCTGATTTTTCCATCTTTAAATTCAAATGTGTCAGGTAAGTTGTTTTGTTGCCTATTTTTTGGATTGCAGAAGGTATAAAATTGCATACAAAAATTTTTTTCTTGAATTAAAAGCCATGGAATAGTGATGGCGAGTTTGTACAATTTTTTCTAATTTTTGAAACTTGCCCTTATATGGATTTGATTAGACTTTTATACAAATAAAAAAAACAATAATAAAAATATCTAAAATAAAAATAGTCTATCAACTGGTCAAATTGTTCATGTGCTATCATTTATCGCGTTCTCTACGTTGACGATACGTAGGTTTTCTATCTAATCAAGTCTTTTATAAACTGTACTTTTTAGAAAACTAATGGCTCGATTTTTTGGTAAAAAACAAATGCGAAGCAAATTGTTGAGATTCAGTTGCTGCATTATTTCGCATCCCAACTGCAAAAGAGCACCCGAAATCGGCTATAATATTCAATTGAAGTTGCACCATTTCGCTTCGTTTCCTTAGTGTATCCAATAGTTGAACGTTTCATTTTATTTAAAATGAATCCATGCTACCAGCTTGGTGAAATAATCAGCAATTCTACTGCTACCACCTTGTTTGGAACCGCCTTAGTTTTATCTGTGTATTCTTTGGTTTGACGTTTTGCTGGAATTGGTATTTTCCAAATATCTTGCACCTGGATGTTTTTTGCAGATCGCAAAAATAGCGAACAACTAAAAATCGATTTCTTCAAAATTCTGGCGCGATGTTACCCTCAATAGTCAACTTAGGCGGTTATTGTTAGTGACCACTGTTACACGCGCAGTCCTGAGATTGCACTTGAATCTTTTTTCTTTTGCTTTATATTTGTTTTAACACGAGTGTCCATGTATATGTACAAACTTATGTGAGTATATGTTTGCAAAAACCATGCGTCTGGCACCAGACATTCACACCAACGCTAAGGAGACTTGTCGGTTGAGTGCAGAGATGCGACCCCACCACTAGACATTTGACGACCTTTGGTATGTAGCAGCATCTTCAAATCGACGCCATGGTATGCTCAATTTTGCTGTTAACTTGATTGTTGGCAATAGTAGAATATCGTCGACAACAACGAGGCCCTGACTGTGGCTGGTTGGTTGCCTGCTCGACTGGCGCTATCGAGTCTGGGCATTATTGTCTGGCTAGTGTCTTGTATATTGCACGATGTGTGTGTGTGTATGTGATTTGGGCAACTTGCCATCTTGGCAAAGATACACAGTAAAAGTACTTAAAAAAATGAGCGAGCAAAATACTTCACAACAAAGAAGTATGAATGAGTGAATGTATGTATCTACTCAATACCTCGAATACATTTACAAAATTTATACTTTTGTTTTGATACTTTGTCTTGGTGTTTTCCTTTATACGAATTTCTATTTTTTGTTCATTTTTGCTTTTTGTTTAAAGTCTAAATTTTTTAGTGTCACGATGAAAATTCACGCGTTGCTCAAAATAAGTTCCTTCCACACTTTACAAAATGAAAAATAAAAGTCAATGCGGCAAATCAAAATGAAACAAAGAACTTCACCTTGAATGGAATTCGAATCGAAGCATTTGTTGGCTTTTAGTCTTTTATTTCATTTTGTAAAAAAATTCTTGAGCAGGCAAAACAAAATAAACGTGGATTCGGGAATAACTTAAAATATAGCCGGTTTTCAGGCGTAGAACGCATTAAATCCATATACGAAATTGAGTAAAATTTAAATTCCTTTTAGCAGACATGATGCATTTCGTTATTTAAAATTCTCTACTGCAGCCGTTGCATATCTAGAGGCGTAGTTTCCTTGTTTGCTTGCACGACACTTCATTTTATTACCGACAACATTTCCTGTTCCGCAACTGTTTTGCATAAGCTGTCTTAGGCGTTTATTATTATTTTATAGTGCTGTCAACTTCCCGTCTCCTCTTGTACAAACCTCTTACCGCTTACAGACATTTCTTATATGTGTGCACTTACGTACTTACCTTTTGTTGCTTTTGTTTTCAATTTTCTTAGCTAGCCTGCATGTTCTTGCATCATCTGTGTAGGTACATATTTATGGATGTAGATTTCCAACTCATTTCCGTAATACTCGTAATAGTTTACCTACAACACTTCCTGTTTTTCTTTCAGCTTTACACTTTGGCTCTTGGCGTAGAATAATCTAATACACATGTGGGCCCTTTTAAGTGAGCAAGAATGTAGACGTGGGGTTAAAACACCGTTCAGTAAATCGAAATGTCTCTAGGCTAGCGCTTGAACTTCCTTAGCTTTTTGCTTTACCTGTATGTGGATGGTCTCTCTGACAGTGGCAAGTGCCGCAGTCTAAGTATCGTTGAGCTAATTTCGCACCTCCTCTTTAAATGATCATAGAGTGCGTTTCGAGAACTATTAGGAGAAAAATTAAAAATTATCACCAGCATAAATGGTTGTAACACATCTTTGGAAAATACTGCTTAAGAGACAGTGCTTATTCGGACATAAAGCTTGGTCATGGCAATAATGTAGAGCGGAATGTCATTGGAGTGACAGAAACTACGAAAGTCCCGAAAGCTCAAAGGGTCAAAGCAACAATTCAGCCTGTTAAACACTATAGCGAATATCTCGAAAAGCTGGCACCTGCCTTGTAACCTTGCCAGCTATCCCAAGAGCCACTTCGAAAGACCGGGAAACGGCGAGCACCGGCGTTGGTGGTAAGCAAAGATGACAGATTAGATACAGTGTTGCCAGTCTATTACAATTGTAATAGATCTATTACATTTGTTCTCAGTTTATTACGCTATTACACTTCATATGAAATCTATTACAATTTCCAATTCTAAGAGGAAACAGGAAAAAAATTGTTCATGTTTTAAATTACAATTTCAGCCAAATTTTGAAAAAAATGTTTTATAAAAGACGTATTGGGAAACCTTCTTTATCCATCGCTGCTTATGTAAGTCCCGTTGTTTTTCAATGGACCATGAACAAGAATTTAATATAAAAGAATATCTACATGTATGTATAAGAAGGAATCCGTATTTTGTCTTGCAGATTTATTATTAAACGAAAATTAGACTTCTGTTAGGTGTTTGGCCGAGCTCCTTTTCCTATTTGTGGTGTGCGTCTTGATGTTGTTCCACAAATGGAGGGACCTATAGTTTCAAGCCGACTCCGAACGGCAGAGGTTTGCCATTGCCCGCCGAGGGGCGACCGCTATTAGAAAAATGTTTTTTTTTTTTTGTTTTTTTTTTTTTAATTTTGCTTAGACTCCTATTACGGAGTACAGCAATCTATTACTTTTTGATCATCGCTTTAGTACGCTGCTGCGATTGGTTCTGGCAAAACTGATTAGATATATAGAAGAAGTTTGCCCACTCTTTTCACGCATATTCTCACACTCGTCCAATTTGTCTTTTAGACGTCAACGAAGTAGCACGAGCGGATGCTGTGTTAATTTTTTCGTATACCAGCAGTGCAATATAATTTTTTTTTTTTTGTTTTCGCCTAATGAGGATGTGGCAAAATGGTGCAGAAGCGCTAGTTGGATTCTGGAAGAATCACCACTCAAACCAACCAACCAACCAACCAAAGAGCCTGCTAACGGTCTGATATTGGCCACACCTCTGAATTATTTTCACAATGCTGGTTAGGCCATTATAACGACTGATAGGCGTATTTTCGGACGGTGGCATTGAAATAACTACGCATGAACCGTTCTCCAATAAGGACTGACTACATTGATCGGAACAGATGGTATTCCGAATTTATAATGTCTGGGGAATACGGTGGGTGGGGCAAGATTCCCAATTTCGCCCTTCAGTCCCTCTGAATATTTCTAGACCGATTTAGCAACGTGTGACCTGGCGTTGTCATGCAGCAAAATCAGTTTGTCATGTCTACTGTCCCATTCCGGCCGCCTTTCTTTGAGAGCTCGATTCAAACGCATAAGCTGCAGTCGGTAACGATGCCCACTGATGGTTGTTAATAGATGACACCCTTCTGATCCCACCAGATGAGCAACATAACCTTTGAAGCTTGAATAATTATTTGAGAATTGAGAATTTTGAGAATTGAGGGGAATCTTTGTTTTGACCTTTACACATTCCATTGTACTATACGACGCAATTTGCAAAAATGTAAAACTTTCCAATAGAATCAATCTGCAGGCTGTCACAAATTATTCACTACCGCGTTGTTTTGTATAATGAGTAGGTCCTGCATGCTTAACCAAAATGTTATGAAAGTCATGGGGATCTGATGTAAAATAATTTTAGCGGGAAAGCCTTCTAAAGAAATTGGACTGCTGACTGTATACCCTATTCGTCTTTTCTGTTAGTTGTACTATTTCTTTCAGATTAAAGAAGAAGCACTTCAATCAAATAGGAATAGGAATAGCAAAAGTCACGATATGTGAAATGTCCGTCTTTGTAGTGTTAATTACACTCGTACTGTATATCAAATTATTCTACAAGTAATTATGTTTCGAATAAATTTCCGCATAATAATAAGTTCGTGTAGCACACTGTTAGGTGCATCTGCGTAACTCATTTAATTAAACTCAGCTTCCCACACAAAAACACTCACACAGTTTCACTGTTCTACAAATACCAACTTGGTAATACCACATTTTCAGGGAGCCATGCAATTGAAACGCCTAAACACAATTTCCCACCGACAGAGTCTATTGAATCCCCCCTGTCGATGTATTATTTGCACATAACCACAATGAGTATACGTCGTGGACGATGTTCAACGCCACAAAATATGCAATGCCAGTCTCTTTCGCAACGTCTGTTTGGAAATGCATTGCGTGGTACTTCTGCATATACATATAAGTACACATTTATTTATGCACCCTGCAGGTAAAAAATGTAGTAATATGTTCACTCTCTAAATTAGACTGCAAGTGATGACAATTTCTGAAAAACGTAAATAGTCGCTGTCAAGCAATGTTACAGCGGTGATTAATTCCATGTCGGTTTTATATGATTTACATTTCTTTTCCACTATCTGAAATTGCATCTATAATCTATAGTGTAGAATAAGCATAATAGTCTTATAGAATGGGTATCAATGCACTAAAAACGGAATACGTTTATTTTTTAACTGGGTGATTCCTGCAATTGTTTTAAGCTTCTTCCACAACTAGTTTCAAACTAGCCACTTGGGAAATTAATAAAATAGGTGATCAGTGTTTCTGATCCTACTATATATATATATAATTGGCGCGTACACCCTTTTTGGGTGTTTGGCCGAGCTCCTCCTCCTATTTGTGGTGTGCGTCCTACTGGGCGCTTATTGATTCAGTTTGCCGCGGACACCAACAAAGTTGACCAAACCGTCTGTAAGTGTGTCTGTTATTGTCATTGTATTAATGGTTTTGATTTATTTGCATGTAATTTTTTGTGTTTCTTATCAAATAATAGTACTGCTGGCACTAGTTTTAATTAATTTTCCACACATCAAATGTCCAGAAATAAGCATTTCCTTCATTTTGGTCGTGTGTTTGTTTGCATTTTCTGATTGTGGTTTTCAGGTGTTGGTTTTGGAATGTTTCGTGCAAAGAAAACACTACAACTTTTTTAGTGGTTTTTATTTAATTTTCTAAATATTTTGTGTAGATATTTGTCTGTGAATACACGAATATGCTAAAATGCGGGTTTTCCAAATTTAAACTTCTATTGAAATGTCATGGATGTACATTATTTTTTCTTTTTGGTGGGTGAGGTAGGGTTCAAAATGCCTTCGCACTTACAGCGACTTTCGTCTACTGCGCCGTGTGTTTGTGGCCACTAAAACCGGCCCTCCTCTCCTTCTGGGGAGAGTATGTGGACGTTCCATCAGCTTGTCACTTTATTTGAACATTCATAGTCCTACATAGTCTCTTTAGAAATTAATGGAAAAGAAGTCAAACTGTTGATAAGAAAGTCATTTGCCTCGTCACTGGCGCTTCTCAGATGAGCTGCGGTATTGGAAGGGGTGTTTATTCCGAGAAATTTAATGTCGCCTTATACTTCGGATGTGGTCAGTCTTTCAAGCGGATACGAATTGAAACATTTTCACATCTGACTCTCAATATTTCTTTTTATTTTTCGGAATTGTTATCTCGCGACTTTTTTAATTCCTATTCCTATTTGATTGAAGTGCTTCTTCAAACTGAAAGAAATAGCACAGGGTGCGCCATCTTTTATATCGGCATGTAAACCCTGAATAACCATGTCATTTACCAACCGATCGACTATAACATAAATTTTTTCGATACGTCAATTCAGTACAATTCCAACCATGGGTCGCTTAATACCGAAACAACGCGCTGCAATAGTGACGCTATACATCGAAAATAGTCGTTCTATTGTTCTAACTCAACCCGCATATCGCAAAAAGTATCGCGGCAAACAGGCACGGTCTGACAATACTATTCGTCGTTTGGTGTCAAATTTTTTTCAGCACAGGACAGTAGGAGATCGGCAATTTGCCGTTCATCAACGACTAAGACATTCCAATGAACTTGTTGAAGCAGTGACGGGGAGCGTTGCCCGGGAGCCAACAGTGTCGTATCGTCGTCGCGCTCAGCATTTTGGCGCCAGTGAAACCACAATGCGGCGCATTTTAAAGGAAGATTTAAATTTCTTTCCGTATAAAGTGCAATGACACAAAGAATATTGCCGACAGACCATTCACGTCGCTTGGAATACGGCCAAACAGTCGCTCGAATGGTTGACATTGAACCCAATTTTTCAAGCAAATTTTAATGACTGACGAGGCACATTTTAACCTCTTTGGCAGCGTGAATAAACAAAATTACCGCATTTGGGGAACTGGGAATCCACAGGAGATCCATGAAACGCCATTGCACGACCGGAAAGTAGCTGTTTGGGCCGGTATTTGCGACAAAACCATCATTGAACCATATTTTTACCGAGAAAACGAATCGGTCGATGGAAACCGATATCGTTGGATGTTGGCTCATTGTTTCTGCCCGCAAATGAGAAAGGTTGAGACGGTTACTGGCTTCAACGAGACGGTGCGCCATGCCACACTGCGAATGCAACAATTGAATTTCTTCAACGAAAATTCCCGGGACGTCTAGTGTCAAAAGGAGGCGACGTCGACTGGCCCCCTAGATCTCCTGACTACTCCCCCGGACTTCTTTTTGTGGGGTTATCTGAAAAGTTAGGTTTATGCCAACAAGTCGCAGACTATTGACCAGCTTAAGGGGGGAAGCTGGTCTAGAGCGCAAAAAATGGGCATATTTTATGAATTTATTTTGACTCAACAAAGGAATCAATCGAAAATCTGTGAAATAGGTTTAATAATATAGCTTTCATGGTACAAATACAAAATTTTTCGTCTGAATTAATTTCAAAATGGCCGCTGTCCAGCAGTTCTCCTAAGGCGCCTTTTTTTCTAGTGGGTCCATTGCTGAAGACGTAAACTCCTTAATTTTTGTCCTGGATCAAAAAATAAAATTTTTTTAGTTTCTATATAACAACAGAAAGAGACGTACGTAGGATTTTTTCGATATTTTGTTTTTTCGCGAAATGGTGCACGTTTGAACAAAAAGTTACAATTTTCACTATAAAGAACGACATAAAATTGTTGATTAAAAAAAAAACTATGTAATATAAATAAAAAATCCTACGTACGTCTCCGGAGAAAGGTATTTCGAATGTATTGTCAAAATTTCGTAAGAATCGGTAAAGATTTGTTCGAGTTATATCTTCGGCCAGTTTAAAAAAAGTAAATAGCGTTCGGGGCATACCTGCGAGGCACTGCCGTCGAATGAAAAATTTGGGCATTTAGACATTTTTGCTGGCATCCCTCATTTGGTATATTATTTCTAAGACCCTAAAGCACCTTTTAAGACAAAAAAAAATTTGTCGATTTTTTCAAAACTCTAGACCAGCTTCCCCCCTTAAGGCAAACATTCGTGCCGAAATCGACGCTATAAAACCCGAAATGCTTGACAAGGTGATGACAAACGCAGAAAAAAGATCGCAGTTTATTATTGCTAATAAATGTGACCACTTGATTGATATTATATTCAAAAAATAGTTTTAATAAATTGTAAATAAGCAAACCAAATAAAAATACCTCACTTATAGAAATCAGTTTTTTTGTTTTTTTTTTTAAGCTATTCAATATTTGCATACCGACATAAAAGAAGGCGCACCCTGTACAACTAACGAAAAATTGGAATAGGGTATGCAGTCAGCAATTGAATTTCTTTGGAAGGCTTTCCCGCTAAAATTATTTTACACCAGACCCCCATAAGTTTCACCATTTTGGTTAAGCAAGCAAAACCTATTCATTATACAAAACTCCCAGTAGTGAAAAATTTCTGATTGAAATTTCGCTTATCTTACAAATGGCATTACTGCTTCGTTGTGAATTTAAAAGACCCCCCTATGACCTAATAAAATAATGTTTGTGCTACTCATCTGTTCAAGTTCAGAGTAGTAGCGAGAGCAGAGCAATGTTTTCGGTAATTTTGCTGCTACGAAGTAGTTAATGCAAACCCTGGCCAAAGTTACTCACATAATTTTGCTTCGAATGGCCAAATTTTGTAATATATCAGTTAGTAGCTAACTAAGTGTATGTAGGTAGTTCCCTGCGATCACTCGAGTAAGATTGCCACCTTTTTTAAGTTATTTTAAAAATGTTTAACCCTTTAACGAACTCCACAACACTCCAACAACACAACTCCACAAACTCAAAAAGGTCGATTGATGTGTTGAATTCACATATGGCGACAATTTTGCTTAAAGTAGTTCTTGTTCTTTCGAGGGGTTTCGAGGTTGCTATTTACGAAATTAAATGCCGATTTCAAAAATCAAAATAACGGATTACAAATTTTGAATTTGCTACCCGAGTTTCAAGTGAATCTGAAACATTTTAAGAACTCATTCACAACAACGAATAATTCCCATTTGTGTGATACGTAAATTGCAAATGTGTAGGAACCTCCTACAAAAATATAGACCAATGTTCAAGTTATTCCTTTTTCTATTCAGTTGCGATCATAAATGTATGCATGATAATTTTTTTCACTATTCGCGATGTATTTCGATTTTGAATTTTTTGTTTGTTTAATATTGTGCATTCCTAAGCCAAAACCACCATATAAATAAAACTTTCAAATTTTACAAAAAATTTGGAAACATAAAAAAAAAGTTCATATAAAATTTAAACTTTTTAACTTGAATTTTTAGATAAATTTCGAGTATGCATTTTATTAAGCTCATTGAACACATGGCCTGGGAATTCCCGGGCCTAATAACGGACACGTTTTTTTATTCAAAGCTAGCTTTATTCATCAAAGTAATTTCCAACAACGCAATGCCAGCGCCGCTCTAATATTTCAATACCACTTTTGTAGAACGATTTTTATTCTTAACATTCGAGTGAAATTTCTTACCGGCGAGCATTTTATTTTTATGTGGGAGCAATTCGAAGTTCAATTATGTAGAATGTGGTTTTTCCTTTTTTTGATTGACTTGTGACACGGGGCGTTGTCTTCATTAAAACAAAGCAGTGAGCAAACGCGGCACTTTCGATAGAGCTTTCTCATCGTCAAATGCTCATGCAATATAAAGCAAAACGTTCTTTTTATATCTGTACGATGTTAACTAACTCCCGTAGCTTCACTTTTCAATCAATTAAAACGATTTTGCGCATTTTTAGATGTTTTCTGGTGTTACCGCCTCATTTGGCGTCCACTGCGTTGTGCATCATCGGTGTCTTTACGACCACCTTTGAAGTCAGCAAACCATCGTTTTGTTGTGTCTGATGGAGCGGAGTCCCCCTAACACCTTTCGAGGCACTGCTTCGCTTGGAAGGTATTTTTTCCCATCAAAAAGTAGTGTAAAATGAAAACACGAAATAATTTTTGATCCGCTGTTTTGAAAATAACAAAAGTAGCATCAGTCTTAGCACAATAACTCACGAACTAATAAATAGATTATAATGAAATTTTAACATCTGTCTAAGGTTAGTACTAACTGAAAAAGAGGCGAATGCAACAAAACTAGTGTCATCTACATGTTAGGCCTGGGACTTTTCGACCCATGTGTTGTGTTAAAATACAAATGAAAAATGTTAAAATGGTGTTTAACTAGCTAAGCGTTATACCTATGGCTGTGTTTTTGTTTGATTACATCTGTATTGAAAACACTTGAAACTGCCATCCGAATTGTTTTTGCTGCAAAATCATAAATTGTTTTTCTGATAAATGCGGCATTTTATATGAACGCTCTTATGATATTTTCGTATGCTTGTACAAGTACATGCGTTTTCATGAGAGTAATATTGATTCATGGAAACGCCAACAGATATTCTACAAGGTGGCACAAAATTAATCCCCCTATCGGAAGATTTATAATTTTTGAAAATGGCGGCTTATATCAATCATATTTGACACTTGCGAACTAGACAGCTACAGTACACAAACAGAAAACCAATGGAGGGCGTAAAGGTCAAAATAAAAATTTTCATCACTCAAACTCATTTGTTTTAATCAGTAAAAAAAGTCATTTAAAAACAAACTTGGATAATTAAATAGGGGCCACCTTGTATTATGAGATAGAAAAGCACGATAATGCTACTGTTTGTTCAGACTTTAAGTTTGGAAATTTATTACCTGTAGATAACACTTGCCGGACTATGTTATGCGTGTGTGTGTATTTGTAGCTGTCATTAATAACTCAAAACATGCCACTTGTTTCTAAATTACCTATTGCCGGCAACACTTTCTATCTCGGCATTCTGACCTAAATTTTATTGAATTCATACATGCATACATACATACATCATATACACACATACATTTTGTGTAAATTATTTAGGCTCTCACATACTTAATACACATAAAAATGTACTTAAAAGTTGCGCCTAAGTACAGTTTTTTCTATATTTTTTTTTTTTTTTGTACAAATTAGATTTCCTTCTGAGTTTCTAATTCTTTGCTGATTTCGTTTTTTTACTGCCTGAACACTACATTGCTGCAGTCTCATTTGCGGCAATTTGCAGTGTTTTTTAGTTAATACTCCTCAATTAGTTATTACCTGCGCAATATTGTGAGTACGAAAAATTAATCAGGAGTACTACTGTATAGCTATGAAATTTGAAATCAATGCAAGTTGATAATTAAATCCTCCTAGAACTGGCAAATGTTGTACAACTAAAATGTTGCCCTGGAGTTGTGAATTGTCCCAACACTGAATACTTATTCGATAATAAGGACTTGATTCCAAAAATTAATTATTTCCATAATAATTTTTCGCTAAGTAGTATTTATAAAAATTCTCAATATGGCGGCCTCAGCAAGAATTTTTCAGATCTTCGAGAAAAAAACCCAACATTGGTTGTTTAAAAAAATCGAAGCTTTTTATGTTTTTCAAAAGCACTATAAATTTTATTGAAATCCATCAAGCGGTTGTTTTTAAGTTACAGTGATCACCAGTTCAAAAAACATAGTTTTAAGAAAACGCTTTTAAAATTTTGCGAGTGCTCCGGAGCGTCCGAGCGTCCGTTGTCACACAATATTTTTACAATATTATACTTTAAGAAAATGCAAAAAATGAAAAAGCTTTTCATTTTTGAAAATTCTGACCACCCCTAACCACTTAACATGGTTATCTTATAATTTCTTTGGAAATTATGTTCAATTAGCTTTCGTACGTCACATCGAATAAAAAAACCCTCATCGGCTACTCTATCCAGAATATTTTTGCATAGAATTTCTTTGATCATTAAATTATCCATAAAATTTAAACAAAACCCTAACAAACAAAAGTGGTTGCTTGGTAAGTTTTAAATTTACAGTTTTTCACTAACTAGACAGACTAATGGTGCCTACTTTATACCGTTGAAAATAAATTTTCTATGAAGGTTGCAATTTTGTTAAAAACTGCTACGCCTTTTTAGTTATCCAAAAAGGTATAATAGGTATTCTAGGCAAAATGTAATTGAATATAAACAGCAGGTAGCCTCATATAACAATAATTTCCTAAAGTATCAAGAACGACTTTCGCGGTCATCCTGTATACGGGGTGTTTGGTTAGCGGCTGGCAGCCATTTTTATTTTTATCTGGGCCCACCACGAAGGTGTGTCTTAAACATAGTCTGTTTTTTTCTTATTCATAGTCTTTTCACGTAGAATTCATTCGAAAACTACTAAAATTATAAACTTGTTTTTTTCTTTATCAGACACTTGAAACGAGGGAACAAAGTAAACGATTACAAAAAAAAAAAAAACGTTTGTTATTCTTTGGACTAATTTTGTTCTGGGAAATTCTTAAACACTTAAGAAGTATACCTATTAATAAATTTTCCAATCACGTACTTCGTTTTCTAAACGGTCAGGTAATTTTGCTATTAACGTTTGTAAGATGAGTAAAATTTACTCTTAACCTTCGATATCCCAATAATTAGCAATAATCAACATAAAGAAGTTGTGTCGAACCTAATTTTTTTGTTTTCTTGTTCTTTTTATGCTACTACCGAACTTTTTATGATGAACCTTTTTTCTTTGACTCAAAACCGTCGATACATCGAAAACTGAATTAAAAAGGGTATTTTTTTGCTGAGCGCTGGTGCAATTTTTGTTGTGTGGTTGCTTTTTATTTTTTATTTTTGTTGGCTTGTTTGACTGTATCTACTTCTAGTTGCATATTAAAATCTTGGAACTTGAATATTTAATATCTACTCAACTTTAATTGCATACACTTCACTCCTCTGTTGATTCGTCTTGAAATAACAAGCAATGAGGCTAATTTCGTTTGAAACAACAAAAAAAAAGAGAAAAACTCTCCTTGTAATCTTACTTAATTGAAAATGAGCAATGCTTGCCAGACAGACAGACAACAGAACTGTAACAGCATTCGAGTCAAGGTTTTCATACGTAAATATGTGTAAGTTAAATATTATTTTCTTTATTTCTACGCGAGGTGCTTACATATACGCTTTACATGCATTGTATATATGTACATGTGTATGTACATATACAGCGACAGAAGCATATAAAACACTTTTTCATTTAACTTGCAATTATTTTACATAAAAAATTGAAAATTTTCTATAACTTATGTAAATAGTTCACAAAAAAAAGTAGCTTAACTTTATCATTCATTACTTTTCTGTATATTCATCAACTACCGGCAAAATCTTTTCCTTTCATTTTATTATTCTTTTATCAATCAACATTTCTATTTCCACCCCTAATATTTGTGGTATTCATTGAAATCCTCCATTCATTCTCTCATTCATTATTTTCACTACTATTGTCTCAATTACTAAATCGCATGCTACTTCAGTTTCAACTAACTATTCGCTCGCATGCGATCCTATATTCAATTTGCGTTCCACAAACCTGCCACTCGCATGTTATGGCAAACTCACGCAACTCTGTGAGATTGTAAATAATAAAAATAGTGTTGCCGTTTTCAAATTTTTACCATCCAAAATTGTGGAGCTCCTCTCTTGGTTGATTAATGGGTTAGTATGAATTTTAGTAGATAATGACAACGACAAGGAATGATGATACAATTCATAGTTACATTTATACGATATTAGGACCATACTATTTTGGTTTATTATTTACTCAAATTTTTTTTTAATTTGTAAGTAACGAAATTGCGATTTCATTTTAAATGGCTTTTTATTAATCCTTCGCAACTAATCAAATCTAATAATACGTTCACGAAAGACGAATAATACGTTCACATATAAGTAGATGATTTACTTTTTCGGTAATTAAAAAGCGCGATTTCCCATACAAAATTTCTGTGTTATCGATAATTATTATTACGAATGTAAGGAGAAACATCAAAATAAAAATGCCGGCAAACAAAAAAGGTCTGTAAACATAATTCTAATAAAATTTTTGTTAAATATTTTTCATTATGGATTCATTTTATGAAAGCGTGTGTCCATAAACGTTTTCTCCTCTTATTACTTGTTATAAAATGTAATATAGAATATCCCATGCGCATTGCTGCCATAATTTTTTGCAACCTCAGTAAACGTCGTTTTCCGATTTCCTCCAACTGTTTATTATTAGCAGCCAATTGCGCAGTTAAATTAACTATTCCTTTTCCTTGTACTTTCTTCATTTCGTTAATAACAATTAAATAAACCAAAAATATCGAAATATTCCACCAAAATAATTTCTATGAAGAAAAACCTCTCAATGCAGAACTAATAGCTGATTGTAGATTTTGCAGGTAATCTACCACACGTGAGCGGGTAGATTAATTTGGTGGATTTATAGGTGATTAATGCATATGTGAACGTATTAGAACCGGAAGTTGTTTACAATCTTTCACTTTGCCCAGAATTGTTTGATTGCTATCTCGACAGCTCAGTAGATTTGATTGAGACTGAATAAAGTTAATCTTGCAAACGCTAAAAATACAAATAACATGATTTTGAATTATATTAGAGGTTATTTAATGCAATAATGTATTCCTTTTATGTTGTCGCAGAGCCTCCATGAACCACTTCTTAATCAATATATTATATTATGTAGTCATACTCGGATAGACACCTTAAAAATCTTTCGAAACGGTCAGTGTAGTTCTTGGTTCTGAACTTTAATCAACTTTTACCGACCTTTGTTATATGTGTGTATAATTCCATATGTAATATCAATTTCAGTAGTGAGTGGCAGCACTGTTTGAGAATGAATACTGAGTGAAGGCTTGCGGTCATTTACTACTAACACACATTCATAACTATTTTATGTGTGTACACAAAAATTGAGGCAGTCGCGTGCTTACTTTCAAATACACAAAAAGTTAAACGTATTCTTACATATACATATATGTATTATAAGTTTACTTGCCTTAGTATGTCTTTTGTACTCGTTTCTTAGATGCGTAATTTTATAAATTACATTTTATTTTATTTTGTTTGCTTTTATTTGATTTTATTTCGTTTCCATTTCTTGTATTGTTTATTTTTTGTTTTGTTCAATTTTTTTGTGTTTTGTGTTGTTCAATTGTTTTGTGTTTTGTTTTGTTTATTTTTGTATAGTTTTTTGTTTTTGGTTTTTCATAAATACAGTTTCGGATTTCTTTTATATGGAAAAAAAAAAAAAAAAAAAGTCAACGTTAAAAAAAAAAAAAAAAAAAAAAAAAAAAAAAGTCAACGTTACTTCTGAACGACTTCAAACTCACACTTTCCTGTATATTAGGCCGGGTCGATTTGTGGGGAGGCAAAAAAAATCGCCCATTGCTCTGTGAAAATTATATTCTAGGGATCAAAATAAGATACTTTGCCGAAGGAACCATACCTCTAAAACGAATTCTGATGTCCCCCAATTTGGGTCGAACTTTTAGTGTCTTTTGTAGGGAGGCAAAAAAAATCGCCCATTGCTCTGTGAAAATCATATTCTAGGGATCAAAATAAGAAACTTTGCCGAAGGAACCATACCTCTAAAACGAATTCTGATGTCCCCAATTTGGGTCGAACTTTTTAGTTTCTTTTCTCATGTAAAGACCAAAAATGGTGATATTTTGAAATTATTGTATGGGGAACCCCCCAGGGGAGTTCCAGGGGGTGTGCCACTAGCATGGGTGGATCGGCCGTCCAAAGTTAGTGGGGGTCGGTCATACATTTGGACTCGATTGGAGCACTCTAAATGGGTCAAAGTGGGATTTTTCGTTCGACCCAAATTGGAGGACATCAGAATTCGTTTTAGATGTATGGTTCCTTCGGCAAAGTTTCTTATTTGATCCCTAGAATACGATTTTCACAGAGCAATGAGCGATTTTTAAATCGACCCGCCCTAACATATATATACAGTGGGTCACAGCTCACAGGCGAACTACTAAAACTGCGAATGCTGTATTTTGAAAGCTAAAACTTTTTTTGAAAAAATTTTAAGATTAAATAATTTATACGCAATCGCAGTATAAAAAAGGTACTTCATTTATTTTTTAAGCTTTAAAAAAAATATAAAAAATATATAAAAAACAAAAACACGGAACAGTTCAAAATTTTATGTCACCGCTTATTTCATGCAGTATTCATTTTTTCTTAAATTTAAATTAAACTATTGATTTAAAAATGATTCAGTACTTTGTGTGGTATCCTTAGGCTTTATTAACAGGTTTTAACCTTTTTGGCATTGACTCCACTCGCTTTTTCGTTACTCCCACTCCTCCAAATTACGGTTTTTATTTGTTTTTTATTTTTTGCCGCCTTATGTTTAGGGTCATTGTCCTGGTAGAAACGGAAATCTTGTGGTATTCCAAGTTTCGCAGCACTTTAAAGTAGATTACCTTTTAGAATATGAGGTACATTGTTTTGTCCATAATACCCTCGACAAACATTAAATTTCCTACTCCGGCTGCTGGCATACGTGCCCATACCATTGCACTGCCACCACCAAGTTTCACAATCGGTTTTATGTTGCTTTTGTGGAGCTCTGTATTAGGTTTCCGCCAGACGTAAGACATTCCATCTGAGCCAATAGGTGGACTCGTCAGGAAATATTACCGCTTTCCAGAAATCAAAATCTTTAATTTCGAGCTCTCTGGCGAAGGCAAACACCCAGGAGTAGGTATATGTGTATGCAACAGTTCCACAACTTGAAAGGAAGCTATAATACATATAAAATCGTTGTCGTAATGAAAGTATTGAAAATGTCTCTACATACAAACCAACGTTTTTTTGTTGTTAATTTTTGTCATTTGTTTCGGAGTGACAAAGAAAGTTGCAGATTAGAGAAACTTATTTAAAAGCCATTGGCACCTAACCACATCGGTATAGAAAATCGTATAGCTGCAATACACACATGCATACATAAATGAATAGCACATTTTTATGCATGGCCGCAAAAGTTTCCTGCAGCTTCTCATATCCCGTAATCATCGCCTCTCGGTTCATCGCTTATGAATAAACTCGACACTGACTGAAACTCAGTTGTAATTTGTTACTTTGCGTCATCTAACTTTCCCATACCTCGGGGTATCAGCAAGCAATCATTATATGCAAAAACATGAACGCTTGCATTACGAAAAAGTGATATTAAATTCATTCAATACTGCGAGGTTTTTGTGTTCATTTTTATTTCTATAAAGACTATTATTACTATTATTATATTTCTTTCCATGCATGTGTATTATTTAAGTGAAGCTTTCAACGTCATTGAACATGTTAATACGAGGGTTGCCTTCTACATTTTGCTCCCAATAACGAAAACACATTAAAATAATAATGAAAATGGCTTTATTGTTTTTATAAATAGTTTCCTTGGAAACTTTTTGCATTCGCTTGAACAAATTTTCGAAACACTTCTGTCACTCAGAAGTAGATACCGTTTTGCTGCTTAAAAACTTGAACAACTTCTTAAAGGCGTTGAAAAAAATGAACCTCGCATTTTATTTTTGATATTCCGGTACCAGAAGAAATCATTAGATGCCAAATAAGAGCTGTGAGGCGCATGACCCATCTAGTTAATATTTTGAGTGCTCAAAACCTTTTTTGTGTGAGCTGATATGTGAGAGCTCGCATTGTCTTGGTGAAGAATGCCTTATCTTTGGTAGTTGGGTTTCCTTAATTCTCCGGCAAAATTTTCAGGGAAATAAATAGTTGCGCACCACTCAGAATTCACTGTTTTAAGTGTTTCTGGTGGTACAGTTACGATATGATCAGATTTACCGAAAAAAAAGAACAGGCGAAAATTTGCTTTGGGTTGCTTCTTCCGCAAACAACTTTTGTTGGATTAGGCTCGTCTTGGAACACCCGTAATGTTGATTGCTGTTTTGTTTGCGACTCATATGCACACAAGGTCAAGTCCAAAATAAACAAGACTGGCGTTATAAAAATGTTTTTGATAGCGCCATCTTTTTAATGAGTTAGTGCGTTGGAAGTTACATCTCCAGATGACTTTCAGTGAAAGCTTGGTGACATTCGATTCAGTGCAAGCGAAGTTATTGCGTCCAAAGTGAGTGTATGTTTGTGTCATTGGTTCCAAAAATGAGTTTCAAACAAAGAGCTAAATCAAATTTAGTTTTAAAATCGGAAAACGTTTATCGAAACATTTCGTGCCAGACTTCATGAGTGGTTTACTCGTTTCAGAGATGGTTGTAAGGATATAAATGACAATGAACATACGGGTCGCCTAAAATCGGTAATCACCGAAAACTCCATCGAAATTGTTCGTAAATTTATCAAAACTGAACCGAAATCATGGTTGAAACTCATGGAATTGGAGTTGAGTATCCCCAAAACATCGCTTTATCGCTTTTTAACTGATCATTTGGTCTTACAAAAGGTCTGTGGACGTTTCATCCCGCACAAGTTAACTGAGGACCAAAAATTGCTCAGAATTCAACTTTCGAAAGACCTTCTTTTACAACATTGAAACTGGTGACGAAACGTGGAGTTTCCAACCTCAAAGTAAGCGTTAAAGTGCCGAATGTCAATGCAATTTTCTATCTTGGCGTTTTGAAGTGTTTATTGCATCGCATTCGTCGAATTCGCCCTGAATACCGCGAGGAGGAAGCTGGCGCTTATTGCATAAAAATGCACCATCTCATCGATCCACTATTGTGACTGATTTTTTGATTATAAATCGCATTTTAACCATCAATCACTCACCGTATTCGCCTGATATGGCTCTCTGTGGCCTCTAGCTATTCGGAAAATTGCATTTGGCCATGAAAGGAAAAGGTTTTGCGTCCGTAGAGGCCACCCAAAAGGCTTGTACCGACATCCTGAAGGGCATTCCGGTCAATGGCCTGAAACACACCTGAAAGCTTTTAGATCGCGCAAAACAGTGTAACGTGTCCCGAGGGGACTATTTTGAAAAAAAAACTCGAAATTATCAGAACAAAGCTGCCGTCGTTTCTATTTTAGATCAGTTTTGTTTATTTTGGACTTCACCTTGTAGATCCAAGGCTCGTCACTTTTTACGTTTTAACAGACATGCTTTGAATCACGACTGCTGAATTTCTTTAACATTTCCTTACACTAATCGGCACGGCCCTGCTTTTGGTAAGTTTCAAATTATGCGATATCCAACAAGAAAAAATCTTCTTCACGACCAAATGTTAATGCAATATTGTATTGTATTCTGGTTCCACTAATGTCTATGACGATCGTGCTTTATCGATTGCTTCTGGTACAACAACCGTTTTTGGACGATTTTTACGAAATTCATTCTGCAAGGATCGACACCCACGTTAAAACTTTTTGTACCAGCATTTCAGTAAGTAAGTCGGAGTAAGTTGATCAACGAACCCCGGCTGGACGAGATGAATTTTTCAAGAGAGACTGAAAAAAGAACAAATAAAGCTCGTAAAAGAAGCCTAATTTCTCAATAAAAGTATCGAATTACAGCTCATCACATGTAGAATTACACAGGCGCAAAATATAAAAGGCAACTCTCGTACATTTATCAGCGAATGTCGTCTCACCATTGCTGCACATCACATATGTACGTACATACATAGTAACACACTGAGTGCCATAAAAAGCGTACAGTTTGTATATATATATAAGTAAATATAAATTTATAATTTTTTTATAAAAATGTTATTCAACTTAACAAGAATTGCATAGAATTGCAAAATTCCAACACTCGAAAATAAATTACAAAAACTCAAAACAAAATATGATCACAAGATCAATAAAAGAAGAAAAACCATAAATTCTGTCAAATACTAATTATGTAAGCTAAATTGTATGTGTGCTCAATGACTCACTTTATAGTTTAATAACCTGAGTTGGTTGGTCTAAACATAGTCTAAGCTCACTTATGCAATGACACAGCGCTCAAGCTGAACTGACTGTTATGAAGAAGCCGTTTTTTGGCTAAAAAAATGCGAGTCAATCTTTCACAATTTACGAAACGATCAGTCAAGGTGGCACTGAATTTCTAAAGAATTTCTTTGATGGTCTCAGTATCATAATGGGCAAGGTCCCTAAACGAGCTGGCCATGCGTTGCACTACAGTTTTAGTATGGAGTTTTATCTCAGAAACTACCGAAGCTTTTGTGTAGGCTGCAAAAAATATAGGTGTTCCACATTATCTTTGTAAGTGTCTACTTATGTAGATGTACTTTCACTAATTGGGCATATGGCATCAAACACCGACGACATGCAACCCATTGCTGGACAAATCTGGTGGTGCGTCTTGATGTTGTTACGCCATTGGACTGACTTCGACGTTTGTGCTTTTAAGTGGCCACCGAACGGTAAATGATTTTTAAAGAAAGCTTCTTCAAGACAGAAGTAGACTTACCATTGCCTGCATTGTTGTTGTATATCCCCAGTGAGCATCGAACTCGGGTCCATTCTAATTTGCTGTTGCGCACAAACTAACACAGCTACGCTGATCCCTACCTTTCTCATATTATTACAATAATAATCAAATGAATACTAAAAACGTCAACATCAGTGGCGGTATCGACATTGAGGAATCAATGTTTGCAACTTTTTCCGCTGTGTTAATATACTCAAATTTCAATCGCTTTGCGGTTTCATTGAATAGATACAACGTGTCATAGATGTAATGTGCTTATATTTTCCGCATGATACTGTTCGTGCTCGAGTTAGCTTTGTTTGTGAATAGAAAGCAAGAAATTTAAGTAATGTGAGTTTATTCAATTGCATTTGTATTTCAATAGTCTGTAAAATTGCTTTACAATGGCGCTTACTGTGAATAGTGTTGCAGTTGAGAGTACGAGTATCGAGCACAAGGCAGCACAGCCAACCACCTAAACCAGGATGTCAGATGTCGAGTCTTAAATACTTGTTGCCATAAAACGCCTTAGCTTCTTTGCTAATCGGAAAACTAAAAGACTTAGTGAGAATTGTAGGAGATCATAAGCTGAGTCCCACTTCCTTGGCTGCAGCACATGCTCGTGCTTGTTAAAAGCGTACATTAAGAAGGCTTGATAATATTAATTGTGAAAAATTAATTTTCTTTTAAATTTTTTGTTTTTGCATTTTAGTTAGCTTTTCTTTTTTAGTAAAAATGCATTGTGTTTACTTCAAGTCTCTCGTCTTTGGCTTAATTGTGCTTCGAAAACCATGCATAAGACGCTGCACGCGTGTGCCTTTGAGACAACTCTGCTCAAATTTGTATGTAGCCTTTAAATTTGTATAATATCTAAAAAGCCTTAGAAATCCGTAAATGCAACATCGACCTGGAAATCTTTTCTAAAAGCTGATGTGCAACCCTTTGGGAAAACAGCCAAATTTGAAGCAGTCGACTTAAAAGGAATGAAGCCTGGCCTGGCCGCAAATCCAGCTCGTTGAGATCATCTTCCTGCAGAACTATGAAAACACTGGTGCTCGGGCACATGCATACCGTTGCTGGTTTATGAATCCATAAAAAGTATAACTAAGTTTACAAACATTTTCAAACTCTCGCTGACTATGCCATTTCCCGCTTTTTGTACGAAATCCAAAGAAAACGAAATTAAAATGCGAAATATTATTTTTAGCGCACATAAAAATCTAAGATAAAGCATTGTGTGGGATTTTTTTACTATTTTCCCTGCGAGCTTAATTGTCTAATTAAGTACATTTTAAATATAAAGCCTTCATAAATGTTCATCATAAAGAAACAGGCGCGCGAACCATTTATGCAAAATGAAAAAAATAATTTCATATTGTGATTATCTTATTTTTCAAAAAACAAAAAAAAAAAAACAAAAAAAAAACAATACCCTATGATCTGAAAGTACCGGGAATGTTTAATTTAAGCGAACCGGGCACGTGGGAACCGGTCCATATTTTTTTCTTATGTTGGTAGGACTGTAAGACACACATCTGTCACTTTTTAGCGCCATCGGATCTTTAGTGTCTGCCTAGCCGGCCGGAAATGTGGGCAAACAATTCTTGGATTTTGCATGATGATAACGCGCCATCGCACCGAGACCAAATTGTGCTGAATTATTTGACCAAACAACAAGTAAATACCATCGTGCAAGCACCGTATTCACCTGATATGACCCCGTGTGACTTCTTTTTGTTTCCTAAGTTGAATTTACCACTTTGTGGAAGGAGATTTTAGTCGATAGAGGAGATCAAAGAGAATGCGACGAAGGAGCTGAAGGGTATCCCTTCGTCGGCCTACCAGGGATGCATGTACAACTGGGTTAAACGTTGGCACATGTGTGTTGCTTCAGACGGGTCATATTTTGAAGGGGATAAAATAAATTTGCTGGAAATTTAACTCTGTTTTGTTAAACATTCCCGGTACTTTCAGATCATAGGGTATATATATGTATATATATATTTATTTGTATGTATGTGTTTTGATTGTGTGCGAGAGAGATTGTGAAATAAAGCAAAAACCAACTGTATAATGATAGAAGCTGTACGACGACCATCAGGCTATGAATTTTTTCATAATAATTTTTTTCAAGAGAAAATTAAGCAAAAATATTTCAAATAATACTTGCTGACGTGCAGCTTAGTTTATTTATCGAAAAATTATTTCATATGAGCTACGTAACTACAGTGGTATCCCGGTAATCGTGATGGCCAGAATCCCGAGGTCGTGCGTATCAACGACCGTCCGGATTATAGATGATGGATAACAGCATTAAAACTAACAACATAAATAGTTATATTCATTCAATTTTATTAAAGAGTTTATTTCCTACAGTTTTTTCTTTAGTGAAAGATGCATTTGTAGATATATATATATGTAATTGGCGCGTACACCCTTTTTGGGTGTTTGGCCGAGCTCCTCCTCCTATTTATGGTGTGCGCCTTGATGTTGTTCCACAAATGGAGGGACCTACACTATTAAGCCGACTCCGAACGGCAGATATTTTTATGAGGAGCTTTTTCATGGCAGAAATACACTCGGAGGTTTTGCCATTGCCTGCCGAGGGGTGACCGCTATTAGAAAAATATTTTTTTTTTTTTAATTTTGGTGTTTCACGGAGATTTGAACCAGCCTTCTCTCTGTGAATTCCGAATGGTAGTCACGCACCAACCCATTCGGCTACGGCGACTTTATAATTTATAAAGGGTCTTTCAAAAAACGCACCTAGATGTTGTTTTAAAATAAAAAGTGTTAAAAGTTTAGATTTTTTCAGGTTTCACTATTTTTACCACGTCTATAAGGAAAATCCCTCAAATAGTCGATTTATGAATGCCTAATTATTAAGAACCTCCAATATCCTTAACATACCGTCCAGTTTTTGGTCTGCCAGTCCTTTTGCTATCCTCGACAGAACCAGTTTATTGAAATTTGTTCATCAACCTTTGAATTTTCGACCCGATTATTTTCACCAAAAAATCACGAAATTTGCAAAATGTTGTTCTTAAAGATCGAACATTTGCATAATAAGTTTCGATATTTGAATGCGTTCTATGTATCGTATGTATGAAATTGTACCAGATAACCGCTTACGCGATTTTGGCTGAGCTCAACAAAGCGCGCCAGTCGTTTCTTGCTCGTACTTCTTCTTCTCTTCTTAATTGGCGCGATAACCGCTTACGCGATTTTGGCCGAGATTAACAAAGCGCGCCAGTCGTTTCTTGCTCGTACTAACCGGCGCCAATTGGACATACTAAGTGAAGCCAAGTCCTTCTGCACCTGATCTTTCCAACGCAGAGGAGGCCTTCCTCTTCCTCTGCTACCACCAGCTGGTACCGCATCGGATACCTTCAACGCCGGAGCGTTTGTATCCCTTCGGACGACATGACTCTAGAGCCGCTGGATCTTTATTCGCTGCGCTATGTCTATGTCGTCGTAAAGCTCATACAGCTCATCGTTCCATCGCCTGCGATATTCACCGTTGCCAACGTGCAAAGGTCCAAAAATCTTGGAGTGTAGAGTGTTAGTTTTGTTCGTCGAAAGAGGACTTTACTGCTCAGTTGCCTACTTAGTCCAAAGTAGCACTTGTTGGCAAGAGAGATTCTACGTCGGATTTCAAGGCTGACATTCTTATCGGTGTTAATGTTCCTAAGTATACGAAGTCCTTTACAGCCTCGAAATCATAACTATCAACAGTGACGTGGATGCTGATACGCGAGTGCGCCGACTGTTTGCTTGATGACAGGAGGTACTTCGTTTTGTCCTCGTTCACCACCAAGCCCATTCGCTTTGCCTCTTAATCCAGTTTGGAGAAGGCAGAGCTAACAGCGCGGTTGTTAAGGCCGATGATGTCGATATCATCGGCATACGCCAACAATTGTTCGCACTTAATATATAAAAAATTGTGCCTGGTCGATTAAGTTCTGCGGCTTGTACGAGCCTCTCCAACATCAGGTTAAAGAAGTTACACGACAGCGAGTCACCCTGGATGAAACCTCGTGTGGTATCAAACGGTTCGGAGAGGTCCTTCCCAATTCTGACGGCGCTGCTGGTGTTGAGCAACGTCATCTTACATAGCCGTATTAGTTTTGTGGGGATACCAAATTCAGACATCGCGGCATACAAGTAACTCCTTTCCGTACTGTCGAATGCAGCTTTGAAGTCGACGAAAAGATGGTGTGTGTCGATTCTCCTTTCATGGGTCGTTTCCAAGATTTGGCGTATTGTGAATGTTTAGCCGATGGTAGATTTTCAAGGTCTAAAGCCACACTGATAAGATCCAATCAGTTGGCTGACGGTGGGCTTCAGCCTTTCACACAATACGCTCGCTAGAACCTTATAGACGATATTTAGAAGACTAATCCCGCGGTAATTGGCACAGATGGCAGGGTCGCCCTTATGGATTGGGCAGATCACACTTAAATACCAATCGGCAGGCATGCTTTCATCCGACGATATTTTGCATAGAAGCTGATGCATGCACCTTACCAGCTCCTCGCCGCCATGTTTGAATAGCTCAGCCTGCAGCCCGTCGGCGCCCGCGGCTTTGTTGTTCTTTAGCCGCGTTATCGCTATTCTCACCTCGTCATGGTCGGGTAGCGGAACGTCAATTCCGTCGTCAACGATTGGGGTATCGGGATCTTCACTTTCTCGGTGACATGCGCAGCTGTCACTGTTTAACAGGTTCGAGAAGTGTTCCCTCCATAATTTAAGATTGATATGGATGTCAGTCACCAGTTGGCCGTCTTTGTTCTTACAGAAAAACGCCCCGGTCTTAAAACCTTCTGTAAGCCGCCGGACTTTCTGGTAGAATTTTCGGCGTTGTTCCTGACCAGCATCTCAAGTTCCTCGCACTCGCGTATTTCGGCCTCTCGTTTCTTCTTTCGGATAATACGTCTCTCTTCCTTTTTTAACTCTCTGTAGCGATCCCACATGGCTCGCGTTGCGCCCGATCTTTCTGCGGCAGCATGACATTCTTCGTCGTACCCACAGTCACATCTGTTAGCAGTCACGTTTACTACCAAACTACGAACATTTTATTGATATTGCTTGACATTTGTAAAGTCTTGAGTAAGTCTACCTGTTCATCACGTGTCTTGGAATTTTTACAGTTTTATAAAATGGTTTTTGAATTTGCAAAAACGAATTTGTATTAAATTTTGCCTTAAATGCGAAAAACTTAGAAATGTTGCAAAACTGTTTCGGTAATGAATCTAAAGAAAACAGTCATTTACGAGTTGCATAAACGCTTCAGTAGAGATCGCGAATCCATCGAGGAAGGCGAATGTAGTGGCAGGCCATCGAGACCGAAAATTGATGAAAACTTCAACAAAGTGAAAGGAAAGTTGATCAATAACTGCAAATTAACCATCAGAGAGCTCGCAGAGGACTTGCACATTGCTTATGCATCCGTTGATGCCCAGTTGGTCGTTTGTCCCAAATGACCTGAATTTCGTGCAAAAAAGGATCCGCGTTGATATCGCCAAAGGCATGATTTTCAAGGCTGAATCAGACCCAACATTCATCAAACGCAGCATTACCCGATACGGGACGTGGGTTTATGAGTATGATACCCAATCCAGACAGTGGAGAGCTCCAAAAGAACCAAGCAATAAAGCACTGCTCATGGTTTTTATGATTACAACGGTATTGTACACCACGAACTTTTGCCAGACGGTCAGCCAGTTAATAAGTACCGCATGATGAAATTTTTCAATACTTACAATGCTTTTCTAGTTGGAATTTTTTCGTAGTACTTTCTTTATATTGTTCATTCTTTAACCGATACCATATAAATCAAACTTTCGAAATTTAATGCAGAATTTAGAAAAATTTAACAAATTTTCGTTTACAATAAGTGCAAGATTTAAGTGACTGTTTTTTACTGATGGCAAGTGGAAAAAAGTATGAGCCATTTTTTATGTCACTCGTTTGTTCAAGCATATTGAAAACTTCAAAGTCTACCCTCCCAATTTTTTGTTTTTTGTTTTTTAATATAAGATCATTCCCGCTTTTTTGATCGAATTTTGTAAATTTATATGCTTATTTGACTACGTAGCTATTTTGTTTAGTATTAAGATAACTATAATTATTAGCACTAATAGCAAAAGTGACAGAGTGCATGTTTCGGTCTTCCTGCCTTTGCATTTAGCAATACATTTAGAAGACAAGCAACATGTCTGCGCTCAAGTAGGTAGTTCAATTAACGGCGGTAGAATCAAACACTACAGTTGGCCACCCATCGTCGCCACACGCCTAGCAGCCAAACGGTTGGAAAAGTCCATTACACTCGGAATCTGGCTTAGTCGTATTGTTGGTATTGTTTTAGTTGGATGCTACGTAATTTGCTAACTATTTGCTGTAGCTGCCCACTGCATTTCCTGGTGTGACTGCCGGAAGCAGAAGCAGAAGAATAAGGAAGGAAGGAGGAGCTGCATAATAGCTGAGCACTGGCAGATCTGGTTGCCGACCAACCAACCAACATGCATACAATTGCAAATATAAAATTTACTACATTATGTGCAATAATGACGATGTCAGCGAAAACAACAACAGCAATAATAATAATAACACGAGCAAACAAGTATGCTAACCAGCCAGACCTCCGTCTACGCGTTATTGTGTCATACGGCACATAATCAATTCCAGCAACATCAGGGCAACACAACAGTCAGTCATTGACCGCTTCAGTGAGCTATGATGATACTCATATATGCATGTATGAGCAAGGCGACAGGTGGCGGAAACGTGGTGCGACAATAAAGGCGACTGGTGATATGGCAAGCATGTACAGTTCGTGTTTGCTTGACAACTGATGCTGTTTCTGATAGTGCATACAATGACGCACATAAAAATAGGAACGCCTTGGAAAGTTTATTTTCTGGCGATCTTCCGTTGAGGAAACGTGCACTACATAAAATGGCGTAGACATTTTTCAAAAGTTCTCGATTATAGAAAAACGGGCATTTTCCACTTTAATTCGTAATTCTCATAATTTATTTATTATATCTATACTTATTACAGCAGTGTTTTTTATTAAATTATTTCTTATTATTATTTTTCAATATTTTGTAAGGTGTCCTGTATTTCTTAGGGCTGCTTGAATCAACCAAATCTTCCAATATAGGCTGTATAACACACCTTCGATCGATTTGTCCAGCTTAACCCGAGTTTTGGGGTTTTTGCTTCATTACTTGGATCTTCATGATATGACAACGGCTCTCGATATGGTTCTAATTTTGACTCTTCAATATTCAGCTGTTGTTAGTCAGCTGATTTCTGTTGCAAAACTTTTTTAGGACCTGCAAAGTTGATTACCTAATAAATTGGGGTTAGAAAAATAAAAACTTAACATTTTGCAGCTGAATTATTCAAAAAAACTGGCTATCTGAATGGAATAAATAAAGAGATATCCCCAACAAACAGAACTAGAATTCGTCGGAGAATATTAGCATTCGGAAATCGCATGCTATCAACATATCTACTTTTTTGACTATTTTAATGCGTTTTGAACATTTTATATATCTATATAAAAAAATGTGTTAAGTAGGCGATTCAATGTCGAGTGATTGAAATATTTTGGACCTGGTCTTTAGTTGTTCATTTCCATGCTTGAGCAAAGTGGAAGATTTTCAAGAAAATTTTGACAACTGAGATTTGTTTCATGTCGAAAGTTTAGGTATTCGTTTTTTTAAAGTAACATGTCTTTTTATTTCTTTTTCGGTTCTTACAATTGTTTTTTTTTTTTTTTGGCTAGATAAAATATCTTAAAAAAAATTTTTTTTGTGTTTAATGTTTATTTGGTTCAAAATGTTTTTTCCAATTTTTTATTTTCTTTCTACATTTTTTTGGCACAAATGTTAACAAGAAACGAAAAAACAAAAATCACCAACCATTTTTAACCAATTTTTTTAAACTATTTTTAAAGATTTCATAAAGATATAAGTTGAAAAAATTAAGAAAAAAGAACGAAATATATTTAACTTCAAAAACTCTATGCAATTTTCAACTTAAATTAAATTGTTACGTGTTAATGAATTAAAATATTTACGTGTTATTCAGAAATGACAAACATATAGTACAGAAAAAGGGAAAAATACTTTTCAAAGAGTATATTTTATCCTAAAAATATCAATTATATATTTAATATAAGAATATATTTACCTATAAAAACTCCATACAAAAATTTGTAACATAAATAAATCTGAAAATTATTAAATCTTTTCAAAACCCCCGAAATTCTTTAATGAACCCCCGTGGCGTAAACATTACAATCTCAGCCACTGTATGCATATCTACGTAAATACATGCGAGTGCCAGTGATGCTTATGACACTACTGTTGCTGATAGCAGTGTTTGGTTCACAACAAGCGCCGGTTGCAAATGACAATATTGCACATTAAATGCGACGAAATCCACCGCATGCATTCCTTTAGTGGTCTACAAAAAATGTGTCTAAGGGTGTGTCGAGCTCTCATATCTCAAATTTACACATTTGTGTCACAAAAATATACAATTGAGGAGTACATTTATCGTTTTTATAGAGAAGCATTCACACTTACATAAATATGAAAATTTTTGAGTCATGCAATCTAATTTCTCAAACTAAGTTCTCTAGGTAGGTGGCTCAGGGTGTCTGCAGTTTCTTGACGGGAGTCAGGTCGAATTTGAAATGGCATGGCCCTGGTGTGAAAGATATCACCCTAATACAAGATTGAATCATGAACTGAATCAGACTATATAATGTGAACATGATTTCATTTTACTAAACCGCGAGCATATCGTGATTGGCACTATTGTGTGGAGCCACCCTTGTTGTCAATATTTAGTGAAAGTGTCTGCAACTTGGAGTATATCGGTGTCTCGCCTTCTGAGCACATGCTGGACATATCATATACCCATTTGTGGATATTATAAACATACCAAGAGGCACTTATTAGATCCTGTTAGTTTCGCTTCATAGCCCTTCAATTCATAATATCGATTTTCCTCAAAATTTCGAAACTTTTAGTCCGTGTTTTTATGGAAATGCAATTTTGTAACCCATTCAGTTTTGGCATAATATTTTACCTGTTTAAAGTGGTTCAAAATTCGCGTTGGTTCTTGAATATTTTTTTTTGGACTTTATTACATTAAAATTTATTATTTTGCGAAAATTCTGATTTTAAAGTTTGACATTTTGATGAAAATTTTTTAAATTTTGTAATATTTTGTACAAAGCTTGAAACTTCTAGTTAAATGATTTTTGTTCCAATCATAAAAAATAAGAATAAAAAAATAAACAAAGATCCTATAAAAATATTCAAAACATCGCCTTATCAGGCGCTGCTTTTTTTGTGAACACAGATATATTATATATTAATGATAAACAGACTGAGATGGGCTGGTTACTTATTACGATCTAATACTGATAACACATCCCAATAAATACTCTTTGGAAAGTGCCACAGACATAAAAGATCGGACCGCCCGCCTTTCAGGTGGACTGACGGTGTAGATGAACATTCAGTTTTTTTTAGGATTTCGGGCATAGAAAACGTAAGGAGACAATAAGAGGTTTATGCTACTAACATAGAGACGATTTTCCTTGACCGTTTAAGTACCTCCTTTGAACGTCTGACGTTCCATTTTGACCTGATTATTTTTTTAATTTTACATGCCAGACTATCAAGCCATCTCGTGTTGGCTAAAGTGACAATGCTATTTCTTCCAGGCGGTTTGTAGGTTGATAGGGGTGTACCCGCAATCTCTATATTAAGGCTCTCTTCTGGTAATTTGTCTGTCTTACAATTCCCGGGTATATCACTATATAATGCCACTCAAATAGATGCGGAAATATTCCGCCATCTCGTTATGAGATACCTGGAATTAGTGGCTACCGTACCAAGATTTAATCGCCGCTTGGCTATCAGAATATATATAGATGTATCTAACGGTAGTCACATTTTAGTCACTAAGAGCGCAGCTGAGACTTATAAGCGCTACACGTTCAACTTTCTAAAGCCTCTTTGCAATCGTTGCCTTGTTGAGATGTGTCCACCGGTCCTATACAGTCAGTGAGTGTTCTTCAAAGAAAGACCTTACCTGCGTCCTATGGCCTTTTTGCTTGAAAATAGAATAGCTTTTATTCCCGAAACTCTTTCATTCTTTCATTCGACAAATAAAATGTTTCAGATATCAGAAGAGATAGTGTTTAGTCATTGGGAGCCAAATTTGGCAAATTTCTGAATGCTCAAGCATTCTATATATAATATATATATATAATATATAATTGGCGCGTGCACCCTTTTTGGGTGTTTGACCGAGCTCCTCCATAAATGGAGCTCCATAAATGGAGGGACCTACAGTTCTAAGCCGACTCCGAACGGCTCATGCCATTGTCTGCCACTCAGAGGTATGCCATTGCCTGCCGAGGGGCGACCGCTATTATAAAAATGTTTTTCTTAATTTTGGTGTTTCACCGAGATTCGAACCTACGTTCTCTCTGTGAATTCAGAATGGTAGCATTAACACTTCAACCATTTCCGTTTTGACTTAATTCTGGTGTTGAAGTTGAATTTAGAGCTTTGACGTATTAAGAAGCTTCTAGTAGAAGTTCATTATTAATATTTTGATGGTATATTTTAACCCTCTACATATACCTCTGTTGAGAGTGTTTTTTCCGCAAAAGAGACAAAAAATACCCATCTGTTGAGGAGTTAGATGGTTGAAATGTTCAACAAAAATATTCCCCCTTTTTATGAGGAGAACTCGTCAGACGGAAAATAATAAAATTTTGGAATTTTACTGATTTTCATATAAAAGTGGAAAATGGATTTATCTGGTTTTTATTCGACACTGAACTATTCTTTTATTGAAAATAATGAACGTTCAAAAAAAAAAAAGGAACAGAGCAAAAAAAAAATACTACTCGAAACTGTCAAAATGTAGAGATATCGTTTTCTTAATGTATTTTCCCCTGAATCTTGTTCTTTAGAAAAAAGTTTTCGAATATTGTATTTGAAGAAAATTATATTTTGACCAAACTTAAAACTGCGATTAAATTTGTTGTGTTGCATGTATGTGTGTAATTTAGTTGTTTTCGTTCGGTGATCCACAACTAGCCGGATTGACTGACTACCGATTTCTGCCGACCATATTGTTTCAAGGTGTATGCAACAATAGTTGGAGCACACAGATGGCATTGCAGGAAGTGCAACAGAAAAATGCAAGCAAAACAAAAGCTACAAAAAAATTAATAAAAAATTAAAACTAAAAGTGGAATAGATGTGTTGGACGTGAGATTGAAACAGGGGCAATGAGGTAATTTTGTGTAACACGAAAACGCGATGTTGACCAGTTTGAGCCACAAATAGCGGCAGACAATGCAATCGCATTGGCTACAGTTGCGCACATATTGTTGTTATTGCTGTTATCGTTATGTTTGTTGCAGCAGCAATTGTTGCCACCTCGTCGTACAAGTGCAGGCATCGTACAAATATATGCATGTGTGGGTCTATATATATATATGTAGGTACATATATGTGTGTGCACATTAGTCACAAGCGATTTGCAGGTTGTTTGGTTTACCCACAGTTAGTACTCCCAAGTGGCTTCGGCGCTCAAACACACAATTTACAAGTGTAATGACCATAAATGGTAGTGTCACCGAGAGATGTAGCTACAATAATATGTATGTATGTACTTATTCACAAGCATGCGTATGCTGGTAGTTGCTTGTGTGAATTTGTGATGATTAAAGTAGTTTTGGAGCATGAGAAACCTGTGTGCGATAGAAACTTGCGTTAAAAACAAACACCGAAAATTTAACTGATGTAATCGCTTGCGCGCCGAGTATTTCTGCTAAGCAGTTCTTAAGCATATTTCAAAGTTTATAACTGTTGTCATCAGAATCGGGAACTGTGTGAAGGAAATAATCCAAATATCATCGATGTTTAGGTAATTAAAAAACTAAAAAAATCAATCAGTATGGTTCGATAGCGCTCGCCATTCATCGTAACGGAAGCTCCTTCCTCATTTCGAAAGAAATAAGGGCCGATGGGCCGCCGCCAATGCTTTATGAACTTTGCGATCAGATCTTTTTTTTCAAAGTACATGGTTTTCCAATAAGCGGTGTTATTCCCATAAAAGATCAATGGTTTCGTTGTTTGTGTGGCACGTAGCGCCGTCCGTCTTATTGAAAATAAACGTTGTCCATATCAATATCATCCAATTCCGGCCATGAAAATCGTTAATCATCTCTCGATAGTGCACTCCATTCACCGTGACTGTTGCTTCATTTTCGAAAAAGTAAGGTCCAATAACTCCGGCGGACCATAAACCGCACCAAACAGTCACACGTTGAGAATAGAGAGGCTTTTCAACAATAACTTTTGGATTTTATGAACCCCAGATCCGACAATCTTGCTTGTTGACGAAGCCACCGAGGTGGAAATGGGCCTCAACACTCAAGATAACTTTTCGATGGAATTCCGGATCATTTTCATGTATTTCAACGACCCAATCAGCAAAGACCCGACGTTGTTGATGATTGGCCGGCTTGAGTTCTTGTGTTAACTGGACTCTAAAAGATTTGGGTCTCAACCTTTATGCAAAGTATGGTGTAATGACGTTTGTGGAATCTCTAGTTCCAAAGAACGACAAGGACTGGGCAAACCTGGGGTTTTCGACTTCGACTGTTCTTAAGCGCCGTGCACGGGTTTTATGCTTCATATCACGAACTTGTCTCAACAGCTCGAATTTTTTCACCAATTTCTCTATTGCGGTCCGACAAGGTGCTTCACGATGAACCAAAAATGTTCGAGATTTACGAACCGTCTCTGCCAAATTTTCACCATTTTTACAGTGAATTTTAATAATTTCATTGCTTTGTTTAAGCGTGTATCATTCCATTGTTATTAGTGGCGTAGTTTCTACTTGTTAAACATCAAAAAATGACAGCTTCAAAAGTGGCATCTACCGAAATAGCGAGCTATTCAAAATAACACCTATTATTGGAAAACCCTTTATATTTCCACAATTTGGAAACGTTCTGGCGTTTGACGCACCTTACTGAACATAAATGTAAACACAGTTTGCCAATCTCAGCTTTCAAACTATAGTTATCGATATCGATAGTTTTCATGGAGCTAAAGAACATTCGATAGTTTCTGTTGTTTGCCAGCATTTGTTCTGTTCCCTCGTCTTTCGGGCAGCGCACCGAAAGAACTCTTCGTATTTTGAGGCGATCAATGATTCAGATGATCTATTTTTTTAACCTTTTCATAAAAGCAAAGTTCATTTTCGAAATTTAAAAGACAAAAATATATCTGCAGCTACCTTTGCGAAAATATTGCAAAAATATAAATATAATTTTGTTATTATTTTCCCATTTTGATATTTCAAATTGTGTATTTATAGCACGCATTTATACATATATAAAAGTTGAATTTCTGCCGTTTCTAGAAAGTTCAAATCAGAGGTATTGACTTTCAAACAGTGCCAATTTGCGGTTTTAGTCACACAGCGATAACACTTTTCCTCTATGAAATAAAGTATACGCCATGGCGACCTCTGAATAATATTTCCCTTTTTAAAAAATTAAATTGACGAGAAAATAAAAAAAAACTAAGTATGCAGCAATTCCATATAAAATACATATTTTCAAGTGCGAATGAAAATTTTCCTGGCTAACAAATAAAGTTGATTCTTGTTACATGTTATAATACTTACATGAGAATAACTATTTTTGTACAACGTAGATATGCTACAATGCGTTACATTCGAGACGCTTTGAAAAACCGTATTTATGGTCTGTTTACCATCATTCATAGCATCACAGCTCGTTGTGAGCCTTCGCTTCCTCCACAATTCTTCTTTATGTATCTCGGTCCATAGCCAGACTACGATAGATGGTCACTCCTATGCTTCTGAGGTCGTCCTCAACGTCGTCTAACCAATGTTTCCGTGACTGTTCTCTTCGCTTTTCATCAAGCATGCGCGCATCTGGAACTTTGCGAGATATTCTTTCATCTTGCATTTAGCAAACGTGCAAAACGTTTTCGCCTTGTATCTCGCTGTTATATTTGATGCGATATAGCCCACGTTCTTCTCTTAGGTCTGATTTACATACTTGGATTATTTTCAGAATACGAGTATATAGAGTGCGCTTGATAACTTTTTAGGGCTACGTTTTGACCATTCATTTCTTTCTTATTTAAATTGAATAAGTTTTTCATTTTCATCCAAATTTCAAACTTATTATTCAGTATTTGTAGAAAATTTCGAGTACTTCGTTTTTTATGGCCCATTAAATTTTGGTACAAAGAACAAATCTGAAGTGGCTCAAAAATCGTGTGGATGTTTTGAGAATTTCTTTGCTGGCGATTTTGAGCATTTTCTCTCAAAAGCTCCATATCCAAGCTTACACTTTATTGTACCAAAAGTCAATGCTCGAAATTTTTCCAAAAGTTTTGGTTAACTTGTTTTAAATTTCAATGAAAATGTGTTAAAATATTTCTTGATTTGCACAAAATTTGAAACTCGTGTTTATATGGTTTGTGCACTATGTACAATGAAATATATTTTCATAAAAAAAAAATCACTAAAACTTAATAAAAAGCAAATAAATGCTTTGTTGTTATGAAGCGCCTTATTAGTTAGCTTCATCAGAAGAATTAAATTGCAAAGAAAAAGGCCGGCCAATTCATTTGACTATTCATATAAAAACTGAATGTAGTAGTAAATGAGGGGTATCCTTTACTCACAATGACTGTCTGATGTTTGTATGTACATACATGTGCATATGTTTGCATATATAAGTATCTATAAATATATTCTAAAATCAATATGAACACCTTTTCCGCCATTTTGGCTATATTTTCCGATTCAATTCATCTGCAATTTTGTTTGCTTTTATCAAATTTCGTTAGTCTGTACGGTATTTTCTGGGTATAAGGGCCAAGGAAATGCTCAAAATTCAATCACTTTTGTTTTTTGTTATGTTCGTGTGAGTTTTGAAATAATAATAAGCGAATAGATTCTTAAGCGAGAAATACATTAGATGGTAATCGTCCTATACCATATATTGCTGAAGCGTATTTTTTTGTGACCTAATTTAGTTAACTTACATTCATACATATATTCACCCCTTTTTGGTGTTTGGCCACGCTCCTCTTCCTATTTGCGGTGTGCGTCTTGATGTTTTCCACAAATGGAGGGACCCACAGTTTTACGTCGTCTTCGAACGGCAGATGGTTTTTTTTTCTACGAGGAGCTTTTTAATGCAAGAAATATGCTTGGAGGTTTGCCATTGCCTGCCGAGGTGTAACAACTATTAGAAAAAAGTTTTTCTATCGATTGGTGAACGAGGTCTCAAACCTGTGAACTTCCGAATAGTAGTCACGCAGTAGCCCATTCGGGTACGGCGGTTGTCCTAGTTAACTTATGTGAGGGGAAATTCATTAGCCTTGGGCCTTATATCCCAAAAGTACTGTATTTAATATTATGGTTTTGCAGCATCGAACTCATTTGCCTCCAGCGACCATCCTATCTCAATGACCTTTATTATATGTGTTGCTCATTCTTATTTTTAACTACATATATACATACTAATCGATTGATGGGAAAATCGATAATTGTGACTTTCAATGATGTCTTCTTTGTTCTCACATAAACGTGCGTCTGTGTATGTATGTATGCACTTGTGATAAGTATGTTTTATTAGGGCTGGTCATAGAAAAAAGAATCTTCAGAATTTTGTATTCCAGACCCAATACCTAAGGCTTTGCCATGTAACACCAATGACCAGCGGCTGATTATCGTGAGTCCTCCTTATTCTTATTGAAAAAACAAATAGCCCCCAAGGACAATACCATAAAAGAGAGTTTGGCACGTGTGCTCTCAGAATTCTCTTTTTAATGAATGTCATGTGAAATTTGCATATCTGCACTTTCCGTTGCATTCAAAAGCATGCTTGATTCTGATTATTTGCTTTGATTGTTGATATCTTGCGAAAAGTCAGGAAGGAGAAAAGATTAAAAATAAATATGTGGCAGAGTATAGCATTCGAAGGTGATAGCCCAGTAGCAGCTGGTGATAATCGGCCTGTCAGGATACCGAGCACCGAACATAACCAAAAAGAAAGAAGTACGTCTCGCTTTCGTTTCATAGCCTTTGTTGTCGCGATTGTTCGTATAAGATTTGTTTTTTATTTTCGGAATGGGTTTGTTTGGCAAGAGAGTTCTAGTAAATACAGCATTCCACAGTTAGACCATTTAATGAAAGATCTTGCGCCGTGCTCCTTTTATCTGTCACCAAAGGTAAAATCTTCAGCTATTTTTTCGAACAGAGTTCTATATGTAAATATAAGTGGGACTAATCGGGCTACCAACCCGAAAGTTCGAAATAAAAATTAAAATTAAAAATAAACCGTTTACTAATAATATTTTTTGTCTTCATTTTCAGCTAAAAAGCAAAACGGTGCTGCCCTGCGTACAAATAGTCTCGGCTCCGGTACACGCACACCCCCGCTCGAGCGTAAAAGTAAGTTAAGTGCTTTGGGGCGATTCTTCAAACCATGGAAATGGCGGCGGAAAAAGAAGAGCGAAAAATTCGAAGCAGCTTCCAAATGTAAGTGCCATTAAAATGTTGCAAACATATAGGTGTATACACATGTATGTATGTATGTGTGTACATATGCACTTTGTACTACTTACAGGAAAGTTAATTTAAATCACTAATACACTAACTCCATTACTAATTACAATATATACAGCATACTATTTTATTCACTAACACTAAAACTATTACTTGGCAAGGGGAAATTCTATTTTCTTTAAGAGTAATTCGCCACATAAGGCGTGCTTGATTCGCTCATTACTTTAAGTTGTTTTTTGTCTTTTTGTTTGTTTGTGCTAATTGCTTCTCTTTATTGCTAACAACAACCACAACTTGCTTTATCCACTTCCCGATTTCTCGTTTGCTTCGCAGCACTTGAACGCAAAATATCAGTACGTGCCAATCGTGAGGATCTTGTGCAGAAGGGTATACTGCTGCCAGAGAGTCCACTGGGGAATATACAAGAGCCAGGTGAGTATATGAAGCAGATGAAGGGATGAGATCGTCGACGAAAGGAATAAAGTGGCATTTACGCCATATCAGTGGAGTAACTTACTAGTGTATGCGAAGTACTTAAAAGCTCGAATAACGGATTATTCTTGTGCACAATTGTGGTCGCTGCATGCGCTCATAAATTATTGATAGTGCTGCTGCATTGTGCATTGTTGCATTATTTTAGGCGTCGCTTACAATGGTCTTCCAGATTTGTATACGTATTACGCAGTGCTTTGTGCTTGAAATGTAAATAACCTCCCGCTCACATTAGGCGGATCATTATTTTGTTTGCTTGAATTGGTAAAAACTCATTTATTATTTATTTAAATGTGGAGAAATAATTTATTATGAGTATGACTCTGCAATTAATTGTACGAATCCCACTACTGTAAGCATTCTGCTTAAAACTATGATGCTTTAGTGCATAATATAGAGTTTGAAGTCCTCCAAAAGGTTGTTTTATGCAAAGAAGGAAGCCAGTTTTATCCTTTCAAAATCAATCTTTTCCTTAAACCTTTTTCACCAAAATTGTTCGTTCCAATTCTTAAACTTTCGCAGATTTTATTCATATTTGTTAGGCTGATAATATACTTAGAAAGTTTAGGTGCCTAGTAAGTAATTGGCAATTTGACACTCTCTTCGGCTCTTCGCTTTTTGATTTTAGTCGCTTATATAGGCCTGTTACGGGGGACATTTTTCGTGTTTTAACATCACCTTCGCAAGCCTAGCGAAGGGTTATCCAATCAGTCACCCGATTTATCAATCCATCTTACTCGGTCTCAATTTTACTTTACATATAAATTAAAAAATGTTCGACATTTTGTATTTGAATTCGGGGCGTATTCAGCTGTATTATTTGTTTACGTCATAATAACAAAATTTAATAAATTTTATCAATATTTTGTTGAGTTTCCTTTAGCTTTTATGCGCGCCGACATTGCATTAATCACAATTTGCTGTGGGTATTAGTACAACTATTTTATAGCATACTGCCTGAAGGATACGATCCCACTTAGTTGAAGTGTGGTATCTTCACTTTGTTGCCAGCGCTTTCAAAATATATTAGACGTATCGGGTCAAAGTCGGGGATATCATCAGGCCGATATCTTCATTTTTGAGGCAAACAATTTTAATCTCGAAAAGAAAACACTTTTCTAGACTATTCGATTGCCACTTTTTTTAACGTGCGGTGAAAACACTCATCGAGGTAACGCTAGTTGATTTTGACCTTACGTACAAAAACTCACGCAACTAAAAATTTTAACTTTGAGATTTTCGAGTCAAACCAATGGTTAAATTGACTGTTTTGTCCAATTGCTTAGTTTTAGTGGCATTTCCTTTGCCAAAAGTGTCTTTTGAGCAGGACGACCAACGGTTGAATCACCATTTTTAAGTTCTTATGTATCAATTTCTGTACCATCGTCTTCGGCAATTTTGAAAAGTATGTATGTGACGGTGTTCCCCCTTTGAACTAGTATTGCTGACACGACTTAAACTAGAACTCATTTTCACACAGCTATTTCTCTTATATTTAATTCTTCAAGAAATATCCTTGCCAAATTTAACTTTCTCATCTTCCTATACTTAAACTTTCATAGCACTTGATTCAACACTTTTCACAATGTACAAATACTTTATAATTTAAAAATACACAAAATGCCTGTATCCATACTAAAATGGCGCTACAACACTCTGCAACCCTTTGAATGCATTCTTCTATAGTTAGTCAAGCAAGTGTTTTGACATCTACTAATCTAGCGAAATTCAGACACTGCTTAAGAAAATATGTATTTTTTCAAAGTTTTATTGCAATTTTTGGTTTTAGCTAATATAAGACAATAGTAAAAAATAAATTTATTCCGTTTAAAAATAACGCAAAAATAAAAATAAAAAAGAAAAAAAAACTATTTTCTCTTAATACGAAGATCGTTGGACAATAGTCTGTGCCTAGTCGAAGAGATTACACTACTGACACGTATCGAGGCTATGTTTAGTTGATTGTATCTCTTGAAAGAACATACGACACCAAGTTTTCTTAGTGTTTGGCATTCGGCATTTTCCATCACGACAACGCAACAGCTCAGGCCTTAGCAGTTGTGGTCGCAAAATGAATGCGAATAATGTTCCAACTCGTTTCACAGATTATATTCAAGCGAGGAGGTGCTGAATTAACAAACTAGAACAGCATTGCACGAGGCCTAAAAGGACACTATGTCGAAAAATAAAAAAGGTTTATCCCAACGGACTTTGGATGGCCTTTTCAAGCGACCCTCGTGGTTTTAAGTTGTGTGTTTTAAATAATTAAATGTGAATCTGTACTTTGTGTGGTTTTCCCGGGCATATGTAAACTTTATGGTCTCTCACAGAATGAGTCTATTGTATTGAGCATTATAATTTTGAGGTATCTTGCGCCATTCTCCTAAAATAAAGTTTTTGTGCTTTGCTCGACGTTTTCAGTGTTTTTTTCGCAACTTTTTCTTTAAATATGTCCACAAGTTTTCTAGTGGATTGATATTCGGATTTTGGGCTGGTATTCCCAATACTTTCTTCTTCTTCTTGATTGGCGCGATAACTGCTTACGCTTTTCTTTCTCGTGCTAACCGGCACCAGTTGGACATACCATGTAAAGCCAAATCCTTCTCCACCTGATCTTTCCAACGCAGAAGAGGCCTTCCTCTTCCTCTGCTACCATCAGCCAGAACTGGAGCGTTTGTATCCATTCGGACAACATGACCTAGCCAACGTAGCCGCTTTATTCGCTGCGCTACGTCTTTGTCGTCGTAAAGCTTGTACAGTTCATTGTTCCATCGCCTGCGATACCCGCCGTCACCAACGTTTACAGGTTCAAAAATCTTCCACAGAATCTTTCTCTCAAACACTCCAAGGGACGCCTCATCGGATATTGTCATCGTCCTAGCTTTGGCGCCATACTTTAGGGCGGGTATGATGAGAGCCTTCTAGAGCGTTAGTTTTGTTGCAATACTTCACTGCAATTAAAAAGCAGTCACATGCAGTTTTATATTTTGCATCGTTGACCAAAGTGAGGTTAATTGTCAGCAATGAAGCCAAAGTACACTACACTATTTATCAAATGGCATTGCAGAATAATCAAGTATTGCCCATTTTACCTTCTACTCTCTTTCTGGATATGCATCCCCAAACCCAATGACTTAAAGTTAGCCAAATTTAAATGTCGGTATAATATTCCGACTTTCTAGTGATTTTAATTGCTGCCTCCACACTATATTGGATCCATCGTTGCTATCATGATTTCAGTCTGTTCAGTCCAGTAACTATTTGGTTCAACTAGGTACGTTCAAGCGAAAAATCACTGCTTTTCAATATGCTGTGCATAGAGCAAAAGTTCCTTTCGAGCAACTCGTCAAGTATATTTGAGCTTTTGCAAAACTTGGCGAACTGTTTCAGGAGAAACTTCGACTCCGCTCTCTCGTTTCCTTCAATTCCCTTGTGTCCAAGAACCCAGCAGAAGGTAACTTGTTTCTCAGTTCCTAGAAGATTTATCCTGTTCCGGCATTGTCGTACGCAGTGTGAGTTTGTCATTACAGCTGAAATTGCTTTGATGGCTGCTTGACTGTCAACGTAGAAGCCGCGTGTTTGGCACATTTTGATAAGATCTTTGAACATAGAGAGATTACCGCGACTTGACAAATCGAGGCATGCGGTGGCAGCGAGAAGGGCAACGTGTAGCATTTTTGTTCTTCTGTTGCCCCAGGACTCTGTTGTCCGTAAATGTTACAAAGATTTTAATAGAAATCTATATTTGGAATATGCCTATGCTATTCAGTCTTTCTAGATTTTACGTTTGTGACGTTTATAGTATCCTGATATAAGATGACACCTCAACAACTTCCTATGAAAATATCTTTACTAAGTAGCATAAGTTAAATTGTTGGCTTGTGTTCACCTGGTCGAATCAGCATTATGTTCTAAACTGGACTGTGCAGACAATTGAGATCAAGATTAATAACTAATAATAATAATAATTGGCGCTTGTTTACACCCATTGTGGTTCGGCCGAGCTCCTCCTCCTCCTATTCGTTGTGGGCGTTTTAATGTTTTTCCACAAATGGAGCGATCTACAGCTTTATGCCGCCTCCGAACGGCAATGGTTTTTATGAGAAACTTTTTCATGGTAAAAATACACTCGGAGGTTTGCCATTGCCTGCCGAAGGGCGACAGCTGTTAAAAACAACTTTTTCTATCATTTTGTGTTTGAAGCCCATCATAGCTCGAACTTGAGCACTACCGAGTAGTAATATCAGTGTGAGCGAGTTGCGTAAATGAATTAATAAATTTTGTTAATGAAGTACAATGTACAACCAGCTCATGATGACAGTAGACGAGCTAATTTTCTGCGTTGAATTATGTATTTTTAACGTGGCCCTAATCGTTTAGGCTACTAGTTAGCCAAGCAGAAATATAACCTGGTTAACCTAAGGAAGGCACCGTCTCACTTGATTAATTCTAAAAAGCTAAGGGCAGTGGAAAGTTTCCTTAGTTTCATTCTTACTATACACGCTAGTTTCAGCAGAGCAATACAAAAATATTTCAATGCCCTGAACATTGCCTGCCAAGTTCATTAAGCGAGCTAAAACTGTCAAAATGTTCAATAGCTCAGCTTATAGAAACTTCAGTCGCAAAAGCTTCTGCTAAAAAATGGACATATGGTATTTAGAAGTGCTAATATGTATGTATGCATTAAGGAAATGATAAGTAAATGCAAAAACAAATCTTAAAATAAGTTAACCCTAGAATCGTAATATACGTAAATTTTACGTGTATGTCGCATAAAAAAGTCAGTTACACTTTACCGTTTGGCGCTATCGCTACGACCTCTTGGCAGTGCTTCCTTTATTTTATTGTTGCATTAACAAGTGAATCATAAATCAGTTGTTACTTCGCGTTTAGCTTTAATCGTTCTTTAAAAAAAAGTGTGCACGTTAATTTTACGTGGTCTTAGCATTAACGTATACATTTTTGTACGTAAGTTTTACGTGGTCTTGTTATTAGCGTATAAATATTTGTAAATGAAATTTATGTTCCGTGCGGTTTTCAGGAGAAATAAAAGAAAATAATGGAAAACTCAAGTCGTTGCCTTGCGGATGCAGAAATAGAAGCCCTCCTGGACAGTATTGACAGCGATGTAATGATGATGATGAGGACAACCTTGAAGAGGAAGTTGATTTTGACAGGGACGATAGTTTGGAGGATTCAGACTACTCTCCTGAATTCCAGGAAAATACTTTTGAAGAGGAACTGATGAAAGCCGTGGAGTCCGCTCAAAATATGGCATCTGAAAAAAAAAAATAAAGGTCCCCCGGCAAAAAAACAGAAGTCAGCACCAACTGTGCACCTACAACTAAATGACATTGAAGATGTATCCAGTTCTAATCCACTTTTGGGAAGGAATGGTCATGTTTGGAGTAGCAATCCAGTGCATCGTAGTATCGGAAGAGCAATGGCTATGAATGTTGTTTATATTCGACCAGGTAAATATTATTAAAAGCGGATGTTTTTTAAACACTGTTATTAAAGTAAAACATAAACTAGGTCCATATCCATTTGTTTATAATTCACTTTAAGAAACATAAAACTTTGTATTTTCAATAAATAAAATCAAAACAGAAGATATATAAGTTTTTGTTGAACATTTATTTTAAATTTTTGTGTTGTACGTAAAATTTACGTATATTAGCATTAACGTAGGGTAAAACTATCTTACGATTCTAGGGTTAAATATGTACTACCTGAAAGCGAGCCTGCGAAAGAAACGAAAGAGTTGCACTGCATGTAGCAAATAAATAAATAGGATTACCTGCCTCTTCTGCCAAAATACACACATACATACGTATGAAATACTTAGCTCTGACTATTGTCACTGAGTTGAATTTGTAAGTCGGGCACAGACAACTATTATGTCACATTGTATATCTTGACAAATTTTCAAAAGCATTGCATACACGTGAAGGCACTAAAAGTGAGGAAAGGATTTATGTGTTCACTTGTCGAAAACCATTATGTAAAGTTATATACCTTTACGAGTAGTATATGCCGAAGCATAAAATCTGTGATACATTTTCAAAAGTGCAAGTATGTGGGAGGCACAGAAATCTGTAAATAAAAGCACACAAACAAAAAGAAAGTTTAATCACACGCCACATGCATACAGTGAACCAATTTTTACGGTTGCAAATAATCCAAGCCAGGCGCACACGCTTCGCTGTTCTGACACAATTTTCCCAAATTTATAGGGGAATGGGCTATTGGCATGCAGTTGCACAATCATGTCTATAGACACACACTCACGCACTTACAAATAAATAAGCTCCATCTATGTATTCTTAAAAGCCGTTTTAACGACGTCTCTTATTATTAATTGAGTATTGGTTCTTAATTGGAATTTAAAATGTCTGTTAATACAGTCTTTTGAAGAGCTTTTCGTAGAGCCGGCAATTTGCTATAATGTAGTGGATAAATGGATGGATTGCACTGCGTTTATGAGTGTGAAGCCGTGAAAATTATGTGATAAATTCAACACAGCCGCCGACAACTTGAGTTTATAAAAAATCTAGCTGAACAGAAAGTATTTGCCGCCAAGGCAGATTTTTTTTATTTGTAATTCGAAATTTGCAAAAAAGCTGAAAAAAGCAAAAAGAAAACTTCTCACGGATCAAAAATATTTCGCTGTTTTTGAGAAAAAAGTACATTTTTAATCAAGCAGCAATTATTATTATAGATAGTTTCCACAGAAAATGTTGAATAAAATCAAATAGCATAAGAAAAAAATAAATTTAAAAAAGTTTGTTTAAGTCGCAATTTCCACAAAATCTGCTATTTAAGTAAATCGAATCAATCACAAAAATGGTACACAGATGGTTCCAAAATGCTCCAAGGAGTAGGAGCAGGTGTAGTGGGGCCTAGAGCACATAAATCCCTAACACTAGGTACAGATACCACAATTTTCCATCCGGGTCTCTTCGCCATAATGGAAACAGTGGAAATCATATCCAAAAGAGGGTTCGAGAAAGTAAAAATTAAAATACTTTTGGACAGTCAATCGGTTCTCAAAGCCTTGAATAGCTTCACATTTGAGTCAAAAGTCATAATAGAGTGTAACGATACACTCAACAAACTGGCCACTCATAATCGGGTCTCACTGATTTGTGCACCAGGACATGAGGGACACGAAGGAAACGAGAAGACAGACTTTTATGCCAAAAAAGGGGCAGAAAGCCTATTTATTGGGCCAACCCCATTTTTCGGCTTTAACAAAAATAATATAAAACAGGAGACCAAAAAATGGATCCAAACTAATATTAGGTAACACTGGAACGACACAAGCAACCTTAATAACTCCAAAAAGTGTTTGAACTTCAATGCCAACAGAGTAAAATCTGCTCTAATCCTAGATAAAAAGGGGCCTCAGATTACTCTGTGGAGCACTTACAAGTCACTTTGCTTGTAATACACACTTTAACACAATAGGATTATCTAGAACAAGATTATGCAGGTTCTGCTGTGAAGAGGAGTCTATGGAACACTTAGTCACCAAATGTGAGGCATTAGGCCACAGGAAGACCTACAATTGCTCTCTCCTAAGGAGCTGGTTCGATTCCTCGATAAACGGTTAGTCTAGGGCCCAGCGTGTGATTTCTGTTGAAACTCTCTCAAACCAAAGCTTGAATCTAAATATTATTACTGATGAAAGTAATGCTTTAATGAAAAGCATTTCAGATTTAAAAATAGATGTGAAGACTTATTTTAAGTTGAATGAAATGAGAGCCATAAAGAATATAATTGATATTCGAGATTTGTGTAATTCGCAATATTTTGTTGCTATTTTTACAATAAATGTAGATTTACTATACATGTGCACATCGCGAACGCTGTGTTGTAAAAGTGTTTTGTTAAGTAATATCTATATATACATATATATATATATATATATATTTGCAGTTTTTTATTTATCTATTTACATAACTTAGATTTGTGTTTTTTTTATCATAAGTTTTAATAAATTGCACTTCGCTGAGTCAGCGAAAGACAACATACAAAACCAAATCATGAGTATGTTGTCTGTATTGTATTAAGTAGCAGTTGGAAATGTCCATAAAATGGTCGAAATAATCGAAGTTTACCGGCATGTTAGTATTCGTAGTATCGTCCAGGAGCTAAGGATCGTCCATAAAACAGTTTTAAACAATTTGCGCACAAATTTTATGTAAAAATAATGAATTCCGTTTTCCAAGAAAACAGTACGCTTTTGCCTATTAACTGACGATAAGAAGGCCTTTTTGCTGGTGATATAACCATGCTACACAGTTTTGAACAATTTGCGCACAAATTTTATGTAAAAATAATGAATTCCTTTTTCCAAGAAAACAGTACGCTTTTGCCTATTAACTGACGATAAGAAGGCCTTTTTGCTGGTGATATAACCATGCTACCCTGCTTTATTTAAGTATTTGAGAATTATGCCCCTGCAGGTGGTCTTTTTAAAACTTTGTTTTACATTTTGAGCATTTTTGGATGCTGATAGTTGGGTATTCTGCTGGACACGTTTCAAAATGCGACGAGTTTCACACTGTGTTAATATTTTTGCTCATCCTGAACGCAATCGAGAAACAAAAACATCGGTATCTTTGTGATTTTTTATCACTCCTTGTACGGAAGAATGTGTTCTTCCAACAATCAGCCCGATTTCACAATGTTTTTCTTTCTTCGAAAAATCTAACCATAATTTCCCTTTCATTTAGGTGGTATTGTATATCTTAAACTTGAAAATAAATAAGGAATGTTATAAAATCCGTCTTCAATTGTTGTTTTTACGAAGACAAGTACGAATATAACTTTCCGACACTTTTACACTATTTTATGACACGGGGGATACCCGTTTTACTACATGTATGTACATAGAATTTTCTGTGCTGTGGAATGAGTCTTGGTTGTGAATTTATTGATCCAAAATCTTGGCAGATTTCCATTGCTTTGAACGCTGTCAGATTGTGCAAGAGACTAGCAATAAAGTATAGAATGCGATTTTTCTCGGAAATTTGGTAAAGTCGAGTTATTTCTGGATAAAAGAAATAAGACAGACGTTTGTACGCAAACTTTTTCTGCTGAGTGTATGTTTTAAAGGACTTTCAAAAGGCGCGCCTAGATAAGTTTCTAAAACAAAACGTTTACAAATTTAGATTTCTTCAGGTTTCACTATTTTCATATTATTCACATATTAATCAAAATACGGCCTTCAATAATAATATGTGAAAAATGACATCATTTAAATGTGAACTATGAGCCACGTCTACAAGTAAAATCCGTCAAACAGTCGATTTACGAATGCCTAATTGTTGAGACCCTCCAATATCCGCAACATAATGCCCAGTTTTTGGTCTGTTATTCCTTTTTCTATCCTCGACAGTAATCAGTTTCTTGAAATTTGTTCACCAACCTTTGAATTGTCGACTCATTTGGACAATTATTTTCATCAAAAAAATTCCGAATTTGGCAATATGTTGTTCTTAAAAATTGACCATTTTCATAATATGGTTTAGTACTTTGAACGCTTTGTTCTGTCGTGGAAAATTGTATATCCTGACAAATGTTAAAGATGGCATGGCATGGCAAAGGTACTCGTACCTCTAGTAATCACTCACTACTGACATCCAGGCATCAGTTCTGATTCACCTTTATATGTAAATATGTAGTATTTTTAAAACAAAACTGCAATAGTTAGAAAAAATGGCCTCTTCGAACGTATGCAGACTTGTACCGACCACTGTACGCACATATCTTATTAATAATTTTAATTTCGATTGGCGCCGAACTATCAGCAGTATTGTGTTTCATTTGAGAAAGTAACTTTCAGATTAGTATGCCAGCATGTTTTAATCTATACACATGGATATGAGACACCCATACTTCGATGTCGTTTATATGTTGCTAATTGAGCTGTAATTAATTGCAATTACATGCAATTGATATGAAGATTGTGGCGAATATGCCAAATTTAAATTTATGAATTAGAGCTTTACTTAGCTTTTTGCTGGTGCAGCTAGACTCCAACAGATGGCGCTTTAAGCACAAAAGCTTTAAAAATTCAGCTTCTACTGCTCAACTCAGCTTTTTTACAGCATGAAATATGTATATGTACAGCTGTGTTTATAATTTAAGTTTGCGTGCTTTTCACTGTATGTTTATACATAAATATAAGTATGTGTATGTATATATTTATCTATTCCAAACTTACCATGTCTCTTCTCTCCTTCCATTCTACCGCAGGCGAGGATTCTTACTACAACACAAACGCCAACACATCTACCAACATGGCCAATGGCTCCATACTTTCGGCTGCTAGCAATAATAACAATAACAATGCAAATGGCGGTAATCAACAAAATTCCATAAATGCCACCACAGCCGGCAGTGCTGGGGGAGCGCTTATTAACCAGCAACACTTGCAGCAACAGCAGCAGCACCAGCAACAACAGCAGCAATGTGGCACAGTGGGAGGCATGGGTAATGTACCCACATCTATATCTGTGCAACAATTTAATGCAATGAATGGTAGTGCCAACAATGGTGGTAATGATGGTGGAGGTGTGTGCGTTTCCAGTGGCACGGGCTGTGGTAATAATGGGCAAGGAAATGTTGGTGGCGGTGATGCGTCTCCTATGTCGGGAGTACCACACTCACAATCGGCACCACATCAGCTGGGGCAACCGCCACCGTTAACACCACTGGCGCAGCATCATCAGGCGTTGGCGCAACAGTTGCAGCAACGATTTGCCATAAGCAATAATAACGGTAAGTATTTGAATGTAGTAAGTCGGCATTAAAATAACGTTAAATCGATTATCGACCTAATTGAATAATTTTTCGCAAGCTCTCCGCTCGATAATACCTACTACTGTCATGCTATCTCTTCGTTGAGTTCCTCATAATCTTGATTTTTTTCATGCGTGTTCAGGGCCTGAAAAAAAATGACCCGCTTTCTTTAAATTGCTTGAAATCTTCAAAGTCAGGGAAATGTTACTTATAGTTGTATATTTGAGTTTTCGTGGCTAAGAAGCTATGCACGTTCCATTCCCTCCATTCTTCAAGCGTTGGTCAGACTAAACACAACACTCTACATATAGATTAACCTGCCTTTGACCTAAATTATGAAAATGTATAAGATACTTCAATATATTTAAAGGTTTGAACTCAGCATATCCCGTATATTCGTCTACCACCCCGCCTTCACGAACATCTCTATAGCAGCTTTCGATTAACCGACTGTTTAACGAGTAGTAAATAAAACAAAAAATTTCCCTTGAATGCAACTTTGTATATGATTTAGTGGCAAAATGGTTTAAAAAATAAGTCCCTACTTGTCCCTGGAAGCACTGGCCTCGGCATGTCGCTTGTGTGCGCAGCGACTAAAATCAAATTAGCTAAACTGTTGTTGCTTTCAAGTGCAAATTTTGCAGTTGGCGGGAATTGGAGTTCTCTGTTGTAGGGCCCGTCATATACTGCTCTTCCCAAGGTTACAACTTCTTCAAAATCTTCGACATTTTTGCACACCTTCCGACTCTGTTGTAACCAGTTTGAAAACTCTGATTGTTCCTCGCTACATTGTGGAGCTGCGATTTAAAAATAAAACATCAGTCATTCTCAGTAGTTCCCACACGCCCTCTTATATGCTGTGCCATTCTACTTTAATGACTTCAAACAATGCTTGTGTCATTCTATACTTTGCTGTTAATTTTGATGTTGGGAGATAGATTAGGAGATAGGGCAAGCCATTCTAGAACCGAGAATTTCGCTGTTGCAACGTTACTCAACCCTTAGAAGTGAACTTCCTATAAATGCCCTCACGCCAGCTACATACATATATGTATTAAGAGGGAGCCTGGTTTATAAGGTCAAAAAAATCAATTTTTTTTTCGTTTTAAGCGTTTCCTAATATATTTCAGAATATTCACACAAAGTTACAGAGCCTAATTCTCAATATTTCCGTAGATACAAAGCCAAAGGTAGGCGAGCGTTAGGTAGTTACGCTGTGACTGGACAGCTATAGTACAAACTTTATCTTTTATTAAAACATTCTCGCAGACCGCTTTACACACATGATACACAATTTTTGTATCTGCTTCCTCCTGAAGTTCGCATGACATTTCCTCATCGACGATTTTCGATATAGAGGCGCCGTCACTTGTAAATGTATAGCATACATCGTAATTCAATTTTATGGTTGAATTGCCAATAAATGGCGCCATTTCCACTGTTCCCCAATGCTCTATGAGAAATCTGACCAGTGCGTCCTTGAATTTGCTATTTCTTAATTCTTTATTGAAATCTTTAGGTCGAGTTTGTTCGGGTCCTGTGAAGTTATAATCGATACTGCTGACATTTCCTCTTTGTATTCGTTCATAATCTTTAATGGATGGAGTAAAATATTGGTCGAATATGATGTTCAATCGTTTGGCCGGTGTCTTCACATGAATGAGATAATTTTTTTTGATAAATTTCCAAAAGTGTTTGGAATTTCTTTCATTAGGTGGAGCAGGAAAAATCCATCGATTATGACTATGTCGAATATTTGCGGTATGTTAGCAGTTATATTTATTTGTAAAACCTGAGTGATTGCAGATTTTTCAGTCCTACAAATTGTTCCATCAGAATGACATAGAGATAACGGAATTGGTGTTATTGGATAAAGCAATATTTTTTCGACGCCGATATTGAAATCCATCGATAATGCCACAATTCGTGCAAATAGATCCCGTTGTAAGCATATTTCGTAGACCTGGTTGGCAACTTCTGCTTTATTATTTACTGCATTGGCTGAAAAATTACAAATTTTATCCCTTGTGATGGCTTTCTCAAATCGCTGTGGGTCTATGGAGCACTGAGCAATGAATTCTTTCCTTAACTGGCTCCCTGATTGTTCAAATGTCAATAAATAATTTTCAACCTGCAATGATGCAGCCTTTCCCGTAGCGATGTTGAAGAGAAAATTCCTGTCAATGCTGTCATCGAAGGGGTTCATAAATTTATCAAAAGTTTTTATGAAATTTCGGAGTTGATTAGAATCTCTTTTGATGATATGCGGTTACAGTTGCGTTATGATATCGGGACGTTTCTTCAAACCTGCAGTTTCATATACATGAGAAATGATGGCAGCACGAATAGCATGACTTTTTGCCCAACGTTGCCGGGCAGAAATGGAATTTGTGAAATCGATTATTCCCGTCAATCGTTTTGCTGCATCGGCATTAATTGTTTTATTTGAAAAAAATATAAACGATATACGCTCTCTCTCGCGCGCCCACATTCAGGTAAGTCGGTCTCGCTCGCACTCACAGGAATGAAATTTTCCAAATTTTCCATGTGATGGGACCATCAGAATGGGCTGGCTCTACACATTTCATCAATTTATTGTATTGCCAATGTCGTGTAAAAAAGACAGCCGGTATAAAATATGTTGACTTGTGCTTCCATCAAGGCACTTTCAACATGGGCTGGCAGTACTTTGGGACCATGAGAATGGGCTGGCAACCATCGTTTCACTTTATACAGACCGTAAATGAAATTCTGTTAAAATTTCAAGTGGTATAAAATATGTTGAGTAAATGTTTTTTATTAACAATTTTAAAAAATAAAAACGCATAATTCAGACCGCTATTGAGCAGCCAGCCCGCCGGATATCGATTCTAGTATTAAACAACTAATCTCACACAAAATTTCAAGAAGTATTAAATATGTTGGGTTTTTTGGTCATGAGCTCTCCGTCTAAAAGGCTTGTACCGACATTCTGAAGGACATTCCGGTCAACGATCTGAAACGCTCTTTCGAAAAGCTTTTAGATCGGGCAAAACAGTGTATCGAGGCCAGAGGGGACTATTTTGAATAAATAAACTCGAAGTTATCAGAACAGAGTTCCAGTCGTTTCTAGTTTAGTTCAGTCTTGTTTATTTTAGACTTCACCTTATATATCTGCAAATTTTTGATTAAAAGGCATTTGCATCTTTATTTGTATTCAAAATTAGGTACCAGAAACTTTTTTAGGAAGTATTTTTGATTGAAATACCGGTCGTCTAATACTCATATCCTAGTACTTGGTTGACTTTTCTTCGTTTTTCCTATTTTTCCATTAAAAGTTAGGCAACGCACCATCCAAAAATATTTTAATAAAATCCTTATATGTTTTCTAAATTAAATTTTGTGATGCATTTGCTTTCCCATAAAATATTAAGTGGAGGTAGGTTTTCCTTAACAAAATAAAAAAACACGGCGATGCCAATAAATTTTGAACGAAAGCTTTTTAAAAACCTTTGCCCAAATGCTCTTATTTGTTATTTTTTCATTTAATATTTCCTTCTTTTAATAATAAATTTGTAATTGCACTCGAAACTTCTAATAACTTATTCTAATATCTAATTTTTGTTTAATACATTTATAGTAAATGTATGCTTTGATACGCTTTTCCAATTACAAACCGGTGGCAACACTCTGTTAAAAAGAAAGTTACCTACAATAAGCCTTCAAATAAAGTAAAAAAAAAAAATTAAATAAAATTGATCTAGTAGTTTTTGAGCGATGCTCTTTCAAAGTAATTTTCCGAACAACAAATTCAATGAATTCTCATTAAAATTTCAAACTGTTAGATCAGAATTTAAAAAAAAATTTCTTCTTCTTTTATTATTCTGGCAGTGTTGGGTGTTTTCTTCCATGTAAGAAAATGACAAGCAACGCGATTTTTGAGCTACTTCAAAATTCAATGCATCCTTGTTTTAATATTGAAAAACGATAATTGGCTGACTTTTTTTTTGGAATTTGCACAAAGTTTGAAACTTTTGATTTATATGGTTTTTGTAGTAGAATGAACCCAGTTTTCAATCAAAATCACTTAAAATTTAAGAAGAAAAAAGTGAATTGTCTAAACTTGTCTGAGTAAGTGCCTGTGCTATATTTATGTCCCATAATGGGCATATGCACAAGTACATGGGAAGATCTATATAATCTGACGAGTTTAATATTTTTGGGAGTAGATAGGTAAACCAAACAAAAAATTTCAAATTTCCAAAATTTCAGCAAGCTGTTTAGCAAGCATAATTAATAATGTTTGGAAATTCAAATAGCAGCTATTACCAAAAAAAAAACAACTAAAATTTTTAAAAGTCAGAGTGAATAAGCAAAACTACAGTTCAAATTTCACTTTCTTTAAATGTTAAATAAATTGATGACAACCTTCTCTGGCAAGCCAAGTCAACTTAACCTAACCTATTTGGCAAAATGTAAAAATATATTAGCAACTGACATTTAGTGTTCGAACACAGTTTAGTTTTATTGTGCCTTTTTTCTGTCTAATCCATTTAATACACATTTTTCTAATTTTTTTTTTTATTGTAATAGAAATATTTCAATACAAATGACACTTTTGGGCTGGATTTCTTTTAAAATAAATTTGAAAAATCAGCTTATTTGGACCCAATTAATGATTTGTTTGTGTTAAAATTAAAAATCTCAAGAAACAAAAAAAAAAAAACAAAAAAAAAAACATTTTAGCGACATACTTTCTAATTTTAAGTTTTAATTCTTAGACTTTCAAGTACTTGCATCTCCTTATTTTCGTGCACAATTGTAAAACTGTATTTTTTCGTCTAGACTCTCTCAGTTAAAGCTATTCGTAGTCAATCTACTACAGAAATTCAAATGTAGAAAATTAATAAAATAAAAAACGAAAATGTGATGCACTAATACAATGAGCACAAGAGTATCAGAGAAAACGCATAGACTTTATTCTACCCTGTAGGTATACGAATATTACTCATACGCTCAGTTGGCTCTCATCACGTGTATAGAAAATTGCTTGCGTTTTGTCTATTTGTTTTCTTGCTTCTCCTTAAATTCGTATTTTGCCGCTTTTAGCTTATAGTGATTTCTGCATTATACGTCGGTCAGACGCTTCATTATTTTTTCGTCATAAAAGTGCACATATACACATACCCCCATAGCTTCCGCTGCACATGTATAAGTACAATTATTTATGTATACTGCTGTGCAAGTATACCAGCTGCACAAGTATTGCAGAAATAAAGTGATGGCATGCGAGAATTGTGAAAAATAAAATATACCTATGAAAGAAAGTAAAGGAATAAGTTGACTTGCAAGAACTGATAAAATGAATGAAGGAACGAGTGAATTGAAGTTGATTGAAGAAATGACTGTGGGCATATTGCTGTGCGGTGGGTGTGTAGTATATGTGGTATGTAAATAAACTTTTAGTAACAAATGTGCGAAAGTAGGCACATGTGATAAGTTAAATAAAAAATATGTGTATGCATACATACAACATAAAACGAGTGTTGCTGATCATTATCACATTTAAATATATTTTCGTTCAATAGGCTGACCTAAAATTTTTTACATGGAAAATGTATTAAAATTTGTTCAAAACCTAAATTCAAATTAAAAAAAAAAAACAATTTACTAACTTTTTGGTATGTTTGTCGTTTTTTCAAATTCGTAATTCGTTTTTTAACTATAATTTACAGTTTTAAACCGGATCAATATAAACGAGAGTGCATAGTAAGTGTCTGGAAGATGCTATAACGAACTAGATAGACTTTACACTTTCGCCAATTTTTTGATCTCCTCCAAATAATAGGTACGCATTACATTACCTTGTTAGGCGTCTCAAATACATTGGCATTTGCTAATTTTCAGCGATTTATTAAACCACCTTCGTTCACATTGTAAGCACAAATCACTTCATCTTGTGTTTGTTGTAACAGTGTGAATAACCTCATACATTTTTGGGAAATGCTGCTAAAGTGGCAGTTCTTGGCTGGGTAGAAATCTGAGTCGTTCAAATGTATCATTGTAATGAGTGTGTGTAATATTTTTCTTTGGATTTTTTTTTTGTTTCGGTTAAAAACTTATGCATTTAAATTTTATAAAAAAATTAACTGTTTTTTTGAGTGTCTAAAATGAGTGTATAAGAGGAATGGATGAACCCTCAAATAATCAGAACCTCTTTTGTGTACGATTTGTCTAAGCGCTTTTAATGGCAATACCTATTATGAAAACTGTAAACTGTAAAAACTAATCATTAATTTTTGGTTTCTGAAAATCGCATTGACGAAATCAGGCCACAATTCATTGAATCTATCTAAGACATGAGCCGACCACAGCCTCTATTTTTATATATTTTATTACAACAAACCCCTTTCTAATACACACTTCTCAATAAATTCATTTTTTACTTATGATTAAGATTTTCATTAGCTCGAAAAAGTATTTAAAATCCCATTGCCCCTCTCCTCCAGCGCCTTCAAATTTTCTATTTTTGTTTTTGCTTTAAAAATGCATGTACAATCGCAAGAACATCTTTTCAATGTTTCAAGCTTATATACAGTAAGCTCCATATAAAGTCAGTGAAGTGGTGAGCGTCGAACGAAAGATGAATATTGAAATTTGAAATTTGAAAAGGTCGAGCCAAGCAGCACCAGGTGATTTGGTGGCTCCTAAAACACTCAGGCTAATGAGCCCATTGTATTTAAAGCTCTGGAAAAGCGCCTCCTCCAAGCATGACAGGCATACCGGGTCCTCGATGATTCCAATGGTGGTCATATGCTGACCCCATGGGTTGTGTCCTGTAATGATGCCGACCATCAACCGAATGTCTTTCCTTCTAAGATTTAGTAGAAAGTTTGACAGTTTTCTGTTAGGACTTGTCACAAAACACTTTGCAGTTCTGCAGCGTTCTAGATCGGACCATCGCTCTTTATGTAGATTGCCGTCATAATCGCTGATCCAATTCTTGCGGAACTGATTCCGATTATTGGCTCTGGCCCTTGTGGGAGCACCGCTGATCCACGGTTGGCCAATAGTGGGCAATTTCGTTTCCTTGAACACCGGAGTGTCCCGGAACCCATATAAGTACAAGCCTGTGTTGTCTTGCGACAGAATTAAGCTTCTTCTTACATTCTTGAACCATCTTTGAGGTTTGCTTCGCGTTCTCCAGGGCCTTCAATGCAGCCTGGCTGTCACTGAAGACTCCAATCTGTTTCCCGCTCTATCTCCTCTCGATTATCCATTCGGCTACTTTTAGGATGGCAAAAACTTCTGTTTGGAAAACAGTTGCCATTCCCCCCAGAGCATATGCTATGGGGGAAAGATGAATAATGAAAACTTTAATACCGCTTTTCTCGAAATACGTGCTGTCGAATATAATTCAAAAAGGATGAAGATGCCAACGTAAAACTTTACAGAGATATTCTTTAATATATTGGCCTTTGCATGTACCTCCGACTTTCCATTAATTATCACTCAAAATATTGTTTTGATCAATTTTTTATAAAAAAAAGTGTAATTTTTTTCTTTTTCAAATTTGCATTTTGCTTTCTTGTTTTTAAATAGGTAAGTGCAAATCGGAATAACTTATTTGAATGAAAAAAATTTGTCTGGTTGATTTTCATTGATTACAAGAGGCGCAAATTAAAGAAGCCACGTTTGAGCAGCTGTAGCGCCGCCAGTTTTTTTTTTGTTTTTTTTTTTTCAAAAAATTTTGGTGTATTCATTTAAGCATGAATATTAATATGTAATTTATTTTAAGATAATAACTTCTCTCAGTTTTTCGAAAAAAAATTATTGCAGTACTCGTTGTCTGGAGAAGCTTGGCCCCCTTAATTGAGAATTGCCTTAGGTAGGTAGGTAGATGAAATGGTTGAAGTGTCAGTCTGGCATCCTCAAGTAAGCACTGAAGCGCCGTTTTGATACCATTATGAGACCTCCAACAAAATTTCTCCCGAAGCAGTATAACTTTTCTTTCTAGTTGTTTTTTAATACGAATTTACTTTTAACGATTCAAGAGGAAATCTAAGAAGAATGGCCTTTAATAACCATGCCGAAGATTTTGTGTTTATTTAATTTTTTTGTTGCTTGTTATTGCGAATATTTTTTAAAATCTCAACCGCCGTGTCATGTTGTTTGTCGTTGGTGTCCAATACACTGCCATCACAATAAAAAGACCTCTTACACATTGAACAAATTTTTAAAGGCATTGAAAGGCGTCAAGGAACTGAAGTAATACAATTAAGGAAGGATTATTGTGCCACAGTATGATGTTCGCCTAAGGTAATTTCTAGTAATTAAGATTTCCAAAATTTCACATTTTGTTGCTTTTTGATGATTGGAATGAATCTAATTTCGGAAAATTTTCATGCATATATGTACTACTTGTATGTACATGTCTAGATAAGTACACAGATGTTTCTTTTACTGCATACCAAGCGTGTTATAACATTTAGGCCATGCGTATTAATTATCATCAGTGGAACATATAGTGTGTATATAAAATTAGCATATTTCAGATGCTCAAAACCAATTTTTAGCTTCAAATACTGACTGCGAGATATTTAATATGCAGCTACATGTTTCATCCAAATAAACAAAAACAAACTCCCAAAAACTAAATCAACCATTTTTCGTTTAATTTCGAGCACTATCAAATTTATTTTTATTTTTTTATTTTTAAAAGCTTACGTGATAATAAAATGATTAGTAAACCCTGCAGCGCAAGCAGCAGAGGCTTTCGGCTCACTATCAAATTATTAAGTGCCCATTAACTGCCGCCTGCCTAAAAAATAAACGTTTATTTTTCTGCTAGAAAGTCTTATTAATTAGCAATCAATCGCTGCTTCTTTAGTGTCAGCTATCCCTCTTTAGACTAGAAAATACTGCTAGTACTGGGGTAAATGTGAAAAAATGGAGTAATATCAAAAATGAATATGTATGTATTCCGATTTTGAAAAGGAAATTATCGCGCTTGGAATTCATAGTCAAAGCATATTCGAAGCTATTAATCATTATCTCGATAAAGTTATAAATAGATTTTTACATTAGAATAAAAATATGATATAGTATAAAGTCTGACCCGAAGTGAGAAATAGAGGCTGCACAAGTTTTGCATGTGCGGTCAGTATGAGTAATTTATTGTTTTAAATGAGATAAAACATACGAACGTACAAATTTAACTGAAGTGCTTTGGTGTGTTTGAATGAGAGCTGGTGATTTGTCATTCATTGTAGCCAGCAAAAATAATAATAAAATTCCGTATAGTGGGTAAAGTAGGCGAACACAATAACAATAAACTCGAACGCCCCTAGAAAGAAAATAAGACAAGTAAATAAAAACAAAAATATATATTATATATAAATACACACATGCGTATATGTAAAAATCACTGAAAAAGCAAAAGCAGCAAGTGCCGATGCACGTCATATTAGCCGACCGTTTGTTTATATTCAACACATACTCATATATATTATCTTCATGTTTTTCTTCATTTCTTATTGTGCGCATATTCTTAAACGCCAAATGTTATGTGAGTGAGTGTGTGTGTGGGTGGGTGGGCGGTTAGGTGGCTAACCTATAGAGAGTGAAACTGTTATAGCCTTTTATAGCATTTTCCGCGGCATGCTCTGCCTGCAAAACTTCGCTCTTTCTGTAGTTCTCACTACAATCGTTCTTCGGTGTTGCCAACTTGATGGAATTTATTGAAGGTGAGTATGACTATTTCTGTTTTCTGAAAATGTCGATTTTACTGGACCAGGTATATAAGGTGACGCAAAATTAGATACTATTGGAAGATTTCTAGCTTTTAGATCACCATTTAGTAAAGAAGTTATTCAAAAACAAAATTGAGTAATTCATTTTGCGTTAACATATTTTTTTTTATCCATACATAATGATCCTCGGAAAGGTCGCTCTTAAAAAACTCAGGATAAAAAGCTCATTGTATTTTATATTTATTGCTTAATTTCTGGTGTACTGTGGCCAATTAAAGTGCTGCGAGGTAAATTTAATTACAACTCGAGAACTACCCACTTTGTGTGATGACAAATGTTATGTCTGTAAAGAATTCGAGAAGAAATTTGAAGTCGATAGCGCGCTCTTTATTCGACCCAAATCTTTTAATTGATTTTTCTAATTTTTTGCGAAAAACTGAACAAATTTTGAAATAAAATGATAAGCAAGAATTGCAACTTGCTGCTTTCTTATTGACGAGGAATATGAGCAAAGCACAAATTGCTTGAACTACAATAAGAGAAAACTCAATTGAAAAATTTGGTAATTTTCTGTGACAATTCATGATAAAATATAGTGTTTTTTTGCCTTGGCAACACTGTCGCCGCTGCCTTTATGGTTTCAAGAGTTTCTCGCTGCATAGAAAATCATCAAGTAGAATTTTATGCTCAGAATGTTTGCTGTGCGCTGTGATTGTTGCTATTGGCACTGCTGTTGTTGTTATTGTTATTGTTGCACTTGCTCATTTATGGCGAAGTATAGCAGCGTAGCAGCAGTTGGTCGCACATGAGCGCTCTCAATGCGCCCGCAACCAACAACGGGCTAGTGAGAAAATACATTCAGTTGACATTCGAAATACCGACAAGATGTACAACAGTGAAAGCGGCGTCCATAGCAACGCGGCAAAAGGTGGCAAAGTGAAATGTGAAATGCATTTATAGAGTGGAGTGTGGCGCTTAATTAATTGATTTCCTTTGCTTCTCTGGTTTAAAGAAAAAGCTAACTTTACTGTGCTGTTACATACAAATACCCACCTAATCGCATCACTATCACTACTCATTCTCGGTGACATGAGACGCGGAAATTAAGTGTTGAAATTACTATGTGATCCCAAAAAGTTGTCTGTGCGTTTCCGTTTCTTATGCGGTTTGTCTTCTCTCTTATTCCTCTTCAAGCCGTGGAAACGCGCTAATCGAAAGAGATGCATGTGCAAAACGTCGAATACGAAAGTGAGAAAATTTCATGAAACCAGGGAACATGCCTTAAAATATATTGGAATAAAAGTAGGCCGTAAAATATATAGAAACCAATGTTTTTTTTTATCAAATGTTTGAAAATATTTGTGTTGATAAAGTGGATGTGAAAAAAATAAAATATCAAGTAGTTTATAAAACACAAAATGGGGGAAAAAATTGTAATTAATTTAAGTGAAATACAAACCGGCACAACATAGTTGTTGTATACATACGTCAAAATATATACGTAAAAAAAAGGAAACAACCGGCACAACAGCAATTTATCAATAGCTGGGTACAATAAAGTGCATCACAACAACAGCAAATGTCAATACACCGAAGCACAGTCGTCAAAGAAGCGATGCAAAAATAAAAATAAATCAACAACGGTTAACGCACAGGTGCAGACACAGCTGTACTACCAAATGTGCTTACAGCAGCTACATGCAGGATCAATAGCAACAAAGCTAACACGAAATCCTAAAGCATCACAAAGAAATACATATCTATGTAAATACATACATATGTATGTATCGCTGGGCATACGCACACACGTGCAATCATAAAACAGTTAACGGTTTACTTTATGATTGTTTTCAAATCGAAATCTAGATATTTCCAAAGCAATCAAACTTAGTAGCAATAAATTTGGCTAAAACCGAAATGATTGTACCACAAATGACAACATCATACAAAATAGTGTCCGTATCAACCCAATATTATTTTTTACCTAATTTGGCTCGGATAATTTACGATGTGAATGTGATACATAGTGAGAAATCACTAACATACATACCCGCAAACAATTGCGAAGCCGAGGAAATGTGATTTATCGCATTCTCTTTTGTAGGTAATTTTTTCAAAACAAAAAAAAAAATTTTAAAGTTTAACAAGAAAAAATAGCAAATGGCAGAATAAGGTATGGTGTTAAGAAATGTGTTTTAAATTAGCGCACATCCTTTTGAAGCTTTTTCTCAAATTTGTGTCATGCGTTTTTATTTTGTTTCACAAGAAAGAGACCAGTACGAAAGATTTGCCACAGTCTTGATGGAAGTGTGTGCTTCTAGAGGGGATGAAGGGCAAAGTTATACAATTTTTTTACTCTTTTTGACTCGATTTTTTTTTTAATAAACATATGGTTAAAAACTACTTTTGGAATATTTGCCACCATGATTAATAAGCCATTTATATGCAGAATTTCACAATTTTTAAAGAAGAGCTATTTCGAGCGCAGATAATGGGAGCTTTCGCTTGTGAAGACCGTTCAGATTTGGAAGCAGCCATATCCTCACATTTTAAATAAGCGATCCAAGTAGTGTGGGTTGCCTTTTAATATTTTGCGGCCAATAATGGAAAGGCTGTAGAATAATAATAAAAATTGCTTTATAATTTTTTCAAAATATTCTCCTTAGAAGTCAATACACTTCTACATTCGCTTGAACGAATCATCAATGCTTTTGCCATTCAGCTCAACAGCTTCAGGAGTTGAAAACATTGATCTCGCATTTTACAGAACAAACAGATATCGTAAACTGCCAAATCAAAGCTATAAAGCGAATGAACGATTAGTTCGATCTTTTGAGTGCTCAAAAGCTCTTTTGTATAAGCTGATTCGCGAGAGCTCGCATTTTCTTGGTGAAGAATGATTCGTGCTTGGTTTTGTACCACTCATAATTGACTGTTTTAAGTTTCTCTAGTGGTGCACCTGCGACATGTCCAGATTTTCCGAGAATGCAGGCAATTATTTGCTTGGACGTGTTTCTTCCGTGAACAACTTTTGTTGGAATAGGCCCGTCTTGAAACACTCATACTTTCGATTGCGGTTTTGTTTCCGACTTAGTCCGACACGCGTTTTGTTTACTTAAAATGATTTACTTGTTGCGTAAGCATTAAAGGCATTGTCCCAAAACAGTAATAAATCTATTTTAAAAAAGTACTGTTCTCTGTCCTTACTTTATATAATATTAATTTTTGTAGCTGCATGAGAACTATCGATACCGATAACTATGATTTGACAGCTGAGAATGGCAAACTGTGTTGGAATTTCTGTTTTGTAAGGTTTGGCAAGGTTTCGCGAATCGTTTAACGCCAGAACAACGCTTCTAAATTGTAAAAATTAACTTTTGAAAAAAATAAATCTGCTGCGAAATAGCACACAGGCGACGTTCTCGCCCTTTATTTCTTTCGAAATGAGGAAGGAACTGCCGTGACGGTGAATGGCGAGCACTATCAATCCATGCTGACTGAATTTTTGTTTTCAAAAATTAATCAGCTAAACAACGACGACACAACTCTCTATACAGCCAGCTTAACAATCGATTTATTGCAGTATGCAAGCCAAGATTTATTGGAAAAAATAGTCAAAAATCAGAGAGATCGAATGGACCATGTAACTCGTAACCTTGGCGGAATATTGCGGATATCTTTATTCAAAAAATAAATGCAATATTTCTGTTTTGTATTACCATTTCAAATTATCAAGCTCTTAAAAGTACCCTATATTATGCTATATGTTATATTACAGAAATATTAGTATTTTGCTTATAGGTATACAATAATTATACGAGTATTAGCGTCTTAGCTAGAAATTCAATTTGTTTTTAAATTTTTGACTTCGTGTTTCATAGTGTTTACAAAACAAATAAATAAATTAAATAAATAAAATGAAAACATACTTTTTCTAGTTTGTTGATCGATATACAAGTACTATTAAGTAATTTCTCAAAAGCACAAATACAGTTATAATACCGATAATATTTTATTTACTAAGTATGTATGTACATGCATTCAACTCCTCACAATTTTATAGGCCGCCGATAATTTCATGTTTAAATGCTTATATGTGTAGATGAGTATGTGAATGTTAACTAATAGGCCAAAATGTTACAGTGGCATACACTTTATGTTGTAAAGGGTGGTTAAGTTTTAAGGGCCGGTGTTGATTTTTGAATAAAATACCATTTTTTTTATGAAATTATTGTCATTTTTCTTTAATATGATAATATTGGTATGGCTTAATTACGCATGGAACAAAATATCGGCCAAATGGCCGCCGCGGCGGCATACCTCCATCCGATGGTCCAAATTTTCGATGACGTTGAGGTATAATTGAGGTTCTATGCCGTTAAAGTGCCGAATTATCTCATCCTTTGGCTCTTGAATTGTTGCTGGCTTATCGACGTACACCTTTTCTTTCAAATAACTCCAAAGTAAGAAGTTCAACGGTGTCGTTGAACCACCCTTTATTTTTATGACTTTAAAAATTTGTATTGCTAATGGAATTGTCGTCGTACTGCAATCACTAAGAATGTGGACGATGTACAGCAGGGGTGGGCAAATACTTTAAAGCGCGGGCCAAAATGAAATTTTCAAAATGTCTCCCGGGCCGGAGGACTATACCGCATATGCTTTGCACAAGCGGATGTTTTGGATGGAGTTTTTTCCCTGCCAATTTTTTTTTGACAAAAACACTAAGTATCATTTCAATTTGAATAAAATATGTCACGTAATTTTTAAAGAAATATTTTTATAAATAAATGCCTATTAGATAAACCAGTCAATGAAACATTTTATTTTGTTACTTATTTATGTCTTAATGATACAAATTATTTTATATTGAAACATAGTTATTACAATTTAACATTTATATTGCATTTCGTAAATATAATAGTAAATAGAATTCAAAAAAGAAAAGAAAAACATCAAACGGTAAAATAAATATTTAAAGTTAATGCGAAACGTGAAATCTCGAATGTTCATCTGACATTATTTCTTCAAAATTGGGTTCCAAATCACTTGCAGCAATCCTTAATACCGAGTGTAGATTTTCGTCAGTAATTTGTGATCGATATTTATTTTTCGTGGAAACCATTAAAGAAAAAGTTATTTCACAAATATATATCGAACCAAATAAAACAAGGTATTTTTGAACATAGTTCAAAAAATGTTTGAAATGTTCATCATTCAAAGCGCCATAGAAAGCACTCAATTCGTTTGAGTGAAAATTTTCTTTTAGTAAAATATTTGATTGTAAGTCAATTAGTTCTAGTTGAATTTCAACAGGGGCTTCTTGCACATCGAAATTGAAAGGTTGGCTAATTAATGATAAAGGTTTTTCAATAGCTTTGAAATCTTGAAATCTTCTTTGGAATTCAGAATGCAGGTCTTGTGTTATTGTACTATATTTAAAAAAATCTGTATTTTTCAATGATTCTCGCCGTGCTTGCAATGAGGGGAAATGATTTAATAATTTATTATTAAAGTTTTCAGCAAATAAACTTAGTTTTATCATAAATGCTTTGACGTTTGAGTGCATATTGAAAGCGAATTGTTTTTTCCCTTGTAGATTTATATTTAGTTCATTCAAATATTTTACGATATCTACTAAAAATGAGAAATCGTTTAGCCAAGCTCTATTTTGCAATTCAGGAAAATCATGTAGTTTTTCTTTTATCGACAAGAAGGATACTATTTCATGAAGCAAATATTGAAATCTGTCCAAAACTTTACCAATGCTAAGCCATCTCACTTCAGTGTAATAAGGAATTTCATAGAAGTCACTTTCGTACGCACACTAATAATGCTGATGTCAACAAAATCTCATAAAAGAGTTTAAAAAAATTTATGTGCGGAATTTTTCAACGGGCCGAATAAAATTAGCAAGAGGGCCGGATCCGGCCCGCGGGCCGGCTTTTGCCCACCCCTGATGTACAGCCTGCCACAAATGACAGCACGCAAACATTTTTACCACTTTTGGGAATTGTTTTGTATTTAGTTTAATTTGATTGCTCATAATAATTTTAATTTATTTGATTGCCTTATAAAGACCATATATGTATGTAAACCCAAGTTTCAAACGTATACCCAAATTAGAAAAAAATCCGAAATTTTTCGGCACAACTCAACGGGTTTTAATTATTGTAGAATTTGTAGAAAATTTTTTGGTATGCAATTTTATAGCTTGATAGATTTAAGTAAAATAAAGTGCAATTTGAAAGGGTTTAGTAAACGTCCACGAATTAACTGCATTAGATTAGCAAATGTAATCTGTTTTCTACAAATTGTCATAGTCAGTGAGACTAAAACGTACCTCTTGGTTATATAATCCAGTAAACTACGGTGAAAAGCTATTTAGGTAATGCGCTTCCTGGAAATCGAAATCGGTAATAATGCCGCAGTTAATCAGTTATGGAGCGCTTCCGATATTCTCATTCTTCCTCATACCTTCAAAACTTGACTGATCTTATTTTACCTTTTCATTAATTTGTCTTTCAATAAAAGTTCTAAGACAATGCGAAGAAAAGTATATTGACCAATACTTCACTTCCACTTTGTGCTATCCTATTGCGTAGAAAGGTGCTACGAAAATGGAATAAATTCTAAAATCCGCGAAGCGGAGAAACTCGCACCAATTGAAGGCAATCAATTCCTAGTGTTAATATACACATATTATTCACATTGCTATCTTCATACTGGCTCAAGAATACTTCTATGGCCTTGGACTTCTGCCGTAAAGACTAAGTTGCTTCTCCGGTTATATACTTTACTCTCCCGCCCTGATGACCTAGTCACTCTAACAATAAGTCGTATATCAACTAGGTCTATCTATGTATACATATTTTCCAGTTTAGGCCACTGCTTAGCCCAATTGAGACTGTTTGGAGGAAAATTACCGCAAAGTTGCGTTAAAATCTAATTCTGCGGTAACGGCTGTCCACAATAGTTAAATTGGATGTTTCTCCCAAGCTTTTAAATTGATGACAGGTGAGTGTATGGATTTCTTATTTTCGCAGGATTAGATTTTGAGTCGAAAATTGGGAAACCGTGTTCAAGTAGGCATGACTCTCTATGGCTCATGCTGTCACAAGTCTAGCAGCGCCTAACAGCAGTTGGACTAAATCTGAAGCCTACAGAATATCGAATTCACTTGAGGCAATACTCGATGAACGAATAAGATGTAACTTACTGAAACCAGATATCACTTACTTACATACCAAACCAAACAAACGTTCAACCGTTTCGTCAGGTTTGGAGCCCCTCATGACGATTGCCGTAGAAGTTATAGTGATGAGCAAAAGCTAGATTTCCTTCAGTAATTCCTGTGCTAGTGCGTCACACTTTGAGGAACGCGCTTCAGATTTATGGCAAGGCTCTAATTGGGCTCGCCAAATGTTCGGGATGCTTTGAAACCATGTTGGGACTAATACTATAAGGGGATTTAGCACTGTGATCTAGAAGATCTATTGTGCCCCTTTCATGGATTCAAAGTATTTCGCTGAACACAACTTCCTCAATAAATTTTAGTACAAAGACAGCAGTGTTTCCATCGTCACCTAACCGTTTGTGTACCTGAGGTGTGCATTTTAGTCCCCTCTTACGACAGACATCAGTTACCGCCTACAAACACTAGCCACCGGGGAAACATGTTGGCATAGCGCTGCGAAAATATTTCTGGGCACCATAAAAGTTCTCGGCTGCCAATGAGTGAACCCTTTTTTAAGATCAGCCCGTCTAACTTAAACTAGTCTTACCGAAAGCTATAACTTTCAGCGACATTCTTCTGAAAAATGTCCAAGTTTAATTAATTCCGCTTTTCAACGCAAATTCACTGCCTTCTTGGTCTTATTTTCTCCTCAATTATTTTTTTTTCTGTCTGCTCTGCTATGTATACTATGCATCCTTATACGAGTATATGCACATACGTACACTCATATTCGTACACCTACCAATACGTGTGCTACCGGTGTTTGGTTAGTTGTATGCCGCAAAAGAAAGTCTGCTACTCGCAGATAAAACTCCGCGAGTTCCACGCGCGCCTTCGTTCGCTCTCTCTTTTCAATCTATTACAATTTATTTGTTAGTCGTGTGCATACAAAATTGCACACTACTAACAACGAGTGGAGTTGCAAGAAAATACCACTACTACATCCGAGGTTGCAAGTTTTTGGCGTTAGCTCTTTGAAAAAAGAAAAATATCACATTAAAGCCAGTGGTTGTCGGTTGGTTAGCTTGGTTTACGTTCTTCGAAATATCGCTTACGAGTTAGTAGCTGCTTTATATACTCATATATAATATTTATATAATTTGTGCATTTGTATTGGTACGCATATTAAGATAAGAGAATTAGATTCGAGCAGCAGACTGTGAACAATTTTGTCCTGAACCTTTTGTCACGCGCAACAAGAAAAATTGGAACTATGCATAGTAGTCGGTTCTCTTTCTAATTTTGTGTAGCAAAGAAACTAGCTGAAATTATTGCGGATCTCTATTGCTTTTTTAAAGCGTAAAATCATTAACTTCCCAGAGGAATTTTCCTTTACCCAACTTGACGTTATCTACTCCATTTTTAAACTTATCATTTTTCTCTCATTTTCACTCGTTGGCAATTACTGCCAGTTGATGGCGCCGCTTTCAGTAGTGTCTGAGGTCGTGAACCGTCGTCGTCGTCGTTGTTGTTATTGCATTCTTTTGCTTTACATTTTGTTACTGTGGTTTTTGTGCAAAATGCATGCGTCATGGCTTATTCATGGAAAAGTTATAAATATGTATAAATATGCTTCGAACGTATATGTATTGGTGTATTTATCAATGTGGCAATGTTTGTAAAGGATGTGTGATGCCGCAGTCTGCGGTTGGATATCATATACATACAATGTATGATATTATACCTGAATAAGTAAATGTGAGGATACACTTGTTTGTTGAATAGAAATAGAACCATAAAATTAGTACAAAAAATCAAATAATAAAGAGTGAGATTTGTTTGCTGTGCATTGCAGTGCATCTTTCTACAGTATGAATAAGAAACTTTTTGCGAAAACTTAACAAATCGATGGTATTTATAGTCAAGCGTTTGGCGATGTACATATAGTATATTGTAATATATGTGACCCCAATCTTTCATTTTCGAAACTTATTTTGTGTCGACGTTTGAATAGAATTGGCACATACTTGAGGTCTTATCTCTAGCAGTGTGTTCCTGAAACCTCAAAAAGGATCTTAGCAACGCATCTTTTGATAATTTTTTCAAATATCCTTGTGGAATCTTGTACACGTTTTCACTGCTTTTTCATTAATACCGCCTTGTGGGTTTGTTCGAGCTGTTCCTCCTATTTCTTGTATGCGTCGAGATGTTTTTCCACAAATGGAGGGACCTATCGTTTTATGGAGCCTCCGAAAGGCCGATGGTTTTTTATGAGAGATTTTTTCATGGCTGAAATATACTCGGAGGTTTGCCAGGAGCACCCATTGACAGGATTTGCCCACAGTCACCTGAAGTGTAATAGTTTTTGTATAAAAAGTAGTCTATAATCTGCACCACTGAAAGCCCTGCTGAATTCGGTTTACCCGTTCCTGAAAAATACAACAGTCAGCCAAAAATTTTTTGGATACAGTATTTTTTATAATATTCACAATATGTATTTTTCGTGCCATAAATTAGAGTTTCAAACTGTGTCCCAAGTTCCCAAAAATGCATGAAATTTTCTTCAGAATTTCAAACCTTTTATTCAGAATTTTGCATTTTTTCTGGTATGCAATTTTACAGCTCACTTAGTTCGTGGGCAACAAAATAAAATGTAAAATTTCTGAAATTTCCTGTTGATTTTTTATTTTTTTTTTGCTGATAGCCTTTGCATTTTCTTCTTTTCAATCATTAAAAAATATATAAATAATTTTCAGAAAAAAAGTTATTCAAAATCAACTATTCAGCCATAAAACTGCATACCAGAAATATAATTAAAATTCTGAGTTAAAAATTCGAAATTTATATATAAATTGTATTGTGTAAAGTTCGAAAATTTAAATATATTGTTTTTGTTGTAGTACGAACTCTATCTTTATAAAAAACTAACACAAAGAAACGTTGTGAATATTGTAAAAAAACTCACTGTGCCAAACCTGTCTTGACTCACTGTATATAAATTAGCTAAAATTATCCGCAACCATTTTTCTTTTTTTATAATATTTACAATGTGCAGACAGTTCTATTGTGGTACATATTTACTCACAGAAAGCACAAAGTCAAAAGAAAAATCGCTGGTATTTAATAAAGAAATTAATACAACGGAAGTGTGAGTAAAAATTGGCATATGTATGTCCGGCTATGCTAACACTAAGCTACTGTTTTATACCATTAAAGTTACTACAATTGTTTTTTCCTTCGAACTTCTCTTACTTCTGTACCTGTGGAAAGCTGAGGTTATCCTTTGCCATTCGGTTTGCCCGATTACAACAATGCCCAGATTTCGAATTTAGCTAGTTTACCCATTAAATAAGAGTCCCCATATGGCAAGTTACCTAAATTGTCTGAAAAAAAAAAAAACACTGAAAAGCAAGTCTGTAAAGTTTTTTATGCTAAAGAATGGATTCAACTGAACTTCAAGTCTCTTCTAACATACCGGTTTTGAAGATGAAAGAGTATCCCTTTAACATTTGCACCTCAGCTGTCATGATATTGCGAAGTTAAGTTCAGACATCTTGGAACTCCTTATGGGTTATCAAAGTTGGATATTAGCAGCTTGTGAAATTTTCTTACTAACAAGCAATGTTTCAGTACTTGCTATACCTTATTGTTCATATTCAATTCACTTCGCGTGCATTTTTGTATCTTTCTTCACACTGTCATTTCAACCACTGGAACTAGAATTAACTGTTTTACTTTCTTTTCCAAGTGTGTATTCAACTCAACCTAACTTGTCTAAATTGTTGTTATTAGGCATACGAGTCCGATTATATCTCTCAATGGCTCCCACTGCATAGCTAGAAAAGGCTGGTGTGTTATCGCCTAATCATTTAACTTGAATTTTGAGAGCTTCGTACTGCTAATTGTCACGTACAGAGTAAACTCGGCTATATGGTAAGCAGCACTTACAGAGCTTAGGAGTAGTTTTAGCCATTTCTTATCGGTGATAAATATCCTCATATATATATATGTATATACAATGGGCGCGTACACCCTTCTTGGGTGTTTGGCCGAGCTTCTCCTCCTATTTGTGGTGTGCGTCTTGATGTTGTTCCACATATAGCGGAAAATACAGTTTTAACCCGTTTGGACGGCATATATTTTTTATGAGGAGCTTTTTCATGGCAGAAATACACTCGGAGGCTTGCCATAGCCTGCCGAGGGGCGACCGCTATTAGAAAAACATATTTTTTCTTAATTTTGTTTCATCGATATTCGAACCTACGTTCTCTCTGTGCATTCCGGCTACGGCGGACAGTTTAGAGCATTCACTCGGTACTCGTATAATAATGGTTCAATATAGAATTTGCATTGACTGAAGGTCGAGGCAAAAACACAAAATGCATATCCAGCTGTATATGCAGTTTCGCCCCTGCTGGCCACATTTCGTGCTAGTCGGTATTTCTGAATACTTTAAATTTATTAGAATAGAGAAATTTGTTTTATCGTGTACTAGTGACGTTAGCTATCTTAATCCATATATCTGAAAATATGCCATAAATATATAAATATTATAAATCTACAAGTACATTGCTGCCATCGTTGCCACATTTTATAGCATTACATGCACCGTCTAGCCAGTCTGCCCACGTCACGTAGGAAAATAAAATACATACATATTTTTTTTTAATTGAGTGTTGAGTACTATCCATGTATTCGTCTATCTTCACTTTTCTGACTACACTTTGACATTTTAATGCGATTTAGTACTATACGACTGATTCGGAAGTCGCTAGCTGTCAGCTGTAGTTGTCTTAAATGTGTGTGTTTGCGCGTGCTAATCCAATTTTAACAATACTCCTAGAAGGAAAATTTATAAAACAAACTTTAGTTCAATTACTTACTATCGCTGGCTAGAGTGAATTTAACTTTTGACCATCACAACATTGAGTTGTGACGTGTTATTCATTTTTGCAGAGCTACAGCAGACAAGTTCAAAATAAACAAAAGTGATAATCCGAAAGCAGCGAGGCATATTACAATTGGTGGAATGGTCTTAACCTAGCTTAGGTATGTGAGTTTCGGCTGCCTACTGTTTAAAAATATCAAAATCCACGCTTCTTTATTTGTTCCCACAAAATTTGAACTAAAAGGACTACTTCATATGGAAAAATTATTTAAGTAATTTTTCAATCTGGCAGTTCTCTAATCGTGTCAGCTTTAGCTCCTTCCGCGTTTTCTATAAGCCATTATCGCCGTTGAGCAGGCTAAAGGTAGTTATACTACATATGTAGTATGTCAAATTTGTTTAGATTATCTCCGTTTGCGTCTGTGCCCAAGTGAGGATGTAGTTTTTGGGTATAAAAAACCGAGTATATATTAAAAGTTCACCTATTTCAAAATTGCTTCTGTACTATTTTGTCCAAAATTTAATATCTAAATTCATTGAATTAGATGCAACTGAGGCTAGAGGAACGAGTTTATAAGGCCATTTCCTGATGGTTCTGACTACGACATGTCTTCTTTCAAGCATTTCATTCCAAGATTGTTCTAGGTCGATCATTCAAGCATATTATAATCAGACGTCTCATTAGAGCAAATGGGTATTTTCTAAGCTCCGGAGAAGACCGAAGGTCAAAGACAACGTACGTACATATATTGTTCATTGGAGAAAGCATTACTTAACGTTGGAAACTATCTCGTCTCGATCTACTCGTTTTATTCGAACGCAACAGCTCGTACTTCCTGGACAATCGCCGGTGAATCTTTTCAGACAGAAAGTTGCAAACATCTTTGAAGTTTCAGTAAAGAGTAATTTGAGTTCAAAATTTGACTTCTGCACTCTGCTGGGGAAGTGCACTAAGTAAGCAAAACTCCCCTTTAAGCCATTACTCGGAGTACCTCAATGAACACCTTAAAACCACTGGTGCAGACGCACTTATGCATGGTGGTGCAAAATTAATCACCCAATCGGATGATTTATAACTTTTGCCAACTGCATCGTATGCCAATCATATAGATCGCGTAAAGATAAAAATAAATATTTCTATCACTCAAAATTTTTTTTTTGCATTTAGTAAAAAAGTTATTCAAAATTGGATGATTTTTTTTTTTTTTTGCCATGTATATCATTAGCATATAAATGTGTTTGAATGGGCTCATCATTCCCAGTGTATGTCTTGCTGTTGTCAAACTAATGAAGAAGGTACCAACAGTTTTATGGCACCTCTGGGTGGAGGGTTTTTATGAAATAATTTTTCATGGTAAAAATGAATTCGGAGGTTTGACATTGTCTATCGAGGGGTGGCCGCTATTAAAAAGCACTTGCTCTATCTTTTAACGTTTCATGTCCACAGTAGTCATTGAAAACAACACCAACCGAATGTTAGTCCCGTAGAAAACTACTCCATTTTTGCGGCCGATAGAGTGGCTGGTTTATTATTTACGCATGTTTGCCAGCGCTCCCAGGCTCCGAGCACCAACACCGGTCAGTCAACAAGTTAGGTTGCCAGAAAAATCTATTTGTGGGTGCTTAGAGCTCCTCTCACTTTGCGTATCCATTATTTTACGAGGCTTTTGAGACTTACTAATACTTTAATAAGCATTTAATACGGCTGTCGTAGGAATTTTCGTATGGCTTACGCTGGTTTGTTTATTGTTTCCTACTAAAAAGAATAAAACAAATGTGTGCAATTTATTTGTGGCTCAAAGCGCGCTTTATCCAGAAGAAGTTAAAAAACGGAAGTACAGAAATGACACATTGAAATGTAATTTTCAATGTTTGTTTTGAATTCATAAGTTTTTAACATTTAAATATAAATGGATAATAGATGGCGCAAAAGCTTGCATACAAATTCCTTCGTAAGGTTCAACTTTATTTTAAGGAATTACTCTTTTTTTTAATTTTCTATTGGAAGCGTAAATAATTAGAAAAATTATAATTTCCATTGATGTTTTTAGTAAAAAAAATCGGTAGTAAATTTACATCTCTTTTTTTGCAATAGAATGTTTTTCTGAATTTGTAATATATTTTTTTCAGATTGCCATGGTTTTGTGCACAGTATATTTTTTATATTAATCTTGTTATTTTGTTTCGAGATTTTAGTGTAGATACATTTTATTTTAAATCGTTTAGTTAGATATTTACACACAAAACATAAATGTTGGAAATTCTGTTAATATTTCTGTGATGTGTTTGTTGAAAAAACTACTTCACCGTTTTCTTGTAAAAGGTGATTAAAAATTAATGGCAATCAATTTGACCAAGCACCAGCCAATAGCTGCCGATAAGTATTTATTTTTCAAATTATAGTAATTTCGTTTGCGTAAAATATTTCATCTCATTGTGGCGCTAATATCTTCACAAATATTTTCGTTGATATTTGATTTACGTTGAGTATGAAAATTGTTACTCCGATATGAGATTTTTAGCTTAACCAGCTGAGTTGAATCTCATATTCAAATTTTTTTCTCACTCGGTAGACACCAGTAGCTGATTCATTTATTAATCTTTCTTTTTATTTTTATTACTACTACTAATAATTTGCATTTGCCTTTAGCGGAAAATGACCATAAAAGTAGACTTCAAATAAAAGTGTCGTCTGTTAAATAATCGGCCACGCTGCTTGCTTAGGCGAAGGAACTGGTGAATGGCTTCATAAATTTCTCCTTTAGAAACAAGTGATAAAAATGTAATAAAATATTTATTAGCCACCAGAAAGTACACTCGTTTTCAATTATACGCTTCTTATGACGGTGTCAGTCCACTTGTGTAAGTTGATATGTTGAAAAATAGTTCGACTTTTCTTGATTAATTTCAATTTATACATTTGCACAGACAATTTGCTTGGAATTGCGCATGTATTTGCGCATAATAAAAATACAGTAACTTAGCGGCTTAACAAAATGTGTAAATTCCAAAAGCAAACTGGCAATTGCTTTAAATTGAGTTTGCCATTCATCCATACATATGTACATTAGGGTGCATCACCATAAACATTAGTGCTGTTTTTCCATCGGAACTATACAATTTATTATATTTTAAAATTTTCAACAAAAAAAGTTCGGGTAAATCGAGTTTTTACTTATGCATAATAAAATTAATTTTTGAAAATATTTTCTCCAAAGAGCCACCTCGGATGAAAGAAGTGTGAAACTTAAAAATTCTGCATGCAAATGTTAAAAAATTGTATGAACAGAATCAAAATAAAAATTGGTGGTAAAAGTGGGACATCAATGGAGAATAAGTAGAAATGAGGAGAAATGTCTCTCCAATGATACCTTAGAAGTCTAGTCAATTCGATCCAGATTCGTCTGAGTTGTTCAAATAGTCCTTAAACTAATCTTCCAAGAAATTCTAAAATAGCATACAAAGTCTTTAATAAGCATAAAAGTCTTTTTAAACATTTTTATGTAGACCTTCTGCTTGAGGTTATTTTGTGCTAAACATATTTTTAAACACTAATTTTATTTGTAAAAAGTTTGATTTTTAGAGGTTTTTTAAAATCGGTCGGACTCACGTAAATTTTAGTCCTTTTACCGAAATATTTTGGCGGAAGTCTTAAACTATAGCAGATTTTATAATTCCAGTGGAAAAACCGGAAGTTTTTTGGTGAGGCACCCTCATGTACATGTATAAGTTCATACATACGGAGATAAATACTGTAGTATTCTTCATTTTATACTTAAATTTAATAAACTGCAGATTTAAAAACAAAAAAAAAAACAAAAAAAAAAATCAGATTGAGCCCATCCTGTTCACAAAAACACAAAGTCGATTATAGTGAGGTTCGTCGTTTGAATTCAAAATGGATCAAAACTCTTGCGACTTGAATCCATAGGGAAGAGAATTCTATTTAAAAGGTAGCGATTTCAGAAAAAAATACCAAACTCATAAGCAGTAGAAAACTATGTTAACTTGCCAATTCTTATTAGTTTGTATTTAATTTACTAAAATATTTTGTATACAGGCTTTTCGTCTTCACTTACCGTCGATATCAGGACTTACCGTCACCGTGAAAATCACCACTTATTGATAAGTTTTGACTATTTATTTATTTATTTTGTAATTTATATTATTTTTTTTTTATAAAGATATAGTTCATATTACAACAAGAACCATATAAAGCAAAGTTTCGAACTTCGCATAAAAGTTGTAAAAATTCGGCAAATTTTCATCAAAATTTCGAACTTTTTATACAGAACTTATAGAAAACTGTCGGGTATGCAGACTGATAGATCATTAAACTTTGGTAGTTTCAGTGGTGCAATTCTCAGGTGGTTCAAAAATCGCGTTGATTTTTGACATTTTTTTTCAGCTGACCGTGTTGGGTATTTTCTTCCATATAAAAAATGCCTACTGCCTAAGTTAAATGGAGAAAATACACCCGAAAAAAAATTCTCAAAACTACAAGCACACTGGGTCCTAAATGATTCCAATGGTGGTCATATGCTGACTCCATGGGTTATGCTCTGTAATAATACCGACCATCAACCGAACGTCTTTCCTTCCAAATTTTAGTAGAAAGTATGACAGTTTTCTATTCGGACTTGTAACAAAACACTTTGCAGTTCTGCACCATTCTAGACCGGACCATCGCTTTTTATTAAAATTGCATACATAATCGCCGATCCAATTCATGATTCCTGCGGAACTGATTGCGATTATTTGCTCTGGTCCTTGTGGAGAAACCGCTAATCCGCGGTTGGCCAATTCATCAGCAATTTCGTTTCCTTGAACTCCGGAGTGTCCTGGGATCCATATAAGTACAAGCCTGTTCTGTCTTGCGGCAAAGTTAAGCTTCTTGTTACATTCTTGAAGAATCTTTGAGGTTTGCTTCGCGTTCTCCAGCCTTCAGTGCAGCCTGACTGTCACTGAAAACTTTAACACTGTTTCCCGCTCCATCTCCTCTCGATTATCCATTTGGCTACTTTTAGGATGGCAAAAATTTCGGTTTGGAAAACAGTTACCATTTGCCCCATAGCATAGTGATACTTATTACTATCGTTTAAGTACCATCCGGCTCTAGACCCTATTTCATTCTTCGACCCATCGGTAAAGAAAATATCCGTCTAATATCCTAATAGTTCATGAGTCCCGTTTTATATATATAACTTTAACTCCTTGTGGAGTATAGGGCGTTTAAGAGCATCTAGGCGTCCCGTTAGGTGTTTCCATAATCAATTATGATATTTTTATATAATCTGCCAATTATTTAATATTGCGTAAGCTGGCTGATACGCATTCTTATCTACATATAATATATAGCGTATGCGTGTGTGCATGCGTGCATGTTTTTAGTAGTAGATAGGCTGATGTGCTAACTGGGTTATTAGTGCGCCAGCTTGTGTACGCTGATAAAGATGTGTCTACGTATCTGTGATCAAGATAATATCAGTGTGATACTTTGAGGAGTTTTGACAATTAACTTTTTATTATTTAATTTCGACATTTTTTTATATAAAAGTACAGTTCATATAACCACCAATCTTCTTGATTGGCGCGATAACGACTTACGCGATTTTGGCCAAGTTTAACAAATCGTGCCAGTTATTTTTTTCTGGTGTTAACCGGCGCCAGTTGGACACATCAAGTGAAGCCAAGTCCTTTTCCACCTCATATTTCTAACGCAGAGGAGACCTACCTCTTCCTCTGCTACCACCAGCTGTTACCGCATCGAATATTTTCAGAGCCGGAGCGTTTGTATCCATCGGACGACATGACCCAACCAACGAAGTCGCTGGATCTTTATTCGCTGAGCTATGTCTTTGTTGTCGTCCATATATTTAGATGAAATATGTATGAATATGTAGGTAATTAAAATTGTAAGTTGACATGTTTAAACTAATTAAACATCAATATCAATGAAGTAGTTTAGTTTAGTAGTTCCTAGCACTTGCCCATTGTCCGTTTAAATGCTTAATGCGGAAGTGTATTCGGTATTTAAAATAAAGTTTCTTCACGTCGGTATTTAAACAGATATTTTCACTGTATGAAAACGTATTAAATTTGCAAAACGCTGCTCGCAATAAGTAACTTAATCCTACTTAAAACCTCAGCGCTTGATTTAACTATTTCCCCTTAGTTAATGCGGCAATGCATGTGAAGGTGGGCTCACTGGAAAGATATTCCTGTAGTTTTAGGTTTCTTGTAATAGAGCCGGCGATATATTCTTTTCCAGTGAATTTTATAAGCACAGCACCAATGCATACATATACAATCTCCTAATTAGATTTACTGTGATGTGGGGAGCACATCAGTGTTGCCAACGTCATTTTCTGTCGGCCTACACTATTAAATGCAATTCCATTAGTTTATGCACCATATAAACATCCGTTTCCGACACCGTTTCTTTCCACTTTTCTTAAAAATTTCTCAAAAATAAATAGCTGGCGTGCTTTTAGGGGTATACCAATATTATTTTCAGTATTCTCGTTTGGAAGTTCATCGGCCCTACAATTCCCCGCAATGTGCCAATGGTCAGGCTAAATGGCTAGATAAGAATAAAAATTCTTATGAAATGTTAAACTCAACTATTAAACCGGATTCACATACATACGTACCACTAGATATAATGTTATTTCTTCCATAGATTCTGATTTCCAAAACCCATTTTTTTATTTATTTACTTATTTAATTATTGGAGTCTTTGGTAAGTACCGTTCCGTCCGGCATCGGTAGCGTAAGTGCACTAGCCTCCCATCCCAGAGGTTGTGGGTTCGTATCCCATGTAAAGCACAGTGCTCGCCGTTACCCAATTTACTACTTTCCCTATTTCTAAACAAAAACAATCTCATTCCTCAACCCTAAAAACTTATCCTTTCCATTCTTACTCCCGCACAATAGGCAATGTATTATTTGCATTGTGACTGCTAAAACAAGCAATAACAAAGAAAAACACATAGTTACACATAGCATCAGTGGCGCCAGGAAGAGAAAGCCGGGCAACCGCGGTAATAGCGCAAACACACCAAAAATGTACCGAAGTCCTCAACCATCTATGCGATTCTTCTGGCAGAATAATGTGCAACACAGATGGCGCTCCAAGAAGTAAGAAGGCGTTGTTCCTAAGCAACGACATGTGGGCATTCACACTATTAAGCGGCAGGCTAATCACTAACCCTGTCAGAAATCAAAATAGATGAACGAAACGAACGCAAGACTGAGTCTTGTCGAGGCCCTATGCCCACGAAAGGAGCAAAAAAAAAAAACACGTTTACAACACCTTACAAACTACAGATAGAATCGTGAACTTACATTAACTAATAATTAATAATAAATAATTAAAATAAACAAATATACAATATATTAGTAATAACGAAACGCCTTGAGACAAAATACATCTGGTATTATAGATGTAAAGAAAAAAAAAAACTATAAGTATTATCTTCAAATTTCAACTTTCGTAACCATTTAAGAACATTCAACTCGCATGGTAATGAAACCCCGTATTATGCAAATAGTTATGTACCTCCGGCTTAGCAAAATGCAAACCAATTTCCTAATTTAATTTGCCTTTCCGTAAATATGGAGCTGACAACAGATTTAAACTTCACTGACTCCAACATACCGTGCGAAACCATTTTTCACGAATTGCCCCTCAACAATGAAAGGTGATCGAAATCAAAACATATTTTATTAAAACTATATTTTTGCAAAACAAAAGCCTGTGTAAAAGCATCGACTTTTGGAAAAATTGGCTTCTCTGACTTATTCCAACAACTTAACCTTTCTACAGCTATTAGAGGAGCATCGGCAAACAACTTTGACGTTTTCCGATTCAACCCACTCAATTTGACCGCGACAAAAAAATAGATTCCTACGATTGTGTTTGAAGAACAATTTTAAGCAAAATTATTTTTTATGATTTTATTATCAGTTGTTTATGCCGGTATGGTGATCCAAATTCTAGTTCCACAGCAAGATATGAGACGCTTCACTTCACGTTCCTACGACAGTCGGTTTTACATTGTTGCAACGACCCGGATTTATATCCGGCCAAGGATTGCCACTCCAGCAGCATGCCGCAAATTTTTGTGAGGAATATTTAGCATGAGGGAAACAACAGCAAAGACAGTAAGATTTCACTTCAGACAATGTTAATTTCTTTGAAAGTTTTAATTCTAAAATAGTGAACTCGGCAAAATCTATGCCAAAGGTCCTCACATTTAATAAGTATCTTATTAATCTCCATTCTTGGTTAAGTACTTTGTTGGTGTATTCAAAAGCGAGCGTATGTTAAAATCTCGAGTTGCGGCTTGGTTAAAGATGATTAAATGGCGATTTTTCTGTGAAACAAAGTGTTCGCATCTCTGCTTTAGTATTTAGCGAAATCTACCAGCTTCAGCGAATCTCGCAGGTAAAACGCCACTTTCTCTTTGTTTGTCTTACCTGTTTTTCTTCAGATAGGTAAATATTGTGTGCTAGAGATAGGAACTCTACTCCAGGCTAATTTCTCCAATATAAAGAAATCTGCAATTAAGTAGTTAGTTGTTGTTGTTGAACTAGAAAAGCAAGCAGTGATTGACTGTTAAAAATGTGTTTATTAATAGTGATTTTCCTTTCTTCTCGCTTTTCTGAAAATGTATGTAGGAGTGGGCTTGATTTACAAAATATCTATGTATGTGTGGGCTTGATTTGTTTACGCCTTCGCTTGAGTAGCGGGCATGCAAATTCCAATAACGACCGCTAAAAAGGGCGTGTAGCCACCCTCGACAGCCTTACATTAGCATTTACTTTTTCACTTCTCGCTTGTTTACCATTTGGCTTTTGCCACAAATTTGGATACCTGTGGCACTGCATTATTATTATTGCTTGGGAGGTTTTGGTACATAAACATATATTTAAGTACATGTACATACATGCATGCAAAAATATATCCCCGAACATTTTTTTTTGAATACCTTACCAAATTTTGAGTAGTACACCTGTGCTCACAACAATAGTAGCGCGATATATTCTGAAGTTTTGACTATTTATTTAAAAAAAATTGTTTTTTTTTTATTAATCTCTTGTGCATACTACACCTTTAGTTCATACTTTCAAATTCTTTAATTCGAATTTTAGAAAAAGTTCGAGAATGAAGTTTTATACCCCATTGCCTGCGGTATTGTGCATTTTCTCGATTTAAACACAAATTGGAGCATTCGATACGTGAAACGAAATAAATGATCGAGGCGAATTTTAAGGCACTTAATTTTTTTTTAATTTTGTACCGAGTTTGATTTTCGAAGTTGTATTATTTTTTAATGAAAAAAATTAGATAAAAATAAATAATTATTCAAAACTTTGCAATATTTCGTACTGGTCTTTTTATGCAAATCAATGTAGGTTTCTGACTCTGAAGGTCGAAATAACAAGTCTGCGAGCTTTGCAAACCGTACGAAATTGTTCCTCTACAATTAGCAAAGCTTTGTCCTTGATGAAACTAAAAGAGACAAAACCCGTTCCTTCCTCTGAGATATCCAATGCCGAGCTTTCATAGGCCAGCTCAATAAGCATTTGGTTGTGATTTTGTTGAACCTTAAAAGATCGATACAGTCTTTTAGTCTATATTTTGTTACACAGTCAGACCACCCTATATGCACTGCAGTCTCGCATAAGGACATCTAAGCTCGTTCGGATTGCTTCACTGTACTCAATGCCCTGGAAGCAAGAAACATCGTCATTTTGGGTTGAGCATTAGGTCTTCAAAGTCATAACAGCAATAAACAGGCAGATTATATATATGTAGTTATATATGCGTAACCCTTCGCGTACACCCTTTTTCGGTGTTTGGCCGAGCTCCTCGCCCTATTTGTGGCGTGCGTCCCGATGTTATGCCAAAAATGGAGGGACCTATCAAGCCGATTCCGAACGGCAGACATTTTTTATGAGGAGCTTTTTCATGGCAGAAATACTCTCTGAGGCTTACCATTGCCTGCCGAGGGGCGACCGCTATTAGGAAACACTTTTTCTTCATGGCAGATTGCCTAGGGAAATTAGGAGCTACGTCCAAATTCCATATACCAGAAGAACCCTTTTGCAGGTTTACCAAAGCCACGAAAAGAAAAATTTTAACTCTTAAATCTGGCCTAGAGGGACCTTACAAGCTCTGACTGGATAGACTGTTTTAATTGGATATTGCTTTTATATTAAAGTCTTACTCCCGGCCGCAAACCCAAACATACGAAAAGGCTTGAAACTTCAATAAGTACTTTTTTCTACTATTTCTTTAGAAACCCTTAGTCACTATTTAGTTGCAGGCACTCCTTTCCCACATCACTTATGTATGAAGTGCTTTGAATGGCTGCCTATCTATTAAATACATGTACGAGTATCTTCATATTATATTTTGTACTCGAGCAAGTGCTTCAAAAATTAAATAGTGAATTTAAGTATTTATTTGTGTCCAGATAAACGTATAAAAAATATAAATTCATATATAAATGTTGTATGTACCTATCACTCTCATTCTATTTATCACCTTCTCTTTTTCAGTATGATTATTTCTTTCCTACCCTTCTGAATAGTTCTCGGAATATAAGTTCCTTGCTTCGTTTCATTGTCGCCCGTCGTTTCTTCTCGCACAATATTGTGGTCTACTTTATTTTTTATATTTTTTGCTTAAATGCCGCACGCCGGTGGCTCATTACCACTGCTGCAAGCCAAAAAACAATGAAAAGGACTACTGGCATCGCCAACATTCAAATGACTCATATGACTTTTTGGCATGCCATTTACTCCATTGTCCATAGCGTAATGTCACACACTTCAAGTGAGACGAAAAGAAGCAAAAATACCCGCCTGAATTTATATAGCATACATTTGGGTGCACTCGCTGTGTGGTAATGTGTTCACTAACTTTTTTATTTAAGAAAATAGTAATTTTTTTTGGTTCTTAAATTGAATGCTTTGGTTATTGCAACATATTATTTTTACTCATTTACTGTTCGTTAGGATCACGGATAGTATCGATTTCAGTGTGGTGAAATAATAGACAACCAATTTAGGTTTTTCACTTTAGCTGTGTTATCCGACATTTTTTTCGAACCATTTGAAATTTCATACTTTATTTTATTTTATCGTTTTTTTTTTAATTTTTATTTTTAATATTGTTTATTTTTAATTTTAATGGTTTTTCTCTATTTTATTTGGTTTTCTTTTATTTTATATATTTTAATTGACTTTTATCTTGTCTCATTTTACTATTACTATTTATTATATGTATGTATCAAAACTGCAAGCAAAGAGTACTAGTCGCCAGTGCCGTTGGTTTTATTCTATCTTATGGCTGCTGATTCTATTTTTGGGTTCGCTCTGGTAATATACTGGTGACTTGAAGTTGTATACCTTCTGCTCAAATATGAACGAGACGTTATCAATAAAACGGTCCGCGGATGACATAAGTTAAAAATAATTTTTTTGTTTTTTGGTAGGACTGTTATAAGCTTACATGGCAAATTTCGGCGTGATATGTCACATAGTTTCTTTTCTGTGCTACTGTAAACAAGTCAAGCTCGAGTGTGTTCTTCGAATTTATGACTTCAATTGTCTCAAAATGTTTTCCACGGAGCGGCAACTTGAGCTTGGGAAACAGGAAAAAGTCACATGGAGCCATATCAGGCGAATACGGTGCTTGCGGAACGATATTAACATTATTTTTGTTCAAATAATCGCGAACAAGACGTGATGTGTGAGCTGGTGCATTATCGTGATACAAGAACCATGACTTGTTGTCCCACAATTCCTTCCTTTTAAGACGAATGTTCTCGCGCAAACGCTTTAAAACGTCTAAATAATATTCAGCGTTAACCGATCGGCCTTGCGGAAGGAACTCCGAGTGCACCACACCTTCGTAATCGAAAAAAACAGTCAGCATAACCTTAATTTTTGAGCGACTTTGGCGTGGTTTTTTGGGTTGATGTACGGCCCTCTTTGAACGATTTGTAACACTGGGAAACACGTGCACGCGATAGAGCAGAGTCCCCATAGGTTGTCTGCAACATTTTTAAGGCGTCTGAAGCCGAAATTTTGTTGGAATAACAAAATTTCAAACAAATTCTTTGTTCAACTTGAATTTCCATCGTTAAATTCGAAGAACACACTCGAGCTTGACTTGTTTACAGTAGCACAGAAAACCAACTATGTGACATATCACGCTGAAATTTGCCATGTAAGCTTATAACAGTCCTACCAAAAAACAAAAAAATTATTTTTGCCTTATGTCATCCGCGGACCGTTTTATTGATAATGTCTCGTTCATATTTGAGTAGAAGATATGTGAGGTCTCCATAGCAATAGTTGACATGACAAAAATGTCTATATTCGTCCCGAAAAAATAGCATTTACGGGAAGTCAAGCTTCATTATTACCTTTTAAAGAAAAGTACAGCTGAAACGTGTCGTATATTGATCAATATTTACGGTAATCACACTCCATCAAATACAACTTGTAAAGACTGCTTTCGACGCTTTCGAAGTCGCAATTTCGGCGTGAGTGATAAAGATCGCGAAGAGGCACCGAAAAAATTCGAAGATAGCAATTACTGGTTGAAGACGCTTGTCGAAAATTCTTTTGCTGTTTTTTGTTTACTCCATTCATTTCTGAGTTACAGGGTGTTAACAATGGAAGTCAACAAAGAGAAAATTCGGTACATTTTACAGTTTTTCTTTAAAAGAGGCGAAAATGCAAGTCAGACCATTGTGGCTGAAATTGTGAGTGGTGTTTATGGTGCCGATACTGTAAGAGCTAATGACGTACGATTTTGGTTTTGTTGATTCCATTTAGGCATTTTAGATGTTAAAGATGCACCTCGCACAGGCAAGTCCGTCTCGAAAATGTCCATAAAATCACAGAATTAATCGAAGTTGACCGGCCTTTTTAGTAGTCGTAATGCCGCCCAGGAGCTAAATATCGACCATAAAAGAGTTTTAAACCATTTGCCATTACCATAATGGTTTGCTTTTATTCCCAAGCTAATATTATATTACATTTTATCATATTTAGTTTATTTTTTCATTTCACTTTATCTAATTTTACTTTATTTTATTTAATTTCATCAATTTTTATTCCTGGTGTTTCTCTTATCTTTCGATTTTTTCCGAGTTTTCCTACCAATCAGGCTAGTAAAGTGTTGCCAAGTTTTGTTAGCCACTTTCTTTCTATTAAAGTTTTGTTGTTTATCACTTCAAGTATCGTTTTCGCCTTCTCCTATTTCTTGCATGTCACAACACTTCATGTTCTTCAAGTCTATCCACTTGGGCTCTGTTTTATAAAGTTTTCTACTAAACTTTGTTTTCTGCTGATTTATTCTTAGATCCGAGTATCTTACCTGCTCGCCTCCAATAGCTCATTTCACAAAATATATGTGTATTCATGCACACATTTGTTTATGCATGCATGCATGTATACATGTTTATATGTATATACATGTTTATATGTATGTGTGCTGCTGCTCTTAGTTTTTTCTTCACTGTGTTAGTATGTGTGACGAAAGCTTATGATGCTTAGTTTTTTCAGATGTTATCAATTGCTTTTATTGGCACTCGAAGGTTCTCCGAAACAGCTGTATGTACAATATTGGCAGTGCTCTTGAGTGGATGCACCACTTATCTATGTATGTACAGTACATGTAGGTGTGCTTAAATACTTCATTAAAATATATAGAGATTCGAATAGGTGAAGTGGTGGTAAGGCGATAAAGAAACCATTGGCACTTGTTGCATAATAACCACTAAAAGTACGTTCACATACGCAGTAATTAGAAATAAATCCACAAATTAATCTACCCGTTCACATATGGCAGATTACCTGCAAAATTGACAATCAGCTCAATACTGTTGTGAAAGGTTTTTCTTCATAGAAATTATTTTGGTGGAACAATTTGGAGTTTTTGGTTTGTTTAATTATTATTAACGATATAAAGAAAATAAAAGCAGAAGGAATAGCTAATTTAACTCACAAAATTATGGCAGCAATTTGCGATTTTCGATATTACATTTTATAATAAGTAATAAGTGGACAAGGCGTTTATGGGAACACCCTTTTTCTGTTATATGAATGCATAATTAATAATCATCATCATCATCAAGTAGCGATTAGAGCTCAGGGTGAACTTTATCTTCATCCACAATCCTCTTCTAATCTGCACGGTTCATAGCAACAGATCTCCAGCTACTAACTCGTAACTTTTTCAGGTCGGCTATGGCTTGATCAAGCCAGGTTAACCTTGGACGTCCTCGGCCTCGGGTCATTAGACAATTCGTTGATAAAAAAGATTTTTGGGGGCTGCTGTCTTCCATACGCACAGTCTGCCCTAACCATCGAAGCCTTTGGGATTTAATGTATTTCACGACGTCTTCTCCCTGGCATAAGTTTAGCAACTCATCGTTGTAGCATATTAGGTACGTTCCATAGTTGCAGCGTATGGGGCCAAACATCCTTCGGAGTACTTTTCGTTCAAAAACTCTTAAGCTACTTTCGTCTTTGCTTGTCACTGTCTAGCACTCGCAGCCATAAGGCAGCACCGGTAGTATTATAAACTGGTAGAGGCGGAGTTTACATTCACGTGTGAGCAGTTTGGACTTGAGCAATTTTGTGTGGGCGTAATATGCCTTGTTTGCTGCCATTATTCTGACTTGTATTGTGTCGTAACTACTGTTGTCATTTTTTATTAACACTCCCAAATATTTGAAGTGTTGAACACCTTCAAAGGTTAATGTCCCGATTTGGATGTTTTCAGGACTTCGTCTTTCCTCGCTGCGGGAGAACTTCAGATATTTAGTTTTGCCTTCATTTATTCTAAGACCTACTGATTTTGCACGAAATTCAATATTACAGAAGGTTTCAATGAGATATCTTTTGTTCCTTGCCACTATTGCGATATAGTCCGTCGTAATTAATAATACCTAATAAATATTTTGTTAGAATTATATCTACTAACCTGTTTTCTTTGCCGGCGTCCTTTTTATTTAGTTTTTACTTTGACATTTCTCTTTAGAACCGTAAAAATAATTATTTATAACACAGAAAACACAGGGTTGTATGTAAAAAAGTATGGTAATAATATAGGTTTATTTTATAATCTCAGATTTCGGGAGTGAAATTTTGTATAGGTAATCTCGCTTTTTAATTACGTATTAGGAGTTAAGCACGAGAAAGTAGATAATCTACTTATATGTGAAAGTATTGCAAATGATATCAGTGAAGGAGTGGTACAGTAAATCAAAAATTTTATAGCTACCCGTATTCTATTGAGTATCCTGTAATACCGATAGGAATGACAGTATATGTTGACTTCAGTGGGGCTTTAGTAATTAGTAGTAGTAATTCAAGTAGTCATTAGCTTCGTCTTTGGAAGCCAGATAACGAGAAGACAAGTGGTTTTAGCAAGAAAGGATTTTTCCCTACTCTTTTGTACCACTTTCATCTAGTAGAGAGTAGGCAAGCTGCTCGCTTGCTACAAGCTCTTGAGTACGGAATTCTTTTAAAAATATTAGGGAATGAAGATGAAGCATGCCTGTACTAATAACATTTCATAATTTAAGTTCCAGAGTGCAACATGAGAAAATCGTAAGACTTAGTGAAGATTAGTAAGAGAGAACTATCTACTATTTGCCGTATTTTTACTGATAAGTACACAGATCGACTATTGGCCCCTCAGAATGAATCTCTTAAAAGCTTGCTTTATAAAGAAAAGCTCGAAAGTCGACATTTTAAGGTTTTTCCAAAAATTTGAGAAAAAAAACGTTTTCTAACCAAGTATTTTTTCGTGTAAACTATTCCTTTAGTTCACAAATCAAACAGCGTAACAGTAACAGGCGAGTAACCAGATACAGACTGTTTCCTTGGATTCCGGTTACCACCGGTTTTACGCCCCGGTAGATTTACACCTTGACAGGCTTTATACGATAAAATTTCGACTTAGAGTGGACTGGGGAAATGGTTTAGTATTTTATGAAAATGGAGTCAGTATCTACTCCGACGGTGCTAAACTTAACGTTCTAATGGAAGGCATAGCACATCTTGCGGTTACTTGATCATTGCAGCGTATTCCAAGCTAAAGTTTTGGGTATTACATGGATGGAATGGAACAACCTAAGAATATTAGTAAGAGTCCTCTATGTGCACTATCTTAAAGGAAGAAATGTCAGTAGAATTGGGGCATCATATTGGGACTTTTGCAGGTACTGTCAGGAGACAATTGAACACTTTCTCTGCGGGTGCATGGCTCTCTCTATAGAAGAAGGATGAATTTGCTCGGAATCGCTTTTCTGGACAGCATCGCGGATTTCGCATATATAAAATTAGCTAGACTAACTAGATTTATAAAGCCTACATGATGGTTTCGGCAGCCGCCGTAGCCGAATGGGTTGGTGCGTGATCACCATTCGGAATTCACTGAGAGGTCGTTGGTTCGAATCTCGGTGAAAGCAAAATTAATAAAAACATTTTTCTAATAGCGGTCGCCCCTCGGCAGGCAATGGCAAACCTCCGAGTGTATTTCTGCCATGAAAAAGCTCCTCATAAAAATTATCTGCCGTTCGGAGTCGGCTTGAAACAATAGGCCCCTCCATTTGTGGAACAACATCAAGACGCACACCACAAATAGGAGGAGGAGCTCGGCCAAACACCTAACAGAAGTGTACGCGCCAATTATTATTTTTTTTTTTATTTTACATGATGGTTTGAAGAGAACCAAGGGAAGTAAGGGTGGGATAGTTCCGGTGGTATCTAAAGGGGCCTATATTTGGCCTAGGTGCATCGTATGGCAACCACTTTACCGAACCTACCATACAAACTGCGTTGTTTTTTATTAATTTTTGTTTTTTTTTATCTGTTTCTCTCGTTGTAAATGTCTGTTATAAAAAAAATTTAATCTGATTTTATTAGCTTTCGAATGAACTTTTTCATTTTACTTCAAGAATATTTTTAAAACTTGAGTTGACCCCTAATTTCTGGTATCTTTCGTCGTGTCAAGAAATTCACCACAGAATGTAATTTTAAAGTCTTTATAAGTGCCAGCAAAACACCCTGTATATTTAAATAAAAAAACCTTCTAATAAATATGAAGTCATATTGGCCAACATTCGGGGTTGTATGGTTACTTGTCGAAATTTTTACAATTTTGAATGCACGGTCCTGTGCGTGGTACAGTGGTGTGACGAGGTCCACCGCTTTTCGATATTCTGTGTTTGTCTTGGTGCACTAAGTTTGCTACATTTTACAATTGTTATCTTCATTAGCGGCCGCCGTAGCCGAATGATTAGGTGGGTGACTACCATTCGGAAGACGTAGGTTCGAATCTCTGTGAAACACCAAAATAAAGAAAAATGTTTTCTAATATCCGTCGCCCCTCAGCAGGCAATGGCAAACCTCCGAGAGTATTTCTGCTATGAAAAAGCTCCTCATAAAAATATCTGCCGTTCGGAGTCGGCTTGAAACTGTAGGTACCTCCATTTGTGGAACAACATTAAGACCCACGCCACAAATAGGAGGAGGAGCTGGGCCAAACACCCAAAAAGGGTGTAAGCGCCAATTATATATACATATATATATATATCTTCATTATGTTCGCATTTCGGACAACTCAGCTCATCTAAGAACTAAAATGCAGTCGCTTTGTTTTGTGTTATTTGTCATTAAAATGCAACAGTTTTCATTTTGCTTACATTTCATAAACTGGTAACTTTGTCTTTAGATGATTTATTCGTGAAATGTTTCATTTGTGCTAAAGCAAACCGGAAGTGCATTTTTGTGAAATGTATTGTAACACATATGACCATACATACACACATGCCCACTCACTTATATACCAAGTATAGTGCACTTAGGCCATAAAAAGTTTGAAAAATTCTGTCATTACCTGCTTGCTGCCTTTCCAACTCGATCCAGCTTAAACGAATGTACATAATATGCATATGTGTGTGTGTGTATGTGTATAAGGTAGTATTAACAATGCTAACAATTTGTCGACTTGTTGCTAACTTGTGGCAATGAACAAACACAAATATTTAGGTCACACATGCGTTTTTTCAACCAAAACACAAATTATTCGATTTAATGTATCTGCAAATGTGTGTTTACACATATATGTATTCATATATACATGTATAGGTGCATTCATACACACATACATACATATATAGGCGCACATGTTCACTTGATTGCCATTCGAGGCATTGACATTGTCATTTCTTATTTTTCATTTTTCATTTTTGACATTTTAGGCATTGCAAGTGCACAAATTCTCCACCAAAAAAACAACAAAAATATACCGCTCATAACAACAAAAAACGGAAATAGCTAGAAATATCGCAGTGGCTACGGCCTACACTGCTCGCTAATAGCCTCGTCACCTCGAATGAGTTATTTTTTTTTTATAAATAAATTATTCATTTCATCTAATTTTCCGTGGGTATAATTTGGCTATTAAACAGGTTTTATGAATGAAAAATAAACATGCATCATTGGCTTTGCGTTTACTTTTCTTTAATTTTGGTTTTGTTTTTGGTATTAACTTGCCTCTGTATTGTTTTTGCATGCCAGCTGTTTGTGTATTGTCATCAATGAAATTCAGCGAAATTCTTGAGAATTCATTTATAAATAGCTTATAGAGCGCAAGTTGATAGCGAGAATTTGTGGGACTGCCAAAGTAAACAAAAGGCGTTCATATACATTCAAATAAATAGAGAAGTGTAGGTGTACCCAGTAGGGAAGGCTAAGTTGACTTACCGCTCTCCATTTAGTAGCTATGTATTTTTCACAAAGGTTTTGTGCCGGGCAGCTTTTCATATAACAAAAAAAATTAATAAATAAACAAATGCCTTAAAGTCATAATTGTACAGAATCAATTTTAGCTACTGTGGCGGGTATACAGACGAATGGAGGTCTCAAAATTGGCGGAAGGAAAAGAAAGGGGTATGAAATTAAATTGTGAAATAATTTTTCCCCTTCCGATGCATTAAATTTGACCGTTGAAAATGTTTGGACAAGAGTTAAGTAAAAACATATATGTACAATCGGTTCTACGTTACGGGAAACCACGGATTTATATCCGGCCAAGGACTGTCAATCCAGCCGTATTTCCCGTACATGCATGAGGAATGTTTATGCTACAATAGCAACGACAACGGTAATAACAACAACAGGGACGGTCTCCAACAGTTATCGAGGCAAATTCGGCTGATTTAGAGCCGATTACCTCCATAACTTGCGTTGAAATTAACGCAAAGTATAGTATGACTCGAAGTTGTGAGGCCATTATAGCTAATGGTGGTGACTCTTTATTTTATTGAATATATTGCGTATAATAAATATTATAGGCCCATACAGTGCAGTTATGGCGGTTACGCTGCTATTAGAGAGACTGTAAGTGAACCGTTTTTTCAAATAGGCTCAGAAATTCAAGTACGTGCGGTACTTCCCTAGGAATCAGATCCATTGTACATGCTGTGAATGTATGTATGTGTTATACAAGGTGGCGCAAAATTAGTCACCCTATCAGCAGATCTATAATTTTTGCAAAGGGTACGTCAATCATATTTGACAGTTGTGAACTATACAGCTATAAAAAAGTTATTCAAAAGCAAAATTGGATGATTAAGTTTGTGCCACCTTGTATATATTAATCTTTGTGTGGTTAAATTTTTCGAAAGCGAATATTTAATTATGAGTGGCAAGTATACATTGAATAATTACTCAGCCGCAGACATACGATAAATCATTTACGTAAAGCATTTCGCGCCAAACTGACGGTCAGTGCTGTGTACAAATATACATATATGTTTAATAGATAAATAAATATCTACAGGCCTCACAACTCAAATTGGCTTCATATATTCACATATGTACATGCCCATGTACAGCGGCAAAATTATGTCGCGCCTTTCCATTTGCGGAATTCAACACGAGATAGTGAGACTGAAATTTTACATTGTTCGACAATATTTCTCTCGAAACTTCTCTATTTGCAGCATTTCCGTGCCTATTGTTCTTATTCATTTTGACTTGCTAAGCAAATATTATGGACTAGCCATTGTTGTTGAATAGCTCGACGTTGCTTTTTGCATTTAAAGTTTGCCATGCTTCAAATAGAAATGGGAATGGCGCAGTTATTCTAAAGTTGTTTCTGAACAAAGATAATTAATTTGCGAAAATTTTGTTTGTATAAATATAAGATAAATTGCTCTGGTATAACTAAAAAAACTAAAAGAACTCAACCATTTAAAATACAAATTGCACAAACAATTCAGTGACTGAGCTTCAATCTAACTACGATCTTTACCTAAGTAGTATCGCTTAGGAAATTTCAATCATCTTGACAGGCATCTATAAAAAATGCAGCAAAAACTGTGAAACATAACACGTCAGCCTTCTGGAGTTTTATAAAACTTAAAAAATCGAATTCAACTATTCTCTCTGTCGCATTCTCTTAAAGCCGCTTGCTAATAAACAGAACTCATTCTCATCCTAGATAATTGATTCGGTCCAGAGGAACAGAGTCCGCGCACGTTTTAGTGAAATTTAATTTGGGCGGGCTACACCTTTTTGGAATCAAACAAACTCGTAGACAATAAGATTCATAGCTTGTAGCATCAGACGGACGTAGGGAAATTTGGTCTTAATATGACAAGTTATTCTTTTCAGAAACTTTTATTGCCTATCACCTCTTCATATACTATCACAAGCAAACAAAAAATGCATAAATTAAAAAAAAAACTAAGTTAATATACATTAAATTCCCTCTCTGGTATACATTTGTGATGTGTCTCTTCTGGAGCGGCAAAAACCAGTGTGCAAGTTCCAAACGTTCTTCATGTTGGTTTAAAGTCTTTATTCGTATGTTGTGTGTGGTACGGATAAAGCAGCTGTTCGTGTAGGATCACTAATTTTCATTTATTTTTATTTATATGTTTTACAAATTACGACTATTTATATCTTTTGCCAGCTCATAAAATTTTGTTTGACTGTAAACGTAATGATATCACCATATAGATAAAAAAATGTCGTTACTCACTTAAAAGACACATTTCAGAAACTTCGTCAGAGCTACCAATTTTTTATATTTTTCATTTGCATTTTCTTTATGGAATCTTTATTGTATAGGAAACTAACAATACGTTTACAAATCTTATGTGCTAGAGTAATAAAGTTCCTTGCCACTGCTAAGAAACTAATTATTTGTTCAAATGAAATTTATACGAATATGCACATACAATTATATTATTTATAAATCTGATTTGAATGTGATGGAATTGAATGAATGGAGGGAGCCGAAAAGGACGCGTTCCCAGTTTCCGATTTTTCGTAGCTGGGAGCCAGAAAGGCCTAGCTTCCGTTCGTTGTTCTTCACTGCGCTTGTGAGCGAATGCTTTTTTCTTTTTTTTTGTTTTTTGGATGTGATGGAATTGGACGGAGGAAACCGCAAAGACCTATTGTCCAGTCTTTCGTACAACTGCATGTATCTTTCATGACGATGAGGCCATACTGAAAGCCGGAATGACCGAGATTTCGTTGTCTTAGAGCCACCATACATTAGGCGCCTTCGATTCGCCACTTCTCTATTCGCCTTGTTTAGGCTCAGCGTGATTCACGAGAAGCTTGCATGTCAAAGCAACAACATAATTCACAAGAATATTAGCAAGATACCTCAAAAAACTGGTACAACTCACTATTTTGTATACAACTTTCATTAAGCCGTATTCATACAGATCCAATTTTATTGCGTCAACTTTGCGAATTTTCGGTTGGTGTTGTCCGTCGGGTTCATAGTATACCTTGCAATTGTTAGTTTTTGGTATACAGTAAATCAAGCGGCAGGCTAATCACCTACCCTGTCAGAAATCAAAACAGATTAAGGAAACCAACGCAAGACTGAGTCTTGTCGAGGCCCTATGTTCCCGAGAGGAGTGAACAAGGAAAAAAAATCAACACTGAGAAAACCGAGAACAGGAAGAGTGTTGGCAGAGCATCACAAGTAACGAGTTAAAGCAACAAAAGTTGCCCTGTATGAACGCGGCCTTACTAATACTCGTTACGTGCTTCTAATCAAACGAAATTTTTGACAGCTCTTTCCAACAAACATGTGATTATTTATATATTGTAGTATATAAATGTATATATATATAAAGAAATATTTTTGTAAATTGGATCGGCCATAATTCAATGAATAAGTACAGTAGGTCCCTTAATTTGTGACAACATGACATAGTACAAGTTGGAGGAGAAGTTCGGTCAAACACCCAAAAAAGTACTCAGCCATAAATGTTTATAAGTATATAAGTTAGTTATTTCCCTTCCACTAAATTCAATTCATTTTAATTGAACTCAAATTAAATTAACTTCGATTAGATTAAAAATAAACTAATTAGAAGGTAAATTAATCTACATTAAAGCAAATTGATCCAAGTTAGAGTCGATTTGAATTATTATCAAAGAAAAAAATTACGCTTCAAAAATGCACCGCCCTTCTGCCATTTTCGCAATTCGAAAGATTTATTTTATAAGTAGCATATTTTCAGGCAATCTGCTTGCTAACCTGTTTGATGTCCAGAAACTAAGGCAAGTGGCGAAGTGAAAAAATATACGAATGCAAAGCACCGTGAATTGAAGTCATTCACTTCTCGGAAAAAAATTTGGAATAACTTAGCCATACATGAGTGTGAAAAATATCAAAAAAAAAAAAAAAAAATCCGCCAGCAATTGTGTAAATACAGTGAAAATCAACGCCAGGATCTATTAATAAATAAATACATTGTTTTCTACTATTCCACGCATATTTAGCATAATTGTTGATATTGTGATATTTGATAATTAAAATATTTATAAATCTAAAGTATACAATAAAATATAATTTTTTTTTACAAAATATTAATATTATATAAGCACAAAAAAGTGATTTTTCAAATAAATTAACCAAACATAAACCGCAAATTGCTTCTTCAAACTCGTACACAAATTAATTTTAAATAGAAATGTAAAAAAAAAAAATAAAAGAATACACTAACTAACTATGCCCTGTATATTGCGCAAATTTTACTAAAGTGTTAACTCAAAATAATAAAAAACAGGCTGACATTTCCACACAAGTTTTTCCATATCTACACATAACTCATCAAAGCCACCGCATACAGTGGGGATTGTGAGGCTTTGCAACGCATTAACCACTGGAAAAGATTTGAACGTACAATTAGCAGCATTCCGCTTAAAATTTATTATCTGGTAGATAATTATCGTCAGTGCTTGCGGCTGCGTAGAACAAGTCACGCTGATGATGGGATACATCATGGGTTGTGCTTGTTTTAAAGGTAAAGGCTTTAAAGGTACATACAAAATTTATCTATGATAACTGATTATATTTTATAATATTTTGATGAATTAATTTTGTGATTAACTTAACCATAAAAACTTCTTAAAAGATTTCTACTACTTTTCGACCCACTCAGAAAAGGTTTGTAAACAATTGTTGTGGTAGCAGTATACAACATGCGATCGGATTGTTTCGGTAATGTGGAGCCGCTTGACGTGGGCGTATTTCCTCGAATTTTGATTTTTTGTTTGTTTTATTTCTTTTGTTTTGGCTTTAATTTTTTATTTACTATTTTTTTCTTGTTTTTTTGTTTTTGGTTTTTATTTTTTATGTAAAGTTTTTTTGGGATTTGCCCTACAGTGACAAAAATGTCAAAAATCGCACTTTATTACATATACTAAACTTTAATGGAACATAAAACGGCATATATCCATTGTTTTCTCTTTTAAGACCTGATTGAAAGGTTTACTGAATCTTGTACAAAGTTTTAAACTATTTTTCTTTTTTTAGTCCTCACTTATTCTATTCATTCACATTAATCATGTTGTTTAATGGGTTAGAGGTAGTCAGACGCCCGAAAAAATTATGATATTCAATATTTTTGTTTTTGCAAGTCAATTGCTTTATGTTACAAAAATAAAAACATAGCATTAATACATTATGTTTCGATTTGACTTTAGCAAAATTTCAAAATAAAAAATTAATTATTTTTTCAAAATTAACAATATGGCGGCTTCAGGAAATATTTTTCAGATTTTCGAAAAAAACCTAACAATTAATTTTTTAAAAATATCGAAATTTTTGAAACACGAAAAACATCCTTCGATCAGGCACTATTTTTTTATGTTTTTCAAAAGAAATATAAATTTCATGAAATCTACCGAGCGGTTTTTAAGTTACAGTGATCACCAGTTCAAAAAAGATAGTTTGAGAAAAACCCATTTAAAGTTTTGCGAACGCTCCGGAGCTCCCGAGCGCCGTTTTGTAACTGTTGAATAACTCGAAAAGTATTTGTCAGATTCACTTCAAATTTTCACACAATACTTTTAAGATATTATACTTAAGAAAATGCAAAAAAAAATCCCCTTTTTTTTTAAAATACTGACTACTCCTAACCTCTTAAGGTACTCCTGTATAAGAAGACAGGCTATTTGTACGTTTCGTCCCCTCAGTTATTTCTCAGACGTTTTGTCTGAACCAGCCGTCCCAGTCGAAAACTGAGCCAGGTAGAAACTGATGCTGATCGTTGGCCTATAGACCCAGGCGCGCAGGTCACTCTTAGTTATATTCTTCGGTGATTTGGCTACGTTGCAACCTGCGTACTCTCATGGGGGTAATGTTGCTCCGCTCTGTACTTCGCTCGTATCGGCTTTGGCTTCAAGGTCAATAGGGAGGCTTCTTGCCAGAATTCCGGCTGCTTCGTCAGAGACTGTGCGAAATACTCTACATACCCTGAGGTTGACTAAATGATCTGCCTATTTCAATTCTTTAAGGTAGGTTCCATACTGCGCTGCATCTGCCCATGTCGAAGCCGCATATTGCATTAGCGGCTTGCTAACTGATGCAAGTAGTACCCGGGCCGCCAATGTTCGGCATTATTCTTGCAAACTGGTTAAACACTTTGGATGCTCTGTGTCCTGCCTGTTTGAGTTGCTCTTTGAAGCAGAGTCTGTGATCAATGATGACCCCAAGATACTTGATGTGTGCTCCTGATTTAATGGCATCATGATGGAAATCCGCTCGATTTTCTTCCTACCTTGGTTTTGTGATCCCCTAATTGTAGGTCTGCTTTCTCTAGCCATTCCTTCACCTCAGGCATTGTCGTCCCTCTTCTTTCTACTACTATGGTGTTTATGATGATATTTGTTGTGCATTGAAGTATGTTATAAAAAATGAAGAAAACAAAAGAAAAGTTGTCAGAACTGTTCCCATATCTCACCCACAAAATGAACTTTTGAAATTGACGCATATATACGACAAAATCACTTAACAGGTTAAAAAAGGCAAATATAAAAATATGATATATAAAAAATGTTGCATATTTCAAGGAGACATATTTAACCATTTATTTTGTGAAATTTATTGTATAAAGATCTTGTCTGAAAATATCCCTAGTGAAATTTTTCGTCAAATAATTTTTTAGAATATTTAACCCTTTAATGAAACACAGTCTATATGGAAAGCTTCGACCTCCCACAGCATTGCCAAAATAATGCTACGAGTTTGCAACACGAAAACAACAAATTTTATTTTATGACTCTCAAGGAAGGAATGTAAAATATTGGTTGTAGTACTGACGGGACATTACATCACTTCATGCGTTTTAAGGGGTTACATGGGTTTCGTCGGGTAAAAAAAGGCCTATTTTCAATATTTTTTTTATGTAAAAAACTATTTATTTAATTCAAACTTTTTTCTGTCTTATAGATACATATTTAAAGAATAATTTCTGAAATTTTCAAAAAAAAAAAAGTAAAACTCCTCCATTGTGACGTCATTTTCGGTGACCCCTCGAAAAAAAGGTGCGTCCGCGTTATCAGCATAACTCCTGACAGGCTCATCAAAAATGAAAAAAACAAAAATGAGTGCTTTAGTTAAGACCATTAACTCGTGATTGAACGAAGGAAAGAAAAAAAAGTAAAATTTGGAATTTTGGCAGACATTTTTGCAAAAAAATGAAAATTTGCTTAATTTTTTTTAAATAGTTGTAATTGAAAAAAAAAAAATAAAATCCTTCGTTCAAGCACGAGTAAATTGTACTTCGAACACCTATGCTCAACACGACTCCAACAACACTGGTAACACTACGGACTCTTGTGGTCTATGTAAGATCTATTCAGATCAGCCAGATATACCTATCTTAACCCTCTAATGACTTCCCAAACGTTATTTTATTTTGACTTCAAAACAAAACAAAAAAAAAATGGTTCCAAACTTCAGGTCAAAAGGCTGATGGATTAAAATGCTCTGCAAAATTATTCTTCTTGAAATTTTGCTATATGTACCCAAACTTCATACATTTTTTGCTGCGGTTTTAATTTTTATCCGTTATCCACTTATTTTAAAAACAGTCGGGCAAACATTTGCAACTTTGAATTGGAATCGTTTCGCTCCAAAAATGCTGCTGCACTTCTGAGTAGGTTTCGGTTTTAAATACTTTTCAACAATTCAATCTATTATAACTTTATTCACTTTATGTAGAAGATTTATTGTTTGTTCACATATAAGCATTTGTGATAATTATGTATCCTTGCGGATAATTAAATTTGCATTTATGCAGTTGAATGCATGTAAACGTTAAAATGCATTAATGCCTTCACAGAAATACAATATGCGTACATATACAGAAAATTATAATAATATGTAGAAAATTAATTGCGAACCAAAATAGAACGACAAGGCGCAAACAATTAAAGACGAAGGGTGAAAAGCACGAAAAAATATTATATTGCCTACTTATGTATAGACGCCGACGTTTTCCTATTGCACTATCTCCACCAACCCGATTACACCCAGCGCCATACCCCACCATTTGTTATGGCCAACGGCGATTGTCAGACTCTTGTATGCGCCGCAATTTGTGGCTTATTCATCAGTCTATGTCGCCTGTCGTCTGTTTGCCCGAATTGGCGGGAACAATTTCAGTCACCACCAGTAACACGCCTCTTACGCTTTTGTGAAAGCCCTACTATGCCGTGCTATGCTTGCGTGCTCTCATATGCATTTGTGTTAAACAAAAAATGCATGTTTGTGAGCGGCCTAGTTTTTTTACTTGCATTTTTCGTATCCTTATTTTAATAATTTGCCAGCAACTTTAGGTGCGGCAGTAGTTCCAGTGCTGGATTAAATACCTAAACATTATGCAAATGTGCGATTGGAGATTGTTGGGTACTCATATCTTAAGAGAATTTTTTCCACCAATAGAGGGAAGTGTACACGAGGTCAGCATAATATGGGCAATGGAGATGGTAGAGCTTCACATACACCTAGAGGCATGCACTTCAGTGTAAAGTAATTTGAGGCAGAGTTGAGCAAACATTGTGCAAGAAAACTCATTAAATTGTTGAACTACTTTTAGTTTAAAAGGTCATAAGCCGTGAAAGGTACAACTGATATCTGAATATAAAATATATATATATATATATATACTTATATATATATACTAGCTAACCCGGCCCCCTTCGCTGGGCACACTAAAATAGAATAGATATGGTTTAGAACAGAAAATATATGGTTTTCATATTATTTATTTCTTTATTCTTTATTTAAGCGCTTTGGCATAAACAATATTTTTTGTTTTTCTATTTGTTTTTGAGTAAATATAAAATATAAATTGAAAATCAGGAAAAAAGAAGATTGTTTTTAAATTTCAAATCAACGCATATGAATAAACAATCGTCTTTTTTCCTGATCATCCATGAATTTTTCGTTTCAATTTATATGTTTTATTAAGCATTGGAGCTTTTTTAACCATTATCCATTTATATTTTTCAAAAAAAAAAAACGAAAAAAATTGTTTTTTCCACGAACACATAATTTCATTCGGATTTCACATTAAATTCTCAAATTTCGTAAGAAATTATTCACTGTTCCAAAATCCACTCCAAAAAAATTCACAAACAATTTTTACATGTTACACTTACATTTTTTCCTTATGGCATCCAAATCAGAAAGAAATATTGACACATTGTAACTCAAACTGTCAATTTGACAGTTCAGTTCCGCCCCAAGCGTTAAAAAAGTAAGCGACATTATGGCTGGCTCAAAAGAACGCTGTACCCGTTGCCACTGCTCCGAATTACAACCAAACTTTACGAAACCCATTTTCAATACTTACTTAACAATGTGCATAAGTTTGGTTTAATTCGGTGCAAAGACACGGCGGGTCCACGTTTTGGCATATATTTCCAGACCCTAGTCATAAATAGGTATGAAAATTACCCCGTATTAAAGCACTTATCAACAGCTTTCATTTGATACCCATATTGTACATACACAACCAAAGATTACCCGGGTCCACGTTTTGGTCTCTATCTCGAGACCCTAGTCACGGAGCGGATGGAAATACTCTGAACTAAAGCATTCACCAACAGCTTCCATTTGATACCCATATTGTACATACACACCCGAAGGTTAACCGGGTCCACGTTTTGACCTATATCTCGAGCCCTATCCACCAATAGGTATCCAAACTATACGGAAACCATCTTCAATACCTTCTTAACAATGTGTGTAAGTTTGGTTTAATTCGGTGCAGACACGGCCGGTTAGCGAACACACACAAAAAGTTGACTTTATTTAATATATAAGATTTTTTTCAGTTTGTGTCCGAAAAATCCAAATATCTTACGGAACCCTATTTTTTTCCAAAATAAAATGTAATCCATGTTACTCGTGGATAATGTAGTTTTCGAATGGTGAAAGAATTTTTAAAATCGGTCCAGTAGTTTTTGAGCCTATTCGTTACAAACAAACAAACAAACAAACAAACAAAGTTTTCCTCTTTATAATATTAGTATAGATATGATATACTGTTATTCGTCATAGGACTTTATCTTGATTATCTTCCTTAGAAACATCCACTCGTGACGAGCAAACGTTACAACATAGCTCATAGGAACTCTAGATGTACACGACACCTTTATGATATAATACTCGGAAAGTGAGGGCTTAGAGGTCTGACGTTTACGCGTATATTGTTCCAAAATACATATATGTTACGTAGATGGGTATTAGGGCTCAGTAACCGTATAAAAAATAGCTCTAAATACCCGGCTATCAAGCATTGCGAGTAGCTCGTTTATTGCTCAACTTCTCAAATATTTGTTCGAAATTTTTGAGCTCTTGAAAAATTTGAGCATCTAAACCAAAAGCTGTAAATTTTATTTGTCAATATTTCTTTAGTTTTCCATTTTTGTTTTATAGGTGTTGGCGAATAAAATTTGATTTTCTTTATTTATTTGTATACAATTAGCTTTTTCCATGCTAAGCGACCGTATATATCTATGATATTTTTATCCTTTGGTACTGTGCAAACAGTCTCTCATCGTATACTTGGGTGCGAAGTCTTGTTTTTCGTTAGCACCTAACTTTTAATAATTGGCGTTCTTCTTTGTCTGCTAGCAACTTTGGTCGACCACTGTGTTTTGTACATGGTGGTGCGTAATTAATCATCCACTCTTGTTTTTGTATCACGTTTTTACGAAATAGAAAAAATACTAAAGCGGAAAACAAATCCAAACAATCGGTTGAAATTTCAACAATTTGGTTGCGTGTGCGTGGCGAAGTCACCGATTTTCTTTCTGGTTCTGCAATCGGTTGCGTGTGTGCGACCCGAAGCTCACGATTTTTCTCATTTCTTTTGAAACTTTAAAGTGTGCACATGAGCGGACAAATGGTAACCATAAGCAGTCCTGCACCCAAATTGATCGCCTTTTTCCTCTCCTTTTCGTCCCTTCTTTTCATGCACAAATAAATATCATACATTATTAACATTTTTTCCCGCGTTCCATGTTTACTCGTCGACGATAAGCATAAAACTAAAATTGCCATAAAATCCACATGTGTGTGGAGTTTGAACCGATTGTTTGGATTTGTTTCCCGTTTGTGCCCATCTTAAATCAGTTGGAATTGTGAATTACTCTTTTGAATTTAATCATCGTAGAATCTTACCGCCACCTGCCACCTTATAAGTATCTACTGATATATGTGTATATACATACAAATATACATACATATGTATGATGCGTATGCATGCAGCAGTGGCCAGCAGCCGAAAATGTAACGCTGTGAGCTTATAACCGAAGAGTTATTCACCTAAGCTGACCGAGATCTAAACTTTTCTAATTTTTCTGTTTTGAGTATTTGCATATTTACCTCATTCACAATACCTGCATACCTGCACACCTGCACATAGGAGAACAAAATTAAAGGATGAGCAAGCATCAGAATCGTCGAGTGCAGTATAAGGTTGACTTATAGTATATGCAAATATGCATTCGTCTGTGTACATACGTGTTGGTGGAAGCATGTCGTCAACGTATACTTCACTAAATATAATACCACGTCATTGCATGGTCGGAATTTGAATTTATTTCGCATATCACTCTGATTGCGATTAGATGTTGTTTTTGTTCTGTGGTTCTTGTTTTTTTTTTTTTTGTTTTGCTTTTCCAATCGGCGCCACTTATTATGTGCGCAGGCGTTGAGAGAGTCTAAAAGTTTCTATAATTTTATTGTGCCTCTACTTGTTGTAGCTGTTTTTGTTTTGTTTTGTTATGTTTTACATTGGAGCACAAAAGAAAAATGCCGGGTAATGTCCGCAAAGCAGTATGGCGCATCGCTCATCCCAGTAACGGATTGCTGAGCGAATGTTTTGCGTGTTGTTTTCTGTTTACTATCTCATTCTGCGTGCGTTCTCTGCATTCTACACTTACTTGCAGGCAATTTCCCATCTATTACAATTTGTCCTAAGTTGACTATTCAGACACAACATTCAGTGCTGATAAATGCTTTTTCACTGTGTATATATGTATGTTTGTATAAATTCAATGATCAGCATGACAAAGGTTTGTTTAATAGACTTCTGTTGCTTAAATTTGAGTATCTCCCTTCTTGGCTGAACTCAAATAACTTGGGTTTGAAAAAATACTAAACTCCATTTGGTTAATAAGTGCACTTGCATTCACAGGCCTTTCTATGCATTGTCTACATGAAAATATGTATTTATTTTTCATTCCTCTTTAATTTGCACATGCTTAGTCATTTTTTAATCATCATCGCTACTCCTTCAACCAGCAATTTTTGTATGTATGTATAAAGTTGCAATAGTATGTGATGGTTTATCTAGCCGAATGGGTTTTATAAGTTGTGGCCGACTGGGTTTCTAAGTTACCATCATTTATGAGTAAATTAACAAATAATTTCATTCATAATTTCTACAAATTTTTGTTCAAGATTTCAACATTCGATTGAAGTCTTCGCAACAATGCTGTTTTCATGATTTATTTAAGAAAATAATTTTATATTATATTTTTGTTTGATATATAACATAGGGTTTTCCAAACAGAGGTGTTATTTTGATATTCAAAAAAAAAAAAATGCTGTTTTTTAATATAAATGATCGGATGTTTATTTTATTATAAAGAGAAAGGTATGCCGTTAATATGTATATATAATTGGCGCGTACACCCTTTCTGGGTGTTTGGCCGAGCTCCTCCTCCTATTTGTGGTGTGCGCCTTGATGTTGTTCCACAAATGGAGGGACCTACAGTTTCAAGACGACTCCGAACGGCAGATATTTTTATGAGGAGCTTTTTCATGGCAGAAATACACTCGGGGGTTTGCCATTGCCTGCTGAGGGGCGACCGCTATTAGAAAAATGATTTTCTTAATTTTGGTGTTTCACCGAGATTCGAACCAACGTTCTCTCTCTGAGTTCCGAATGATAGTCACGCACCAACCCATTCGGCTACGGCGGCCGTTAATAGTGGAAAATAATATCAGGCAAATGACCACCACAACCACGCTTACAGGACAATATCCTTTTCATGAAATTTTCCATAACCGAATTGCAAAGTGGCTGCCCTATGTTCTCGATAGTCTCACGCATTCCATCTTTGAGGTCTTGAATCGCTCCTGGGATGTTGGCGTAGACCTTCGCTTTCATGTGGCCCCAAAGAAAAAAGTCACAAGGTGTTAAATCACAAGATCTCGGTGGCCAATCGTTATCACCTCTTCAAGAGATATCACGGTCCGGAAACTTTTCCCGTAAAAGATCAATAGTTTCATTCCCTGTGTGGCACGTAGCGCCGTCTTGTTGAAAATAAACGTTGTCCAGATCAATACCATCCAATTCCGGCCACAAAAAATCGTTAAGCATCTCTCGATCGCGCAATCCATTCACCAATAACACCAGTTATTGAAAAACCCTCTATTAACATTAAAGTGGACTTCTCACAACTACATTTTCAAATATGTGCGTCTTCTGAGTTTGTCATTATTTGATAAAAACAAAAATTATTTATATTATCTACAAAGCTTTTGTTTAAGATTCCAGCGAAGTTCCCACAACTACTTCCTCAACTACATATGTAATTGCAATTTGGTTTCCATGAGTTTGTTAAAGAAATTATTTATGTTATATTTTTGCTTAAAATTTCAACATTCAAGTGGACTTCTCCCTGTTTTGTTTGAGTTAAAAAAAAAACAATAATTTTTATATTATCTACAAAATTTTCTTTAAGATTCAAGTGGAGTCCTCGCAACTATGATACGAGTACTTCCTTAACTGGATTATCAGCTATATTTAAAGTTTTTCAGAATTGTAACACAGGTCGACAAATTTTGTTTAAATTGCAGACAATCAGTTAAGCTACAATTTCCCGAAGGACAATTTAATAGTCCGGTTTAGAAAAGTTAGTTGGCCGTTATTTGTTTTTTTTTTGTTTCGTTTTGTTTTTTGCGGTTGCCTTGCTACGAAGCTAAACCTGAGTAATTTTTGCCTAAAGGGTACTTAAAAATTTAATTACTGGTATCGTAAGCCCTCTTTTCAACTTGCTGCTCTTTCTTCGCTCATCGAGTGTCGGCTCGTTAATCTTAATTGTGCTGTCACGACACAAAAACAAATATTGCAATCACGTATGCAACAACAATAATAAGCACTACTTAACTACATAGCATTGTGAAAAAGTAGTTGTGCTGATATATTTATATAAGAAGAATAATCATCACGGAAAACTTACAACAACAACTACTTCGAGTAGCGCGCTGAGAATGTCAGTATCAGCAACAGCAAGAGAGCAACAATCAAGCATCGTTGTCAATGGCTGATGCTTTCGCTTGAGCAGTAACAGCACCAAAACAACATGAAAATGTTATCGCGATTGCATGCCGTGAACTGTAAATACTCGGTTACTTAACTACTATCGGATACTTATCTATGTATTTGTTTGCAAATTTTTGTGTAACTTTGATACATACATTCATGTTTAGTTGTTGGTGGTGGCATACTAGTTTTTTGAGTAGTGAAGGGAAAATCTATTGAGTAGTACTAAGAGGCGCCTCTTAAGATGTAACTGCTTCTTTTTTGCTGAGAAATATGTAATTTGAAATTAATTAATAATGAAAAATAAATAAATTATCTAGTAAAAAAAGTGTTTAAATTCGGGGGATTCGAATAACTACATTGAAGGACTTCAGTTTATATACATCAGCTTATGTTCTTACCTTCCAGAAGGTATAGCATAATTTGTTGTTGTAATTTTTTCGGAATTTGTATTTATTTATAAATTTTCAAAAATTAAATTATTTCACTAGCTTTACAACAAGAAAATTAAAAAATCAACAAAAATGCGGTGTGAGAAAAGTCTACACACATCCTTCTGATTTGGCTTAAGCAGAGCTGGCATTGAAAAAGTAGTTTTTAAGTACCGTCATTCGAAAATTTCAGTTGATTAATCGTCGTTCATATGACAAACTTGTGATTGTTTATTTCATGGTTTGCCGCCGTTCTTATCAAGTGGATATAATAATAGGCCCGAGAAAAGCAATATCTTCTGATTTAAGAAAATTAGTGTTTAACCACAGAAAATAAAATAAATTTTAAATCGACGAAGTTACTAATTCGTATGAAAATGAGAAGCGGGCCGACCGCTCAAAGAAACTGTCTCGAAGCTCGATTTTAAGAAAAGTCGACAAAAATCCGAGAGTTAGTGCTCCGAAATTGGTGCAACATATCGTGAAGACATCTGGAAAAAGTATTCATCCAAGAACTATTAAAAGATATCTTAATAATAGCGGATATTTCTTCAGGATACCACGTAAAAAGCTGATTTCTGATTTCAGAAAAAACGGTCCCTTCGGCTTGAATTTTCACGGGCAGATATTGGGAATGGAATGGATTTTTGGTATAAAGTTTTATTTGCTGATGAATCCAAGTTCAATATAAATGTATTTGGTGGTGATGGCCGGACTAAAAAGATGTCGTTGGAGAGATGACTTTTATAGAAGCTAGTATGATGGGGTCTTGGGCAAGGATGGGGGTTCCTTCAAAACAACGACCCTATGCATACTGCACTAATTGTCATCAAGACAACTAAATACACCGCAGCAGAATAAAAAGTTAGCAAAAAATGCTTTTAAAACGTATATTTTATCCTAAAAAATTAAAATAAATTTATAAAAAAATTGGATAAATTTTGAAATCATGAATTTGTTTTAAATTTTTCAGCTGACTTCTTATAATCCTCAAGCCTACAAATAAACCAACTTTTAGAAAAATTGACGAGAATACCCAAAACCCTTGGATCACTCGACACGGAGTGGCTCTGTAGCATCTTTCACGTATTTCTTCAGAACTTATGACGTTGTGGATATTATGAAGATTAGGTTATGTTAGGTTACGGTCAGTCTCCATAAAGGTGCAGAGAGAGCCCACTTAGGTCTGTAGGCGGGGAAGTAAGAATTTAGTCAGCAATATTGCGGTATGGCAAGAGGAAGTGTTCAACGCTTTTCACCTCCGTCTCGTTCATGCAGCAGCAACATATGCTATGAATAGAATAGAGCAATACGGGGAGCAATACCATTCACAAGTGTCTTTCATTAGTTTCCATTCAGCAGTTTCAGTAAAAGTCCTGTTAGTTAAAAATTGTGTGTATGTTTTAATAATTCATAATAGACAATACAGCCAGAAAAATAATGTGAGAGAGCAAATTCCTTATATTCGTGAATAGTTTTGTCCTTAACTGTATATATTCATATAATATTATGTGGGTTGATCCTTGGCACTTGTTTTGTGCCAGAATCTCTGCTGCAAAATGAAAAAAAAAAAACACTAATAAAATTACAAATTTCCTCATGCATAGTCCAACGTTCAATTTGTATGTCAACTCGCCTAAGTGTATGCAATTATTTTGTAACGTTACACCGCACAGGCGGGTTGTTGAAAGTGGTCAACAAAAATTGCGTTTGCTGCATGTGGACCGATTAGCCTTCAAGCGGTTTGAGCATTTTGAGGGCGGCAAGTTTGCATGATTGATTTTTTGCTGCTCACTTTTAAATGAAACACCGTTGATATGGAATAATGCAATATTGTCACTTACGTGAAAGTTTGTAACTAGCGCGGCATATTTTAACTTTATTTTGCTTGTTTTCTACCTGTCCACCATGAGGCGCGTGCAACCTTGATAGGTTTCAAATGAATCTTTTCATGTATATGAAAGTATACTTATCAGCATGCAACAATCGAAGATAAAATCTCGCACTGGGACATACCTGTAATAGTTCCAATGGTCTGGGGTAATGATGGTTACATTCTGATCCTGGGTCTACTAACACAGCATCCGTTTCTTAATGCATTCACATTATATGAAATTTGACTCATATTTACCTAAATAAAATTACCGGGCTTAAAGTGAAGATACTGAGATATCGTTAAATCACAAATGCTCACTTTTTTATGTACTTTATGGGTTAAAATTATTAATCGAATATTTTTTTAAATATGATGCTACCCAGAATATTACAGTCAATGACCAGGAACTGTTGAATGGCATTTATATGGTGACGCAAAAAGTCTTACAGCGTGCGAGATTATCCGTTTTACATTTAGAAAACAATCATTGACCACAAAAAAATATAAAAAATGGATATTTGTGAATTGGGCTTAAAGATCTTTTGGATCGTTCTCACCTTGGCCATTTATACGGACCTTTTTTCTGTGAGAATATGCGAAACAGCTAGGCTACGACGTTTGTCTTCCTGCGAGCCAACATTCCATTTCTACTCGAATAATTGCTAATAATTCCGTTCGGATTGTGTTTTATTCAAGGCAGCTCCGAAGCTCATAGGCACTGCTAGCATAAAATATATTTCCGATTAAAGTCAATAAAAATACTGTTAACATGATCTTACGTGTTTTGTATCATGTCACAGTTGCATACATGTGATATGTATGATGTGTTCAACATATTCTATAGCCTCTACTTCTTGCTCGATTTTCAGTTCGTATATTTTTTAAAATATTTCAGACTTCAAATTCCTATTGTCGCTACTGTTTTTTAGCAAATATTTTTTATACTTATATAACATAATGCAATATTATCTGAATTTTTTTTTTGAAGAATTGATACAGTACAAAAAAAGTTATTAAGAAAATAAAAATATTAAGTAAAAATTGCACATCTTTTATTACCTACTTTAGAAATAATTTTTCATTCAATATACTCGTACATACATACAATCATCATCACACACCTGTGCATATATACATACATACATATGTAAATACCTACTATAATGGATAAAGTGAGTACTATCACTTAACATGTGTAGCCTTTGCATCAAAACGCAGATGAACGCAATGTTAAAATTGGCCATGTTGTCGCTATAGTTTTATGATACCTCCGGGAGACAAGTAAATGGTTTATATGCAAAGCTTTTCCATAGCAATAATGCTCCCGGATATTTGCTGCTGCCTGCCGCGGAGCGACCGCTATCAGAAAAACCTTTTTCCATCATATGGTATTTCATGCCCACGGCGCACATCGAGTTAGGGATCAGCCGAATGGTAGTCACGCTAAAACCCACCCAGCTGCAGCGCTCGAACTTTTAAACTGAAATTTCTTTCTGCGGTGATGTTTGTATGCAGCACTAAAAAATCTATATTCTGGTTTGCATGCACGTCGAGCGTGGGTACATATGGATACCATATGCATATGCATGCAAATAGGTATGCAGTTAAGATTAAATTGCCATAATTGTTTATAAAACTGCACCTATGTGCTATTTGGCCACTGCTAAAAAATGTATGTATGTGTTTGTAAACAGCTATTACTCGTAAACAATGAAACCTTTTGCATTCAATTTGCATGTGTTGAAATTAAAAGCACCTACATTTGCCTCATAATTGTGCAGATACCGAAGTGACCATGTTTAGACATCTCCCTGTTGTTGTTAGTATCTACTAGCAACGACTTCCATAAAGTTTAGCCTTACAATTAATTAAATGAGAAATTACATGCAGGCGTTCAATTTTAATTGAAATGAAATGTTGCGCTCTTGAAACCCTTTTTATTACTTTCATTGCTTGATTGATAGATTTTTATTACTGCGTACAATCTATTTACAAAGTTTATTGGCATACGCTTGTGGGCACTTAATGAAGTCACTTGCATATAAAGAACTTCCAAGCAAGTGCTTTATAATAATTGTAAAAGTTATCGCTGTTTGTGTGGAGCCCGTTTCTGCAGAAGTCTCTTGCGGTGATCATCACAAGTCGTTGGAGATTCATCTAAAATCAATGAAAAAAAGAGAAAATAGTTGTATTAACAGATAATCTTCTGCCTGATCGAAGCTTTTGTTTTTAAAATTAACAATGTGGCGGCATCAGGAAATATTTTTCAGGTTTTCGAGAAAAAAAAAAACGAAAATTTATTGTTAAAAAAAAATCGAAATTTTGAAAAAAAAAATCGTTCGATCAGGCACGAGTATTTTATACTTTTCCAAACAAGTATACATTTTATTGAAATCTACCAAGCGGTTTTTAAGTTACAGTGATCACCAGTTCAAAAAACATAGTTTTGAGAAAAACGCATTTACAGTTTTGCTATCGACATCCGGAGCACGCAGTGACCTTTGTTAATTGTTGAATAACTCGAAACTCGTATTTGTCGGATTCAGTTAAAACTTGCACACAATATTTTTATGATATTATACTTTAGGAAAATGCAATTTTTTTTTTAAATTCTGACTACCCCTTATCTCATAAGTCCTTTTAGCTATGGAAATCATAAATTCTTTTACTTCATGTAAAAAAGTTAATACAATGCGAATATCCTTCGGAAAATATACTCAATAACAAAGCAAAACAATAGTTAAGTCATAAAAAATGCGGGCGAAAGGGGAAAGTACGAGTATACATTAACATTTTGTTGAAAATTCTTTTTGCTTAATTACTGCTGCATTCTACAACATTCAACACGAATAGATTCAGCCTTTTTAAATAACTGATCCAAATTTGTGATATTCTGCGTACTGAGTGCAGTTTTTCTGTCGTTCCAAAGATATTTTATTAGATTTAAGTCTGCACTCCAAAATGCCCAAACAAAGACAGTGAACGAATTGCCTCCGAAAATCTTTTTTGCTTCACGAGCAGTGTGCTTCGGATCAGTGTCTTGGCGAAATTTCCGATACAGATAAATTCTCTTCAGCATCGAAATTACCTTCAATACATCGCGGTCCGACACCGTTCCACGAAAAGCAGCCCGACGCCATTTTGGAGCCACCCCCGTGCTTTAGTCGAACTTGAGGTCGAATACTGCACGTTTTGGCCGCAACAGTTTATGCGTCCTAGGAATATCGTTCGCAATTTTTTCATATATAGGTATGTTGTGTGGCCAGTATCACTGTCCTGTAGAAAGCACATATTGTTCCAAACCATTTGAACTAATTCAGGTCATGTAAAAGTTTGCTATCATTGTAAGGTAACGTTCGTCGGGCACAGCAACAACATTACCTGCACCAGTTTCGAAAAAGTATGATTCTACCTGTTTGGTTATTTTCTTTGTGTTTTTTTCCCCGGTATAGTGTCACAACGGATGATTTTCGATTATTTGTACAAGTGGGGCTCTCGCATGGTCAGCCATTTATCTTATCCTATGGTCCGATGACTTCGCCAGCCATCTCAAACAGTGACTCGTTGTGGGTGCATTGTTTCTCTTAAATTACGAGTGAATTTTCAATACCTCAAATATGACAGGTTTGCTTGTTAAAGCAACCGTTAGTGCCTCATCGCTCATGATGACACAATGATGTAATACGCTCAAAGCACTTCTTGCAGAACAACCCTCTTTTACGCGTAGCTCTACTGAGTATTGCTTCATGACTCAGTTTGTCAAAGCCTGAAAAAAAATCTATCGCAAATATAAGGTTGTCAAAAAAATCTTGCGGTATTTCCGCAAGCTTGTCTTTGCAAGCGCGTAGTTCTAGTTGTATTCGTCGCATCGGTTCACGCTAGAGCTTTTTGGAAAGCTCTTTTCACGTGCTAACACGTGTTTGATTAATTGTTGTTTGCTTTTAGTCGTTCGCGAGTTACAGCGTCGCAAACATGGAGCAAAATAAAGAGAAAATACGGCATATTTTACAGTACTACTACGATAAAGGCAAAAATGCATCTCATGCTGCCAATAAAATTTGTGCAGTTTATGGACCCGATACAGTTTCCATTTCCACCGCACAACGATGGTTTCAACGTTTTCGTTCTGGTGCAGAGGTGATCGAAGATGCGCCACGGTCCGGAAGGCCTGTCGTCGAAAATTGCGATAAAATTGCTGAATTGATCGAAAGAGACCGGCATGGTAGCAGCCGTAGCATCGGCCAAGAGCTGGGCATGAGTCATCAAACCGTTATAAACCATTTGAAGAAGCTTGGGAACTCGATGTATGGGTGCCACACGACTTGACTCAAAAAAACATTTTTGCCCGTATGGATGCATGCGAATCGCTTCTGAATCGCAACAAAATCGACCCGTTTTTGAAGCGGATGGTGACTGGCGATGAAAAGTGGGTCACTTACGACAACGTGAAGCGCACACGGTCGTGGTCGAAAAGCGGTGAAGCTGCCCAGACGGTGGCCAAGCCTGGATTGACGGCCAGGAAGGTTCTTCTGTGTGTTTGGTGGGATTGGCAGGGAATCATCCACTATGAGCTGCTCCCCTATGGCCAAACGCTCAATTCGGACCTGTACTGCCAACAACTGGACCGCTTGAATGCAGCACTCATGCAGAAGAGGCCATCTTTGATCAACAGAGGCCGAATTGTCTTCCATCAGGACAACGCCAGGCCACACACATCTTTGGTGACACGCCAGAAGCTCTGGGAGCTCGGATGGGAGCTTCTTTTGCATCCACCGTATAGTCCGGATCTCGCACCAAGTGATTACTACCTATTTCTGTCCATGGCGAACGAGCTTGGTAGTCGGAAGTTGTCCACAAGAGAGTCCTGTGAAAATTGGCTCTCCGAGTTTTTTGACAATAGGGAAGCGAGCTTCTATAAGATGGGCATTATGAAATTGGCATCTCGTTGGGAACTCGTCATCGAACAAAACGGCGCATATTTGACTTAAATCGCATTATTATAACCAATTTTATGAACAATTGAAAATTCAATAAAAATACCGCAAGACTTTTTGGACAACCTTATAAGTGCTATCAAATACAAGATCATTCGGTGTGGATTCGACTTGGCTGTCGACGTGAAAGAATGTCTGTTTTTACTATGTTTTTCTGCTCTTTAGATGATTAAAGTGGACCCTTTCTTTTGTTGTTTTGCCCGTGCTTCTGAGTCATTCCCATGGTTTTAAGATGCTTTGGAATGTGTTGTTAAGTCACTCTCAATGATTCAGCCTTGCGTTGCACCCGAGTTTTCAATCAATTTTGCGTCTTTTACACATTTCTGTCTCTTTGCGGTATGCGGGTGTTCGTCATCAAAATCATCGCTGCTGAAGTGTTCATACCACCCATACAATCCACTGATTTCGATGAATCTCAGCTGTAGTTTTTTCGGTTAGATCTGCTTGCGTTGGAAGTAAAGTTGTACACCGTATAATTGGCATCTCATAAGCCGTCGCCCTGCAAAGCTTATTAGCTGCTTAAAGAGAAAAGAGAAGGAACGCGAGGTGGGCATGGTGCCCGATTCTTCTTCTTCTTAATTGGCGCGATAACCGCTTACGCGATTTTGGCCGAGATTAACAAAGCGCGCCAGTCGTTTCTTTCTCGTGCTAACCGGCGCCAATTGGACACACCAAGTGAAGCCAAGTCCTTCTCCACCTGATCTTTCCAGCGCAGAGGAGGCCTTCCTCTTCCTCTGCTACCACCAGCTGGTACCGCATCGAATACTTTCAGAGCCGGAGCGTTTGTTTCCATTCGCACGACATGACCCAGCCAACGTAGCCGCTGGATCTTTATTCGCTGCGCTATGCCTATGTCGTCGTAAAGCTCATACAGCTCATCGTTCCATCGTCTGCGATATTCGCCGTTGCCAACGTGCAAAGGTCCAAAAATCTTACGCAGAATCTTTCTCTCGAACACTCCAAGCGTCGGATGTTGTCATCGTCCAAGCTTCTGCGCCATACGTTAGGACGGGCATGATGAGAGTCTTGTAGAGTGTTAATTTTGTTCGTCGAGAGAGGACTTTACTGCTCAATTGCCTACTTAGTCCAAAGTAGCACTTGTTGGCAAGAGAGATTCTACGTTGGATTTCAAGGCTGACATTGTTATCGGTGTTAATGCTGGTTCCTAAATACACGAAGTCTTTTACAACCTCAAAATTATAACTGTCAACAGTGACGTGGGTGCCGATACGCGAGTGCGCCGACTGTTTGTTTGAAGACAGGAGGTACTTCGTTTTGTCCTCGTTCACCACCAAACCCATTCGCTTTGCCTCTTTATCCAGTTTGGAGAAGGCAGAACTAACAGCGCGGTTGTTAAGGCCAATGATGTCAATATCATCGGCATACGCCAACAATTGTACGCTCTTATAAAAAATTGTGCCTGAGCGATTAAGTTCTGCTCGGAGAGGTCCTTCCCAATTCTGACGGCGCTGCTGGTGTTGAGCAACGTCATCTTACATAGCCGTATTAGTTTTGCGGGGATACCAAATTCAGACATCGCGGCATACAGGTAACTCCTTTCCGTACTGTCGAATGCAGCTTTGAAGTCGACGAAAAGATGGTGTGTGTCGATTCTCCTTTTATGGGTCTTTTCCAAGATTTGGCGTATTGTGAATAGTTGGTCGATGGTAGACTTTCCAGGTCTGAAGCCACACTGATAAGGTCCAATCAGTTGGTTGACGGTGGGCTTCAGCCTTTCATACAATACGCTCGCTAGAACCTTATAGGCGATATTTAGAAGACTAATCCCGCGGTAATTGGCACAAATTGCAGGATCGCCCTTCTTATGGATTGGGCAGAGCACACTTAAATTCCAATCGGCAGGCATGCTTTCATCCGACCATATTCTGCATAGGAGCTGATGCATGCACCTTACCAGCTCCTCGCCGCCATGTTTGAATAGCTCAGCCGGCAGTCCGTCGGCGCCCGCGGCTTTGTTGTTCTTTAGCCGTGATATTGCTATTCTCACCTCGTCATGGTCGGGTAACGGAACGACAATTCCGTCGTCAACGATTGGGGTATCGGGATCTTCACATTCTCTTTGACATGCGCAGCTGTCACCGTTTAAAAGGTTCGAGAAGTGTTCCCTCCATAATTTAAGATTGCTCTGTACGTCAGTCACCAGATCGCCGTCTTTGTTCTTACAGGACAACGCCCCGGTCTTAAAACCTTCTGTAAGCCGCCGAACTTTCTGGTAAAATTTTCGGGCGTTGTTCCTATTGGCCAGCATCTCAAGCTCCTCGCACTCACGTATTTCGGCCTCTCGTTTCTTCTGTCGGATAATACGTCTCTCTTCCTTTTTTAGCTCTCTGTAGCGATCCCACATGGCTCGCGTTGCGCCCGATCGCAGCGTGGCTCTATAGGCGGCATCTTTTCTTTCGGCGGCAGCATGACATTCCTCGTCGTACCAATTGTTTTTTCGGGCTCGCCGGAATCCGATTTCTTCTTCGGCGGCGGTACGTAGAGAACGAGAAATGTTGCTCCATTGCTCGTGCATGCCGGTGTGTTGGGCAGTGCTCTCCGAGAGCAGGAGTGAGAGTCGGGTGGCGAATCTTCTGGCTGTCTGTTGCGATTGCAGCTTTTCGATGTCGAACATTCTTTGCGTAGGTAGATGTACGTTTTTTGCTGCACAGAGGCGTGTGCGCAGTTTGGCTGCAACAAGGTAATGATCCGAGTCGATGTTGGGTCCTCGGATCGTATGTACATCTAATACACTAGAAGCGTGTCTTCCATCTATCACAACATGATCGATCTGGTTTCGCGTTTTTCGATCTGGAGACAGCCAGGTAGCTTGGTGAATCTTCTTATGCTGGAATCTGGTGCTACAGACTACCATGTTTCGGGCCCCGGCGAAGTCGATCAGCCTCTGTCCGTTACCGGATGTTTCGTTGTGCAGGCTGAATTTTCCGACTGTGGGACCAAAAATTCCCTCCTTGCCCACCCTGGCGTTGAAGTCGCCAAGCACGATTTTTATGTCGTGGCGGGGGCAGCGCTCATAGGAACGTTCCAAGCGCTCATAGAAAGAATCCTTGGTCGCATCGTCCTTCTCTTCCGTCGGGGCGTGGGCGCAAATTAGCGATATGTTAAAAAAACGGGCTTTGATGCGGATTGTTGCGAGACGCTCGTCCACCGGAGTGAACGACAGTACTTGGCGACGAAGTCTCTCTCCCACAACAAATCCGACACCGAATTTGCGCTCCTTTACATGGCAGCTGTAGTAGACGTCGCAAGGTCCTATGTTTTTCTTACCTTGCCCCGTCCATCGCATCTCTTGGATGGCAGTGATGTCAGCCTTTACTCTCACGAGGACATCAACCAGCCGGGCAGAGGCACCTTCCCCATTAAGGGACCGGACATTCCAGGTGCATGCCCTCAAATCGTATTCCTTATTTCGTTTGCAGGGGTCGTCATCAGTGTTGGAAGTTCTCATCCGAGGCTTTGTTGCTGTTTTCATTGGGGGGGATTTTTAAGTGGCGGGTCCCAAACCCAGCGCACAACCAGCTATGCTGGCATGCTTCGCCTTCTCACGTTAGCTCACTCCCGAACGGGTGTTCGAAAGCTAACCAGAGGATACGTGGGCTAATCCCGGACGTTGTGAGCTGCTTGAACCATATGTAGAAGAATCGTCCTGGCCACTCCCAAGTGAATGGCGATCAGTAACTTTCCCCACTTGCGTGGACTTCTACACATGGAGCCATCCTCCGATTCACTAGAAGTTAATCAATTCCCTGCTGGATTATGCCACTTTCCACGTAGTTCAATGCATGGGTTGAAATCAATAAAATGCATTTGTAACATTTCGCCATAAAATTATAACATTTTACAACTACTCAACTCATTCCTGTTTTTAATGGTAATAAATCAACTTGTAACTACAATATATGATTACACATACACCTGTGTTCAAATAAATAGTAGCGCGACGAATTACCAAGTCTTAACTATTTTTTATAAATTATTTTTTCAATTTTTTATAAGACAATTTTGGCATTTTTTGTTTTTATGGAAGCACTAGCAATACCCGCTAGGGGTTGCTACGCCTCAATAAATATAAACAACCAATAAGAAAAATATGAAACAAATTTATTTTTGTTAATTTTTTATCTTAACGCAGTGGGTGAATATCATTTCTGGCATAGATGAACAATTCGTGCGGAGTACCAAGTCTACAATTAGTTGGCCATAGGAAAAGCGAAGATTTTTTAAGTTTCATCCGCGCGTTTCACATATGTCTCTTTTTTTTTTTTAATATCACAGAGTTTGAGCGTGATCTGCAATTGCCTTGTTTTTGACATTTAATTATCACAGTCCACCGCAGGTGTGCTTTGCGATTTTCACTATGAATAAAAATATCGAACAAACAATTTGTCTTAAGTTTCGTGTTTTGATTGGGATTTCGTGAGCTGAATCGTTGAAAATACTGCAGAAAGTCTATGACGAGTGTGCTTTATCAAAAACACGGGTCTACGAGTGGTATACGGCTTTTGCAGAGGGCCAACAACTCGTGGAAGATTTGCCCCGATTTGGTCGCCCATCAATGTCTTCAACGGATGAAAACATTAACAAAATCAAGGAAATGTTGCTGGAAAATCATTATTTAACTTTGGGGAGGTAGCGGGAAGGTCACGACCGTTGAAGAAGAAGGTGACTGAAGACATGCTTGAGTAAGTGAATTCGGACCCAACGTTTGTCCAGCGCATCATAACAGGTGATGAGACGTGGGTGTATAAGTCTGACATGCAAACCAGTCAACAGGCGCTATCCACATGAGACGGAACCCAAAAAACCAAGTCAAAGTCAGTCAAAAGGGAAAGTCATGCACTCGGAATTCGTTCCAAATGGTTCTACGGTAAATAAAGAACATTTGGAAGTTATGGGACGATTGAGAAAAAAAACTCATGAATCTTGCACCACAATAACGCACCGTCTCACAAGGCTCATATTGTGAGCACTTTTTTGTCCAAAAACTCGACAACCGCCGTATTCAACGGATTCATCGGACTTAGCCCACTACGCCTTTTTTCCTCGATAGAGGTAATTAAAGAGAATTCTTTAAAGGAGCTGAAGAAGATTTCTTCAAAAGCGTTTAAAAGGTGCTTTGATGACTGATTGAATTTATGAAATAATTTTATTTCAACTTTTTGAACAGGTGGCAGCAGTCTTTCAATGCAGTATGACCATCTGCATGCAAAATTTCATGCAAATCGGTTCGGTCATTTTCTTGTGATTAACTTACAAACTCTCACATTTATAATACAAATGAATAGGATAGCGCAGTCAGCAATACAAACCAAGCCATATATGTAACTCAAAGTTCCATACTTTGCACACAATTCACAAAAATTTAACAAATTGTAAATTCAAATGGCTCAAAATTCACGCTAATTTTTGAGAATTTTTTTCATTAGGTGCTGATCATTTTTATTGATATAAAATAATTTCGAGATTGTGCTTTATATGGAAGAAAATTCCAACATCTTATAGCGGAAAAAATTGCCAAAAATCAACATAATTTTTAGCCACTTGAAATTTACTGTAAAACTGCATACTTGAAGTTTTCTAAAAACTTAGATTAAAAAATTAAAAAGTTTGATGGTTCTTTTTTGATTTTGTTAAATTTCCTGTTGTTGCAAAATTAGCTACACTTCTATAAAATTATAAAACAAAAATTAAATACAAATAAAAAAAAAATAAGATTGGTAATTCGTTACACTGCTAATTTTTTCAGCACAGGTGTATACCTATGTATAGAACCTCTTAAGTATAATTTTATATATATGTGTGCTCCTAATTTAAGAGCTACTTGCTTCTATATCGCTTGGTGGTGTCCCTAGTTGAGAGTGCTGGCGGCCAATAAATTTATAGTTGTTGATTGTGATTTATAGGCACCGCAATACTGGAGACATATGTATATAATGTATGTATGTATATTGTGCCTTCATACAGAACTACATGTACATGCAGGAAAATGTATTTTAAATACAAGAAATTACTTAAAAGGAAAATAAATTTTACTTAAACGAGTGATTCAATTATATTACGAGTTACGCCATGGAAGGTTTGCGTCTGGTCGTTGTCTTTACTACTTTACTTACTGCTGCCCTGATCTCTTTGTAGAGCATAGGCCTGCCGTTGTACTTAACAGCTGAGATTTTATTTCACAAAAACAAAAATATTTAATATACGCCGCTTTAGCTCAATAAATATTTTTTTATATTTCTTAATATGTTTTGATAAAATTACGAGTGTTTTACAGCTACCTTTACCAGACTACCCAGAAATTTGAGAAGAAAATGGAAAAAACTGAATTTCGTGTGCTTATTGAGCCGATTCACCCTTAGAAACCCACTGTTTCCACTGTTGTTTGGTCTCTGGTCTCAAATTGCGATTAAACAACGCCAAACCTTCCAGTGAAGTTATTACACGATTGCGTTTGTGGTCGACTGTGAATTACTGGGTAGTCTGATAAAGGTAGCTGTAAAACACAAACTAACTGACGCAGCACGTTCAAATTTTGACAGGAGTCAACTGACAGATACCTGTTGACAGGAGCAGTATTTCTTTTTCAGTAAAGAGGTCAGAAATACAAAAAGTCACGGACTTATTGATCCGCCCTCGTATTATTTTGCGAATGTTTCGTACTTAAACTTCCACTACAATTGCGTAATCACTCTTCACAAAACAGAAACACATATCGCATGTTGTTGTTGTAACAGGATAAACATTCCGCATAAATGTTTGGATCGCCTTGGCCGGATATATAAGTAAATGCGTTTCATTTCGATATTGTGAAACCGACTACTGTCGTGGTGCTATACTCCATCACTGCTTCAACGCTTACTTTGTCCTCCATGCTTGCGCCTGCGTAAGCGTAAAGAAAAACACTGATGGAACTAATGATGACGCGTTTGTTTTGTTATATTATTATTAAATAATCTAGGCACTTAATGTAATAATATGGGAAAGGGCCGAAAAAATGCATCAATTTGTTTGGGGTTAGTGTATTTTTAAACTGAGCTTAACTTGGGAAAAATGAACGTTTATATTTAGTTTCACTGGAATGCACTAAAAATCTGGCCCTTAATGGCGCAGCTGATCGCCAAGGGTAAGCAGTCACAGGCAGAAATCAGAAAAAGGTGGCTACTAAGGTTACAAAGGATTATTGCAATAATACGCATGCAAATTAGAGACCAAAGCCATGATGGATTGTATTGTATTAAAAGTATATCTACTATCCTTTTTTCATTACCCGTATCCGTTTCCGTTTGTTTTTTTCTATTGACTTTTTGATGATTTAAAACAATCGAAAACACAGAGTTACACGTCAAAGGTCATCGTAATACGCCAGTAATTATTACTAACTAAATACAGCGGCCGCCGTTGCCGAATGGGTTGGTGCGTGACTATCATTCGGAATTCAGAGGGAACGTAAGTTCGAATCTCGGTGAAACACTAAAATTATAAAAAGTTTTTTCTAATAGCGGTCGCCCCTCGGCTGGCAATAGCAAACCTCCGATTGTGTTTCTGCCATGAAAAAGCTCCTCATAAAAAAAAAATATCTGCCATTCGTAGTCGGCTTGAAACTGTAGGTCCCGCCATTTGTGGAACAAACACCCAAACACGCAAAAAGGGTGTACGCTCCAATTATATATATATATAAATGCAGTACGGACTAAGCTGGCTATTCGGCTTTCCTAATTACGGATTAAGGTATTAAGTAAGCTAAAAATGCAGATAGTCTAGATGTAGTTATTTTATATATTCTAAGGTAATTTTCATCGTATCGACGTAAAAATTTAGTATATAACTTAGCCACACCACTTTTAATAGTAACCCAAAACACAAGAAATAATAGGCCAGCAAAAAGAAAAAGAGCAACAGGGTTCGTATTGCCAGTTGAAGGTTAGTGCACGTGTGTGTGCGAAAAGTCACTTATACGCCATGTGATCCTTATGTTTCTGCCTTTCTACGGCATACTATATATCCCTGTATACAGTACGTTGCTATGCTGGAAAGGAACTTAATGGGAGAGTAGCAGTTGAGAAAAAAATTAAAAGAAAATCGATAAGGTGGTGGCGACGATGTCAACATCAAGAAATTCAAGTTATCCGAAGGGTAGAACAACATGAAAACAAGAGCTGGTGGCTGGTTTGTTGGCTGAGTGAGCATCTCAAGTTTAATACGATGCAACAACTACCTAAAGTAGAAGCTAACTAAGCATTTTACATACCTACATACTTGTAGGCGCATATATTTATATCTAAAAAGTGTATATATATGCATGTTTACATACCAAAATATAACAATATCAACGACTACCTTTAACACTCACAGTTTGTTGCTTTTGATGTTAACCTTGACAGTTTACTGTCAAAACGCACTTGTGAATTTCAGCGCGAAAAAGAAGCGTAAACAAGCGTAGGTGGGGTACTGAGAGGGCGCGCACACAAGTGGTAAGATACTCTACATACAAACATGCATGTATACGTATATAAGTAGTACATAGATGGAAAATACATGCATATGTATGGAGAAAACCACATACGTTTGCTCCTGCATATCGTTGCTCACCTGCGGCGAGACAGTGTTGATATGTCGCGCTATAGATAGCCGGATACGCCTCTTGGAAAACGCACATGTGACTAATATGTTAAAAGACTTCCCACTATCCTGTGTGTACACGCACACAGTCAATAATATTCCTTTGAGCAGGGGCAGGTTGCTGTTTACAATTAGCTGGGTTAAAAAATTACAAATTGGTTTTGCATCATACAAAGCATACTTGGTGTAGACTCATCTATTGCATGCAGTTATTCTGGTAGTGACCTTGATACACTCGTATACTCGTGTGTATGTAGCATGTCTGAGGAATTAAAAGTGGTGCTTGTGGTTGAATCTCACAATTCATCAATTCTGTAACATTAATCGGCCCGGAAATTATTGAGCCACCAACTTAGTTTAGCCGTTTAGCTTTATGCAAAATTATGGTTTCTAATTTCTAGCTCATTCCTTGACTAGTCTCCACAAAGAAACTTTAGGGACACTAGTATTTATTGAGCGCTAAGCTGTGTTTGGTGTGATTTGCTTCACTTTTCGCACTTCACGACTCTGTCTACGCCTGAAAATAAGTTTTACATTTCTAAACAGCTATCGCTGTTAGACCGCTGTAGTCATATAGGTAGGTGCGTCACTACCACTGGGAAGCGTTCACGTTAGAACCTCCGAGCGTGAAACGCGAAATGGTAGAAAAAGTTTTTTCTAATAGCGATCGCAATGGCAAATCTCCGAGTGTATATCTGCCATGAAAAAGCATACATGTTGGGTCAACAGAATTGATTGAGCTTTGTCATGAAAAAGAGTTATCGAGCTTTGATAACAGCACTAAAATATCGGTATAGGGAAAAATTAAACAAATTTCAAAAAATTCATTGTAAGCACAGCTTGGTTTTTTTGCTATTTTTTATTTTCAGATTAAAAACAATAAAGAAAATCATACATTGTTTCAGTTTTTTATTACAATTATAGAAGTTGTTTCCGTAGTGTAATTGGCTTTTGTTTCACTGGGTAACTCATTTTGAAAAAATTAAAACAGTACTAGTAATTTGCACTCAACGCATCTCACTTCGTTATAGAGAGATTTTTGGTAACGGGACTTTAACCGCCAATATATGGTATTTCCAAGGTTTTTGTGGTTAACATTTCTTTGTTGTATGTAAGGAAAATTTCACATGCATGTAGTTTTTCAAGGGGTTCGGTAAACATTTTGTCATGTTGGGTTGTTCGTGTTGTTAAGGCTGATTATATAGAGATTTCACTGTAAAACTAAATTTTTGCGACAATGCTAGGCAGGTAGGTAGGTCAAATGGTTGAAGTACTGTTCAGGCCCTCTCCAAGTAGCACAGAAGCGCTGTGTGACCTCCAATAAGCCAGCCAGAGCTTTTGATGCATTGTAGCAGACTGATGGGATGTAGGTTGGGGCACTGGCCCAGGCTGTCGAAGACTGGATCACCCAGAGACTTAATCGTCTTGCTACCAAACCCGGACATTTACAAAGAAGGTGCTCAGCAGTCTCCTTCTGTGAAAGGTCCCCACACCTTCTGGTTAAATGGTAAACTTGGCTTTTCCGTGTGTGCGCCAGTCGTTCAAAGACCGGTAAACACTGCTACGAGTTCAAAAATTTAAAGGCGTTTAGCCCTAGGAATTTCCGAGCCCTCCGTCTATTGTACTGGGGCCAAAAGGTTTTCGAAATGATCGGGTAGGAGGTCTCTGAGGTCAGATCAGTCCCCTTCCTTGCAAGCTCATCAGCAATTTCATTTCCCTCAATGCTCCTAGGTTCTGGAACCTAGATCAGAGAGATAATATCTGTACACCCCCAAGATAATTGATCTCTTCCTTACTCACTATTACCCACTATTCTTACGCATTCTTACGAGTATAAGTAGAGTTGAAATTTTATATTTATTTATACACGTTTTGATACTTTTAACTAATTTTTTCTTTTTTCTTTCCAGGTGAGTGTATCTCCTTCAAATTAAATATAATTAGCTCTGGTAAGCCTTGATGTAATATGTTGAAATTTGAACTGGTCAAGCCAAGGAGCACCAAGAGATTTGGTGGCTCCGGGAGTATGAATGCCATGAAAATGCACCTCATAAAAAATCATGTGTCATTCGGAGGTGTCATGAAAATCTATAACCCTCCATTTGTGAGAAAGTATCCAGGAATAGGACCTCGTCCGAACACCCAATGAAAGAATATACATACGCTAATTATATTAAGATATAAGTATATCGGCAATTGCCAATGAACGTCTTTTTCCGTTCAGTGTTCACACGAGGAAGTAAATCATGTTTACAACCGAAGTCTTTCGGGTGAAAGCGAATCAAATTGAGAAGCTTCGATATTCTCCTTCTCGATTGAAAAAGCGGTGGTACGGTGTAAAACGCGGTGAATACAACAATCAATAATTAGCAAATAACCAATCGAAATTAAAGTAAACCAAGAAAAACCAGTTGCGTATTCGAATTAAGATTTAAAATTTGTGTCGAATATTTATGAAAATTTAATTTAATTTAATTTTCGTATTTAATTTAATTTTCGTATTTAATTTAATTTTCGTATTTAATTTAATTTTCGTATTTTACTTACTTTACTTTATTGTACATTTAAACTTAAGCCCGATGACAAACTTTTTTTTTTTTTTTTTTTTTTTTTTTTTTTTTTTTTTATTGAAACGTTATAAAATTTGTATACATTTCATGGTATTACGCCTAGCATAAGCTAACAAGTAACATTATTCTATCCTTAACATTGAAATTTAAAAACAATTATAAATATTTTACAAACAATTATACAGCGTTGGCGACTAAATCTCGTGGCTTAGTTCTTCGAAGTCTTCTTGTGCAGACTGTTTTGGTAAGCTCTGCGGCCTCCGGGTTTATGCGCTCTTTCAGCCTGGTTTCATGGTTACTTGCAAGAATTTGGATTATATCAGCGACTTTTTTCACCGACAGATCCTTGTGCAGGTCGTGATTTCGCACATACCAAGGTGCGTTGACCATGTCTCTGAGAATCTTATTCTGCAGGCGTTGTACAGCTTCAATGTTTGATTTAGTGGTACATCCCCATAATTGAAGGCCGTATGTCCATACCGGCTTAACTACTTGGTTGTATATTAATAATTTATTCTGTATTGACAATGTAGACTTTCTGCCAATTAACCATTTCATTTTTTTAATTTTTAAGTTAATTTCAGTTGCTTTAATTTTGACATGTTCTTTCCATTTTAGCTTTGCATCCAAAGTCATACCCAAGTATTTTGCTGTATTACTATATGGAACAGTAGCAGATGATATTTTCACTGGGTTATAGGCTATTTTCTTGTTTGTAAAGTCTACGTGAACGGACTTGCTTTCATTTAGTTTGATTCTCCAGTTTTCAGTCCATGCGACAACTTCGTCTATCGATGCCTGTAACTTTCTAGTTGATTCATTTGCGTTATTTCCATAGGCTAAGATACACGTGTCATCAGCAAAAGTGGCTATCTTACTTGTATTTGAAACAGGTAGATCTGCAGTATAGAGCAAATACAGTACTGGCCCAAGAATGCTGCCTTGTGGTACACCAGCTTCAATTTTTTTAATGTTTGAGTATGCTTGTCTTTGTTTCACTCTAAAATATCTGTCCGTGAGATATGATTCCAATAGCAAAGTATATTGATATGGGAGCATCGCTCTGAGCTTACGGATTAGACCTTCGTGCCACACTTTATCAAACGCCTGTGCGATATCAAGGAATATTGCTGAACACACTTGATTGTTTTCTATGGCTTCTTCTATGATGTGTACTATACGATGTATCTGATCTATCGTTGAATGTTTTTCTCGAAATCCAAATTGGGGAGATGGTATTAATTGTTTATTAGAAATTATATCCTTTAATCGTTTGGAAAATAGTTTTTCAAATAGCTTTCCAATGGCTGGGAGTAATGCTATTGGGCGGTAAGATGTGACTTCGTTGGGATTTTTCCCTGGCTTTGGGATCATTTTAATTTCAGAAATTTTCCAGTGCATTGGTATGTATTTAAATTCAATGCATGCATTCATTATTAAAGTGAGTTTGATTAGCGCTTTGTAAGATAAGTTCTTTAGCACTTCGGCTGTGATTAAGTCAAATCCTGGACTTTTCTTTTGTTTTAGTTTGGAGATTTCATTTGCTACCTCATCAGTGGTAAAACTTGTAATTTCAACAGATTCTTGCACAGTATGGGGAAACAAAGTGTAATTTATCGTTTCAAATGGCTTAAAATTTTTTTGGAGGTGTTGTGCAAATAACTCAGCTTTTTCCGAATCGGTTTTTGCCCAAGGTTGGTTGCTATTTGGCTGTTGCCCGATGACAAATGATAAACAATTTTCTCTATTTTACTGTAGTTGAGAAAATTAAGCTCTAAGCTAATTCCCAAGAATTTAACTATAAACAGTTTAACGTTTGCTGTGTTATTTTCCGTTTTATTAAAATTAAAAAAACAGAAAAGCAACTGTGCTCAGTTTTCAGAAACTTCTTTATTAAAATCTGAAATTAATCGCAACTCACAACACGGATTCCTCTAAGAGAGTAGATAAAGAAGTAGTCAAGTGACTACTCGGTAATAGCGAAAAACTTGTGAATTGAGCGCGCATCGGATGAGATTCGTGGGAGTGACATCCATCAAATAACAAAATAGTCATCAATATGTTTAAAATGATGTCTGACCGCACCTTTATACTGTTGGCGTTCTGTTAGCGCAACTTTTGAGCTTTACAAACAGTATTCACCACAAAAGCTTCCGCAAAAGCTCGCGGCTAATACACAGGGTGCAATAGGTGCCATACAAATAAAATGCAAACTTTTGTGTTGTACAAATTGTACGTGCATAATTCAGATCAAGATAAAAGAACTTCAACAGTAAATAACGTAAATAAAATTTCTAGCCTAGAAGTCTTACTACTTTATCCAAAGTTAACCATCTCACAAACCATGCACTGGGCAAAGATAGAATTTTACAGTTTATTTTATTTTATTTTAAAAACTTGCAGTTCGTCCTTCTCATTAATTATACAGTTTTATTTTCCAATAAGGAATAACATAATAATAAAAATCCGTTAATCTTTAGAGTTCCGTACATCAAGTAATATTATAATAATAGCTTTTTAGCAATACACAGCCGTAATTATTTTCTTTTAAAACTGTAAACAGTGAAACCAACGTGAATAAAATTGCAAAAATCGAGTTTCTTACAACTTGGTCTTTCCAGGTTTTCCGCGTCGTGAAAATATATCATTTTGAACCCTTCTCGTATTTGGTTCTGCTTATCTATGTGTAAAAAAAGGCACACAATTAATCATCCAATGTTTGTTTCTGAATAACTGTTTTATTAAATAAAGAAAAATGTTTTTGAGTGACGGAAATCTTTATTTTGCCATTTACACGTTCCATTGCTTGCCTGTTTTTGTACTGCAGCTTTCTAGTTCTCTAGTGATTAATTTTGCGGCAACGAAGCTATCTATTTTCGTAAGAACTCAAATTTCATTTGAAATAAACAAACGTAATGCGAAAAGTTCACCATCCTCGAAATAAGAACTGAAAATATCTGACCGTAGGCGCATGGTCTCACATCAAAGCAGCAACAAGTCAAATTTGAGAGAGCGAAGGAGTTGTTTGGCTTTGCCGAAAGCGGCCAATTTCCGAACATTGTGGTTTTTGACGAGAACAATTCGTAAACTCCCAAAATGAGGGGCTTTATTTGACCAACCGTTCATACGAGAATCTGAGTCATCGATTGGCCAGCAGGAGGCAGCACCCGCCACAGGTAATGGTTTAGGTCGCTGTAGCCGTAGATGGGCGCTCTCCAATCGTTTTCAAGTGTGAAATATTATCGGTAAAGTATTCTGGAGGTTGCTTTGAAGCCGTGAACAGACAAAAATGTCGGTGGCAGATCATGGACGTTTCACCGTGACTCGGCACCGTCTCACAAAACTCGGGTGAACCAAGAATGGCCAAAAACCAACGTTCTGAACTTCATAAAGTCCACACAATGGCTCTCAAATTCACCAGACGCTAATCCGATGGTCTTTTCTCTTTGGGCCATTTTTTAGAGCAAGGTCCGAACTAATAATATCAAAAATTCGGCTTGACAGCCTCTATAGAGAAAACACTTTCGAATATTAAAACAAAAAACCTCATCAAAAAATACTATGAACTGTATGAGTTACCATGGAGACCATGACGGAAAAAGTAGTTTCGAGAAAAACGAGTTTAAACTTTCAAGTGCATTTTGCTCGACGTCGCACTCATTTCAAAGCAAGGTCTTAAAATGAACTTTTTAATTAATTTTGTTAACTTACGCCTAATCTCTCATTCCAGCTTCATATTGTATACCTTCCTGATGAGTAAGAAATTGTTGTTGCTTGTTTTTTTCCAGTCGACGAGGTGTTCCGGCCTCTTATGTTGCTTTCGTGCGTGTTTTAGCCGGTTCGAATTTTCCCCGATACAATAGTGGTACCCCTCGCATCCCATTGTTATTCCAAGTAATCTTTCCATTCTTAATAAACTCTCTGCTCCGTCATTAAAAGTAGGTAGAGTAACAGCTATTTCAACTACCCTCCGATTACCTGGATTACATTTGGGTGCAATCTTCCAGCTCTTCGAATTAAGACTCTCACTAACATTTTGTATTACTTTTCAAGTAATTGTTCGTCACTTAGTGATTCATAGATGGATTTTATTGCCTGCAGTACAATTTCAGGTAAAGGGTCATTGTGCCTGTATTCATTACTCGTACCTTCGGCTTTTGCTCTCTGTCAATCACACCAACTTTCTTCTCTCTCCAGGTGGACAATGAAAATGCTGAGGTTTTTCGACCTTCGATGAGTTATGCTAGAATGTCGCCCATGTGGCATTTTTCATATTTTGCAGTGAGTCAATATTATTTCTAATTGCCAAACCGTAATCAATAATTAGCTCGTCTATTAGTTTGGCAGTTAATTTTCCTTTTCCTTCCAAACTAACTCGTTTGATTTGATTCGATGTATTTGAATTTTCTTTCGTAGTTGTTGGTTTCTCTGCTTTTGTGATCGACGTCGATTTTTTACTGTCATTGACGACTTGGCGAAGACGCTTACGCATACGTTTTTGGACACAACCCACGCATTCTTTCTTCTTTGCTTCGAGGTCTTGATGCGGCTGAGCATTCGTGATACTAGAAAAAGTTTTTGTACCACCGTCTCCTATGTAATATTCATATTTAACCCCATAGTTTTCTAATGATCTCCGACACATTTCCACAGCACTATTTGGCTCCATTTTCTCAGAGCTACCTTTGTGATTTGTTGCACAATTTTCGTGATGATTTTCTAACCACGATTCATACTCAGCCGTACCTTTGTGCTTTTCGTGAATTTCGGACTCTTCTTTTACGAAACAGTCGGAAACTTTTCCCGAGAAATAACCAATTAATGTTGTGACTCCGAAAACCGAAGAAAAGTCTCTTTTCATCAAATTGCCATCTCCGGATACAATAATTCCATCCTTAGATAATTGTAATTTATCTTGATTGACAGATTCTTGAAGTTCTTCTGCAGCAGCAACTTTCACAGATGCTTTTGCAACGGTCGCTGAAGCTTCTTCAATACTTTTCATAATTGAGCCAAAGCTTGCTTGTGCGATATGTGATTATAAATCCATGACACCACCAAAAAGCTGCATTGCTTTCAATCCTCTTCCTAACAGTCGGACATCTAATGTGAAGCGTCGCTTTACATATCTCGTATGCAGTGTTTATCAGAATAATAATCTGTAAAAAAAATCGATTTTTTGAAAATTCTGGACGTATGTAACCCCTTAACGCAAAGTGGAGTACGATTACAATGTATCGTTGTGTGCCCTAACATTTGGAAGATTTGCAGCGCATGGAACACTTTACACCAAGCAATGCCAATCTCACTGGGCAAATTATACATATACATAGATTGAAAGTTAGCAATAGAACTCCGGAGGGGCGAAAATTTCCTTCTATGTTTTTTTTGAAATTTATAAGCTGCTACAACTCCTTGAGAACTTAGGTCACTAATAATATAGTGTTCAGGGACGTTATTTAGAAATGGCGCGAATATTATGCCTTTCACGTGGTTGGGTAATTCGTGTAGGGTTCCTGATATACCGCATATACTCCCTAGTTCCTTTACATTTCCGAATATGTCGGCGATTGGCCTATTTTTCACTAGAAGGAGTTATTTCCCATCTCGTAGAGAGGATATGGAGTGAACTTGGCTGCTAATTTGCTGAATCGCACGGTGTAAGGCGAAACATGAAAACGAAGAAAGGGGCTTAGATGAATCATGGGATCATTAGCCACAAATTTTGGATCATCCACTTTGGTTTCGGGAAGAAAAGCGAAATCTGTTACAGGCACACTTATAGAAGATTTACGTTTCTTTTTCTTTCTGGGTCCGGTATCGAGTACTGCGCAGCGACTAGCCTCGATGTTTACTGGCCTCGGCGGTACAAATACAACATGGAAACAAATCATTTGTAGCAAACTGCTTTGTCAAGTTTATTGAAGTTGCATTTAGAAACGTGTGCCATAGTTCATCTCCAAAGCAACATACAACCACATACCTAAGAAGAATTTTCAGCTATTTTTATTCAAGGCGCTGTGCTTTACATGTCTAGAAAAGATGGATAAGCAGATTATATATGTATGTGTATTGAAAGCTCAAGGCAAATTCTGTCCATGCTGGGTATATAACTACAACTTCACAAGTCTCTATAGAGGCAAGCAAATGGTGTGCAAGTGTTGGCAGAGAGTGGTGCCAATGTAAATGTTGCTGTTGACTTTCTGTGACGACATTGGCAGTTAATGCACACACGTGTCATCTAGCATGTATAGGTACAACACATGCACTTTAGGGTGCACCAAATTTTTCTGAACCCACAATCTTTCTTTTTTTCGAATCGATTGGGTAATAAAACTGTCACGCAATGAAGAGCCAGTCTTCATGGTAATTTTATTTTCGGCACAAGAATTTTGAGCCATTTGATTTTCATATTAAAAATTTCTATACCACATTTGTATCCCTTCAAAGTTAAACGGAACATTACATTTTTTTTCTTTTATAACCAACTACGCTAGTAAATTATATTTTCAGGAAAATTGTAACGCAATACGGTATATTGTAGTTTCTTGCCTGTAGATTTAAGTGCGCACTAAAGTGCAATTTCTTAAAGTATTATATCTTAAAAATATTGTGTGAAAATTTAGAGTGAATCTAACAAATACTTTTCGAGTTATTCAACAATTAATAAAGGGCGCTCGGTCGCTCCGGAGTCGATAGCAAAACCTTAAATGCCTTTCTCTAAACTATGATTTTTAAATTGGTGATCACTGTAACTTAAAAACCGTAGATTTCAATAAAATCTGATCGAAGGATTTTTTTTTTTCAAAACTTCGATTTTTTTTCAACAATTAATTGTCGGTTTTTTTTCTCAAAAATCTGAAAATATTTCCTGAGGCCACCATATTTTTACTTTTCGAAAAAAAAAAAAGCTTCGATGAGGCACAAGATTATCTATTAATAAAGCCAATTTCTCTTGTCCGATTGATTTTAGATGAATCTCCAAGGGGCTTGTGATGATCTCCGCAAGGGACTTCGGGAGAAACGTGCTCCACACAAACAGCGATAACTTTTATTATTATTTTGCCAAATTTCAAGTCGAAACATGATTTATTAATGCAATGTTTTTATTTGTGCAAAAAAAAAAGCAATTGACTAGCAAAAAACAAAAAAAATTATTGAAAGTCATAATTTTTTCGGGGTAGTCAGACCCCTAATCCCTTTAATATTTCATCTGGAGTATAACCGGCCTGTTCAATTATATTTTCTAGCTTTTTGCACAATTTTCGTTTCATTCTCATTTATTTTACACTGTGAAATGAGTGTTTTTCTGAAAATCTGTCAGCCATCCCTCATTTGCTTGATCCATACCTTCGTTGCTTGAAGACTTGTTAATGGTTAAAATTTTTGAAGTTGATTGTGTCCACTTTTTTATAATTTTCCCATCAACAGATTTTTTCAGGAAATATTCCATCCAAAACACAATGTGCTTTTCCGTTTGCTCCAAAATAGGATTTCGACGATAAGAAGATTCCTTAGAACAACCAGAAATTATTGATTGTCGAATAGAATTTTCATTTTTCTGATGGTTCTTATAGTCTGTACGATTAAACCAAAAGCTCTGCCAACATATGTGGGACCTTCGCCTCTCTTTGCTTCCTACCGAAATTGCTTTTCTTTTCGGAATATTTTGTTTTCTTATTTTGTATCGTAAACACGATGAAAAATAATACGGCTTATATCACTTTTCGAAACCATAACTTAATATTGCCTTTTTTAGTAGTAAAAAGTGATCAACAATATGTATAAATTAAACTGAAAATTTCACACCCAATTAAAAAAAAACTTTAATTAGAACATCTACGTTTAAAACTTTCTTGAAAATATTGGTTACGTCCTGCGAATTAAACACTTTAACACAATACTGAATAACGAAATGTTGTGTTCAAGTTGAAGTACAACTAGATAAAGAAAAATGCGATAAAAACAAATCGGAAATTGCACGTAAAATAAACAAGTCACACATTTATGGGCATAAACCGAGGATGATAGATTTACAAAGTTTGCTCTTTAATTAAGGTGAGAAAGAAATTAAGGTGAGGAGAACTTTGGCTGCCACGTCACTTGGGAGATTCGCCAGACAAAAGCGCGCTCATTTCTTATGCATTCATTCACTCGTGCAATCAGTCGTGGTTAGGCGGCAACGAAGTGCCATTGGGTGATTTATTCGTATATCCACTATCCGGTTTTGTCTGAACACATCCCAAGTGACGTCGGCTCATCAGCTGATTCTGTCAAATTCAATTCAATACGTTTTTGTAAGACACTGTCGAAATTATAATTAAAAAAATTTTTTTGGGGATTCTTACTAGATTCTTATTCACGAGAAAACCGCATTATTTAAAAATGTGTAAAAAAGAGTTAGATGTAGTTTGGAGATAGTTTCATCATGCTGAACAGTCAGACATTGAAATATTTATAAACCTATCAATTTCGTTGTAAGCAATCGGGAAATTTGAATACCCTAATGTGTCATAGTAGAGGCATGTAGGATGCTAAGTGTGCAGAAATTTAGGAGGTTTTGCTTAACTGATTATGTGTTTTTTATGAGTCACCCTAATGTGTGCACATATATATGTACATGCATCCTCTTTCATATAAATCTATAAGCATTTATGCTGCTTTGCAGGTTCTATCATGCTAGCTAGTATTTTAAATGGTTGTATGTAGTCCAAAACCTGCTTCCCACAACATGCGTAGCTCACATTTTTCGCCACAGAGATTTGCTGCTGTCGATGAAATACAGTTAAGTCCATTCGTAAAGACTTAGAAAGGTTAGGTGAATGAGAATTATGTAGATTATAAAGTAGCCAATAGAGAAAGAGAGCTGCTTTAATCAGGCGTATCATACATAAAAACTCATTTATTAGCTTAAATAACAGTTTAGAAACAATTAAAAAAAAAGGTAGTCGTTGACATTTTTATTTATGGGATTTGCTTTAAATTCATATAAAATAACGAAATATTTTCAGTCTAATAATTTTTTAGTTGAATTAGCTTATTTTGCTTTTAAAACCGTCTTCAAAGCTATCACACAGACGACAAGAGCTTTTTCTCTTGCACGTAGTTTCATGGGTACCTCTCGGTCGTTTACACATGTGCGTATGTATCTGCTTCAAATCCCTCGTACATCTTACTACATAGATACTCGTATACGTACTATGGGCGTTATTGGGTTGCTGCAGCTGCTCGACACTAACTCTGTCTTCTTCTCTTGCGTTTGTCTCTCCAACGCTTCTGCTGCTTGGCTTGCAAGGATTTCTAAAATTTTGTCAATTTCAACATTCTAGACTCCGTGCTTCATGCGCCATGCCAGTGAAAGACAGCGTTACTCATTTAGTATTTTTTTTTTTTGGTTTTGTTCGCTTAAGCGCTTGAATACCTTGAATACCAAAAAACGAAAGTTAAGTCATGAATAATAGTTTAGTGTTGGCACACTGTTAGGAAGCTTATTCTGTAGTAATATTTGGTAGTAGTTTGCTTAGTCGTGTTGGCAATTATTATGGAGTTTGCTTGTCGCATGCCACTTATTTGCATAATTTCACGGTGTAAAAGGAATTCTGATCGCTCACCTCGAAGCCATAAAATTTTACTAAAAGGCAATAATTGTTCTTGCATGGTTACTGTGGCTATATGCCTACATACATAAGTCTAGTAGGCGGTCGACTTTCGGCCTAAGATGCATCTATTCATGCTTTTGACTGGCGTCGTGTTTTAAGGATTTATGAGTGGAGTAGGGTAAATTAAATGGGTATTTTGTCTTACATAGCAAAATATTAGCGGCTGAAAGGGTATGGCGGCGTAAGGGTGTTTTTTTTTTGTTTTTTTTTTTTTTTATTTATAGAGGCCGAGAAGTATAAATTTTATATTCATTTAATCAACTCAGTTAACTGATTTTATTAAACAAATATGTGTGGCGGCCGCCGTAGCCGAACGGGTTGGTGCGTGACTATCATTCGGAATTCAGAGAGAACGTAAGTTCGCATCTCGGTGAAAATTAAAAAAAAGTTTTTTCTAATAGCGGTCGCCCCTCGTCAGGCAATGGCAAACCTCCGAGTGTATTTCTCCCATGAAAATGCTCTTCATAAAAATAATCTGCCATTCGGAGGTGCAGAAAAAAAATGCGGATAATTTAAAAACAAATGTTTGAAATTCTAATCTACATTTCATGGATTTGTTTCTGAAATTTTTGAGAAAGTTTTAAACTTAGATTTATACGGCTTTTATTACATTAAAAATTGTTCTTTCATGCAAAAATAACGAAAAAAATTTTGCTTGCGTCGCGTATATTAAAAACAAAAAAAAAATCACTGAGTCAAAACTTTTTCGACTAACTGGTCGTCTTTGAAAATAGATTTGCTCAATTTGCATAAGCTGATTCCCCATGAGTCTACTCGCAATAAATTGACAAGCCAAACTACCCTAAAAAATCTGTAACGAAAACCTATCAAATCGGCTGTTATAGAAAATGCAGGCGACGACTCTAAAACGGGTGCTTTGTTTGCTATGACCCTAGAATGACTCATGGCGTCTTTCATGTATGAGTTTCGTCGTTAAGTAGAAAATCTACGATTTACTAAAATGAGAAAAGTTTCGCTAAAAAACGTATACAAATAATTCAAATCTTTTTTTTTACTGCATTCTATACTATTTACTAAAATGATTTCGATTTCGCTCAAAAAATCAAAACAATGGCATTTTTTGTTACATTTTTTATCAATAAAATTAAAAAGTTTTGCGTTTAAAAATAATAGTTTTTACGATTTACTAAAATGATTTCATTATTTTAAATTTTTTGTGAATTTTTGGTATTTACTAAAATGGGGTAGATTTCACTCAGAAAACGTATGAAAATTGTTCAAATCTTTTATTTTACTGAATTTTACTATCATAAATTATACTAAAATGATTTTGATTACACTCGATAACTGTATAAAAATAATTAAAATCTTTTGTTTTTTATTTACGGGGGTACGTAAAAATTGCAACAATTTCTATATTTTTATTTTTGCTAGAAAAGTATGGAATATTTAAATCTGTTGGTCTGGTGGTGTCGTGGTTTTTTAGGTAGAATAATTTCTTAATAGTTTGAGGCAATTTGGACTATTTTTTCTGGGCTCTCATCACAAACAGAGGAGTTTGTGCGAATAAAAGAGATAACAGAAAAGAAAGATAACATGCGCTGAAAAATTTTCAGGATAGAACTTAAAGTATGCCGAAGATTCACTAAAACTATCAGGGTCTGCACGCCGATGACCTTTCAGGACTGTCATTTATCAGCTTTAAATTGTGTATGTCAAAAAACAAAAAAACAGATAAATAAATTCCTAACTAAAATATGTGTTTAATTTGAATTTGAAAAAGAAACTCCAACTTGAAGAACCCTTTACAATATGTAGCATGGATATTAGTTAAAATACTCAGCTTGGTTTGCTGTGCCACTAAACAAAAAACTTACGTTTTAAAGATTATTTAATTGCTTTTAAATACAGTTTTTGTTTTTCTGTCTGGCTCTTACATCAGACTTCTAAGCGGCTTACACGCTACACGCATACATCTCTCCAGATGAGTAGGATATTTAGTCCACCCAGTTGTAAATTGTCCCTGTGCTTTGTTAATGGTCGTGAAATTATTAAGTGAATGGCTACAGCATTTTCTCTCTTTTCAGTTTTTTTGAGTTTCTAGCTTCAGTACTTGTGGCATTGCAGATTTTTACCTCGATACCTGCCACATTTTTTGTTTTGGCTTTCCGTTTTCTCTTTGAGGTTGTATTTTTGCGAATAAATCTCGGGGAAGTACCGTCGATGCCATTCTGGTAATGGCATTTTTTGAATTGAATCAGCCGAATGAAAATTTACTCTGCTTACAATAAAAGGAAAAGCTGATTTTCTGAACAAATTAAATGCGGGAATTTCTATTAATTCATTTGCTAAAAGCTCTCCGGTGCGTAGAGTAAAAATGAAAATGAAAAATGTGAACAGTTCATAAATAAATTTGTTAGGCTATCTGAATTCGGTCCAGGTGAAAGTATCATAAATGAGAAACCCAAGTTATTACATGCCGAAATTTGGGGTAAGCGTCGAGGCTTCCGCGCTAGCTGGGTTATAAATTTTAAAAGGATGCATGGAATAGGATGGCTAAAAATTTGCAAAGAAAAAATTTCAAATAAGAGTGACTTCAGCAGCCCAGTTTTGGACAAATTTAGGAAACAAATTATGGATCTAAGATTGACAAAAGTGCAGATATGTAATGCTGACCAGTGTGGCTTACTTTGGAAGCTCTTACCCCATAAAATTCTTATGCGCTTAAAAGAAATCGCGGCTCCGAGGCATAAGATTAGTTAGGAGGAATAACGTTTATTGCTTGTACAAATGCTGCTGGAAATCATAAATTAAAAATAATGGTTAATAAGAAATTGGATCCCGTGTTCAATAAATTTTTTTACTTATATGGCTGTTGCCCGTATAGGAAATAAAAGTATTTGGATGATCTGAGCGCTATTTGAAAATCGGTTTCACAGAACATTAGTTCCAGAGGTTAGTTGAACTTTTTGTCAAAAACAAAGCATCCTGTTTTAATCAAAAAGTATTTAAATAAACAGGTAAAAAAGTTCCTTTGTGCGCAAAATCTTCCAGAAAAGGCACTTTCATCCCAAATAAAGCGAGTTAAAGAGCTACGACGGCAAATATCGGAGTGACTGAGAAATTTCGAATTGAAAAATGTAATAAGCTTTTAACTTCAATTTCAATTCCACCATTGTTTCAAAAACTTTTTGAAAAAGCGTCTGACTGGAATTTCTGACAACATCATTCCTCTTTTGGCGTTACGATTAGAGACAGCTGATGATCCAATATTCAATTCATTGCAACTTTGCTTCAGGAAGTGGAACCATTGAAAATAAGTCACTTAATTTCATGAAATTGAAAGCTGAAAATAAAATAAACTTATTTAACAAAATGTGAACTTTATAGTTTTTGATTTCATATCAACATCGTTGGGTCACGTAATTTTGTTTGATTTGGCATTTAAAATTAAATTCCTACAATATTTTATTAGCATCATTCTCACAATCTTATGTCATTCTCAAAGCATTAAACGACCTTGAACTCATCATTCAGACATAGTAAAATTTGCTTCGATCTAAACCTGCAGCTTGCTTAGTATTACATTCCTAATAATGTCATTCCTTGCACGTGTATTTCTTCTTTACAGTGTTATAATTTCAAATTGTATAACTCTTTGGAAAAACAACGCCATTGCTGCAGTCCTTTGAAAATGTGACCGTAATGTCACCTTCAGAAAAATGATGAAATTATGCATAAACTTTGTGTAGGTTGCCAAAAAAAAACAAAAAAATAAAACATAAAGCAGCACAAATTTTAGCTGCAATGCCATTAAGAATTTTAAATGGAAATGGATTTTGTACTAGAAATGGATTTTTATACTGCTAAAAAATTGTTGTGCATGTGATTTAAACAGCTCACAACTTTTGACTTCGTTAAAATATCCTCTGCATAACACCCAAAACTTCCTTTTGCGGGGCGTGCTAAGGATTTTGGTTTGAGCTCTCACCAAGGTCTGCAGCGTCTGAGGAAATGAAGGCAAAGCGCGGCTTAAAGACAACAAAGCTATAGGAGCTGGTGGAATGCGAGTTAAACTATTCCAAAATCCCAAAAAATGGTTGACTAAGTGTGTTTGGTACCCGTTGATTTGAACTTTAGCGCACGCAGTCCAATCTACTAGTAGGGTGACCCTGCAGTCTACCCAAATTATCGCGGTATTAATATTGGAGCAATAAGGAATATTACCTGCAAGTTATGCGCAATTTGCGCGAAGCAATCCGCCAGAAACGCCCGAATTTGTGAAAGAACAAAAATTGGCTCTTGCATCACGATAGCACCCTGCTCACACTTTTTGGCCAAAAACAACACACTAATGATGCCACAGCCACCGTATTCCCCAGATCTGACCCACTGTGACTTTTTCTTGTTCCCGAAACTGAAGAGGCCCATGAAAGAACGACGCTACGCTACGATTGACGAGATAAAGACGGCATCGAAGGAGGAGCTAAACAAGATAAAAAAAAAATTATTTTTTGAAGTGCTTCAAAGATTGGAAAAAACGTTGGCACAAGTGCATAATATCTCATGGGGATTACTTTGAAGGGGACAAAATAGATATTAATGAATAAATAAATAATTTTTGAAAAAACACAAAATTCGCGATACTTTTTGAACACGCCTCGCAGACCTGTATGTATTCGATGTGATATCTCCTAGTGGAGACGGAGCGAAACGAACGCCTCCCTGACATTGGATTTAACTTCGTGGGCGATACGGTTTCATTGGGTTTTTGAGGTATTTCCAAAATCATTTGCGAGCTTGTTGCGCCTATTAAGAAGAAGAAAAACAACAACACAAGTTCGGCCAATAGTTTAATTTTCAAACCTGCCACTGAATGTGCTAATGACTGCTGTAGCTATTCCTCAACACATGCCATGCCACATGAGTATTTTGATTAGTATTTTTTTCATATTTTTTTTTTAATTTTTTATTCCCACATCACAAATATTTACATACGTACTCGCGGTCGATATACTTTATTAGTTCTGCCCCACGTAAACTTTGTGACCTTGCTGTGTGGCAATAGCGGATGTTGCAAGTACATAAATCAAGTTGTGGCTGCCGGCAAGACCGCGGTTTAGTTAAGTTTAATAAAGTGGTGTGTATGTGCTTCGATTGGCTAAAATTGTCATTGTGCCAGCAGGAGAAAAGTCATCCCAAGATACGGCACGTGTTTGCAGAAGGGTAGGGAGATTTTATATTATTATATCGTTGCTTGGGTTTGGTATTGTTTCGATAAGTTAGATGGCTCAGTAGATGGATAAAGTGGGGGGCAAGTAATGTCTATTTGAGGTTAATGTATATTTACTGCTGCTATCCAAATTATTCTGCTAGTCGCGGCTTAATGCACATTGCTACACAGCCCGGTGTAGCATTCCTCTGTACGAGCAAAAAAGTATACCGAATGGTCTATCTTTGTCGATTTTGTTCTGGAAATCGAACTCCTTTTTCAACTACTTAGTTTTATACGAAGAAGAATACTAACTCTGTCTATATTATATATGATTTATTTACAGGGTGCGTAGGGTATTTGAGGACAACTTGAGAGCGAAATTAATTTTTTCTTTTATTATAGCCACATTTAATGAAATTTTAAAAAAAATTTAAACAACATTAACTTATTATACATATACAGGGTTTGATTGAAAAGTAATGAGCCTCTCCGCGCGGAGCGTCTGCCAAGCGATCAACCGAATCGGCTGGTGGGGGAAAATGATCGTTAGACCTTCCACTAGAAACCGGTCCCAGTTCGCTGGCAACAGCGGTGCAGTCAACATCGCTCCGCGCGGGAAAGATGTTTTAAAAGTGTGTTAGGATTTTGCAGTGGCGAAAATGCAGCGATCGTTGGAGCAAATTTTGCGTAAAGCTAAACAAAACGGGTACCGAAACCATTGGGCTACTCAAGGAGGTTTACGGGGACCAATCTCTGTGCAGTGCCCAGGTAAAACGGTGGCACAAGTCGTTAAAGGAAGGCCGGGAGGATGTCGAAGACAAACAGCGATCTGGAAGGCCTTCGACGACGCAAACAGACGAAGATGTGCACCTCTGCATTGATCAAGATTGGGGTTCCGGTGCTTCCCCAGCCTCCCTACAGCCCCGGCCTGTCCCCCCCGGACTTCTTCTTGTTCCCGCGCCTGAAAAGAAAGCTAAAGGGGGGGGGGGCGTGTCGCCTCTATCGAGGCGATCCAAAAAACTGTGACAGCCGAATTGAACGCAATTCCGTCGGATGAGTTTGAAAAATGTTTCCTGCAGTGGAAGGATCGCTACCAGCAGTGTATTGACGCTCAAGGGTCCTATTTTGAAGAATATTAGTTGTATGAGCCAAAAGGTTTAAAAAAACTGATTAAAAAAAAATAAGGCTCATTACTTTTCAATCAAACCCTGTATCTACAAAATCATTCAATAAAATTTCCATTAGCTACAATAATCTTCAAATGCTTCTTATTCATATTGATCATAACGGTGTAAATTGCAGCCTTCAGAAAAAGTGCAGCCAAACATAATAATCTAGGGGATTAAGGTTTATGGAGTTAGGCAGCCATAACTTCGGTGTTATGTGGTTACGAAAATTTTCACTCATCCAATCCTGTATCGCCATCACTTTGTGAAGATGTATTGGCTATCATTGCATACACTATCAATCCAGGGTTTCACTGCTGTCCCTAGAACTTCAATTTATGCAGCAAATTCACTCGAAACTATTTACACCTAAAACCATTACTGTGGCTGGAAGCTTCATATGCATGACAAGAGGAATTTCTGTATTGGATTGGAACATAGTCACCCGTCATTCTGGGAATTTCTGCCGTTGGCCTTTTGGTCTTGATGTTGGTCAAATTTTTTTCGTCAGAAAAAAACATACAATTTTAGGTGGTTTGGGCTGTTTAATTTTGTTTAAAAGTTGTTTTGATCGGATGACTCGCTGTTGTCGTGTGCATTTTCTCTGTATAAAAAAGTTGTAAGTTTTCGTTATGTAAAAGAAAATGTATAAAACTGTAACAAATTTTGATGGACTACAAAATTGTATACATTTTTTGTAAAATTTGAATTGAAATTTGAATTCTGATTAACAAGTTTGAAACTTGTCGTGAGTGTTTAGCAGAGTTTATTGATAATACTGTGCAGCAGCAATATTGTGGCGCAATTGTTCCAACGCAGAATGAAAGGCCTAGGTTCATATAGTAAAACCTCAAAATCGTTTTGCATTCTTTGGTTGAATTTCTTTGCCATGGTCCTTTTAAATTTGCCATATTTTGCCTTTTGAATAAATAAAAAAATAGAGAAATCTTTTGTTAAGGTGCATGCACTAAAATTTTACGAAAGAAAGAACTTTGTAGAATATGGATTAAAAAACTCTTTTACTAAAGGGCCATTTTTACGCATTTTTTAGAAAGTTCTAATATAATTCAAAAGTATCAGATGGAAACTACATAACTTGGTAAGTGCTCATGTTTCTAATAAAAAACAAATATTATATAATTAGTCGTAAAATAAACTCAATCGTTAATGGACCTGTAAAATTTTCGATTGGCTTGTTGATCACTTTTAAAATTTGGATTTTTTGAGAACCTTTTAAAATGCAAATGTGAATAAATTTATAATATTTTTTTACTTTATTTCTTATAGTTTTCAAGTCATTAAAGTAAATAATATATGTTTATGCTTGCATTAATGGTCATGAAAGGCGGAGCGAGAGGTCTTACCCATCTCCCTGCCAGACTGAAAGCTGATTCCTTTTGCTCAGTCAGGGTAGTGCGGCATTAATTAATTATAGTTTCTTGCTCAGTGGCGGGGGCGCTTCCAGGTAGGCGGATATCTGCGCCCATTAAGCAATTGGAACTGCATTCAGATTGGGAAATATAGTAGATAGCTGCTACGTGTTATTGCCGTAGGAAAAGTAATGGTGGGAATGAATGAAATGAACCAATGAAGTCATGAAGACCGAACGACTCCCGAATTTAACACATTAATAACAACCCCTGGAAATTTAATTCTAGAAAAACGGAAAATCAGTATTGACAGTAACGTACCTTGTCGCAAAAGAAGTCAAGGCTTCAGATTTTACAACTACGTTTTAGGTAAAAAATCATGCATAATTTCATGCTGCGTAGTTCAATTGGGTTATCATTCAAGTGCATACCATTTTTTATTTCTCCATCTTTTGCAAAAAACAAATCAAAAATTTTGGTTGACCGATTCGTGAGCATTCAATATATGGCATAACTGGCAATGAGAAAAACGCAAATTTGCCTTGTTAATGGTCGTGGCAAATACAAGGCTAATGGGGAGCTGTAGTCATTTGAAATCAACTGGTTTGTCAGTGGGAATAATAGAAATGCGCACAATGAGCATATTTGAGCTATCGACATTCCATTGACATTCCTTGTTGGCATTCGACATTATTTTCCCCACAAGACAATAATTTTCGTGCCGAAATTGAGTGATAATTTATGCGGTTGCACACCAGGAAGATCCAACGAATTTGAAAAATCAATAAGATAATTTACAGTTTCGTCCGAATTTATGGCGCTAAATCGATCGATTTGTAGGTAACAGATGCGCCTGCAAAGCCATTTATGATTTTTATACCTGGGGGTAATTTGCGGTGGAACTTTCGAAATGGTTCTGGTATGTGGTGAGGTTTATGTATTTACGTATTTAAAATTTCAGATTTAAATAACCTTTAATTAGGCAGATTAAGTCTACAGGCACAATAATATTAGCTTGGGTACAAAGAATTCCATTATTTTTACGTACAATTTTTGCGGAAATGGTTTTATGGCCAATCTTTAGCTCCTGGGTGATGCTACGATGACTGACATACCGGTCAACTTGAATTATTTCTGTGATTTTATCGATATTTTCGATGATGACCTGCCTCTGCCTTGGTGCATCATTAACAACCAAAATGTCTGGACGGAATCGACGAAACCAAAATTGTATGTCATTAGCTGTTACAGTAAACATAAACACCACTCACAATTTGAACCACAATGACCTGGCTTGCATTTTCGCCTTTATCAATGACAAACTCTAAATTGTACCGAATTTTCTGTTTGTTGACTTCCATTGTTAATATTCTGTAACTAATAAATCAATGAAACAAACAAAAAGCGGCAAAACAATATTTTTAATATGCAATCTCAAATCGATGACTACAACCATTTACCGAGAAAATAATGGATTTCTTTTTCCCAAACTAATGTCTTCGAATTGAATTGTCGAAAACCAAAAATAACTGCGTTTTGGGAATTAGTATAGAAAATGTTTCCGTCTAGGGATGTACTTAGCTGTTTTTCAACCCAGTGCATGCGCTTAAAGATACTCTTAAATTGTACTAAAGTAGTATATAGAACGACTTCAAAATATAGCATTGGCATCTACTGGTCCTTAAACCGTCTATGTAACCATGGTGAAACGATTTTTAGAGGTGTGCTATTGTTTTTTTTTTGTTTTTTGTGCTTGTTCACTCCACTCGGTGGCATAGGGCCTCGACAAAACTCAGTCTTGCGTTGGTTTCGTTAATCTATTTTGCTTTCTAGCAGGGTAGGTGATTAGTCCTAAATAGTGGGAATGCCCACCTGTCGTTGCTTAGGAACAACGCCTTCTTTACTGCTTGGAGCGCCATCTGTGTTTCACATTTTTCTGGCTGAAGGATCACACGGATGGTTGAGGACTTCGCTAATTTTTGTGTGTCTGCGCTATTACCACGAAATGATCGTGCAGAATTCGGCAGCCGAATCACCAAGTGACGTGGCAGTCCAAATTCCCCTCAAAAATTTCTTCTTTACCAAAGCACTATGGGCCAGGAGACCCTTATAAGTGGCCAAAATTCATAATTTCCAAAACACCAACAATTTATAACTTTTAATACCGCTATGTACAGGTTTTGGGGTCTCTGATTACGAATATGAAGTCAGATTTCAACAATTCAAAATGGCGGATCCAATATGGTGGACATGAAATTTAAAAAATTGGATTTTTTTCACCAAATTTGGTATTTAGGGGTTTTGATGGTCTCTGATTACGAATATGGAGTCAGATTTCAACAATTCAAAATGGCGGATCCAATATGGCGGACATGAAATTTAAAAAATTGGATTTTTTTCACCAAATTTGGTATTTAGGAATTTTGATGGTCTCTGATTACGAATATGGAGTCAGATTTCAACAATTCAAAATGGCGGATCCAATATGGCGGACATGAAATTTAAAAAATTGGATTTTTTTCACCAAATTTGGTATTTAGGAATTTTGATGGTCTCTGATTACGAATATGGAGTCAGATTTCAACAATTCAAAATGGCGGATCCAATATGGCGGACATGAAATTTAAAAAATTGGATTTTTTTCACCAAATTTGGTATTTAGGGGTTTTGATGGTCTCTGATTACGAATATGAAGTCAGATTTCAACAATTCAAAATGGCGGATCCAATATGGCGGACATAAATTTAAAAAATTAATTATTTTTTACCAAACTTAGTATTTAGGGGTTTTTGGGGGCGCTGATTACGAATCTGCTACCAGATTTTAGAAATTAAAAATGTCGAATCCCTTATGCGGACCTTTTTTTTAAATTTTATCTGATTAATTTGAAACTTGTTACTCGGGCTTTTTTGTATCGCTGTTGACAAATCTGCAATTAGATTTAAACAATTGAAAATGGTGGATCCAATATGTCAGATAAAGAGACACGCCTGCAGTTAGCCTACATAATAAGTTGTAGTTTCCGGAATCTACCACGAGGAGGTTACAGTGCGACTTCAGACTCCTTCTGTTTTTTTTATTTTTTGTTGTTTTAAATTTTTTTTAAGTTTTTAAATATTATTTTATTGGTTTTTATTTTTTTTATAAATTTTTTTAAAAATAGGTAAATACTAATTGCTTGCTCTACGAGGTCAAATATCGTCATTTACATCAGATTGTGAGTCTTCTTCCTCGGATAATTCTATGTCGTCTAAATATAAGATTTTTTCTGTAAAATCAATTTCCTCAATTTCATATTCGTCTAGTTCTTCACTTACCTGTACGTAATTGGTACTTCCTGATTGATTAGAATCTACTTCAACCTCTTTCAATAAAAGTTGCACTTCTTTAGGAAGAGATAATTGAACTTTTTGTTGAAGGCGTTCTTTTAAACGTAAACTCGATAAAAGAGGATCAGAGGTGTCCATAGCTCTACAAAAAAAGTCTTCCAAATTTGCCATCCTACTATGCTTTCTACTATGCTGGAGTCTAAATTTTTTGTAGTCCTTATTTCTCGCTTCAGATGCTTCTTCTCCGAGCATACCTACCGGTAAGATGCTGTTTTTTATTATTTCTCCGCTATGAATAAGAATTTTGTGAACCGTTTGAGACATAGAGCGAGACATACAGTTTTGCAGTAGAGGTGCAAAATTCTTTAAATCGACTTGAATCGAGAGGAAGATGACAAGAGAGGCTAATTAAAATTACCTTAAAACGTTGAAGCAATTCGTGATTAAGACCAAGGCAATCAGACAAAAGTTTACTATCTTTAAATGCCCTGCGAGCTGTGTTTCCATCATTGCTGGTACCACTTCCTCCAGGCTTTGGTTTATCCACGCTGAGTCCCATTTTTTCCCACAGAATTGATTGCACCTCTTGTTTTCTTAATGCTACCTGTTCTTTATTCTTAGCACCTCTGACATCCCATCTTTTGATAACCAATTTATAAGAAACATGTAAGCAAAATTCGAAAATTCTTATCCAGGCATGCAAAGGGCTGATTCCATGTAACAGTGACTCCTCATGAGGCATAAATTTCACACTCTTTATATTATATTAGATAGATCGTTAAATTGTTTAGGAACAGCATGACAGATAGCACAAGTTTTCATTGATGGCGTGTTGGTGATCGTATTTAATACCTTACCGTCAATTAAAGTCATTAATAATGTATATTGTACTTTAAGACGACAGCCTTCAATCAAAATTTCAAAGGCTTGTAATTTCAGAATTTGTTCTTCGATGGCCTTCTTTTGGGCAAGAATTACTTCTGTTGATTCCTTTGCGTATCGAATTTGAATAGGGCGACAAAATCTTGGAGATTGAGATGTAACATTATTCCACAAAATTACATCCACTTCACTTGATAACCTTAAGGGGATAAGTGTAGTAACGAACAGATTTTCATCTGTAGGAGTCTGTTTCTCATTGAAACAATCATAACCTTGTTTGTAAGGCGAATGCCCACTACTCCCATCAAATCCCCAAGAACACATCAGAACAGTTTTGAGCTCAGTAATTTTATTTTTTTTAATAAGACAGTGTAAAACTTCTCTTTGTAGTTCTATTATTCTATTCACCGTGTGGTTTAAAAGTTCTTGAAGTGATACTTCAGCTAACGTTTCAGAAATTTTAATTGACTCTTTCGACGGTCTTAACTTTTCTTTGGCTTCTCTAATCGCATTATACGCAGGCCAAATGTCTGCTCCACTAGATTTGGTCGCTAATCGCATATTCTGATAGACTTGTTTAGACATAGAATTATCGAAAAGAAATGCTAAAGCCACTTCTGGGCTTTTCTTTTCTATTGTAGGAAAAGGTGTTGTCATTATTTTTCTAATTTTCTTAGCCTGTTCCTCGCTTTTTGAAAGTTCGTTAAGTACCGATCGCAAATCTGCTTCCCCTGAAACTCGTGCCGCATGACTAGTAGCCATTAATAGTTTCTGACGATCATTATCATGTTCTTCACTGATTTTAGACACTTCTCGTCTTTTCGATCTAGTAGATTTTTCTGCAAAATCGAGCGATGGACGACCTCTTTTAAGTATATCAGTCTTACTTATTTTAGCTGTGAGGTCTAAGTCAGGTATAGTAAATTCAGAATCTAACCACTCTGAATTTTGTGACTCAAAGACAGCTATTTTCCTACCGCAATGCTGATATTTTGCATTTCTTTTTGACTTTAAACTATTTAAAGCATTTTTCAAGCGTTCCAATCCTTTACAACCTACATCTGATTTATTGATACCTATTTTAGTTAAAATTGAATCAACGGTTATATTCATGTCATTATTACCTAACATAATTTGAAGAACCTCTTTTTTCTTCAATGAAGTCATTATGAATTTGTAAGGTTATTTTACCTTTATAGTATAATACATCCGGGAACAAAGGAAACGCACGTTTAAACTGCTCGGTTGCTTTATTTCAACTAACTGTACATATTAAAACTAAGAATAACGGCGGAACCAAAAATATACATGGCCACCTATGATTCTTACAAATCATGGCCTGCTATGATTCTTACAATCATTGTTTGCTGTAATTCTTATAATCATGGGTTGCTATGATTCTTACAATTCTCCCTCTCAACCCAGTTATTTTATAAATTACATTTTTCAAAATTTTCCGTATTTTAATATTTTCATTACGACAAAACTGTAATAATAATATTGCTACTTTTGAGTACATTTTAATTACATTGTAAGTTTTAGCAATTTACATCCATTTTTATGTTTCAATTTCTTTAAAAATTTAGTCATTATATCTGCTGCATTTGCATCAGAATTTACAAAATGTACCTCGATTTCGCCCTTTTCAAACAACTCACGGACGTAATGAAATCTTAAATCTATGTGTTTACTGCGCTTGTGCACCATTGGGTTCTTCAGCAAAAATTGTGCACTTTGATTATCGCAATGCATGTTCGTAGGTTCATTTACGTATCCGTCATACCCCATTTCACGCAACAACGCTCGAAGAAAAACAACATCTTTTGCGCCTTGACATAGAGCTACATATATATTCTGCATCCATTGTACTGAGGGCAACGATAGACTGCTTTTTTGCTTCCCAAGAAACCAGACCGTCAGACATGAATACTACGTAACCGCTGTATGATTTGCGATCAGATACGTCACCAGCCCAGTCGGAATCTATGTAGCACACCAAATTTTCGCCAGTAGATGAATAAGTTATTTTCGCTGCTGAACTCTGCTTCAAATATCGTAACACGTGCTTCGCAGCTTTAAAATGTTCTTCATGTGGGTGATTATTAAATTGTGATAATTTAGATACAACATGGGCGATATCTGGCCTAGATATTACCGCCAGATACATCAACCCTCCGATTAAACTTTGGTATCGCATCGCGTCAATATCTTTACACTGCTTCTCACACTTCTTGAGTACCGTGCCATCAACCCAAGGTGTAGTTGCCGACTTGCATGAGTCCATTCCCCATGTTTTAAGAAGTTGATTCACATAATGTTCTTGATGAATTGATATTGTGCCAGTAGATGCATCCCTCTCTATTTCCATACCTAAATAAAACGATACCGGCCCTTAATAAGTTAAAATTGTGTGACTCTTAATACTTGGTTAACTTTTTACACCCTATTGGCAAATGATTGATATACAGTCAACTCGCGCATAGATCAGTAAACTTCATTTTTTTTAAAAAGAAAATGAAAAACCGCAGCAAACCGCACCTTTAGCTTGTTACACATGAACTACTGAAGACGTTAATGTAAAGAAATTGTTTATAGCTTCTGGAGTTTTGCGCAAGGCTCAATCGGCGTATTAACAAGTAGTAAAAAAAAACAAAATTTTTCACAATTATTCTCAATATTTCTAACATCAGATTTATTTTTTCAGCTATTGACTATTTTCACATACTACATGATTGCAACTAATGAGAAAATGCAATATAATTAATGACAAATACTACATTTCAGTAAAACAGTGACAGTTTAGAACAATAGCTATATGGTGATCATTTAAGCCTTACACTTATATTAACTTATATTACAAGCTTAAATATTTCATTAAAACTTATAACATTTACAAAATAACTACTTCCACTTATCTATATTATGATACTATATTGCATTTTGAAAAATCTTTCAATGACTTTTGGCCAAATTTTTTGGTCTTCTGGCCCATAGTGCAAAGCCAAAAGGCAAACCTGGTGATCTATCATCTCTGCTACGTAACAGTCGCTGATGGAAAAGTGAAATATGTAGAAAAATGAGCGTAAACTACAGTGAACACTCGCACTGCTTGGTAATCCGATATCTGTCCCTCTCAACATTGTATGCCTATTGGTACTATCATCATCTGCATAACAATGCTAATAAATAATTTACTTGTACTACTAAGTATCGCGTCCAAAATTTTTTTCTCTCTACATGACGGCGCAAAGTTAGTACTCCAATTTGTTTTTGAGTGAATTTTTTACTAAATAAAAAATGTTTGAGTGATGAAAGTCTTTATTTCGAACTTTACGCGCTCTATTTACTTTTCTGTTTGTGTACTGTAGCAGTTTAGTTCACAAATGTCAAATATGATTGACGTACGACACCATTTGCGAAAATTATATATTTTCCGATAGGGCGATTCATTTTTCGCCACCTTGAATGCTGTTAATATGAATCGTTTTTGTTCATAAATATTGAAGTAGTCAATAATTCAACTACGGCACTTCGGGCTTCTTTTTCGGCAACAAAACTATGTATATGCTATAGGAATATGAATCATTATGGTTCAGAAATAATGAAGTCATCAAAAACTTCAAAATGGCGCATTTAACCATTCCACAAGTCCAAATAATATTGTAAATTTCATCGAAATCGGATGAAAGCTATGCTAGCCCAACAGGTACGAATAAAGAAACAAAAAAACATTAATTTTTATATATTAAACTAATAACAAAGTAAGACGCGCTCACAGTGAATGATATGAAGTGTGCGGGTATTAGTTTCGATACGTCTGGTTTATTTTTTGAAGAAAAGTACGAAAATTTGTTCGCAACATCGTTACCCATAGCTTACTCGCTCAATATGCCAAACATTTTACTACTTAAAGCGTTTCTACATCAACAACTGTTGACTGCTACGCAGCAACCTGTTTGCGTAATCAGCAACAAGCGAAAAAATAACTCAGTGCTCTTCGTTTTCTTGTTCATAATAGCCCATGCATAACCAAGTCAAACATTTGCCTATAACAAATATATTCACTATTCTTCTGCTACAAAAGGCCTTGCAACAGTGTTACCAGAAAAAAATTTCAAAAGGTAGCACGGCGGACGCGGCGTAACGTAAATACAACTCCCTTTAACTCACATATACTTATACATATGTACACGTGACTTTATGTTACTATCCAATGTACTCGCATTATTGTTTTTAGAGTTAAACTAGTAAGATCTCGATCCTCGAAAGAATCGGTAGAATGCGATTTTTAAAAGTATCGCTACTGCGTACGAAAAAGTACTCAATCTGAATTCGTAGCACTAAGTGTCAAGTCTCGAAGAAGCATTATACTCCATCTCAGTGCAGTCTTACAATACTCAAAAGAAGTCAGTGCTACTAAATATGTATTACAGGGAGATGAGCATATTTACTCTGCTACTCAATAATGCTCATTTGCCCAAATTGAAGATCTGAGCGATATTTCAAATTAACTCTTTTAAAAAAAATAAAGCACTGCCAGAACGAAAACAAAGTACCCGAAACTTTTAAAAGTACCAAATTCAGAAAAGAATCGATACCGAAGTACTCGTTTCACAAAAGTAGTCGATGCTTCCCATCACTAACTGTTTTTAATAATTGCTAAGATGTGCTGACTCAAGGAAACTTTTGTTGCTTCAACTTTGCGAATATCGTTTCGCTACTGTCGTTCAGGCAGGGCAACTACGTTACGTGTAATTGTTGCAGACAATAACTATATTGAGAAGAATGAAAACACGAAGCAATTCGCCCGAGCACGAGCAATTCGGTGCCCTCTCATGATTTTTTTTGTTTCTTACAATTTTTAAACAAAAAAATGTGTGCAGTTATCCAAGGGAAAAACTTCTCAAAACAGGTCAATTGGTGACTTCAGTTGCACGACGTTAGCACTGTCCAAAGGTCATTTTCCCTCCATTAAAGAGCTAGCCAGCACAAGCAAGTGAAGACGGTTTTAGATTCGATGTCAGGACTGAATATTTTATTATTTGCGTCACCTAAACTTTTCTTTGCACCTTCAGCGCGGGATGCAATGCTAAGTTTGTGTTAGAAAGAGAACGTGGCTAAACAGCGAACGCCAGTAAATGGCACCGTTGAGAGTGAATGGGTGTAAAAGAAAGGGAAAGAGAGAGAGTGAAAAAAGCTTTGTTTTTTCTGCCTACTAGCTGACTGCCAGCTGACCTCCGTAAAGGTTGCTTTCAAAATAAAAGGACACCAGCTGCATAACGATACCTTGCCTTGTAGGTATTCCACGCATACTTACGCATTTTTCCACTTCCGCAAATTAGTTCAGGCGCAGCTTACACGTGTGCCTGTGCTTGTATGTAGGCATGTTCCCGTTTATATGTTCGCTTAGCGTTGCGTCCGCGTGCGTCAGCATATGAATTTGAAGTTCAAGTCGAAGGTTTGTGGAAAGTTGTAAGTTTAGCAAATACCAACGCGCTCTTCCACAAGGCAGCAAAAGCTCGTTTTTCTGTTGATTACACGTAGTTGATGAGAGCTTTCGCAATTTCTCCTCAATTGCAATAGTATGCGCACTGTTTGCTACCTTCTTGTGTTGGCAACGACATTGACTGCGAAGTTTGCGCAGCCAGTGGGTGTGTACGACAGCGGCTTACTTAGTTATAAATATTTTTGTGTGTTTGTTTTCATTCCACGAGCGATTATGCAAGTTTGTGGTGCTTGCAAACAGGAAAACGACCGCGGGTAAAATTTAGATTCTTATCAAAGACAGACGTAGAAGAAAATTCTCAACATTATTTGAAAAAAAAAAAAAAAACATTAAATTCACCGCGATTTTTCATAGACTACCAACTTACACTTTATTATACTGAATCTGAATGGGTTGTAAGAAGAGTATGAGACGTTCTCCAAAAATTATGATTAAAAGCTGGAAAATGTTGATGCCCCATGTTTTTTGACATTTGACTTGATGTATTTTGTGAAATTTCTGAAATACTTTGTGGCTAAACATATCGCTCATTTACTTCAATAGTGTCATAATCCCGAAAAAACAAAATTTTTTAAATAAATATGCAGAAATTACTACCAACTCTTCTTTTATGCTGTGTACAAAATTCATGGCGATATCAACAAGGCGGCCCAAAATTAATCGTCCATCCATTCCTGCAAATTTATAATTTTTTATTGTGAATTGGATAGCTGCAGTACAAAAACAGGCAAGCAATGGAGCGCGTAAAGATCAAAATGAAAATTTCCTTCACTCAACATAATTTTTTTAGTGAAAAGGTGTATAAAAGCAAAATTGGATGAATAATTTTGCGCAACCTTGTACATATTTTCACGCTCTACGTACTATGCAAGGATGCACTGAAATGTTATTGTAGCGTTGCAGATAAATTTCCTATCAACGATTCGTTTGCGCAGACTACCATCTGCCGTTATGCGAATCACATTGCTAACGCGGCCGTATTATTGAATTTCATGAATTGCTTTCAGCGAATTTCACTTTGTACAGATTTATTTGAAATTAAAAATACTCGAATGCCTTTGGTGGTTAAATATGTATTTCAATATGTTTGTTAGCGTATGCACACCTACATATGTATGTGAGTATAAATATATTGCGTTTTTTCACTGATCTTGTTGTTTTTAGTGAGTTCTCTATGCCATCGTTTTCGCAAGGATTCTAAGTAATTGCATATATACATGCTTCTCTAAACCATTTGATAGAGTGCCGCGCAAAATTCTAATAAGTAAGTAAGTTTGCTTGGGCTTTCACTCCACTTTTCTGCAATAGCTTAAATCTTATTTCACGGACAAATGCCGTGTAGTAACAATCAATGCAATTTTGTTAAACCACTTTGTTGCTACCTCAAGTGCTCAACAAGAAAGTACTTTAGAGAACCGTCCGTATGCTGCCTGAAAGATGGAGTAAAGTTGTAGCTTCCACTGACACTTCACATAAAATCATGTATTATTTAATTGTTTAAATAAGTCGTAACTTTGCCAAAGAAAGGACAGAAACTTATTTCCATTCCAATACATATATATAATTGTCGCTTATATCCTTTATTTGGTGTTCAATGACTCCATCAAAAATAGTTGTTTGAATTCAAATCAATATTGCGTCGCAGGATAATTTCAATTTTTATGAGATTAAGGTAGAGTCTTAAAGTAGAGCCTACTTTTAAAAAGCTATTATTTATTATAAAAAATTATGACAACCAAAAAGAATTACAACTTAAGATAGTATGCATATAAGTACATATATTCAACTGAATCATTTTTTAGGTCTTACGTTACATCGGCCTTACCGCACCTGTTTGAGAGCTCTCTTACGGCTACATAATTTTAGCTTTACTCGACTTATTTTGTTTTGCATTTTCTTATATGTTTGTATGATATATTTATTTATTAAATTGAATAAGTAAAAAACAGTAAACTATATTTATTTTCCCACGCATTGTGCTCAAACCGCATCCTGATAATTTTGTTCCCCCATTATTAGTTGGCTAAATACGAGCGCGCAAAAGCATTTTCCCGAGAGTAAATGCGAAAAAAGAAAATCAGTAATGGATTTCGAACGTAATAGTGTGATTGAATTATATCTTACTGGAGAATCACAACCAGCGAGATTGTTCGTGAGCTCGAGCACCTTAAAGTAAATAAAGTTTTTATTTATCGCACTTAAGCCTTACAAGATCCAAAGGGCGCGTGATATCACACCAAAGCAGCAACAAGTTAGACTTGAAAGAGCGAAGGAGTTGCTTCGCTTGGCCGAAAGCGGTCAATTTTCAAACATGAAGAAAATTTGTCAAATTGAGCAATTCGTGAACTCCTAAAACGATGGGGTTTATTTGATCGACCGTTCGTACAAGAATTTGAGTCATCGATTGGCCACCAGGGGCAGCATCCACTGTAACCGCAGATGGGCGCTCTCCAATCGTTAACATCGAACCTGGCGTCAAGGTAAATGCGAAGTATTATCGGGAAAGTATTCTGGAGGTTGCGTTGAAGCTGTGGGCTGACAAACATTTCGCTGACAGACCACACAGCTCGAGTGAACCAAAAATGGCTAAAAAACAACGTTCCGAACTTCACAACGTCCACGCAATGGCTTTCAAATTCACCAGACGCATCGAATTGTACTTTGAAAACAAGTATCTGCGCGAAATCGGCAAAATAATTGGCAAATCGCATTCTACGGTGCAAAGTGTTATTGCTAATTATGTTAATACTGGTAAATTGAAAGATAGTCTCCACCAAGCCGCTAAGCGAAAAATATTGACTCGACGTGAGGAACGCAATATAGTTGCACGAAAAGTAACTTCCACGACACTACGTCGAAATATTCAAACGTTTGGCGAAAAGAAAATACTGAACTGAATGAAAAGGATCTTATTCCTACGCTTAAGCATGGAGGAGGAAATGCAATCGTTTGAGGGTATACAACTGCATCTGGAACAAAAATTAATCACCCTATCAGAAGTGTTGTCATATTTGATGAGTTGTGAGTGAAGGTCAATTGAGTGAAGAGTGAAGGTCAAAATAAGGATTTCCATCACTCAAACTCATTTTTTTTTTATTTTGTAAAATAGTTACTCAAACAAAGTCGGATCATTAATTTTTCGCCACCCTTTGCAGTATTGTGTTCAAGTAACCTACTAAAAGGTGGCAAATATTTCTTATAAACTTGATGCTATGAACCGAAGTTCGAAGAATTAATACACAATTTGTAATAAACGCAGAGAATGCAATGTGGCTAAAAGAAGACTTCATTTCTGAGTACTCAAAATCACTTACTGAATGCAATAGTGACGATGGTTGTGAGGGTGAAAAGCAAATAGTGAATAGGCATTGAGTTTTGTTTGCCCAAGCGTATTACAATGTTTATTACATAACGGTTGTATGTATGTACAGTGTAAAAGGATCGAGATAGATATACTCGCATTTATGTACATATACCAAATTGAAACTGAAGTGCTCATAGTAGTGGATTAATATAATCGTCTGTCCATGAACACGATAACTTGAGCAGAATTTTTTATATTTCTATGGAACTTGGTGCACATAGTGCACTTTGTTCAAGGTAGTTCGGTACCGAAAGTGAGCGAAAGCGGTATGCCCTCTTTCCTTATAACGGTAGTATTCAAAAAAGAATAAAAAGTGATTTTTTGTGAAAAGTTATTTGTTATAAATAAATCAAACTTACTTACATTTGGTACAAATGATGAACCTGAAAAAATAAATACATTGCAAGTAAAGTTTTGGGAGGTGTCACACCCACATTTGGATAAATACGTGTAACGACTTGAGGAAACTCGTCCACATTTAGTTTCATGTAACGGGTGATTTTTTAGCTTTTATCTTGTTAAACAGTTGGTTTAAACAGCTGACGCACGTTTCGTGTTTTGTTTCACTGTCAAACATCTTCAGTTTGGTCTATAATTTAACCATGAATCGTCTTACAAATGAACAACGCTTGCAAATCATTAAATTTTGTTATAAAAATGCGTGTTCTGTTAAGAAAGTTTATCGCGCGCTTCTTCCATTTTATGGCCAGTTTAATCGACCCACTGAATCGGCTATTCGAGCTATTGTGACTAAATTTAGAACCAAATTTACATTATTGAACATCAAACCACCAACACGCTTACGTAGAGTGCGAACTGAAGCAAATATCGCAGCTGTATCGGCCAGTGTTAATGATGACCAATGATGATGATCAATTATCTATTCGTCGCCGTTCGCAGCAATTGGGCCTCTGTTACTCAACAACGTGGAAAATTTTGCGAAAGGATTTAGGTATGAAGCCTTTCAAAATACAGCTGGTGCAAGAATTGAAGCCGACCGACCTACCGCAACGCAGAATTTTCGGTGAATGGGCTCTTGGAAAGTTGTCAAAGATCCACTTTTTTATCGAAAAATTGTGTTCAGCGACGAAGCTCATTTTTAGATCAATGGATACGTAAATAAGCGGAATTGTCGATTTTGGAGTGAAGATCAGCCAGAAGAATTGCAAGAGCTACCAATGTATCCAGAAAAGATCACAGCTTGGTGCGGTTTATGGGCTGGAGGTATCATTGGACCGTACTTCTTCAAAGATGCTGCGAATCGTAACGTAACTGTGAATTGTGAGCGCTATCGCGAAATGATATCCAACTTTTTTTGCCCAAAATGCAAGAGCTTGACTTGCATGACATGTGGTTTCAGCAAGACGGTGCCACATGCCACACAGCACGCGTAACAATGGATTTGTTGAGAGGCGAGTTCGGTGAACATCTTATTTCACGTTCGGGACCTGTCAATCGGCCACCCATATCGTGCGATATAACGCCTTTATATTATTTTTTGAGGGGCTATGTTAAAGCTCATGTCTATTCAGACAAGCCTGCTTCAATTAACGCATTGGAAGACAACATTAAAGCATTTATTTGTGAGATACCGGCCGAAACATTGGAAAGAGTATGCCAAAATTGGACTAAGCGGATGGACCATTTGAAGCGCAGTCGCGGTCAACATTTGCATGAAATAATCTTGAAACATTAAATTATATGGTCTGTACTATCGATTTAAATAAAAGTTTCATGCATTTTTCTGAATTTTACGTATGTTTTTTTTGAAAAACTTTCTTATAGCTCTTAAAAAATCACCCTTTATTATAATACATCCCACCTCTGTAAGATCCGTCATAAATATTTTATATGTTAAGATGAAATTTCCGTACATCCAACTGTATAAGTTTGTTTTATTCTAAAAATTAACAGTCCGCCTAAATAAAATATTTCTAAAATGCGAGCGGGTAGTGTTTTTTTTTTTGTATTTGCTGTGCAGTTATCTTCATTTATCTTATAACTATTATTTCCTTGTTTCATTTTCTTCTTCTTTTGCTACTTAGGTGATATGCCAGTTCCCCTATTTGGTCACAGCTTTTGTCGTGTTAACTGATTGATATTTATGATGTGTGTACATATATGCGTTTTCAAAGAGTATCTTTAATTATAATGGTTATTATTTTTAAAGATCCATAATCTATGTCGTTCTACGTTGATGATGCCTATATCCCCGTCGTCCTGTTCATTCTGTGCTTATCTGCAAAAGACTGTGAGAAGCACTTGATTATTCACGGCTGGCATGCAATATGAGTGATGAGACGAGATTGTGACTGCGCTGAACGACGTGAAGATTTCATAGCAAGCAAATGAGAAAACTTTTCCAGTTTCCATTTATATTGTTTTCTCAGACTTCCATTGCAATATTATAATTACGATAATTAATCAAGCTGTCATATCGCATAAAACTACTTGCATCCGGCCACGGGTAGTTAACTGGAATTTCTGTGCGTAAAGATCTGAGTGCAGAGTAAATGAGTACCAGTATTATTTGTTTTTGTACTGCTTTGGATAGTTTTTAATGAGTATTCCTGTGGTTGCTGGCTGCAAATACTTTATCGTGTTTTCCTGCATCCTTGGCGCTGCATATAAAAATTATAAAGCTTTAAATACTTAATTACTTAAAGTTTTTAGGTGTCCATTTTCGAAACAGGAAGATAAGGTCAAATATGTTGAAAACAGAGACTAGGCAACGCGTCATTAAGTGCGAACTAAGGTATAATTAAAAATGTAATTAAAAATTAAATGTCATAATTAGTCAAATTAATTTAGCCAAATTTAGTGCAAACAGAAATAAGCTCAACTTTATCTGATCAAAAATTTCTGAGATATTTATCATATTTACAAATTTGTTCTTCGGGTTATCGCTGTATTGCAGCAAAGAACTTTTCACCATGCTGTGTGAAATTCATAAGCTTTTTTCTTGAAAATGTCTTTAAAAAATGGAGGCCCAAAAATTTCAAAATTTAGTGGACAGCCTACTATGATTTCAGGTAAAAATCTCACAGATGTGATCATGTTCAGGAACTCCTTCGGATAATATATTGTTAATATGTCTGCTAATGGCAAAGTTATCGGCTTGATAAGCGTCTGAAGGGGTTATATGGGATTCGTGGGTTCAAAAAATCTATTTTGTTTTGGCTTATTAATTTCTACAACATCTCAAGAATATTATCCTAAATTTTCAAGTCGATCCGAATAATAATATAGTTTCGGAGATACAGCCTTTGGAATGTGTGCGCTCCAAGCCACTTTTATTGTTACTCAAAACTTTAAACGCGTTTTTCTCGAAACCGTGTTTTCAAAGTCGGTCGTCAAATGTTCTCGAAAACTACTCAACCGATCTTGATGAAATTTTACACAGGTGTTCGAGATACCATTTACTCGTGCTTGAACGAAGGATTTTGTTATTTTTCAATTACAACTATTTAAAAAAACAAAATGTCAAGCAAATTTGACCGAAATTTTCATTTTTTTGGAAAAATGTCTGCCAAAACTCCAATTTTTACTTTTTTTCTTCCCTTCGTTCAAGCACGAGTTTATGGTCTTAACTAACACACTTATTTTTGTTTTTCACTTTTGATGATCCTGTCAGGAGTTATGCTGAAAACGTGGTCGTACCTTTTTTTTCGAGGGGTCACCGGAAATGACGTCTCAATGGAGGAGTTTTAATTTTTTTTTTTTGAAAATTTCAGAAATTATTCTTTAAATATGTATTTATTTATAAGACAGAAAAAAGTTTGAATTAAATAAATAATTTTTCACATAGAAAACAAATATTGAGAATAGGCCTTTTTTATCCGACGAAACCCATGTAACCCCTTAAAGTTTTCACGACTGCCGTTAGTGTTGTTGTTGTTGAAGTGGTTCAGTATTTCCACTGAAATAATCCTAATTTTTTTTTTGTTCTAAGTCAGATGAATTTAGTGAGGTTCAAGTATAGCATACCTTATCTCGATGTCTGAGATGGAGGAGCGGAGTCGTGCCCTAGCTAGCCCTGGACATTCACATAAGAAGTGGAAAAGACTTTCCTTCACCTCCTCCGCTTGACAGCTTCTGCAGATGGGATTGAAAGGTAGGTTGAATCTAGCTGCATGATCTCCTACTTTTCAATGGCCTGTAAGGGTTGCAGTGATGCGTGAAATGTTTGGCCGAGAACATCCTAACATATCATTCGTCCTTTGGATTTTGTACGACGGCCATGTGTTTTTTGTTGTAATACATGCAGTTAATTGCTTCCATCTTCTTTGGGCTAAAAGCATGATAGTGTGAAGCAATGGATGCTTTTAATATGTTGAGTGGGGTGGAGACTGCCACCGCCTCTGCTATGTCCAGTGTCGAACCTTTTCTTGCTAGCTCATCCACTATCTCATTACCCCGTATGTTCCTATGACCGGGAACCCATATCAGAGTAATTTCAAGTCAATGACTACGTAATTCCAGTTCCTTTCTACACTGTAAGACTAGCTTGCATGAAATGGAGTTGGAGTCTAAGGCCTTGATAGCTGTTTGACTGTCTGAAAAGATGGCTACCCTTGCACCAACTTCCTTGTAGAGTTTTAGTGATTACATGCTTCTCTGATCGCTAGAAGTTCTGCCTGGAACACGCTGGCATAGTCAGGAAGTCTAATTGACTGAGATAGGTTGAGTAGCTCCGAATGGAAGCCAGCTCCCACACCACAGTTCATCTTAGAACCGTCAGTGATATTTAAATGTCGTATCTTCCAATCACCTTCCCTTTGTTCCATTCGGCTCTCGGTGGAAAACGTACCGTAAAGTTTTTCTTGAAGTTAAGGTCTGAGATTGTGTAGTCTGATCTGTTTAGGAGCAGCGGGGGTCCCTGTAGGTGGATCTTGCTGTGACCGTGGGACCTTAGTCTAGCTTCCTATGTCTCTGAGTCCTACCGCGCTGCAGGTAACGATTGTTTTCATATGTAAATCTAATGGTAGCAGATGAGTTAGTACATTGAGCGCTTCAGTAGGACTGGTGCTAAGCGCTCCTGTAGCTAAGATACACGCTGTTCTTTGTATCTTGCCCAGCTTGATTTGGTTGTATTTCTTTTCTGTTGCGGGCCACCAGACTAGTGCCGCATATGTTTGTATTGGCCTTACAATGGCTGTGTAGGACCAATTGGATAGTTTTGGTTGGAGTGACCATTTTTTACCCAACATTCTCTTACACGTGTAAAGTGCTATATTCGCTTTCTTTACCCTGCACTCTACGTTGGACTTCCAGCTAAGTTTGGGATCTAAGATAACACCTAAGTATTTTGCTTGTTGGGTTAACGTAAGACTAACGCCGTTTAGTTTTGGGGGATTAAAGTTTGGTATCTTGGTTTTCTTAGTGAATAGCATCAGTTCAGTTCGGGTTTACACTTAACCCACAGTCTGTGTCCCAATTACTGAGTAATACCAGAGCTCCTTTCATAATGTCACTGATTATGGTTGGAAACATTGCTGACACCAAGAGCACTATGTCATCCGCATACGCCATTACTTTAATTTCCTTTCGGTTGAATTTGGTAAGGATATTGTTGACAACTAATAATCACAGCAGGGGGGATAAAACCCCTCCCTGAGGGGTTCTCCTGTAGACAGAGAATTTTACCGTGCTGTTGTATACCTCACCGATAACTATTCTAGTGTTAAGCATGTTAAGAACCTCAATTATGGATCTTGTGGTAACATTGTTATTGTATTGTTTGTATTCTATGATCCTCTCAATCGTACTTACAACCTTATGAAGAACTGTCTCTGTGGATTTTCTTTTGAGGTAGGCATGTTGGGATGATGAAATCGTTGTGCTTGCAATCTTCTCTCTGAGACATACATCCAACAATCGCTCGAGAGTTTTGAGAATAAAGGAGGATAAGCTGATGGGTCTGAAGTCTTTCGCTGTATCATGACCGCGTCTACCCGCTTTGGCGATAAAAATCACCTTAACCCTCCTCCAGCTTTTTGGAATATGCCCTAGCATAAGGCTTTTTTTTTAAAAAGACCTCCAGCCACATAATCGTCGTTTCTCGAGTGTCCCACAGCATGACAGGGAATATAGAATCCTATAGATAGATAGATTTCCCCATAGAATCCTATCTTGGGATATGATGTGGTTGATTGTATTGGATGAGAGGTTGGTAGTTTGAACACTGCCACTATTGTTCTCAATTCTACGTTACTTGGGAAATGTATATTTATAAGATACTCTAGTGTATCGGCCGAGGATTTTGTGCATTCTCCGTTCTATTTCCTCAAGAAGGAAGGACCGGAGTGTTCTTTGGATAAGAGCTTACCTACTCTGGCCGTATTTTTGGTTGATTCGATAGAACTACAAAAATCTCTCCAAGCCTCTGTCCGAACCTCTTTGATCGTAGACTGCTTGCCTAGTATTCTATTTAACGTCAATCAAATTCGGTGCAATAGCGTTCACCGGCGCTTCACTATGAGTTACAAACTATTGAAACCAAACATTTTAAATTTTTGCTTATAATTGGTCTTTGTTCTCAAAAATGCTTTATTGTCGGTTCTACTTTTCGCATACCTGCTCCAACAATCTTCGGAAAAGCCATCTGTCAGGCGAGTCAACGACTAAAGAAAACCGGGTTAAGTCGATTCAAAATTAAGCCGTTATTGACCTTTTCTGATTACTATAATTTGATCTACCTCGAATATAATATAAATATTATATATTTCACCAACAAAAAAATTAGACATTGAAATGTGTTTAGCCCATTTAGATATGTGTATTACCTAGTATTAAGTATGATAGTAAACATCGAGATCACTTTGGAAATGAAATAAAGATCAACGAATTATGTAGGTACATTGACCGGCGCAAATTTTTAACCAAGAATGAGCCACACTTTTGCGAAGATTTTTGTCTTAGGTTTTCGAGACAAACGTCAAAAAAAAAGAGGTTGTCTGCAAAGTCGGTTTACTGACGATAGTTTAACGTGATAACGTCATAAGAAAATACTGATTGAATGGTTGCATTTTTCAAAAGAAAATTTTAATTTTATTTGTTTGATACATATTTTGTATGGATATAGAGAATGAGTTAACATTAACATAACATATACTTTAACATAACATAACATAACATAACATAACACAACATAACATAACATAACATAACATGACATAACACAACACAACACAACACAACACAACACAACACAACATAACATAACATAACATAACATAACATAACATAACATAACATAACATAATATAACATAACATAACATAACATAACATAACATAACATAACATAACATAACATAACATAACATAACATAACATAACATAACATAACATAACATAACATAACATAACATAACATAACATAACATAACATAACATAACATAACATAACATAACATAACATAACATAACATAACATAACATAACATAACATAACATAACATAACATAACAAATTACCCCGTATTAAAGCACTTATCAACAGCTTTCATTTGATACCCATATTGTACATACACAACCAAAGGTTACCCGGGTCCACGTTTTGACCTATATCTCGAGACCCCAGTCACGGAGCAGATAGAAATAGTCTGAACTAAAGCATTCACCAACAGCTTCCATTTGATACCCATATTGTACATACACATCCGAAGGTTACCCGGGTCAACGTTTTGACCTATATCTCGAGACCCTATCTACCAATAGGTATTCAAACTATACGGAAATCATCTTCAATACCTACTTAACAATGTGTGTAAGTTTGGTTTAATTCGGTTCAAAGACACGGCGGGTCCACGTTTTGGCATATATTTCGAGACCCTAGTCATCAATAGGTATGAAAATTACCCCGTATTAAAACACTTATCAACAGCTTTCATTTGATATCCATATTGTACAAACACATTCTAGGGTCCACGTTTTGGTCTCTATCTCGAGACCCTAGTCACGGAACGGATAGAAATACTCTGAACTAAAGCTTTCACCAACAGCTTCCATTTGATACCCATATTGTACATACACATCCGAAGGTTACCCGGGTCCACGTTTTGACCTATATCTCGAGACCATATCTACCAATATGTACCCAAACAATACGGAAATCATCTTCAATACCTACTTAACAATGTGTGTAAGTTTGGTTTAATTCGGTGCAAAGACACGGCGGGTCCACGTTTTGGCATATATTTCCAGACCCTAGTCATCAATAGGTATGAAAATTACCCCGTATTAAAGCACTTATCAACAGCTTTCATTTGATACCCATATTGTACATACACATCCGAAGGTTACCCGGGTCAACGTTTTGACCTATATCTCGAGACCCCAGTCACGGAGCAGATAGAAATAGTCTGAACTAAAGCATTCACCAACAGCTTCCATTTGATACCCATATTGTACATACACATCCGAAGGTTACCCGGGTCAACGTTTTGACCTATATCTCGAGACCCTATCTACCAATAGGTATTCAAACTATACGGAAATCATCTTCAATACCTCCTTAACAATGTGTGTAAGTTTGGTTTAATTCGGTGCAAAGACACGGCGGGTCCACGTTTTGGCATATATTTCCAGACCCTAGTCATCAATAGGTAAGAAAATTACCCCCTATTAAAGCACTTATCAACAGCTTTCATTTGATATCCATATTGTACAAACACATTCTAGGGTCCACGTTTTGGTCTCTATCTCGAGACCCTAGTCACGGAGCGGATGGAAATACTCTGAACTAAAGCATTCACCAACAGCTTCCATTTGATACCCATATTGTACATACACATCCGAAGGTTACCCGGGTCAACGTTTTGACCTATATCTCGAGACCCTATCTACCAATAGGTATTCAAACTATACGGAAATCATCTTCAATACCTACTTAACAATGTGTGTAAGTTTGGTTTAATTCGGTGCAAAGACACGGCGGGTCCACGTTTTGGCATATATTTCCAGACCCTAGTCATCAATAGGTATGAAAATTACCCCGTATTAAAGCACTTATCAACAGCTTTCATTTGATACCCATATTGTACATACACATCCGAAGGTTACCCGGGTCCACGTTTTGACCTATATCTCGAGCCCTATTTCCAAAATAAAATATAATCCATGTTACTCGTGATGTAGCTTTCGAATGGTGAAAGAATTTTTAAAATCGGTCCAGTAGTTTTTGAGCCTATTCATTACAACCAAACAAACAAAGTTTTCCTCTTTATAATATTAGTATAGATATGGTAAATATTACCATACATTTTTTCCTTCAGATATAATAAAAAAATAATAATAATAACATTAAAACAACATTTAATAAAATAAAAAATAAAATTTAAATAAAAGTTTCATGCATTTTTCTGAATTTTACGTATGTTTTTTTTGAAAAACTTTCTTATAGCTCTTAAAAAATCACCCTTTATTATAATACATCCCACCTCTGTAAGATCCGTCATAAATATTTTATATGTTAAGATGAAATTTCCGTACATCCAACTGTATAAGTTTGTTTTATTCTAAAAATTAACAGTCCGCCTAAATAAAATATTTCTAAAATGCGAGCGGGTAGTGTTTTTTTTTTTGTATTTGCTGTGCAGTTATCTTCATTTATCTTATAACTATTATTTCCTTGTTTCATTTTCTTCTTCTTTTGCTACTTAGGTGATATGCCAGTTCCCCTATTTGGTCACAGCTTTTGTCGTGTTAACTGATTGATATTTATGATGTGTGTACATATATGCGTTTTCAAAGAGTATCTTTAATTATAATGGTTATTATTTTTAAAGATCCATAATCTATGTCGTTCTACGTTGATGATGCCTATATCCCCGTCGTCCTGTTCATTCTGTGCTTATCTGCAAAAGACTGTGAGAAGCACTTGATTATTCACGGCTGGCATGCAATATGAGTGATGAGACGAGATTGTGACTGCGCTGAACGACGTGAAGATTTCATAGCAAGCAAATGAGAAAACTTTTCCAGTTTCCATTTATATTGTTTTCTCAGACTTCCATTGCAATATTATAATTACGATAATTAATCAAGCTGTCATATCGCATAAAACTACTTGCATCCGGCCACGGGTAGTTAACTGGAATTTCTGTGCGTAAAGATCTGAGTGCAGAGTAAATGAGTACCAGTATTATTTGTTTTTGTACTGCTTTGGATAGTTTTTAATGAGTATTCCTGTGGTTGCTGGCTGCAAATACTTTATCGTGTTTTCCTGCATCCTTGGCGCTGCATATAAAAATTATAAAGCTTTAAATACTTAATTACTTAAAGTTTTTAGGTGTCCATTTTCGAAACAGGAAGATAAGGTCAAATATGTTGAAAACAGAGACTAGGCAACGCGTCATTAAGTGCGAACTAAGGTATAATTAAAAATGTAATTAAAAATTAAATGTCATAATTAGTCAAATTAATTTAGCCAAATTTAGTGCAAACAGAAATAAGCTCAACTTTATCTGATCAAAAATTTCTGAGATATTTATCATATTTACAAATTTGTTCTTCGGGTTATCGCTGTATTGCAGCAAAGAACTTTTCACCATGCTGTGTGAAATTCATAAGCTTTTTTCTTGAAAATGTCTTTAAAAAATGGAGGCCCAAAAATTTCAAAATTTAGTGGACAGCCTACTATGATTTCAGGTAAAAATCTCACAGATGTGATCATGTTCAGGAACTCCTTCGGATAATATATTGTTAATATGTCTGCTAATGGCAAAGTTATCGGCTTGATAAGCGTCTGAAGGGGTTATATGGGATTCGTGGGTTCAAAAAATCTATTTTGTTTTGGCTTATTAATTTCTACAACATCTCAAGAATATTATCCTAAATTTTCAAGTCGATCCGAATAATAATATAGTTTCGGAGATACAGCCTTTGGAATGTGTGCGCTCCAAGCCACTTTTATTGTTACTCAAAACTTTAAACGCGTTTTTCTCGAAACCGTGTTTTCAAAGTCGGTCGTCAAATGTTCTCGAAAACTACTCAACCGATCTTGATGAAATTTTACACAGGTGTTCGAGATACCATTTACTCGTGCTTGAACGAAGGATTTTGTTATTTTTCAATTACAACTATTTAAAAAAACAAAATGTCAAGCAAATTTGACCGAAATTTTCATTTTTTTGGAAAAATGTCTGCCAAAACTCCAATTTTTACTTTTTTTCTTCCCTTCGTTCAAGCACGAGTTTATGGTCTTAACTAACACACTTATTTTTGTTTTTCACTTTTGATGATCCTGTCAGGAGTTATGCTGAAAACGTGGTCGTACCTTTTTTTTCGAGGGGTCACCGGAAATGACGTCTCAATGGAGGAGTTTTAATTTTTTTTTTTTGAAAATTTCAGAAATTATTCTTTAAATATGTATTTATTTATAAGACAGAAAAAAGTTTGAATTAAATAAATAATTTTTCACATAGAAAACAAATATTGAGAATAGGCCTTTTTTATCCGACGAAACCCATGTAACCCCTTAAAGTTTTCACGACTGCCGTTAGTGTTGTTGTTGTTGAAGTGGTTCAGTATTTCCACTGAAATAATCCTAATTTTTTTTTTGTTCTAAGTCAGATGAATTTAGTGAGGTTCAAGTATAGCATACCTTATCTCGATGTCTGAGATGGAGGAGCGGAGTCGTGCCCTAGCTAGCCCTGGACATTCACATAAGAAGTGGAAAAGACTTTCCTTCACCTCCTCCGCTTGACAGCTTCTGCAGATGGGATTGAAAGGTAGGTTGAATCTAGCTGCATGATCTCCTACTTTTCAATGGCCTGTAAGGGTTGCAGTGATGCGTGAAATGTTTGGCCGAGAACATCCTAACATATCATTCGTCCTTTGGATTTTGTACGACGGCCATGTGTTTTTTGTTGTAATACATGCAGTTAATTGCTTCCATCTTCTTTGGGCTAAAAGCATGATAGTGTGAAGCAATGGATGCTTTTAATATGTTGAGTGGGGTGGAGACTGCCACCGCCTCTGCTATGTCCAGTGTCGAACCTTTTCTTGCTAGCTCATCCACTATCTCATTACCCCGTATGTTCCTATGACCGGGAACCCATATCAGAGTAATTTCAAGTCAATGACTACGTAATTCCAGTTCCTTTCTACACTGTAAGACTAGCTTGCATGAAATGGAGTTGGAGTCTAAGGCCTTGATAGCTGTTTGACTGTCTGAAAAGATGGCTACCCTTGCACCAACTTCCTTGTAGAGTTTTAGTGATTACATGCTTCTCTGATCGCTAGAAGTTCTGCCTGGAACACGCTGGCATAGTCAGGAAGTCTAATTGACTGAGATAGGTTGAGTAGCTCCGAATGGAAGCCAGCTCCCACACCACAGTTCATCTTAGAACCGTCAGTGATATTTAAATGTCGTATCTTCCAATCACCTTCCCTTTGTTCCATTCGGCTCTCGGTGGAAAACGTACCGTAAAGTTTTTCTTGAAGTTAAGGTCTGAGATTGTGTAGTCTGATCTGTTTAGGAGCAGCGGGGGTCCCTGTAGGTGGATCTTGCTGTGACCGTGGGACCTTAGTCTAGCTTCCTATGTCTCTGAGTCCTACCGCGCTGCAGGTAACGATTGTTTTCATATGTAAATCTAATGGTAGCAGATGAGTTAGTACATTGAGCGCTTCAGTAGGACTGGTGCTAAGCGCTCCTGTAGCTAAGATACACGCTGTTCTTTGTATCTTGCCCAGCTTGATTTGGTTGTATTTCTTTTCTGTTGCGGGCCACCAGACTAGTGCCGCATATGTTTGTATTGGCCTTACAATGGCTGTGTAGGACCAATTGGATAGTTTTGGTTGGAGTGACCATTTTTTACCCAACATTCTCTTACACGTGTAAAGTGCTATATTCGCTTTCTTTACCCTGCACTCTACGTTGGACTTCCAGCTAAGTTTGGGATCTAAGATAACACCTAAGTATTTTGCTTGTTGGGTTAACGTAAGACTAACGCCGTTTAGTTTTGGGGGATTAAAGTTTGGTATCTTGGTTTTCTTAGTGAATAGCATCAGTTCAGTTCGGGTTTACACTTAACCCACAGTCTGTGTCCCAATTACTGAGTAATACCAGAGCTCCTTTCATAATGTCACTGATTATGGTTGGAAACATTGCTGACACCAAGAGCACTATGTCATCCGCATACGCCATTACTTTAATTTCCTTTCGGTTGAATTTGGTAAGGATATTGTTGACAACTAATAATCACAGCAGGGGGGATAAAACCCCTCCCTGAGGGGTTCTCCTGTAGACAGAGAATTTTACCGTGCTGTTGTATACCTCACCGATAACTATTCTAGTGTTAAGCATGTTAAGAACCTCAATTATGGATCTTGTGGTAACATTGTTATTGTATTGTTTGTATTCTATGATCCTCTCAATCGTACTTACAACCTTATGAAGAACTGTCTCTGTGGATTTTCTTTTGAGGTAGGCATGTTGGGATGATGAAATCGTTGTGCTTGCAATCTTCTCTCTGAGACATACATCCAACAATCGCTCGAGAGTTTTGAGAATAAAGGAGGATAAGCTGATGGGTCTGAAGTCTTTCGCTGTATCATGACCGCGTCTACCCGCTTTGGCGATAAAAATCACCTTAACCCTCCTCCAGCTTTTTGGAATATGCCCTAGCATAAGGCTTTTTTTTTAAAAAGACCTCCAGCCACATAATCGTCGTTTCTCGAGTGTCCCACAGCATGACAGGGAATATAGAATCCTATAGATAGATAGATTTCCCCATAGAATCCTATCTTGGGATATGATGTGGTTGATTGTATTGGATGAGAGGTTGGTAGTTTGAACACTGCCACTATTGTTCTCAATTCTACGTTACTTGGGAAATGTATATTTATAAGATACTCTAGTGTATCGGCCGAGGATTTTGTGCATTCTCCGTTCTATTTCCTCAAGAAGGAAGGACCGGAGTGTTCTTTGGATAAGAGCTTACCTACTCTGGCCGTATTTTTGGTTGATTCGATAGAACTACAAAAATCTCTCCAAGCCTCTGTCCGAACCTCTTTGATCGTAGACTGCTTGCCTAGTATTCTATTTAACGTCAATCAAATTCGGTGCAATAGCGTTCACCGGCGCTTCACTATGAGTTACAAACTATTGAAACCAAACATTTTAAATTTTTGCTTATAATTGGTCTTTGTTCTCAAAAATGCTTTATTGTCGGTTCTACTTTTCGCATACCTGCTCCAACAATCTTCGGAAAAGCCATCTGTCAGGCGAGTCAACGACTAAAGAAAACCGGGTTAAGTCGATTCAAAATTAAGCCGTTATTGACCTTTTCTGATTACTATAATTTGATCTACCTCGAATATAATATAAATATTATATATTTCACCAACAAAAAAATTAGACATTGAAATGTGTTTAGCCCATTTAGATATGTGTATTACCTAGTATTAAGTATGATAGTAAACATCGAGATCACTTTGGAAATGAAATAAAGATCAACGAATTATGTAGGTACATTGACCGGCGCAAATTTTTAACCAAGAATGAGCCACACTTTTGCGAAGATTTTTGTCTTAGGTTTTCGAGACAAACGTCAAAAAAAAAGAGGTTGTCTGCAAAGTCGGTTTACTGACGATAGTTTAACGTGATAACGTCATAAGAAAATACTGATTGAATGGTTGCATTTTTCAAAAGAAAATTTTAATTTTATTTGTTTGATACATATTTTGTATGGATATAGAGAATGAGTTAACATTAACATAACATATACTTTAACATAACATAACATAACATAACATAACACAACATAACATAACATAACATGACATAACACAACACAACACAACACAACACAACACAACACAACATAACATAACATAACATAACATAACATAACATAACATAACATAACATAATATAACATAACATAACATAACATAACATAACATAACATAACATAACATAACATAACATAACATAACATAACATAACATAACATAACATAACATAACATAACATAACATAACATAACATAACATAACATAACATAACATAACATAACATAACATAACATAACATAACATAACATAACATAACATAACATAACATAACATAACATAACATAACATAACATAACATAACATAACATAACATAACATAACATAACATAACATAACAAATTACCCCGTATTAAAGCACTTATCAACAGCTTTCATTTGATACCCATATTGTACATACACAACCAAAGGTTACCCGGGTCCACGTTTTGACCTATATCTCGAGACCCCAGTCACGGAGCAGATAGAAATAGTCTGAACTAAAGCATTCACCAACAGCTTCCATTTGATACCCATATTGTACATACACATCCGAAGGTTACCCGGGTCAACGTTTTGACCTATATCTCGAGACCCTATCTACCAATAGGTATTCAAACTATACGGAAATCATCTTCAATACCTACTTAACAATGTGTGTAAGTTTGGTTTAATTCGGTTCAAAGACACGGCGGGTCCACGTTTTGGCATATATTTCGAGACCCTAGTCATCAATAGGTATGAAAATTACCCCGTATTAAAACACTTATCAACAGCTTTCATTTGATATCCATATTGTACAAACACATTCTAGGGTCCACGTTTTGGTCTCTATCTCGAGACCCTAGTCACGGAACGGATAGAAATACTCTGAACTAAAGCTTTCACCAACAGCTTCCATTTGATACCCATATTGTACATACACATCCGAAGGTTACCCGGGTCCACGTTTTGACCTATATCTCGAGACCATATCTACCAATATGTACCCAAACAATACGGAAATCATCTTCAATACCTACTTAACAATGTGTGTAAGTTTGGTTTAATTCGGTGCAAAGACACGGCGGGTCCACGTTTTGGCATATATTTCCAGACCCTAGTCATCAATAGGTATGAAAATTACCCCGTATTAAAGCACTTATCAACAGCTTTCATTTGATACCCATATTGTACATACACATCCGAAGGTTACCCGGGTCAACGTTTTGACCTATATCTCGAGACCCCAGTCACGGAGCAGATAGAAATAGTCTGAACTAAAGCATTCACCAACAGCTTCCATTTGATACCCATATTGTACATACACATCCGAAGGTTACCCGGGTCAACGTTTTGACCTATATCTCGAGACCCTATCTACCAATAGGTATTCAAACTATACGGAAATCATCTTCAATACCTCCTTAACAATGTGTGTAAGTTTGGTTTAATTCGGTGCAAAGACACGGCGGGTCCACGTTTTGGCATATATTTCCAGACCCTAGTCATCAATAGGTAAGAAAATTACCCCCTATTAAAGCACTTATCAACAGCTTTCATTTGATATCCATATTGTACAAACACATTCTAGGGTCCACGTTTTGGTCTCTATCTCGAGACCCTAGTCACGGAGCGGATGGAAATACTCTGAACTAAAGCATTCACCAACAGCTTCCATTTGATACCCATATTGTACATACACATCCGAAGGTTACCCGGGTCAACGTTTTGACCTATATCTCGAGACCCTATCTACCAATAGGTATTCAAACTATACGGAAATCATCTTCAATACCTACTTAACAATGTGTGTAAGTTTGGTTTAATTCGGTGCAAAGACACGGCGGGTCCACGTTTTGGCATATATTTCCAGACCCTAGTCATCAATAGGTATGAAAATTACCCCGTATTAAAGCACTTATCAACAGCTTTCATTTGATACCCATATTGTACATACACATCCGAAGGTTACCCGGGTCCACGTTTTGACCTATATCTCGAGCCCTATTTCCAAAATAAAATATAATCCATGTTACTCGTGATGTAGCTTTCGAATGGTGAAAGAATTTTTAAAATCGGTCCAGTAGTTTTTGAGCCTATTCATTACAACCAAACAAACAAAGTTTTCCTCTTTATAATATTAGTATAGATATGGTAAATATTACCATACATTTTTTCCTTCAGATATAATAAAAAAATAATAATAATAACATTAAAACAACAGGTATTATTAACAAACTTGGTTTTATTTTAAATTCTTCAAGTGAATCAAATTAATAATAATCAATAAGAAGGCATATGCAAATACAAATACGTGAATTTATATATGTACATTTGCGCATATACATACATACATATATACGCTCACGTAACTACATATGAGCAAGGTAACTACATATGAGCAAGGTAACTACATATAAGCAAGGTAACTACATATGAGCAAGGTAACACTAATATGAGCAAGGTAACTACATATGAGCAAGGTAACTACATATGAGCAAGGTAACTACATATGAGCAAGGTAACTACATATGAGCAAGGTAACTACATATGAGCAAGGTAACACTAATATGAGCAAGGTAACTACATATGAGCAAGGTAACTACATATGAACAGTAATGAGCAAGGTAACACTAATATGAGCAAGGTAACTACATATGAACAGTAATGAGCAAGGTAACGACACATTTTTTCGTGCGTGCAGCCTGTTAAATCGAATTATAAGACGTTATCACGTCAAAAAACATTCTATCATTTGCTTTGAAGTACTTCTTCAGTGAACAATTTTTGTTAGATCAAGCTCATCTGGGAACACTCATACTATCGATTGCTGTTTTGTTGCCGGCTCATATACATAGCTTCAAGATTTGTCACCTGTCACGATGTCAAAGACTTGCTGCGAGGCACTGCGGCTGAATTTCTTCAACATTTCTTTACACCAATCGACGCGAGTACTTTTTTGGGCAATTGTCACAGTATGCGGTATGCAAGAAGGAAAAACCTTCTTTATGATGAAATGCTCATGCAATATTGAATGTATTCTGGTCCCACTAATACCCAAGGAAGCGGATGCCTCTATCTCGCGATATGTCCCATGGATTGTGTCTGGCACAACACACAGTGGTGAAGTGTGGTGGTTCAACGCCAAAAATCGAAGTAAGTTGATCAATGCACTCCTGTCATGATAATCCAATTAATAATTTTTCAATAATCATATCCAAATATAAAAATTGAACCTCATATCAAGGTGGCGGGTTTTATTAAGTTGCTATCGAGATACACGCATTTACCGAAAAGTGAATTTTGACCTCCATTTTGTTTGCTTTCTTGGACAAAGACAAAGTTTCATTGAAATAAATTAATTTTTACTCTACGTATCTCGCACGGGCGGACGAACGGACAGATATGGCTAGTCGACTTCTCTTTTCATTCTGGGCCTTTTGTATGCATATCACTCTATATCTATCTTGATTCTGGTATACTATATTATCATAAAAAACCGTTATGTGAACAAAACTGTGATACACTTGGGCACAAGGTCGCGCGTATAAAAATTGAATCCATCAGCCTTACTTTAGAAAATACATTTTTGGTATGTAAGAAAGTAGGCCAGCCAACTTTATATATACGTTAAATTGTAAATTTGTATATTTTTAAATATCTGTGAATTTGTCTTACCAGAAGTTGCTATATTTCAAATTTACACTGAATTGTTTTTTATTAAACTCAGAAATTTGCTTTATTAAAGTTTCTCTCTCTCTCTTCTTGCAGGTACGTAAATGAACCACAATTATTACCTTTGAGTCATTTGTAAGTGAGTTTCCAGAAAAAGGTAAAAATAAAAACCTGGAATACGAAAAACTTCAACTGCCTGAAATGTCTACTGGCGATTCTGCCAAAGTAAATGCTACGTTTGTGTAGACGGCCATAGATATGCAATATTCATGAAGCAGTCAAATAAACCCAATTTAAATTCAATATTTATTTATATTTTCTATACAACTACCTTTGAAATTGTAATATGCAACAGGCAGTCAATGTCGAGCTGCCCTGTCAACAAAAATAAGACAAACAATGATAATACCTGCCTAACTACGTTCACATACATATATGTTTGTGCATACATAAGCGCCTACAAAGCATGCAAAAGAAGTGAAGTAAGCTAAACTTAGCAAAACAAAGTTTCACTACGTCTCATCAGCATAAACTATACGTATTTATGCATATTGGACGGTGCGCATGCAGGCGGAAAGATGAGCTCTGTTGAGCGCCCCACAGCAGAGGAAGTTGAGCACGTGGTCGTCAGTGCAATTCTCAGCGCATGCTATGTGTAGGCGGCGGGTCACCCAGTAGAAAGTGTGCAGGTGATATGGTTCGCTTCCAACACAAGCTGTCGTGCTTTACTCGCATACATACACATGTGCACACATACGTGGATACTTAAACATACGTGGATTTATGCATATGTATGTACATACAGCTCTGATCACGTGCTAGCCTAACGAATTGCGGCAGTCGTAAAGCAGTAGCAGCGTTGTCGTAATAAGCAGCATGCAGTCACTTTTTTCTGTTTTCACTATTACTTACATGAATGTTCAAGTATGTAGCTGCAGAGCTTTTGCAAAAGCTCTGTCAGTAATTTTTCCCCTACTTTACGTACTTGACTTTGTTTACTTGCCGCATCCTTGTGTGTATTAGCCGCTAAAATGTCCTTGTATTAGACTCATAAAAACATGCGCATGCTCACTGTCATATGGGCACATCTGTGTAATAGTGTGTGTGTAAATACTATTAAACAGTTGTAAGTGTGTTCTTCAGGAGCTGTGTGCATAAGGACGGTTATGTTAAAATTGTGTTAAAGTCTGTTAATAGTTCAAAAATGGTTATATAGTATAATCTTTTCGGGAAGAAATTGGGTATTAAATTTCGATATAAGCTACATATTACTTGCCTTAACCACTATTAGTTTGTATCCCTTTGATTTCTTCGGATATTAGCCAAAATTATAAACACAACACCAGTTTTTTTTTTATATAAAAAACGACTACCACGAGCTTTTTAACAAATTTTTTAGCAAACAAAAAAATCCCAAAAATCAAACGTATTTTGTAGTCGCTTGGAACTTGGATTTTGTTATACTAAAATTAAATGAACTATAAAACTGCATATCCTGAAAAACTCTGAAATTTCTGGCTAAAAAGTTGAAAGTTTTAAAATATTCTAATATGACATGCAATCCAACTTTCAGGCTTCGGTTTGTATTGCAAATTTGTAAATGTATGAATGGTTCTTGGTAATTAACTGCTAGCTAGAGGACATAATGCACTTGAAAACACGAAAGAAAAGTTTAAAAGTATGCGTTTATAATACAAGGTGGCGTTTTATTTTTTTAATATCATAGAAAAGAATTTGCAATTGTACAATTAAGGCGATTTGGACTAAGCGTAACTAAAGGGTTGCGAAAATTGAATTATCCAATTTCTGAATAACTTTTTTACTAAATAGCAAAAAAACAAAAAAAAAATTTGAGTTATCGAAATCTTTATTTGAACCTCTCCGCGCTCCATTACTTGTCTGTTTGTATACTGGCTAGTTCACAAGTCTCACTCTTATGATTGATTATCATTTGCATAAATTATGCAATTTCCGATAAGGTGATTAATTTAGCGCCATCTGGTACAAGAATGAAGTATATTTAATTTTAATTCTGGGCAATTTTCGTATAAATATCAAATAGACATGTATAGGCATTGAGACTAATAAACGTCAGACGTATGAAGGTGTCATATTTTTCTTAGTATTTCTCAGATGTATAGCCAAGAAAGGGAACTCTACTGGCCAAGTCGATAAACTATTCTTAACTCGTCTTCTAACTCGTTTCGGTTTATTAATCGCTTAACAAATTTGAATTCAATTTCAATTCAATTCAATTCGTTTATTCGTCTATGAAATCTTTTTATGTTACAGTTTTGATGCGCAAGGACTTAAATTAATTAGTCAAATGACTACTCCAACGGTACACTAAGTCAATTGCGAATTTACTTACCGAACTTGGTAATAAGATATCAGTATTATTGTTTTTGTTATTTTATGAAATTCTGAAAGTAAATTGCCAAACTTTTGAATGACCTTCCGTCACGATTTCTCCTTAGCATTCATCTCTAAGAAATACCATCAGCAGTTTTAATTCATAGGTTTTAACAAACGCGGGCCGTTAAGTCTATACTGACCTATCCAACTAGAGACGTGGATGAACCCATTGTGGTACCTCACGGCTCAAGCTTGCTCTACCATTCTTTAGCGCCATATATGATAATTAACCTACACGACGACGACGATGCACTTACCGTTTGATAAAATCTAATCTCATACCAAATGATCAGGGGCCATTGGCAAAGCAAAATCGATGATAAGTAGTTCTGTTCAGAAAGAAACTGCATAAAAATATTATCTGCTTGGGAAACTAACTCTATATTAAAACTACGAGTAATCCCGGAAATTGGGGATCTTTGGTTTCAGCAGGGTGGCGCGCTATGCCACATAGCCCACGCAAAAATTAATCTTTAGCGCGCCAGGTTCACTAATTGTGTTATCAGTCATCTCATTAATGTCAATTTAGCACCTCGGTGCTGTGATTAGCCTTATTTTTGTTTGGGGCCATGAAGAACCCATATTATGTGAACAATGCATTCAAAATGTAGGTCCTCTTGGCGAATATCGGGCAAGCTAATCGTGAGATAATGCCAGAAACCGTGACCAAGGTCTTGAAAAAGTGTGGTCTGGATTAACAGGATGCATCAACCGAGGCAGTCATGTGAATGAGTGGTTGGGATTGTTTGCTTTTTTAAAAGGAGACCACTTTATAGTCTACCCCGTATACAGGGAGGACATTTTTTATAAGATCCGGTCGCAAGCTTTCGTCGCTATTACCATTCAAATTGTAATATAATTAATATAAAATTAAATTTCACTTGGAAACAAATTAAAAAAAATATGTTCAACAAATTTAAAGATGTGCGAATGGAAAATTTAATGGTTTTATTTCATTAGATTTACATTTATTTTACATTTATTTTTTTATCTGCTAATATTTTTGGTCATTTAATTATTATTATTGATTTTGTTTTTCAAAGAAGGTCATAACTTTTTTATTTTATTTTATTAATTTTGTTTTTAATTTATTAATATATATTTTATTACATTTTTTTATTTAATTTTATAATATTTTATTTTGTACTATTTAATTAGATCCCTAAATAAGTTTTCCAGTTTTATGACATTTTTTCTTTCTAAAAAGTCGAAAATTTTTTTCAAAGCATGTGTATTGTCCAGTATTAGCCAGTACTTTTCCCCATCGGATACCACGTCGGAATAACTCATCATTATCCGCAATCGCACATAAATGTAATAAAATTTTCGATATCTTCTTATGTTGCTGGGGCGACAGATTATGTGCCATCTACCCGAACAGGGGATAGTCAGAAGAGGCAGTGTCTAATGAATATTGTCAATTTAGTGTTTTCAAATAATTTTATCTATGCCGTAATATGTTGAGGAGCATTGCCATGTAAAAGAACAATTTTGTAGTTCTCGGTTTAACATCATCATCAATTGTCTTCGGTAGAAAAAAAGTCTATTTAAGAACTAAATGCGCAGTCTATGGAAGTAGCGTTTAATTACAATTTTTGCACAAAAAATTGACAATGATGTAACCTCAATAATGCTTTAAGATTATCGTGTTCGCATATGCCTAAACATTCGACACCATACTTCTTTACATCTTTACAATTTTAATGTAACCTTCTAGTGCGGCCATTTTCTGTCAAATGGCGGAAATTTTTGTGTACACTTAATATTTTATCTGAAATCAATTTAAGTTTATTTTATATTTTATTTTATTTTACTTTACTCGTTTAATTAATTTATTGATTTTTTAAATTTTTGGTTTAATTAAATTTTTTAATTTAAATAATTTATTTAAAGTTCCTTCTTCTATTTAATTTAGCTTATTTTTTAATTGTATATAGAATAAATATTCTTATTTTATGTTTTTTTTTAATATTATTATTTTTTTAACTCAATTCAATGAAATTTGTTTTAATATTTTTTATTTTTTTTTTACATATCTATTTGTACTTGTATTTTATTTTATTTGAATATATTTTATTTAAATTTTATTTACTTTAATTATATTTTATTTAAATTTACTTTACTTTATTTCAATTTACTTTATTTTATTTTTATTAATTTTATTTTATTTTTATTTATTTTATTTTATTCTATCTCAATTTTAAAAAATAGTTTTCGTGGTTGAATTAGTTCTACGCTCTCTGTTGACAAATGTTTTACTCCATATACACGAAAATCATCTACTCACCTTCTACTTACATCTACAGAGCCAAACATAAAATACCCCTATTACAACGCCGGCATACGTAGCGTACCGTGCTGCTGCTGCTGCTGCCTCTGCTGTTGTCATCCTATAAAAACGGCAAGAGCAGCACATTCGGCATTGGCATTGGCATTTAGCTAATGGCGCTAGTGAGAAACTACAAAACAACACCACCACAAGTGCAGCTACTCGATGTACAGAAAACAACAATACTCACATCAACACAATTGTTTTTATCGGAAGCTGGCGCAGAAGCAGAAGCAGATGAAAAATTGCAGTAATCGCCGGCGACGCTGCCACTACAACTACCACCACAAGTTACCGCTATTAAAACGACATCGCCCAATTGTATGGCTGTTTCGAAAATGCTGCTTGACTAAACATCTTCACCAAATAATTTTCGCGATTCAGTTTGCTGGCAATACTCAGACGAGGCTGACCCAGAGTCTTATGAAAAATAATAAAAATATTCGTTTTTAAAAATATAATAATTTTTTGAAGAAAAAACTCGCGCCTTGCATATAAGACATAGGCAGCAAATAAAAGAAAATTTTTTTATTTTGCTAATTTTCTTTTCAATTTTTTGTTACACTTTGGTTGATTTTCTACGTTTTTGAAAAAATTCATTCAACAACCAAAGTGTCAAAGTCAGCGAATTCTCTGAGGCCAGTCTCCGTCGTCAGTGCAAACAAATTGGCGGTGAACAGAAAAGAAGCCGGTGTAGCTGAAGCGAGCGGGAAAGGTGCTTTTAGTTTGCTAATGCAGTGTTGAATGCTATTAGTTGGACTGTATGGTTGTTATGTGTAACTTAAAATAAAATAAATATAAAAAAACTCAAAAATAGTTAAAAGTGAAAACGTTTTACAACTTGTTTGATTCACAATGGAATTTTAAGAGGAATTAAGAAAGATAAATTTTGAGTTGTGCATGACTGAAGAACTGTTCTTGTCGTATAAAATTAAAAAGAAACATTATTGTTATACCAACGTAATACAGCACACCAATATTTTCATGAGCGCGCGCAAAAAGCTGAAATAAATCAAAATTAACGACAACAAACGAGGTGTGGGAGAAAACTTGGAGAGAAAAAATTTCGTCAAAGTGCATTGACATATTTTGCGCGTTTGCGGAGCCAAAAGAAAAACATTTAATAAAAATTAAAAAAAAAAATATTGAAATTTGAAATATGTAAATGTTCCAGAGGCATAAATCAAATCTAATTAAAATATCTCAATACTACTTTTACAAAAACAAATATCGAATTTACACTTAACGCGCATTTTTTGTGTAGGAACAACAAAAAGTTTCTAAATACATACACGTGTATTTCCGTATATAATATATTGTACGAAGATAAAATTTCAGAATCATATATTTCAACAAATAAAATCTTTTAAAAACCTTGAAAGCAAAAACAAGTTAATTATATCAAATAAAAAAAAAAAACAAATTAAAATAAAAGAAAAAAATATAACATCAGCAGAAACACTTTTAACTAACAAAAAAAATCAATAATAAATATATATGTATGTATGTCTACAATAATAGCATATTCAGCATATAATTGTGCATATGTCTAAAACAATGTGCTTGCTGCTTTGTGAAAAAGCGCTAAAATCTATTTTCATATAATTTTAATATACACAAAAAGTAAAGAAAAAGCATAAATACTCTTATGCTATATACAAAGAAGACACTAAAATTAATAAAAAAAAGATTAGAAAGTAAAAAACAAAAAAATTAAGAGTATTAAGTAGTTAAAAAAATATCGTAAGTGTTGACCACAGCCAAATATACTGTATGTCCATGTAGTCGGAAGCAAATAACCAAAACGAAAATCTCTTAAATACTACATATATGTACATATACAAATATGGGCCTACAAATATTTCTACGCCATAGTCATGTATTTATTTATTTACATAAACAACTATATATATTTTTTTTCTTGTGCAAATTTCCGTCACTCTTGAGAGCACCCACTGCACACTACAACCACTTGGCAATAATTTGGCAAATATTTTCGTGGCCAGTCATAAGCCATTTTCATTCAACAACGACAACTTACATCCAACAAAGGAAAACATGTTGAAAATAGAGAAAAACAGCAAATAAAAATTTTAAGCGCACAAAATTCTTCATTGTAAAATTATGCGGAATATTTCTCCATACAAAGGAGACTTTTTTTTAACTTCTATGCTAAAATGTTTGTGGCTTTCACTACTGATGCTGTTTCATATATGTGTGTATGTGTGGTTCGTTGTTGCTCTTACTTTCTCAAGGCAGCTGAGAATGTTTAAGTGTTTAGTGGTTACGTTGAAATTAGCATAACAGTGACACTTGAATGACGCACAAGCACATTTCTGAGCAAGGTTGCTTAAGAAATATACGCGTATTTCTAGAGAAAGCAAGTCCTAACTTAGTTGGCGCTTTCGAATAGTCCTTCCGTAGTAAACTGAGCGCGCAACCCAAAAATGCTGCTCTTTGCTTATGGCACTTTATTACTTAAGTGCTGGAGCTGGAAATATGCGTAAATATAAAATACTAGCAAACCCGGCCCCCTTCGCTGGGCACACTAAAATAGAATAGATATGGTTTTCATATTATTTATTTCTTTATTCTTTATTCAAGCGCTTTGGCATAAACAATATTTTTTGTTTTTCTATTTGTTTTTGAGTAAATATAAAATATAAATTGAAAATCAGGAAAAAAGAAGATTGTTTTTAAATTTAAAATCAACGCATATGAATAAACAATCGTCTTTTTTCCTGATCATCCATGAATTTTTCGTTTCAATTTATATATTTTATTAAGCATTGGAGCTTTTTTAACCATTATCCATTTATATTTTTCAAAAAAAAAAAAAACGAAAAAAAAATTTTTTCCCACGAACACATAATTTCATTCGAATTTCACATTAAATTCTCAAATTTCGTAAAAAATTATTTACTGTTCCAAAATCCACTCCAAAAAAATTCACAAACAATTTTTACATGTTGCTATTACGTTTTTTCCTTATGGCATCCAAATCAGAAAGAAATATTGACACATTGTAACTCACACTGTCAATTTGACAGTTCAGTTCCGCCCCAAGCGTTAAAAAAGTAAGCGACATTATGGCTGGTTCAAAAGAACGCTGTACCCGTTGCCAGTGCTCCGAATTACAACCATACTTTACGAAACCCATTTTCAATACCTACTTAACAATGTGTGTAAGTTTGGTTTAATTCGGTGCAAAGACACGGCGGGTCCACGTTTTGGCATATATTTCGAGACCCTAGTCATCAATAGGTATGAAAATTACCCCGTATTAAAGCACTTATCAACAGCTTTCATTTGATACCCATATTGTACATACACAATCAAAGGTTACCCGGGTCTCGAGAACCCAGTCACGGAGCGGCATGAAAAATACTCTGTACTAAAGCATTCACCAACAGCTTCAATTTGATATCCATATTGTACAAACACATTCTAGGGTTCACGTTTTGGTCTCTATCTCGAGACCCTAGTCACGGAGCGGCATGAAAAGTACTCTGGACTAAAGCATTCACCAACAGCTTCCATTTGATACCCATATTCTACATACACATCCGAAGGTTACCCGGGTCCACGTTTTGACCTATATCTCGAGCCCTATTTCCAAAATAAAATATAATCCATGTTACTCGTGGATGATGTAGCTTTCGAATGGTGAAAGAATTTTTAAAATCGGTCCAGTAGTTATTGAGCCTATTCATTACAACCAAACAAACAAACAAAGTTTTCCTCTTTATAATATTAGTATAGATTCGCCACGGAGGATTATCCGGCTAACTAAGGTTGTACCAGTTTTTTCGGGTATAAGTTTGATTTTCAAATACGATTATCCAGCGCTTGGAGCAGCTTGCTTTAAACAAATTTTTTCATGCCAAAACTGTTGATCTCGAGTTTTCGTGCTAACATATGCTGTACAGGGGCGTGTGAACTTTTTTCGACTTGCTTACAACAGGTGTGGATTCTTCATAAAATTACAAGAAAAACAGCGCACAGAGCATAGCTCTAAAGTCAACTTCGAGTCGTCAAAATTTAAAAAACCTACATGTAGTTAATTCGAAGTTTATGTGAAAATTATGATTGTCTTAAATTGTGAATTTTCGGTACGGGGAGTTTATTTTTGGTACAAATTTTTATTTCAAAGAGGCCCAAAATTGCGCAAAAAATCCAGATATTCTACTGCACACTTTATGGAATTCATTTTGATGTGTAAATGAAACTCAAACCCCAATTTTTTTTAAACATTATTTTTTTTATAATTAAGGACGCATTTACAATTATTTTGTTTATTTATTTATTTATAGACAAGCAATAAAGCAACATATGTTTCAACATGAATTTAAGTTCATAAGCGCATGCATTCAGATGGCGCAAAATTAATCATCCATTTTTGTTTTTGCAACACTTTTTTAGCAAATAAAAATAAAATGATTTTCAGTGAGGCAAATCTTTATATTAACCTTTACGCGTTGTCTAATTCAGAAGTATCAAATATCGAGGTACGACACCATTTGCACAAAGTATAAATCTTTCTCTTCTTCTTCTTAATTGGCGCGATAACCGCTTACGCGATTTTGGCCGAGTTTAACAAAGCGCGCCAGTCGTTTCTTTCTCGTGCTAACCGGCGCCAATTGGACACACCAAGTGAAGCCAAGTCCTTCTCCACCTGATCTTTCCAACGCAGAGGAGGCCTTCCTCTTCCTCTACTACCACCAGCTGGTACCGCATCGAATACTTTCAAAGCCGGAGCGTTTGTATCCATTCGGACGACATGACCCAGCCAACGTAGCCGCTGGATCTTTATTCGCTGCGCTATGTCTATGTCGTCGTAAAGCTCATACAGCTCATCGTTCCATCGTCTGCGATATTCGCCGTTGCCAACGTGCAAAGGTCCAAAAATCTTTTTTTTTTTTTTTTTTTTTTTTTTTTTTTTTTGTCGGGACAACTAGCAAGTGCAGCACTCAGACATTAATTGAGTCCATTGTACTACACTTGGATTCCCTTTTAATTTTCTTTAAATCTACCCGATCTCCGAAGAAATCTGAGTAGATCTTGTGGTGCCAAGGAGCCAAGATGGTCGCTTCTTAACACATCAGTGCCAAAGACCTCAAACCTGATTCGGGCGAAGGCGGGGCAGACACACAGGAAGTGGTCCGCCGTCTCATCCTCCTCTTCACAAGCTGGGCAGAGTACACTGTCTGAGATGCCCAACCTTTCCATGTGCTTTGCCCACAGAAAGTGGCCCGTCATCAGTCCAACCAGCCGTCTGCACTCCCCTCTGCTTAATGACAGAAGGGTTTGCGACAGTTGAGCGGACATGACAGGTAACATCAGTTTTGTCCATCTGCAGCCTCTCTCAGCCTGCCAAGCTCGCTTGTGGGTAGTAGTTACCCATTTGCTAACCGTGGCCGTGATGGCCGCAGAGGGGAGTGGCAAAGCGGGCTCTGGGCCAAAGAAGTTGGCTTCAGAGCCCATCTTAGCTAAGGAGTCAGAGGTCTCGTTACCCGCGATACCCACGTGTCCCGGGACCCATGTTAGCATCAGGCTGTTATGTCTGCCGACATAGTTCAGCCTGGATTTACAGGACTTCACTACCCCTGATGTGGTTTGAGGGCTGTCTAAGGCCATAAGCGCTGCTTGGCTGTCGCTGCAGACACATATAGATCTGCCTCTCCATCGTTTTTCCACAACAAAGTTCATCGCTTCTTGAACTGCATACACCTCCGCTTGAAACACAGATGCATGCATTCCAAGAGCAAAGTGCAGTTTTGTCCCGCTGGATTCCACGTAGACCCCAGAGCCGGAGCCATGCTCGGTCCTGGAGCCATCCGTAAAAATGCGAAAACAGTGTTTGCCGGGCTCATTTTCTGAGTCTCCCCACAACTGAGCCTCTGGTAACACTACACTGTATCTCTTTTCAGGTACGACTCTTATTGGCATTGAGTCAAGGGGCATGGAGAGAATCGTTGGATCGATGTCCATGCCTTCTCTGTGTTCCAATGCTGGACAAGGGCCGTACCAGTTCCCACTGTGTTTCAGTCTGCAGATGGCCTTCAGGGCCTCTCCTCGGATGAAAGCATCAAGTGGTGGTAAACCAATCAGAGCATCTAGTGCCGGGCCTGAAGTAGTCGGAAAAGCTCCGGTGCAACAGATGGTCACAGTGCGTTGTAGTCTCGATAAGGTCCTCCTGACTCCCACTAGGGATAGTCTACTCATCCAGACCACTGATGCATAGGTGATAATGGGTCTTATCATAGCTGTGTAGATCCATAGGACCTTGCTAGGAGAGAGACCCCACGTTTTCCCAAAGACACCTTTGCACTGCCAGAAGGCTGTCAGCGCTTTGGATGCCTTTGTCTCAACGTGTGATTTCCATAGGAGCTTACTATCGAGGATTACTCCTAGATATTTAATTTCCTTGGATAGCTGGATTGTGACTCCTTTTAGCTTTGGCAGAACTATTCCGTCAAGCTTCCTCCTTCTGGTAAAGAGGACAATACCAGTCTTGGCGGGATTTGCCGACAGCCCGTTCGCCCAGCACCAAGTGTCAATCCGATCCAGAGTTTTCTGCACTTTCCTGCAGATGTTCATAAGCGAAGAGCCTGTTACTAAACAAGCAACGTCGTCCGCATATGCTTGTGCGTAGACTCCCGAATCGTTTAAGGTGGTGAGTAGAGGATCGATTACCATGCACCAGAGTAACGGAGACAGCACGCCGCCTTGGGGGCAGCCTCTGTTAACCCCAGATGACACCAGCAGATCTTCCTCTGCTCGCACCGAAACGATTCTTTGGGCCAGCGTCGAACGAATCCAATTTACTAGCACCCGGTCTACGCCGTGCCTACTAGCAGAGTTACACATACTATCAAAAGTGGCATTATCAAACGCCCTCTCTATGTCTAAAAAGATACCCATAGCGTAGTCCCTCCTGTCGATGGCCAGCTCTATCCTAGCAACAAGGTTTTGCAGTGCCGACTCGCAGGATTTTTCACTCTGATAGGCATGCTGAAATAGAGACAGAGGGTGAGCCTTCAGCGACTTCTGACGTATGCGCAGTTCCACCAGTCGTTCGAGACTTTTCAGCATGAAAGAGGTCATGCTGATTGGTCTCCAAAAATCTTACGCAGAATCTTTCTCTCGAACACTCCAAGCGTCGCTTCATCGGATGTTGTCATCGTCCAAGCTTCTGCGCCATACGTCAGGACGGGCATGATGAGAGTCTTGTAGAGTGTTAGTTTTGTTCGTCGAGAGAGGACTTTACTGCTCAGTTGCCTACTTAGTCCAAAGTAGCACTTGTTGGCAAGAGAGATTCTACGTTGGATTTCAAGGCTGACATTGTTATCGGTGTTAATGCTGGTTCCTAAATAAACGAAGTCTTTTACAACCTCGAAATTATAACTGTCTACAGTGACGTGGGTGCCGATGCGCGAGTGCGCCGACTGTTTGTTTGAAGACAGGAGGTACTTCGTTTTGTCCTCGTTCACCACCAAACCCATTCGCTTTGCCTCTTTATCCAGTTTGGAGAAGGCAGAACTAACAGCGCGGTTGTTAAGGCCGATGATATCGATATCATCGGCATACGCCAACATCGGCATACGCCAACAATTGTACGCTCTTATAAAATATTGTGCCTGAGCGATTAAGTTCTGCAGCTCGTACGATGCTCTCCAACATCAGGTTAAAGAAGTCACACGACAGCGAGTCACCCTGTCTGAAACCTCGTTTGGTATCAAACGGCTCGGAGAGGTCCTTCCCAATTCTGACGGCGCTACTGGTGTTGAGCAACGTCATCTTACATAGCCGTATTAGTTTTGCGGGGATACCAAATTCAGACATCGCGGCATACAGGTAACTCCTTTCCGTACCGTCGAATGCAGCTTTGAAGTCGAAGTTGAATCTTTCTATAGGGTGATTAAATTTGCGCCAGTTTTGTTTCTAAAAATAAAATAAGAACTTATTTTTACCTATACATATATTCTCATAGTTGAGTTAGTTATATTGCAGTGTAAAAATAGTTGCTTATCGGAATTTTCACCTTGCAAGCGTACTGACTATCAGTATAGAATTGAACAATTGCTCACTCATTCACTCTCTGGAGTAGCAGACAGATATTTTAAAGCTACTTTTTTTCAACAGAAAATGTGGGTTTTGATACTTGTTTGATGCATAAACTAAAAGTTATTAAAAAAAGTTTAACAAAAATCATTTTAACAAGTCGCGGCCAAGGTTATTCCACGTGATTTGGTATTTCTTAATATGTTCGGTCTACATGGATAGTGTCCAAGAAATCTTTTAATCCCGAACAATCTTAAGTATCACGTGAAGATCAAACGAAAAGCAACTGAACGATGAATGAGATGAAAATAAATGATTTTCTAACCAAGTGAAACTAAAAAATAAAAATAAAATAAATTGAGCTGAGTTTAATTGATTTTAATGGAACTCAACTGGTCTAAAATCGGATCTGAGAAGGAAAGTTGATATTAGTTGAGGTAATAATTACTGCTTACATCAATATTCGCGAAGGTGAGAGCTTTGGCGCATTATACGCTCTCTCAGCAAGCGTGTTGTTCGAATTCTACTTCACCATTCGTTTGTGGTATCTATAGTATTAAAAACTGTGATTATAAATATTGACATTTAATTTTTTGAATTTGATTTTAACTAGTTCTATTAAACTTTTTAAGAGTTCAGTTAATTAAAAACTAAAACCATTAAGTATTCAGAACTCCGTACGAAATTCAGCAAAATTCATGAAACAGATTTTTTTTTAACAAACATTTTTAGAAAACTTTTGAGTATGCAGTTTTATAACCCATTCAATTTTAGTGTGAAAAAGAAAAATTCAAGGTTTGAAGTATCTCTACTTTTGCCACTAATGAGTTAAAGGTAGAATCTTGCAGTCATCCAGAAATGTGCTAAAACTGGTCTACGTAGCTAAATACAGTTCTACTTATTCTACTTACCATTTTGGTATTTTAATTTTCAAATAGGAAATTTGCAGCTACGTAAATATGAACATGCACTGTGAACCACAGCCACATGCAACTCTCTACCTGTGAAAAGAAAAACAAATTTTTTTTTTGACATGAGGCCTGTTCGCTGCGCTCTTTGCCAAACATTTCTTTTCATTCAATATTTGTTTGTAATAATTTATTGCTCGAATGAATGGTCAATTTTGCTTGCATAATCTCAATTTTCTGTTTTTGCTTATGTGAAATTTTCAAGTGCTATTCTTGGCCACTGTGGCTCTAAGACGTAAACGGAAATTGAAGGAAATGTCACTCATACGCCCTGTTGCTATTTATTAATTCGATGGACGCATTGATTGGCGTGGACTGCTATGTTTTTTTTTGTTGTGGTATTTTTTTTTAATTTTGCACTACATAACGTTTAATAGTGAGATAATAAAAAATAAAAAAATACCAAAATTAAATATTAAGAAAAAACTATAAGTCACCTGAAATTTAAAACAAATGTTTTTCTAACTTTTATTGTCATAATCAAGTTCAAACGTCTAGCGTGCAACAAAATGTTAAAGTGAAGTACATTATTGATTTAAAATAATGAAGTTGTATGTACTTGAATTATTCAAAAAAACTTCTTCTTAGATTAAAATTTAATACCTAAAATTCTTCTTAGATTATTAAAATCATTTAATGACGTTCCGTACCTGAAACATTTGCTTATTGTATAGTTTGTGACTATACCATGCTCGAAATAGTTGTAGATAATACTCAAATAATTTTTCTGATGTGCTTCTTGTTCCAGTTTGCATCTTCTTGACTCTGGAATGTAAATTCTAGAGCAAGTATTTCGATTTTTTCAGCAATTTCTGAGGGTGTTGCCTCAATCGTTTGGTCTAAGCGGGCAAGAGTCCCCATAAAAGGTAATTCCTCTGTCACTATTAACAGTGCTTATTCTCATTCCGCACCCATCTCCAGTACTTTGAACTTTCTGAACTTGCTTTGCACTAAAGTTTTGGAAACTTACGTGCTTTGCCGCAAGATCTTGCTCATTCATAAATGTTCATGAGTAATGCTTTTCTTATAAAAATACATAACAGTGCCAAAATCCTCTTAGGAGTATACATTTGCTGGAATGCGTCACAGTAGAAACAATAGCAACTGCATCTCTACTACTCCTTCGCGTTTGTTCTGCTTAAATATCATTTTAATGAGCAATTAGATTCTGGCGTAGGAGTGAAAGAAAACTTTCCTAATTGAATACTGTTTGCTTGTTGGCTTATGTGCCTTCCATTTAGATATATTAAATATTTGTGTGCATCGTTAAAGGCAGGGAACAGATGCGTAAGAAAAACTATGCTCAGTAATCAATGGGAAGTAAAGTGCATGCATCTCATTGATGAGGTGAACAATTGTGGAGTGGGCGTCGTGTGAAGAGCGAGAACGGAAGAAAATCAGATGCCTTACATTTAAATTTATTTTCCTGGGTTTCTTTTGTTTTTTCTTCTTTCTTCTTGTTGTTTTTTTTCTCTGTTTTTGTGCGTTTTTAGTTGTTGTTTTATAGCCATAGCAATTTTCGAAAAATATTTCTCATACAACTAACTTGCACTAACTAACTGGCATATAATATTTTATAAATTCTTTTTCAACCGCTAAGCTTCCCCTTGCATACTTCCCACTTAGGTATCTCATTGCCTTACATTCGTTTCTTCTTCCGTTTTCTTTATAATGATTCCATCTTGAAGCATATTCCATTTGCTGCTTCTCGATGTGTACCCGTACCGAACGCGTTTCACTTTAGAGGGCATTCACAGCTTCATATATCCTTGGCCGTTTGACTACTATGCTGATGTGTCTGTACGTATGTGCATGCTTGTATTGTTGAACGCCACAAAAATGTTGCTGTTGTGTTGTTCTTGATGGTGTCCTTCACGAGTCGACCGTATCGTGAAAAAAATTCTAGGCCGTTTTTCTTCGTCATTATTCTCTACTTTGCTATTTGCTGTAGCCGCTCATTACTCACCATTTTTGCATTACTTTTTTGCCTCTTTTAGTCCTTTTCGTATTTCACTTCTGCCACTATTTCGATTATGACAGGCTGACGGACTAACTGATTGACTTGACTGACTGTCTTTTTACACTTCATCGGCAGCACTCAAAGTCAGATGAAATTATTATTTGACCTTCATCATAGAGATTGACTGGCGCGTTCAGAAAACAAAATTAATCATAAATATATTATAAAAAATGTGAAAGAAGAAGTTAGACATAATCCAAATGGAGAAACTGTGTGTGAAGAAATGACTGTTGCTGCAAAAGAAATATCAACTCAGCAACTTAATGGCCTCAAATTATTGTTGAATTCATTTTCACTTTTGCTCATTATATTACACATACATAATCAATTATTTATTGAAGGAGTATATCTTATAGATATTATAACCTTTTCAGGTGTTTGGCTCCTCCTCTTTGTGACGTGTATCTTGATTGCGGGTACTACAGTTTTAAGCCTACGGTGTCGGCCAATGGTTTATTATGAGGATCTTTTTCATGACAGAAATGCACTCGGAGGTTTGTCATTGCCTGTTAGTGGCGACCGCTATTAGAAAAAACGTTTTATCATTTTGGTGTTTAATTTACGGAGATTCGAACCTATGCACGTCCAAATGGTAGTCATGTACCAACCCGTTCGGCTAGGGCAGTGACCGTGTACAGCCAGACATCAAATTCACATTTTCTCTTATGTCTCGAGGTTATCTCTTACTCTTTGCGGCCAATAATGAGAGAATAATAATCAAAATGGCTTTATTATTTTTCAAAATATTCTCCTTGGAAATCAACACACAAATTTTCAAAGCACTTTTACCACTCAGAACAGGATACCATCGAAACAAACTGCTTAAAGACTTCAACAGTTTTTCATGCGTTGAAAAAAATTGACCCATTTTTTCCTGATGTTCAAGAACAGAAATAAATCATTTGATGCCAAATAAGGGCTGTTAGGCGGATGAGCCCTGAATCAATCTTTTGAGTGCTCAGAAACTCGCTTGTGTGCGCCGCTAAGTGAGAGCTCGCATTGTCTTGATGAAGAATGATTCGTGCTCCGCGCTTGGTTTTCTTTAATTACTCATAATTGACTGCTTACTTTGAGTTGCTCCTTCCGCGATCAACTTTTGTTGGCCTAAGCTTGTCCTGGAACACCCACACTATCGATTACTGTTTTGTTTTCAGCTTATATTCTTACATCCAAGATTCGTCACCTGTAACAATGTCATAAACGAGAACTTAGCCACGGCGGCTGATTTTTTTTTTTAATTTATTTGCATCAATCAACACAAGCCCTTTTTTGGGCAATTGTCAAATTATGCTCTATCCAGCAAGAAACCATTTTCTTGGCGACCAAATGTCCATGCAATATGGAATGTATGTTTGTCCCACAAATGCCCAAGGAAGCAGACGCCTCTATCTCGTGATATGTCTATCTTGCGTTATCAACAGCCATTGTTTCTGGTACATCAACCGTTTCTTAAACGGACTTCGCGAAAGGAGTGGCGGCCACGTTGGCACTCATTGTAGCACGTTTCACAGTGGCTAAGTGTAGTGTTTCAAAGCCAATGCACTTCTGCCTCGATAAGGCAGGTCGAAAATCGTAATTTATCAACACACGAAAATTTCCACCAGTTAGTTCCATCTTTTGGGCGAGATAAATTTTTCTACTTAGTGAAAAAAGGAAAAAAAATAGCTCTATAAAGTTATCACTTAATATGTAAATTTCTGCGAAAAAATATCAAAATTTTCGATAAATATATCGAATCACATGTGTTGTTGCGAAGGCGCAAAATATATAGTGAAGGCAACCCTCGTATCCGCTTGAATATGTTGGCGACCTATTGCTGAAACTTTATTGCTTACTAAAACCTCGCTTCATAAAAAAGCAAACTTTAATAATAATTGCATTTAGAATTATCACATTTTCACAAGTTTTGACAAGGATTTATTTATTTTTAATTTCAATTATTATTCTTTTCGCATGACTCATTCCAAGTTTGAAACTTGCGACAAATTTTAACAAAATTTCTAATTTAATTTAATGCAATAAAGTGTAAGTTTATAACGAATGCACGATTTTTTTAAATGGAAGAAAAACAAATTTTACAGAAGAATCAGTCAACATCAAGCCTATGTTGCTTATGGTCTGATGTTTATAAAACTTGTTTTAGTGAAGTCTTTCGGTTTTTTGATTACGAATTCGACTGTAGAAATTCAAAATGTCAAACGATTTTAATTGCACGAGTTCATTCCGTTACTCGACGAAGTTTACAGAGTCACTGATTTCTAAGCCGCTTCTACTGATGCGAAGAGAATGCAACTAGTTCTTTTCTTCCTAACGCTGCAATTTTAAAACTTGTATAAATAACTTGTTATTATATAAATTAAGTAAAATTAAAATACAATAAAAATAGAAACATAAAAATGTATATTTAATTATTATCGAACAAAGTACATAGAAATAATAATTTTTTCGTTTTGCTTTTTTCACTTAGGAGTCCTTTAATTGCAATTTTCTGTGTCTTCTCCTTTGGCATTGCATGCGCATTTGAGTTGATTTAATTTCACTTCTCTGGTGCTAATTAATTCATTAATTGACATGTCCTGGCATGCTCTTGCGCCTAAAAGCAGACAGAGTCATACACAATTTCAAAATGTACGATAAAAAATTGTATATATTTGATTTTTTTCGTGTCTATTCGTTAATTTCTAGCTGCTACCTGGCTCCCTGTACGCTGCTTCTATGTTTTTTTTCATAAATTGCTTTATTGTATTTTATTAAGTAAATTTAAGCTCACTGCCATCTCATTTCGCACTTCATTTATCTTATCAACTCAGGCACGTTTGACAGAACAAGTGAAACGTAGGGCAGTTGTAGGCGTTTCAAGGCATGCATTTGTTATAAGTATGTATAGCGTGCCTTCAAGGATTACAGAAAAGAAATGGGACTAAATGAAGTGAAACAAAGTTAGGTACAAAAACAAAAAACAAAAAAAAAAAATTTACTAGAAATATGCCTGTGGAAAGTACAATAGCAAACGTATATGTAATCAGGTTTACGTGCTTGCCTGTGTATGTGTGTGCATGTATGCATGTCACGTGCGAAAAAATTCGTTTTGACAAGGCCACAAGTTTCAATTAAATTTCATTGCCAAATTTAAATAGTAATAGAAACAGCTTTTTGTCAAATATAAATTTAATGAAACTTCGTTTGCTGGGTTGAGAAGAATTTTGCAATGAATTTTTTAGAAAGCGTAAACTTTGCCATTAAAACTGGAAAATTAGAAAAAAAAAAATACCAGTCTAACGGTTAGACGCGATAGAAGTGAAACCTTCCGTAAAACAAACTGAGAGAGAATGAGACGAAAGCAGCATTAGGGGCGGGATAATTATAGGTTCATTATAATATTGCTATAAAGTTCATATTTTATTTTCTTCATTTTATTATTATTCATCCTCAATGTTTTCAATTTCAACAAATGATACGAGTGGCTTATGATAGCTAAAATATGATACAAATGCTTTGGTTTCGATGTTGTCAACATATCTTTGAAATACCGCGTCAATTGTTGTTTTTGATCGTGTTGTCGATTCAGTGCGATTGTTACACATTTTTAAATTGAATGTTGTATTGAGAAAGTCAATTGAAGGAACCGCTGTGTCAATGCAAAATTTACGTTAAAATCGCCACTTAAAATCATTGGAACTTTATTGTAATCTTTTCTAAGTATCCGCGATACTTCTGGTGTATACTTTATTAAATTTTCGTGAATGAATTCCGTGATGCTATTTATTGATTTTTTTTTCTGTCGATATTAACGACACTTTTCTGCATTATTTTTCGGCATAATTGCGGTAAATATTTAAAAATGAAAATATTTACGAATATAAAAATGCACACGCGGTTGCTATTATGAGCGTCCCCAGCAAAACCTGCGTGACCGAAACTCTAACACAATTACATTCTTTTGAATGTTACAAACACATATGCACGTAGGTTTTGCTGGGGCGTGACCGAAACTCTAACACAATTACACATATGCACTCGTATTTGTTTGAAAATCGACTTTTTTTTTGGTTCTCCGTCACCTTTGGAAAATGTGTAAACAGTAAGCAAACTTTATTCATATATTTTTCCTCATTTTTGCATCAGTAAAATTAAACAAACGCCGTAGCCGAATGGGTTGGTGCGTGACTACTATTCAGAATTCACAGAGAGAACGTCAGTTCGAATCTCGGTGAAAACACCTAAATTAAGGAAAACTATTTTTCTAATAGCGCTCACCCCTCAGCAGGCAATGGCAAAACACCGAGTGTATTTCTGCCATGAAAAAAAGCTCCTCATAAACATACCATAAAATAAAATAAAATAACTGTATAAAAAAAATTTTTTTCTTGTGATTCGAACCAAGGATTTTGGATCGGAAGCTCACATTGCTAGTCACTCGGCTACCGCGCCATGCTGTCGGCGCTGGCCTAAAAGTTATTTAGTTCGTCGCTACGTTTATATCAACATATAATATAACGCTTCGTAGCCAAGAGTGTCGCTTTTTTCGTTTCACTTTTTCTCAAATCACTCCCAACGATTCTAAAGAAGTTTTCACTTCAAAAATAACACGGCAGTTCTATTCCAAACGCTATGTCATCACTACAATGAGCAAACAACTGTCAATGTCCACTTTTATATATATGATATTTCAAGCTTATTGGGAGAAGATTTCGGCACCACAAAAATTTGTTATTCGTCTTACTAAAAACCACCGAAATTATTTGTTTGCCAAATTATAGGTTTTTTGACATCCGATTTTTAAAAGCAATATGTCATTATTGCAATATTGAGAAGTTCTATATTATGTTGTAATATCCTTTGGAGCTCCGAGGCCGTTTTCAGTTATCCAGACTTATACTCCTCTACAATAGTCTTTTTGCTTCATCAATCTCAAATACATTACACGTTTGCTTTTAAACTAAATCCATAAACCAAACAGCTATAACTTCAAACACCCTCTACTGGCTGTTTGGCCGGGCTCCACCTCCTATTTGTGGTGTGCGTTCATATGTTTTTCCACCAATGGAGATACATACAGTTTTGTGCCATTTTTGTCAGAAATTCCATGCCGCCTTACAAGAGCCGTTGTTTTTTTCGTTGAGAACTTTTGTCATGGCAGAAATACACCTGGAGGTTTGGCATTGCCTGTCGAGGATCGACCGCTTGTCAGAAAAAAAATGTTTCTATCACTTGATGTTTCATGGCCGGGGTTTCGAATCTTATCACTACCGAATGATAGTCACGCTCCAACGCATTCAGCTAAGATGGCCCTCAAAAGTCATATCCTAAAGGATTGTAAACAGGAAACATTTCTAAGTACCTTTTGTCAATTGACTTTGGACACGTAAGATGGTTATGAAAGCTTCCAGTGAAGCTCCTAGTTTTCTCTCACCATTTTACTTGACTATTTGCCATATTTATATTTCTCCATCTGTAGTTGTTGTTGTGTAGCATATCGCTTGTTTTCTATTTTACGAAACTACTGAAAATCCGATTGTAACCTCAATAAATGATTAATCCGTGATTAGAGTACACAAGATTTTTAATAATTCCTTTACCGCAATTCTTTGGCTTTATTGATTATTGTTTGACCTGATTATTATTTCAAATGGTAAGGAAATTACTTAGCTCTAAAATGTTGAGATTACAGATTATACTGGACTATTGCAAATCTTGATAGAAGCTGGCTCGGCAGAACAAGTAGATTTTTTAATCATAATAAAGTCGATTTTTTTTCAGCAAAGAAAAAAACTCAACGCTGTAACCTGTGACCTATAAATTTATTCTTTAAATTATATGCATAGGAAACTTTGGAAAAGTGGCAACAGACATCAGCCACCAGCCGTCGTGAATCAAATTTCTCTCTTTTTCCTACTTGAAAACTGTCGCCAAGTAAGAGCATCAGACTACCTACCCAAATTCTAACTCTTTCATACCTTTAAAAATTAAAGCATGGAGTGCTTTCATGGCTGGAGCTTTGGTATTCGTTCGCAAGGCGAGTTTTTGCTGAACGTTAAAGTTCGCTGAAATACCTATCTACACCTTTCTTTGTTAACTATAGGGTGGGCCATATAGCGTTTGCTTTTTGAACCACCTATTTTTTTGAGAATGGTAACACAAATGACATGTCAAATGTGTTCATAATTTACTTAAAGGTTTGATATTTACGAAATAGGACGCTATACGCTTGAACAAAATTGGGAAATATTGAAAACCTATTTCCAAAGTGGTGAGTCTTCTTCTTCTTCCGCGGTTACAGTAAATGGCGAGCGTTACCGTGACATGCTCAACGAGTTGTTTCCAAAAATTGAAGAGGATGACATGGACGACATTTGGTTTCAACAGGACGGTGCAACTTGTCACACTGCCAAAGTTACACTCGAACTTTTGGCTACCGTTTTTGAAAACCGAATAATCAGCCGAAATTCCGATATCAATTAGCCGCCTCGGAGCTGTGAATTAAGCCCGTTGGACTATTTTTTGTGGGGAGCCGTTAAGGACAAATGCTATGCGAACCATCCAGAGACGATTGATGCTTTAAAACACGAAATCGAAGTTGCCATTCATGAAATTGGAGCCCAAGTCGTGGCAGTCATTTGAACGATATTATTTTTCATTCATAAATGACAATGTTCAATTTCAAAAAAAAAAAGAAGTTTGAAAAAATATTGATTAGTTTTTTTTATAGCCGATGAAAATTTTACATGGCCCACCCATACATGTACATATGTATACATCAGGCTACGTTGCAACTGCTTTCAGGACAAGAGTATTTGCAGCTATTTATAGATTAAGACGTAGTCAGCTTCAAGAGAACGTCCATGTCCGCGATTTCAAGGCTCTGTAGCGCTCATCGTTGACCGGTATAGAGTTTCCAGCAGAATTTTCAAACAAAAATGGGCTAATGATGCCAACGCTTCAACTCTCACTGTCACTCTCTGAGGATGCAATGGTTTCCCCATGATCACATGCACGGTTTCGCTCTACAGATGAGGCAGTTTTGTTTGTTAACATAAGATGAATAGATAAGTTTGTATTGTTTTCTATATCAAGGCATTGGCTTTTGAAATAATTTCATTATTTCCCGTCCTTTCACTCCGTGCAGATATGTATCGGGTAAGACCTGTCGCTGTCGAAATAACATATGATTAATAAAAAACACGTTGTCAACCACATAGTATACAACTAAATTGCTGCCATTTGAGGTCTTCGTAAAATTCACACAACAAACCCATCCATTATGCTCGCTCAAACACACCAACAGCGGCTTCTCCGATTATTGTGGTTGCTGGGCTTCCTCGCTCGGCATGCCTGTAATTCAATATATGAATGTTTAGCGTGAGGTATTCTGCTTTCGATTTCACGTCTTCTGTTCTTGTTAGTGCTAATATTAGTTTCTAGTAAATAATGGCTTACACTACAAGTATAAACAGCAAGTAAGTTCTACTGCAGACTGTGCGGAGGTGTCTTACAACAGATGCCGGACAAGCTGTAAATGAAATTTGGAGAAGAAATCGATTGTTTATTTTGTTGGTTGGAAATGCCATGCACTGCATAAAATTGTAAAACTGCTTGGAAACTTGAAGGGGCATTCGTAAACCCACTGGGTCAGGTTGCAATATCTCTTATAAATAACCGGAAGTGTTCTTTCGAATTCGTTTCCATTTTTCTGCTCACCTTCAGGAGCAGTGATTTTTCAATTGTACAGTCGACAATGTAACGAATGTTTACTTAACTACAAAAGAATTATTTTTATTAACAGCAAAAACGATTATTGTTATTGTGTATTCACTTGCAGATGTAAGGGCGGCTTAAAATTTTTTATTAATTATTTATATATGTATGCCTGCGCATATGCACAATTGACTGATATTTGATTTCGCTTGTCTTATTCATAATTTATAAACCAAATAGAGAAAAGGCAACTGTAAATATGCTGTTATTTTTGTTAACAGCTTGCAAAGGGGACCGGCATTTCCGGTTACAACAAATGTTAAACTATGCACGACAAATGCGATTTCACTGTTGTGTGTGTGAGTTAATGTATATTTATGGATGCATGCAATATGCAGGTGTGCGACGTTGAACTTTTCCCAAAATATTTTACTTGTTTTCATATTTTTTCTTGCACACATACGAGTACAGTCAGTAAATAAAGTTTTGGCACACTGATTTTTTACAATATTTGCAATATTTTTGTGCTGCATGTTTGTCGCTACATACATTCGTTAGTTTTGTATAAAAATATAAGCTTTTATCTTATAAAAGCCGTATAAATCGAAACGATCTAGCGTTGTATAGAGGAATATATGTACCTGTATAAGACCAGCAGCACAAAAAAATATATATATACATATTAATAACGACAGGGATTTTCAACGACTTCAACTCATACTTTCTTCGACCATAATTAAATGAGCAATAAAATAGCATACCAAAAAAAAAAAAGTTAGAAATTCTCAATAAAAGGTTCTCAACTTTTTTTGAATTGCTGCTTAAAGCTTAAAATTGAAAACATGTTTTTTTTATTGTTATAATATTTCTAAACAACTAACGAAAAAATATTGGCATGGAAATCTCGGCGCATAACGTAAAAAACACTTGCTGTCCCAAAACTTGTTTGACTCACTGTATATTCATGCCTGTATACCTGCATATCTCCAATTGAAAATAATTGGCTATGCATTTTTATTGGCTGTTATTTCGTTTTGTATATTTTGTTCTTTTTATTGGCTAGCCTGTTCAATTTTTGTTGTTGTTTTTTTCTTTTTTTTTTTGGTTTTGTTTTTTTGTTGTTGTTTGTTCGCATCCTGTCAATCATCAGTCACAATCTACACTGAAATATGCATGCATTCTCTTGAAACAATGTTACAACAGCTACTACGCTACAAGCCAGGCTGAATTTGCTATCATCGATCTTTTGGCTATTGCCTCACCAAGTTTTTTTTGTTGTTGGTATAGTCGCTGTCGATTTTACGCCCGATTGCCAAAGTGGTTTGTAGCTGCCTGTCGTACGTACATCTGTTCGCTGACAGCTGTAATTGGACAACGTCACATCTGAGTTTATTAATATTTATTGATGTTGTAGAGAAGTGTATGAGAGAATGTATGGGAAATTTTAATTCAGAGCAGCAAATTTTTATTAAAAATATACTTATATATTTTTAGAAATTCATCTTTCACATTTTCATTTAGAACAAATACTTTAATTGGTTTTATTTTGATAATTTTTTTTTATAAGTTAGGTTAAAATGAAAATAAGCCCGATATTATTTTCTTACTTATCTGTCTTATGATTGAGTAAAATTTGCGCTTTAACACTAAATGCTGGCCAATAGTTTTCTTTAGATTAAATGAAACTTGTTTGAAGGTCCAAACGCTTCAGATATTGCTCAGGTATTATTTTCCTTAACCTGGCACGTCATCAGCCTCTTTACAACTCTTGTAGATATGTTAATTCCATTTTTCCAAAATTTTCCCAAACCCCATTCGCGAAAAGCAGAAAGTTTGCTCTTGCCTTCTGAAGTAATCGTCTACAAATTTAACTTATAAACTGTTACTATTAAACTTGTTTGTCCAGAAATGTATGGAAAAAGATTTAAGTATTGCTTTGTTATTTAAAAATGCGAGTCAGAAGCAAAGGCACATTTATAGTAATTATTAAACCCTAGCATAAGTTCTTAATAAGTCACCGATTCTAGAGCAATTTCCTTCATAGAAAAGTCACTTAATACGTCGCTGTTCTTTTAATATTTTAACCTCATAGATATATATTCTACAGTCTGCAAATGATACATAGCTAGTTGACTCTTCTTCTTACCTTGCTCTCTATATATATTAGATTATATGCAATAAATTTATTTTGTACTCATAATTCTAAATTTCTCATTCACAGTCACTTCCTTTCATTTAAGTTTTGCTTCTCATTAGTCACTAATTTTTTCTGGCTGATAGTTATTCATCTTTCCAACATCAAATTTCCTGCCATTCTGCCGTCATCATTCACTGCGCCACGGATTCTCGTCACGTATACGACACGTCTACCATTTGACTCCTATAGTACTACGAGTATCTGCAGAAATAATTTTAGTTCTCCACACATAGTTATACCACCTTCATATATTTTGTTCTATATTTTTCCTCCTACTCACTTTTTCACCTCCTACTATTTCACCTACGAATTTTGTATAGTTCGAGTGGGCTTTTTTAATGTTTCTTTGTCTGCGCTGTGTAGGCGGAGTAGTTGGAAATTGGTATTACAAATGCATACCGAGGGAAAAATATATTGCTAAAAAAGGTGGTAGAAAAAGTTTTGCTGAAAATATAAAAGAAAACATCAAGTTTAAAATATATATCTATGCACGCTTTTCATACACCCTTACAATGTACATGCAGTGAGTGCATTTGAAAGAATCGCACAAATTTCCTTTAAAGGCACACTTCTTAACCATATTTTCCATTTATCGCCTTGCTTCAAGGCGTTTACAAAATTATCGATTCAGCGTTAACTCACGCTGGTACATCGGTTAACAAAACCCATTTAAATTTTAAAAATTTCCTTCGCTCAACTGTGCTGTTGGAAGCATCTCAAGCTTAACCGGATATTTGATGATTTCCGCTTTTTAACATTCTTCAGCTGCATTTCTCGCCACGAAATACGAGAAGAAAATTTACTCTCCTTCTGCTTGCGAGGAGTGAGAAAAGCGCTTGGCCATTTTAAATTTTCTGAGTTAATTTTTTCCTTGAGGTAAATACTTATTGCCACTTGTCAGTAGTGTTTTAGATGTAGTTGCACTCGAAAGTGCAGAATTATTCACATTTAGTGGTTGAGTAAATTTTCTACCTCAACTTCGCGTTTCCATCATAAAATGGACTTTATTTACGTTGGCTCTATACTTACACACCTACACACAAGTGAATGGAAATTGGAAAAACTGTAACGTACTGAAGATGAGACAGAAAAATACTTAATTTAAAAAATAATAAGTAAAAATTATCCAAATTAAAATAACAAGGAAAATTGCTGTTGGAAATATTGCACACCGATTTTGTTTAATTGAAATTATTCAAATTACCCATGAGGAAGTCGGACTAAAACTTAAAAGGACATTTTTGAAGTGGTTAACCACAACATAGCTATGAAATAAAAGATGCTCTAAGGATTGTCTGCACCGTCTCTTTTCACCCCAGTTTTCATGCCTTGTGTTCTTTTAGACTTATACGATTTTTCTTAAACCACAATCAAGTTAGAGAAGACATTATCCGTTTTGACTAATTCCTGTCGTTTGAGTTTACCTTTGAGCCTTGGTGTACTAAGAGTCTTATCGTAGCATTTTATGAGGAATATTTTAGTGGTGCATTTTAATTCGTTATACCCCTCCGTTATGAGTATAGCTTGCCCTTTAGATTTAGAGAAGAGTTAGAGGGTTAAAGTGTTCCACAAAAAATTTCAGTTACTTTTTTCATAGCTGCTGAACATATTATATATCTGCAATATAAGAATGACATAGATTTCTATGCCGATGTATCAAAGGAATTCAAACTTTTCCAAGAGATTGTCATTTGTGAACAGTGGATGTTTTGTTTTTGGTTACAAGGAGCCTGCGAGCCCAGTTTGGGAAAACTTGTGTCTCAATAAGAATGGTATTGGGAGGTTGAATTAGTTTTAAAGGTGGCACACAGATGGCGCTATTTATCACTTTATCGCGTTGGCAATACTGAATATATGTATATTCATGACAAAGCCTCATCCCTAAGCTTTGTTTTTCAGTATCTGTCATTTCGCTGAAGTATAAACAACGCAGTGTTTTCGTGCTCCGAGTATGTCAACTTTCGTGCCGTCGAAACGCAATTTGCGGGAAGCTTTGCTTTTCTGCTTCAATTTGAAAAAAATACAGCCCAAGCCCGTGAATTGCTGCAGGAGGCCTACCCAGACCATACTCCGTCGATTTCAACATGTGAGTACTGGTTTCGACGATTCAAAAGTGGTGATTTTCACACCGAAGACAAGGAGCGTCTTGGCCAGCCCAAAAAGTTCGAGGACGCGGAATTGGGGGAATTGGTAAACGAGGACTCGTGCCAAACCCAAGAAGAGCTTGCTGAATCATTGGGCGTTGATAAATCAACCGTTTGCAAGCGTCTAAAAGCGATGGGAATGATCCAAAAGCAAGGACATTGGGGCCCGTACGAGTTGAAGCTTCGCGACGTCGAACGGCGATTTTTTACGTGCGAATTGCTGATCGAGCGACAAAATCGGAAGGGTTTTTTGCATCGGGTGGTGACTGGCGACGAAAAATGGATCCACTACGATAACCCAAAACGCAAAAAATCATGGGGTTTGCCCGGCCACGCATCAACGTCGACGGCCAAGCAGAATATTCACGGCAAGAAAATCATGCTCTGCATTTGGTGGGATCAGGTCGGCGTCGTATATTTTGAGCTGCTCCAACCGGGCGAAACAATCACGGGGGATCGTTACCGACTGCAATTGATGCGTTTAAGCCGGGCATTGAAAGAAAAACGGCCGGAAACGGTAAAAAGGCACGACAAGGTTATTTTGCAACATGACAACGCTCGGCCGCATGTTGCTCAACCTGTCAAAAAATACCTTGGAACGCTTGGCTGGGAAGTGTTACCCCACCCGCCGTATAGTCCAGACATAGCTCCCTCCGATTATCATTTGTTCCGGCATATGAGTCTCGATTTGGCGGACCAGCGGTTCTCCTCGTACGAGGCTACCAAAATATGGGTTGAGTCATGGATAGCCAAGCAGCGGCCAGAATTTTGGAGAAACGGCATCCGGAAATTGCCCGAAAGATGAGCGAAAGTTGTAGCTAGCGATGGCCAATACTTCGAGTAAAATATTTTGTACCGTTTTTTTCACAATAAAGCCCCAAATCTTCGAAAAAACCTTTAAAACTAATTCAACCTCCCAATATTTAAGTTTAGGAATTTAAGCTCTGAGGCGCCACGACAAAATTACAAAACCAAAAAAAAAATTTCCAGTGTATAACCAACTGATTATTATTTTATATACCTTAAACTATTGCGTAAGCCAAATCCTAAAATAAAAATGTATGGCACAGAGTGGCTCATCAAGCGTTTGGAATTTTAAATACTTATTAATTTTTTTGACTTTCACAGCATAGCTAATAACGTTCGCGAAATATCAGAAATTAGATATTATGGATAGACGCTTAGAAAAGGTACGTTTTGGCTCGCGCAAACGGACTGAATAGCCCTTGAATGAAGTGAGCATTTCCACTGAAAAATCATATTTTCAGTTCAGCCTCATCTTCATCTCGGCGGTTATGCTAATGAAGATAATTCCAGCCGCACGTTGTCATGGTGATGGATCCACAATTAACGAATATTTGGGACGATCTTTTTTTCGAAATTTACCAAGAAACTGTCGTTAGAATCATTGGCGCTTCATCTTAACCGTGTCATGATGTAGAGAGCGATATACATAGATAGCATTCCATCACTACAGATTGCCCATTGTCGCCACAATTTAATAATCAGCCGAAAGAGTACTGTCATTTGGTGGCTTAAAAGCTGTGATTATATTCACAAGTAAGTGCCGAAGCTTGCGAAAATGTACTGAAAAATTTTGTTGGCCGAATGCATCACTCTGTACTAAGTATAGCCCCACTAATAGCTAACCCATAATATAGTTTTTGGCGCAAATTTAATCATCCAATTTCGTTTTTGAATAACTTTTTTTACTAACACTTTACCAGAAACCATGATTTTGAGTAATGGAAATCTTGCTCCATTGCTTGCCTGTTGAACGAACAGTTTGCAAAATTATAAATCTTTCGATAGGGTGATTAATTTTGCTCCACCTTGTACAACAAAATATCAAACGCAGTTTAATAAAATGTATGCCAATTAAAGTGAATTCATCAATGATATTACATAACTTTCAGCAAACAAGAATTTTGAAACAAATAACAATAACAAAAAATTGTTAATTGAAAAACTGAGATCGCTTAATGCCACCCATATGGTTAGCAGTGAAAGGCACTTTTACAAGCTTACAAAAACACGCAACTATTGCTGAACTCAAAACTACGCAATAACTATAAATTTCAACTGAGCAACTAAATATACTACATATAAGTGTTACAAAATTATTAAAAAAAAGTTATAAATACATGGAAAAAATACGTGCAAATGTTAAAGTTTTCGTTAACTGTATAAATGTTGTTAATTGCTTATATATATACATAAATATATACATATAAATATTGTTAAAACTGTTAGAAAGTGAAAATTTATTAAAAAGAAAAAACTCTAAATTTATTAAAAGCAAACAAAAACAAAAACTACAGCGCAGGTACAGATGTACGTATAACTGAGCACCAAAAAACGCAACGCTTCCAGAAAAAAATATCTCATAAACAGTAGGCAAAGTTACTATTTTTCAACTAAAAGCATTTTAAGCTATTTAAAGGCATTAAGGATCAGCGCAAGAGAGGCAACCATATTCTACACAGATACATATTTTTGTGAATTTTATTCAACGAGTAGAAAGCAAGCTTTTACAAGGCGTATCAACATTTTGAAGGAAAAATAAACTAAACTAAAACAACATATTTTTGAATAACTAATTTTGTGGAAAGAAAAAAACTGAAAAAGAAACAACAAATTACAAAAGTGTGGCACCCACATAATTCTGCAGGCAGCTAAAACTCGCGCATCATCGCGTCACAGTCAAAGACACTCAAATATAAATGTTGCACTACAATTTAGGCGAGCAATATCCGCAATTATTGGCTACTCAACAACGCAAACGATATCAGCAACACAAATCACGGCATCTGCAGGAGGACGATCAGGCGCTGTTGCTACAGCAGCCGCCACAGTCACAGCAGCAACACCAATCCTCTCAGCAGCAACAGCAGCCGAAAAAGCCTGTGCGCATATTTCGCGTACACTATATACGTCTCAATTCCAAGGACGGTTGCGGTGGGCTCAATAAAAGCATCAGCCTCACCAATCTTTCTACCAGTAGTGGCGGTGCAACTTGTGGTGGAATAGGTGCAACAAATGCAACAACAAAAATGAAAACAATTGCACCAAACATTCGAAGGCGTCGTCGTTGTGACAAACATCATCTGGAATTAGCTGCTACTGCGGCAGCTGCAGTTACCTCAATAGGATCGGCGGCGTGTGCACATGGCGCTTCTATTAGCATGCCTGCCTCGGTATGCTCATCGGCTACCACTTCGACGGCCACTTCGCCCATTGAGGACATTGCATTGCCAGCACCGCCCATAACGCCGCCACCGGCATTTCTATCGGCCGGTTATAAGCGTTCGTGCACGACCTCGCCCGCGGCGGCGCCAGCAGGTACAGCATTATCCGCTAGGGCAACGAAGGCTTCAGTAAAGATGGGTGGAACTGCTTCTGCAAAGTCATCGGCAGCGTTGGCGGCAAGTGGCAGTAAAGCAATTCGTGTGCGTCGTTTGTTAGGTGAGTGTGTGGGTTGGTTTTGTACCTATAAGCGGTGGGTAGTCGGTTGGGCGTATGAGTTATGTGAACTGTAGCATCTGGTGTGGTTTTTATAAATGCCAATCTTTTGCTGTTTAGTAATCAATTTATTGGGAATTAAGGTTGTTTTACGGGATCAAGATGTACTAGATTGCATTTCGAAAATATAATCCATACTCCATTTTTAGTCATATAATCTATTAATATGAATTTTTTTGTATTAAATGGTATCAATCGTGCTCTTATTTCTTCATCTACTACTATTCTCTGTTTACAACACAGTCGAGGCTTTACAAGAATTTAATAACTATACTTCTTTCTGTAGGTTAAATTTTATTATGAGTGACGTAGGACGCCTAGCAATAGATTGCCTTAACATCCTTAAGCGCTGTATATGCCTATTAAACAGTTATATGGCTTAATTTCAATAAATATATAGTCTTGCCATAATCTCAATTCGAATAGGATTACTGATTGATTCTAGCACGCCATGCTTCTGGTTTATTATTATTGCCAAAAATAGTTTAACCAAATAAACCAAAATCCTGCCGATAGGCTTAGTCGCTAGTGTGGTTTGTATTGTAAATTTAATTGTTAAAATGAATAAAATGTTAGCAATAGTACTAGTTACTGCATAAAAATGCTTTAGTAGACTTACAGATTATTCTCGTTTCAGTTTAGGTTTGAACTTTCTGATGCGAAAACTGAGCATCTTACTTTTAAAGCTTTGTTCTTTTAAGTGTTGCTTAATAAACTCAGTTACCTAACTACCGAAAGTCCCAAGGATTTTGCTATGCTGGTTCCCTGAGTATCAACAATTTACATTACTACACTAATATTGTTCTTTTGGGTAGTTTATTTTATTTATGCAATCATGCAATCAAATATCGATATATTATGAAATAATTCAGAATGCCACAAGACCAATATATTTCATTTTGGTTCACTAAGTAAATAAAACAAAATTTCTCAGTTTGGTTATTTGGTGCTACAGCAGTTGCAACATTTTCCTAAACCGCCTTTGTGTTTGTACAACAAAACAAAGTTAAATACAAATAAATAACGTATGCGTGTGGGGATGTATACATACAAACATATATTATTATATTTCAGAATATAGTGCATATGCCTACCAGATGGATATGCAAAAATAAACAAGAATTTGCAATTAACGAAAAAAAAAATATTGGTCGTTGGGATTTTATGGTCTCGACTGTTAGCTTACTTTGCTATTTGCTCTTAAATTAATAATAATTTAAAGTGGAATTTTAAAAAATGCGTTTGCATTAGGCCATATAAATTCTGGATAATACTATTTTTGTTTGAATAGATGTATTTGCATGACTTTCGAAGGTTTTTATTGGATATATTTGATTCAATCAAATTCCTCTCAATCCGTAAAAGAACAATCTGGAGCGATTAAATTATGAATTATTTTCGTTTTCATATCATCACATTTCAAACAATCGTTGGGAACTGTGTTAAAAAGCTTCTATGCTGGGCTTTTTTCGCGAAAAAAATTGCATCTCTCTATATTGCAATATTACGCGAATGGATACACACCATCGAACGAGAAAAGAACAAGAAAAATGCAACCCTTCCACAAGTTGTTCCATTTTTTTTTTGTGGCAATGTAAGGTTTTGCAAAACTATTTTAACGAACTTGTTTGTTTACACTGATAAATTAAAATCAGTTGAACAACCCTGACCTAACTTTTTGTATAGGGTAGAAAATGTTGCACGTGTGCCCGCTTAGAATACAACATTTTAATAAAAAGAACCAGCAACCATTTGGATATACTGCGAAAATAAACATAATTGTACTGCAAAGCAGATTATATTCAACATTATTCGCAGAAAAAAAACCTATAAGATTTCAGTGCCAGATTCACATCTATTTAAATTTAATACCAGCTTATTTATAAATAAATTAAGCATCCATGGCAATCATGTCATAGTTGGGAACAATAAATATTAGCAAAAATTTGTAGTTTGTAAGATTTTCTTAAAAAATGTTTTATCGAAATATTTGCTGTAAATAAATTTCATTCCCGTGGCAATCTAGTCATAACATTAAAACTTTATTAGGTTTTCCTTAAAACAAAGTCTTATATGGAAGTTTTTGTTATAATATTGTATAGATACTAGTGGTGATCCTGTCACAAAATCATTCTCATCATTTAGTTGTTTGTTCTCTCTTCTCAAGGTTTACTCTCTATCGGTTCAAACAAACTTAACTTTTCGGTGTACCAAAGTTAAATTGTTAAATGGTATGTAAAAAATTAAACTATAAATGTTGCTGTATTCGGGAGAGCGTGCGAAAAATAAATTGATGCTGTGTTTAATTTAATATTCATTTGATTGCATCTGGAGCTCGAAGGCTGTGTCAGCTGTTGATAGGAATCTACTTAATTTCGTAAATCCTATGAAAAAGACCAACGTGTACCAAAAAATTTAATTAATTCTTACTTTAGGTTAAACAAAAGGCTAATTAATATTGGGTTAATTTTGTCGAAATAAATTGTGTTGTTGTTGTTGTTGTTGCAGTAATACAAGCCCCGTCATTGTAGGGTATGTCACCGGTCGTCTTCGATTAGCTCATCTGAAGGTAGGCCCAGGACACATGCTGTAGGTTTTAAGGTGGTTAGTGTCGTGCGGGGTGCCTCCACATGCCGGACATATGTTTGGTATGTCGGGGTGAATTCTGGATAAGTAGGAGTATAACCTGCTACAGTATCTAGAACGCAATAGTGCCAGTGCTACGCGGATCTTACGGGGAAGCTGGAGCTCTTTATCTGCTGTAGGTGGTGGTTGGACTCCTATTACGGCATTCGGTGATCGGGAGTTTAAGAAGGTGGTCACGATCTCCCGATAAATTGTCTTTTATACCGTTTTAACACAAAAATCTCGTTTACATTTACTTAAATTTAACAACCTAACTAAATATTTCTGTATAAGAGCTGACCTAGAGACTATTAGTTTGATACCTATGCTTATATTTTTATATGTAGATAAAATTTCTCAACGGGCCTTTTCAAATGTATTTAGTCATAACTACATTTTTAATTGTTTACTTTTATTAAAATTCGCACTGTTTCTTCAAGGATAAGTAGCTTACATGTTTGTAAAGGTATGCCTATGTCATTGAATATGTACTCATCGGTCAATTTGGTGTCGAGTCACGCTAGTTCATCGGCTCTGCCAATATCCCCGATGTCGCGATGGCCAGGAACCCATGTTACTTTTGGGTTGAGTCGAGTGATATCATACACTCTGTACCAGTGTCGCGGCTTTCATTATTGCCATCAGTTTAACTTGAAAGACACTACACTAGTCGGGGAGTCGAAAACTGAAGGAGATTCCCAGATGTTCGGAGTATACACCTCCTACCACCCTGCCCTCGAACTTTGAACCACCCTGTCTTTTGTGCATGGCGGGTTAAGGGGTAAAATCGTTTACCCGGCATTGCTGCTAATTATGCAATTTCTTATTCCTGCGAGAACACTTCGTTATAATTTTTCTTTTTGCCTCAAGACCCTTAGTGCGAATTGCGCAAGAACTGCCCATTTGTTGTGCCTTCACTTCGGGAACTCAACGAGATTTAGAACTTTATCTTGCTCAATTTTTCTTTGCCCGAAAATGCGTTTTCTAAATTATTGATCATTCAATTATTCATCAATATCTATTTTGCCCTCTGCAATGTAATACGCTTCAGGCAATAATTTTTCCAATCCTTTAACTACCTCAAATCTCCGTCCTTTTAAAGGTAGTTTCTGTTTTGGGAACAAGAAAAACTACATTTTCTTTCAATAGCAGAAATCGTCGAGCGTATCAGGATACGTCTTCCCTGTGGGTAAAAAACAAAGAAAAAACCCAAGAATCGAATGTACGCTACTCGCGAAATGTGAAAAAAACACTTTATTTCTTGAATGCTCCTCGTGCATACATATATAAGTACATATACATACAGCACGTAGACGGATATGTATGTATGCAAAGGCACGCGAAAGCTCACACCTCATACCGTTTGGCTTCCAGCGAATTTTACGTCAGCGGAAAATATTCTGAGTTAGGAAAATTTCCCTGAATGATTTTTACGCTGATGTGCGCACAAAAAGCATATTCATATTCATTTTCGCACTTTCATTTGTGTATGCTGATTTTCATATTACTTTTAGCTATTACCATTCAAGATTTATGTACATACACGTGCGCGTGTAAACAAAATGTGATATCGGGTCTTTATTTAGCAGCATGAGAACTCTCGATATCGATAAATATGGATAGACAGCTGAGAGTGGTAAACCGTGTACTTTGTACCTGAAAAAAAAAAAACCAAATCTGGGCCCTTATTTTGTTCGAAATGAGGAAGAAGCTTCACCGTTATGGTGAATGGCGAGCGCTATCCAACCATGCCATGGAAACAAACATCGAGGACTTTTGGTTCACACGAGAAGGTGCAACTTGCCATACAGCGTGCTAAACAATCGATTTGTTACAAAATTCAAGCCACTATTGACGGCATAAGGCCAGATTTATTGAAAAAACTAGTTAAAAATTTAACTGATCAGAGGATTATGTAACTCTTAGCCGCGGCGGACACATGCCTGATATCATATTCAAAAAATAGATGGCATGAAATTATCTACCAGATTATACTAAAAAAAAATTCATTCCAAAAATATTTATGTTTTGTATTATCATTTTAAGTGCTCAAGTTCTTAAAAAACCCCTCTAAAGGGTGTTAAAAAAGACTGTAAAATATTTGAGCAAGTTATGGACCAACATATATATATATATATATATATATATATATACATATATATAATTGGCGCGTACCCCCTTTCTGGGCGTTTTTCCCAGCTCCTCCTGCTATTTGTGGTGTGCGTCTGGATGTTGTTCCATGTTGTTTTTATGAGGAGCATGGCAGAATTACACTCGTAGGTTTACCATTGCCTGCCGAGGGCCTACCGGTATTAGAAAACACATTTTCATCATTTTGGTGTTTCACCGAGACTCGAACTTACCTTCTCTCTGAATTCCGAATGGTAGTCATGCACCAACCCATTCGGCTACGGCGGCCCCCGACCAACAGAAGTGAAAAAATCTTATATCTTTAGCACCGTTCGTTTGTGGATTTCTGTTTATTAACACTTTAAACTATGTATACCCATCTCTCCTGCACATCGTGTACATCTTTGGAATTCATGTTTGTGCATATAATGTATAGCCATTTAAGTGCAAATTTTGTTGCTTTTTTTTGCCATTTTCTGCTTTGCAATTTTTCACATATCGCGGGCTCCGCACACAACATATCAAAGCATTTTGCATTAACTCTCTGCGATTCATGTGGCACGTGTCAAGTGCTGCTTGCACTTTTGTTGACACAAATACAGGGACTTTGAAGTTCGGGTTTCCTGTTTAAATTCGAATCAAAGAGTGAATATTTTGTACAGGAAATCGTAATCTGCGCATTTTGGCACTCATACATATGCCTGAATTGAAGAGTCTAGAAATTAGGAATGATAAATGATATTCTTCAAATCTCCTCGTGTGTTTGCTCACAGATTCTTCAATTATTTTAGTAAAATTTTTAGCGGCATTGAGAAATAATTGAGGCTTCATATTGGCAATTTTATACTGAATCTTGTCTTGTAAAGCTTCAATAGTTTCTGGTATACTCATATTACTTTAGTTCTATCTTTGATATGATCCCACAGAACAAATACTCTAAGGCATGAAATCGGACGTGCTGGGCGTTCAGATTGGTCGATTGCCGAAATCGTGAAATTATTATTTTTGGGAAGATATCGTGCATATTTAAGCTAGTATCAGTAGGCCATAAAAGAGTTTTTCACATACCTAAATGCTTTCCCTCATAGGAGCGTTATTCTCAATTGAACGATTGGTACGAGCGTAAGATGGTGAACGGAACCTGGCGATTGATATTTTTCGATTAACTTTTTTATTACTTGCTATGCTGGATAATTATAATGACCTAAGTTATCAACGAAATGTAATTGTAATTAAATATGAGTGAATTTTAATTATATATCTAGACACGTTTTTCGTCCTGAATCAAATTTTCTATTATTATTATAGTTCAAGGTTTTCTACTTAACATTTCTCCAAAAGCAATGCCATCGAACTGCCATAGCTGTTAAAACAAAACAGGGCTAACGCTGTTCGCTACTTGAAATACCCTGCGCATGTATACATACATAGAGAACTGTAGATGTATGAAAATGAAAAACTTTGATTGGAAAAATGCAAATGTGTAAAAGTTTCGCAAATGGAACTTGACGTTTTTATTTATTTCAAATTTGGGCAATAGCAATGAACGTCCCGAAATGGTGTTAAGGGAAAAGGTAGTGGAAGATGCATTGAAATTTTTGCACAAATTATTTTCACCTTTAAAGAAATAAATTATGAATATGGATGTGTAATTATAAATAAACGATAGCTATCTTCAAACATTCAGCGACGCAATTGACGCTGTGGTGTCATGTCTTATAACATTTGGTTACACTGATCATAGAGCGTAACGTTTTCATACACACTTCCTTGAAGAGGAACTCCTTACTCATAAGTCACTTGCAAGCGAGTGCCTTGCTTTACCTTTTACAGGTAGTGTAAACGGAGTGGAAATACTCCAATTGGTACAGGCTCATCTGGTGCCCACATCAGATTAAGGGCAAACCATCTAAAGAGCAAACTGCTCTATTGTCATGTTCAGCGATATGCGGTATTTCGCTGATTCGTCAAATAAATTTTCAATATAAAATTGATTGCGGTAGTTCCCAGAAAAAAAGCCCGCAGTTATATGCATATACGCATAAATTGGTTGAAAAACGTTTTATTCGCTTTTTTGATATGCGTACGGCTGCTACATTGGTATGCTGATGTACATATGTAGATAGGAGCACATAAGACAGTGAAGTATGCCTGAAGCAGCTTTACAACTGCGACTAAAAATATAAAAAAATCAGCATTGGAATATAAAGGGTATCTCAAAAGACGTGCATAGGATATTGTTTTAAAATAAAAAATGTACAAATTAAGATTTTTTCAGGTTTCAGTATTTTTATACAAAATGGGGCTCTTAATAATTTTTTTTTTATTTATTTATTTATTTATTGTCTTTGAATGGATACATTCTTACAGACTATATTAAGCTAATGTACAATAGTTTATTAATTACTAAGAAAAGAACGATTTAAGATGATTGACTAAGATGCCATACGGCCATGTAAAATCAGCACCAGAAGAATTGAAAAACATATTTAAATCTGAACATGCCCTAGGAATCGGAGCATTCATCCCATAGTTGGTTCTCGAGAAGCCAATTTTAAAGGTTTCGTACTGTCGGAGCCTCATATTGGGTATATTAAATTGAATTTTACTTAAAAGGGAAGGACAATCAATAGATCCAGAAATAATACGAATAATAAGTGAGCACGATAGAATAGAGCGTCTGCTATCAAGTGGTTTTAAGTCAATTAATAAACATCGAGAGCGGTACGATGGTATAGGTTCAGAAAAGTTTAAAGATCGGAGCGCAAAACGAAGAAAGACTTTCTGAACTCTCTCAATCCGATTAGACAGTCCTATTTGGTACGGTCTCCAAATAATAGCGGCATACTCTAATCTTGATCTAACAAAAGCACAATACAATGTTTTGAGAGTATGTGGGTTGGTAAATGCAGAAGAATTTCGGCGTGTGAAAAATGGCATCATCATCATTTAAAGGTCCACCACGCGCACGTTTACATAGAAACTTCGCCAAACCGTCGATACATGAATGTCTGATTGGTAAGAATGTGGATATATCGATGTTGAGGTTGTTTAGCAAGACTTTGCGCTACAACAGCAGTATTCTAAACAGATCGTCCAGTTATTGATCTGCCAGTTCTTTTTTCTAATCTCGTCATTTGAATCGTCGATTCATTCGGACCACCAAAAAATTACGTATTTTGCGTTAAGTTGTTCGTAAAGATCGACAATTTTCATAATAACTTTCAATCATTTTAATCCGTTGTTCTATCATGTAAAATGGTCATCTGCTTACTTGAAACATAATTGACTACGCTGTTTTATGGCCCATTCAATTTTATTATACGAAAGTGCAAGTTTGAAGTAGTTTAGAATTTTCGTGGATTTTTGGTAATTTTTTCCCCTGACATGCTTTTTACATAACGAAGGCACGCGAGATTTAGAGATCACAGCGGTTGAGGTTGCTGATAAAAATACCTATAGTATACGTTTCATCTTGGCAAATGCCTTGTATAAGTAGTATATCTAATCATCCACTGCTATAAAGAAGTAATCAGTCGGTCTTTGAGCTCACGAGCAACGTAAAGCTGTAGTGCTCAAGCGCAGAGTTTGAGCCAGTAAGCTAATAAATTAGATTTTCAGTTCAGAAACTATTCTCGTAGTGGCCAATGAAACTTGCCTTTATTTGTAAAGGGTGTCTTTTAAACTGCATGACTACTATGGATATCGATAGCTTTGGTAGAGTGATAGATGGGAATGGCAAACTGTGTTGGCATTTCTGTTCAGTAGAGTTTGGCAAGTCATCATGAATCGTTCAACGCCAAAATAACGCTGGAAGTGTGGAAATTTACTTTGAAAAAAAAAAAATAATAAATAAATAAAATAAAATAATTATAATAAATAGATCTGTTCGTGAAATTCATAGAGCGAAGTATTAAAGAAGGCGCCGAAGTGTCGATCTGTCGTCATTCTTAACTTGTCGGTCTTGGTTCTCTGACTACGTGGAAAAGAGTTACACGAGTCTTATCTTTCGTGCCAATAAAATTTAGCTCGTGCATGGATTGAACCCAAATGACGATGGTTTGAATGAAATTTTTGCGGGTTGGGTTCCTTTAGATTTATGATTTAGTTCTGTTTGAAAAGGTATTAAAAAATTGGACTCATCGAATTTACCATGTAACTTGAAGGCACGGTGGTCATATGCCGGATATAATATTAAAAATATTAATTAATGAAATGAAATTATCCATTAAATTATAATAAAAAAATCATTCCAAAAATTTTTATGTTTTGTAATATATATTACAATATTATAACTATAAGTTCTCACGTTTACGTGCCTTAGGGCTTTCATTTGGATTCCTCAGATAGATATTTCTTTGATCCATTCCCGTCATAATTATCACGTTGTCAGTTCATAAATTTAATGACCCTGAGCCATAGAAGAAATCTTCTTGTCCGTAACTTTAAATTTACATGAAGGCGAGTACCCTAATTCGAAAGATATATAAAGCATATTTGAATATAAGATAATCAATGGGTAATACAAACAAATTTGTAAAACAACAAACATAATAACAAAGATAACTTTTCATTTTTTATAGCTTAGAACCAAAATTTTTTGTAAAATATCACAAATTAAAAGGAACAAAATTCAACTGTCTCCTTTTTCTGACTTGAGAAGTTAAAAACTAATTGCCTCAGACGCATCTAGTATTACACTAACTTTAATATTTATCTTCTTCATTCTTATTTTCCTCTCTTCCTTGAATATAAAATGCTGCAAAATATGTATATCGCGACTTTGCTAAAAACGAATTGTTTTCGTTAGTTACGAGTATTTCTGGCAGCCGGCCATTTCGTCTATCAGCTGTTCATCAGCGCACGTATTGGCAGTGCTGTCAAAGACTCCAAGAAGTTGCTGGGCGCGCCCTCGTATACAATGAGAGAGTTTTGCATCTAATCAGTTACGGTGTGCTACCCAAGCCCGATTAATTCGGTGTCCCTCTCCCTTTCCCGCCCATTTCTCTGCCAAAAGTTACGAGTTACTCCAGTAAAACTTGCTGTGTCTGAACACAGTCTAAAACTGGTTATACTAGTTTTATGATGTATAATAATGCTCGCTAGTGGCGAATCGTTTGTTCGATAACTTTGCTTTGTTTGCAAATGCGAAGTTTTTGGCAAGTGAACAACGCCCAAACTTAGCGAGCACAGAAGTGGTGAATCGAAGAAGCCTTCCATTAAATTCGGATCGAAGTAAAACTAAAAAATGGTAAACCCTTTTTTAATTATCCATCCTGGGGCTACTATACGTAAAGAGGCAATACCTCAGTGTCAATCACAATTAAATTTCTCAATAATACAGCTCAATTAAAGCATCTTACCATAAGTAAAGACTCCCAACCAGCTGGATACTTTTACTTAAGTGACTTTCTCTATCCTTCGAACTACAAAACATTTATATCCATGTAATCTACTTTTCACAGTTAATGGTATTTATTTAAGTAAAAATTGCTACAATACTGCCAATCAGATGCGTTGCTGGGAAGAAAAATAAGTGCGTGCGCTTAACGGCAGCATGCGCTACTCACATCATCATTCCCTGTGTGTCCCTTATCGCGCCATCAGCTCATGTTGGTCACCATATTCAAGTAATCAGTTTAGCAGCCTGGTTGGATTTTCACACCATTAGTTGCCATTTTCAACCTTCTGCAGCTCGTCGCATCCTTTACTCGCTTTGTTTGCTGTCGTCCGTAAGCTCATGCAAGTCCTTTTCGTTATTTTTACTGTGGCGCTTGTTTGCTGCTGTTGCTGCTGCGGGTTGTGGTTAAATTAGGTTAGTTGTGGCCGACCATTCATTATGCTATTTGCTCTTTGACATTGCCTCTTCCTCCTCTTACCAAATTTCATTTGACTGCTGCTGCTTTTGCGGTTTTTTTTTTTGTTTTTTCTTTCATCACTACTCATGTCGCCTGATGAATTTCATGTCAGCCACACGCAAATTAATGCAATTTATTTCAACAAGTTGCAGCTTGACATAGCACTAACAGTGGAAGTGGCAAGTAGCTGACACGTGGCAAGTGGTAACTATGTAGGTGTTTGATTCCACTAGCTAGCTACTACTGTATACTGTACCAGATGGTTGAATTCGTTGCTGCAGCGTTGTACTTTTTTGCAACAGAATAATAAGAAGTGCATACACTTATACATATATATTGGCGCACTACTACATACATCGTGCATGCCTGTTTCACCTTCCGCAACTCAGCGCTCAGTGTAGGTGGCGCCTTTGTTTAAATTTCAATCGATTTTAATTCTTCACATTCCTGCCTTTTTCTCGTTTTTTTACCTAAACGGCTTTGCTGCAACAGAACTGTTGCCAAGCTTTTTGTTGATTTTTGTCAACTATCTTGTACTTACAACAAGGTAAGAGCGGCTGTTGCTTTGTTCCTATTTAGCGGTTAGTTATTTTACATGATTCTCCGCATTCACAGGTATTCATTTTTTCGCATGCACACGTTCTCTTTCGCGGTATTTGTTTTTTGTTTTTTTTTAGTCCTCTTAGCTTCAGCTCTGGGTTTCCGATTTGTCGCTTAGCAATCGCCCATCTTCCTGTTTACCTACTGATGGGATTTGCATACTTTGCAGAATGTGGGTTTTGCGGGAAGTGTTCCTTGTATATGGTATATGCATCTACGTATTTATATCTTCGAATGTATATGAGTGTATTTCTGCTGTTAGAAACAATTCCTTCGTAAAGTGGGTTTTTCTCCAAATGAAGAAGCTAAAAAGTACAATTTTTTCGGAATATCATTGCAGTTATAGTGCGGAATTCTTGGAAGCTTATTGGAATATTGTAGTGGCATTATTAAAGTGAGGGAAATTATACTGAATGGCAAGCTAACTTTCTTTTAATGCAGATTTCACCCCCTAAGAAGCAGACAAAGTCACACGGTATAAGATCTGTTGAATAAGAATAGTCGTAACACTGAGACTTGCTGCACTTCGCTAATAATCTCCCGACTTATAATGAGCAATGTGTTGGTAGAGAAACCTTTACCTGCTCTGCCACAATACGCCTCGTTTACTTTTTTTATTTATGCACGAAGTTCAGAAACTGCGTGAAGATAACAATGTTGACGCCTCATTTGACTTTCAGAAAGAGACGGTGCGAGAAACAGATGTTCAAAAACAAAAAGAAAAAAAATTAATCACAGTCGGACTCTAATTTTATTTAAAATAACAAATACCATTGAAAACAATTTCTGTTTAATCTTAAAAAAATGTTTTCGAAAGTTACGTCTTATTTAACGCAGTTTTGCAAACATTCAGAAGAGCTTACAATGTTTCATTAACCCTGATTCGATGCCACAATTTGCCAAAATATGTGCATGGTGTTAGCAGCCGTTGAAAAACGCTTTACTGTCAGTTCTTCAGTCGCATTCTGCATTTGCTTTGAATTCATCGTGAGTTCTTCAACCGATGGCAAGATGGCCCTTGAGCGGCCGGTGTCAAATACGTAATATAAGTTGAATAATAATAATTGCTTTCTCATCAACATTTATTTTGTCGCCTTCAAAATAGGCTCCATTCGAAGCAATATACATATGCCAACGATTAGTCCAGTCATCAAAGCACCTTTTAATCGCGAGATCTTCTTCAGCTCCATCAGTGAATTCTCCTTAATGGCCTCTATCGACTCAAAGCGGCGTCCGCGGAGTGGCAATTTAAGTTTTGGGAAAAGGAAAAAGTGACAGGGGGCTAAATCCGTTGAATACGGTGGTTGTTCGATGATATTTGTCGAGTTTTAGGACAAAGTGCTCACAATATGAGCCTTGTGAGAGGGTGCGTTATTATGGTGCAAGATCCATGAGCTTTCTTTCCACAAATAGGGCCATTTCCGGCGCACATTCTCTATCAAACGTCGCATAACTTCCAAATAATATTCTTTATTTACCGTAGCACCATTTGGAACGAATTCCGAGTGCATAACACCATGCCAATCAAAGAAAATTAGTAGCATGACTTTCACTTTTAACCGACTTTGACGTGGTTTCTTGGGTGGATAGCGCAATTCAGCCGGCTGTTGACTGGTTTGCATGTCAAACTCATATACCCACGTCTCATCACCTGTTATGATGCGCTGAATAAACATTGGGTCCAAATTCACTTGCGCGAGCATGTCTTCAGCCACCTTCTTCCGATTAATTTTTTGAAATAAACTCTCTTGGAACGATTCGAGCAGCCACACGTCTCATTCTTAATTGATGGTGTAAGAAAGAAGACGTTGATGACCGACCAGATTGGGGCAATTCTTCAACGACTTCTCGACCCTCTGCAAAAGCCTTATTCCACTCGTAGGCTCGTGTACCGTATTTTTGATAGAGCACACTCGCCATATGTTTTCTGCAACATTTTCAACTATTCGGCACACGAAATCCCGTTTAAAACACCAGCGGTTGACTGATATAATTAGATGGCAAAACAAGCTAATTGACAGATCACACTCAAACTCTGCGACACTATAGATGACAGTTGTACCAACATTCCAGCAAAAAAAATGTAGACAAATGTTTAGCGCGCGCTTTTTAAATGAACAATTCCCGATATTTTTTTGACAGAATGTATATGTGCAAAAGTAAACGTGTATGTGTGAAAAAATCAATTTAGCTGCTAATCTCCGCAGTTTTCTTCCAAATATTAGTTTAAAAGCTATTATGAGTTAATGGCGTGTACTTACAAAAGTAGCTATGCACATACACATATATTCTAACATATATGCATATGCATTTATGCACACATATCCTTATGCTCATATTCGTGCGTGAATACAGTCAGCAACCCAACGAGTAAACTTTGGTGAGTTGCAGTATAGCTCACTCCTGCCAAGGAGTGGGTCCACTAAGGTCGCTTGTTGTTGTTGTAGCAGCATAAACATTCTCCATACATACATGTTTGAAGAATGCTGGTCTAGTGACAGTTCTTCGCCGGATATGTATCCGGATCATTCCGGTCACCTAGAACGGACTTTCGTGTGCGTTGAGTTCAAAACAATTAAAAAAATACACTTGTAGTTCAACTGGTTAGGAGGACTCAGCTGCAAAAGAAATTCACTCGAATAAAAGTTCCGAGTTTCATAAACTTTTATAACAAAAAATTCCTTAATTTATCCTCGTCTGCTCAACCGAATCGAGCGGCACAATCTGCACTGGAACCGAAAAAAGGCAGCACTTTGTTCAGCGTTGAGATATAAAACCGTTCAGCTACACAAAAAAAATGTGTCAGATTAATGCAGCATGGTTCTGACATCAGTACGGAACTAGAATATTTTCCTACTGGGCATGTGAATGAATTTGCAATTGTATTACAATGCCGAAATTTCCGCAAACATTCACACAAAATAAATTATGCGAAATCACGTGAGTTGAGTGCATGATATGTGCCATTCGCGGTATACCCACATAATAATGTACTTATATAAAATTAATATTTACAGTAATGAACAGAGAAATTGGTCAGGAAAGAATTGCAGTTATTATAAAAAATGTGTGTGCATGTGGGATGTTTGCTTATTTTTCGCTTAGAAAGCTAATGTTTTGGTACTTAAACAATTTCGAAAATATGAAGAGTGAGAAAGTGCCTTCAATGCTGGAATAGTGACAACACATTTTGTGATTCTTTAATTTAAGATCATGCTTGACTTTACTTCTCACAATGGTATATACCGAAATTCTTCGAAAAGCTGTTGTAAGTTAGTTTAAATTTTGAAGTCACATCCTCATACCGATGCAAAGTTGCTGGTTTTCAATTTATACAATCGTGCTCTCAAGTAATTCATAATAAACAAAAAAAGCGTTCCCACTACATTCGGTATATTTACCCGTTGTATAACTCACTGAAGTACTCCTCAGTTCCATCCCTCACCACCAGGTTGAAAAGTTAAGGTTAAGAGAGAGTTAAGAGAAAATCAAAACGTTCCAAGTTAATCTGGCAATTATTTTAATTTTTTTATTTATTATTATATTTTATTTATTATTAATTAACAATCCGGATGCGTGCAAACTATATGATAGGTTCATACAAATAAAAACCTTCTGACAAGTGTCTTATAGTATGTACCTATTAGTAACTCCTTAAGAAAAAACGAAGTCTAATTCATACTTGGTTAAGTTAGGTTAGGTCGAATTCGTTGTGAAAATAACGAATTCCAAACCTTTGTAGCGTTTTAACATCATGAAAGAATGAAGCCGAGTACACGCAACCCTAGGATTGGTATTCAAAATTATCGGGGTAAGATTATCCTTAGGTAATAAATGAGCCTAGAAATTCCTTGAAAATTATGGGTCTAAATGTGCTTGCTTGTTAATCGTGTTGTATAAAGGGAGGATTAAATATGATTGCTAGTTACCTCATGATGCTAAATATGATGATCTACATAAAGGAATCTCTTCCCTATAACTTATGTTATATAAATGCCTGCCGTTTTCTAAGATGCCTCGATAGGTTAGAATCCAAATTAAGTCCACCGAGAGTTAGCTGTAGACGCTATTCAAAAGATTGAAATAGTCTCGATATGATTGTGAGAGGCGCCGGAATAAAAATATCAAAGCGAATGCCTGAAAAAAGCCTCTTGCGCAAGATGCTGTAGCTTCTGTAATAGCAGCAACTTTTGTCTGGCTTTTCTTACCTCACTTCATCACAGCGGCTTATCCTGGAGCTGGTAGTGCGCATGTATATGTCAAATTGCCTGTCTCAGTGAGATTTGGAAAAAAGAAGAAAAAAAATCATCTGCATAATGCTTTTTTAGGCCGTATATAAGAAGTATCATTCCGATAGTGACAAATAAACGAGAAAGAATTTTATAATGCCCATCATTCTCTGCTTCTAAAAGCTCATTTATCACAGTAGAGCAATGGACATTATATGAAAATCATTAGAAAAGAGATCGTTGATGGCATTTGTGGATCACGTTTTAATAAAAGATATAAATTTGAAATATCATATATGAAAAGGGCTATATATGTATACATATATATTTTTTTTTTGTTTTTTTGTTTTATTATTAAATTTTAAAAAATCAACGGGACCTTTTAGCAACTTCAGGCTTTCTTTTTATTATTCTAATGTTTAACAAGAAACTGCGTAATTAATTTTTTTTTTAATCCAATTAAAAATTTTGAAATTTTTATGAAAATTTTCCTCTTTTTTGTATAAAATTTGGAATTTTAATTTCTATATTTTTGTGAAAAAAAAATTCTGAGAATTAATGAAAAATAATACAATAAGAAAAACTGTTTAAAATGTTGAAGTGCTATATATTTTCTCGGGCTGTATATATAGACGTATATAGTACATGCATATACATAAGCACCTAGCTGAGTGGCGTAACATTTTATGAATTTGATCGCATAACGGATTTAATTTTGTTGGATTGGATATGCTGTATAAGCGCCACAATCCATGCACTTAAAACTTTCTTTCTTACCCATGTTTGATGAATGCCCTTTAATCATTCTCAAGCCGCATAAAATAAGAGGCACTCTAAAATTACATAAAAAACTCGTGCAGACATACCTACTTACCTACCTTCGGAGAGTGGGGAAAATAATGACAACGCAAAAAAGAAATTAGTTGATTGATGAAGGCTTTGAATACTTAACGATTACGATTTTCATTTTTGCAAGTTGGCATTTACCGTTTTTGCGTGTGAGTATCTGAATAAAACCTCAAATTTATAATTTTCCTTCGCTTATGGCATTTATGGGGTTTTTCTCTTTTTTCCCCCTAAGTGTAGTCAAGGTAGGCTCAAGATACTGTATGTGCTACTTCGATGGTAGCGGACCACTGGGGCAGGGGTGTTAAAGTGAGTATAGGCTTGATTCAGCATGTGAATAGGTGCTTGTATCCTTGTGTTGTATCTTTGATGGCCAACAAGTAGTGGCGCTCATCCAGCTAAATAGCGTAAGATTACTAAAATAATAAGCCTTGCTTGGGGGCGAGAATGTTTGAGATTTTATAGTGAAGTTCGCTGCTATGCAGCTAAAAATTGTTTCCTATTATTTACCTTCAATTTAATATTATTTTGTTGTTGTTGAAGGCTTTTTTAATAGTGTCAGCTAGACGTTTGCATCTTCAAATGTAGATTTAGGTTAAGATCTTGCCTTTATTTATGGCAAACTGTGCTGACATTTCTGGTGCATAAGGGCTGATAAGCCATTTTGAATCGTTTAACGCCAAAAAAACGCTTCCTAATTGTGGAAATTTAATTTGAGCACAAAAAAAAAAACAAAATCTGTTCGCGAAGGTCACGGAACGAAGTGGTGAAGAAGACGTCGAAATGTAGATTTTTCAACTTGCTGGCCTTTGTCCTTCGACTACGGGAAAAGTTTTACGAAAAGATTATGTACGTGCCTATAAATTACAACTCGCGCAAGAAATGAAGCCAAAAGATCATAGTTTGTATAGCATTTTTGTTGATTCGACTCGTGCAGATTTATTATTCAGCTTCATTAGAAAAAATTGTCAAAAATTGGACTGATCAAATGGATCTTGAATTTGGATTGATCGAACTGGTAGCTTCGGCAAACACATGTCGGATATCATATTCAAAAAATAAATTTCGTGAAATTATCTACCAGATTATAGTAAAAAAATTCACTCCGACAATACTTTTGTTTTGTATTATCATTTTAAGTTCCCTAGCTCTTAAAAACACGCTTTACTTATGGTTGCAGTTAAGCCCATTTTGGTGTGAACGCCGTTCAATTCACAATCGAATAAAATATTACTCTTAACATTTCTCCGTTATAACGAACGAAAATCTTCACAGTATAGGTAAATTTTGGTGATTGTAATTTGCATTGGAACAAATTCAATTAGGTTGTGAACTCACACACTGCGCAAACCTTAAGTTAACTCAATAATGTCAAAAATATCGATCTCTCATTTACTAGAGCGGCATTGCAAAACTTAGTCCTAAGTCATATACATAGATACAAACTCATAAGTCCCACTTAAGTGGGAGTGCATAAATACTCGTAGTAACAATGGAATTGTATTCCATTCCAATTCCAATTGTATTAAAAAAAATAAAATAAAAACAAAAAAATGTCTATTTACCGCCTTTTTCGTGGTGGGCTTTAATTATTTTTGTTCATTTCCTGAGTAAACCCGAACTCACTTTAGTATTAAAATATATATTTCCATTTTTTATTGAGCATAAATATTTTTTATTCTTTCCAGGTAAGTGCCTTGAAATGTGGTCTCATAGGGCTAAAAATATCATAATACAAATAATAATGGTGAGTTATGTATCATATTTATTTTATTTTATTTTATTATATTGTTTTAAGTCTAGTTATTGTTTACTTAATTTCATTGTATATGTAATATTTTATTTTATTTTTTATCTTATATGCTTTTACTCCTTATTTAATTTTTTATTTTACAATGTGCCATAAAATCAAGCCACATCTTCGTTTTTGTGTTTACTTAGATTTGATTTTTTCTTGTATTAATAATTCCAATAATTCCAGTACTTCCCCTGTAAAATTGCGATTAGTCGCAAAGAAAAACGCCACTACTGCGACTTTCCATCTCTTTATGGGGTTAGGGATAGTCAGAGGCCAAAAAAAATGATGATTTTCACCCTTTGTTAATCGGTGAATAACTCGGAAAAGTATTTGTTTGATTTACTTCAAATTTTCACACCATATTTTTAAGATATTATACTTTAAGAAAAATGCAAACAAAAAAACATTTTTTTTTAATTCTGACTACCCCTAACCCCTTATGTATGGATAGGAGCAGTTCATTGTTATGCTCAAAGTTACCAAAATGTTCTATAAAAAATCGAATTTCAGTTCATCACACAGACAGAAAACAAAAATATAAAAGGCAGCACCCGTTATTTCCAAACATTCTTTAAGTACTGTACATAACTGTATAAAAATATAGTACAGAAGTCCATAAAACTGAAAAATTGTGTAAAACCTATTTTGAAAACTTTGGCTTCGGGAGGCTCTATTTCATTGCTCAGCTTTGGTGTATATGTAATATATATACATATTTTTCTATTTATTAAAACTTGTAGAATTTTGTTTCCCTTTAGTTCATTCCTATAATTTGTTGGGTTTTACATTTGTAGATATCTTATTTTTCTTCTTTATCGATAAATTTTGCTTTATTTTACATAATCTTTTTTTGCAGGTAATTACTTTGATTATTTTTCTTATTAATTTAATCTTATTTTATTAAACCTTAATTTTTTTATTTATTTTTTTACCCTTTTTTCACTTGTTTTTATTTGAAGTCTAAGTGTTTCGTGCCTTATAAATTTTAATTTTTCGATCGAGCATCCACAACGAAAACTTTCAAAGAACTTTCAAAGGTTCTGCCCATGAAGCAATAATTAAAGGTGATGTAAGTAGCCTAATTTCACCCTGTGTTAGCCATCTTGAAGCTACTTAATAAATCCGTGTTGTCCTCTTGGAAAAGCTACTTTTTATTTCAGAGCAAATTCTAAAGAAAAAGTACTCAAAAGCGTAGAAATTAAAACTTTTGCTGAAAAAATTAGCAGGCAATACTGTTTTGCCTATTCCATTTTGCATCTTTCAATTTCAATTTCAATTTATTTGATTTTTTTTTTCAAACACGAAACGCGCTGTATTATTTAAAGCGATTTGCAATTTTTGCTTCGAATTATTATCAAGCCTGCAATATACTAATGCAGCGTATGATACATGAGGAACAATGAGTAATCTAACAAGTTTTAATTTAACTTTACGCATCGGAACAAACCTATCAAATAGATAGATGACTAAAGCATTGAAATGTTGCAGTTTTTCATCCACTGTTGTGAATAACCGACACATATTCCAATTAAGCTCGGCAGCCTCCTTATTTAAGAGATCATGCTGAATAAGCTTAAAGCCTCTAAAAAATATCTCCTTTACTGGATTGTGTCTGTTGAACTGGATGTTGTAAGATAAGAATATCAACTCGTGGTCGGAAACTCCAGCCATAGGAAGCTGATCAATATGACTGACGTAATCTGAATCTAAGCTGAATGCCCAGTAGCTAAAATGAGTTGTTTTTGAGTAATGAATTTTTGAGTAAAAAACCTGTTTCGCACTTTTTGTTTTTTGCAAAATAAAAAATTTTTAACTACTTCTTTGCAATTGTTTCTACATGAAGTCGCTCGTGTAAGTAATTACGATCATTTTGAACCCAGAATTATTAAAATCGGTTCATTTTTGACTAAGTTATGGGCATTTAAAAAAATTTTTTTCTTATATAATTAAAAAAAATCGAGTTTGAGCCGAAAAACAAAATTGCCGATAACTCTTGAAAAAAATTTTTTTCGGGCGAACAAAAAAATAACATCAGGTTGGGGTCGAGCTCTAACAAACACTTGCCCACGAACAGAGAAAACTGACGTTAGACGATTTTGCTTTTTATACTGCATAGCCAAACGCATTAGTTTGCGATTTTTTCTTGTAAGACATTCGTGGATAAATAGCTTCCCTTCAATACTGACGCCGACATCACTAAGAGAAAGTGCTCGTCTCTTATCTTTGCAGAATTTAGCTACAGCTTTCAGCAGTTGAGAGCGATCTGCAGCAGAGCTCAATTTGATTATAATTGGAGCTACGCTTTTATTGTTTGGGCGTCTACTTGTGTTTCTGCGTATATATAAATTTATCTTTTTTAACACAGATTTTATACTTGTAACTTTGCAGGTAATCTCGTTAAAAAATCAAATGTATGATTAGCGGACGTGACGAAATAAAAGTGGTTTTTCCTCGTTAAGAGTTTCCACTATTCTCAAGTTGTTTTATTTATTACTTCAGTGTAGGTTTACAAATGGCACATATAGATTCCAATCCGATGCATGGTCAAAATACATACATATATGACACAAATCCATGGGAATAGTTAAGTTAAAAATATAAATAATTAGGTACCACTTATAAAATAACATAAAATTATTCTATGGCTTACAACGACCTTTTTCAATTTTTTACTACATTTTCAGAAAGGGGATAAACTTATTCCCTTTTTCCCTTGCTTCCAAATTGCATCAATGGATTAAGTAGCATCCGAAATCAGTTGTCAAACTTTACTTAACCTTGTATAATTGAATCATGGGTTCTGCCATTATTTCTATTTTTTCTACTATGCATGAAAATTTTTGAAAGTTTACGAACTTCTACTTTCTTTCATTTTCTGTCGGTTGTATTTACTGATATAAATTTGTAGATGTGTATGTATATATATATGTATAAGTATATGTATACATGCGAGTGTTGATATTTTTGATGCAATTTACTAAAAGCGTTTCGCTGGAGCACTCACGTGGTTATTTCTTGCTGTAACTAAGTAACACCAGGAAGATGGAAATACATATTTCAAATAAACATACATACATATGTATGTACATAAGTATTTTGTAGTTTTTAATACAAGCTGTTGCCGTTTACTACTCTAAAAATTGAGCTCTTTATAGCAGTCGTAATGTTCGATTTATTTCTAACCGAAATAAATAACAAACTAAAACTTTTGAAAGTATACGTAGTGAATAATTGAGTTGATTCCCCTTCCTCCTTGAAATACTTAAGTTGAGTCTTATGTCTTATGTAAATATATAAAAGTTTTGAAACATCGGTTGGCTCTCGATAGGCATGCACCACCGGAATGATAAAAAAGTTTTTTCTATAGGTGATTGCCCTGTTCCAACCCATCTCCGACCTTCGCGAGAAGAGCACCGCTTTTTAGGGGATGTACTCCTCCTACTTACCTATTACATTATCTGTAGATGGATGCATATATTCTGCCACAAAAGTACCAGTAATTTGCCTGTAAAACAAAACTATTCAATATTTATTCACATTTATTTTACTGTCTTCGACGTAGGAGACCCTTATCCCAGATAGTGCGAATAATGCAATCTTAAAAACATTTTCACAAGGCCTTTTCTGGAATTGGATTCAATGATCTCCCAGATTTTTCTTTTTAAATATTTTACATTCATTGAAAACTGGTGTATCCAAGTGTTAATTTGACGCTTGGTAAAAGCAAATAGTCAGCCGAGAGCCATGACATATGTACGTTGATATTCGTTAAGTTATTGACTAGAAATTCGGTTAAAATGGTACTCTCCTGGAAGCGTGCTTTATGGTGGTGTCAAACTCATGGGGTTTTCTGCAAAATCTTTTTGACGAATTTGCACTCTCAAACGCCGCCCAACCTAACATTATCGATTTAGCAACGAACTTCTTTTTTTTAATTTGGTCAATCTCCCTAAAGAAGCCAAACCGAATAGCGATAGAAAGTCTGAATACATTTTTCCTTCTTATCACTTGAAACATTGACCTCAAAGAACTGGAACACCTAAAGGTTTGGTGGGAAATTCCATATTACCACATATGTCCTACAAATGTATGTGTAAAGTACGTGTAAGCTGTATATACATCATCACCGTGAAGTTAACACTTGGCTGCCTTATATTTATTTGTGTTCACAGTGACTTTATTGCCAGTTTATACGAGCACGCTATTACGGTAATATTTAGTAAAACCAACATCGCTCACATACTTCGTACACCATCGCAAAGCAGTAATAAAATGTGCCAGCACATTACTATATGTATGTATACGTATAATGTGCATATGTATGATGTATATGTGTGCATCTCGCATGCTTTCAGCAGAATGGGGATGTTAATGTATGTTGACAGATTTTGTACTTCAGAGTGATACTTTTAAATCCATATAATGGCTTCGCAGTAGCGCATCCTGTTAACCCAATTCTCCAAGAATTTCAGGATGGCTTCCAGCTCTGTCGCTCAAATGAGTGATATGATCGCCTTCAAAGTACTCCGCATCAACTGCAACGCATTCACGTCAGGCCACACAAAAAGAAGTCGAACGTAATATCGTAGCTCCGTGGAGCAAATTGACATCCCCAAGACTGCTAATATACGAACTTGGGAGCGCAAGTTCGATTTTGGCATTAGCTGTGTGGCACGCCGCGCTATCCCGCTGAAACTAAATATCGTTCAAGTCCAGTAAGAGTTCATCATTCCTCTGAAACTCTCACCATTGAAATGGCGTTTCCATCAAAATTTTTCCAAAGAAATGGGCATCACTTTCCCAATCATCACTTGGAGGCTTTTTGTACGCCAGATGTGGCAGTTTGTTTGTTAACATAGCCGCCAAAATGAAAACGTTCTTCGTCATAAAAAAAGAGTTGCTTTGACATCGTTTTAGTAAATGCACTATTTGGACTACACAGCATTGGCGTTGAGAATTAGTTTCCAATATTTCCGAATGTTGTTCAAGCTCAAAGCGATTCAGTTCGTACTACAGAGATATGACACTGACTTTCTGCCAAGGTTTCTAGCGAGAAAGAGCTGTCACTCTCACATTTGACTAAAGAAAAACGCTATATAGGCAACGCTGTATGTGCAGTTATGCATGCATAGAAGGAGCACTGTATATGTCTTTAATGTGTGTATTCATATGTACTTATACAGGGTTGGCCATATTAAACTGACCCATGTGATTATTAAAAAAATATGGAAAAAGAAACATTTTTTTGTGTTTCATTGTGAAAAACATTTAATTTAGTTCAAGGAGATTCGTTTACATCACTTTTTGAATATGATATCGCGCAAGTGGTCGCCCTTAGCTCGTATAGCGTAATGTGCCCGTTTTTCGGCGTTTTCCATAGTTTTGGCCAGCGTCTCGGCCGATATGGCGGCTATTTCCCGTCGGATATTGGCCTTAAGTGCGCCTAGTGTCTTTGGCTTGTTGACGTAAACCTTAGATTTCAAATAGCCCCAAAGAAAAAAGTCCGGTGGCGTCAAATCCGGTGATCGTGTCGGCCAGTCAAAATCGCCGCTTTTTGATATCAAACGGCCAGGAAACAAAGTCTTCAATAAGTTGACGGTGGCTCGTGCTGTGTGTGGTGGTGCGCCATCTTGCTGAAACCAGAAGTGCTCCATACAATTTTCACGAACAATCGGCATCACAAAATCGGTTATCATGGCCCGATAACGCTCTTGATTGACGGTCAATGGTTGGTGTTGACCATTTTCAAAGAAGAACGGCCCAATGACCATTATCAGCGCAAATGCCACACCAGACTGTAAGTTTTTGGTCGTGGAGAGGTACCTCTTCAATAATTTGAGGGTTTTCAGTGGCGTAGAAACGGCAATTTTGCTTATTTACGGTTCCGTTCAAGGAGAAATGGGCCTCATCACTCATAATGATTTGATGCCAAAAATCCTCATCAGTTTGGGCCATTCGGACGACAAAATTGGCATATTCCAAGCGACGAGGCTTGTCGGCCGGCAACAGTTGTTGATTTAATTGTATTTTGTACGGGAATATCCCCAAATCCAAACGAATGATACGTCGTAGAGTGGTCCGAGGGATGTCCAACTGAGCAGAACGACGATTACCTGACGTTCGCGGCGATGACTCGATACTGGCTCGTACGGCCGCGATATTTTCATTAGATCGTCTTGGCCGCTTTTTATTTGGACGTCGGGTATTAGCCACAGTGCCGGAAGACAAAAATCTTTTGTGCATTTGCTTGATTGCGTTCTTTGACGGCGCACTTTTCACTTTATTTTTTTTTCTCCACGCACGTTGCGTTTTTACAATCGAGAAGGAATTTTGAATGTACAGCTGAACAATTTCAGCGCGTTCTATTGGGGTGTACTGTTTCATGGTATAAATCTCCTTCGACTGACGCTTCCAACGCGGTATGTCATTAGCTGATCTGAAATTACAGTAAAAAGTTATAGGGTTACTCAATGGGTCAGTTTAATATGGCCAACCCTGTAGTTATGAATATACGATATTAATTTTACGATGCTACTCTTTTTGTCATCTCCTGCTTCTTTCATTCATCTTCCTTACATAACCTTTGGAAATATTTTGATTAATGTTTACTTGTGGCGAAGCAAATGTGTGTAGGGTATGCCAGTAATGAAAATGGTTCGGATGGGAAACTGTAGGTATTCATATGAAAATTGTCTACTAACACACAAATGTGTGTATGTACATATGTATACATGTATGTATCTGTAAGCAGAGGATGTGATAAAATCTGCTGAAGTTTTGTAATTTATTTTTACCGTCAAGCAGAAAGCCGTTATAATAATTCAAACACTCGTAAAAGTTTTGCTTCAAATGTGTATTATTTTTACGTCCGGTTTTCTTTGATAAAATGGGATTTAGAAGTTTCCAGAAACTCTTGTTAAGCACGCGCAGTTACACAAGAAACTATACGCAGCACCCCTCATAAAAATTTTGTTTTTGATAAACTATTTATTTCTAATGGCTGCTATTTTTTGAAGTATTTTTGGAATACATTTTTTTGTATTATAATCTGGTAAATAATTTCAGGGCAATTATTTTTTGAATATGATAGCTGTCATAATCCGTTGCGGCTACAATTTACCATTCGATCAGTCTAATTTTAGACTACTTTTTCCAAATAATCGGGCCGTATATTTCAATTTTAGAGTGCCTTGATAGCGCTCGCCATTCACCGTAACGGCAGCTTCTTCCTCATACCCAAATAAAAAAGGGCAGATGATGCCGCCGCCAGTGCTTTATGAACTTCGCGAATAGATTTTTTTTTTTTTTGTTTTTTTTTTCGAATAAATTTCCACAATTTGGAAACGTTGTTCTGCAGGCATCGAAATTGGGAATGATTTGGAACCCGATCACAAAGTTCATAACGAAGCAGTACGAAGTGTTCTGAGAGAAAATGGATATAATTGCTGAGTGCCGAATAAAAAAAACACTTCTAAGCCAAATTAACAAAAAGAAACGCCTCGAATCCGCCGACAACTCGACTGATTTCTGAACGAATGTGTAATTTATGGAGCTGTATGTCAGCAGATGGCGTTGGTAAATTGCAGTTTGTGGGAACAACCGTGGGCCGGTTTGTTTATTTAGACATTCTGAAAAGCAATTTGTAGGGATCAGCAAGCAAATTGAGTCTGAGTGGCGGATTGTATTTCTAAGAAAACAATGACCCAGAGCACATATCCCATATAGTAATGGGATGGTTGATTTACAGTCTGTTGCATAAGAGCATGGTCACTGTTACACGTAGATAAAAAATCAGAGCGCCCTGTTTCTTTTTCTATGACATAGAGGGCACCTCAGTTCTTCATGCTTTTTGTAAAAAGTGAGCTGTTTGTCAAATTTAGTCTTCAATTTAGTGGTTTTTCTAATTGAGTGCTGTTTACGCCTCTCGCTTTGAGGCAATTTTTCTATGTTTGCATGAAAAAGGACTCAAATTAACGCAAACTGCTGCTGCGAAATATATGGGAAAATCGAAGCAGTTCGTTAGCAAGTGGATAAATCGCTATAAAAAGGTCGGTAACGTTGATGATTTTCCTGATCGCGGGCGTGCAAGCAAAGTCTCAAAAAAGACGAAAACAAGATTCTCGCATTGTTCTCGAAAGATCCAACTTTGACTTTACGTGGAGCTGCTGTGAAATGGAAAGCAAAAGATGTTGATATATCTTACGGAACGATTCGAGGCACTTGCTTGCCAATAAACTGAAATATTGCAGTACATTGGAAAAACTAATGTTGAGTGTAAAACACGTTGAAAAGCGAATGGAATGGACGAAAGAAAACTTGGACCGCGATTGGAGCAACGTAATTTTTTGTGATGAATCCTCCTTCTGGGCATTTCCGAGTATCAAACACGTATCAACAATCTCCACCAGTAGGATGCTTCAACGGACTGTTAAACACCCCGTCAAGGTCCATGTTTGCGGATGCTTTTCAAACAAAGGTTTCGGTACTTTTTACTTATTTAATGAGAATTTAAATGCCGAAAAAATGAATAAAATATGTATATCAAAAGGCTTTGTTACCATCAGCTAAGCAATGGTATATCAAGAAAAATGAAAACCAGATCCTTCAAGGACAACGATCCGAAACATTGGAGTCGAGCGTGTAGCGAGTGGAAGGCGCAAAACGGAGTTGTCACTTCAGATTGGCCATCTCAGACACCAGATGCAAATCCCATAGAAAATGTGTGCGCTCTGATGAAAATGCAGCTTCGCAGACGCAAGCCATGTAATTTAGATCAACTTTCTTGACAAATTCGGAAAATTTGGTCGTCTTTTCCGGTAGAATATGCAAAAAAACTAGTGGAAAGTAAGCCCCGACGGTGCCAGGCCATAATTGACAATGCAGGAGAATGGACTTGCTACTGAGGTATTTGCATTGAGTATTGACGAAGAATTTGCGAATTTTCGAAAAATCAATTGTTGTTATTATTTAACCACGTTTATTAGTGACCACGCTCTTATGTAACAGACTGCATAATGTGCCAAAGAACTCCATTCGCCATCCACTTACTGGGTCTCAACGCCATAGTACATTTATGGGACGACTTAGAATGTCGGATACGCAAAAGAACTTTTAGCAACAAACAGCAACTGAAGGATGAGCTATAGCGCGAATGGAACCAAATAACGTGTGAAACAAAAACTAGAAATTAGTTTTTACCATGCGAAATCCTTAAAAGCAGTAGCAAAGGCAAAGCGTGGCCCAACGAGATACCAGCTAAAGCATTTGCATTTATTATAAATAGATTTAGGTTTAGGCCAAGTAAAGAAATTTGTTTATAGAGGGCGTATACTCTTCTGAGCTGCGAAATAATTTTTTTTTCGTTTATATAATTTCAAAAAACAAGTATAAGTACTTTAATAATATCTTCAATTTTACTATCGGAATATATGCCATATTTATGTTGTTTAGTTTTGTATTTCTTTGGTGTGTTCAGTTTTTTAAATGCAAAATATTAACTTTTAAATGCATTATATGTGAGAGGTACGTAAATTTTTTAAAGCACTGCTTTATTAATAAAATATGCGATGAAGAGCTCGCATTTATATATTATATATAACACATGGGCTCAAAAGTCCCGGGCCTAACACATAGATGGCACAAGTTTTATTGCATTCATCTCTTTGCTGTTAAAATTTCATTATATTCTATTCGTGAGTGATTGTGCTAATAGTCACGCTAATTTGTTTTAATTTCACACCGTTCAAGCGAATCAATGGCCTCAAAAGTGTTATGAGCACTCTGCGCCATCAGAAACAAGAATAAAACGATGGTTTGCTGACTTCAAACGTGACTTCGAAATGAGGCGATAACACCAGAAAACATCAAAAATACACAAAATCGTTTTAAATGATAGAAAAGTGAAGTTGCGTGAGTTAGCTGTCTTCGTAAAGATATTAAAAGAACGTAGTGGGGTCTTGAGAAAGTTTTGTTCAAAGTGGGTGCCCCGTTGGCTCGCTGTTAACCAAAAAGAGGTTGTCTGTAAAGTCGGTTTACTGACGATAGTTTAACGTGATAACGTCATAAGAAAATACTGATTGAATGGTTGCATTTTTCAAAAGAAAATTTTAATTTTATTTGTTTGATAGATATTTTGTATGGATATAGAGAATGAGTTAACATTAACATAACATAATATACTTTAACATAACATAACATAACATAACACAACACAACATAACATAACACAACATAACATAACATAACATAACATAACATAACATAACATAACATAACATAACATAACATAACATAACATAACATAACATAACATAACATAACATAACATAACATAACATAACATAACATAACATAACATAACATAACATAACATAACATAACATATCATAACATAACATAACATAACATAACATAACATAACATAACATAACATAACATAACATAACATAACATAACATAACATAACAAATTACCCCGTATTAAAGCACTTATCAACAGCTTTCATTTGATACCCATATTGTACATACACAACCAAAGGTTACCCGGGTCCACGTTTTGACCTATATCTCGAGACCCCAGTCACGGAGCGGCATGAAAAATATTCTGTACTAAAGCATTCACCAACAGCTTTCATTTGATACCCATATTGTACATACACGTCCGAAGGTTACCCGGGTCCACGTTTTGACCTATATCTTGAGATCCTATCTACCAATAGGTATTCAATACCTACTTAACAATGTGTGTAAGTTTGGTTTAATTCGGTTCAAAGTCACGGTGGGTCCACGTTTTGGCATATATTTCGAGACCCTAGTCATCAATAGGTATGAAAATTACCCCGTATTAAAGCACTTATCAACAGCTTTAATTTGATATCCATATTGTACAAACACATTCTAGGGTCCACGTTTTGGTCTCTATCTCGAGACCATAGTCACGGAGCGGATGGAAATACTCTGAACTAAAGCATTCACCAACAGCTTCCATTTGATACCCATATTGTACATACACATCCGAAGGTTACCCGGGTCCACGTTTTGACCTATATCTCGAGACCCTATCTACCAATAGGTACCCAAACTATACGGAAACCATCTTCAATACCTACCTAACAATGTGTGGAAGTTTGGTTTAATTCGGTGCAAAGACACGGCGGGTCCACGTTTTGGCATATATTTCCAGACCCTAGTCATCAATAGGTATGAAAATTACCCCGTATTAAAGCACTTATCAACAGCTTTCATTTGATACCCATATTGTACATACACATCCGAAGGTTACCCGGGTCCACGTTTTGACCTATATCTCGAGCCCTATTTCCAAAATAAAATATAATCCATGTTACTCGTGATGTAGCTTTCGAATGGTGAAAGAATTTTTAAAATCGGTCCAGTAGTTTTTGAGCCTATTCATTACAACCAAACAAACAAAGTTTTCCTCTTTATAATATTAGTATAGACAACATATCTTATCAGGTATATGGTAAATATTACCATACATTTTTTCCTTCATATATAATAAAAAAATTAATAATAATAACATTAAAACAACAGGTATTATTAAAAAACTTGGTTTTATTTTAAATTCTTCAAGTAAATCAAATTAATAATAATCAATAAGAAGGCATATGCAAATACAAATACGTGAATTTATATATGTACATATGCGCATATACATACATATATACGCTCACTTAAGTAGAGGAGATCAAGATGTCGAACGTTGCCGTTCGTTTGCTTTGTTTGCTTTGTCGTTCCTTCCGCGCTTTCGCTTGCAGTTCATTCAATGCAATGAGCAAGGTAACTACATATGAGCAAGGTAACACTAATATGAGCAAGGTAACACTAATATGAGCAAGGTAACACTAATATGAGCAAGGTAACACTAATGAGCAAGGTAATACTAAAGAGCAAGGTAACACTAATATGAGCAAGGTAACACTAATATGAGCAAGGTAACACTAATATGAGCAAGGTAACACTAATATGAGCAAGGTAACACTAATATGAGCAAGGTAACACTAATGAGCAAGGTAATACTAAAGAGCAAGGTAACACTAATATGAGCAAGGTAACACTAATATGAGCAAGGTAACACTAATATGAGCAAGGTAACACTAATATGAGCAAGGTAACACTAATGAGCAAGGTAACACTAATATGAGCAAGGTAACACTAATATGAGCAAGGTAACACTAATATGAGCAAGGTAACACTAATATGAGCAAGGTAACACTAATGAGCAAGGTAATACTAAAGAGCAAGGTAACACTAATATGAGCAAGGTAACACTAATATGAGCAAGGTAACACTAATATGAGCAAGGTAACACTAATATGAGCAAGGTAACACTAATATGAGCAAGGTAACACTAATATGAGCAAGGTAACTACATATGAACAGTAATGAGCAAGGTAACGACACATTTTTTCGTGCGTGCAGCCTGTTAAATCGAATTATAAGACGTTATCACGTCAAAACAAAAACGTGTTGATGATTCTGAATAATGGCAAAATTACTTGAATTGAATTTCGAATTGATCCCATATCCACCGTATTTACCAGCGATTGGATCCCAGCGACTAGCGGGTGTTCGCAGACCTAAAAAAATGCTCGTCGGTAAGAAATTTCGCTCGAATGACGAGGTTATCGCGGAAACTGAAACCTATTTTGCGTCAAAACATACATAAATCGTTCTGCAAAAGTGATACTGAAATGTTAGAGCGGCGCTGGAATGATTGCGTTGTTCTTGTTGAAAATTACGTCAATGAATAAAGCTAATTGTGAACACAAAACAGAGTGATTTCTTTGATAGGCCCGGGTTTTTTCAGCCCATGTGTTATATATTATATATATTTTTTTTTTGTTAAAAACACATACGTAAACATAAAATTTTTCTCGATGTCTTTGGGGATGGTAAAAATTTCGAAGTAAATGCACCAACAAAAATGTATGCGTCTTGATATTTATAAAATTATGAGTGGGCTAATAAACAAATCTGGTATCATTACCCAAAAAATTCAAACGGTCGTAGTGGGTAATGAAATTTTTAATTGGCCAAAAATTGCTTTGTGTTCTCAGTAAAACTTTTAGCATTATTTGTGTCACAACAATAGACTTCATTCATGCAATGTCGTGCCCACATGTGAATACACTAGAATATTTTACGCAACACGAAATTCATTTTAATACCACATTCTATACACTTACATACATACATATGCATACAAGATAAAGCCGCTGGGTGGGATGTACATGGAGTATGTATGAAAGTGTGTGGCTATTGGTTAACTGTGTGCCACTATTGCCCGCATAACAATCGCAGCTCGAAAGCATTTACTATTTCGTCCTGCGATTGTTAGAGCGCGTTTCTGGCAATAAAATCGTAAAATTGAATAGTCGTTGTTTGCAAACCGCAAACTGACTGTCAAACACACGCACTAAGAAATATATGAAAAAAGGAAATGGGCGAAAATAAAACATCAATAAAAAAATTATTGGAATCAAATGTGGATCAGCGCGGTTAGTTGTGGTCTCTCTGAGCTTTTGTTACCGGATTGCATAGAAATGACTGGGGATACTTATATGGAATTCACTTTGGAAAATATTTTCAATGCATGTTTATTTATGTGTGTATATAAGTGTTAGGATATGTATATTTGGGATGCTAATTCCGCTAACCCGTTGTTTTTCAGCTCCCGGATACACCGGGACTAACTTGCGTTAATCCCGAGATACCGGAAAGCAAGGGTGTAAATTAAATTATAAATAATAATACAAATAAATTAATTAAACGTTGAATTTGACCTTTAAAGAAATAGCGTATATTGGATTAAGTGCACTGGCTTCGTCCTAACGAACCATCAGGTTGCTTCCTACGAGCGCATAGGAAGGCAGGCAAGACGCTGTTTGCAAGTAATGTACGCCCTCGTGCCAGCAAAATAAACTTTGTTTCATTAACTTATTTCATTTCAACGTTAACGTTTAGATTTTATTTCACTAGTTCTGTTTTAAAACGCAAAAAATTTCTTTTGTAAAGTTATGTTTATTCGTTACCGAAACGAGATCGGGCGTTATGTTTGTTGAGCATCTTTGCCGAAAAGTTGTAGACTTAAAATAAGTAAACAAAATTCATTACAATAAGGAGACTTATGTTAAATGTATGTACCCATAGCGTCGCTAATGTACACGGAGCGGAAAGCTTTTACAAAAAGTGCCATAATATATTAAATCAATTTACGCAAACTTCTTTAAATCTTATTAAAATTTATGCGACGCGCTGATAAAACAATTTGAAATATGTTGTAATGGTGGAGTTGGGGGTCATAATACTCAAATGGCTTATGGCCATCCGTTGACAGTTCAGCCGACAAGTGTTGAGGTCGAAAGATGTTTCTCATTAGTAGGGTTCGTATGTAACGGCAGGCGCACAATTAGTAATTTATTTCAGCGAGGCTTTTGTATAAAATTCTCTCAATCGTACTTTCAATTCTCTTAATCTTATAAATAAGGCAAAAAACATTATGTTTTAATGAATTAAGTTAATTCCAAAACACAATGGACCTAATAAAGACATTTAGTCGAATGGAAATAAAAATATATAAAAAAATATAATTTCAATTCAACTCGTCGCTTATTTTCTGCAAATTTTTCTTTCATACAATTTTTTCCACCGTGGGAATTTGAGTCTCTATGCGTATAAAGATGTGCCGCCCAATCCAATCGCTGTTGTGAAATCAAAGTTTCTAAACGCACTTCCTCTCACTTAATTAAAACCTAATATTTTTCTTCCAATCCCGTATTAACTTTCTTTCCAGAATCGTCAAATCCCTGTTTCTCCTAATAATTTATTATGGTCTAAGAACATCGATTGCCAAAAAAATCTCTACTCTTAATGGTAGTTGTAAATTAAACCCTATTTTTCCTCAACAAATGAAAGACATTGATCTCGCATTTAATTTTTGATATTCGGAGACAAACAGAAATCATTAGGTGCCAAATGAGAGCTATAAAGCGGATGGCTTATTAATTCGCTATTTGGAGTGCTCGAAAACTCTCTTGTGTGAGCCGATACGTGATTTCAACTCAAGATATTATTTTTATTTTGACCTTTACGCGCTTCATTGCTTGACTGTTTGCATACTGCACCCGTCAAATATGATTGGCGTACGACGCCTTTTGCAAAAATTATTAATCTTTGGAAAGGGTGATTTATTTTTGCGCCACGTTGTACTAATACATTTTTTAATAAATGAATTGAAATGAGATGAAACTAGCATGAGACTATTGCGTAAGCATTAGATTCTTAGCTAATACAGCTGGGTTATGAAATTTGCTTAGATATTTAAACATACTCGTATGTCCACTTTAGCAATGAGAGATTTTCGACTTTGATAACTTTCGGTTTTCTGTATTTTAAATTTTAAGTCCTACAATACTGACAGCCTCACTCAAACGACATACCTATTTTAGTTGCACTGCTAAGGCAGCAAATCGATTCTTTTGACATTCAGACGACGACACACCTGCACACTTTTCGTGTAGATATCCGGATTTGACCTGGCAGCAATGCTTCAACCCTGTTACTTTTTCGCAACTCTTTCTGCCTTCACACGCATTTATTTGCAGCTTGGGTCTCAAAAATTTTCATTTATATTATATTCTTTTTTAGTTTTTAGCTATCACTATTGGGTGTTGAAAACTTTTGTCTTTTAATTGCATAATCATTCGTAATTTGGCTTTTAGTTGCTTAACTGATTTATTTTTGTTTTTGTTTCGCTACGAATTCACTACAATTGCGGTGGGTTACAGTGGATACGTGGCAACAGCCTTTGTGTGTTTTTGTTGTTACATGCAGCTCATACCCATTTTCGGCTCATATAAAACGAGGCTAGTGCGTTTTTTGTGATGCAAAATTGTCAAAGTTTTGTCATACAAAAACGCAAAAACAAAAACTAGCCGAGAGCACTTTACCACACCGATTTACCGACATTGTTGAAGACCAGATAAAGATTTTTTTTGTGCATGCATTGTTTGTACGCCTAAAAGTGTGCAATTGTTCGTGAGAGTTTCTGTTTTTTTTTTTTTTTTTTTTTTTTTTAACACTTTTAACTACTTCCACAATGTGCGGCAAGTAATTCACATTTCCATTTGAAGTGATGGCAGCACTGCCAACGCTAATTATGATAAGAGCAGTATGGCTACGAAAATGAGGGATGATAGATATCAGGTTTGCTCGTTAGGTATGGTGAAAAAAGATTTTTTTGAGGGGAACTTGGATTTCATTCGTTTTGTGTTTCACAAAATTTAGTTTTAGATTAGTGAAACACAAAATGAATGACTTCGGCATATCTGTCAAACTCGCTTAGAGCCGAATAACGGTCTGCTAGGTAGTAAACTTCTAAAAATCTTTTCACCATGTACGAAAATGTGTATCTCTGCATTATTTTTGCATTTGTAGATGTATGAAATATTTCCCTCTGCATGCTGTACAGCACGGAACGTGGAAATACTCAATTACGTTGGACATTTAATCTCGTTTCCGATACCATTATTGGGAAACTTTCCCAGTGGCTGTCCATAAAATGAATGGAGGAAAGTAGGCATGCATAAACATTTTAAATTAGATGTGTTTTTCATTTTTACTTTTTAAATTTGGATTTGCATGGCAAAAGTTATTATAACTATTTTTCTGCTTAGACGTAAACGAAACTTTACAAAGCCTTTGCTTAGGCGGCCAATTCTTCTGCATTTTTGTCCGCATTTGCAAGGTGCTATTGGATGATTTGAAATATGCACATTCATTCATTTTTGCTGGTTTTTATAAAAATACTTGCACTGCTATCAAATTTTTTTTCTTTAACTTGTAGAAGTTTTTCTTCAGTATTTAATACTGAATGAGAATTACTGAGTGAACTGTATGAGAAGTAAGGGAAAAATTAAATTTGACTTTCAAAATTTCACATTCAATTTCACTTAATGCCTTGCATTGACGCAAAATTAATCATCCCATTTTGTTTTTGAATAACTTTTTTACTAAATCAAAATAAAATGATATTGTGTGATGGAAATCTTTATTTGGACACACAGCCCTCAACAGCTGTCTAATTCACAATTATCAAATATGATTGACGTACGACACTATTTGCAAAACTTATAAATCTTCTGATACTTGCCCTCAGTGCTGACTTACAGTATTCGAAAGAAGCATATTTACTCTGTAATTTACCAAGTAATGTCCATTTATATATATATATACATACAATATATATATTTAATATATATATAATTGGCACGTACACCCTTTCTGGGTGTTTGGCCGAGCTCCTCCTCCTATTTGTGGTGTGCGACTTGATGTTCTTTCCACAAATGGAGGGACCTACAGTTTCAAGCCGACTCCGAACGGCAGATATTTTTATGATGAGCTTTATCATGACAGAAATACACTCGGAGGTTTGCCATTGTCTGCCGAGGGGCGGCCGCTATTAGAAAAATGTTTTTCTTAATTTTGGTGTTCACCGAGACTCGAACCTACGTTCTTTCTGTGAATTCCATTGAAAATTAAAGTACCAATGCCTTTGAAAATGCTCGATTCGGACGAATTCGATGTCTAAACGTACTCGATTCTCCCCTTCTCCTCATATCCTCATCACTAGTTAAAAGGATTGGGGTGTTCCAGCTGTCCGCGAACTTTTCAATTTTAGTTGGTGTTGTTACCTAGTACTTTGGTTGTATTCAAGTTGTATTTTTAAGCGGCCGCCGAAGGCGAATGGATTGGTGCGTTACTAACTTTGGAAGTACTAAACGGGTTCGAAATTCCGTGCATGAAACACCAAATGATGGAAAAAGAAAACTTAAATAATAGTATATAGTCATCTTCTTACCTCAAGTACCTCATATAGTCATCTTCCTACCTTTAAAGTGAGAAGTATTCTTAAAGAATATTTTACGTTTAAAAAATATTGATTTATTTTGTTTTCTCGAGAAGATTTTTAACTCAGCTTGCGTGGTGGTATCCGCAGGTTTTTGGAACTCTTTGCAAAACATAATCGCCACGCAAAACACTGATTTCCAGATCAGAGTCAGCTCCTAAGATACCGGGCATATTGTATGCGCTTTATTTTTAGACGTGGTGCTCCTGAGCCGCAGACTAGACCTTCGAGTATCCCAAACTAAACGGGCATAATTCACGAGGAGATCAGAACAGCAGTAAGTAAGTGAGATGAAAATTGGCAAAGTTGATGAATTTCAAAAAGTTCCGTCCAAATATTGTAAAATTCACAGCTCAAAAAGCTGAAAGCGCCTCCTTCTAGTGAGAAAAAGCCGGAGATCTGTTAAATGTCACTCAGTGAAAAGTATTGACGAATATTAAAATCTATCGACTGACGTTCACGATAATTTGCCTTATCACGTGTATGAGAACAATGGTTTTTTTTTTATAATTTTTTTTTGTATTTTATTATTATCATTTAGAATTTATTATTATTATTTGTACTCGTATTTTATTATAATTATTTTTATCACATTTTTTTATTATTATTATTCTTGTATATTATTATTATATATTATTATCATTTTCTTATTATTATTTTTATTATAATTTTTTTCTATTATTGTAACTTTTTATTATTATTTGGGTTTTATTATCATTGTTTTATTTTTATTATTTTTTATTAATATTATTTTTCTGAGTATGCGGTTTCAACACGATTTCTCGGCAGGAACCCAGCCATGGAGACGTCCAAGTTATGCTAATTTTAATTTCCTGGAAGAATAAAATAACGATGCACCGCTTAAAATGCTCGATTTACCGCTTTTGGAATATTTTATATTTGGCTTATCTCCAAAATCGGGTCCATATAAAAAAGCCAGAAATAATTTCGCTTTGAAGGACAACATTCGGCGCAAAATTGCCAAAATAGAGCCCCAATTTTGACTAGATATACCCAGAACTATCGAAAAATCTGCGAACATGCACGTATTTGATATTTGGGAGTTATCATTCATAATTCATGTATCTTAGACTCTCCACTTCATATTTTATTTGAACTTAAACAAGAAATTTCAACTCGAACGGCGCTGTACTAAATAAATTAACAATTAAAACAATTAATTACGCTAAAATGTGTATCTTGTGTCACTTATTTAGTCATAGAGATTATAAAAGTGCAAAGGGAAGGGTTAAACCCTCATTAAACTCAGCGAAATGAATGCGCGAAAAGGTGACATTTGCCATAAAATGTGCACAATTACGGCGAAGCATACAAATCTGCGCCAAGTGCAAGTAAATATACCAAAGTTGCCGTTGTTTGCCTAAAAGTATGCCTCGGCATTAGCCACTGGAAAAAATGTCACTTATCACACGAACTGTTTTTAACATAAAATCTGCCAGCATATTTTCCTTGTGTGCGTTAAAAATATGAAGGGTCTTCTTATTATTTTCCATTTACTTTAGTTTTTGACAATTGCAATTTAAAAGCTTTCACATCCTTCCCATTCGTTTCTGGTAATCTTTCATATTTCGTTTTGTAACGCGTGTACTCATACACTTTATGCCTTTTGTATTTAACGCAACTGCTATAGCATACCCTCAGGCGTTGTGTAACAGCAAGCACATACATATGTACATATATACGCTATTTAATGCAGCATATACCCACATTTTGTGTTCTTCGCCATTGCTATCTGACAACTGTCAGCTGTACATAATAATTTATAGACACTCGTTTTCACTCTTTTATTGCCACACTTTTGTTTTTTGGCAAATAAATTTTTCGCTCAACATGGAAGCGGTGCGGTCGCTGCTGTTGTATCTACAAGTGGCTTAGTAAGTGCGGATTTAAACAACAGCTGCCATTTCTGTGTTGCTTTTACTTTACAAGTACATACATACTTATGTACGTTTGTGTGTACATCGGTATTCACAATAATAGCAGCGGGACATGTTGGAAATTTTATACTACTTGATAATTTTTACCTTAATTTTTTTTAGCAAACATAAAGTTTATTCTACAATTAAAAAAAACTCAACAAATTTTCAAAATTAAAAATTGTTTAATCCGGAGTTTTAGAAAATTTTCAGGTATGCAGTTTTATAGCGCCTTGAATTTTGATATATTTAGTGCCAAAAAAATTAACCTAAACTAAGTACCAGTTTGATTTTTTCTGGCGGTTTTGCGCATCTTTTGCATACAAAAAATAATGTTGTTCGTTATATGGAAGAATATATATAGCAGTGGCAACACAAGAATTATCAAAAATCAACGCAAATTTTGGGCCAAATTTTGAATAAAACCTGGAAATAAAATTCAGAGAAAAACTTTGAATCCGTGTAGGAGACATAATAGATCTTTCAGGTCGCAGTGCTAAATTCCCTCATAAAAATAACACTGTGGAACAAATTCAGGTTAGCAAAAGTTAGGTCCATTCTGAGAGTGGCGGGTGAAAATAGAGGCGAAATTAGAAGACCCGTATCGCGGCGTTTGTTTATGTTAGTTCGAATTTTTTTTTAATCGGCCTTCGAAGTTTGCAGTCAAATGCCGATTTTCAGTATATTGTTTATATGGTTTTTTGGCTATAACTCGTCGACTAATTGATATTTTTTCAATCTGTAAAAGCCAAATTATTGCTAGAGACCTGTGCAATAATTACAATTTTTGAAAAAATTGATTTCGAAAATTTTTATGGTACCTATGAGGCAAAATGTTGGAAAAATTATTTTTTTTTCATGTTTTTTGAAAATATTTTCAACAAAACTAAGTCTTTTTTACATTTTGTGTGGTCTATAATATGCTTCTCAGTTTCTTAAATAAATGTAATTTGAAAAAAAATTGTCTTAGTAGACAATTTGCGCTTTAGGCATACAGTCATAATACAAAACTTGCGTTTTTTGAGCTTAATATTAATTTATTTCTCATTTTTTATTTACCAATTTTGTTCAGTGTTGGTTTTGAAGAAACATAGAAAAAGAAAATATAAAAATATGGAAAAAAATATAATTTTGAAATGTTAATAATGAAAAGTTTTAAGTAGAAAAATAAAATAAATTAAATTAATAATTTGGCCAGCTGCCGTTTAGCATGCGGCTGTGGATCAACATCACTGCTCTCTCTAATGTCTTGGTCATCGTCATCATCATCAGAGAGATCGATTATTTCGTCCAACAGATATTCTGGATTTTCATCTGTGTCTTCCCCTTCTTCCTCTGTTTCCTCGTCTTCCTCTTCTTCAAAGGTGTTTTTATACCACCAACAAATTTCAGCGAGTATCGCATCTGGAGATTTCTTTCCTCTGTACCTGAAACGAAAATAGTTTTCAATCGTTAACATGTTTAAATTGTGCACTCTGACCAAGATATTAGAAAAATCTAGGAATTCAAAATATGCACACTCTATAGTTACCTTATTTCAAATGGAAGCGCAGTTTGGTGATGACGTTCGCCTTGCTCATCAGATTCAGTTGGCAACTGTTGAGCGAGTTTTTCAAGATGCTGATGCAAGAGATGAATTTTGTATGACATATTAACCCCAATTTCAGCGAAAGCTGCCAACATGTTTGCAACAGATTGCCTGTAGTTTTCTTCACGTTCTTTACCCAAAAGTCCTTTGATGACTGCTTTCAATGCGAGCCATCCATTTAATTCTCGGTCTGTCAGAACTTGCTCAAAATCTTGACGACTCATTAGTTTCCGTATGTCGGAACCATTAACAACCCCTTCCTGAATTTTGGCCTTACTTAGTCTTGGGAAAATATCTTTCAAGCGGTTGAATACTGCTGGTCTTTTTGCGATACATTTCAAAAAATTTTTAGCAATGCCAAGTTTAATGTGGAGCAACGGCAACAAAATTTTCATTTCAGGAACAAGACTTTCGTGTAGCCTATTGTCATTAGGCCATTTTCGCCCAATTCGACTACTCCAGTTATGTTGTTTGTACTGGTTTCTTCCTTTAATACCTTCTCCGTATCGTGAATCCCAATCGCACAAAAAACACGGATATTTTGGACGGCCAGATGCTGTTAAGCCTGTAATCAAGGAAACTACTTTGAGGTCGCAGCAAATGCGCCATTGGTGTTCGTTATATTCGACTACTTCCAGAATGTCTTTCAATTTATCGAAAGTTTCACTAGTGTCAGTGCTATACGCAATCGGAACAGAAGGCATTCTATTTGTCTTGTGCAAAAGCACAACTTTTAAGCTGATTAGTGAACTATCGATAAAGAGACGCCAATCATCTTTTTTATAGGTTAACCCTATCGCCTCCATTAACTTTTCAATATCGTTGCAATAAGCGAAATTTTTTGCATCATTGACATTGAAGAACTTTTGTAACTCTTTTTGGCGTTTTCGATATGCTGTTACTTTTGTACCTTTCGTCAGCAAATTATTTCCTTTCAAAAATGACGCCAGTCGTTCTGATTTTTTCTGAGTCAAACACAAATTTGCAACAATTCCATCCAATTGGTTTTGTGTTATTAGGATTGGGTCCTTTGATGTTTTATTTGATGTACCTTCACCAGGGTTGAATTCTGAGGAGAAATCCATGGGTGTGGCAGGGGTGGTTGTAGTACTGATACCTGTTTGAAGATCAGTACTTCGGTATGCTGGTACTGGAACGAATTCTGAGTGCGGTAATGGTAATTGGACACTTGACACTGCTACATAAGTTTTATTCTTTGTTTTCCTTCTATTCAAAGTTTTATTGTAGTTGGTACATCCATAGCAATTTTCTTCTTGATGTGGGCTATTATCTGACCAAATCATTGGTACACCAAAAGGCATAGCCTTCTTCTTTTCACTTTTCCATTGCATAAGAATTGAATAGCAATTAAAGCAAACTTTTTTAGGGGCATAGTTTACGTCATTGATAAACTCTTGCGAGAAATATTGTCTATAGATTTCCAAAAAAGAATCAGTCACATTGCCGCATTTTTCATCGCTTACTATGAAACGTCCACAAATATTACAAAAATGGTTCATTTTACATGTTGGTTCCGACATTTTTAATACAATATATATTATAGAATGTTTTTTTTTGTTAATTTTATGAAACTGATACACTTAACTTAAATCACTCAATAAATGAAATAGGTTCCAAAAGAATGAATAGCAAATTTTATCACGACCGAGCGAAAATTAAAAGACATCAGCTTCGGCTGAGTTTCGAGTCTTAACTGAATCTTTATTTTTAAAATTAGTTCGCATGCAACACAAATGTTTACAAATATTATTTTAATAGCTATTGATTGTTCCTGGAAATTCCCTTTCTTAATTGTATTCTGGGAATTTCCTTTTCCTTAATTATTTTTGGAGCATGCTTTCTTCTCGGAAAATCCCTTTTTTAATCCATACTTAGCATTTCCTTTTCTTTAATTGTTTTTGGAATGTTCCTAATTCTTGAAACTTCTCTTTTTAATTACTTCTACCGAAATCGATATTTATTTAATGGTTTTGGGGATTTTTAATTACTATGTGTTTACTAGGAATTTTGGGTTTTTTTACATTAGTTTTATGTAATGAATGTGTGTATATCGCACAAATTTTCGACTGATACTATATTTTTTTCCATGATATTTATGTCATGGATTGAAAACTATATTTTAGATAAGAAAAAAAGCGAAAAAAATGAGTTGCTTGCCAGATATTAAGAAATAATAAGGAAAACGTTAATTTTTCGAACATTTTGTGACTTTCGTCAAAGTAGCTGCCAAAGTATTTAATCCCGTAATTTTCTTTTCAAATTACATTTATTTAAGAAACTGAGAAGCATATTATAGACCACACAAAATGTAAAAAAGACTTAGTTTTGTTGAAAATATTTTCAAAAAACATGAAAAAAAATAATTTTTCCAACATTTTGCCTCATAAGTACCATAAAAATTTTCGAAATCAATTTTTTCAAAAATTGTAATTATTGCACAGGTCTCTAGCAATAATTTGGCTTTTACAGATTGAAAAAATATCAATTAGTCGACGAGTTATAGCCAAAAAACCATATAAACAATATACTGAAAATCGGCATTTGACTGCAAACTTCGAAGGCCGATTAAAAAAAAATTCGAACTAACATAAACAAACGCCGCGATACGGGTCTTCTAATTTCGCCTCTATTTTCACCCGCCACTCTCAGAATGGACCTAACTTTTGCTAACCTGAATTTGTTCCACAGTGTAATAATAATTAGCTGTCCATAAGTTTATTATACATTTTTTAATCTTTGGACCGTTTTACTGTTTCTTTTATATAACCCTTTTTATTTAAATCTAAGTGATGCTCGTAGCTCTCTCTGCTTGATTCTCATACTTTTAACAAATTTTGACTAACGTGATCCTACGGTTAGTTTCTGCCAGTTCTGGGGACAAAGAAAGGAACTCACTCTCTGTATAATGGTTCCTTTTGCAGTGAAAGTGCAAACCAGCCTGAGAACCGTATCGTGATGTCCTTGAAGTAAACGCCTTTTTATAGCCCACCACTGCTCCTTTGCCCCCGAGATGGCTACCAAGATACGATATTTTTGACAGCGCTCTTTTATACTAGAAATATCAAGGCTGATAGCTTACACGGTTTGGCCATCCCAAGAAAAATTGTTATAGTAAGTTCGGCTGCGACATCATCGGGGATTCTACAGCAGCATTATGATCGCTCACTTCATATATTCTTAAGTTCTTCCAATTAGACGTTGTTCAGTCGGCAACAAAGTAACACAAACAATAAATGTATCGATTTTTCCTCATATAAACAAACGTGTGGTGTCGCTGAAAGAGTGAAAATGACATCCTTGCCCGTACACGCGCTTTCTCCAAAGTCTGTTTTCTCCTTGATTCAAAAGTGGGTTACATCGGTGGGACGTGCAGATTTGAATGAAAGTCTCTATTGGACAGCACGAATTCTGAAACTCCATCCATATATGCCAGGGCGTAAGGGATACAAAGGCATCAGCCTTAGAAGTACGCGGCACTCCATGGTACATCACTTTTCTGCTTTGCAAAAAACACTCGAGAGTGCCTTATCTCCACGTAAATTTTTCTAGGAGCATTCGTTCGAAATGAGAGATTTCTCTGGAATTATAACAAAACTACGCGCACGTTTTATTGAGGTCGACCAAAAAGATACCGGCGTTTAAGCCGTTAATTAAAAATGCAATTAATTTAGTTCTAAGAATAAAATTCGCACTTTTAATGCAAACATATGCACGTGCAGGCAACACAAATTGTCTACTTCAATTGAAAATATTAAAAAAAAGTGTTACCACGAAAAAAGAGACAAAACGCGAAAAAGTAAAAGTATCTAATGACAACATCAGGCAGTTAGCCTTGGCCATGATGAAGCCAAGAAATATAACAACAACCCGAGTATAATGATAATAACGCAACCTAGACCAACATCAGCAACGCAACAACAGCAAAAATATTGTGACGTTGAGTCAAGTTGGAGGCCGAAGCTGTTGATGGCTGTTTCATTGAAAACACATTTTTTTCATAAAAATGCGGAAATAAAGGAGGACAGCATATCATCAGCGCAGCAGCGGAGCAGCTCATTGGTTGGCATGCAGTTTGTCGTTAAGTGCAAAAAAGTTTGTATAGTATGGCATAAAATGGCGAAATATTGGTGCTAAATAACAACAAAAAAAAAAAAACATTATGCCAGTAAAACAATCCGCAGCAGCCTTTAATTGCAAGCAATCCGCCACACTGTGCTGTGGTAGTTGCACAATCAAATACCGCAAAACCAAAGTATTGCCCCTAACCCTTTATTGCATCCCACTGCCAGGGCCACATTAAGGTTACAGGAAGCGCTATTGCAAATATAAAAACACAAAAAAAAAATCAAGCAAGACTATGACTGAAAAATGCCGCTGCCATCAGAGCAGACAAACAGTGAATTTCGCCGATAAACGAAAAGGGTTGGTATATGAAACAAGGACAAGCGCGCTGCCCTCAAACTTGACTAGTTTTGCAATGCAGAAGAGTGGGCGAGGAAGAGTTCTACAACTGCCAACTGACACTGCCGTTCCTATCATAATTTATGCATTTCGCTTGCGGCTAACTTTTAGCCTTCTATATTTTCTCTTTGTTTACCGCTATTTGTTCCAACGTTGGGGAATTTTTCTGGCGCCCACGATTCTGTACTAGGTGCATGCATATTTTCCATGATGAAAATATATGAAATTATAAAATAGCAAAAATCCAAAAGAGTTATACCGCAATTGCTATGCATTTTTTTAACACAGAAAGAAAGTGAATTTTAAAATAAACTGAGTTTGTGTTCGAACAGTTATTAAGCGGGAAGGACGTGTTTTACTTGGGTAAATTCAGCGGTTGAACTTTAAATGAATTGCCAAACACTTTGGACTTATTATTTTAACAAGTTGGGGTATTTGCTTAGCTTTACATCTACTTAGCATATCAGTGTGAAAATACATAGGTTTGCCTATTTTTTCTTTCTTATTTCTTTTTTTATAGTTCGTTATTTTTTTTAATTATTAGCTCATTCGCCAACAAAAATCATACTATATATATATAATTGGCGCGTACACCCTTTTTGGGTGTTTGGCCGAGCTCCTCCTCCTATTTGTGGTGTGCGTCTTGACGTTGTTCCACAAATGGAGGGACCTACAGTTTCAAGCCGACTCCGAATGGCAGATATTTTTTATGAGGAGCATTTTCATGGCAGAAATACACTTGGAGGTTTGCCATTGCCTGCCGAGGGGCGACCGCTATTAGAAAAAACTTTTTCTTAATTTTTTGATCTTTCACCGAGATTCGAACCGACGTTCGCTCTCTGAATTCCGAATGGTAGTCCCGCACCAACCCATTCGGTCACGGCGGCCGCCAACAAAAATCATACTACAAGTACAAATTTCAAACTTCCATCATCATCACGTTTTTCAATTAGAGTTAAGAGAAACATTTTTGGTATGCAGTTTTATTGCCTATTACATTTTAATAAATAGCAAGTTTGAAGTAGCTCACAATTTTCGCTGATTTTTCACATATGTATAATAAATGCTCAAAAATACGCAACGCCAATCAACAAATTTTTGAAGTGCAATGTAGTCTTTAAATCGATTCGCCTCATCAAAGCCTTCTACGAGAACTCCGAATTCACAGTGCTGAACAAAGTTGATATCAGCGATCCATTTACCACCAATGCAGGCGTAAGGCAAGGTTGTCCCCTGTCGCCCCTTCTCTTCGCGAACTTCCTTGATGAAGTCATGAGCCAACTGACCCTGCACAAAAAAGGCATCGTATGGAGTTTCACCAGACATATTGATGTCCTAGACTTCGCCAGACATCTGCCTCCTCTCTCGCAAACTCTTTGACATGCAAGCGAAGGCGGACAAACTAGACGCGCTGGCTCGCTCTGTCGGACTGGAGGTCAACATCGCCAAGACCGAGGCCATGAGGGTTAACCACAATAATTTGCCTTGCGTTATGGTTGACGGATGCCCGGCGGAATTCGTTGAAAGCTTCTGCTACCTCGGCTGCATTCTCACGGCAGATGGTGGAGCAGATGAAGATGTCAACTGCAGGCTAAACAAAGCAATGGCGGCATTCGCGCGAATGCATACAGTATGGGGGAGTTCGAAAATCTCCAGGCGCACTAAACTTCGAATATTCGGCTCATGCGTAAAGTCAGTATTGTTGTACGCAAGCGAAACATGGCTGGTCTCTAACACCATCATAAAGAGGCTACATTCCTTCATCAGCAAATGCCTCCGCATCATCTACAGAATATTCTGATGGAAGAGTCTTGTCGAGGCCTTATGCTCCAGAGAGGAGTAAACAAGGAAAACAAAAAAAATATTATGACCCGATCCCGATTCTTGGAAATTTAAAAGCTTTTATTTTGTAATAAAAAAGTTCTTATATCTTTCAATTCGATGCCAAAAATTGTCACAACTCGTTTCATTACTTGAACAAAGCATTCACTGCTGCTTGTATAAATAAATCGTCCTCACTTCATTTTGCTCTTGTCCCCCCTAAATGCAAAATTATCTACCTTGATAGTTGCGAGGAACTTCAAATAAATGCCTCCCCTTTAGTTTTCTCTCTTTGAGAAGCGCCTCTGTAGTCGTGACATCTATGGAGAAAAAAAAGATTAAGGGGTTATATCTCGAAAAAAATTCCAAGGCTGGAGTGGAGTAGGGACGGATTTATGTACACAAAGAAAGCAACTTTTAAAAGCGTTACTTCATCTGAAACTACCTCCGTAGATAGTTGAATAAAATAATCCTTCATTCACTTTCCGGCAGCAGTCCTAACTACGGATATTCAATAAAGAGAGAAAAGAGTTATGGCGTATAAAAACTTCAAAGTGACTACAATAATTTTTTGCTGATCTGGTAGCCAAGCAAAGTCGATTGTGAAAATTGCGTTTGACTGTTAAGAAGAATAAAACTCACAATTATGACGCCTACACAAAAGCTACCTTTCGTGGCAAAAACTGCAAAAAGAAATTACGACAAAAAGTGACTTTCTATCTTCATATTGGGTTGGGGAAAAAGTAATGTCGTATTTTGTCAATTGAGCGCGACATTTAAACATATCTTGCGTTGTACTTATTGCATCGGGTCACACTAAACGGCGATTTGAAGATGACAATCTGTACAAGTGTCTCTTTGACAGTGTTGTGATCGTACGTTTCAGTCTTAAGTTATAGCGCGTCAAAGATGGAGTCCACCAAGCAAGAAATTCGTCATATTTTACGTTTTTACTACCTTAGGGGTAAAAATGCAACGAAGGCGACGGCAAAAATTTGTGAAGTTTATGGGCCTGATACTGTAACGATTCGCACAGTACAGCGTTGGTTCGATCGGTTTCGTATCGTCGTAGAGGCTGATAAAATCGTTGAAATTATCCAAAGAGACCGGCATGTGAGCATTCGCTCGATTAGTCAGGAACTAGGTGTAGACCACAAAACCGTTTGGAACCATTTGCAGAAGATTGGATTCCAAAAAAAGCTGGATGTTTGGGTGCCACACGTGTCGACGCAAAAAAATCTCTTGGACCGAATCAACGCTTGCGATTCTCTGCTAAAACGGAACGAACTTGACCCATTTTTGAAGCGGATGGTGACTGGCGATGAAAAGTGGATCACGTACGACAACGCCAAGCGAAAAAGATCGTGGTGGTGGAGAAGCGGCGAGCCGGTCCAAACCATCGCCAAGCCCGGATTGACCGCCAGGAAGGTTTTGCTGTGTGTTTGGTGGGATAGGAAAGGAATTATCCACTATGAGCTGCTCAACTATGGCCAGACCCTTAATTCGGCCCTCTACTGTGAGCAACTTGACCGTTTTAAGCAGGCGATTGACCAGAAGCGGCCAGAATTGGTCAAAAGGAATGGTGTTGTGTTCCACCAGGACAACGCTCGTCCTCACACATCTTTGATGACCCGCCAGAAGCTACGGGAGCTCGGATGGGATGTCCTATCGCACCCATCATATAGTACGGACCTGGCACCAAGTGACTATCATCTCTTCCGGTCCATGCAAAGGGGAGATAATGAAGTTGTATTCTAAATGGCAACAAGTTTGCGAATAAAACGGGCCATATTTGACTTGAATCGGATAATTCTAAGTACGTTAAATAAAGCGTCAAATTTCGATCACAAAAACGATATTTCTTTTTCCCCAACCCAATATAATACGTGGTCTCAATAACCTATGTCAAAGGTCGTAGTAAATCATCGCACGTGCACGAATTAACTCCATATTTTGGGCGAGATAAATTGTTCAACTCGCTGAAAGAAGAGCAAATAATGCTCTCAAGCTTATGCTAAAAAATACTGAACTCTTCAATAAAAATATCGAATTGCAGCTAATCACACAGAGTGTTGCAGAGGCGCAAAATATAAAAGGCAACCCTCGTATTAAATATATTGCCGTTGATAGAGATTACGGTACCTATATTGAATACATAACTTCATATAAAAAATCACGGACATTATGTTTGCTTTCTTACTTTCCAACCAGCCTTTCCACATTCCTTTGCACAGACTGGCTGGAAGGAGGACTTTCTCTCAGCCTCCTTAGAACGCATGCTACTCTCTTTTGGCTTAACAGTTTTGCTATAAGTTGAAGTTTAGTTGAAAAAACGACCCTTCCTTACTTGTTTGAAGTTGAATTGTGCAATAAATTTTTTGTTATTAATTTCACACGAGTCCTATCAAATATTGTGTGTCACTCTTTTAAATCAATTATTAAAATGCATTTCTTCCAAAACACACTTCAGTTTTTCCATAATGCTACAGACTGACTTTGTGCTTCACATTTTTTTCTTCCTAATTAAATTCTTTATCCTTAGCTGGCCCTGACACATATACATTCACGCATATATGCATGTACAATACTCGTAGATATGTATGTATATGTATGATGTTATATCTCCTCTCTTCTGCCTAAACTATGTGAACATACATACATCTGTATGATACTGTTTTAAATTTTTAATAAGGAACAGTGTCCTTACATCTCTGCGTACTTCGTGATATGTGCATATATAGTTAATAATGGTTGTATGCACATGTGCTTGTATATGTATATGCACCATATGCGCCACTATCACTTTTATTGTTTGCGTCATACATTTGTTTTGTCATACATATTGTTTTAATTTTTAATCCAATTGCACAGAGCCCAAGCATACCAGAGAAATAAAAGGCAAAAATGTACACATCTACATACTTGTATATGTACTATATGTATGCATGTACATATGTATGTCAGTGGCAGTCGTAAAAAGAAGCGATTGCTTGTATTGCAAGTTTAGCAGGGAAAACTTTGTGACGATGGCATATTTGTTGGCAGTGAGTAACCGCCTTGAGTTGAAGGCAGTAAAATAATGTTCTTCTCTTATATTTAGCAGAGCAAACAAACGCGAAGCGCGGCTGTTTGTATGCGTTTGAATGGAGTAAGGCACGTAAATGAAGGACTTGGCTTCTGCTGTATGAATAAATGAAATTTGGAAGATTGAGTGTTCTTGCAAAGGCGTATATGAATGGACTACAGGTGCTTCCATATAGCTATTATGCGTTGCTTAATCGCCTGGGGTTACTCTTAAATTGGCCACCATTATGAATCTTATGCACACATATATAGGTATGTATGTGTGCTCTTTTCATTCAGTACCAATTTGTTACGTATTCTATAGGGTCATGCAACGTTGTAACAGAACCACAAACTGCCATCTGATTCTGTTTGATACCACCTTGTTTTGAATAATCGTTTAATTTTGTGCGATAAGACGCACGCTTTTTCGCTATACGAAAATCAAATGAAATTTCCGGGACCCGAAGATTTTCAATTGGTATCGGAAATGCCATGACGATCGACGATCTTGTTGAGAGGATAAAGATGTTGCAGAGCATTTTCTTTCGGTGGACTTAAGAGCTTAATATTTAGGTTGGTTGTATTGAAAATGGACGAACTACGTTGTTTTTCTATCGAAAAACTGCTAAGATTTATAAAAAGTCTGGAAAATTTGTAATGACTTTACACATCCACCTATCCATAGCTCTCCTATGTTTTGGCTTTATGTGCAATGCTATGGGCAACATTGCCTGATTGTTTGGAAAAAATTCCGGCCATCAACAATTCCATTCCACTCCATGGTCAATGCAAAATTAATAATTTTATTCTCATACGAATAACTTTTATATTTATTTGAGGTTTTTGTTTTTATTTATGTATATCTTAAATATTTTCTTAACATATACATACATTATAGTTAGCAAGTTCTAAGAAATGATTAAAAGAGTTCTCGAAGATTATTTTCTTATGTCTTTCTTAAAATATAAATCAAAAATTTTCATATTTGTGCAAAATAATCTATTTATTTTAAAATTTTAAAATATCTTGAAAGCTTTAAATTTCGATGAAAAACAAAGTAAAAGCGAAAGGAAGCAAATTTAATTACCTTTAATTTTATGTATCACTTGTCTTGATCGGTTAATGCATTCTGCAAATATTTGAAATTTGTATAATCTAATATACCTTTTTTTTGCAACCCAAAACTGTTACTGGGTGATATCAGGAAAACTACATGACAAAATAAAAATTACGCTAGTTCTCTTACTCGGCGACTGACTTTATATAAGAGTGGGTTGGTCTGGTTCTTGGGTAAAAAATTGTTAATCAGTTTTTAAATCTGTTATTCAGTACCACCGCAACTAAACCGAAAAGTCGTAACGGGCGGTCGAAACAATCGATCTGGTAGCCTAATCGTGAAAATGTCTATAAAAAAGAATCCTTGAGAAGAATCCAGAATTTATTTTTATTTATATACCTAGTTATTTACTTAAAGCTGAAGATTAGCCAGAAAACTTTATAGAAGTATTTGCATAAGGTTGGACTCAAATAAAGAGCGGGTGTATGGGGCCGAAACCAAATTTTGAATTTAATTGCCGCCTCGGATTCTTTGTTGAAACGTACGAAGTCGATACATTTTTTAAGTCGATGCTTTCTGTGATTAAAAATGGGCCACTTCCGAGAACCGCAGTCAAAAAAGATCGTTAACTGGTCAAGCTTTTTACCAAGAGGCGAAAATTACTTTGGTCAGGGAATTCTGAAGTTCCCAAAATGAACACAAGTTATTGAATAGAATGGACGAAAGTTAATTAAATTGCACATATTCTATCTAAATCGGTTAGTCTTGACAATGCTAATTTTATGATCGAAATAAAGCGAAGAAAAATCCTCAGAAATGACTTCTTGAATTATTTAATATAATATTTGACATCCTTATAGTCCTCTTTACTTCGAATTATACTTTGTTGTAATTCACAACGTCCCATACTGGTCATTTGAGTATTGCGTCAAAGCGAAAATCTGCCAAATAACAGCGTAAATCATCATCCAATGCATTTGGTACGCACTTAATTGAAATATTGCATAATGCCAACATGCTCACCTCCCTTTTCATAACAGTTAACTTCTCAACGCCTCATACAAACCCATTTTGTAAATGCATTTAATTTATGCCACCTTTTGTGCGCACACGCGTGTTGGTGCGCCGCATCCATGTCGGTTTACCAATTTTCATGCTTGAGCCTAGAATGCACGTGTACGCAAGTATATGGATTGACCTTAAGCGAGCTTAACCGAGTTAGTTAGGTATGCTGTTGTGATAACAAATATTTGATTGCACTTGGGGTGGCGCATTTCCGGGTTTTGCCTGTCGGGCAAATACAGGAATATACAAAAGAAAGGAATATTGCATAATGGAAATTGTGAAGCAATATTTCCTGTTTCATTTGCGTGTTTGCCTGCTCCACCCACTTATTTACTTTCTGCGTGCTATGCCACGTTCTGCATGTATTTGGCACTGTATACATGTTTGCTCGTGTATATTTATACTGTATGCCTTAGTCAACATTCACTTATGATGATTTTCTAGGAATTTCGATATGAATTAAACCAGCAAGTGTGTGCTAATTAATTCGCTTCGTTTCTTGGTGTTGAGGCACCATCTGGAGCCTTCGAATTCAGTCTAACACTACAAAACGAATTTCGTGATCAACATCGAAAATCAGTGCTTATGTAAGAGAAAATCGATGCTATGGATTAGCTGTTATTACAAGACTGTCATGTAAAATTCTTCGTGATTGAGGCAGCCGTGGGCATTACTTCCACTCGTGATATACTCAATATTGCATGAGCATTTCATCGTCAAAAGATTTTCTGCATAATTTGTCAATCGCTCAAAAACCATGCTCATGGCGATTGATGCAAGGAAATGTAGACAAAACTCTATCGCGATACAGTAAAAAACATCTGAAAAATCGTGATAATTTGAAATAGTTTTAATCACAACCAAATTTGCCGTAATTTTTACGAGTATTTTGTTACATTGTCTTACTGAAGAATAACCCGATATTGTTGCATGCGACACATACCCGCGAGAATTGGCAAATTTGTTTGCAAAATGTCACGATACTGAGCTTTGATTTGATTTCTGGGTAAGACTCCGTCAGAAAATATTAGATTTGCAAGTGGTCTTTCGATTTCTTTGAAACTTTGGGAAATATTAGTTCTAGGTAAGATACATTCGAGCCTAAAAGGATTTTGAAAAATTTTCAAAATTGAGTCATCTACGCCATGTTGAAAATCGGCGCCGTGTTTTTTTCAAAAATCAATATTTCTTGAACCGTTGGATGGATTTCAATGCAATTTACAGACAATATAGAAACAAATAAGTAGTTTAAATTAGTATTATGTTAAAAAAAAAATTTCGAAATTTTGACCAAAAAAAAGTCAAAAAAATTTTTTGAATCAATTTTTAGTTGATTTGGCCAGTTTTTTAAATTTTCTGGTGTCTATAATAGTTCTCGAGATATTGCGATTTTAGTGGAAGCGCGCACCGTGAAGTTCGCGGTTACGCAGCGCGGAAGTAGAAAAATGCGCACAGACCTGCAGCAGTCTGCTCCAGTCACTTCATACAGGAACACATAACGCAGCGCGATAGAGCCAATTCCGGAAGGCATAAAACAGTCCCAAGTGATCAAGCAGCCACCTCCATATTTAATCGTTGGATTAAATTGGTATGATTGAAGCAAGTATTCGGCCAGTACCAGTTTCGCCCATTCGTTTGGAAACGGTTGATTTTGCTCTGATCAGAGCAAATTTCCTTTAATAAAATAAAATCAGTAAAATACTTTTCTCAATGGAAAATAATTTGTAGGTATTCTCTTCTAGTCATCAACTTGCCTATATTCGTGGCGTCGTAAAAAAGGTGTTCAACAGAACTATCTTTACCTATTAAGGCAGAAGCTAGGAAGGCAGGGTTCTTTTTTCTCTTTTGCTTTGTAGCCTGCTTGATTTAACGCTCGCCCCCCGCAACGCATATTTGCTTCTTGGTACAAAAGAGATAATCCTTCATCATTGAAAATTGTAATTTCTTTGGTGTACGCCACCTTGACTAACTTTCAACATTCATTCAACATCGTTTGCCATCGACATATGGCTGATTTGCAGCTTTTTCGTAATATCGCTAGCTGACTGACCATCGTGCATAAATGCTAGCACTAATATTCACGTTTGGCAAAAAAAATATTTACCACATATGAGCGAAATTACAAATGAAATTAAAAATTCAGCGGTTGCACCTTCTTAGCAATAGTGGAACAGTACAGTTTATTCTTTCTCGGTCATTTTTTTTCGCATGTAACTAAACAATTTTTTATGTTCATTTGATAACTTAAACTCAACAGAAGGGAAATTTTAAATAAAAATCGAAACAACTTTAGAGGAGTTATGACAGTATTGCAGCCAACAGCCGAAATGTAAACACATCTATACGAGTGTGTACATAAATATCCATCTACCTATTCATAATTCCATACTACTATACTTCCTACACTCTGAAATATTTCATCTTCTACCACCACCACAAGCAACAGCAATTGATTTGAAAGCTCATCAAGAAAGACCTCGCTCTCCCACTCCACCTACACACTTACACTGCCAATACTATATTACTAGGCACCGATCTGCTGTTGTTATTGCTGAGGCTGATACTGATGATGGCTAGTATGAAGTAAAAAAGTGTGGCGCAGCACAATCACCTTGAATCTTATGGTATTTAGTCGTTTTTGCACGACTAAAAGGATCGTCAATTATGTCAAGTAGTCGAAGCGCATAATCAAGTATTTGGAAAGGAGAAAAAGAAAAGGCAATCATTTCAACATAAATGACTTAAAAATAAATCTTAGTGAATGAGAATAACTGAAATCTCTGCATTCGAGCAAATATTTATTCGATTGCGCCCACAAGAGGGAAACCTCATCAATCACGCATAAAATGATGCTGTTGGGTTATTTGCGTTTTTCTACCAATTGGAATTCTGTCTATTGCACTGGAATTAGAAACAACAAACAAAAAAAAATGGAAAATTATTTATTAAAGTGAATTGGGGCTAAAACAGGTTGGTCCACAAATAATTTTATTTTTAAATATATAATAAAATGAAAAAAAAAATCTTTTTTACACTATTATAAGCGATTTGATTTAATTAAGCCCAATTTTCCAGTTCTACTGAATCTATCTCATGGATACCGGCACGGACGGTAGGTGGCCCCAGGTTTTGAATCGTTTCGAAGTTGTCGGCTTAATATTGAAACCATAAAAAAGCTAGGAAGGCATCAAATTACACTCCTAGTGGTAAATTGAATTCGCCTAAAAGGTTGAAGGACGAATTTAGCGCGGAAAATATCTACTATGTTATGGGCCATACAACTAAAATCAAAAATCAACCAAGATCATTTCTTCCTTCTCAGCCCACAAAATTTTATATGAGATAAGATTTCAGTTATATACTGTATACGATAGGTTCGCAGTAGCATATCCTGCTAGCCTAATTTTTTCACCCCATCCTGTCGGCTCCTGGCTCTATCTCATGAATGCCGGCACGAACAGTTGATGACTCCTGGGTTTGAATCGTTTCTAAGTTATAGGTTAGCGTGGTCAAATGACGTCGACAAGGCGGCTGATAACTTGAATGACGAATTTAGCGCGGAGAATATCTATTCTGTTATGGGTTGGTCGCGCTACCAAATCAAATCACGCATCACCTTAGTTCATGTGTTCCTTTTCGGCCCACAAAATGTACGTTACCATAAATGACTTCAAACGAAATACCAAACTCACGTTTCTTTTTTATTCTAAAAAACGACTCGAGAATGCAGAGTTCCCGCTCAGAAAATCAAAGATGCGAAATGCATTCGCATGATAAGGAAATCATCGGAGCTCTAATAAAGGAAGATATTGCTTAAAAGCAGTACGCCGTATCGGAAGTTATTCGACCAGAGGGGTGGGGAAGTTGCAAAAGCAGTGGTAGAATAGAAAATTCAGGGAGTACTGAGCATTTGCTCTGTGAACGACCAGCGGTCTCTAAAATACATATTGATGTTTAGATTTGTTAGAGATTCAGGGTAGCTCAAAATTAATCATCCAATTTTGTGTTTGAATACATTTTTTACTAAATAAAAAAAAAATGAATTTGAGTGATGGCAAACTTGCACCATGGCTCTTTGTCTGTTTCTATGCTAAAAATGTTATTAGCGCACGATGTAATTTGCAAAAATTAGAAATCATCCGATGGGGTAATTAATTTTGCGCCACATTGTATAAGAGCCTCGGAAGACTCGGAGACTTAGGCAACATGATCAGGCAATATCACCGACGTATATAGGATCTAATGCATAAAATTTGAGTTCAAACGATATGTATCAGCTAAATAGGTGATAAAATACTATGAAATCAAAAATCAGGCGAAAAAGTCACTCATATTCATATTTTCGTTATCTCGTACATAATATTGCACTGTGAGCATTACCATCTTCATACTCGTATATTTGAATGTAGTGCGGGATCACATTGTCTTGTTTTCTTTCCACTTCTTTTATGGCTGTCCATGTACACATTGGTATATTTATTTTAGCTGCTTAATATCTTTGTTGTACTCTAAAAGTTCCGCTTATTTTCTTATTTTACTAGTAAATTGTTAATTAAGTGTCAAGTCAGTGTCCAGTGTCAAAAAAAACTAATGCTTCAGAAATCAACTTATACTTGGACCACCCTGTATTAATAAATGTGCGCAGAGTATCATAGTCCATCCATCTCAGCGCCTGTGCATCCTACCTATAACACATATAACAACACACACCTCTATACAACAACAGGATGCTGCAACCTAATGGCTGACGTTTGCATCAATTTGTTTATATTTACATGCGCTTGTTTGGCTACGGTAGGCAAATTTCCAATTTTGAATCGTAAATTCATAGTGTAAATAATGTGAAATTCGTTCGGCTCCATAAAATTGGCGGCAAACATTGCTATGCGGTGATTGAACGCGGTCAAAAATGTGCGACCTTCACCTCACAGCGGTTCTTCTCGCCAGCTCACTCTCACTTACTTCCACTTTAGCATTGCACATGCTGCGTTTACATAAGCCAACATACATAAATACACCTATTTTCTTACACTAACATTTTAGTGAACTTCACCTTCATAAATTCGAATGTGAATGTCAAAAAAGTAAAATATAAAAAATAAAAAAACATTTTCAGTTTTCTTAAAATTCTTAGCATGCTCGTGTACAGACGGCGATCAAACGATAGCACCTGGACATTTTTAGCAGTTTTAACTATTTAATTGTTTCATTCTTTTTTTTTTATAAATGTATCTTGTTGTCTAACAAAAACCCTATAAATCAAAATTTTAAACTTACTACAAAAATTATAAAAATTCCACAAATTTTCGCACTACCGCTACAGTTTTTCATTCGAATTTCTGGACAAATTTTTGGTATGCACTTTTATGGCTTATTAAATTTTAGTACAGTAAAATGAAAATTCTAAGGAGCTCAAAATTGTCGTTGATCTTTGATAATTTTTTTCTCTGAAAATTGTTTCCCCATTTTCTCCATCTTCTCCTCATAACAAATGCACGAAATTTTATTTATTTAAGTGAAGAAAAAGTGCAACATCAGCAAAAAAAAAAAAATTGTCAAAAATCAAGCAAATCGCTTTGATCAAACTTGTACTTTATTATACTAAAATTTAATGGGCCTTAAGTCCCCATACCAATTTGCTAAAAATTCAAATTAAAAACCGTGGATTTGCAATGAAAACTTTTATATGTTTTAAATTTGGATTATTTTGCTTTTTTTAGAAGCTTGTTTGTATGTTAGGTTAGGTAGTAATGGTTGCCCAGAGGTAGGCCCACCTGGATAAAAGAAGTTTGGTTCATCCTTTGTGATACCATTGCAAGAGGGGGAAAATGAGGTGAAGGAAAAAAAACGATAGGACGTAAAGGGTAGGGGTGAGGAAGGTTTCGTATTTATGTATTTGTTTAAACGAAAATAATGAGCATTAAAAAAAATTAAACTAAAAAACAATCGTCAAAACTGATCAAAATGGGGAGGTGATATCGTTTTGTCGCGGCGTGTATGTGCATATGTCATCGGTTGCTTCGTATGTGAGTGCTGGCTAAATATAAACATTTTCATATAGTTGAAAATATGTATATGAATTCTTTCGTTTCGCAGCAACACACACTTGTACACATTCCTACAGCTATATATGTATGTAGTACTTGCTGTCTGACTGAGTGACTGTCCGCTGCTGAGTCACGGCGTTGTGCATTTACGCGTCTACACGCCTTTGCCATTCATGCAAGACAATTACGGCATTCTGTTTGTCAATTTCACTGGTGACTCTGGCAGTCTGTCAACCAGCCTAGCCAACAAGTGCGCCTGACGTCATAACCTGACATCCTACATTTCTCTTGTTTTCTATTTTTAAATTATGACTAAAAGATATTTGCAAAATTCATCTTTATCTACATATTTTCGCCTTTTTGACTGACTGCATGGCAAAAGAGTGAGATGAAAAGGTTTGTATGTGCATTTGCTGTTTGTAAATTATTTTTTTGATTTATTTTTAATAAAGCTTTTCTCTTTAAAGCTGAAATACATTCATCCTTATAAAATAATTAATATTTTGCCCTGTTTTTACCCTCTCCTCGTTTTTAAAAAGTCATGTTTTATAGACTGTTAGTCAAAAAAATTTTGGCAGATTTATACAATTTTTGAAATGATAAATTTTTTTTCGTTAATTTTTCATGCAAATATAGTGCTTAGTGCCGTATAAGGCGCCTTTATGTAATTTTAAAAAAACCTTTTGCCGTTCGGAGTCAGCTTAAAATTGTAGGTACTTCCATTTGTGCAACAATCGCAAGACGCCCGCCACAAATAGGAGGGAGAGCTCGGCGAAACTCCCAGAATGGCTGTACGCGCCAATTATTTATTTATTTTAATCGTTCCGTTCATGCACTTTATGGAAATATATGTACAAAACCGACCGCAAACAAAAAACAAAAAGTAAAAAAATCAGCGATAATTTCAACCACTTTGTTACGCTAGAATTAAATGGGCTATTAACTGCATACTAGCAAGAAAGTTACAAATTCTGAACAAAAAGTTGGAAATTTTGTTGCAAATTTAATGAATTTTTTGTAATGTTATACAAGGTTTAGAACTTTCCGAAATAACGATTTTATTGTAGTATAAGAAAAAAAAATGGCATGAAGAATATTGCAAATATTGTAAAAACACACTAACCATTCAATCATTTTTTGACTCACTGTACATATATGTGTAGCCCTTTATTGCTGCCTGGAACCATAGGAAATAATAGTAATACTATACACGTACGGTTTTCATGAATATTAGTAGCCAATTTGCTTTACTGAAGAAATTTGTGGTATAAGACGAATTATAACTTGCCTTAACCACTATTAATTCGTACCCCTATTATTTCTTCTCATAGCTATTGCGCTGCAAAATAAAAAGCACATCATTCTTTTTTTTTTACTTTCATACTAAAATAAAAAATAATGTAACCCCAAGTTTCCAAATTTGTAAAATAAATGTCCGAAATTTCATTAAAACTTTAACTTTTTTAAGAAGAAGTTTTAGAACTTTCTATCTACATGCAGTTTTATAACCCATTCAATTTTAGTCAAGAAAAGGGCAAGGAATTTTGTGTCCAGGCTTTTTTCCATATAAAAAAAAAACCTAACGATATTTTGCAGTCACTTGAAACTTTCACATTGTTAGACTAAAATTTATTGGGATCTCAAACTGCATATACAGAAAAATACTAAAAATTCTGGTTCAAATATTACAAATTTAAATGAAATTTTTAAAAGTTTTGTACAAAATTTTTAACTTTGTATTTTATGGCTTTTATTGCAATATGAACTCCACTTAAAAAAGAATATAGTGGTGTGTTCATAGTTTTGCATACATACTCCATTTTAGAATTAATATAGTTTAGGGCAAGTACAAGTATAAGCGACAATAAGTATCATTTCGATGGAAGAAAAAAATGAACGGAGACTCGCTGATGCATTCCATTTTCTCCTTTATTATATCAGTAATTAGTCGAAATAACAGTTAAAGTGCTGCAAATGTTTGACAAGACTCGCTTCCTATTCATCAATTCTGGCCGCTTTGACTGTATCAATCTGGCCATTTATGCTTAAGGTCCACATGGCTTACCGTTGCTGATTCCCTTCCAACCCCACCAAACGTACAGTAAAACCATCACGCAATTTCGCTACGAATTATCATCGCCAGACGGTTACACCCTTTATTGGGTGCTTGGCCGAGCTACTTCTCCTAGTATTTCTTCCAGAAATACTCTCGGAGGTTTGCTATTCCCTGCCGACGCATTCACGCACCAACGGATTCGACTCCGGTGGCCGCTAGCTACTTAAGAAATGGATCCACCTTATCACGCTTTCGTAAATAATCTCAAGCGGTAATTCGGTTCAAATCTTGTGGCATCCATACGAATGCTTCCAAATGGTTTTCTAACTTGTACTCAGTTCTAGATTTAGTGCTCCCAAGTAGGTCCGATTTGACGATTTCCATAATTTTATTGACCGACTCTATCTCCGACGTCTATAATATCGTCAGAAGTAAATAACCAGAACTATTACATTGCTGTCACTTTCGGTACTGTTTTGTTGGTTTTTCGACAAACAGCAGAACATTTTTTGGACACCCTGGGCGCTGGAGCAGTGAAGAATGTATCGATTGTTTTTGTTTTACTTCCTTTTTAGAACGCTTAATACGCAACTTGTTTCATCAGTGGACTTTTTTTAAAGTGTAATGTCACGTTTAAATCGCACACAGTTGAGACAAAATTTGATCAAATCCCAAGCGGAACAAGTTATTTGATTTCACTAAATTATTATTACTATAAGGGTTTTCTAATAACAGGTGTTATGAATGAATGGATTACGCTATCGGGAGATAACTAACGATTTTTTATGGCCAAAATTGGATGGTATTGATCTGGACAACGTTTATTTTCAACAAGACGGCGCTACGTGCCACACAATCAACGAAACCATTGATCTTTTACGGGAAAAGAGGTGATCACAATAGACCACCGAGATCTTGTGATTGAACACCTTGTGATTTTTTTGTTTGGGGCCACATGAAAGAAAAGCCAACAGCCCAGAGTCGATTCAAGACCTCAAAGATGGAATTCGTGAGGCTGTCGAGGACATAGGGTACTACTTTCCTCTTTATAATGAAGTAAACATCGGATCATTTATATTAAAAAATAGCAATTTTCTTTGAAATAACAAAATATCAAAATAACACTTCTTATTGGAAAACCCTTTGTCTGTCCTTATTTCAGTTCACCTATTTGTATGTTTTTTTTTGTATTTCGTGTTATGTTTTTTATTTTGTTCAATTCTATATTTATTTTTCACTATGTATATTTTTATTTAACGTCGCAAAAATATCATTTTAATCAAAAGATATATTCATAAAATTTTTGAAATATGTGCATGGGCATATGGTATATAAATTTTATATGTTTACTGTTTACAAAGATTCAATTCTCAAAACAACGAAGTGTTGAAAGAAATATTAGCAAGTTTTAATATTAAGTACTAATTGTACACAAAGCTCTGTGCGCGGCCGGGCCGCCAAAAGCTCTATTCTGTTTTGCCGCCAAACTAACTCATCTGAATATACAATCACATGAATATAATATATTTTGTTGTACAAATTTTATTTTGATTTATTCTTTATTTGTAAAATGTGACATAGCAGATATATTTTTCTATGCAATAAGTGCAATCCTCGGGGCTTCGAAATTTTTTGTTTGTTTTAAATGAAGGCAGTTTTGAACCAAATAATGGTCACATGGGTGAAAACTTGCTTGTAAAGAAAACTTTTATATTGACTGAATGGGTAGAGATATATTTAGCTCTTTGAGTGATGCTGGTACAAAATATAAAATTTTGATTTCTCACTCATTTCGAAAACTACTAAGGCAGTGCTAAATTTGGTCTAGACCGAAGTTTACACTGCTGGAAAATAAGGTGTAATAGAAACAGTGCACTTCAATTTTTCGAATGGTCTGTATCAATTATATGCCAACTGTTTTTTGTTAAGATTCTTTTTATGTGATCAGTGGTCGACGGCTTTTTGTTATGTGTTACATTTGATCTTCTATTTTGCTTCATTCTTATTTTGGACACACTTGAGTAAGCAAATAAATTATGATTAAAAAGTTTGAAATTTTGGTGAACATTTTTTTTTTTTTTTTTTTGTTTTTTTGTTTAAATTTGTGCAAAGTTTGAAACTTATTTTGTTATTTGGCTCTTGGTAAGGATGGGGACATATTCACTTAAAAGAATATTAAAACTAACTATGAAACACATAAATTGTCAGAATTTGTCCTCTTGTTACTATAAACAACGGAAAACATTCACTGGTTCTCAGTTTTTCCCATTTATTCCGAAATGTGTACTTTTTTTGTAGCGAAATAAAAAAATCAAATATCTGATGATTTTTCGTAGGAAACGAAATTAAAAGTTGTTGTTGTTGCTGTTGTTTTTATAGTATCAAATATATTTCTCCATACTGCGTATGTGGAGTGACAGTCCTTGACCGGATATAAACTCGGGTCGTTCCAGTAACGTGGAATCGACTCTCATGGTAAATTTTCTTGTGTATTCAAATATTCAAACACTAGTTAACAAAATAGTCATTTAAAATGTTATTTAGTTTGTAAATGCTACTTTCTTGTTCCGATCTTCATTAAAATATTATACCACTGTAAACAGGCAAATTAACTCTTTTGAATGGCATATACAAGTTTCCCATTGTGTAAATAAATATAAAGCTACCTACAAGAATATGCTTCAACATATGAAAAATTGAGCAATTAATAATTCTGAGTCTGAACTTTTTCGTATTTGACTAAACCTACAGTTTGATGTATGCGTAGAAGAAAGTATATTTTTACTGCCACACAGTGTGATTAATATTCCCAGCAAACCCAGAAGATATACAATATTATATTAAATATTATTAAAATATATAGGTTAAGTAGGGCCTAAAACCATATCGAAACCCACTTAGAACAAATTGGAAACGGTTCAAAAATGTAGTAGGGAATAGGATAGGAAGGATTCCGATCCATCAAATCACTCTCGCAGAAAACATTGAGAGTAGGGTCACAACATTGGAAAAGACATTCAGTAGGGCCTACAAAACGTCATGTCCAATTAAATATAGCAAAAAATCCTATCCTCCTTGGTGGAGCAATGAGCTCTCAAAATTAAGGGAAGAAGCCAGATCAAATTTCAATCTCAGCTACTCAACAGGTAATTGGCAGTTGTATAGAGAAAGTCGGAGACAATACAAGAAGGCAATCAGGGCCGCCAAGAAAGAGAGCTGGAGAGATTTCTGTTCTTCTATCGAATCTACCAGAGATTCTGCGAGACTTAGCCGTATTCTGTCCAAGGATCATTCAATGGCTTCTTGGGTCAAGAGGCCGGATGGCACTTGGACTTCTACGGCGGAAGAGTCTCTAGAACTTCTTTTAGATACACATTTTCCGGGATGTAGCACCCATGACAGTGATGCTGGGAGAATCCGGCGGAGCCGATATGACCCACAGCATCTTGTCGATGTAATATATTAGTTACGAAAGAGAAGGTTGCATGGTTGCAAAACTTTAACTTTTTTAAGAAGAAGTTTTAGAACTTTCTATCTACATGCAGTTTTATAACCCATTCAATTTTAGTCAAGAAAAGGGCAAGGAATTTTGTGTCCAGGCTTTTTTCCATATAAAAAAAAAACCTAACGATATTTTGCAGTCACTTGAAACTTTCACATTGTTAGACTAAAATTTATTGGGATCTCAAACTGCATATACAGAAAAATACTAAAAATTCTGGTTCAAATATTACAAATTTAAATGAAATTTTTAAAAGTTTTGTACAAAATTTTTAACTTTGTATTTTATGGCTTTTATTGCAATATGAACTCCACTTAAAAAAGAATATAGTGGTGTGTTCATAGTTTTGCATACATACTCCATTTTAGAATTAATATAGTTTAGGGCAAGTACAAGTATAAGCGACAATAAGTATCATTTCGATGGAAGAAAAAAATGAACGGAGACTCGCTGATGCATTCCATTTTCTCCTTTATTATATCAGTAATTAGTCGAAATAACAGTTAAAGTGCTGCAAATGTTTGACAAGACTCGCTTCCTATTCATCAATTCTGGCCGCTTTGACTGTATCAATCTGGCCATTTATGCTTAAGGTCCACATGGCTTACCGTTGCTGATTCCCTTCCAACCCCACCAAACGTACAGTAAAACCATCACGCAATTTCGCTACGAATTATCATCGCCAGACGGTTACACCCTTTATTGGGTGCTTGGCCGAGCTACTTCTCCTAGTATTTCTTCCAGAAATACTCTCGGAGGTTTGCTATTCCCTGCCGACGCATTCACGCACCAACGGATTCGACTCCGGTGGCCGCTAGCTACTTAAGAAATGGATCCACCTTATCACGCTTTCGTAAATAATCTCAAGCGGTAATTCGGTTCAAATCTTGTGGCATCCATACGAATGCTTCCAAATGGTTTTCTAACTTGTACTCAGTTCTAGATTTAGTGCTCCCAAGTAGGTCCGATTTGACGATTTCCATAATTTTATTGACCGACTCTATCTCCGACGTCTATAATATCGTCAGAAGTAAATAACCAGAACTATTACATTGCTGTCACTTTCGGTACTGTTTTGTTGGTTTTTCGACAAACAGCAGAACATTTTTTGGACACCCTGGGCGCTGGAGCAGTGAAGAATGTATCGATTGTTTTTGTTTTACTTCCTTTTTAGAACGCTTAATACGCAACTTGTTTCATCAGTGGACTTTTTTTAAAGTGTAATGTCACGTTTAAATCGCACACAGTTGAGACAAAATTTGATCAAATCCCAAGCGGAACAAGTTATTTGATTTCACTAAATTATTATTACTATAAGGGTTTTCTAATAACAGGTGTTATGAATGAATGGATTACGCTATCGGGAGATAACTAACGATTTTTTATGGCCAAAATTGGATGGTATTGATCTGGACAACGTTTATTTTCAACAAGACGGCGCTACGTGCCACACAATCAACGAAACCATTGATCTTTTACGGGAAAAGAGGTGATCACAATAGACCACCGAGATCTTGTGATTGAACACCTTGTGATTTTTTTGTTTGGGGCCACATGAAAGAAAAGCCAACAGCCCAGAGTCGATTCAAGACCTCAAAGATGGAATTCGTGAGGCTGTCGAGGACATAGGGTACTACTTTCCTCTTTATAATGAAGTAAACATCGGATCATTTATATTAAAAAATAGCAATTTTCTTTGAAATAACAAAATATCAAAATAACACTTCTTATTGGAAAACCCTTTGTCTGTCCTTATTTCAGTTCACCTATTTGTATGTTTTTTTTTGTATTTCGTGTTATGTTTTTTATTTTGTTCAATTCTATATTTATTTTTCACTATGTATATTTTTATTTAACGTCGCAAAAATATCATTTTAATCAAAAGATATATTCATAAAATTTTTGAAATATGTGCATGGGCATATGGTATATAAATTTTATATGTTTACTGTTTACAAAGATTCAATTCTCAAAACAACGAAGTGTTGAAAGAAATATTAGCAAGTTTTAATATTAAGTACTAATTGTACACAAAGCTCTGTGCGCGGCCGGGCCGCCAAAAGCTCTATTCTGTTTTGCCGCCAAACTAACTCATCTGAATATACAATCACATGAATATAATATATTTTGTTGTACAAATTTTATTTTGATTTATTCTTTATTTGTAAAATGTGACATAGCAGATATATTTTTCTATGCAATAAGTGCAATCCTCGGGGCTTCGAAATTTTTTGTTTGTTTTAAATGAAGGCAGTTTTGAACCAAATAATGGTCACATGGGTGAAAACTTGCTTGTAAAGAAAACTTTTATATTGACTGAATGGGTAGAGATATATTTAGCTCTTTGAGTGATGCTGGTACAAAATATAAAATTTTGATTTCTCACTCATTTCGAAAACTACTAAGGCAGTGCTAAATTTGGTCTAGACCGAAGTTTACACTGCTGGAAAATAAGGTGTAATAGAAACAGTGCACTTCAATTTTTCGAATGGTCTGTATCAATTATATGCCAACTGTTTTTTGTTAAGATTCTTTTTATGTGATCAGTGGTCGACGGCTTTTTGTTATGTGTTACATTTGATCTTCTATTTTGCTTCATTCTTATTTTGGACACACTTGAGTAAGCAAATAAATTATGATTAAAAAGTTTGAAATTTTGGTGAACATTTTTTTTTTTTTTTTTTTTGTTTTTTTGTTTAAATTTGTGCAAAGTTTGAAACTTATTTTGTTATTTGGCTCTTGGTAAGGATGGGGACATATTCACTTAAAAGAATATTAAAACTAACTATGAAACACATAAATTGTCAGAATTTGTCCTCTTGTTACTATAAACAACGGAAAACATTCACTGGTTCTCAGTTTTTCCCATTTATTCCGAAATGTGTACTTTTTTTGTAGCGAAATAAAAAAATCAAATATCTGATGATTTTTCGTAGGAAACGAAATTAAAAGTTGTTGTTGTTGCTGTTGTTTTTATAGTATCAAATATATTTCTCCATACTGCGTATGTGGAGTGACAGTCCTTGACCGGATATAAACTCGGGTCGTTCCAGTAACGTGGAATCGACTCTCATGGTAAATTTTCTTGTGTATTCAAATATTCAAACACTAGTTAACAAAATAGTCATTTAAAATGTTATTTAGTTTGTAAATGCTACTTTCTTGTTCCGATCTTCATTAAAATATTATACCACTGTAAACAGGCAAATTAACTCTTTTGAATGGCATATACAAGTTTCCCATTGTGTAAATAAATATAAAGCTACCTACAAGAATATGCTTCAACATATGAAAAATTGAGCAATTAATAATTCTGAGTCTGAACTTTTTCGTATTTGACTAAACCTACAGTTTGATGTATGCGTAGAAGAAAGTATATTTTTACTGCCACACAGTGTGATTAATATTCCCAGCAAACCCAGAAGATATACAATATTATATTAAATATTATTAAAATATATAGGTTAAGTAGGGCCTAAAACCATATCGAAACCCACTTAGAACAAATTGGAAACGGTTCAAAAATGTAGTAGGGAATAGGATAGGAAGGATTCCGATCCATCAAATCACTCTCGCAGAAAACATTGAGAGTAGGGTCACAACATTGGAAAAGACATTCAGTAGGGCCTACAAAACGTCATGTCCAATTAAATATAGCAAAAAATCCTATCCTCCTTGGTGGAGCAATGAGCTCTCAAAATTAAGGGAAGAAGCCAGATCAAATTTCAATCTCAGCTACTCAACAGGTAATTGGCAGTTGTATAGAGAAAGTCGGAGACAATACAAGAAGGCAATCAGGGCCGCCAAGAAAGAGAGCTGGAGAGATTTCTGTTCTTCTATCGAATCTACCAGAGATTCTGCGAGACTTAGCCGTATTCTGTCCAAGGATCATTCAATGGCTTCTTGGGTCAAGAGGCCGGATGGCACTTGGACTTCTACGGCGGAAGAGTCTCTAGAACTTCTTTTAGATACACATTTTCCGGGATGTAGCACCCATGACAGTGATGCTGGGAGAATCCAGCGGAGCCGATATGACCCACAGCATCTTGTCGATGTAATATATTAGTTACGAAAGAGAAGGTTGCATGGGCAATCAAATCATTCTCACCTTTCAAATCTCCAGGACCTGATGGGATCTTTCCTAAGATGTTACAGGAAACTCTTGATAGTATTCTACCATGGCTAATGGAAATTTTCAAAGCGTGTCTAAATCTAGGTTATATTCCAAACAGCTGGAAACTTGTTAGGGTCGTCTTCATACCAAAGGCAGGCAGAAGAGGACATGAATCAGCGAAGGACTTTAGGCCGATCAGTTTGTCGTCCTTCCTTGTTAAAACTTTGGAACGGCTTTTAGATATGCACATTAGAAGTTCGCTGGAGAGCTTTAGTATATCAACTGCACAACATGCTTACCTCAAAGGCAAATCGACGGAGACAGCGCTTCACGAGGTAATCCGAACAATAGAGGGGTCTCTAGTAAACAAACAGTATACGATGGCAGCTTTTCTTGACATAGAGGGCGCATTTAATAACGTTAGCACGAATGCTATCCAACGGGCGTTAATAGACTTAGGGGTGGAAAATTGTATCACCAATTGGATCATCTCTATGCTAGAAACCAGGATCATTAGAGCTAATATGGGTAACATCAACATAACTAAGAGAGTCCACAGGGGTACTCCACAGGGGGGAGTACTATCTCCACTTCTTTGGTTATGTGTGATTAGCAAAATCCTAATAAAACTTAATAGAGGAGGGGTAAAAGCGGTGGCGTACGCTGATGATGTGGTGCTAATGGCGTCAGGACTGTGTCCTAATACGATCAGTGGGATCATTCAAAGGGCGTTAGGCGAGCTTAATTCTTGGGCAACAGGCTGTGGCTTAAGTTTAAACCCGCGTAAAACAGAACTCATGCTCTTTACCACCAGATACAAGGTACCAAGCTTTACCCTACCAAATATTAATGGACAAACCCTCTCACTTTCACCCAGTGCAAAGTACTTAGGGGTAATTTTGGACTCCAAACTTAGCTGGAAATTAAACGTCGAAGAACGGGTAAGGAAAGCTGAAATTGCTCTATATGCCTGTAAACGTATGCTTGGAAGAAGATGGGGTCTTCAACCTAAGCATACATTATGGTTGTACAAGGCGGTTATACGACCAATTTTATCGTATGGTTCGGTAGTTTGGTGGAAAGCTCTAGGGAGAGATTACAATATCAAATTACTCGGCAGAATACAAAGATCAGCCTGTGCAATAACGGTCGGCGCAATCAGATCATGTCCTAGGGAGGCTCTGAACGCACTGACACACGTTATTCCAATAGACCTACATATTAAGAAGACGGCAACCATGAGTGCATTTAGGTTAAACGAAGCGGGCCGCTGGAAAGAAAACACTTATGGTCATGCCAGTCTACTATTGCGGAAAACTCAGTTAACCTCGGTGAGGACTGACTACATCGTCCCGACGGTAACATTCAATAGGAATTTTGCCACTCTCTTTCCATCTAAGGAAGAGTGGAATAAGGGATTCTCATTAAACAACTTCGACACTACAGTCTATACAGATGGTTCTAAAATGGATTGTGGTGTTGGAGCTGGTATATATTCTCATAGACTTAAAATTGAAAAATCTGTGCGCCTCCCCAATACCTGCAGTGTCTTCCAGGCGGAAGTACTGGCAATTGGGGAAGCTTGTAGGCTACTAATCACAGACTTCTCTTTTAAGAGCAATATCGCTATTCTCTCGGATAGCCAAGCTGCAATCCAGGCACTGGATTCAGCGACTACAACCTCAATGGTGGTGGAACAAAGTAGGAATAGCCTTTCCACCTTGAGCGAAAAACATAATGTTACCTTAATCTGGGTCCCAGGACATCGGAATATTGAAGGTAACGAAAAAGCAGATGAACTGGCAAGAGGGGGATCTGCCATGAATAACGCTCTTGCAGAACCGGTATTCACACCATTAGGTGCAGTCAAGAGTACAATTTCCCTAAAATACCTCCGAATGGCGGAGTGTAGATGGAGGGCCCAGACGAAATGCAAAATCAGCAGAACGTTATGGCCCACCTACAACCTTAAACAATCATCAATATTGTTAAACATGAAACGACGGGATGCCTGGAGACTAACGGCAGTCATAACTGGCTTTTGGTCTGTCGGAGAACAAGCAGCCAAAATGGGCATCCCTCACAACACATACTGTCACAGTTGCAAACAACCGGAGAAAAAGGAAACAATCTTCCATTTCCTCTGTGAATGCCCTGCCCTATGGAAGGACAGAATGTTAACCCTGGGCAAACCGCTGTTCGAGGAGCTCGAACAACTGTCTGGCTTAGATGTCAACAACCTAATAAGGTTCCTGAACCGCACAGACTGGGTATAGTCATGCCGTAAATAACAAGTTGGTAACGAGGATGTGGCAACAAAATGGTGCGGAAGCGCTAGTTGGATTCAGGATGAATCACCACTCTAACCAGGGCCTAAAAACATCGGAAAAGTGCTGCACTATAGACTTGTTAAGATGAACTACTCTGGCGCAAGCCCAGTTAGAATATTTTAAGCTGGCCAAATATGTATCATAAAAGCACTTCCATGTTTGCTTACTGTAGTGTGGCGAAAAAATTTAATATGTAAATCGTGTTGCATTTCATGATGTGTGTCAAAAAGTGAACTAAACAATTTTCATGCTTTAAGTTGACGCGCCATTTTAGCACACCCAGGCAACTTTCACACACTTGACCACAATATTCTTTTAATGTTTTCTTTTGCGTTGTTTTTTTTTATTCAATTACACCTTTTCCATAGAGAGGTGTAAAGCGAACAATTACAAACAAGCATAAAAGCCTACCTTCAGGCGCGTTAACGTGTGTCATACATATCGCTTTGAAAACAGTTAAATCTTTTTCAGTCAATTCTCTGAAAGGTACAAAAACCTTAATCCATTGACATACTCGTTTTCCTGAAAAAAAGTATGAACAAAAAAAGAGTAACTGTTTTTTGCTTGGCCGTAAATTTCTGTTTGTAAACATGTGGACGAATTGTATGAACATTCACAACAGTAAATTGCAGGCCAACGATTAAAAGTGTATTTGTGTCATTGCAGAGTTGCTGATTGAGTTTTAAACCAAACGGTTTTTTATTGAGATTTTTTTTTCGAAAAACTGATGTCTAAGTCCACTTTAAAATGTATTCGATGCTTCACATCGGATGCACTTATATGTTGCTTGCATACTGAAAATAATGAAAGCGAAGCAGCAGCAAGCGATTGGCTTTCATGAAGTGTTTCATTTGCTGCTGCGAAATTTGAAAAAGTTAATAGTCGTAGGAGCAGCGGCCTTATAAATGTTGAGAGGAAAAAAACTAGTTGCTATCGGTATTGATTTATTCCTTTAACGAATTATTATAATGTAGCATACGATTTCGAAATTATATAGTTAATATGACTAGTAAAAGTGAACTTTGCGTCAAAAATAACTCCTAAGTCCGATCGCAGGCAACAATTAGTGATAAAATAAAACGTCTAAAAGGGAGAAAAAACGATTGGCGAAAATAATTTGGTACCTTTGCGAAATATTTAAAAACAGTTAATTACTAGTACACCAAGAAAGAACTTTCTTATGCTGTTTTTGGAACGAAATGAATTTTTTCCAATACCACAGATTTTAAGGTCGTCGACATAAAGTGAAAACTTGGCTTATCTCTTTTCTTTTTAATCCATTTCATTATTGCGATCTGTTTTTAAACATTAAGCAATATTTTTACCAAAACTATTTAATTCATTAAAGAGAAAAAACATTTATGGAACATACCCATTAGAGCAACGATTTACAAATTTTATTTATTTATTCAATTAATAGTCTAGAAAATGCAGTATTTCTTACAAACCATGAAAAACAGATTAATGCTAAATAATTTATTCAAAATTAAATTAAATTTATAATTAACTAGTTTCAATTGTAATGATTGAAAGAAAACGATAACATTTCTTATAATTTACAGAGAAAGGTTATAAGATAACACTAAGAATTTAGTTTAACAATTCATTTATTACTAATTTGAAGTGGTTCTTTGTTGAAGAAAAACTAGGTCAATAGGATTTGAAAGCGAATTAAATTCTCTGAAAGTTCTGGAAATCATAGCATTGGAGGCATAATTTATTTTTACCATCCCCAACCAGAAATAATCATGATTCCGTAAGCTTCGCTGAGGAATATTGAAATTAATTTTCTCGAAAATTAATTATGATAAATAATAATATAGACTAATTTATGAGATCTGTTGCACACTTTCTCTTGAGTCTGGTGAAGGTTATGGGATTTGCAATTATTTCTGTGACAAAAGGGCTTGAGGTATAATACTTTATGCCTGAGAAATATAGTTTAGCCTTAAAAAGGATGTAAAAAAATATTTTTATATTTACATGCACTCTATTTTTCCTTAAAAACTCTTGAATAAAAACTAAAAATAACTTTTTATTTTTAATTCTGTAGCAAACATTCAAACAAGTGAAACGTTTTTCATTTACACGTAACACAAGCGTGCAATATTACCTTTTTTTCTCGAATTCAGCGTAAATTCGATTAAAGGCAATGCTTCTAAACTAAAAGAATTATGTGGAAAAAGCATGAGAAAATGTGTGAAAAATACCTAAGATGACCAGTTAGTTCAACCTCCAAATTTGTTTATCATTTCAAAAATTAGGTTTGGGATCGAATCCACGATATTTGACACTCTGAAAGAGGAGGAGACGAGAATATTTTACATTCTGAAAATTACATCTTCCAGCGAACGCTCGATCAGAAAGGTTACCCCACCTTCAAAGTTTTGCAATATGGAAAAACACTCGAGACTTTTCAGATCATGCCATTTAAAACCATCATAATCGTTCAGGTTGAATTTTTTTGTTCAAACTTTCTCCTCTTATCGGGGCACGACATACGTTCCTAGACGTATATAAGCGAAAATCGGAAAAATTGAAAACAAATTTCTCAGGAAACCGCTTCTCTAATAAATGTTTTATGCATTTTTTTTTTTCGAAATTCCACCGGAGATTCAATGCCACTTGCTCAATTTTCGATATTTTGAAGTAAAGTTAAAAAAAAAAATTGTTCAAATGTTGCATTATTATATGGAAATTGACTGACTAACTAACACTATCTGTGTACATACATCACTAAAATAATTTGAAAACATGCTTTTTTTTACCGATTAAACCTTACCCTGCCTTGGATTTAACAGATAATAATAAGAAACTTATTCATTTTCATGAAATATTAAAAGTGGCAACACATGTAATGCAAAATTAATGCAAACGGGTATTGCTCAACCGAGTGGATGTTGGTAAACTTCATACAAAGAAACTTTTGGTAATCCTAATGGTATGAGAAACTACGAATACCAATCGTTTGCTGCTGCTTCTTCCTTCATTATTTTTAATATGCAAGCATCAGCAGCATACATTTGCCTGAAGCATAAAACTCCGTTTCTTCTCAGGACTTCTCATGTTGCTGCAGTGGCTATTCGTTTCCTCGGAGCGTAAAAAGGAGCAGATACATGTACTTCGAAAATATTTCAGAATAATACTGGTTTAGGGGCAAAACTATATTTTTAGAAAAGGTATGCAATTTTGTTCCATAAAAAGTATTAAATACAGAGAGCACATTAAAAAATACCCTACTTCATATCTATCGGATATGCTACAGCCGCTGCATGATGTTTTTACGGAATACGGTTTTTGAAGCATCTTTAACATTGAGTTTATCTTTTTCATGTCAGTAGCTTACAAAAATGGGCTCCTTGTGAAGATAATACAAGGTAGCGCAAAATTTATAATTTTTCCAAATGGCGTCGTACGTTAATAATATTAGACACTTGTACCACAGCTGCAGCATACAAACAGGCAAGCAATGGTATGCGCAAAGGTCAAAATAAAGAATTTTATCACTGAAAATTTTTTTTTTATTTAGTAAAAAAGTTACATAAACAAAGTGCGAAGGTTAAATTTGCACCACCTTTTCAATTACTTGACCTTTTCGAAGAATTGCCAGTGCATTACCAAATTATATTCCCTTTTTATTACTATCTAGGGAATAAAAGGAGAGTCACTCCTGCAAAACCTATATTTGCACATAAATATAAAGCTATTATCTGCACCTCAGTGAAAAGTAATGCCACTGTGGCCAAAAAAATATGTTCATCATGTCGCGAGTCTCTCAGTAAAAGCAGGAAATGACATTTATGACAAGCATCCATAATTTTCAACTTATTCAAGAATACGATAAAAGTTCTTTTGTTATTGTGTGAATGGTGCGTATTTTCCCGATATCTACATAAGTGTTTGTTAGTTAGGCCACAACATCAAAGCCAGAAAAGTCATGGAGTGCTCACATGCATGTAAACAAATAGATGTATCCTATTGTCCTCTTTTGTGTATTTTGTTTGTTGTGAACACTTATGTGCATTTCTACACATAAATCTCAGTTATTCTTTCCTTCTATCCAACCTCACTCCTGGACTCTCGAGCTTTTGTTAGATTCTGCTTGGTATGTTTAACCAATATTAAGGTTACATACCTACATATATACACACATACATACACAGAACCATTTATGCCCTGCAAGGAAAAATACGAGTTGTTAACTAACGAGAATACTACCACAGTTCACTTTTCAGCTCAACCAGTTCGCGTTCTATTCCTTTTCGCATGTTCTACGAAAGTTCAATTGTTCGGCCATGCATCAGCAAGGCACACAAATGCTAGTCCAATATGTTTCTAAAACAAACACTTTTAGACTATTCTCTTCGATTCCAACGTTTTAAAATATTCTATTTCGTATTAAAAGTGTATTCGAAATTGTTTTTTTTTTTTTTTTTCATAAACTAAAATAAAAAATTCTTCGGTGCAGAATTTGGTCAAAAATTGGTTCAAATTAGCTTTATAAGTAAAAGCTGAAAAAACTTTAACTAATTCTTTAAAAGAAAAGCTAATAACGAAATAACATTTGCGGTATTCATTCTAGGTACATAAATAAAATTGATGCTAATTGAATTTATATTTTAGGTATCCGGTTGCTTCGAGGTTTTTACTGCGATGCCCCTTTTGAGACAACCAGTGCATTGAAGTGCTTGGTTTAATTGCATTTCTAGTTCATCGTCTCTGATAAAACTTATTACGGATTATGAAATAAAATACGTACATTAAAATTCATATTCACCTTTATCTTGTTGTTGTTGTTGTTGTTGTTGAGGTGGTTGAACATTACTTAGCTGAGAATGCTCCTAATTAGTGACCAGCACCGTTTTAATACCACTATCTCGTGAAATGATGAGATGTTTTCTGTTTTTTTTTTTTTTTTTTTTTTTTTTTTGTTTTTTTTTTTTTTTTTTTTTTTTTTTCCAAGTCAGATCCATTTAGTGAGGTCCAAGTATAGGAGCAAATCCTTTATCTCGATGACTGAGATCTCCTTAATTTGCTGTAGGAAAGGCTTACCGAAGGATCGGAGTCGTGCCCTGGCTAGTCCCGGACATTCACATAAATAGTGGAACAGACTTTCCTTCGCCCCTTCCGCTTGACAGCTTCTACAGATAGGATTGAAGGGTAGATTGAGTCTGGCTGCATGATCCCCTACTTTCCAGTGTCCTGTAAGGGTTGCAGTGATACGTGAAATGTTTGGCCGAGAACATCCTAACAGGTCATTCGTCCTTTGGATTTTATATGACGGCCATGTGTTTTTTGTTGTGATACATGTAGGTATTTGCTTCCATCTTCTTTCGGCTAAAGCATGATAGTGTGAAGCAATAGATGCTTTTAGTGTGTTCAGTGGGGTGGAAACTGCCACCGCCTCTGCTATGTCTAGTGTAGAGCCCTTTCTTGCTAGCTCATCCGCTATCTCATTGCCTCGTATGTTCCTATGACCAGGAACCCATATCAGGGTAATTTCAAGCCAATGGCTGAGCAGTTTCAGCTCCTCCCTACACTGTAGGACCAGTTTTGATGAAATGTAGTTGGAGTCTAAGGCCTTAATAGCTGCTTGACTGTCTGAGAAGATAGCTACTCTTGCGCCAACTACCTTGTAGAGTTCTAGGGATTTGCATGCTTCTCTGATCGCTAAAAGTTCTGCCTGGAACACGGTGGCATAATCAGGAAGACGAATTGATTGAGATAGGTTGAGTGGCTCCGAATGGAAGCCAGCTCCCACACCACAGTTCATCTTAGAACCATCGGTATTAATTTCGATGTCGTATCTTCCAATCACCTCTCCTTTGCTCCACTCGGCTCTCGGTGGGAAACGTACCGTAAAGCCTTTCTTGAAGTTTAGGTCGGGGACTGTGTAGTCTGATCCGTTTTTGAGTAGCGGGGGTCCCTGTAGGAGGATCTTACTGTGACCGTACGACCTTGTTGTCCAGCTTCCTATGTCTCTGAGTCTCACCGCGCTGCAAGTAGCTATTGTTTTAATGTGTAAATCTAATGGCAATAGATGTGTTAGTACATTGAGCGCTTCAGTAGGACTGGTGCTAAGCGCTCCTGTAGTTAGGATACACGCTGTTCTTTGTATCTTGTTCAGCTTAGTTTTGTTGTATTTCCTTTCTGTTGCAGGCCACCAAACCAGTGCCGCATATGTTAGTATTGGCCTTACAATGGCTGTGTAGGACCAGTTGGATAATTTTGGTTGGAGACCCCATTTTTTTCCCAACATTCTCTTACACGTGTAAAGTGCTATATTTGCTTTCTTTACCCTGTACTCTACGTTGGACTTCCAGCTGAGTTTGGGGTCCAGGATAACCCCTAAGTATTTTGCCTGTTTGGTTAGCGTGAGGCTGACGCCGTTTAGTTTTGGGAGATTAAAGTTTGGCACCTTGGTTTTCTTGGTGAATAGCATCAGTTCAGTTTTTCTCGGGTTTACGCTTAAACCACAGTCCGTGGCCCAATTGCTGAGTAATACCAGAGCTCCTTCCATAATCTCACTGATTGTGGTTGGAAACATTCCTGAAACCATAAGCACTATGTCGTCCGCGTACGCCACCACTTTAATTCCCTTTTGGTGAAATTTGGTGAGGATGTTGTTGGCGACTAGTAACCACAGTAGAGGGGATAAGACTCCTCCCTGAGGGGTTCCCCTGTTGACAGAGCGTTTTATCGTGCTGCTGCCTACCTCACCGATGATTATTCTAGTTTTGAGCATGTTCTCTATCCATTCGTTGTGACTAGTGAGTATTGCTTGTATTCTATGCTCCTCTCAATCGCACTTACAACCTCATGAAGAGCTGTCTCTGTGGACTTTCCTTTGAGATAGGCATGTTGAGATGGTGAGATCGTTGAGTCTGTAATCTTTTCCCTGAGATATACATCCAACAATCGCTCAAGAGTTTTGAGGATGAAGGAGGATAGGCTGATGGGTCTGAAATCTTTCGCTGTATCATGACCGCGTCTACCAGCTTTAGGGATAAAGATTACCTTAACCCTCCTCCAGCTTTTTGGTATGTGCCCCAGCATAAGGCTTTTCCTGAAAAAGACCTCCAGCCAAGGAATCGTCGTTTCTCGAGTGTTCCACAGCATGGCTGGGAATATCCCATCTGGACCGGCTGCCTTATATGGTTCAAAGTTTTTTATCGCCCATAATATTCTGTCTTGGGATACGATGTGGTTGATTACAATGGGTGATAGTTTGGATGTTTGAACACTGTCAGTATTGTTCTCAATATATTCTGTGTTGCCTGGGAAGTGTGTATTTACCAGATGACCTTTATCTTGACTTTATCTAGAAGATCATTTCCCAAAACACAAACCGCATAGAAAGTTTTATGTTCCTTGAGTTCTCATTTCCGTGGGTCTTTGTAGGTCATCTTTGTAGTGCCATCTCCATTGTTATATGGGTGCTAAAATCGGTTTTAAAATTTTTGCTGATAGAATGCGGATTCCTTATTGCAAAAATCTGTCAAAGATACACTTAATACTTTACTCTCTGCATTTTTTTTGCGATCGAAGGTAATACACACCAACGTAGTACGGCTTTCCGCCACCACCTTTTTTTTCATCTTACTTAAGCTCAAGGGAAACCAAAATCTAACTGACTCTTGGGTAGAATCTTGCCGAACCAATTTGTAAGTGATTATTTTTTACCATCCGAACGGCGATATTATCAAAGTATAATAATTACTTTTTGAAGCTATCCAGATTATAAATACGTTCCTTCACTTACCGACTCATTATGCGAAACTTCATGTAAGGTGAATAAATTCCATAATAGACTTGGATATAGGGTTTTTCAGATAAATATGTTATTAGTTTAGACGCAGAATTAATTATTCTTCCGGAAGATTCATAATTTTAACAAAAGGGCTCGTGCATTAGTCATATTTCACACTTGTGAAATATCCAGCTACATCATACAAACATATAAGCAATGGAACGCCACCGTAGCCGAATGGGTTGGTTCGTGATTACCATGCACAGGTGCACAGGCTCGAATCTCCGTACATATAAAACATCAAATGATATAAAAAGTGTTTTCTAACATCGGTCGCTCCTTGGCAGACAACAGCAAACCAACGGCTTAAAATTGTAGGTCCCTCCATTTCTGTAACAACATCAAGATGCACAACACAAACAGGAAAAGAGGCTAGGTCAAGCACCCAATAAAGGGTGTAAAAGTTAAAGAGCGCTTTGCGGTTCAAAAATAAATATTTCAATCATTTGACAAAAAAAGTTATTCAAAAACAAATTTGAATGATTGAGTTCAATCAATCAGCGCAATGCCTTGGTGCGTACATAGACGAGTCTTAAATTTTATTATCAAAAAAAATTAACTAATTTGCAGACAAATTGCACATTTTACTGCAGGTCTTATTCTAGTCAATGGCGAAACAGTATGATTTCGTTTATTAAATACCAGTATCTGAACTAGAATGCTTCCTACTAGTGTGATTTGCCCTGCTGGGTAGTTAGTGGTTTGATACACTGAACAACACATTTAGCATCTCACACATGCCCTTGGGCCAATGCTTCGTTTGTCTCGTTCGAAAATGTGCGAACATGAGCCAACTATGATAGGAATCCCATATCTAAGTAAAAATAAATGAATATAAGCATGCAAGTAAGGAAGGAGCTAAAAACAGAATAACTCTTCATATCCCCGAAACCATTAGCTTGCGGATCCGTGTTTATTAAGACTTTTTGCTTTTTCTGGTCTGTACAAATACCTCCGTAAATATTTTGCATTTTTTTGTGTAAGATGTTTTATTTTCTTAGCTTTTGAACTTTAATTTCTTAGTGTTTATTTATCAGATGTCTGATTGTTTATAATTTCTTTCTTCCGAATTTTTTTTACTTGTTTTGCCTTTTGTCTTTTTTTTTTATATTCCATTAGCCTTTTTCTTCTAGATATTCATTGCATCTGATAAATTTTTAGATAAACAACGAATTAGGTATACGGGCTTAATGGGTTTAAAGCACTTGAATTGTGTTTTTTTCTGGGTCGTAGTTGTGAAAATCAACTTTCTAAACACTTTTACACCCTGGTGGGTTGGTTAAGTTAAATAAACCAGGTACTCGTAAGCGTGCCACACATGTCTTTGTTAAATAAAACGAAATATACATTTTCTTGTGATACTATTAAAAAATATCCCTATATATATATCCCTAAATATCCCTATATATATATATATATAATTGGCGCGTACACCCGTTTTGGGTGTTTGGCGCAGCTCCTCCTCCTATTTGTGGTGTGCATCTTGATGTTGTTCCCCAGATGAAGGGACCTACAGTTTCAAGCCGACTCCGGCTTTTTTCATGGCAGGAATACACTTGGAGGTTTGCCATTGCCTGCCGAGGAGCGACCGCTATTAGAAAACAATTTTTCTTAATTTTTTGATCTTTCACCGAGATTCGAACCGACGCTCACTCTCTGAATTTCGAATTGTAGTCACGCACCAACCCATTCGGTCACGGCGGCCGCCCTATGCATTTTTTAAATAACATAATAAAAGAGCTATCAATCATTCCTGCTTCAGTTTTCAAAAAAAAAATAATTCAGATTTGTCTTGTATCCTCCAACAAACGAGCAAACACATTTATTGCTTTTATATTTGACTAACCAATAATAATTATTTTCCATAATAATCGTGATCTAATTATTTTTTGTTTTGTATTTTCAGGTATGTAATTTTGATGTCTCTTGAAACCATTGCTCATCACTAAGGTAAAGCTGGATAAAAATAAAAATAATTTTTTTTAATATAGGAAGTTCAACTAAATCTATGCTCATATATCGCTGCTTAATAAGATGTTCTTGATATTGAAAACTTTATATCGGTTTTTGTATGAATCCAGAAATTCCCGGATTTATTAATAATATTATATTATATATTTTGGTATCTTCGAAAAAATGTGTTATAATTACCTAAAATTCGGAAAATTCTGTAAACCCTAATTGGTAAAAAAAAATTCTTTCACATATCGAAAGTAAGCAAAGCTCAGCGTGTATTTATGTTGTGAAGAGCTTCTCAAAACCCCTCTATCAAAATACCATAGATTTGGAATGGTACCCATACGATTTAAGGTCATTGGATTTTTTCTTATTAAGGAAATGTGTATACCACTAACCTGAATATGATGCTTGAATTGAAAAACGTAATGTGCCACCATTGATGGAATTTTGCTGAAATTAATGAAAATAATAATTCTATATTTGTTATATGTAGTAGAAGTATACTAATTCTATACACCCTAGAACTTAACTGGCTCAATTTACCATATTGTAGACAGCCGCTGCATACATAATCGAAATCAACATTGAATGTCAATAATTGTATAAATAATTAAGTAGTCGCTAAAGTGCCTGTCGTCGGTGCAAAGGTGTTGAATGTCACCGCCGCGGTGCCATGGCTCTGAGCTGTACAATGAAAAGGATTCGTGCCCTTGGTGTGATTGTTTGGTTAATAAAAGATAAATTTGTGCATTGTTTGGAAAACTCCGCAATCGACTATTTTCGACCCATGAACAATTTTCGACTATGGTAATGAAATATGAAACAAACAAAAAATGTAGATATCTCAATATCGTAAAATATTCGTTAAACTGAAACGGCAGAGGTGAATACTTACGACACCTTCAATTTTTAACAGCTTCTGTCGCTTTCACTTCAGAAGTTTTCATTTTTTACTCATAATTTTTATAGACTCCACAGTTCGAATGTGATGCTACGCATTCGGCGGGATCAGAAAGGCGTAGTGTATTATAACCTTCTAAAACCAAATAAAGCCATTATTGGGTAGCACTACCGTGAATAGCAACACATTAAATTGAAAAGAGTGGCGAACCAAAGCGGTGAGAATATAGTAATTTATTTCCAATTATGACAATGCTCGGCGATATGTTGCTCAACCCGTCAACACCAAGTTTGAAAATAGGGGAAAGGAAGTCTTTTTCCACCCAGATATTGGCTCACCTCACTACTGAGTACTCTCAATTTCAGTTGAGGGTATCAAAACTTGAGTACACAGGTTGTTAGTTACAAAACATGAGTGCTTTTATTGGAATAGAATTCATGGGCTCCCTCGAAAATTGGGAAAAAAATGTAGATTTCGAAAGCAAAAACTTTTAATTAAATTTATTGCAGGTACCAGTTTTTAAAATAAAGCGTCCAAATTGGAAAATATTTCTTTAAAGTACCGGCTTGATTAATTCCAAGAATACATTAAAAAAAATTCAAAATAGAAGTATATTCCTCATAAGTGATATTATCGCCTTCAAAATTTTCCCCATCAGCTGCAACTTCGGCGTGTGATCCAGCGTTTCTGGAACTCTATTTTCGGTATAGCCATCAGAGCCGTCTTCGATTTTTCCACTACTTCCTTTCGGCTATTACAACGTGTTCCTCTGCAGTGAATTTTTGACTCGATCAAAAAAAAAACAAAAAAATCAGATGGAGCCATATCAGCCGCATAATTTAACACAAACTTTTCGTTACAAAGTCAGATTTTAAAATCAATTTTAAAATTGTAAAAAAAAAAACCAAAACACGTGCAGAGGTAGATTTACTCAAAACGGCGTAACTTCAAGTAATGGCTATACAATTTTGTTAGGAAAGGTAATAGCAGATGTGACAATATAACACAAAAACCAGCACTCAAAATAGTTGACTTAGAGCGTCAATCACCCGGCGGTGTTCCGGGAGATTTTCGATCAATATTTAATTTAATTTTAGTATAATATTTAATTTAATTTAAAAAATATGCAAACCGACAAGGATTCAATATTAAAAAAATTTGCCCCGCATAGGGAATGGTTTTGAAAAAATTATTCAAACATACAAATATATTGATAAATTGTTGCAACCCCTTTTGCTGTTGCTGAAACCTTCTTCTTAAACATGCATTTTTTTATTTTATTTACTTGCTATCGAATTTATGTAAAACGGATTGTATTTGTTTGTTTGTAAGTTCTATGTTTAAAAAATTTTAATTTTATTTGAAGTTGGTCTTTTTATTTTTGTAATTAATTTCATCTTAATTTAGTGTTTCTGTATTTTATTTTACATATTTTTGTATTCGTTTTATTTTACCAATTTTTATTTTAATTTTATACTTAATTAAATCTTTATTTATTTTATTTTCTATTTTTTGATATGCATTTGTATAAACAGCTTTTTTTGCTGCAGCCCTTCTTGTGCAACAAATTTCTTTCAAAATCAAGTCAAAGGCAACTCAGTGTTTTAATTAATTTTCAATGATCCGTTCAAACTACGTAATAACATTTTTGGCTTCCTCAGAAATTACAAGAAATTAAGGCTGTTAATTGAAAATAAAATATAATCAAAATAAACCAACCGAAATATGCAATTACAGAAGTTGTTAGCAGTTCAGCGCGGCCGAAAATATGCGAGACCATTCTTCGCCCACAATGTCTTGCCCTATCCAAACTTTTCTGATAATTAAGAAATACATATTTTAAAAGTGACTATAAATGCCCAGAGTCGAAAACTACAAATAAATTCCGAAATATATTTATTTGTGTTTATTTTTTATTTTTGTTTATGTTTTTTCGACCTGTCTGCGGCGAGTAAAGAAATCGAGAAAAAACAATTTCGAAGTGCGAATCGTCCAATACGTACTCATTTGAATTCTGATTTCCTTCGAAGACGTCATACTCGTGTTTGTATGTGGCTGTATCGTATTTTAAATAGTTCCGTTGAATACTCCGAACAAAATTTCTTGTACCAAATGCTTACGTCTATATAAGTATGTACATATATAAGTCTGTGCTCAGTTTGCATGTGAGAAGTAAAGAAAAGCAGAATTAATTGATTTTTAATGCCACCTTCCGATGCAAGGGAGTATCCATAAACGCTGACGTAAAATTTGCTTATGTTAAACGTCTGGTGTCTTTCTAATTCTATTTTGTTTACCTTGGCATTGCTGAAATTCCGATTACATACACAAATAACTGGCAGTTACCTGTTGTGCATTGGGTGCGATTTATTTAAGAAAATTTCTTTAATTATAAATTCTTATTAACTAACAGTTTATAGCGCTATTTATTTTTAGCTTTCTACATTTGGAAATATCTTCTGAACTGTGTTAATTACATGGGCACCTCCATGCAGGTGAGAATTACGTAAGCACTACTACATACATACATATATAGTACATGTGATAACATGGAACAGGTTGTGAACGAACTCTTTGCCGAATTTATGTGGCGTTATTCCTCATTTGCAAAATATATACTTACTAAAAGAATGTTTGGTATGTTATGGGCCATTAGTTGTTTAAATCGCGTGCTAAATAAAAAGGTATCACTTCTATTGCCAAATGAATTGACTATAAGTATTGGAGAAGCTAGAAATGTATCCCTTTTGCGATAGCTGCAACACCTTTTTGTACTAGTTAGCTAAGAAGTTTTTAATAAAAATATAACTGCGCAAAACGAAATAGAGAATACAGCACTGAGGCCAAAAATAGATTCTAATTATGGCATAGTTTGATTATCTGTCTCCATTTCTGAACCATTTGGTGTTTTTGATAAATTTCACAAGACCTTTCAAAAGTGAAGTATTAAATCAAAAAAAATAAAATTGTGATATTTCTGAAATCAGTTTTCACATAAAAGTTCATAACTGCATGATAGTTAAGACTGCTAGTTAGGATAAGTAGAACTGAAGGATGCTCAAGGACCTCCCGTTCAAGCTCTTGGAGTGCCGCTTTGTGCAACATAGGGCCTGGCGTTGTCGTGAAGCAGTATGGCTTGACCATGTTGAACAGGTCATTTCAGTTGAATAGCCTCTTTCACGTGGTATAGCTAGGCAAAGTGGTGTGTCTTGTTCCCTGCTCTCCCAGCCCCTCATCTTCGTTGGATGAGGCTTGACTCTCGGCTTTGACGTACCTACTGGAGCCACCCACTCCTTTCTTTGCTTCATATTGATGTATAAGCACCATTTCTCATCTCCTGCGATGATTCGGTACAAAAAGCGCTGTTTATGACCGCGTGTTGCTCGATGGCGGGCGAGATGCTGCGAAGCAATTTGAAGGCGAATTTCTTTGTTTTTTGTGTTGACCTCGTGAAGCACCCAGGCGCCCAATTATTCGGTAAATCCCATTGAGTAAAGGTGATTGAGAATCGCTTTATTATCGCAGGTGAACGTTCCCCTTCGATAGTGATTTGAGACGTTCTTCATCGAAGTAAGAGGACCTTCCGCTGCGGGACGTGTCATCGACGTCAAAATCGCCATTCTTCTCTAACGTCGCAAATGTCTCAAGCTGTTTTGACCTCGAAAAAACAAAGAAAAGCAGGTGTCGAAAATATTGATTTTTTCCTCCTGGGTATTCCATTTCTAAGCCCCAAAACTAATAAAAAATTAAATAACTTAGAAATACAATTAGCATCGTTTTGTAGAGCAGAAAGACTTCTATCGAATGAATACTTACCCTTTGCCAAAGAGCAAACAAATCGTTGTAGAATAAAAGAAAATATAATATTCCCTAAACCACTACATACATATGTACGTCTCGGTTATGCTGAATTCGGTTATTAAGTATCCAATATTGGATTGGTTTTTGATGCAAAATTTATTTTTCATAGTTAACTGTTAGATCCATTGGAGTTCAATAACCGATGTGTGCGTGAAACATCAACTGATGAAAATTCTTTTCTGCTTGGCAGCTGTCGTAGCCGAATGGATTGGTGCGTGACTACCATTCGAAAGTGCGCAGATTCAAACAGCTGGGCACGAAACACCAATTGATAGAACACAGTAATCGATATAAAATGGTAAACATACATTTAACTTAGATGTGAAGAGCTTATGAAAAAATATTAACCTCTCTAAATTAAATTAAATGAATTCAGACTTACGAAGGGTGCGAAGAGTGTAGGTCAGATATTATCACTATTCGGTCTTTACCATAAGAAGTTTTTCTGTCATTAATAGAATTCAATTCTTATGCTGGCCACTGAATTTGTGGCGAGCCTCAGGTTATGTGTGCAAATATGTAGTATGTAAGCCACTTATTGATACGTGTTTTAGTCCGAACTTTGGTCAGATTAGACGGGTTGCCGCACAGATATATGTGGGTTATATGGTGCATCTGCCATTTGCTTCTTCTATACTGAATTAGAGTCTTTGTACATTAAATTATTGCTTTCGAGGATTGAAGACTTGATTGATAGTTCGGTGGTAAGTCAGATTGGTAAATTATAATGCTAATAGATTCTCTTGACTCAATTTTAAACCATATGGTACTAAGGTATTCACTCAAAAAAGAGCATTTTCTAAATTAATAGGAGTGAAAAATGATAAACATTGGTGTTATTAAAAGGAATTTATAAATATTTTTTTGGTTTAAAGCAAAAGATAGTGATTTACAAATGCAAGGACACTATTCTTTCTTAGTGCATATCAAACATAAGACTGTACAATACCGAATATATTTCTTATACTCTTACACCTGCCTTTTCTCTATTTTCCCACAAGATTGTCCGACTCTGTTCTAGTTTGTTGATCCCTTCCGAATAAAAGGATTTGTCCTAGTCTGAAAAATAGCCCTTCGTTTCCGCAAGCACCTCCTCGTTTAAATAAAATCTTTTTTCTACAAGTCATTTCTTCAAATTGGAGAACAAATAGTAGTCCGAGGAGATGGGAAAGGAAAATCACTCGACTTCCTCGATTCAAACGAATGCCAAACACAAAGAAATCGACCGATCCGGCTGAAACTTGATGTGTGTTCTTCCAAGAGTTGCCATCTCTCTGACTTTGCACCGAGTTTACCAACGACCCCTATATGTACTATATTTGTTCATCCTAAATATTTTTAGACGTAATAAAACTTAAATAGTTTATATTATTTTTATTATATATCATTTCAATCGATCCGAAACTTATTAATGTTAGACTGGTCCATATATGCCCAAATAATACTAAATATAACAGTACTGAACTCAAAAGTTTATGTTACCCTGTTACATCTATACGTATACGTATGCTGAATCATATGCAGCATTATGCGAATTGCATGTGTGCGTGATATTTTGCACGTTGAACTTGCAACAGTATTTGGCCCGCATTCTTCAAACAGCTATGCAAATGCGAAATTATTTTGTCACTTTAATTAATTGTATGCCAATTTTATAGAACATTTTCTTCCTTTTACTTATTTCGCTATTTTTCTTTGTCAGCCTCTGTACACTCATTTAAATTTACGAGCCTCTTGAACCTATAAGACTACATATCAATGTGTGGATGCATAGAAATATTTTGGCAAAATGTCGCAAATTAATTGAAATATATTTAATGTCTGCGCGGATTAGGAATTTTTATTGCGAAAATATCAAATACTGTATTGTGTATGTGTAAAGATAAACACACGAGTATACATATGAATGTGACATATTTTTTCGGGGTCTAAAAATAAAAGTTTGTTTATTTGGATTTTAGGTAAAGCAATCGAAATTTCTTAATGTTGTACTCATAGGTGTACATATATAATCTTCAGTTATGTAAAGCTATGTATATATGGTAGGGTTGTTCTTATTAATTTTCTTCTTTATTTTTAATTTTATTAAGATTAATAAATGATCATTTATCATTCGTCGAATGGAAGGAACCGTTATTACATCAGTGTAGAACTTCTCAGATTTCTTACCAAGAAACTGAGTACGGTGCAGGCGTTTTCACTTTGTTAGGAATTTTTAGCGGAGTCTAAAAGAAATGATATTACTAGGGCCGTACGCAATCGTATAGGGTGACTACATTAGCGGTCTGCTGTTGACATGTTGGAGCAAGCCATTATTTCTGTTGATCAACTACGACCTCTTGATTTGAATAGCTTGCCTCAACATCACTAACTATTCACGGCAAACTTCAAACTCTTTTGGTTTGGCTTTATCGCTTGCCGTAAATTGCCGTTTTCTTGTAACCCCATCAAAGACAGAATTTCCTACATTATCGCCGCCTTCTCATGAATTACTGTCATATGCCATTATTTTTTCATGACCCGTAAATATTTATTTTATAGATTTAATGATTGATTTCAATCTGTTTCTGAGCACCGTTAAAATTTTTTCTGGGTTACATATACATTAGGGTGATTCTCTATTCTCTATATCTTGCGAAAGGCGTTCTAGGTGCACGGATTGCACGAATTTCAATACATGCCATGACAATACAATAAAAAACCTGGAAGAAAATATTTTAAATACCAAAAAGAATTATTGCACCCATACCTGTGCATATTTCCCTGCAACAAATCGTAGGAAGCCAAATGCGATGCTTGCACAGCTGTTTATTGTTATTTGAGGTTGCTACATTTTCCCAAATGAAGTGCTCTCGTGCTGTTGCATATTTCATTTTAACATGTTTACATTTCGTGCTATTCTGTAATTCTGCAAGATATAGAGAATTTCCTTATTGTGAAATTCTCTTGAAATGGGAAAAACTCTTTCGTGAAGGAGGTGTAGTTTCCCAGCAATGTTACGACTATTTCCTAGTCTTGTACCTGAGTTCCTCTACGAATATCCTTTAGGTTTTGAGGCACATTTTTTTGTAGTGAAAGTGTATACAATTTTCACTCATATTTCAACGCGAATAACCCCACACCAAACCTATTTATTACTTTTTATTTTGAATCCACAAAACGCTTTCTTTGATACATTCGTCTATTACAAGAGATATTCGAATTTAAACCCACCTACCAGTAATCTGTTATATATATATATAATTGGCGCGTACACCCTTTTTGGGTGTTTGGCCGAGCTCCTCCTCCTATTTGTGATGTGCGCGTCTTGATGTTGTTCCACAAATGGAGGGACCTACAGTTTTAAGCCGACTCCGAACGGCAGATATTTTTTTATGAGGAACTTTTTTATGGCAGAAATACACTCGGAGGTTTGCCATTGCCTGCCGAGGGGCGACGCTATTAGAAAAATGTTTTTCTAAATTTTGGTGTTTCACCGAGATTCGAACCGACGCTCTCTCTGTGAATTGCGAATGGTAGTCACGCACCAACCCATTCGGCTACGGCGGCCGCTCTGTTACCAAATAATTACGAAAAAAATTATGCATATAAGGACAACCCCAACACAAGCCTTATATACTCACAGAAATGTTGGTGCATGCATATCTACGTACACCCAAAACTTATAATATCGAAAATCGCCTATGATTACATGCTGAAAAAATTCGTATAATTTTGCTGAATATTTAAGTGAATCTAGCATTATCATCATATGTGTATGTGGTGGATATTTGCTAATTTGAGAACTGTTACCTCATTCAAATTAGGCCAATTTGTACTACAAAGTGTTTGTTAGAAAAAATTCGAATTTTATAAGTTAAAGCTGTTAAAGTAGATTTTGTACATTTATGCCTTAAAATATTGGCAGCTGATTTGTCAAAAATTTCAATTCAAATCAGTGCAATCAATCGGGTGTAGGAATGTATAAGTATAAAGTGCAAACAGACAAGCAAACGATAAAATATTGACGTTATTATATGAATTATGGAATTAATTTTTACTCGTACTGGCGAATTTGTATAATATTTTAACCTTAGCATCATTTGGATTTAATCGAATAGCTAATTAATATACAACAATGGATTCAAATTGAGGAAATAAGTATAATTAATACAATTGCAGGAAGACAAATTTTAACCGTTCGATATCCGCTCACTTAAGTAATAAAGCAAACCAACTGTAGAAATGACAGAGATGGCTGAATTCCCATCCAACAGAGGTTGCTCTTGTCATGCACGCGAAGCTTCCAGCCACTGTTGTTAGACAAAGGAGATGTCTGGCCACCACACTTGGTATGAGGCGTAGTTGAGCGTGAAAGAAATAAGCATCGTCATAGCACCATTTCTTCTCTGAAGAATATGAATAAGACGCATTTGATTCGAGTATGGAATTCGGGCAAGGCCTTTATTGCAGCTAATAGAAAGTTCTTTGAATTATTTTATAGATATACAAGGTGAAGTCCAAAATAAACAAGACTGAGCTAAAATAGAAACGACAGGAGCTTTGCTCTGATAACTTCGAGTTTATTTATTCGAAATAGTCCCCTTTGGCCGCCATATACTGTTTTGCGCGATCTAAAAGCTTTTCGAAAGAGTGTTTCAGCCCATTGACGGGAATGTCCTTCAAGGTGTCGGTACCAGCAGTTTGGATGGTCTCTACAGACGCAAAACGTTTTCCATTCATGGGCAAATGCAATTTTCCGAATGGATAGAAGTCACAGGGATGAATTGATGGTTAAATTGCGATTTCTAGCTAAAAAATCAATCTCAAGCGTTGATCGATGAGATGGTGCATTATCACGCAATGAGCTCCAGCTTCCTCCTTCGCAGTGTTCAGGGCAAATTCGAATAAAGTGTAAGAATTTTTTGAAATTTCATTAAATTTTGTTGGAAGTAAAATTTGCATAATTTGGCTCTCAAGTTTTTCTCAAATACCTTACGCACCCTGTATATCTTTGGATTCATGCTTGGTATACGTATTTGCATAGCTAATTTTTTTGCTACTGAAGTATACTAAATTCGAATTATTTGTTTACTAGCACTTGCCAACAGCTTTATCGCATTTTTTGTTTAATATTTTCCAATCGTATATTGGCGGCTTGAGGCGGTAATGAGATATCGTTTTTATTGCATGCATTATTGCATTATTTTTTTTTTTTTTGTGTAATATATCGCTAAACTATGTTAAATTAATCGCACGAATTTCATTAAATTTATAAATTAATTAAGTATATAAATGGATTGACAACTATGCGAAATCGGGTAATTACAGCTTTTTGCCTGTTCGCAACTTCCAATTAACGCAGCTTCTGTGTGTATGTGTGTAGGCTAGCTATTGTGTGTATTTTTAACGCAATCCGATAGGCAGAACGAAATTTTTTTATTAATACCCGTCCGCGTTCACTCAAAAACAAACAAAACAAATAAATCCGTACAGCTGCATTTATGCATAAAAAAGTCAGCAAAATTTGACAAGGGACAAATTGGAGCTATTTATTGTACAAGGAGATCTCTGCAAAACACTTTTCTCATGTGCTATCGTTGTACGCATAATTAAGTGAAGCGCTTTTGAGTATTCGCATGCCTTTGCTTACCTATAATATGCACTTGCTGTGAATAAGTGATCCTCATTTAGTCAGGCATGGCGTATGAGTGACATTTGTAAGCACCGCATTTAAAATATAAATATATATGTGTGCATATTGTAATTGCATGATTTTATATTGTAGCATTGCCGTCTACTTGTACTCCTCCGAACGTACTTGGGACACTTTAAATTGTACAAATACAAATCGTCAAACTAATTATGCGAATACGACGTAAAAGGTCAGTTGCCGTGTAATTTATTTTTAAAATCGTTTAACCATTCTTTAATCATACTCTTTGTATTGTGTATAAATGTATGTACAATGCAAAAATGATTACTCAGCATATTATTTGTGCATAATTATTAATGAATAATTTAGTGATGTATTTAATTTGGCGGCCGCCGTAGCCGAATGGGTTGGTGCGTGGTTCGAGTCGCCGCGCATAGAACAACAAAAAGAAAGAAATAGGTTTTATTTAAAAGCGGTTGCCTCTCGGCAGGCCTAATGTATTTCTGCTATCAAAAACTCGTCATAAAAACCAAACAAACCTAAGCAAATATCTGCAGTTCTGAGTCGGCTCAAAACTACGTGGAACAACATCAAGAGGCATGCTTCCCAAAAATTGTGTAAGCGCTAATTAAATATATATACAGGAAATACCGCGTTGCTGCGTAGCCGAAAAGTTTCGTAAAATTCAAATTCAAAATTTCGAAACTAAGATGAAATTTTTTTTATATTCTCTAAATTTTGTTTAAAGTTCTCAGCTTGACTTATATATCTGGGATGAAAATGGAATGGAATAAAAAAAGTAAACTTAACTCGTAAAACACTGTAAATATGAAAAATGCATCATACACTCATTTCTGATCGCTACCCTACGTCTAAATAAAAAAACTAAAGGAAGTAAAAAACAACTGAAAAAAAAGAACACTTATTACATATTTTACTACTCGCCAAACAGAGTTACAAATTTACTATATTTGTTTCCATTTAACGTTTGTGAAAACACGTTGACCAATGTTGATGCAACAAAGTAAAAAATTAATTAAATACAGACAATTTTCATTAGCAACACTTCACAATTAGAGACAAGCTACCAAAGCGCACCGAAACCAGCATTTGAGAATATACAAAATAAGCAGCCCTGTAGGGATGGTCAGCAAATAATATGAGATATGGTTTAGAGCAGCTTAATTTAATATAGCGGTGGATTTTAAGTCTACTTCCACTGAATTTTTTACTCCGGCTAACGTTTGCGCCTTAAAGTATCTGTAAAAAAAAACAAAAAAAAAAAATGTGAGCTCATTTAAAATGACTGTCACGTTAATACAACATTTTCTGTTGGACCAGCAATGCTGAGTCTGCTACGTTGTGAAAGAGAATTTACGAGCTTTCAGAGAATAATATGGAAATTTCAATATTTGAATGGGATTCCTAATTGCAATCCAGCTTAAGCTGCAGATGAGTCTCTATCGATTGTTATGGTATCATATATAGGGTGGGTCATGTAAAATTTGCTTTTTGAATCGACTATAAAAAAAAACTAAAATTGAACATTGTCATTTATGAATGAAAATTAATATCGTTCAACTGATTGCCACGACTGGCTTTACAGGAGGCCATTCGATCAACCCAATTTTTAAGCACATTTTCGATTGTTTGAGCTCCAATTTCATGAATGGCAACTTCGATTTCGTGTTTTAAAGCATCAATCGTCTCTGGTTCGCATAGCATTTATCCTTAACGGCTCCCCACAAAAATTAGTCCACCGGGCTTAATCACAGCTCCGAGGCGGCCAATTGACATCGGAATTTCGGCTGATTATTCGGTTTTCAAAAACGGTAGCCAAAAGTTCGTGTAACAAGTTGCACTGTCCTGTTGAAACCAAATGTCGTCCATGTCATCCTCTTCAAGTTTTGGAAACAACTCGTTGAGCATGTCACGGTAATGCTCGCCATTTACTGTAACCGCGGCTCCTCGCTCAATTTCGAAAAAATGGCTCCATGATGCCGCCAGACCAAAAACCGCACCAAACAGTGGCTCATTGTGGATGCATTTGCTTCTCTACAGTAACGTGTAGATTTTCTGAGCCCCAAATCCGACAATTTTGCTTATTGACGTAGCTACCGATGTGAATATAAGCATCAGAAAAGAAGAAGATGACTCACCAATTTGGAAATAGGTTTTCAATATTTCCCAATTTTGTTCAAGCGTATAGCGTCCCATTTCATAAATGTCAAACCTTTAAGTAAATTATGAACACATTTGACATGCCATTTGAGTTACCATTCTCAAGAAAATAAATGGTTCAAAAAGCAAACGCTATATGGCTCACCCTGTATACCATCAAAGAAAGCCAGCCTTAATTTACCAATTAAAAGTGATGCATTCTAAAACTTCTTTGGCTGCTTTAAATTGTGGAAAGAAAATCTTTAAATTTTGAGATTTATTAAATTTCGAAAATATTGGTATAGAGTATTTTCAAGTAAAATTTTTCCGGTTCTTTTTACATGTTTACACTTTTTTTTATTGTTTTAGTATAAACTATACTTTAGAAAACGTTTTTTAGGAAAATATAGTTTTTTTAAATTTTTTGGAGAACATTTTTTTTATTATGTTTGAAAAAATCTCCCTAAATTCTTTTCTTATTTTTTGTATTAAAGGTCAAACTATCACTGTAGTTTCATAATGGGATTTCTATAATTTAACGAGTTATATTCAAATACGTACAGAAAATCAGTGAAAGGTAGCTAAGTTTTGGAAAAACAGCCGATTTTTTCACGAAAGTTAATGAATCTATGCCTAGACGTTGTTTCTGAAAACGTTGGTTCTCATGCGAAATATTAAAAAGTTTGTGCATATATTTATACACCACCAGCATTAGTCAAAAGGAAAATGCTTTTGTAAGCACTAAAATCTTACATTTTTACGTATTATTAAGTTTAAGGCGACAGATACCTGTAAACGGCCATATTTTCCCTGATTTTCATTAAAATTATTTAAAATGAAGAAGTCAATATATATTTTTTAAATTGGCATACAGTTTATGCATTAAAATAATATAATCATTTAAATGGCGGATGTACACTCAATTCTACCAGGAAGGTTGCTGCATGGCTTCTCAATCGGCGGGCATTGTAGCATCGGCGGCAGTGACCTGAATACAAAAAACCAAACTTTTTTTTCTTTTTAATGTCATAATCTCTATATGAATTAAAAAAAATGGAAAACAAATTCGCGGAATAAAATGCTTACAAAAATATAAATTTTCGGGAGAATTTTGCTACTATTTTTGCTTCGAAAAAATTATTTTTTCCTGACCTGAATACAAAAAACCAAACATTTTATTGTTTTTAATGTTATAATTTCTATATGAATTAAAAAAAATGGAAGAGAAATCGCGGAATAAAATGCTTCAAAAACAAAAAAAAAAAATGAATTTTGGGGCGAAGTTTCCTACTATTTTTGCTCCGAAAAAATTATTTTTTTCGAGAAATTTTCGAAAATTTGTAAATTTACATAGAAAGTAATATCATACAAAAGATGTGTGCAAAGGGAGATTGGTCCATAATTTTTCGAGTTATCGTGTACGCCAATTCGAAAAATATAGTTTTGAGAAAAACGGATGTAACTTTTGAATACAACGTAACAATACCTTTCCCAGCGCTCGAACGCAAAGAATAGAGTCGTTACAGTTGACGATCTATAATATAAGAAATAGTTAAATTTACGTTCTAAAAATTTTTTTTGACATATTCTTAAAGGATTATATTAACATTTTATGACAAAAAAAAACATATTTTTCGAAATTTCTGTCCCCTTAAATAATATTTATTAATTATTTATAAATAACTTAGAAAAATTAAACAAATTTAAGTATTTACTTAAATCGTCCTCACATGCAAAACATCTATGCGAGCCAGTGTATTTAGTTTTGCGCCTCGCGCCTAAAAGATAGAAACAAGTATGCAATAATACTTCATTCAAGTAATCTCTTCTTTATTCACTATTACTTTGTATTCGAGATCCTATGAACATAATTTGTTTCTAATTAGGGATATAATATCTATTGAATTCACTTTATTTGCGATTGATTTATTTGTTATTGATACAGTTATGTTAAGCTGTCTAGGTTAAGTCCTATTTTGATTTATGGTGGCCAATCGTTGATTGGAGAGGACTTGATATAATGTGCGCAGTTATACGTAAGTATAGTAAATTGAGCTTTTACTAATGCAAGATTTCCCAGTGCGGTGGTGAGTGAATTCAAATGAATAGGCTAATCAGTATACTCATTTGTATACAAAAGAAAAGCTATACACGTACAGTAATCTTATTCCCAATCAAAAGATGTGTTAAAGGAATCTACTGCTTTTTAATTTGCTACAAATTCGAAGTAAATTATATCCTCAGAAATTAAATGCACAATATACTACCTAATTTGGCTTGTTGAAGTTCATAGTCGTATATAATATTATATGCATATGTTTTTCAATTGCTCTTTATTGTTTGTGTTATCATTTAGATTTCAATAAATTATAGAATTAAATATTCTGTCATATATGGATGTCATTTGATACTTACATAAATTTTCCATTTACCCTTTCAATGATAATGTCTAATAATATGTATGTGGATAAAATAATTTCGGAAATGAATAAACAATGATAAATGATTGTATAGATATATGTATAAATAAATACATTTGTACTTAATTATGTGCCCTACAGCCAAAATTATTAATTCCACCTGCTTGCTTCGCAGCTGAGGTAATAAGTCTTCCATATATCTTCAGTACAAGCAACTGGTATTTGTAATACGGCGATGCCCTAGGAATGGAACTAGCCATTTAACGCCTTGATAGCGCTGCTAAAGAAGAATGCGCTTCGCCATATAAAGTTATGCAAAAATTTTAAGTTCCACGGCAAGCCCCAACTCTTGGGTATTGATATATTGCGATGCACTCAAATTACTTACCCATTTGTCTGACTCAAATAAATGGGGAGACCACTGGTACGTATGGCCGCAGCAAGTTCCCGTTGCTAGGACCAACATTGGCTAACATTACCTCCGACGACTATCTATTACCTAACTTTCACTTTGGAAGAAATATTGCTGTGAGGTCTTCGTACCTAGGCCCACCATCAGATTCCATCCATTGATCCATGATCCAACATCATGCAAGCCAGAACCCAGATATCTATCTTCACAGATAGTCAGTCTACTGTAAAAGCGGTAAATTCAATCATCATATCCAACTACTTGGGTTTTTATATGACATTGGATGTTAGGAGAGCCCACGGCGAGGTTAAACATTTCGCGCAATAATATCTGTTGTAGTTGTAGAAAAAATCGCGTAAGCTTTTGCTAAAAAATATTAAAGAAATTCCAGAATTCGAATTGAAGTGTCTTCTTGAGGACAAATCATTTCCAAAACTGTATCACCAAACTGACAAAGGATTGTGGCATTAAAACTGCGCCATTCACTAATTAAGTGCTTCCCAGTCTGGGCAACACATCCACTCAAAGAACAACAACAAAAACATAAAAATACTAGTGATTCGGCATGAAAACGCTTAACATCCTCTAAATATTCTCCCATGGAAATGAATAGGAATTTTTCTTTGTTTTAATTCATTTCATTTATTTCAATTTGTGTTTCAAAATATCAGGAATATGTACTTCAAATGAGTTTTCGATAGAATCTTTGGAAAACTTCTACATTTGAGGCTGCCGCGATTCCCCATAGGTTCAGATTGTCTTCAAAAAGAGCTTACGCTATCAGTTTTCCCTATGAGCTTGTCGAGCTGCATGCGTAAAGTACAATATTTTGTCTCATTGCACTGTGGAACATCCACTTTATTGAGTCTAACAAGGGAGAAAGTAATTTGGGCAGACTTTGCCTCGTTTGGCTTAACACAATTCGCGTCAATTGAAAGAGAAGCAGATCTGATTTTGACTAATCGCTGTAAGTTGGATTGGTTCCGCTCCAAATTTGACAATTTTGTCTCTTCACAAAACCATTGAGCCAGCGATGAGCCTCACAATCGGCTATAAATTACTTAGCAAAATAAATTTTTTGATAAGAAATTTCCACAACTTGTGAACGTTGCTCGAGTGTAGAAAGTATTTGTATTAAAAAATTTCGAACAAAATTGAATAGCCGACATGATTTCCCTTATTAAAATTAGTTTAAATATTAATTAGCTTTAATATTCCAAAGAATCAATTGTTTTTATTAACAAAATCGTCTACGAAAATTTTGAATTTATTTAAGCTTCCACTACATAAAGATGGCTCGTTTGGCCCAAGTGTAGCTCTCTATACTCCGTCAATAGCGGCGGTCACCGTAACTACGCCTTCACTCTTGAACTTTTCTACGCCCACCACACAGTCGTCACCTACCATTTCAATCATAATACACCTTTCCAGTTATAAAGCACCCAGCTGTGTAGCTGCCATTTGCACATGCGACTAGTTTTAAACCCCCGTTGCTAGTTTGTGAAACAAGCAGTACCCTGCTATCTACTGTGTCAATCATTTAGTTTAAATTTACATTGCAGCACACATACATGCATACTTGTGGTGTTTTCATTCAAGAATAAAGAAATAGTAGAACAAAAGAACGCAGGGTATTTTTACAACTTGAAATTATCTTGAATATATGTACTTGTATGTATGTATAACATATACGTACGTATTACACGGGTACACGTCTTCCTTTGTGGGCTTAATTTGGATATGGGTAAATGCTTGGGGTTTCGCCGACGCAAAAGTTTACTTTACTACGTGTACAACAACTCTCTAAGGAACATTTCACATTTGCTGCTGTGCAATACAAACCAGATGCAAGGGCATGCCTGCCATGAACTTGTCTGATTGCTTTAAAATGAGCAACTACAAGTTTTGTTTATTTTCATTCAGAATATTTGGCTGTTTACGCTCAGTGGCTATAGTCGTTTGTGACGACACATTTTACAGTTAAATTCTCATCATGGGGATTCTTTTCAACTATTTGTTTCAACCAGGGGAAATTTTCTTTTATTTTTTGCTCTTGTTTCTTCTTGGCATTTTATAAATTCCTCCGTTAAACAAATTGATGACAATAGAGGGTATGCCAATCACCATAAAGAAGTGTCAGAACTATTTAAAATTTAAAATGTAACGATACTTGTAATTAGGCTGGTACAAAATTTTAAATGTCAAGAAAAATATTTCGGATGCTATTTTATGTGAAACAATAAGCCTTTAAACAAGCTTGGTAACATACATACAATGAAAAAAACAATAAAGTAGTGATGATAATAAATTTTGGTCAAATGTTCATGCTGAAATTGCTGGTAGGGCCGATTTGTAGATCATTTCTTCAGGTGGAAGTTAACCTTAGTGTTCACTCTCGAATATTCTGTTGCCAAAATTTTAACTCTCTTTGAAACATCTTTGATATATCCGACTCGTTTTTGGATGTTAAGAAACTGATACTATTGTACCTTTTCTCAACAAATGCCTGACAGGGACACACCTCAAGCGTATGAATTTTCTCTGCAGCAGAAAATTTTTATGTATCGACGTTTAATAAATTGCTGCGTTTCTTGGTCCTGCTTCAAAACCATAAAAAAAAATATATATGTATAAATATAAATAAACTATATGTATTTAATTAGTACGAAGCTAAATTATAATATTTTGTTTTAAGGCACCTTAATAATTATATGTTATAAAGGGTGGTTAAGTTTCAAGGGCCGGTGTTGATTTTTAATAAATTAAATTTTTTTAGGAAATTATTGTCATTTCTCTTTATTATGATAATATTGGTATGGCTCAATTACGTATGGAAATATCGACCAAATGGCCATCGCAGGCTCGGCGGCACACCTCCATCCGATGGTCCAAATTTTCGATGACGCTGAGGCATAATTGAGGTTCTATGCCGTTAATGTGCCGAATTATCTCATTCTTTAGCTCTTGAATTGTTGCTGGCTTATCGACGTAGACCTTTTCAAATAACCCCAAAGAAAGAAGACCAACGGTGTCGTTGACGTTTAGGTGTGGTTCACATTCAACATCGGCCCTTGAAATTTAACCACCCTTTATAATATATAAAATATATATATTTTGTAAATAAAGAATTGATCTAATGAATAAAAACGATTTTCAATTGATACCTATTGCTTTTCTTAAACACGTTGAAAGTTCAATTTTCACGTCTCTAGACCAGAAAGGTGCCTTAAATGAGAGCATAGGCAAGCCTATTAAAACTATTTTTCTAGATCAATTTCTAAACATTTTTCTTAAATTTATATATTGTAATAGTGTTTGTTAATAACTTGGATTAATTTTCCTTGCTTTTAAGGGCATAAAACAACGCTATTCAAACCACTTTCTTAAATGAAAGTCGAAGCATTCCAAACATTTTGACAGCTGCATATAATATTTTGCTTTTAATAAATTTCGTTTTTAATTCTCAGCACTGATGGCATGACACTGGCAAATGAAAACCCCAATTAAACTTATTTCTAAATAGTTTTCATATGGGATTATTATTGTATGGGGTGGGGTTTTTTTGTTTTTTACTAAGTTGAGAATTTACGTAAATCACGGACTCTCAGCTCGAAAAATCGAATAAAACTTAAATTTATTAATCCTAAATCCGAATGGCGTTAAATACGATGCATATTACAAATACCCAAATTTTTTGTTACTCCAATTTCGTACCAGACTAATGCACACACGTGCATATAATTTCAATATTTTGAAATTCTTTGGCATCAACTCGCATATTTGTTCTCGCGTGTTTTCCCCTGCCAACGCCACTAAATATTTTTCAACTCAGTGCTGTTTATTTCTTATTTAAATTTTTCTCTCTTTATTTCCGTTCGATTGGTAATAGTTTCTCTACAAATATAAATAAATGTACAAATTCATTTAGTATTTAGAAATATTTTTATATACTTATGGCAGAGCAGTGACTGGGTGGTGGCCTACAGTGCGTATGAGGAATGCAGAATTTATTTGCGAAGTGTCTGGTATCGAAAAGCAAACGGTTGTTGTTGAGTGTTCGATTTTCTATTATTTATTTTTTTTATTTTGTTTGTTTTTTATTGGCTGCTGTCATTTGTGTAAGCTTATAGATGCATAGGCTTGTGTGACATCAATTAACTTTTACGCAAATTGTGAAGAAAAAACAAATGCTGACGTTGGCAGCTGTAGAAATATTTATTTATGCCTGTGCAAATTTGTCTAATGAAGGGAATATAGGCAGGAAGAAGCAAGAATAAGTAGGCAAAATTTTTGTATCGCTATATTCTCTGTATATTTGTTTTTGTACAAACATACCACAAGGGTATGCATGCCTTTTAAGTGACATTTGTCATTTGTGCCCGCAACTTTCTGCAACGTGTACATTTTACTTTTTTTTTTATTCTTCTTTGGTTATGTAATTTTTATTTTTTCACTGAATACTAAACTCATAAATCTCTTTATTTTATTGCTTTTGTGCTTTGACGTGTCGCTGTCATGCGAGGAATGTCAAGGTAAATTGATGGTATTTTTTATAAAATGAAAATCATGTTGCGTTTAGATAGAACCACTCAAGTGTAGGCTTGTTAATTGTGGTGTCTATTTTATTGCCGACATTTTATTATTATTAATTTTTTATAACGCTTGCAGTTGATTCGTGTTACGATCCTACTAACACGTGCAAAGCTTCTTTGTTGCAAATTTGGCTAGGCCATCAAAGTTAGAATTCAAACACAAAATTTCAGCTTTCCTTGTAACGCATGCTGCTTAAACTGGCGTTTAGAAGTGAGGGGGTGTTCGCTTAAATACAAACAATTAATTCTTCCATACTCCATTAAATGTTTCATAAAAGCTTTATGGTGGCTATAAATCTTGTTTCGTTTATTTTTTTTTTTTTTGGTTTCGATACATAAATAAAATAGTTAATTCGGAATGGTAGATAGAGGTAGAAGGGAAAACCAGCTACAGTTTAATATTTATGTCTTTTGTAATTGATTATTCATTAATCACATACATATAAGTAAACAGTTGAATGAACTATTTTTGATTCAGAGGCAAAAACAAAAAAAATCAAAAATAGGTGTTTAATTTTTTTCGGACACAGAACAAATTTTTGGGTAGCATCAAGAAAAAAAATATATTTTTTAAACATCTTAACTACTTTTCTCTTCTTTTTTAGCTTTCGTTAAAGTGTGCGAAATGAAATATTTAACAATTGATCTGACAAAAATATTTTTTTTTCATGCTTATGAACATTATTAATGAAATTCTTAAGAAGGCATTTGTAAGTGTACCCCACAGTATATTCAGCTAAACCCAGTTCTTAAACATAGGATCTGTTTCCGTTACGCTCGCTCATCATATAACTCGAATTTAACTGTCCAAAAAGTTTCCTGGTTCTCAATTTGAAATCTCTGAGGCTCGGCGATCTATTTTGTCTTTGTGTTTCATCTTTGATCTTATTCTAGAGCGCTTAGTCTGTGAAATGTTTTTTTTTTGTCCCTTTCTTTTATTTTAACAAACTATTAGATATTCCACTCTCGCAAGTCTTACCTTTTTATAAATACCTTTTGAAGTCCATTTATGAAAAAAATTATAAAAAATTGCATATTTTACCTTGCTCTAAAAGTTTCCAAAATATATTTAGAAAATAGAGAATACAATTTTATTCCTCAAAAGTGATAGTGTCGCATTCAAAGTACTGCCCGTCAACTGAAACGCACTTATGCCAGCATTTGGTCGAGCAAATATTTTCGGTTTTTGAAAATAGTTTAGCCATTAGAGCCGTCTTCGATTGTTCCATTACTTCCGTTTCGGCTTTTAAAACATGTTTCCCGTAATGATTTCTTGACCCGATCAAATAGAAAAAAATCACAGGGAGCCATATCAGGTGAATTCGGTTCGTTCTTTGTCAAAAGTCAAAAATTCAGGAATACTAAAGACAGTGACGAAAACGCGTTTTCATGGTACAAAATCCACGAGTTGTTTTCCCACAAATCCTTTTTTTTTTGCCGTATTGCTTCACGTAAACGTCTCGTAAGACCGAAATTATAATTCTTATTAACTGTCTGATATTCTTGTTTTTTTTTGTTTTTGGTGAAAACGATGTGTTGCGTTTTGGTCTTGGTTCATTCGGGGCATCCATGTTCTCGCCTGCTGATGTCTGGATTGTGTGTCGTATACATAAACCTATGTCTCGTCTCCAGTAATGATGCGTTTGAGAAATAAATGGGCCAAAATCAGCCTTGGAAATCCGGTCTTTGGCGATATCAACGCGATTCTTTTTTGCGAGATCCAATACAATGCAAGCGGATTCATAAGCAATGTTCAAGTCCACTGCCAACTCTCTGATGGTTAATTTGCGATTATTGATCCACCTTTCTCCCATTTTATTGATGTTTTCATCAGTTTTCGATGCCGACGACCCACCACTACGTACCTCATCCTCAATGGACTCACGGTCTCTTCTGAAGCGTTCAAGTCACCCGTAAACAAATGTTTTCTTATCATTACCAAAACAGTTTTCCTACATTGGTGACGTTTTCACTCCATTGAATCTATTTTTAACGCAAAATTTAATACAAACTCGTTGTTGTAAATTAGAATCCATTTTTAAAATTGTAAGAATTCGAAAGCATGTTCAGAGATAGACTTACTCAAAACGGCGTAACTTTTACAAATCACAAATGTGGTAGCCTAACAAAAAAATACCTTGCGTTCGTTCCGGTTATGTTTTTGATAAGTCGTATTTACGACTACACTAAATATGTGAAAATGATCTTCAACTGAGGTATATCTGGAATATTACCCTGACTCTTTCATAATTTGTTCTCTTTCTAAACATGTTCTCGTTTTTTTTTTTTTGTATGTACATGCAATTATAGCTGAAATTATTGGTATCTGAAATATGAATACGAAGAGAAGAAAGTGTTAGTTGAAAAATAGTATTTAATGTTCTTGACGGGTGAACTCAAGTAGAAGGTAGCGAAACACCGTTCGTCTTTAAAACAAATCTCTTTTCATTGCAAATCTCCTTTCATTCCAGAACAAATGAAATTTTTATGTTCAGTAGGCGCATCTACATATTTGTTTTGAAAATATGTAACCAAATATAAACGGAATTTTTTTCTAAGCGAAATGTAACCTGCTGAACCTGAATGTACGAACGAAGATGTTATCTGGCTAGAAGCCATATATGCATATAATTTAATTTTATATCCTCCTATTTATTTTCACATATTTGACATTTATTTCGTGCTCAAACAAATCCCGAAATTAATATTTACATACTTGTTGAAAAGAAAAAAAAAATCTTTGAAAATGCGAGCAATCAAAAAAACGAACAATTCTCCCCTTGCAAACGAATATGTTATTGCGCCTGCAAGTATGCTTGCCAACATTTCATCAGAATTTTCAATTTACTTCTGACAAGTCCACACCCACACAAAAAATGGCAACAATGCAACAAATAAAAACAAGAAAAGAAGTATTCCAAAGCAGGTACATCAGGTCTGTTGATGAATGTGTTGATGAATGTGTGGTTGAATTGATGAATGACTGCTCGCCACAAGAAATGCGCTGGTGGGTGGAAAGCACATTGCAGTAGATGTAGATGTTTGCGATTCCAGCACTAATTTGATTACGAAAACAAAAAAGAAGTGCGACAGTCTGAAACGGGGATAACATGTGTAAACAAGTTTTCCTATGCATGGGCACATACATATTTGTGTGTATGTATGTAAATGAATTATCAATTGACACTAAAAAGTGTGCTATATTTACACAAATGATTTATTATTTTTGTCTTACTACTGTTTACAAAAAAATGAATTGATGAATTGTTTGCCACATAATTTAGATCTTTGGAAGTAGACATATTTCTCCATATACATACGTACATATCTAAATCTTTCACACAAATGTGAGTTAACAGAATATTTTAACCAAAAAAAAAATCATCTGTTCTTCACAATATTTTGTACACAGTCGCTGGCATGACCTTTTCAGTGAACTCATTTCGTTGCGTTAGCAGATATTATTCAATATCCAAAATGTCTCTCCATTATTAATTTGCAGATTAATGAGAAGAAAAGTCTTCGATCTGAATGGGATCATCCTCACTTTATCGAAAATAAAGTCGAAAAATGCTCAGAACGTTTTACTTCAACTAACATTTTCATCAAGCATCCCTCAGAATCTTAACTCTTCAGATTGTATCAACAAACATCTATAATTTTGTATTGCTTGTTTCCTAGACTCAAAGCTGAAACATGTCCATTTTTCTCTAAAAATCTATATTTGCTGCCACTTTGTTACGAATTGAAACTTGTCAGGTTGAAAATGTTACAGTTGTTGTTGTTGTAACAGGAAAGACACTACCTGCAAATTTCAAATTAATGGCTAGTAGTTGGGAAAAGTGCTCAAAGGATTTGCTGATAACACAGTGGGCGCTCAATCGGCCGGTCGATTTTACTGGTAAATTATCAAAGTCACGTCAGACTCCAAGCAACCACTAATATCACCAAAACCGCTGCCAGGTAGTAACTGAACTGAACTGAACTGAACTCGCACATTTATAGTAAGCCTCACTGACGAGGTCAGAAATCATGTAAAGCAACCTGTAGGGTCGGTTGACTCTTGGATAGTCTTAAACATCGCTCATCGATAAATCACCTAATACATACAAAACGAATATAAGGCTGTCGTTGGAGATTAATCCATTTTGAATTGGGTACATCAAGCGATGAAAGGAAGATGTTTATAGGACAACCATCATGTAATAGTAAAGCGTGTGAAAATAATTTATCCAACACTAATTTTCCTCTATTTCGCACATGACAGCATTTTAGATTTCTCAATAACGGCAACACTTCACATCAATACATATATCAACAAAACAATACCTCGTCAAGCGGATTTCTTATTCGCATGTCTCTACAGCAGGTTTCCTTTATCACGGAAAACCTCTTTTTTTTGGGTTGGGCACTTTTTGCGTAGATTTTTCTGGAAAAGTGTGCATAGGAAAGCAAATATATGTACAACTAAATTACATCTCATTTTTACACCATATCTTATGCATACCCAACTTTCTTTTTCGAATGCTGTACCTCTCGCTTCTGAAACAAGTTAATCTATCAATAGATTTCGTTCGCACTAGCGCTTTTTTTAGTCCGGTGAATATAAGATATAGTAATAGTGTTAAGTGTAACAATGTATACTTACAGTGTTAGAATATCCACCATATTCGTCGGACTTCTCTCTGTTTCTGGAGAAGAACTCTGCATTGAAGTGCAGTCCGTTTATGCTGTGACAAGCGTACTGATGGAGTTCACAGTTGGCTTCTAACACTGTTTCGAAAAATGGAAGATTCACATGGATCGCTCTTGATTTAGAGAAGATGGCTGTATACCTACATGAAAAATGTAGTAGTTATGTCTCATATATTCATGTTCTCACAATAGTCCAAGCTTTAAACGTTTATAGAAATTTCAAATAACAAAGCATTTGTTTATCCTCCAACCTTAAATTTGTGCATATTACTTACATATAATAATGTTCAGCAAAATCAAAATTACATTATAAAGTCTAGGATATTTAAAGGCATTTAAGCCCTCCTTCGGTAATTTTCATTTCAGTTATTTTCTCCGCTTTTTAACTTAATCTTTTAAAGTAAAGTAAGTACTCCGGGCCAAACGAAAGCTTAAACACGAAAAAAATCTGAGGCAAGCTTTCGTTATATTTAGACCACTAAATTGTCTGTAAAATTAGCAATTTCCTGAAGCTTAAATTCTTAAACAATCAAATAAGCATACAATTTTTCCGCCGCATTTACTCAACCTCAATAGAAAAGAGAAAATTTGCATTTTTATTGGAATTTTCCATTTTCCGGCAAGCAATACCGCTGCGAATATAGAACCAAGTCTTTGCGACAGGTGATGGGCAGACTTCGTAGCAAATAAGCCTTTTTTTTCCTACTACCTCAAGTGGGAGTAATGCGGTAGAATCAAACCCAAAAAAATGTCAACTTACCAACTAAGTATTTTCAAGGAATTTAAAATGAGATTGAGAGTGTATGCACTTATGTATATATTGGACTATGTGCATTAGGGTGGCCGATCGGGTGGAAAACCCTCTACATCGTGACTTCAAAATGTGATAATGTCGATCAGAAGCATCAGTTTTTAAAATATCTATTCCATTTTTTTTTTTTGCTTACTATATAAAATACGCAGGAGAACCAGGCACGCGGGGTTCAATGTTAATGCTGTGGATATATATATGTGCCGGTTATCAGTTGTGAGTCATAAACATTATTGTTGGGAATCATAAACTCTGTTCTATAACAGGGTAAAGAACTTGCTCAAAGAAAAAAAAACTTAGTGGTCAGATCGAGCGTTTTGTTAGGGAGAATTGAAAATGTCGGAAAAATAAAAAAACTATATTGAGAACTACGAAGAAGAAACTACAGTAAAATCTGAAAAACGAAGAGGAGCAATATTTCGAAACATCTCGTGAAGAAATGATCATCTTTTAGAACCCAACTTTAAGCCACCAGTGAACACTGAAGACATAATAACATTTGCGCTCGAAGCACAAAGGAAAAAGTCAGTAATTTTGTAAAACATCTTAAGACGGGTTTTCAACCTAACAGAGACTTAACACATTTTTCACTCCCCACTAAAACGAACATTAAAACAGCATGTTTTGATGCGCCATAACAGATAACACTGAAATTAAAAGCCTATCCCAAATGTTATATCCCCCAGCATTGGGAGTTGGGGAATACTCTGAATTCAGGAAGGGACTCAATAGATCTTGCCGGTCGCAGGACTAAATATCTTCATAATATTGACCGCCTTACGACAAATCTTTTCAATCTTATACTAAAATTCGGATAGTCAGATTACTGTCTTGCGTCTTGAAACTTTTGAAAAAATATCTAATATAGTCATGATATAATATCAAGACATCAGTTGGGATTTCATGAGAAACATGTATCTATTGAAAGTGTTAATGGCATTACCAATGAAATATAAAATGCCTTTGAAGAAAAATACCATCTTTCTTGATGCTGCCCAAGTATTTGACAAGGTTTGGCAAAAAAGTGGTTTTACATAAAATTAGCAAACTACTACCATCAAACTTCCATAGCGTCTTCAAATCGTACCTCTCTGGCAAACGCTTCACAGTAAGAGTAAATGATTTTATTACAGAAGAATTAGCGGTGTGCCTCGAGGAAGCGTTCTAGGTCCAACGTTATAACTTTTGTTTACATCTAATATTCCCTTCAGTGGAAATATATTAATTTCATCATTCGCGGATGATACTGCAGCTATGCAGGGAAAGAAATCTCCAACAGAAACATCAAAAGTCTTACAAAAAGACTTATACCTCGTGGAGTTGTGGCTGGGGAAATGGCGTATTAAAGTGAATGAGCAATAGCTATGGTTTTGAACAATGTAACCATTCCCCAAGACAACAAGGACAAATAAGGGCACTTGGCATTACTTAGTAAACGCATACAATAATTGTCGCGTAAACTTCTGTGTTGAACTCTCCCTATTTGTAGTGTGCGTCTTAACGTTGTTCCAGAAATGGAGGGGCCTAAAACCTTACGCTGAGTCCGAACGGCAAATCGGTTTTTTCAGGAGCTTTTTCATGGCAGAAATATATGTAAGTACACTCGGCTGTTTGCCATTGCCTGCCGAGGGGCGAGCGCTATTAAAAAAACTTGTTCTAACTTTTTGCTGTTTCATGCACAGAGACTCGAGCCTAGTCACGCACCAAACCATTCGGCCACTCTTGCCAAACAATTAACCGGAAATCTACATTAAAATTAACATAGCTCTATTTTACGATTCCATAATCCAATATTAAATTACATTATGCATTAAGGGGTTAGGGGTAGTCAGAATTTTCAAAAAATCGATTTTTTTTTTTGCATTTTCTTAAAGTATAATGTTTTAAAAATATTGCGTAAAAATTTGAAGTGAATCCGACAAATAATATACTTTTCAAGTTATTCAACAATTAACAAAGGGCGCTCGACCGCTCCGGAGTCGATAGCAAAACTTTAAATGCGTTTTTCTCAAAACTATGTTTTTCAAACTGGTGAACACTGTAACTTAAAAACCGCTACGTAGATTTCAATAAAATTTATACAGCTTTTGAAAAACATAAAAAACTTGTGCCTGATCGAAGGATTTTTTTTTTTTTCAAAAATTTCAATTTTTTTTTAACAATTAACTGTTGGTTTTTTTTCTAAAATCTGGAAAAAATTTTCTGAGGCCGCCATTTTGTTCATTTTGAAAAAAAAAAAAAAGCTTCGATCAGGCACAAGATTATCTATTAATAAAACTAATTTTTCTTGTCCGATTGGTTTTAGATGAATCTGCAAGGACTTGTGATGTTCACCGCAAGGGACTTCTGGAGAAACGGGCTTCACACAAACAGCGATAACTTTTGCAATTATTAATTTTTTTTTTTTGAAATTTTGGTGAAGTCAAGTTAAAACATGATGTTTTTATGCTATGTTTTTATTTTTGTTAAATAAATTAATTAAGTAGCAAAAAAAAATTCGTGAAAATCATCATTTTTTCGGGCCTCTGACTACCCCTAACCCCTTAATAACCTACTCGCAGGCTTAAATTAACTCATAAGCGATTCATGTTTTCATAAAAAAACTCTATTGGTGATGCTCACTTTTAAGTACCCTAGCATACAACCGTGTTTTATGACAATACTGTGCATCATTTTCCAAAGAACTACATACAAGTTAGAGATGAGCACACAGTGCCTGATTTCCTGTACACTATGTTTTATATGTGAAAGCCAAATATGGATCTCCTGAAAGTACCTCACATAGCCTATTCTGAGTGAGGGACATTTCTGCCTTAAAGAACTCGCCAATGCAATTCAAGAGATTTTTCGTACGTCGGATCACCCTAATATACTGAATACATAAATAACTATTTGTACTCAATGTAACTCGAAATATTATTAAGGAGCTTAAAATGTTCATCCATGCGTTGATAATTCGTACATATGGTAATTTAATCAGTTGAATGCAGAAAATTTGAGAATAATAAAAGAGAGAAATGCTAATAAAATATTTTACTTTTTCCATTTATATATTCTAGTCTTTTCGTTTTATTGAGAATCATAAAATGTGCGTAATTAAATACTTGACAACGAAAATAGAAATTTATACTCCCCGTGTCGTGTAATCTCAGTTGTCATTGTGTCGCAGCATGCGGGCGTGTGTCGCTCTAGATCAAATAACAGCTTCGAATATATTTGCGTTAGTGTTTTCACCTACCGTCTTGTGTAGTGCTTTTTTTTTGTGTAAATAAAATGACGCTCGATTAGAAATGTGCAACATTTTCTGTTGGAGTAAAAACTCGTCATTTGAATGCGCGCTTCGGAGCGATTTTTAATATAGCAATGGCCAAGAGCCTCAGTATTTGGAACTCATCCATCATAGAGGGAAGTTGTGTCGACGTAAATTTCATTAAATGTATGTGAATGCCTCTAGTGCAGTCCCACCTCAAGAAATATTGACGAATGTTTTTAAAAGATTTTAATAATATATCTAGTCGTTCAGCTAAGTGAAACGTAACAGGAGGCAGAAGCTGAGCCGAATAAGCCAAAGCGATCAAAAATTGACATCGCCGCTCCACATACCCGCGGAGCAAAAATGTCAAAACTACCAAAACTACTACTGAAAATTATATTTGTAAGTCAAAAAATTATTTGCTATACCGCTCACTGCTGCTGCAGACAATGGCAAACCTCCGAGTGCCTTTCTGCCATGAAAAAGCTCCTCCTCTGTTCGGAATCGGATTAAAACTATAGGTCCCTCCATGTGTGTAAACACGTCAAGAAGCACAGCACAAATAAAAGGAGGAGCTCAGCCAAACTCCCAACATTTAAAATATAGGTGAATTAAAAAAGAGCTGACAAATTTGAGCATTAGCGCCTATCAGCAATATTTTTAAATTTTATTTATAAGTCTATTAAATATATTTATGCATATACTTGTGGCTTTGGAGAGTGGAACGATGGGATGGTGGTTTTCTAATTTACTTAATTACTCCAAACCTATATCTCCTAACAATTTTGATGCAATTTTGCTAGCTGAAGCTTCGTTCTAGAAGAAAATTGATGCAAAAATGATAGAATACAAGGCAGCGCCGATGTCTCGACGAATTGGGAAGGTACAATCTTGTACACTATCAATGTGTTCTTTCAATCGTAAATGAAAATAAAAGATGAACAAAGAAAAGAAACGATTTTTAAAAAATGAACGGGCCATAGTTTAGGTTAGATGGTTGACGCTATGAATACGAGAGCTTGCTTGTACTAGAAATGAAAAAAAGCAAGCCGTGTGTGAAGCATCAACGATTTTTTTATTTTGTTATGGCCCAAATATCCTACTTTGCTTGGAATTTGACATTTTTTAAATATCCGCCAATTTACGTGACCTCCATGAATGATAACAATAACATGAAATTGTTCATGTAGAATTGCGTTGGCTGAAAGCGGCAGAAAACGTTAAACTGCTGAAAGCACTTGTCATGAACATCCATAGCAACATGGTTAAGCAAAAATTGATTAACTGGTAACAAGACAATACGGTGGAATGATGCCACCGATTATAACTTTTGGCAATGTCGTGAATGATACATTTTTGTGACATTTCTATTTTTGGTTAACATAACTATTCAGGATACATCGCGTTTGCTGTAAAATGGACTTAAAGCCCGCATATTCATTTTTTGTAACAGGCCTCAATGATTTGACAACAGTGACTAAATAATAATCAACAGTTTTGACAGGCCCCAACAAAGTAATATAGTCGTCACAGTCGGTCAACAACGAAGTATACCTATTGGAAAACTCTATACATATAAATATACGCGAGTATATTGAGTGATTCAGTATTTTTCTTACGCTTGCTTCAAATGTATGATGTACTTGTAGATGTTGTCCTACATAGGGAGGGACTAATAGTTTTACGCTACCTTCGAACTGAAAATGGTTTTATATGAGAAGCTTTTTCACGGCAGAAATGCATTCGGAGGTTGTTTATTGCCTGCCCATGGCGATCAGTATAAGAATATACTTTTCAATTGTTTGATGTTGATGTGCATTGAATTTATATACACAACACATAACTTTCCGTTCATTCTTCTTTACCTTTCTTCTTTCACAATCAGCTATCCTTATTTCATTGTCCACTCACCTGCAGCTCAAACGTAGTACGCAATTTTCATTCACTTACATGCTTACACATATTGTACATCCCCTCAGATATCGCATCTCAATTAGTTGGAGCAATTTTAAGCCTCTTACCGAGAATTATATGTGTGCTTGCGGTGCAGCCTGGCAATGAAGCAATTTGTTTTAAGTGTGTGAATTAAAGTTAGCTCTTTTACGACTCCTCGTGTGTCTAGATGTGTATGTGTGTATGCATTGCTGTGGTTTAACCGCACGTTTATGTGGATTCTTGAAGGAGTATACAACTCACATGCTTGTATACTGTATTACCAAGGAATATTGGTTTAAATATGGAATAAAATTTCATAACTTTACTTACATACATATTTATATATTTCTAATTTCTACCCAGTAAATGTGTAGATACTTTTACTATACTAAAGCATGCGTAAGTATTGTGTTGCCGGTTACATTAGTTAGTTTTGTTTTTGGACAGCAACATACTATACGGTTTCCAAAGACAAGGATCTTGTATTTATACTTACACATATAGGTAAGTAATTAATTATTGCTGTCGCCGAGTTTGACATTCCCAATTGAAAGATCGACGGGAATGTGCACTAGCGTTTTATAGCTTATACCCAGCCAGCTGACTGAAATTTTTTGATTAACCATTTCATTTTGGACTTTGTTGGACTTTTATAACTACCGTAAATATCAAAAATCGTGCAAAAATTCGAGATTCCACAGTAATTTTTAAATATTTCTATGTAACGAATGTAAGCGCCAATTATATAAAGGATATTTCAAAAAACGCGCCTAGATTTTGTTTTTAAATAAAACCTGTAAACATTTTTATTCTCCCATGCTTCACTATTTTTATTCAAAATTCGGCTCTTAACAGTGAAAAATGATATGAACACGTCTATAGATAAGGGCCGCCAAACGATCGATTCATGAACGTGTAATTGTTGAGAACGTCGAGATATCGATGTTGAAGGTTCTTAAGAACCAAAACAGTAATATTCTCAATAGAACGTCCAGTTTTTGGTCTGCCAGTCCTGTGCAGATCTTCGTCAGAACCAGTTTCTTGAAGTTTTTTCACCAACCTTTGAATTGGCGACTCGTTCGGTCGATTTTTTCCACCAAAAAAGTCACAAATTTTGCTATACTTCTTAAAGATCAACAATTTTCATAATAAGTTGCAATCATTTTAACGCGTTGGACTATGGAGTAAAATTGTATATCTATCTATGTGTTTTTTTTTTAATAAAAATTTATTCAAAAACAAATAGGATGCTTAATTTTGTGCCACTTTGTATATGTAGTACAAATGAAAAACTCAAATCAGCTGTTTTAGTTTTTACTTTGTGTTTCTGGTTGCCGCTTACTTTAAGTGAAGTGAAAATACCAGAAAGAATAGCAGGCAATCATCTTTATCTCATTTCCATCCTCCAGAGAATTCGCATGGAAGAATTGAATTGAGTTCACCTTGTTTCAGTACATAAAGTAAATACTTCTATACAAATAAGCTTATAATTTCTGTAAATGTTTGCTTTCGTGGCTTTTAAATCGAGCACATTTGATCCTTAGGTCGAGCGCAAACCTCAACTAATATGTAATAAATATTTAGCTGGAATATTGCTGGAATCTAAAAATGTTTCACCTGGTGTGTCCAACTGGCGCCGGTTAGCACGAGATAGAAGCGACTGGCGCACTTTGTTAAACTAGATCAAAATCGCTTAAGCGGTTGTCGCGCCAATCAAGAAAAAGAAGAATTAACTCAAAAATATAAACACGACTCCAGTAAAATTTTGAAAAATAGGCTGAGTCGTGCCCACTTTTGGGTAAATGCGTATATCTCGATAATGATTTAATAAAACTCGCCCAAAATTTGTATATGTATGTATTGCGTCCACTTCATTGTGGCCCGGCTTTAATATTATTGAGATCGAAGAAAACCACCCCGACTTTTGCTAGCTTTTTATGTTAATCCGTGCATCCGTCTGATTTTAACAGCTATAACTTTCATTTTTTGTCAGTTTGTTTGACTCCAAAAATAACAAGCCGGTCCATATAAAATTTTACTAAAATGTGTGCGGGTAGAAAATTTGATCCGGAACCAGCCTAGCCTTCCTTGTTATTTGTAATTTTTTTGTACCTATTTCGTTTTAGTACGAACGTGAAAAGAGATACAAGATTATCTTCCCGTTTAAGGAAGAGTGGAACACTAACCGAGCATGGCTAAATGATGACTCACAAAAATGGTACACAGATGATTCCAAAATGCTTCAAGGAGTAGGAGCAGGAATAGTGGTGCCTAAAGCACACAAATCCCTAACACTAGGTACAGATACCACAATTTTCCATGGAAAGAGGGTTTGAGAAAGTAAAAACTAAAATACTTTCGGACAGCCAATCGGTTCTCAAAGCCTTGAAAAGCTTCACATTTAAGTCGAAAGTCCTAATAGAGTGTAACAACACACTCAACAAACTGGATACTCTTAATCAGGTCTCACTGATTTGGGCACCAGGACATGAGGGACACGAAAAAAACGAGAAGACAGACTTTTATGCCAAAAAACCGGCAGAAGGGCTATTTATTGGGCCAACCCCATTTTCGGCTTTAACAAAAATAATATAAAAACTAAAATCAGGGAACACTAGAACGACACAAGCGGCCTTAATCACGCAAAAAATTGTTTGCATCTCAATGCCAACAGAGCAAAATCTGCTCTAACCCTAGATAAAAAGGGTCTCAGATTACTCTGTGGAGCACTTACAGGTCACTTTCCCTGTAATAAACACTTATCGCAATAGGGTTTTCTAGTACAAGATCATGTAGGTTCTGTTGTGATGAAGAGGAGTCTATGGAACACTTAATCACCAACTGTGAAGCATTAGGCCACAGGAGACACAGAATCCTGGGCTCGTACCTACTAGAGGAGGAAGACCTACAATTGCTCCATCCTAAGGAGCTGGTTCGATTCCTCGATATATTAAATAATTATAATTAAATAATTAGGGGCGCACAATAGATCAATCTGATTGCAGTGCATATAGGCCTTAGCCTTACCCGTTCAACTATTACCAACGTGTGGCTTCATAGAAAATCAAAAATTTTTTAAATTTTACAGTCAGCCAATATAAAATATCTAGTAGAAAAAACTCAACCAATAAATTATTTTCTTCCTGTTGTGCAAAGCCAATATAAATCATAGGACTAATTTTAAAATTCATATTTACCATTTTACCGCGGAAACTCGGGCCCAGCACTTAAAAAATTTTAAAACTCGACTCTATTAGTGGCAAAGCTGCAAACCTTAAGAAGAAATATTTTAAAGAAGCGCATCAACTGCATCTGAAGTTTTTAAGCACCCTTTACATGTATATTCTAGCGCCAATTATATATATATATATATGTATATGCTATATATACATAAGCACGTGCAATGAGTATGAGTTTAAATATTATATATTTGCTCAACTCTGTATGTGGATATGTTGGCGATTGATGGCGAACATGAATGATTTATATGTGGACAAATGTCATGTCATTTAGTATGTCTCATAAACCACACAGTCGGTTAATATTAAATGCTCTTACACGCCCCCTCGCTCTTACTATCTGACCACAAAGCAGTTAAAAGTTTTATGATGGCCAGCTGGTGTTGATGATCATGAATCATAATTATTGGTTAGCATTAGAAACTCGTGTATGCACATGCAGTACGAGGAGTGCAAGTAAAAACAAACCACACATACATTTTGAAATGGTAGTGATGCTATAAATTTATAATTATGGCGATTTTATTGTTGCCTGGATGTATTTGCAGATTCTGATATAATGGTTATATATATTTCATTTTATCATGCGGTCATTAAATAGCAGGCGATTTCTTTTAACAGCCGTTGGGCCTCGACAGACAGCGCGTTTCTGCCAATCTGAATAACTTAGAGCGCATTATCTTTGAAACGGAGGGAGTATTTTGGGTTCCTTGTATATAGCTCCTTTTTGAAAATTTAGGTAATTGTCTCTCTCCTTTAACTACACATAACTGATGTACTATCAAATGAGATGAAACACTGAATCCAACATGAAAGAAACTATCTAATATGTATTGTATTGTATAGCCTCCAAAGTAGGCTCCTATTGAAATAGTGACCTGTTGTCAATGAGTAAGCTAATCACTAAAACTGAGTGTCTCAAAATGGTAATTTGAGGTTGGAAAGAGAACAAAAGTCAGCCGGAGCCGTATCAGTTGAATATGATGTTCTTTTGATATTGAATTATAGATCGGAAACTCGTTAACAAAGATAGCGGCTTTATCAGATGGTGCATTATTATGAAGTAAAATCCATGAGTTTCTTCTCCACAAATTTGTCATTTTT